>NW_024080723.1:992111-2450084 GCF_003009895.1 Hyaena hyaena
GGAGGAGGGCACTTGTGGGGATGAGCACTGGGTGTTATATGGAAACCAACTTGACAATAAACTATTTGTAAAAAAAAAAAAAAGAAAGAAAGAAAGAAAGAAAGAAAGAAAAAGAAAAAAAGAAAAAAACAAAATCGGTTTGAGCAAAACTGTAGAGTGTAGAAATAGGGAGCTAGTGGTGGACTTAAGATTGTTTTAAAACCACCACCCAAAAGAAAAGTCCACCCTAAGTTTGAAAATAATGAAAAGGCACGCTGGCAGATCAGAGCACTTGCTACAAGGAAGGCACTTAACTGTGTGTGGAAGGTGCAAGTAAGCAGTCTTGGAAAGATGAAGTTTTGGGCAGAGGGATCAAAAGAAAGTAGAGGTGACTTTCAGAAATCCTGCAAGATAAGGGGAAAAAACTTGAGGGGGAAACTTAGGAACATATAAGACCTTGTGTCCCTCTAAAGTGCAAGGAAACACAATCTCTTTTCCTATCATTCCTCTTCCATAAAATAATAATTAATCAATTAGAAAAAAAGGAAAAAATATACTTTGTTACACTGACAGAAGAGGGCACTCTTGATCAGGAAATCTTGCATTCACCCCACCATCAGCCCTATCCCTGCAAATGCAGATCAGTCTTCATCTAAGCTATATCATTATAATAAAATAAAAACAAAACCCAAACAATAGAACTCTATATCTACTTCTATAGCAACTGACAGAAACTCAATCCCCAAATAATGTCAAAGTGAAATAAAACTCTCCTACTATAACACAATTCTCCAAACTGAATTAATCTTCAGCCAAGCATTTGGGACTATGAGAAACATCTTGAATCATAAATTCAAAAACTAAGTACAAAAACAGACAAAAAGCCAGGAAGAAATGAGATGGAGCTGAGTGAACTCAGGAAAGAAACATTATACTGCATTACCTATAATATTTTAGGTATGTATACTAAGGCATTTTATATACATGCATACATAAAATGCCATCCTTCAAAGTACATTCAAATGATTTTTTCCATCATGTAGCTTTTTAGAATTCATCCTAATTGGGTATGACCTTTGAGACATGCAATAAATTGTGGCTGCTATTATTGCTATTATTACCATTATTGGCAAATGATTACTTGAGGACAGCAGAGGAGGGGAGGGAATCTTAAGAAATATATCTAGAGCAAAAAATTATAGAGTTTATCATACTATAGTGCCCACCTAGGCCTAGGCTTGACTGTAAGGATAAGGAGACTTTATGGCTGAGGATTCAGGGAGGCTTTTCATAGTGTCCCCAAACCAGTTAGTGACAGGGCAATGGAAAAAATCTTCCTTTCCTTCTCTCTCCTCTTCTCTTCCTCTTGCTTCAGAAGACAAGGAGTGCTTCCTCCTCTCTGGCTCCACCTTACATCACCCCCCAGGTGCTATGACCACCCTTAGCAGGATCTCTCTTTTATATTCACTCTCTCCTTTTCCTCTGACCCATCCCCCCCCCCCAACAGAAGCTAGATGCCTAAGTCCCTCTCATTCTCAAAAGAGAGAAATCACCTTCCATTGATTCTCTCATCTCTGATTTTCCTCTATTATAAAAACTTCTGAAAGTGAATTATACTAGCTGTCAGCTCTCCTTCCCTACTCACTCCTACACCTCTTGCTCTCTGTTTCTTCCCCCATTCTCTCTGAAAGCAGTCTTATTCAGAAACTGCTGGTTACTATCTTTTAAACCCTTTTATTCCCAGTCTTCTTGGATCCACAATCCTTTTTCTCTAGACGATTCTGTAACTACTCGTTCTCCTTTTCTGACTTATCCACCTCCCTCTTAAATGTAGGTATTCCCTAAAGTTCTCCACTACCTTCTTTTTCTGCCCTGACAGCTACATCTCCAGGCCCACCAGCTTCTTGGGTGCCTCTCCCAAGTGACCTATTAGACATGATCCCATCTCTGGGTTCCAGGAGGCACCTGGAGCTTAACATGTCTGGAACTGAATTCCACACCCTCTTGAATTCTGAACCTCCTCTCAATCTCCAATCCAGCCTCAAGTGGTTCCTGATACCATCGTTTCCTTTACCTTCTGTACGAAATCATTCACCAAGTAAACTAAAAACACTGAATACTTAGTACATGCAGGCATTGATCATGGGTCTGAGGACAGGAGGTGAATAAACCCCCTTTCTTACATTTGTGCTTACAGACTCAGTGAAAACATGTCCAATCAGCATATACAACTTTCATTCCATCCTTCCTGCCATCCTTTTCACCCTAACAGTCACCCTCCAAGTTCAAGTCAGCATTACCTCTTTCCTAGACCAATAAACCAGCCCCTCTGAAGCCAGCCTGCTTGAGCTGAGTTGATCTCTGTCCTCCTTGTATATTTTTCTAGTTTAACACATCTATTCCTGTTTTGATGTCTCCGTCTAGATAGAATGCCCTCCTTGATCTCCCCTTGCTACACCTTATTTGCCCCTTAAGGCCTATCTCCAATTCCAGATCCTCTTTGATGCATTCCCTGACATCTTGAGCCAGGAGTGTATCTTTATTTTCTGAACTCAGGCAGACTTGCCTCTGCACCTATGACTTACCAGCCATCCCTTTTGTCCTAACTGCTTCCTTCACAAATTATGATTAGAAGGCAGAAACTTCTTTCATGTGATAGGAAGATGGATCAGTGATTAACTTCAAGAGAGATTATTCCATCATAGGCTTATTTATATAATACCTTTTTTTTTCTTGGAGATTTGATAAACTAAACTCCTACAGAGGGTGAATATGCTCTCTCTCTCTCTCTGCCCCTTCCCCACTCATGCCCATTCGCTCTCTCAAAAAAAAAAAAAAAGAAATTCACATGAGTTTTCTGGACCTTAGTTTCATTATCTAGAAAACTGAAAAGTACTAAATGCTTTTTAGTACTCTTCCAGATCTAACATTCTATAATTAAGTTTTGAAGAGATTTGACTAGGTGGCCTAGTCTGTTGATAGACTAATCCAACATTCATTCCCAGCCCCTCTTCTTTTCTTGCCTTCTTTACAGAAGGTAGAAAAGCTGGATATCCTCTTCACCAGCTGTCCTTGCAGTTAGAAGCAGCAGCCGTGTAATACAGTTCTGGTCAATGAGATACAAGCAGAACCTCTTCTTAGAGGAACTCTAAGAAGCCATTTGCTTTTCAAATGAAACAGAGAGGCACAGATGACATCACTTCTGCAGTAGGCAGAATTCTCAGGTGACATGCCCTATAGGATCCCCTCCCTTTGAGTATGAGTAGAACCATAGATATCACCCCCAGGATTATGTTACTAATTGGTTGACTTTGAGTCAATCAAAAGGAAGGTGATTATGGGCGGGCCTGATATAATCAGGCAAGCTTTTCAAAAGAGATAATTTCCTTGCTGGCCTCTTTAAAGAAAGCAAACATAGGGGCACCTGGATGGCTCAATCAGTTAAGTGTCCTACTTCGGCTCAGGTCATGATCTCATGGTTTTTCAGTTCAAGCCCTGCATTGGGCTCTGTACTGACAGTGTGGAGCCTGCCTGGGATTCTCTCTCTCTCTCTCTCTCTCTCTCTCTCTCTCTCTCTGTCTCTCTCTGTCTGTCTCTCTGTCTCTCTCTCTCCCAGCCTCACCCCCACTTGCCCACACTCATGCTCTCTCTCCCTCTGTCCCTTTCTCTCAAAATAAATACATAAACTTAAAAGAAAAAGATACTCCCTTTTAAAAAATAATAAAGAAGGAAAGAAAGCAAATGGTCATGCTGTGAACTGATTTGGAGGAGCCTCTAAAAGATGAGAGCCTCAGCCCTAGGAACTGAATTCAGCCAACTATCAGTGAGCTTCTAAGAGGATCCTGAGCCTCAGATGACATGCAGCCCCTGTTGACACCGTTCTCTCATTCTGGTGATTCTTTGAGCAAGAACTCACTTAACCACTAACCAGACTCCTGACCCACAGAAATTGGAGATAACAAATTTGTGTTGTAAGTTTCCATGTTTGTGGCAATTTGTAACACAGCAATAGAAAACTGATACACCTCTTTTCCACTTAATCTCAAAAGTTAAGCCCTTAAAAAACCATCTTGTTGTCATAAAGGAAAGGCCAAGTAAATCACAGAATCTCTGGCCTTGACCTCTTGCATGTCTAAAACATGGTCAGCAGCTGCTTTTTTCCAAACCTTTTTTTCCACCAGAAAAAGAAATATCTATTTGTATAAGCTAATACAAGTTAGTAGGTTTTTCTTTTTCTTGCAGTTGAAATCATTTCCAACTGAGAAGGAAAACTTCTGAAAGTAGCATGAGCAAATTTTTATTGGTTCATTGGCAAACATTTATAAGGAATCTATAATGTTCCAGATGGCTCAGTTAAACATCTGACTTCGGCTCAGGTCACAATCTCATGATTCATGAGTTCAAGCCCTGTGTCAGGCTTTGTGCTGGCATCTCAGGGCCTGGATCCTGCTTTGGACTCTGTGTCTCCCTCCCTCTCTCTTTTTCTCCCTCAGTAGGAAGTCCTTGCATAGATAGGACTAGAGGTCAGTCAAATAATTGACAACTACCAAGCACCTACTATGAGGCTGGGGAATATGCCAGATGCTATAGGCAAATAGAAACATAGAGTACATGGTGCTGGCCCCAGGTTCTTATAATCAACCCTCATTCCCCTGGCAGAGCAGCATGAGTGCTCTCCCTTGTCAATTAAGGAAATGCAAATGACACCTGACACCCCACCCTGCTGCCTGCTCCCTAGAATAGCACCCTGAGCAGCTACCCCAAAGGTAACCACATCCAGAGAGTGGCTTACCCACAGGAGAATCGAAGACAAATTTCTTCAGGGATGTGTTGTGCAGAGAATTCAAGAAAATAGAAACGGAGTTGACAGAGAAGACAAGTCCTCTAGCTTTTGAAGTAGAATCTTGGAGGCGTTCAGGCTTAGTCAAACCACGTCAACTCTCCTCTCAACCTTAGGTTTCTTACAGCCTAGGATTTTGTTTGGAAACTAGACAGTTCTTGTAAATCTCTCCCTCAAATAAGTAAAGGAGCAAATATGTCGAAATAATAAAATGTGAATTCTGAAACAGGGCCTAGAGAAAAAAACCAGAGGTAAAAAGACTTAAAGCAGATACTGTTGCAGGAAGTTGAGAGCAACAACAAATACCTTATATCATCCATTGACCTGTTTCCGTCATATCTGAGGAGCAAAGATGACTTGGAATGCTAAAAATAACTCAGGGGCAGAGGGAACTATGTGTTTTTATCTCAGAGGACGTCCAGCCCAGCCTCCCCTGGTACTCCCAGGATTCTGGGGAAACTTCCCGTGTTGCAGCAGGTTAGGAGCTTGCCTGAGACTAGACGTTGCTTTTAATTTTTCAATTTTTTAAACCAAGATTTACTGAGGTTTAATATATATATAATAGGTAATATATGTATATGGTAAAATTCACCCTTTTCCCGTATACAGTTTAATGATATTTGACAAACATGGACAGTAGTGTAATACACTATGAAAAAGACAGAGGACATTTCCATCACCCCACAGAATTCCCTTCTGCCCCTTTGTAGTCAGTTATCCTCAACCAAACCGCTAACCCCTATAACTATGGACTTAATTTCTATCCATGTATTTTGGTCTTTTCCAGAATGTCATATAAATGGAATCAGAATATATGGCTTCTTGCACTTAGCCTAACATAAGACCAGTTTTTAAAAGCTTTAATGTTGTCTGCCAAGGTCATCTTTTCTTGTGATCTAAGACTAAGTGGATGAGCATCAATGTGCATGCTTGCTTTAACAAATTCACTGGAGTATGATTGTAGACCTTAAATCAAACCTGCTGAATACTAAGCAGTATTCTCTTTGTTCTCTATTCGGATGTGTGTCAAGCTACACTTGTACAATGCAAACACTATAGTAGTAGTGAATTTATACATGAATGTTGCTCTATTTATTAGCACTTAGAAATGCATAATTGCATTTTAATTAGTCCAGAGCATTTATAGGCCTATACTATTGCCCTCAAGGAACTTGCAAAGATAATGATAAAGACAGCATATAATTAACTCATAGAATTTTATTGCTCAAAGGAGTTTTGGGAATCATCTAGTCATAGCATCACAGAATTTCACAGTTGGCAGCGCCCTTCAAGATTTCCCAGACCTACCCATCATCTTAGATTTGAATTTCCTCCAAGGCAGCAAATTCTAAGAGCAGACAAGTAGTGCAAATGTGTGAAACTAGCAATAGAGGGTGACAGGGCTTGAAGCAAACTGAAGAGGGCATGGTAGTACCTTGGTCATTCAAATTCTATTTAAAAAACAAACACTGTGAAAACCTGATAAATACACATTTCTGGGCTTGCTCACTCCTTGGGTTATCATATTACAATCTTTTTCCTACATTAGCCTTCTCAAGGTTTCAGCTAGTATATCGGATACTACTGAGACCCTGCTTCAAACCCTTTCCTTCTTACCAGTTCACTGTGGGCCAAATTGGCTTTCAAATGCCAGTAGAGCACAAGGCAGGCAGAAAGTGGCAGAGTACTAATGGTTTCCTGGAGCAGTTTTCAACCTCTACTGATGGAAATTTGTGTATAAATATCTCCACTCTCTCAGTTTGTTGGGAGGATAACTGGTCAGTATTTTACACTGACCTCTAGAATTTCCAAGTAGGATTAGAGTTCCTGTTTCCATACTGGACCCTTTGGTGAACAATATGCCCTTTCCTTGTCTTACTTCTGTATTGCCTGTGCTCTTTCCTGGGATCACCTGCTGGATAAACTACTTTTAAGTAGATCCTCATCTCAGGGCCTACTTCTGTGAGAAAATCTCAAGTTAATATAGTCAGTGAATACTTGAACATCTCCAGAGATGAGGGACTTGCTGCATCCCAGGATGCTTGAGGCTGCCTTGGGAAATCTCTGACTCACAGGAATATCTTCCCCTTACTGAACTGAAACTGTCTTCCTATGACTGGATCTAATAGTTCACGCTATGGGGACTATATACTTTTGTCTGGAAATATCCCTCTTTAGAAAGAATCATTCAACCCAATTCTTAAATCGTTTATTCTTCAATATGTTCAACATTTCATTCACTTACCTATGAATAAAAACTGTTAATTGGTATATAAAACCAGTAGTGAGAATCTGAAATGAAAAATGCCCAGGAGAGGGAAGGTTGGAAGAGGATAATGGACCTTCCTCTTTACGTGATGTGGAAACCAGATTCAAAGCTAGTTAAATATTAAAGGAAGGATCAGTCCAGAAGACTGTAGAATATGAGATCATTTTGTTTACATATATAATCCATATATTGTGTATATAATTTATGGTCTTCGTTTCTCTCTTAGGAAAGAATCATGAAAAATGTGCTATGTCTTCATTTTCAGCCTGATAGTTTTCAGGTACCTATGTTTCCCAGTTAAATGTTTAATGTTTGTTCTCATATATACTACCTAACAGGGCACCAGGCACTTTGTAAAGGTGCTGGTATGGTATTAAATTCTCACCTTCTTTCCAAGAGGCATCTTTTGGGCTCTTAAAAAGCAAGAAACATTCTGAGTTGCCTAAGCAATGTCCCGATAACATCTCTACCTATTCCTTCCCACCTTGAGAGAGAAAGGAGAACTTGAGAGAACAAAGAGCTGGGGGAAATGGAGCGCAAAACAGCATGACAAGCAAATTTCATGATGAACATTCCTTCTGACATTCTGTTTGAGAAAAGGCACTTACTGAAGAGTTCAATGTACTAGTTTCTAAGTTTTGAGAGTGTTTTAAGGATATACGTGGCCATTTTTCCACAACCTGTTTCTGGGACACACTGAAAGGACTGATTACTTGCTTTTTTTTTTTTCCTTATACTAAAGTACTCTTGAATATGTATTCCTGAGTATTTATGAATAATTTTCCTTTTAAATTCTTTGAAAGAGAGATAAACAAGCAATTATTGAATTCAAAGCTACACCTATGCCTCCTACTTCTCCATCTGATATAATTACAATAAGTCTGGGTTGTGCGTATCTGAACATTTTCTGGTTTTGATTGTCAAGCAATCAAATAGCATTTCTCGCCCCCATTCAGACCCATAATTTAGAAGCTTCTCTACAGTGACACTTGGTGCAGTTTAATTATAATGCTCTTCAATACAGAAAGCTATTTAAAGGATGATGGAAGCTGTGCATTTTCCGTCCTTTCTCATAAAAAAAGATTCAGAAATGTATGTGTAGCTGATCCCACTTTGAAACTTGATACTTGTGTTGTGGATAACTTTGAACAGCAATACTTTTTCCTTTATGGAACGGCTGATATTTTAAAATGTATGTTTCTTTCCATGAAAGAGTACTCAGCACAATTATATAATTTTGAAACATTTTCACCATCACACTAGAAGAATGCACGTACGATTTCACAATCATCTGTATTCTGTTTCCAGCAAATACTTTTTCATTTCAAAATGAGATTCTCAAAGCCCCCAATGGGTAGGTGTTTTAATTCAGCACTGAAATAAAGAACTGCTTTTTCTGGACATATTCTCTTCCCTTCCGTGGCAGCTACTGGTACCAACTTGCTCTTAATTATCTCCCATTCAATGCTAGTCATAACCACCCGCCCACTTCACACTCAGGCAGGCTAGCCCACAGGACTTGCCCAGCCCCCTCTGGCTGAATCATCTTCTTCCACCCACGTCCTTACAGGGCCATTTCCTTCCTCACTTCAGTGCTCTTTTCAGAGGGACAGTCTTGCTTTTCCAAAGCTTTTTTCTTCATTCTATGTTATGTCCCCTTTATATTCTAAAAAACTGCAACTCTAAGGGAATTTTCTTCCCATTACTGAAGATAAATCATGCTTAATGCATCATAAATTCTGTGCTTATTATTAGCTCCCCATTAATTCTTGTGTACTTTAGGGAAAAGGATGATTTGAGAAACTGGACATTCATTACCTCCATCTAACATGCAAAAGATAAAACTGAATCATTTTTTGGAAGCTTCTACCTTGGCAGAGACAAAGTTTGACATTCCTGTTTCAACACTCAACTCTCACTGATTTTTTTTCTTTTTAATTCTACAGTTAGTCCTTTCAAATCATTGACTCTCAAGTCCCTCCCCTCTTTTTTTTTTTTAGGCATAAATACTGACTAAGTGGCTCCAAATCTGGGATCCTGACTAGGATTTGATATCCAAAGGTATCTAAGATCAGATTTACACAAACTTTGTGCTAATATTAGTCCAGACCATGAAAATACAATTAAATTTTCATCTGTATGCATTATTTACTTCGTAATTTCGACATTTTCAGGAGGTATCTGTGCATGAAGATAAATCATGGGCATGTACAGGACTAGTCACTTGTCATTCTATCACAAAGATTCCTTCCCCCCCACAAAGGTTTTCATAAATGTCTATGTCATTATTAGTGGGCAGCACATTTAACAGTCAAATACATTTAAATAATGTATCTGTGACTGCATGACTAGATACACAACCAATCCAACTAGAAACCAGCTAACAAATAACTGTCGAAATATTTAAAATACAGCTCTTGTTTAGATCATCTTTTGTTTTGATCATCTTCTTGGGGTGAAGAAGTCTGCTGGTTACACTGGAAATATATTAAGGCCAAATCTGTTTTTTTTTTAAACGTTTATTTATTTATTTTGAGAGAGAGAACACAACCAGAATACCCTGGCTGGAGGGCAAAGTGAAGGAGATATTGTTCTGCCTGCTGCAACCCTCTATCCCACAAAGATTAGTAACACAGGGCTTGCAGTGACCCCAACAAGCAAAGGGAGAAAAGAGGAAGCCAAGGTCAAATGATCAGTAATGGCCCCATTGAGGGGGTCCTTTTTAGTTAAGAAGCTTATAATTAAAAGAGATACATTTGGCCCAACTCTTCATTTTATATGAAAAAAAAATGAGCTTCAAAGGCCTAACTTACACAAAGTCATTAGGGAATTAGTTTTAAAAAAATTAGGCATGCGTAGGGGACTTGGTTGATTGAGTATCTGATTCCTGATTCCGATTCGGGTCATGATCTCATGGTTGTGAGATTAATCCCTGCTTCAGTCTCTGCGCTGAGTGTGGAACCTGTTTGGGATTCTCTCTCTGCCCTTCCGCCATTTGCTCTCTCTCTCTCAAAATAAATAAATAAATTTAACTAATTAGAAATAGAACCCAAGTATTTTCACTGGCTAAAGGAAATCTGTCTTTGTGAGTGCCTGGTAGTATGTCCTTCCCTTTTTGTCATTTCACCAAATCCTCACAACAACCCCACAGAAAGGACATCATTATCCCCATTTGACGGATAAAGAAACTGAGGGTCATAAAGGTAAGTAGTTATCCCAATTCCACACACACACACACACACACACACAGTGCAAGTGGTGCTGCCACATGGAACTTGTTGCCAATGTTCACAGCAACGTTTTACAGCTTTGTGCATACTCACACAGGAAGTGCCAGAAAGCGAACTGAGCTCTTTACAATATCATCTGACTAAAGTCTCACAACAACCCCTGAATTGTTATTTATGTGTTGATAATGTTTTCGTCTTTATCTCTGTAATGAAAGCGTGGGATATATATATGCATGTTATTGTCTGGAGTCCAAACTGCCAGTATGTTTTAGGAGACAAGAAAGTAATCATACTCTTTCAGCTCTTAGCATTTTTCCCCAAGGACTGAATGGAAAGTATTTCTTTTTTTATTTTTTTTTTTAACATTTACTTATTTCTGAGGGACAGAGCATGAGTAAAGGAGAGACAGAGAGAGGGAGATGTAGATTCCAAAGCAGTCTCCAGGCTCCACGGAGCCTGATGCAGGGCTCCAACCTACAAACAGCGAGATCATGACCTGAGCCAAAGTCGGACGCTTAACCGACTGAGCCACCCAGGCGCCCCAAATGGATAGTATTTCTGAGGGAAGATGGATGATGGGTGAAAGATGGCAGCCCTGCCTATCCTTGGAAGTTTGCCAGGGGGAAAATGGACTGAAAGGAGATTGTTTCTCTAGGTTTGACTGAGTGGGAATACTGAGGTAAAGGGATGTGCTTTTACTATTTTAATTTATCCGCAACTACCAGGGTATACACACAACACAATCCCAACCGCTTTATTGAGAAAATAAAGGAATCTACATTTAAAAAAAGTTCCGACTTTTGTCACTAACAACCTACGCATCAAAAACTAGGTAGGGAAAATTAGGAGACATAGATAATAAAAGTAATAAAATTTAATGTGTAGTTTCTTTGAAGTTTTCTGAACAGACTTTCCAAATCATAATAATGCATTTTAAATGTTCACACATTAACTTGGTACTCACTTTAGTCCATCATGCCCCTCTGTCTCTAAACCTTTCCAATGCCCCACCCAATGTCTGGAACACATTCCCCTTCTCAGCTCTATGAGCTCATGCCTTTTCAATTGTTCAATCATCCCTAAAATTATTACCTTTCAGGATGGTTTTTTTGTACTAACTAGAAGCGTGGTGGTGATTTCCTTTGAACATCTGTCTAAACCAACCTTTTATTCACTTATAAAATGAAAGTCTAGATTACATCATGGGTAAAGTGTCATCCAGGTCTTAAATTTTATGTGTTTCTAGTGTAATGTATTAAAGCAACAAATGTGTATTGAGCACCTACTAAATGTCAGGCACTGTACCAGAAACTAGGGGAACCAGGATGAAGTCCCTCCCCTCAACCACTTTATTCTATGGAAGGGGAGAGGGGATCAAAGGTGACTATCACTCAATATTAAAAATAATAAAATCAAGGTGGCTCAGTGGGTTAAGCATCCGACTTGGGCTCAGGTCATGATCTCATGGTTTGTGAGTTTGAGCCCCATGTCACGCTCTGTGCTGACAGGTCAGAGCCTGGGGCCTGCTTCAGATTCTGTCTCTCTCTCTCTCTCTACCCCACTTGCCCTCTCTCTCTCTCTCTTAAAAATAAACATTTTTAAAAATCATAAAATCAAGTTAGGTACACAAGGATCAAGTGGCTAATTCTGTCTGGATGGTTGATTAGGTGAAAACATAGAGAAGATGGCATCTGAGCTGAGCCTTGAAAAAAGAGTTAATAGGCCCAGACAAGAAGGAAAGAACTTTAGTTTTTTTTTTTTTAATTTTAATGTTTATTTTTTTGATGGGGGGGAGAGAGAGAGAGCATGAGTAGGGGAAGCACAGAGAGAGAGGGAGACACAGAATCCAAAGCAGGCTCCAGGCTGACAGCTCAGAACCTGACATGGGGCTTGAACTCATGAACTGTGAGATCATGACTTGAGCCAAAGTTGGGCACTTAACTGACTGAGCCACCCAGGCATCCCGGAAAGAACTTTCTACATAGAAGGAACAGCATGAGTGATGGTATAGAAACATGTGAATATTGAGAGCATAGATGAGTGTAGAGATAGGGCAGTAGGACTAAGACCATATCCTCTGAAAAGTCAGTTATCTACCATATTAATAATCTGGGGCTACCATAGAAAATGCCACAAACTGAGTGGCTTATACAACAAAAATTTATTTTCTCACAGTTCTAGAGGCTGGAAGTCCAAGAACAGGTCTTGTCAGGTTTGGTTTTTCCCCAAGCCTTTCTCCCTAGCTTGTAGACAGCCGCTTTCTTGCTGCATCCCCTCACAGCCTTTTCTCTGTGTGGGCACCCCTATTGTCTCTTCCTTTTCTTATAAGAACACCAGTCCAATTGGATTAGAGCCCCTATGGCCTCATTTAACCTTAATTAGCTCTTAAAAAAGTTTTTTTTTAAGTTTATTTACTTACTTTGAGAGGAAGAGAGAGTAAGAGAGTAAGCACAAGTGAGGGAGGGGCAGAGAAGAGAGAGAATCCCAAGTAGGCTCCCTGCTGTCAGTGCAGAGCCTGATGTGAGGCTCAAAGTCACAAACTGAGATCATGACTCTGTGATGTCATGACCCAAGCCGAGATCAAGAGTCAGACACTTAACCCACTGAGCCACCCAGGGGACCTGTAACCTAAATCAGCTCCTTAAAGGCTCTATCTCCAAATATGGTCATCCTGGGGGTTAGGGCTTCAATGTATGAATTTGGGATCGGGGACAATTCAGTTCATAACATCCACTCACCTGCACTACAGACATCTATCCTTTTTTGTTGTTGTATTTTGAAAGGGAGGAGGGACAGAGGAAAAGGGACTTGGACTTGAGGCTCAATCTAACAACTGTGAGATCATGACCTGAGCTGAAATCAAGAGCTGGATGCTCAACCAACTGAGCTATCCAGGTGCCCCCAAGCATATACCATTTTATTGCACTTTGCTTTATTGTGCTTTGCAGATAATTCCATTTTTTTCACAAGTTGAAGATTTTGTGGCAACCCTGCTTTGAACAAATCTATTGACACCATTTTTCCAGCAGCACTTGCTTACTTCATTGGTGCTTCTCACAATATTTGAAATATTTTCATTATTAGTGTATATATTTGTTATCGTGATCTGTGATCAGTGATTATGACTTGTTGAAAGCTCAGATGATGGTTACTATTTTTTAGCAATAAATCTCTTTTAAGTTAAGGTATGCTCATTGTTTTTTTAGGCATAATGCTATTGGATACTTAACAGACTAAACTGTAGTTTAAACATAATTTTTATATACACTGGGAAACCAAAAAATTCATTTGACTAGCTTCTTTGCAGTGGTCTGGAACTGAAGCCACAATATCTCTGAGGCGACAGCAGATCTCTGGTGTCGGCAGGTTTGTTTTCTCCCCAGGCCTTTCTCCCCCGTCATGCAGGCAGTCACCTTCTTGCTGCAACCCTACACAGCCTCATGGCAGCCAGATTAGCTACCATCAGGTCAGCGTATTAAAACTCAGTCACCTCATTCATAAGAAAACCCTTTGGCCTCACCCAAATTATTGCATATTTTGATTTTACATTTAATTTTTAAAAGAGTGCCTATTTGTTTTGCTATATTAGAACTGAAACTCACTAAGTATGCAGGAAGCCCAGAGGGAAAAGACATTATGAAGAGCGATAACAAATGGCTGCTGACAGACTGTATTTTCCAAAGATGGCTGCAACAATCTCTCCTATCCCTCATGCTCTTTCAGTGTAATCTTTCCACTCACTGCCCCATCAGGAAGGGGAGTCTAAATCTCATCCCCTTGAATCGGGGCTGACCTCACACCTCACTTGTTACTAATACAATGGCATGGTATGATTTCTGAGGCCATGAGAAAAGACCATAAAACTTCCACCTGTTTCTCTTGGAGCAGTCACCCTCAACAAGCCCCTTTTTGGGGCCTTCCTTCTCAGAATCAGAACCCAATCACCAAGCTGGGAACATCTCAAGCCACATGAAGAGGCCCTGTATAGGTGTTCTGGTCAATAGTCCCAGCTGAACCTGGCCGTTAGCTGTTCCAGCCCAGGTGCCAGAAAGGTAAGTGAGATGTCATCATGAAACTAGATTCTCTAGTCCCAGCTGGTCCAGACTTCATCTAGTAAAGTCACTCCTACTCATCTGAGTCTTCCCAGCTGAGGGGCCAGACATCATAGAGCAAAGAAAAGTTCCCTCCACTTGCCCATTCTGAATTCCTGATCCACAGAATCTGAGAGCATAATAAAACGTTTTGTTTTTTTTTATGACACTAAGTTTGGGGTGACTTATTACATAGCAATAGTAATTGACTCAGAGAGTTAAACCACTAAGGGAACAAGATTTTTAAAAATATTTTTTTGATTTTCATTTTTTTAGTAATCTCTACACCTAATGTCAGGCTTGAACTCACAAACTGAAGGTCAAGAGTTGCACACTTCACTGACTGAGCCAGCCAGGTACCCCATGAAACAAGATTAAAAAATAATACTTATAACAGATGTATGGAATTGTTGAATCACTATATTGTACACCAGAAATGAATATTAACACTGCATGTTAACTATATTGGAGTTAATAAATTTTTTTAAATAAATATTTTTTAAAAATTTAAAAATACTTATAATAAATAGATAAACCAAAAATATAGTCTGAGTCCATTTATTCTACAGAAAAATAGCCCTGCACACCTCAATATTATTCCTGAAATGTTCCCTATTTATAATACAGCATACTATTTAATGTTCACAATAATATTTCAGTTTCATTAAGAAAACGTTAAATTTGGTTCAGAATACATACCTTTGGAATGCAGGAGAAACAGATGACACATTTTAGAAAGATATCCTTCAAACTGATTAATATTTAAAAGCTTTGGTGCTTTCTGCTAGTAATTTACCCAAGGGATACAGAAATGCTGATGCATAGGAGCACATGTACCCCAATGTTCATAGCAGCACTCTCCACAATAGCTAAAACATGGAAAGAGCCTAAGTGTCCATCAACAGATGAATGGATCAAGAAGATGTGGTTTATCTATACCATGGAATACTACATGGCAATGAGAAACAATGAAATCTGGCCATGTGTAGCAACATGGATGGACCTTGAGGGGGTTATGCTGAGCGAAATAAGTCAGGCAGAGAAGGACAAATATATATGTTTGCACGTATAGGAGGATTAGGAGGAACTTGACGGAGGAACAAGAGGGAGAAGAAGGGCGGAAATGGTGGGGGAAAGGGAGAGAGGCAAACCACGAGAGACTCTTGAATGCTGACAAAAACTGAGGACTGATGGATGTGAGGGGGAGGAGGGATGGGCATGGAGGAGGGCACTTGTGGGGATGAGCACTGAGTGTTATGTGGAAACTAATTTGACAATAAACTATTCGTGAAAAAAATAAAGAAAGAAAGAAAAGCTTTGGTGCTTTAAAAGAATGGAAGTTTCCAATATCAGGGAAATTAAAACACATATTCATTCTTTGATAATACCGGATAAATGAGGCTTTACTATAATTTTTAATGAATCAATTTCATGTTTATTGGTGTTTGTGTTTCTTGCTGAGAGTAAGTCCTGAGAACTAACATATTATTATTTATGTATGTACATTCTCTTTTTCAAAAAAAGATTTGAGCAGGCTTTGAGATTTGCTTCATACCCCATTAGGCATACCACATATGACAGAATCATTAAGAAACACACTTTGACAATGGTAATGATATTATGTTATGATCTCTTTAGAGACCGGGGCTATGCCCTATTATTCATTTGTGTATTCCCAATATTGCCTAGTTCAGTGCTTTGTATGTAATAGAAGCTCAGAGAGTTAAGGAGTTGAATTAAATTGACATAATTGTGATTAGATCTTTAAAATAACTTATGCTTAAATTTTTCTGCATTACACTATAGAGAAATCAGCAAAAACATCTGAAATAATTATCCTCGAGTAATACAAAAAAGCCATGTAAAATACCACCCACTTCTGAAATGGATATACTTATGCATTACAATAAACACACTGCATGATAGACTTTTCTAATTTTATTTCCATGGAGTTTCACACCCTTAAAGTGGTATTATAAAGAGACCAATTGCAGCTCAAGTCAGGACTAACATTGAATGGGGATTGTGCATATGGTTACACATGGCTGTGTATATATGTATGTGTGTGTGCCCGCATGTGTATGTTTAGAAGGGAAGCAGATTTATTAGCAAAGATAGAGTTTCAGGTCTTGTACGCCCATCACAAATATTCTTTGCAGAGAGCAGACAGTGACTGGGGCAAAGCAGGGTATGATGGATGGCTCTAAGGAGACACAAGACGCAAGGAATCATGTTAACATCAAGAGTCCCAACTTTCCTCCTGGAGGCCAGCGACGCCAAAAAAAAACTTCCCACCTCTCAAAGGCTCTCACCCTGAAGCGCCATGTAGGACCCTCAGTTAGCATTCATCCTAGTAGGACTGGTCCCCTGACTAGGGACAGGTCAGGTAGAGATTCTCTCTCAGTTGTTCTACTGTACAACTCAAGATTATAAGCATGGAGTGCCTGGGTGGCTTAGTCGGTCAAGTGGTTAAGCATCGGACTCTTAATTTTGGCTTAGGTCATGATCTCATGGTTCCTGAGTTCGAACCCCGTGAGGAGCCCTGCACTGGGGCTCAGCACTGACAGTGCAGAGCCTGCTTGGGATTCTGTTTCCCTCTCTATCTGCCCCTCCCCAGCTTGTGCTCTCTCTCCCTCTGTCTCTCTCTCTCAAAATAAATAAATTGAGTTTAAAAAAGGAAAGTTTGCAGGGATAAACTGATGACTGAAATTTTATCTTGGCTGATAATTTAACTACGTGCAGACAGTATAATTGCAGCCAGGGATGCAATTAAAATTCAATTAAAATATGTTGTCCATATTTTCCACAATTTATAATCTAGTGAAAAAGATAGGCTCAGTCAATTCTAGCTACCTAGTCATTTCTGACTGTAGAAGTCATATGCTAGTCTATATATATGAGTAAGTGCTGCATGGGGAATCTGAGGAGGGAGGCCGTTACCTCTGATACTATGGAAAAAGATATATATTTCACTTGAATCTCACCTCTGGTAAATGGTTCTTTTTAAAACAACTAGCAATATGAATTCATAAAAAGTACAAATGTTTATTTATTTTTTAGAAAGAGAAAGAGAGTGAGAGACAGAGTACAAGTGGGGAAGGGGCAGAGAGAGAGGGAGACACAGAATCCAAAGCAGGCTCCAGGCTCAGAGCTGTCAGCACAGAGCCTGATACAGGGCTCAAGACCCACTAGCTGTGGGATCATGACCTGAGCCAATGTCGGACATTTAACCAACTGAGCTGCCCAGGTTGACCCTAAAATGCTTTTTTAAATAAAATGCTTTTAAATAATAAAATTATTTAATTTATTGAACTTATACAAAGTCCAAGATACCAGCACTATGCTATACACTCAACTGCATTCCTCATTTTACCCTTAAAAAAAGCCCTAGAAGTAGGTGCTGTTATTATCCTTGTTTTACAAATAAAGAACTGAAGTCTAGAGAATCAACTTACTTAAGGTCATACAGTTAAAAAATGGCAGAGCCAGGATATCAGCCCACAACCGTCTAACTCTAGAGCTAAAGATTTAACTACTATGAAATGCATGTGTATGTGTGTGTATGTGTGTGTGCATGTGTCTGTTTGTTTGAATTATATTTTATAGAAGAAGAAACTGAGATTTGCAAAAGTCTAATGACTTCCCTATTTCCCTATCACTGGCATTTTTAACAAAGAAAGCCAAAAGACATTAAGCAAAACAACATAGACCACTATATTCAAAGAGTATATCCACAGAGATCAGGGTATTTCAAACCAAATTTTGCACTGCTCAATGTCAAGAAAATCTGTATTCCTTGACTCCACAATATATAATTGATGTTTAAAAATATTACTGTGCTCTGATTTCCTCTTGCCCTCAAGAAAGAAAAGAAATTTAACACAAGACTTAATTTGTAACTCAAGATTTATCTGCCTTTACCTTCCCAAGAGTATTAGTTGTCTGGAAGCTTTTCTAGTTAATTCCTAATTAATTACATATTTCAAATTGCTTGTAATATGTTTCTTTAAAAAGAGTAGGAAGCTTTATCGGTAGGTTACAATTATAAGATTATACCGTTCCCACAACTGATTTAAAAGTAATTAATGAAGTCTCAAGTTTTCAAAATAGCAAGAACATTATTTCATAAATGTTAATTTCTAGCTCATTGGGAGCAGCAAGAAGCCTTCCAATAACTATCCTCAAAAATGTCACAAAATTTCTTATATCAAAATACATATACCACAATTTTTGAACAAGATTTCTATGACATTCTAGTGACACAATGAGTTACATACCATACCATATCAACCATTTCACCCACCTGGAACAGGGGCAAGGAACTTTCTGTAGCTTGTATTATTCCCTTTCAATCATAGCAAACCATAATTTATGTCCACTTGAGAATAGAATTATAGTCTTGAACCGGAAAGTTAGTCAACCAATCCCTTGTTTCCAAATTAACCAACAAGTATACAAGTAGGGCACAATGCTAAAGAAAATGTACAAATGGACATCTGGTATTCCAGACTGGATTAAGCAAGGAGCAAAGAATAAATTTTAAGTATGTGCTTAGGATACCACAAAATGCTGTAACAGATTATAAGTAGTAGGGGATGAAAGGAGACTTTAATGAACCAAATGACACTGACTTTATGAATCATATTTAAAAAAATTTTAAATACATATATGAGAGGTTGAGGGTGGTAAGGAAGGCATCATAACCTTTCTGGTGGGTTGAGGCCACTAAAGGCAATCAACCTTTGCTTATATTTCAAAATAGAACAATTTAACATAATATACGATTCATCAGCCAGAATGCACAGACAAGCCTTGATTTGTGACAAATATTGGAAACTTTTAATTCAATTCATAAAATAGTTGTAGGCAATAACAAGGCCTATTTTTAGGTCATTGTCCTCATGTGACTCAGTGTTTCAACAATGGGCTGTTTAAACTGAGGTTTCAATAGCTATTGCAGACATGCTTCAGTAGATGTTTATTGAATGCATAAGTGAATGAAACAACTAGAAGCAATAGACCTGGATTCAAAACACCTTCTTCTTCTTTTTTTCATTTCTAAGCTGTAACCTTGGATTACTTACCTTGAGCTTAGGTTTCTACAGCTATAAAATGAAAATCAAATGCCATATAGACTTCTTGGAATTATTACAATGATTAAATGAGATAATGTAAGTAAGATTATCTCATTAAGATAGTTAAATCTCTTGTTTGGGTGTGGGGGATTAAGAATGAGACACTTATTTGAGGAACTGTATTAAAATCCTTCATAACCTTCCCATAATCATTCATTCATCAAATAGATATAGAATACCATGGGCATGGTATTAGGTACAGAGAACCTTTTGTGATAAAGCCTCAGGAAATAAGGTGTTATATGTCCATTTTGACATAGTCTACAAACTATGTCATCTTTGATATAGTCTACAACAATTCATTGTACTTTCAATGTAACCATCTCTGCCTGGTGCCCCTCCATCTCTAGAATAACACAGGAGGTGAGAGGGTCTGTTTTACAAATTGCCTAGTGATTTTCAAAATCAAAGTTTAATGGTTTGAGGTCACTTTAGAGTCATGAAATGGGTATGAGTGTCAAAACTACTCAACCAAAATGTCACGCCCTCCATGACCCTGCAACCAAAATGCCACCTTCTCTTGAAGATACCATCCTTCTCTCTGGTCTCTAAGATTTCACAAATGCTGTTCCATGTCTGGATCACTTTCTCCTAACCTCCCTGCCCCAGCTCACTTGGCTCCTAACCCAATCTTCGGCACTCTCTGCAGTCATTCCCCATCCTTGACAGCTTCTCCATCCTCACTCCCTTCTGCCCCTAATCTGGATAGGGGCACTCCTCATCCCTAGAGTAGGCTATTAAATGAAATCAGGTTTGGTTTTTTTCTTAACTGTAAAGACATCATCTCAAATGTGTTCATGGAAACATTAATTCACCTTTGGAGCAGATTCTTTTACTTTAGGAAAAACACTAGGATATTTTTATAAACATAATAACCATCTATTGTTCTTAGAGAAAAATGTTAAGTCACCATTAATCTGAAAGCTAGTACTTCAGACAAACATGTTAAATGTGACATTGATCAAGGTACATTTTGCTTTCTTTAGCATAAATACACCCTTGCAGAGACAGAGGCAGATAATATCTTTTTCCTAAATATGGATTTAGCTTGTGCCTGAAAATTGCCCCCCTCCCCTTGGGAGATATGAATGTCTTTTATACAAAAATGTGCTCACAGATTGGTTTAGAATAGTCTGTATCTGGAGCCAGGTCTTACTTCGCTTAACATCATGCTGCAGTGAGGACCTAGAACAGCCTTGGAACAGCTGTACCCTGGCTTAACTGTTGGAAACCAACCCATGGGTTTTTTAAATTGAATAACCCAGACTTTGAGGTATGTCTTTTAAACTGTTACTGTCACCTTGACTAAGGCTAAAGAGTACCTGGTGGATGAGGTTGAAGGAATTGGATGTTTCTACAGTCAATCATCCTAGGGTGGAAGACAAGGCAGGTCTGGGAATGGACTGGAAGAGGACATACTTCTTCCTAGTTATAAACAAAGAAGAGGTTTAAGTATAAGAACTCCACAATGGGAAGATGCCTGGGGGAACTGCCACGTGGATCAGCCTCCAATTCACAGTATCAATTAATTTATATATAATATTAACAGAAGATCCTAAGAGTTATAAGTCACTTTGAGGGGCAGCTAAGTTACAAGGTATTTTCTGTGTGGTGCTTGAGTTATCCCTAAACCTTCAATTAACTCTTAGTTATGTTATGATGGGTTTGGCTGTGCTCTAGGAATTAAGGGAGAACTTTGTGTGCACATCTAGTGTGAAACAAAAAAGAGCAGCAGCAGCATAGAAAGGCATTTACAGGACATCAAAAAATAAGTTGTGGGATCTAGAGCTATAATATCTAGATCAGGATAATTGACCAGGATGGCTGGTCAATTGATTACTGACCACTTGGATAGGCTGTGGGACATGAAATAATCCTTGGGGATTTATAGAAATTATTCAGGAAGTGAATCCAGTAAAAGAACAGATTCCTCACAATTCTTGCTGAGGGCCATTGCTATTGTTTTGATGCAGTAGCATGTGCCTTAAATATATATATATATATATATATATATATTTTTTTTTTTTTTTTTAGAGAGAGAGAGAGCACGAATGAGGGAGAGGGGCAGATGGGAGAGAAAGAGAGAATCTTAAGCAGGCTCCACATCCAACACAAAGCCTGACATGGGGCTTGATCTCACAACTGTGAGATCATGACCTGAGCCAAAGTCAAGAGTTGGACACTCACCCAGATGCCCCATATGTGCCTTTTAAAGGTTAAAAGAATTTAGATTCTGTTCTTCAAATTCACTTTGTCTTTTCTACAAAACCATTAATTTGTTGTAAATAATGACTGTGTCTTCTTTATCTTGGTTATCATCACAGTTTCTAGAACAGTGTCTGCAACACAATAGTTGCTTAAAAAATGTTTGCTGAATTACAACATTGTCTTCAACTTGATGACATGACTAATGAGCCTTATTTAAAACTGGTTATTAGAAATACACTGAAACAGAATTAGTAAGATGTCTTGATCCTCTTTATTGTGAGGCTATTGCTGTACCTTTCATGTTAGAAAATATATTTTAATCACAGATTTTTGCAAAATTCTGTACAATCATATCACCAATAAGGAAACTAGAAGTGGCCTGAAGGCAATGTACTTTCTTCATTTTACACATGAGGAAATCAAAGCCCCAAGTGATAAAGTAACTTGCCCAATGTCACACAACTTATAAATTATAGAGTCAAGGCTAGAACGTACCTGTTCTGATTCATTGCTCTCCGTAGTACTACATCACATGCTTCTACTACATCCCAACATTCACAGGTCCATGTCACTCTGAAACAATAGTTGGTGTAGATATATTTTTACCATCATACTTTGCTTAATTTTATGAGCACTGAAGATCTTTAAGAGTCTTAAATACTGGTTCTCAAACCTAACTGCAAAAAGACCTATGCCAGAGTCCCACCCCAAGCTAGCAGGACTCGAGCATTGGCATTTAAAAACAATTTCTTCCCAAATGGTTCTAATCGTAGCTGGGATTAAAAATCATTGCCCTAAAATAGTTTTATTCAATGTCCTATCCATTTTCCAATCCTTTTGTCCCCCCCTCCCAATTTCTCCCTCATGCCACACTCTATGATTAACTAAGAGACACTAAGAAGGCGCGTCTTCATTTTGGGTTTCACTAATGACCAGTGGGAACTTCCTAAATTAGTGAAGTTCAATGCTAAAAATATTTAATTTGCATTAAACAGAAAAGATATCACCAGTTATGTGGGACAACACAATATTGCATTATTTTGGAGAATAGATTTCCATAGAATCATGACCAACAAGAAGCATATAATTCATATTCCCACCAGGGAAATCTTTGCATACAGATGTATATCCTCTTTATTAAAAGTCTTCAAGGAGAAGTATTCCATATTTTCCTTCATTATTCTTTTTTTTCTTTCAATGCTTATTTATTTTGAGAGAAAGAGAGAGAGAGTGGAGGGCGGGGAGTAGGGAAGGGAGGGTGGGAATGGTAGAGAGAGAGTGAGAGAGAGAATCCCAAGCAGGGTCTGCAGTGTGGGGCTCAAACTCACTAACCATGAGATCCTGATCTGAACCCAAATCAAGAGTCAGATGCTTAACCAACTAAGCCACCCAGGCGCCTCTTCCTTTGTCATTCTTAACCACACCGCTAAGAGCGTTCTTATTTAACCAATTTAAGTTGCTTATCTTCAGCGGCAATGAAGTATAATGAATAGATTGCCTGTTCTCTTATCTTTTGTTTAGTTGTGGACTGATAAATTTGTAGCTTAGACTTTTTCCCTCCAGGCTAATTCATTCTGGCCTATATTTTACAACCATTTAAATTTTTCGTTCTTCTTCTCTGAACATAATCAGACCACTGTATGATAAAGTATTTATCTTGGCTTTAACAACTCACCTGAAGATGAAAAATGTAATGAGGTCATTACTTTTAAGTATTATTATATCCATTCCAGTACTTTCCATTTTCTCCCTTATTTTTCAGTTTTAAAACATAAAGTACAGTCACTGGGTCATAAATTATAATTACCTTGCCTTGTATCTGAAATCAGAATGCAAACATACTGTGCTTTCTTCTTTTGGTAATTTCTATAATTTACACATAGCATTAATAAGGCTCTGGGTATAATTCAAATCTACAGATTCCAGTCACAATATTATAAGCATAAGCTTTTCTCAGAACAAACTGTCACTGAAGCACCAACTCAGATAACAGAATTAGTCATTAACTCTTCATGCAGCCTTTACATTTCTTTATGTAGTATTTTCTATACCCGTCGTAATATTGTGCCATTTTTACCAACTAGTTAAGATTTCATTGTATAAACAGTAGCTGAATATATTCATGTCAAAGATAATCATTCCTTTAAAAGGTTTCTTTGTCAGGTATTCATTAAAGTAGGTTTCACTTCAAAATGATAGTCACTAATATAGGGCAAACATCTTACCCATTTGGCAGGTTTTCAAAAATAATTTAATTTTATTAGCACTGTATCAAATCATCAGCCTATATTATGCCTCCTATATTAACAGCACAAAGATCTGTTTTATGATGCATACAATTGGTTGGAATACAAAATGAAATAATCTGTGTATCATATAAAAACCACGAAACAGGAAACCACAAAAGAGATGATGTTCTTGGGTACATCAGAAATTAATTATTGGATGTACCTATTTGCACCAATGCTATACTGTGTGCAGAGTGCTTCCACTTTCTGATATTGTATTCAGAAATTCATTTAGCAATAAAAAGCTTCTCCCCAGCTGATGTTTACCACTCCAGGCTGCATGGAGGAAGCACTGGCATTTTTCTTCAAGACAGGAGGTAATAGGAATAAATACAGTGCTAGCTACATTTCCTTCAGATCAGATATGTGACTGTTATGAGCATTGTAATGGGTAGCGTGGGTGACACAGAATTTCACAAAAGCGCCTACACAGAAAGCAGCCCTTCTTCAGAAGGCACAGCAAACACCATTTTGTCTCATTCCAGAGCAGTATGCAATCTTCTCTGGTTTTTCAGCTGAAGCTTTCAGATACATTTTTTTCTAATCTAAAACTGATATGATATGATGAATTTTTAGGAGGACAATTTGACTTCTAGACAGTGGGAGAGGGAATAGAAATGTACAAGAATTGAGGTCACAGCTATAAATATACCTGAATTCTCTGAAGGAGTAAGTAGAAGTGAGAATAGCCTTTTTGCATAGTCACGTGGACACTTATAATCTTTCAATTAATGCCAGTATAAAAATAAACCTCCATTCTTAGATTACTTCATAGGAGAGACCTGTACTTGTCCTGGCATATTTGGTGATGTGTACAGGGGAGGCGGTTATGGTAGGAGTAAATTATGCATCCACCATGTCTTTCTGTGGGGATAAATGAGAAACCAGCTGTGACTGTGGTGGGAAGCCCACCCCCTGGGCTGACCGACTGGGACTCTGGCCTGTGAGTGCAGTTAGCTGTTTATCACGAGATTATACGTAATCATTGGCTTTGTGTGCTTTTTTTTGGGGTGGGGGGCGGGTTGATGTCTTTTTTGTTGTCTTTTTGGTAAGCCAAAGTATATATCTAAGTCTATATATGAAAGTTGGCTTTCAACACTGTAACTTGACCTTTTCCCAAACTTAGTGTCACCCCTTAAACCACATTGGAGTGTATCTCTTAGAATTCCCCTCAACCCCAGTGGCACATTCTTTTCTATATCCTGAATACTATCCATCTTCATCCTTTGAGGGGAGATTTTATTTTATTCTATTTAATTCTTTGTATGATTTGTTATTGCAGTAAAACAATCATAACAAAGTTAGCCTTTTTATTTTTTTTATTTTTTATTTTAAAAAAAATTTTAATGTTTTATTTATTTCTAGGAGAGAGAGAGAGACAGCATGAGCAGGGGAGGGTCAGAGAGAGAGGGAGTCACAGACTCTGAAACAGGCTCCAGGCTCTGAGCTGGCAGTCAGCACAGAGCCCGACGCGGGGCCGAACCCACAAACCGCGAGATCATGACCTAAGCGAAAGTTGGACGCTTAACCGACTAAGCCACCCAGGCGCCCCCAAAGTTAGCCATTTTAAAGTATACAGTGCAGTGGCATGCAGTACATTCACAATGTTGTACAACCATCACCACCATCTTGTTCAAGAACATTTTCATCATTCTGAAAGGAAACCCCCTACTCAGTAAACAGTCATTCTACATTAACCTTTCTCCTGGCCCCTGACAACTAGTAATCTGCTTTCTATCTCTATGGATTTACCTATTCTGGATATTTCACATGAATGGAACCATACAATATGTGTCCTTTTGTGTCTAGCTTTTCTCACTTATACTGTTTTCCAGGATCATTCATGCTGTATCTGTATCTATTTTGAAGCAACAGGAAGTCATATGGAGCCAAGTCTAGTTAATAACTAGATACATACTATTTGAAAAAAAGTTTGGGGCACCTGGGTGGCTCAGTCAGTTAAGCATCTGACTTTGGCTCAGGTCATGATCTCATGGTTCGTGGATTTGAGCCCCGCATCAGGCTCTGTGATGACAGCCAGCTCAGAGCCTAGGGCCTGCTTCAGATTCTGTGTCTCCCTCTCTCTCTGACCCTCCCCTGCTCACTCTGTCTCTCTCTCTCTCAGAAATAAATAAAACATTTAAAAATTTAAAAAAAGTTTAAGTTCTATTATAAAGTAGATATTAATTTTCTTATGTGTCTCATGTTTTGTTTTTATTCCTTTGAGTATATAGATTCTATCTACACTAAAAATACACAAAACTAAGTACATATGATAATACTTTATTACCTATACTCAGAGTATTAAGTATTGCTTGGTTATTGCCAAGTAGACTCCTATAAGGTTGCCTTTGCAGGATAGAGGAGTCGGCTAAAGGATATTATACTGAAAATGTTATACTGAAACTATGACATCTCCCTAACGAATAATGTGAGGTGTTCATATATCATATCTCAGAGGCAAAGCATTCAAATTAGGCTTTTGTAGTTTCTCTTTGTAACATCACTCCTATTTAATTGTCCCCTTTTCTAGTACTCCTACAAAGAGGTGAAGTAACTAGTTAATAAAAAAATTCACTCTAAAATACTTATGACTTAATGAACTTGAAAACTAATGGAGACCTCCTTGCTTTATTCTATGAAATTAGCTGACTTCTGATCAAGAAGTAGAGAAAAATATTAAGAGCAAGATCCTTCCTAGTCCCCTCAAATCATACCATATGGATCAGTGTGGTCCTCAAACTTCTGTGTCTAAGAATCACTGAGATATTTGTAAAAAAAAAAAAAAAAATCCTAATATTTTGTGTAAAAAACACCATACTTTGTGAAGCACTGTCTTTGATTATTCTAAAAAAACTGTGCCTTGGCACACCCGGAGACATGCTGATAAACTAATCACACTTCTATAAATCAGGCTAAGCTGTGTGGTAGGCTGTGATAAAATAGCATGGTTTTCACAGTGATGGAATAAAATAAAGCTCTGTCCTAGCTGGGAAGCATCAATAAATTTCACAAACAATTTTAATAGGGTGCTGTTTTAATATAAAAAATTCAGTTAAGGACCTAAAACCAATGCATACAAAATAATATTTTCTTTTCACTTTCAGGTGTGCATATAGAAATTTATAAAATATTGTTGTAGATTTCACTTAAAGTAATACATCAAAAAACCACCTGGAGCTCCAAGAAAATCACAGTTTAATGGCTTTGTGTTTCAATTAGAAAACTGATTCAGGAGTACAGCCTACTGGATGTTTCTGATATTGCAAAGGAAAAAAATTGTTGTGAAAGGGTTAGCATTTAATATCTTTCTTTTGTGTATTAATTTCTTTCCATGTTTTTTTATAAGCATTGCATGATGGAAATGTCATGAACTTTGGAGGGTTCAAGCTCTGTTTTGCTATGTTATGTCACCTTGGGCAAGTTACTCAAGCTTTAGGTTCCTATACTGTATATGGTGAAACATATTAATTACCACCAGCAGAACTGTTGTGAAAATTAGGGAATAAAAGTTAAATTCCCTAGTACAATGCTGGACTTGTTTTAAAATGTATGACCTTTATTCAGATACACATACATATGCATATATACATATCACTAAACAGAAAAATTTTTTAAAAATCAATTTCTGATTTTCCTACATGAGTTTCCCAAACTTAATTCTGCTTCAAAGCAACAGCATTTACCTGAACATGTGGGGACCCCATGTTAGTGCTCCCCTGCATTTTAATTTCTGATAGTTCTATGCATTAATGAATTAAAGAAGACTAGTCCCAGGTAAAGTCGCATCGTTTTTACTGGTATCAAAACTTATTAATGAAGTGAAGCATTCCAGATAAATAATTTCTTATAAATAAGTTAAATAAGCAGGATCCATACTTGGTGCCTTCAATCAATTAATTCTTTGCTTTTTCCCTAGAAGAGGACATTTGTAAGCTGGTCCTTTCTTAAGATAAGCAACAGGAAATGATATCACATTAGTGTCAAGGCCCAAACTGTAATGTCTCCAGACCCCAGTTGTGCTTAGGAATTCATTACACTTCAGGCCCCCATGTCACCCTTTTGATTATGAATCAAAAGTGTTCATGGTGGTCTCTTGTGTGCTTGGGAACTGGTCCATTCATGTTTTCTGCTATAGCCTCCTGGTCAAGCAATCCAGACGTGATTCAGTGACCTACAGTAGGGCTCCAGAATGTTCATTAAAACAAGTGATTTGGGAGATTTTGATGAGAGGCATCGAAGGGTTATACAGTGTAGAAAAAAAAATCCTGCATTGTAAGCATTGTCCTAACAGTTTTCTGTTCCAGCTTGCTGTACTTATTGAAATAGAATTAAGCAGTACTTCTATATTCAGTGAGAACTTTGGCTAGATGGAATATCAGTTATGGTTACCAGGGGGCACTGGGATTCAAGTTAAGTGTCCCTTTGATTCTAATGTTGCAAAGTACCATGATTTATAAGGTCCTTGTTGCAGTGAAAGATCATTATTGAAAGTGATCCTATTCCTGCCTCCTTACCTGCTGCCCCAATATTAAAGTCAGAATGTTTAAGCCAGCTCAGGGCCCAGCACAGAGTGTGGCACAAAGAGGTCATTCAATAAATACGTGTTGAATAGAATCCTTGGAGTGCCATGGTACCAGTTATGTCAAAGATTGGGGTTATTTGGAAGACGTATTTAGTTGGTTCTGTATTCATGATCAATCAGTCTTTCCAAGCATTGTGTGCCTACCCAATGAAGCTCTACTCCAGGTAACACAGGACTAGGGATTTGGGGAAGTTTGAGTCCTGGTGTGCCGAGAAAAGACTAGCTGCATTTTTATAAAATAGCTCTGGCTCCCCATCATTCACTTACAGCTGCTTATCAAAATTCACATTCTCTCAACATTCTTAAAATGGAGTTAGAGTAGGGATTGTGTGAGGTTCACATAAAGAGGAAATTAATTGGGACTCAATGTTTTGAATAATTACAGGTCAAGTGATAGAGAAGTAAGGTTTCTTCTTGCCTTGGATAATATTTGTTGGTGTTCTTAAAGTAATGTGGACTTACTTACACAGGTCATGTGATACTTCCCTCTTACTCCTAATCAGTAAATATGGATTGCTTCACTTTTGATTGCTCTATAAAACCTGTAGGTGGTAGACGACGGTGCCTTGTCTACCAGGGACACAATAATACAGAATTATTAACTTTTATTTTCTTCCCCAAGTCAGGAATCTCTGAGAGTGATATCACTAAGACAAACCCTGACTTGGGCTCTCCAAGAACCCATATGGAAAAATGTTAGCCTGGAAAAATTCGAAATGAACAAAAAAAAAAAATAGCTTGATGAAAAAATAATGGCTTTAATCTATTTAAAAAAGAGTTTAATAAACTTTCACCATATTCTCCTATTTGCTACGAATTTTAAACCATAGGTATTTATTACTGCTTTAAAATAAATCATTGTTAAAGAAGAAACATAATTACAAAGATATTACTTACAGAGTATTTGCTTTTAATAGAAAATACTCAGAATTATTCAACCATAGAAACAGAAACTTCTTTTTATTGACTCTAGCATGAAAATTAGGTGTTGTTTTTCTAGGTTCTTCCTATGCCATCTAGTGGGAGATTCAAATGGTTTTATCTGAGTTTTGTGTAGATTATTTACCATCAATTCATTCAACTTTTCATTTGTAGCAAATCAACCACATTACACCTACTAAATGGTGCACATCAAAATTCTAGGTTGAAAATGAAGCTAAAGCAGAAAAAACAGAGTGTAAATGCTGCCTTTTGTTACAAATAACTTTATGATAGAATATGCTCAGGTTTCCAGCTCACATCACCAACAACATCAATGAGAGATTCCATGGTTAAACCATTGGCCTTTGCTGCTATTGCTAAATCATTATATTATGGTATGATGATACATACAGATTTTTTCAGCCAAGAATATCTTCAGGACATAATTCCTAGATATCAATAGAATATAAGGTCTTTTCACATTCTGTTTCCCGCCTTTCCTCTCCTCAGCTCTTTCCCTTGTCTGCATGATAAAATCTTACCCATCTTTCAATATTCCTCTGATAGCATGTTCTCTGTAAAGCTTGCCTTTTTTCAGTTTACCTGCATACACACAGACATAAACACATAGACTTGCAGGACTAACTGGTCCTCTTTGTTGCCTCTAGAGTACTTCGTTCTCACACGTCTGTTACCACAGTAACTTGTATGATTATTTTCACAAATAGAGCTCCTAGAGGACAAAGGCTGTGTCTTTTTCATCTTTGGATTAGACACCATGAATGAATGGATGAATGAATGAATGAATGAACAAAAGTATAGAGTCATCACTACTGCTCATTTCTCTCAGTTGCAGAGGCCACTCATATTCAATTGCCAGTGACTGGGCTGGAAACAGATGGAGAAGTATAGAGTGTGTGTGAAGGCATGGGTGGCGGAGTAGGAAGTGACAGATCAGCAGGAATAGCCTTCCATGGAATATATAATGAGCTTCTCCTTTCTGCACCTTCTCCCTTCACCCTCAGTCTGTTTCTCCCCTAAGACTAAAGAGACATCTCACAGTTGGGGACTTGGCTTAGTTCCACTTGCGCATGCTTATGGATGGCAGTGACAGTCACAAAAAAAGTGACTAATAATGACAGATCAGTTGGAAGTGAAGGAAAAAATACTAGAGTACTTCCCCTGAACCACAATGCATATTCATAAGCAAAGCCTATTTCTTGAGTCTAGCTCCACCTACATAACCTTTCCGGGGGTTCTCTTTTACTTGCCCCAAGTAGGCATTAGGGCTACTACTATGACCATTCAAGAGGAAATCACCATATCTCCTGAGACCCAAGGGGAGAGCCATCATTGGCTGGCCACTCTAGCCTGACAGAGCAGGTTCATCTCCAACCCCTATGACACTTACAGAACCCTGACCTGGAGACACCACGACTCTGAGTGCACCCATATTCAGAGGACACAGAGAGGAAAGGATGCAATAAACACAAATCTCACAAGAGCTATATAGTTATAAAGTATGTTGTAACCATACTCCAAATCAAGGTCAGCCCAGAACTACAGACACTTGTGATTAACATCATCACCTTTACTTCCTAATTGCAGACATAAAATACACAGTCCTTCTCAATCTGTCCTCTAGCTCGGTAAGAATAAAAAAAGCAACTTAAACCCATTTGAGGTTAAAACTGCCATCTATCATGTTTATGAGTTTCACTTTATCAGATGTTCAGGCTAAGAGAGTATAGGCCAAGTTTTTTCCCTATGTGTTATCATGTGAAGTACATGTAAGATCTATAGCATGTGGATGAGGCCACAGGTAGTGAATAATGTGGTCTAAGGGCCACAGCAAGAGATCATTCAGGACAAATGAAGCTAACCGGGAGAACTGCAATCAAGGGAGAATTTTCAGAGTTCTGGTCTCCATCTCAGAAAATGGCATCTCTGTTTTTTTCAGTGAGTTCAAGCCAAATGCTTGTAGTCCTTGATTACTTTCTCTTGTCACACCCAACATCCAATGCATTCATACATCTTGCTAGTTTCTCACACACACACACACACACACACACACACACACACACACACACACACATTCTTCCAGTGGGCGCCCAGGTGGCTCAGTCAGTTAAGCATCTGATTTTGGCTCAGGTCATGATCTCATGGATCATGAATTGGAGCCTTGCATTGGGCTCTCTGCTGTCAGCACAGAGCCCACTCTGGATCCTCTGTCTCCCCACTCCCACTGCTGTTCCCCACTCATGTTCTCTCTCTCAAAAATAAATATCTAAAAAAAATTCTTCCAGAGTATATCTAGTATCTCCACTTCATATCACTCCAGTGCCACCAACCTAATCTAAGTCACCATCGGTCTCACTAGAACCACCTAACTGGTCTCTCTGCTCCCACCCGTGCTGCCATTTCCACCCACCTCCAGACTATTGTCCACACAGTAGCCAACATAATTCAGCAAAGCATAAGTCATATGACTGGTATCATTTGAGGGAACAGTAACTACTATAACAAAGAAAACCCTGATATTTGAATAATGTGGATTTTACTTCTGACTTGCCTTATTGTCCCAGATAGGGGGTTCTTTGTCAGGGCCAGGCTAGGACAGGGCAAAGCCTACTTATCTTCAATATAAGAAGTTACCATCCATCTGGCTGGTAGAAGGGGAAGAAAAAGTGAAGCAGGTAGATGTATTTCTCTGATTCTTCTGCCCACAAGTGACACATAAATCACTTCTGCTCACATTCCAATTGAAAGAATTCATCCATGGTCTCGCCTAATGCAAGGAAATGTCCTAGCTGGGGAGCTGCTTCCCTGAAACAACTCCACCACTCTACAATTCTTTAGTGGGCAGCTGCCAGCTGTTTAAATATAAAGTGAAGCTTATTCATCTGCTTACAACTGTCCTAGAGCTTCCTGTCTAAATAAACAAATATCTAAAGCTTCCAGATCCTCAAGAACTGACCCCTTCTACTTCTCTGGTCTCACTATTCTCCTGCTTCACTAGCCTTTATTCTGATCCTTGCTTATTGCCATCTCGGCATTTGCTGTTCTCTCTGCCTAGAAGGCTCCTTCATTAAATCTTCATACAACTGATTCTTTTCATCATTTATAAGGGGTGGGACCTGGGAATCTGCACTTTAAATGACACCCCATGTGACCCTGAGATATCTAGTTCAAACACAACTAAGACCCTTACCAAGTCTATAACTTTGGGCAATTTACTTAGGTCAAATTAAGTACATAGCATGGAGTCTGGCACATAGTAAGTAGCAGAAAGGAATGACTATAGATGTATCATGTAGTTTTAGAAAAAGTATGGATAGGGGCGCCTGGGTGGCTTAGTCGGTTAAGCGTCCGACTTTCGCTTAGGTCATGATCTCGCGGTTCGTGGGTTCGAGCCCTGCGTCGGGCTCTGTGCTGACTGCCAGAGCCTGGAGCCTGTTTCAATCTGTGACTCCCTCTCTCTCTGACCCTCCCCTGCTCACGCTGTCTCTCTCTCTCTCTCCTAGAAATAAATAAAAACATTAAAAAAAAAAAAAGTTAAAAAAAAAGAAAAAGTATGGATAAAATTAGACAAAAGGAGATTTGAGCAAGTGAATTTTTTTTTGAGAGAGAAAGAGAAAGAAAGAAAGAAAGAAAGAAAGAAAGAAAGAAAGAAAGAAAGAAAGGACCAAACAAACAAAGAAACAAAGAATGAAAGAAACAAACAAACAAAGAAATAAAGAAAGAAAAGAAAGAAGAGAAAGAAAGAAAGAGAGGGCATGTGCATAAGGATAGGGCAGAGAGAGAGAGGGAGAGTCTTAAGCAGCCCCATGATGTGGACCTGGATCTTACGACCACAAAATCATGAAAGCCAATATCCAGAGTCATATGCTTAACCAACTGAACCACCCAGGTGCTCCATGAGCAAGAGAATCTTAAATAAGGAAGTGCTGTGACTCCTGAAAAACAGTTTGGATATGCTTTGGGGGATTATGGAAGGCAATTATAGAGTCTTAGGGAGTGGAGTGATGCCAGATGAGGGATTTGAGATGTCCAAGTCCATGTCCATGTTTGAGATGTCCACTGTCACTCTGAGCAGTGGTTACAGAAGATTCGATCTGGAGGGGAGAGCTTACCCAAGAGCTTATACCAGTACTTGGGATAAAAGAAGATCCCATTGTATGGACTGAACAAATAAATGGACTGGAAAGAGGATAAAACAGAAAGAAGCCACCAAAGAGGTTGGCAACATGAAAAGTGAGGAGAAATGACTGAAGAGAAATATGTGTGATGTCAGTATGGGCAGAGCCTAATCTAATAGGACAGCAGTGATTCCTAGCCTAGATTATACCCAGAAGAAAAAGACTAAGGAACTCCAACAGACATGGAAAGCAGTATAATAGAATCCTCAAAGCAAATGATCCCACAGAAGCCAGAGTTCAGTGGCCAAGCTTTTGAAGTCACATTAGTTACAACTGAAGGGAGAACTGGTGTGCTTGTGAGGCATCAAGTCAGAAACTGCAATGACAACATTGGAAACTATCCTTTGACTTTTCCATAAAGTTGCTGTTAATATCTGAGTTGAGGGGCAGCTCCTATGGATGAGAGAGTTGCAGGAGGAAGGGGAACAAAGCTGATTAAAGAAAGTCAAAGCCCTAGATGTAAGTTCAGAGTTGGATACATATTTTTTTTTTAGTTTTCATTTTTTAAAAATAAACTCTACATCCAGCATGGGGCACAGACTCACAACCCTGAGATCAAGAGTAACATGCTCCACCAACTGAGCCATCCAAGCACCCTGAGATAGATGCAGTGTTCAAGGAACACTAATGTGAAGGAGAGAAATGGAGCAGCAGCCAAAAGGTGGCCAAGAGTAAACTTTGATTCCTTGATGCCTGTTTGCTAGTAGATAGGAGCCATTCTTTTATCCACACATACAACCTACACATGTGCTCACTCTCTCTCATGTATAAACTTTCCATTGTTAACATACAAAATCCCTTTGAGTCTTCATACCAAAGCCATCCACTCTCCTGTATTATAAACTGACTGCTGACCTAGTTTGAGTATAATGGAAATTCCACATAGTTAGGGTGGATCCAGGTTTTGTGAGGGATAAAGCTTATATTACTTGGTTGATTTTTCTTAAGAAAAAAGAAGATAAAATACAAATATAAAGTTGGATACAAAAAAGTGAATATTTATTAAGAAAAAGATTCATGACAAATTACCTTGGAACTTTGGAAGGCCAGATCTCTTTATTGTGACACTTCCCTAGGCAATTTACTGAAATGCTTATATAGAAGTATAATCTGACTTCCCTCCCCACTTAGAACATTCTGCCAACCCCAGAAACTCCCAGCGTTCAGAGATCCAAGCAAGTAAGGGGCCCCAAAGCTTAAGCTTCAATCACTTCACAGTGAAACTGTCTTTCTGTCTAAATGTTTCTCCTTTGCTCCAAGGCGGGGAAACTCTAATATCTGACTAACAGGAAGGACTTCTACATGTCCTCTTTTAAATAAAATTATTATGTTAATTTTGTCCTCTTTTAAATAAAATTACTATGTGCAATTGAAGGTGGAGGAGACTAAACACTGACCATCAGGAAAAACCCTGCAGAGAACTGTAACTCTGACAGCATGACCTCACGGTGGCTAGCAGAGGGTCGAGGCCCTAATTAAGTTCTTCTGAGATACACTGCCATATTCTTAACAGTACAGAAACTGCTTAAGCACCAGCTGTACCTTAGAGGAATTTGCTTTCTGTGGTTTCTTCCATTAGTCTCTTCAGACCTTCTCTCCTCAGTTCTGTCTTGCTCTGTGCCCCAGGAGGTTGACCCATATAGATGTCAGCTGGCTCCTTTTATGCCCAGCTCATGGTCAGGTTTGGCAATGAGAGGCACAAGCAGAAGAAAAGTGAGGTTGGGTTATTTCTTTCCCTGGCTCTCTTGCTGTGTGTTGGCTTAAAACTCTTCTTTCAGGCAGTCCTCTCCGTACAGCACCCTCTCCAGGGTCTGGAAATAGCTCCATATTCTCCATCTTCAGGCCTGCAGTAGTAATGCCTCTCCCTGTCACCAGTCCTGGAGGACGGTGCCATCCTTTATTGATTTCTATAAATACTGTCCACGCCTTTGTGAACAGTTCTTTTACTAAATTCTCCTCAAATTACTCTGTTCGAATGCTTATCCGTTTTCTGCTTGAATTCTGATTGATACCATGTTATAATTAACAAGGAGGGAAAAGGCCTTCAAAAACTTTTCCTAGGGGGCCCAGAATTAATAATAAAGAGAAGTAAAAAAGAGCAGTAGCTGACACTGAATGTACCAGCCAACAGATTATGCCAAAAGGATGGTCATAGCCAGTATGTCTGGCTTCCTCTCCTCCTGGCAGGTGGGGGTGTTGGGAAAGCAGTACCCCTAGTGAAAGAGCAAAGTGCAGCATCAGGGCTGTGAGGCCTTGGGTTCACTGTCTACAAATCACATGTTCCTCCAGCAAAAAAGGATCTTATAAGGTAAAAGAGGCCATTTGATTAGTTAGTCAGGTTATTGAATGTTTTATGCTTGAATACACGCAAAGATGAAAAGTGTTACTGTACAAATAGTCCATTCTGTTCCAGGGGCATGTCTAATGGTTAGAACATTATATTAAGCAAAATCTGCCTTCCTCTAACTTTCCTTGGGACTATTTCTTTCTTTTGAACAATCTAGAGTCAAATGCGATCTTTCTTCCTTATGGCAGACCTACAGATATCTGAGGAGAGCTGCCATTTCTCACCAAGCTGGCATCTTGAATGACCATCAATGTGCCAGTGAAAGTATGGTGCCCAAAAATGGTCATAATACTCTACGTAGAATCTTGCTTGAAATAGCTGTATAACACTCATCTAGGCTTTTTTCATCATTCTTTCCCCACCCCTTAAAAAATATTTCTCTTACTTCTAGGACACATTTAAAATTAATCCTCTCTTTTAGCACCCATAGCTGCTACTTCCTTTAAGTGTGCTAAACTTATCTTCTCCTTTCACATCATTTCCTATTTCAAATGCCTCTTTTATAGCTACCCAAGTTTTTTTCCATCATATTCAAGTTTCTTGATTTTACTGTTACTGCCTGACCCCAATCATTATTTTTACTGCTTGCTGATTTTTCTTTTCTCCTTTTTCCTCCACATCTTTGTTCCCTGTCCCCTCTACTGAATATACTACTGATTTAACACTGAACTTTGTTTGAAGTGTTCAGCCCGTTTTCATCATCCTTTTCTATTTTGGAAGTCCCTTTTATGTAAGTACCTCATAAAACTTAGAGAAAAATACATACATAGACACTAAATCCAATGATTTTTTCTCCTTCAAAGTTCACGAGCATCCTCATTTTAGTGTCTCGATCTTATTCTCTGAATTAAATACTAGTATCAAGAATAAACTGTTAAAATCAAAATCTTATCTTACAATGTTTTATAAAAATGTTAAGTCCTTTATAATTATGTAAAACCTATAGAACTTGAGGTAACAGGGGAATAACACTCGAAATAATACTGATAATCATTTCATTGAAAGATGCATGATATCAATAATTCAAATTATGTATAAAGTTCTCAGTAAAATATTTGTCACACAGGACTCACCTATTCTTAGCTCTACTTCTCATTGTGAGGGAGGCCTACAGTTCAGCTCCCTAATGAAAAATCTACTCCTTGCCCTTATTATTTTTTTAATGTTTATTTCTTTATTTTGAGAGAGAGAGAGAGAGAAGGTGACAGACAGCACACACACGTGCATGTACTACACATGAACAGGGCAGGGCTGGGTGGGGGACAGAGGGAGAGAATCCAAAGTGGCTTCATGCTGTCAGAAGAGAGCTAGACGCTAGATCTCACAAACTGATATCATGACCTGAGCCAAAATCAAGAGCTGGACGCTTAACTGACTTAGCTACCCAGGCACCCCTCCTTGCCCTTGTTTTAAAGGAAGGGATTGATGGGGCACCTGGGTGGCTTAGTCGGTTAAGCGTCCGACTTTCGCTTGGGTCATGATCTCGCGGTTCCTGTGATCGAGCCCCACGTCGGGCTCTGTGCTGACTGCCGGCTCAGAGCCTGGAGCCTGTTTCAGAGTCTGCGTTTCCCTCTCTCTCTCTCTGACCCTCCCCTGCTCACGCTCTCTCTTTCTCTCTCTCTCTCCCTCTCTCCTAGAAATAAATAAAAATATTTAAAAAAAATAAATAAATAAAGGAAGGGATTGAAAACCCAGTACTGGGCATTTTCTGTCTATACCATGCCTACTTCTGGACACAAGTAAAGTTAAAAAGAATCTGAAAATAGACACAAAGACTAATATACAATATTTCCATGTTTGTCTACCAGAATTCCTTTGGTCATACCTATACAATGTTTTTATTGATGAAACTCAGAGTCTTCCACAGATATTACCCTTAGAATCCTCATAACATTCTGTTTAAACAAGTACAAACCAGAGAAGATTGCATTCTTCTTTTTTCTTTTTGTGTTAGTTATTTTTTTGTTTTGTTTTGTTTGTTTTGTTTTGAAAAACAGTCTTTAAGTGGAGGCAGCAGGGCCTTAACCCTAGGGTCATTCCTCTTGACAGGTTGATGGCTAGCCTTAGGTCAAGGTCACACACTAAGGTACTGGTGTTCCAAGAAAAGAATTCCAGTTTAATGATCCACCCAGGAGATCTGGCTGACTTCCACATGTACAAAGTCAGTCCTAAGACACTGCAGAGTAAGATATTCACTAAGGCTCTGCCTACAAAACTCACTACGTTTTCTATTAAAACGTTTCTGGAAAAAGAATCAAACTTACAAATAATAGATAAGCTGTAATCACATAGTCATGATCCCCAAAGGCCCCATCCTTCCATGATGTCTAGCTCTCATGGATTTGCTATCTTCTCTGCTCTAGACCTCTGTATATGTACCTCCATCTTACCATCCCATTAACTTTGGACTTGGTCTTTCCCTGAACTATCAATGTTTGCCCAGAAAGAGTCTGAATTCGCTACACTCTTGTTAAGGACTTGCTTATGGAAAGCTAAACTTCTCCATGAATACTGCAGCCATCATTCTTATTTGGCTCAAGTTCATGTTAATTTCTTACTAACCCCTCTCTCTCCTGACTTACTTCCTCTTCCTCCTTGCTCCCCAAATGCCCTGCCGCAAATGTCATAAAAGGGTATTATACTCTTTTCGGGTAGACCAGAGCTACCCCCACACTATACATAGTGGGCTATTCATGCACTGCAAGTGGTTCTTCCCTAACCAGAAGTATATAAAAGAACCATGGCTGGGCCAGAGCTTCTGTCTCTGAATGAAGTTCATAATTCAGCATTCTCATTGCTGACATGTTGCCCCAAATCACTCAGCTGTCTGGATTTAGGACCCCTTATCTCCCCTGAACGCAAATATTTCCTACATAAGAACTGCTTCTTCACTGGGAAAAAAAGATTTGCAAAATACATATCTGATAAAAGACTTCTATCCAGGATATTTAAAGAACTCACAGGTTAATAAAGGCAAACAAACCAATTAACAAATGGACAAAAAAAAATTCACAAAAGAAGATAATCAAATAAGTACATTAAAAAAGATGTTCAACTTCATTAGTCATTAAGGAAATGTAAATTAAAACCACAATGAGGGACCACTACACATGCATCAGAATGTCTAAGTTGAAAAGACAAATAATACCAAGCCTGTCAATAATCAGAGTCTTTGGAACTCTCGTACATTGCTGTGGAAATGCAAAATGGTACTACTACTTTGGAAGACAGTTTGACAATTTCATATAAGATTAAATATGCACTTAACACATGACATAGAAATCTTACTTTTAAGTATCTACTCAAGATAAAAGAAAAAATGTGCTCCATACAAAAATCTGTACTTTAATGTTCATAGTAGCTTTGTTTATAATAGCCCCAAACTAGGAACAATCCAAATGTTCATTAGCCGGTGAATGGATAGATAAGTTGAGGCATATCCATACAATGGTGTACTACACAATGATAAAAGAGAAATGAACTGTTGATAGCAACAAAATCAATTAATCTCAAAAGTGTAATTATGCCCATTGAAAAAAGACAGACAGAAAAGATCACATACAATTTATATGAAATTCTAGAAAAGGCAAAACTATAGTGATGGAAAATTGATCAGTGGTTTCCAGGGGCAGATGAGAATAGATTGGCTGTGAAGGGATATGAGGACATTTTTTTTTCACAAACTTACTTTTTATTTATTTTTTAATAGTTTATTGTCAAGTTGGTTTCCATATAACACCCAGTGCTCATCCCCACAAGTGCCCTCCTCTAGGCCCATAACCCCCCTTCCCCTCCCCACCACCCCCATCAGTCCTCAGTTTGTTCTCAGCATTCAAGAGTCTCTCATGGTTTGCCCTCTTCCCTCTCCCCAACTATTTCCCCCCTTCTTCTCCCCCATGGTCCTCCGTTAAGTTCCTCCTAATCCTCCTACACGTGCAAACATATGGTAGCTGTCCTTCTCTGTCTGACTTATTTCGCTCAGCTTAACACCCTCAAGGTCCATCCATGTTGCTACACATGGCCAGATTTCATTGTTTCTCATTGCCATGGAGTATTCCATGGTATAGCCAGTGGTTATTTTTGATCACTTTTGTTATTTGAGAGGTCTTGTAATCTCATTATTGCTGTCCTCTTATGTTCTTCTGTCCCCTTGGGTGCAAACTTTATGGATGGCATGAGTGTCAGGGAAAATAATCCACACAACAGGCAATCTCCATCCTTAGCTCCTTGGTCAGAGTCAGTTTGCTGGGTTCTGCTATCTCATAGTCTTTTTTTTTCTTGCCCAGTCAGTAATAGACAACAGATGAAGCAACCTATGTATGTAAAGATTTATCTCCATTGATAACATTGAGAGACACTCAATAATTCACTAATTTAATCGGGTTGATAAGATTGTCTGGTATTCACACATCTGTCTAGTTTTGATTGCATCTTTGTCCAGGGTACAAACCCCTCATAAGCCACTCCCTAGACTTCCCTCCAAGCCAGTTAGAGCATGGATTTCACAAGCTCCATACTAATTACTATTTATTTGCTTGCTGCTTTTCACATATAATATGATTATTAGNGTCATAGGGGAGTTCTATTGTTAATTTTTTGAGAACTTCCACACTGTTTTCCAGAGGGGCTGTACCAGTTTACATTCCCACCAACAGTGTAGGAGGGTGCCCGTTTCTGCACATCCTTGCCAGCATCTAAAGTCCTCTAATTTGCTCATTTTAGCCACTCTGACTGGTGTGAGGTGGTATCTCAGTGTGGTTTTGATTTGTATTTCCCTGATGAGGAGGGATGCTGAGCATCGTTTCATGTGTCTGTTGGCCATCTGAATGTATGAGGACATTTTTTTAAGTAACATAAATGTTCTATATTGTGATTGTGATGGTAGTTTTTAGTAGGGTTTTTGTTTGTTTTTGCAAAACTAAATTATATGCTTAAAATTGGCAAATTTTGTTGAAGGTAAATTATATTTCAATAAAGATGATTTTTTTGCGTTTATTATTTTTTAATTTTTTTATTTATTTCTAGGAGAGAGAGAGAGAGACAGCGTGAGCAGGGGAGGGTCAGAGAGAGAGGGAGTCACAGACTGAAACAGGCTCCAGGCTCTGAGCTGGCAGTCAGCACAGAGCCCAACGTGGGGCTCGAATCCACAAACCACGAGATCATGACCTAAGCGAAAGTTGGAAGCTTAACCGACTAAGCCACCCAGGCACCCCTTGCGTTTATTTTTGAGAGAGAGAGAGAGACTGCGAGCAAGGAAGAGACAGAGAGAGTGGGGGTGGGTGGAGTCAGAGGAATTAAAGTGGCTCCACGCTGAGAGTTCAGAGCCTGATGCAGAGAGGGCCTCAAATTCACTAACCTAACTGTGGGATCATGACTTGAGCCAAAGTCAGACACTCAACTGACTGAGCCATCCAGGTGACCCTAAAATTTAGGGGTTTTTTATTATTCAAGTATGGTGAGGTCAATAGATCAAGAAATGGCTGATACTAAAAAGATTGTTCCTCACAGTTTCCAAGAGGGAGGGACATCAGGGCACAGAGGGCACGTGGAGAAGTACCAGGGCTGGTTAGGAGGCAGAGAGCCAGGGGGAAATGTGAGCAAGAGCTTTTATTGTGGCTTCCAGGGAAGAGCTCTCTCTCAATCTCTCTCTCTCTCTCTCTCATTGCCTGATATCTGGCCCTGGGGTGATTACAACAGAGACATAGTGGCCCTGAGAGTGAAAGCCCCATAAAGGAGGTAGACAGGATGTGGGCTCTGGATTGATTAGTTAGCAAATGAAGGGCAAGTCACTTACTATCTCTAGGAATTGGCTAGCACTGGGAGGATCAGGATCTCCAGATCAGCAAGGGAAGTGCCCAGATGTCAAAAACATCAGGAATACAAAAAATAAAAAGGCATGAATAGAAAGATATGTGATAAAATATATCAAAATGTTAATCATAGCATTGAGGTGTTAGGTATATGGATATTCTCTGTTTAACTCTTTCAAGTTTTCAGTATGCCTGCACATTTTTATAATAAAAGTTAAGAAAAAAATGCTTCTTTAGATATCTGAGCTCTTACCTAGTCATGGCTTCTAAAAGCCTATTTCTTCACCTTTGTCTTACCTGCCTAAATTCCTGACTTCCTGCTTGCTCTGAACATTACTGTTGCCTGACTCTCTTAGTTATGAAATTCAGCTGATTCTCCTGATATGTCACCTTTTTTGATTTTAGGAGTTACACCCTAACTAGACAAGACTTCTTATTGCACAAAGACACTAAATAGACAGGGCCATCCCAGGGGATAATGTGAATTAGGTGAGTTCCATTTTCAAGTGCCTTATGTACTTTCTCCCTCAGACCCAGCCCAACACACACACACACACACACACACACACACACACACACACACACCCTCTGTTATAGATTGAATTGTGTTCTCCCCCAGAGTCATATGATGGAGTATTAACCCCAGCACCTCAAAATGTGACATAATTTGTGAAGACAGGTGCTTTATAGAAGTAATCAAGTAAAATGAAGCCATTAAGTTAGGCCCTAATCCAATTAAGATTAATGTCCTCATAAAAATTGGAAATTTGGACACAGAGATACAAAGGGAAGATAATATGAAGAGAAACTGGAAGAAGATAGCCACCTGTAATCCAAGGAACACCTGAGGATACCAGAAGCTAGAAGACAGGCCTGAGCTCCCCCAGCACCTTATGAAGATTGTCTGACCTTGTCAATGCCTTGATTTTAAACTCTGTCCTCTAGCACTGTGACATTAATATCTTTTTGTTCTAAGCCATCCAGTTTGTAGATAATTTGTTATGGCAGTCCTAGAAAACTAATCAACTGCTATAGGCTCTCTTCCTCTTTTCCTAGTCACCCTGTGCCCCTGTATGCTCTAAGGTATCCCACCCAGACTTGCAGTAATGAACGGTGTCTCAAGTACCCATTCATGAAAACTCTAATTTCCAAAGTGCCAGCACCCTAGCAAGTTACCAGGGAAGAACTAAGATCTAATGAGATAAAAGTCAAGCCAAAGAGTACTGACACCATTACAATGTGCTATAACTCTTATAAGGATTGGTCCAGATGCTTGTTAATTCATAGAATTAGTCTATAAAGATGCAATCTCAGGCAATGTAAGAGGTGGGCAAGGAAAAAAAGCAGTGTAGGAAGCATCTCATAGTTTCTCAAATCACGCCAGTTAAATGACCATGCATTTTTATTTGGAATTTTATTTTATTTGGAATTTTATTTTATTTTCATGCTGGCAAAGTGACAACTTCTCACCCACAAAAAGGTGCAGGTTAATGTACAGGTCAACAATTAAATGCCTGATTGCCTTCAGGGTGGCACTCAGTGTGTAAAGGTATTCTAATCTATGGTAAACCATCCAAAAAAATCCATACTGTCATTGGCCAACCTCTTATTGCCTTTGCTTCCATGCTAACACTGGAAATGCTGAGACCAGAATGGCATGTGTAAAGATGCTTTGCTGGTTCTATTTTCCAAGGAAAGAGGAAATTTAAAAGACTTATCTTGTCTCAGCTTGCAGAGAGTTGTAAAATGTCTGTACAGAGGATTGAGGACACATTTGTCACACATAGCCAAAAGAAAGTATTTGGCAGAAACAAGCAGCAGAAGTGAGAAAATATAGAAATGACTGTTTTCTGTAGATTAAAAAAATTAGTGAAGACTGACATCCAATTTCAGAGAAAGTACTCACCACTTCCAATAAAATTTTTGTAAAAAAGCAATGTCTTAGTTAAAGAAAAAAAGGTTTTAATTCACTACAGTGCTTTCAATCAAGATATTTTGCCCTTTTGGCTATGTGGGGGGAAGAATAAGAGGCAATTCTTGGTCTTTTGGGTGGCCACATTAGATTTGGATATTGGATTTTAGAGATTCCAAGGACAGATCTGTGAACATGACATGCTATGGTCTCCTAAGAAGAGAAAAAAGGAGACATTTTGAAAGAATGTGGCTATATTTAATTAAAGATAATTTAAGTATTCTTCTGTTTCTATCAGTGGTATCATTAGTTTTTCAACACCTCATCCTTTGAACATTACTCAACACTTTAATGTTTTCAAAATAACAGTAATTTTATCATTTCAACAATCTTATTGTTTAATTTTACCCCTATATGTATTTGACCCTATTCTCCTAGTTGAGGATGTAGTGTCAATTCACAAAGGAAAGATAATTTTTTGATCACTTGCATGGATTATTTTGTCACTCATTAGATGCGAACATATTCATCCTGAATGAAGTGCAGAACTTGAGAGCTTGTAATGCAGTGAGGTCACCGGAGTGATCAGTTAGAGGTCAGTTGGCACTTATGTCTTCTTTCCCGAAAGATCAGAATGACTGGCTTCACCCTTCCTTCCATCCTTCCTCCCATCCTTCCTCCCTCTCTCATTCTAGTTTGTGCCTGGCATGAGGATATGTGATCATATAAGACACAGTCCCTGCTTATTGTTCGAACTTCCAATCCACTCCCAGAATTCAGTTAAAAGAGTTCAATCTTTCTCCCAAACTCCATGTGTCCCAATCCTACCGTAACTTCAGTGTCCTTTCAAGTCTTTTTGAACTAAAAGCTAAAAGCTTTTCTTTCTAACCTTAGTCCCCTTAGAACAATCATGGTTACTAGTTGTTGTACTTTGTACCAGCAACTACTCTTGTGTCTTGTTTTACAGTTTTTAATCTTGTCTCCCATACTTGACAGTGAGCTCCTGGGGGACAAGATTCATCTTCATATCCTCCCAATGGCTATTATATTGCTTTATGCATAGTAGGTGCTTAAAGAATACCTGATGAAGGATTGGGTACTTCCAAAAATTAAATATTAAAAAGCAACACATAATTTTTTCTGATAGACTACATCTTTAGTCTAATAATTTGCTCATTCCTAGAAGTCCTTCAATGAAAAGCACCAGGTGAAAAAGGTCTCTTACCTTTTGTATGTAGTATTTTCAATGCCAACAAAATTCTAGCACTTTGGATTCACTTTCTGGAACTGGGTCAATTATGAAGCTCTTGAGCTCCTGAGCAGGGATGGAAGAGTGTAGAATTCAAACTTGGAGTATTCAAGTTAGTGTAAACGTATTCCTCTAAAAATCAATACTTAACTAAGGGTAATTTCCCGACGTATAATGATGAAAATAATATTTGATTATAAGAAGTTCTTTAAAGTCACTCACTCCTAATAGAATTTTAGTTATTCCTTTATTTTTCAGAGAACAATGTTTCAGTTAATAGATCAAACTTAGCATTATGCTTCACCAGTTAAGCCTTAAGCTCTTTTCATTAAAGACAAATTTGCACAATATTATCCTGCTGCTAATCCAGGAATGGGAATCACATTGTATTCTGTTGCATAGTTAACTCTGGTGAAAAGGGCTGAATTTTAGTATTTACGGCTTAGAGACTCTAAAGCCTTGTTTCCTGGATTCATATCCTGCTCTCCAGTCTTCCATTTTTTAATCTTTGTAATTTAGTTAGCCTTTCTGTGTCAATCTCTTCATGTTTAAAATTAAGATAATTGTCGGCCTGTGCTGAAGATAAAATGAGTTTATGTAGCTCAAGCTCTTGGAATATTGCTCAGAGCATAGTAAACATCTATGTGGGTTATTGTTTAAGCGTCTAATGGTAGACAGTTAGGAATGTGAATCCCTTCTCCTTGAATTGGAGGGATGATTCACATGAAATGGAATCTCATTTTAATGTAGGTGTGAGGCTCTTGGTAAGGCTTTATCCTTTTTCTGACATCTGAACAAAGCTACTCCTAAGGCCTGAAAGCTATTTCTGCCAATGGAAGCCTTATCACTAATATGCCTCCCTACTTCCTTTAACCCTCTCTATGACATCTCTGTCCAAAGTGCTATGCTCCCCCAGGGAGCATAAAGTTCTGTCTAGAGGAAGCAGAACTGCAGTGTTACATAACAGACTATAAACCTATTTACATATCACCTCACTGATCTCCCGTGACTCCCATTCATTGGTGAAAAATAAAATTGTAGCTATTTCTTGAGTAGTAATATTCACAGGGCTTAACTGGAATTAACAGGATCTTTTAATACCCCAACCATCCACTCCATGTTTTTCATATATAAAAAGAAGCAAATTAATGGCAATATTAACTAACTTTAAAAAGATTAAATAAAGAGATTTAGAGATAGAAGTAACAGATGGCAACCGAAGTGTCTCTTAGCTCACAGGCACAGGAATGGAAAGGGCCCCTGATTTCTTGTGGGTGATTAATTTCCAGAGTCTGCCAGTGTTTCTCAATTGTTTGGCATGCTTCTGTAAAATGTTGATTCCTAGGGCTCACCCATGCAAATAAGATTTCTGGTGGTAGGACCCAGCATCTCTACTTTTTTAATATAAAGACTTTATTTTTAAGTTTATTTATTCATTTTGGGCGGGGGGTGGGGAGGGAGGGAGACCAGAGAGAGAGAATCCCAAGCAGCCTCCATATGTTCAGCACAGAGCCCAGGGCGGGACTTGAACTCATGGACTGTGGGATCATGACCTCAGCTGAAATCAAGAGTTGGATGCTTAACCCATTGAGCCACCCAGGTGCCCTCCTGGTGTCTCCATTTATAACATATTTTCCTCAGGGGATCCTAGTGCCCTGAGCTCTACTGCTGCTGCCTCATTTCTCAGAGTAATGAATAAAACACAAGAAATTTGGGATTAGGGGAGTTCTTAGAGGTTATCTGGGACACCTCCCCTTCATACACAGGACTAGAAGGTAGTCAGAGGACTGGCCCAGGGTCACTCAGATTGAATACTGTTAGCACTTCTGAAGGGTTCCAAGAACTAAAGAACTGTGCACTCAAAAAACCTGCCTGAAGTGCAAATTATGTGTTTTCCCAACACTCACAGCATTTCCCCAAATATCAAGACAATAATGTTTTAAGAGACTGCCATTGCCCAATGTATATATCAACATAATTCAAGCCTCCCATAATTAGTATGTCTTGGGAGTTTTCTAATTAGCTTTCTTCTCTCTTTTAAAAAATCAACATAATTTTATAACTCTCCTTTGGTTTCTGTAGGTCAGGATTGCAGAGAGGGCTCAGGTGGATAATTCAGGATTAGGGTCTGTCTTTTATTTTATTTTATTTTATTTTATTTTATTTTATTTTATTTTAAATGTTTTATTTATTTCTAGGAGAGAGAGAGAGAGACAGCGTGAGCAGGGGAGGGTCAGAGAGAGAGGGAGTCACAGTCTGAAACAGGCTCCAGGCTCTGAGCTGGCAGTTAGCACAGAGCCAGACGTGGGGCCCAAACCCACGAACCGCGAGATCATGACCTAAGCGAAAGTCGGACGCTTAACCGACTAAGCCACCCAGGCGCCCCTAGGGTCTGTCTTTTAAAAAAATATCTTTATTGAAATATAATTCACATATCATAAAATTCAGCCATTTAAAGTACAATTCAATGGGGGCACCTACATGGCTCAGTCGGTTAAGTGTTGGACTCTTGATTTCCGCTCAGGTCATGATCTCATGGTTTGTGACATCGAGCCCTGCATTGGGCTCTGTGCTGACAGCACGTGGAGCCTGGTTGGGATTCTCTCTCTGCCTCTCTCTGCCCCTCCCCAACTTATGTGTGCAATCTCAAAATAAATAAAAAACATTTTAAAAAATCTTTAAAAAATTAGTATAATTCAATGGTTTTTACTGTATCCACAAAATTGTTCAAGAATCACAATCTAAGCTTACAACATTTTCAGCATCTCAAAAGGAAACTCTTAAGTCCCACCCCATTCCTCACCAACCTATCCCATGCTCCCAACCTTACCACCCACTATTATGTCCTAGGAAACCACTAATCTACTTTCTGTTTCTTTTTTTTTTTTTTTAATGTTTTTTATTTGTTTCTGAGAGAGAGAGAGAGAGTGTGTGTGGGCAGGGGAGGGTCAGAGAGAGAGGGAGACACAGAACCCAAAGCAGGCTCCAGGCTCTGAGCTAGCTGTCAGCACAAAGCCTGACGTAGGGCTCGAACACATGAACTGTGAGATCATGACCTGAGCCGAAGTCGGATGCTTAACCGACTGAGCCACCCAGGTGCCCCTCTACTTTCTGTTTCTATAGCTTTGTCAATTCTGGGCACGTCATATAAATAGAATCATACAATATGAGGCCTTTTGTAACTGGCTTCTTTCACTTAGCGTGGCATTTTCAAGGTTTATCTATGTAACATGCATCAGTCTTTCATTCTACAGCCAAATAACATCTCACTGTATGGATATACCACATTTTGTTTATTCATCCATCATTTGATGAGCAGTGGGTTGTTTCCATCTTTTGGCTACTTTGAATAATGCTGCTGTGAACATTCAAATGCAAGCATTTGTTTAAACACCTATTTTCAGTTCTCTTGGGTATATACCTAACAGAGGAATTGCCAAATCAGATGGTAACTATATGTTTAACATTTTGAGGAACATCCAAATTATTTCTCTAAAAGGTCTGCACTTTACATTCCAATCACCAGTTTATGGGTTCCAATAGTTCCACATTATCACCAACATTTATTATTGTTGATATTTTTATTATATCCAGGTGGAATGTTTTGCTAGGGTTGCTGTAATGGAGTACCACAAACTGAGTGACTAAAACAACAGAAATTGTCTCACAGTTCTGGAGGCTAAAATTTTTAGATCAAGGTGTCCACAGGACCATGCTTCCTTCAAAGATCCTAGGGAATTATCTGTTCTAGACCTTTCTTCTAGCTTTTGGTTGTTCCTTGCTTAGTGGCAGTATGTATTTTAATCTTAAATCTTCACACAGTGTTTTCTCTGTGTGCATATCTGTGTCTAAATTCTCTCCCCACTTTTTTTAAGTAAGCTTCATGCCCAGCATGGAACCCAACTCAGGTCTTGAAGTCATGACCCTAATATCAAGACCTGAGCCAGGATCATGAGTCCGCTACTTAACTGACTGAGCCACCCAGGTACCCCATAAATTTCCCCTTTTTATAAAGACATTGGCCATATTGGATTTGGGGCCCCGCCATTTCTGTACAATCTCATTTAAACTAATACATCTGGGGTGCCTGAGTGGCTCAGTCAATTGAGTGTCTCACTCTTGATTTCGGCTCAGGTCATGATCCCAGGGTCATGGGATCAAGCCCCACATTGGGCTCCTTGCTGAGTGTGGAGCCTTCCTAATATCCTCTCTCTCTCTCTGCCCCTCTCTCCAGCTTGTGTGTACTCTCTCTCTCTCAAAATAATAATAAAAAAATAAACTAACTACATCCACATTGACCCTACTTCCAAATAAGGTCATAATCTGGGATCAGGACTTCAACATAGAATTTTAGGGGGACACAATTCAACCCAGAGCACCATACTCATAAGGATAATTAAAAAGATCTTAATTGTGATTTTGATTTGCATTTTCCAATGGCTAATAATATTGAACATATTTCTATGTGCTTATTTGCCACTTGTGTATCTTCCTTGGAGAAATGCCTGCTGAAATCTTTTGTTCATTTTCAAAATTGGATTATTTATCTTCTTAGTGTTGAGTTTTAGGAGTTCTTCATAGATTCTGGATACAAGATCTTTATCAGGTGTATGATTTGCAAAGATTTTTCTCCCATTCTGTAGATCTTTTTACTCTTTTTTTAAAATGTTTATTCATTTTTGAGAGAGAGAGAGAGACAGAGCATGAGTTAGGGAGGAGCAGAGAGAGAGGGAGACATAGAATCTGAAGCAGGGTCTAGGCTCTGAGCTGTCAGTACAAAGCCTGATGCAGGGCTCAAACTCACAGATCGCGAGATCATGACCCAAGACAAAGTCGGACACTCATCTGACTGAGCCACCCAGGTGATTCCCCTTTTTTATTTTCTTAATAGTATCCTTCCATGTACAAAGGATTTTAATTTTGATGAAATTCAGTTTATCTTTTGTTTCTTGTGCTTTTGGAGTCAGTTATAGGAAATAATTGCCAAATCCAAGGGTCCTAAGAATTCTGCTGTGTTTTCTTCTAAGAGTTCTATAGTTTAAGAATTTAATTTTAATTTTAATTTTGAGTTAATTTTTATATAAGGTATGAAGTAGGAGTCCAACTTCTTTCTCTTACTTGTGGATATCTAGTTGTGCCAGCACACTTGAGGAAAAGGCTATTCTTTTCCCATTGAATTATCTTGACATTTTTGTCAAAAATGAATTAACCATAATATAAAGGTTAATTTCTGGACTCTCATTTCTCTTCCAACAATTTGTATTTCTATCTTTATGCCACATTGTCTTGATTACTATAGCATTTCTTGAATTTCCACATGAACTTTAGGATCATCTTGTCAATTTCTGCACATCTACTTGGGCTTTTGACAGAGATTGCATTGAAACTGTGGATAATTTGGAGAGGATTACCACTTTAACAATGAGTTTTATGATCCAGGAAAATAAAATGTCTGTATTTATTTTAGATTTTCCTTAATTTCTTTCAACAAAGTTTCACAGTTTTCAATATACAAGCCTTGCACTTAATTTTGTTGAATTTATACCTATTTTATTTTTTAAATGGAATTGTTTTCTTAATTTCAGTTTTAGATTATTTATTGCTACTATATAGAAATTAAATTTATTTTTTTAATATTAATCTTGAATCCTGCAACTCTACTAAACTTGTTTAATTCTAATGTCTTTTAACAGGTTACTTATGTGGGTATAATAAAAACATATGTATTCGGTCTTTGCCTCTGGTTCTTGGCACAGAGCTCAAAACCTCTTGGAATTTCCTGAGTGATAGGAGTGTCTTTTGTTATTCATAATCATATCAGAGTTTATGATAACAAGATGACTCATGGTGGGCCCTCAGATAGTTTCAAGGAAGGAGCTGGCCACACACATAATTAGAAGGTTGTAACTTTCAGCCCCACCCCCCAATCTCTGGGGATAGGAGAGGCATTGGCAATTGAATTCAATCATGTGGCCAATGATTTAATCAGTCATGCCTACATAATGAAGCTTCAATAAAAATTCTTGAATAATGAGATCTGGGGAGGCTCTGGATTCATAAAAACATTGATGTGCCGGTCAGGTGGTGTTCCTGGAGACCGCATGGAAGCTCTCTGACCCCATTTCCATACTTTGTCCAATGCATCTTTTCTATTTGTTCCTGAGTTATACACTTTACAATAAAATTATAAGTATAATGCTTTCCTGAGTTCTGTGAGTTGTTCTGGCAAATTATCAAACCTGAGTGGGGGTCATGGTAACCCCCAAATTTCAGTCTGACTGAGGACCCTACTTGGGGCTGGTATCTAAAGTGGGGGCAGTCTTGTGGGGGTGAGCTGTTAACTTGTGGGGTTTGCACTAACTCTGGGCAGTTAATGTCAGTATTGAATTAAATTGTTGGACACTAAGTTCATGTCAGGGAATTATTGTTGGAAGAATGTAACAATGTAACCTATTAAATTTATTAATTCATATAGTCTTTTAATGGATTCCATAGGATTTTCTACACTTAAGATCATCTGATCTGCAAATCGAGATAGTTTTACTTTTTCCTTTCTGACCTGAATGTCTCTCATTTCTTTTTCTTGCCTAATTGCTTTGTGTAGAACCTCCAGCACAATGTTGAATATAAATGGCAAGCATGGACATACCTTGTCTTTTTCCAAATCTTAGTATGATGCCAGCTGTAGGATTTTTATGGAAGCCCTTTATCAGGTGGAGGACCTTCCCTTTTGTTCCAACTTTGAGTATTTTTATCATTAAAAGATGCTGGTTTTATAAAATGCTTTTTCTGTATCTATTGAGATTGTTGATTTTTATCCTTCATTCTATTGTTATCTTGTATTACACTAATTGATACCAGATGTTAAATCAACCATTCCTAAAATAAATCACATTTGGTCAGGGGGTGTAATTATTTTTATACATCACTGGATTTGGTCTGCTGGTATTTTGTTGAGGACTTTAGTGTTTATATTCATAAGGTATACTGATATATGAAAAAAGCAGGTTTTTTAATGTAGTATCTTCATCTATGTTTGATATTAGGCTAAAACTGGCTTCATAGAATTATTTGGGCCATATTCCCTCATATTCCTTTTCTGGAAGTGTATATAAAGGACTGGCATTAATTCTTCCATAAATGTTTGGTAGAACTCATCAGCAAAGCTGTCTGGTTCTGAACTTTTCCTTGTGGAAAGCTTTGATAACTAATATAATCTCTTGTTATAGATTTATTCATATTTTCAATTTCTATTTGAGATAGTCTCAGTAGTTTGTGTCTTTATAGACTGCCCATTTCATCTAAGTGATGATGTTGGCATATGCTTGTTCATGGTATATTGGCATATACTTGTTCATAGTTTCACTTTCATTGTTGTGAAAGTATTTTCTAACTACACTTGTGATTTTTTATTGACCCATTTATTATTTAGGAATGTGTTGTTTAGTTTCCACAAATTAATTATTATATATTAATCTCCCAAATTTCTTTGTTATTGATTCCCAATTTCTAATTTCATTCCATTTTGGTTGGAGAACATACTTGTATTATTTCAATCCTTTTAAATTTATTGAGCCGAAAATAAGATATACCATATAGTTTATCCAAGAAAATGTTACATGTGCACTTGAGGAAAAAAATTCTGTTGTTGGGTAGAATGTTCTATAGACTCATTCATATTCATGATCTATGTGCATATATTTTATGTTAGATATGTTTAGATTCACATTTACCATTTTGCTTTTTTACTTAAATTTGACACGTCACATTTCTCTTCCTCCTTACAGATTTCTTTTGTATTAAGTGTATGTTTTTGTAATGTAACATTTTAATTCCTTTAATAATTTTTTAAATTCTATTTTCTTAATGGTTATTCTATAGATTATAATATACTCTTAAAATCTACTTCAGATTTTGAGTAAAATTCTAGTTAAATATGGAAAGATGTGTTGTCATTACTACTATATAGCTTCATGCCTCACCCTGTTTTTGTGCATCATTAATAGATATTGCATTTGCTTGTTAATGCCAATGTCATGGAGCTAACAACACCCTCTCAATTGTTCTCCAACCAAAATTTTCTTTGTTTTGGACAACACCCTTAAGCATGGAATTTCCATATTCTGTTCCAAATAAACTCAGTTCCCTGAGGCAGAGGTGTGGGGCCCTTTGTCCTTATGGCTTGTCTCTACCCCCACCCCCAACAGAATCTCTGAACCACTGCACAGGAGATGGGAGCAGGGACAGTAACTTGATTCTCCCGGAATGACACCCAGCAATATGTGCAGATGCTGGACGTGGGGGATTGTAGTCCCTGGTCTTCTCAGTTTGCTCTTGACAATGTGAAATATCTGTAGGAGTAGTTCAGGTAGCTCAGGCAGGAGTAAACAAGGCCCCAACAATTTGTGCTTGCTAAACCTAGGTTAAAGATTCTGCTCTTGGGAAAATTTCAAGAGATATTAAATGATCTTTTAAAAATAATTTTCACTAGGTATATAGTTGTTTTACTGGAAAGAGTTTGCAGAGCCCCTCATTCTAGAAGTTCCAATCCCCAATTTACTTGTAACAATTTTTTAAAAAATGTTATTTTAGAGAGAGAATGAGAGACAGAGAAAGCACAAGTCAGGAGAAGGGCAGAAGGAGAAAGAGACAGAATCTTAGGCAGGTTCCATGCTCAGCATGGAGCCCAATGCAGGGGTTGATCCAACAACCCTGGTTTTATGACCTGAGCCAAAATCAAGAGTTGGACACTCAACCAACTGAGCCACCCAGGCACCCCAATCCTTAATTTGCTTTTTAAAAGGTACCTTTCACAACTTCCACTGGTCTGGGAAGTTTCTCCTATATTCCTCTGATAATATTAACTACAAATCTTATAAAATGACATCATTAAGCAGAGAAAAATAAAATCTGCACATTAGAAGGAGAGTGAGAGCTGACTAAGGTCTGGAATGGGCCATGTCCCTAGCAATGGGTCACAACATCATGGGGAAGAATTCAGCTGCAAACAAATGAATAATTATCTGGTAGAACATGATGTACAGAGTATAGTGAAAAGCAATAGGAGGTAACCCAAAGTAGGGTTTAGTATCAGAGTGGTCCCAGAAGGCACATGTGTGAAACAATCTAAGAATAAGCAATTTGTGAAAATCGGAAAAGAAAATACAATTATGTAGTAGTAATACCCATAAACACAAGGAAGCAGAAAGAAATAAAGAAAGAAAGAAGAAAGAAAAGAAATAAAGAAAGAGAAAGGAAAGGAAAGTAAAGAAAAAAGTAAAGAAGGAAGGAAGAAAATAAAAAAGAAATAAAAAAAGAAAGAATAAGATGGGGCATTCTGTGTTGTGAAAAAGGCAGAAGTCCAGTTTTTGTAATTGAAGAATGAGGTAAGAAACAGCAAAGTCAGTGTGCTCTGAACCAGAAGTCATTTTAATTCTTCGGTCTAAACTTAAATTACTCCCAAAGCCAGGTACAGTACTTAGTGCCTGCCTGCACATTAGAATCACCTGGGGAGCTTTAAAAACATCCTGATGACAAACCAATTACTTTAGAACTTCTGGAGTAGCACTCAGGAATGAGTAGTTTTTAATGTTCCCTAGATCATTTCAAGGTACAGCCAGTTTAAGAACCATTATGATATGACTGCAATCAAAAGAGTGTTAGAATGGGAGGGAAACAGGCAGATTGTATGTTTTCTTTTTTCTTTTTGAAAATCTTACCCAAGGATTCTCTAAACATCCTGTCCTAGATTAATAAATTTCTATATATGTATGCCAGCATTCTAAATTGATTGTGTGGTTATCGTACATCTCATACTCTGCTTATTTTGAATGTTTACTTTTTCATTACACACATAATTAATGAATTACATAATTTCTAACATTGTAATTTTCATCTCAAATAAATGTGACTTTATTATGTACATATTTTATTGACATACCCTATTATATATAGCTATCCAACAGGTATTCCAGAAGAAATTTAGGCATATATGGAAATGGCTATTATGTTGGTAAGGATGGCCTATGCCAACAAATTGGACAACCTAGAAGAAATGGATAAATTTCTAGAAGCGTACAATCTCTCAAAACTGAATCAGGAAGAAATAGAAAATCTGAACAGACAAATTACTAATAAAAAAATTAAATTAGTAATTGAAAAACTACCAACAAACAGAAGTCCATGGCTAGATGGATTGACAGGTGAGTTCCACCAAACATTTAGAGTTAACACAATTTTCTTCAAACTACTCCAAAAAATAGAAGAGGAAGGAAATCTTCTAAATACGTTATATAAGGCCAGTATTACCCTGATACAAAAACCAGACAAAAATACCACACACACACACACACACACACACACACACAAATCTACAAACAAATGTCCCTGATAAACACAGATGAAAACATCCTCAACAAAATATTAGCAACCACATTCAACAATATATTAAAAGGATCATTCACCACAATCAAAAGGGATGTATTCCAGGGATGCAAGGATAGTTTAATATTCACAAATCAAACAACATGACACACTATGTTAACAAAACAAAAGATAAAAATTATATGATCATCTTTCTAGATGAAGAGAAAGCATTTGACAAAATTCAACATAAATTCATGATGAAAAACTCAACAAAGTGGCGTTAGAGGAAACATATTTCAACATGATAAAGTCTATATTTGAAAAACCCACAGCTTCATACTCAATGGTGAAAAACTGAGAGCTTTTCCTTTAAGATCAAGAACAAGACAAGTATGTCCACTCTCACCATTTGTATTCATCATAGTACTAGAAGTCCTAGCTATAGCTCAGACAAGAAAAAAAAAGAAAGAGGTAACCATATTAATATGAAAGAAGGTAAACTGTCAGTATTTGCAGATGACATGGTACTGCAATTAGAAAATCCTAAAGACCCCACATAAAAACTATTAAAAGTAATAAGTGACTTTAATAAAGTTGCAGGATGCAAAATTAATTTGCAGAAAACGGTTGCATTTCTGTATATTAATAACAAAGTAGCAGAAATAGAAATTAAGAAAACAACTCCATTTACAGTTGTACCAAAAAGTAATGAAATACCTAGGATTAAACTTATACAAAAAGATAAAGGGCTTGTACTATGAAAACTATAAAACACTGATGAAAGAAACTGAAAGGGCGCCTGAGTGGCACAGTCAGTTGAGCATCTGACTCTTGATTTTGACTCAGGTCATGTTCCTGGGGTTGTGGGATTGAACCCCATGTTGGGCTCCATGCTAAGCATGGAGACTGCTTAAGATTCTCTCTCCCTTCCTCTGTCCATCTCCCTGGCTTGTGCTTTTTTTCATTTTTTCTTTCTCTCTCTCTCTCTCTCTCTTTCTCTGAAAATAAAAATAAATAAGTAAATAAATACATAAAAGAAATCAAAGACAATATATACAAGTGTAGAGATATACTCATGGACTGGAAGAATTGATATTGTTAGAATGTCCATATCAAAGCAATCTACAGATTCAATGCAATCCCTATCAAAATACCAACAGCATATTTCACAGAACCAGGACAAAAACTAAAATTTGTGTGGTACCACAAAAGACGTTGAACAGCAAAGCAACCTTGAGAAAGAAGAACAAAGCTGGAAGTATCACAATTCCAGATTCAAGATATACTATAAAGCTGTAGTAACTAAAACAATATGGTACTAGCACAAAAATAGACACATAGATCAACAGAACAGAATAAAAACCCCAGAAATAAAACCATGAATATATGGCCATTTAATATACAATAAATGAGGCAAGAATGAAAAAATACAGTCTCTTCAATAAATGCAGCTGAGAAAACTATACAGCTATATGCAAGAGAATGAAACTGGAGCACTTTCTTACACCACACACAGAAATCAACTCAAAATGGATTAAAGATCTACACACATTCAACATTATGGCACATTCGACAACAGAATACTACATGACCATGCAAAAAATAATATGTAGATCTTTAATCTGAAATAATTTTATAGAATATGATGATTCTACTTATATAAAAATTATAAATATGTTTATATAAACAGTTAAGTGTGTGTCAAATTGTTAGTCCATTTTCACCATATATTTTAATGTTTTGTGTATGTTCACATACAATCAGCAAAAAGGAATAATGATGGAAGAGGTGATTCTGAGTCATTTGTCCCTGGCCAGGCCACTCATATTCCTGTCTATTAAAGCTGAAAGAGTTTTCTCGCTAGCCTACAAATTATTTTTTGCATAGTCATGCAGTATTCTGTTGTTGAATGTACAGTATGACATTCAGACACTGACAGCTCCTTCTCATAAAAGAGTGTAAGGTAAAATAGAGAAAAGTGTCCTCCCCTACTCTGCTCCAGATCATAGCACAAATCTGGCTTCTCATGGGAAGGAAAATTAATTAGTCAGTCTTCTCCAGAGAAACAGAACCAATAGGATATATACAGATATATGTAAGAAGAGATTTATTGTAGGAATTGGCTCATGCAGTTATGGAGGCTGAGAAGTCCCACAATCTGCCATCTGTAAGCTGCAGAACCAGGAAAGCCAATGGTATACTTTAGTCCGAGTCTGAAGCCCCCAAACCAGGAATTCATATGTCCAAGGGAAGCAGAGGATGGATGTCTTTGTTTTAGAAAAAAAGAGCACAAATTCGCCCTTCCTCTGCCTTTCTGTTCTATTAGAGCCCTCAATGACTGGACCATGCCCCACACTGGTGAGGGGTAATGTTTTATTTTAGAGAAAGAGAAAGGGAAAAGGGCAGAGGGAGAGAGAGAGTAATAGAGAGAGAGAGAGTCTCAAGGAGGCATGGAGCCTGAGGTGGGGCTTGATTCCATGATCCTGGGGTCATGACCTGAGTTGAAATCAAGAGGCTCAACCACCTGGTCCACTCAGGTGCCCCACTCTCACCACCTTTATTCAACATAGTACTGGAAGTCCTTGCCACAGCAATTAGACAACAAAAAGAAACAAAAGACATCTAAATTGGTAAAGAAGTGAAACTTTCACTATTTGCAGATGATACTCTATAGAGAAAACTCTAAAGATTTCACCAAAAAACAATTGGAACAGATAAATGAATTCAGTAAAAGTCACAGGACACAAGATCAATGTACCGAAATCTGTTTCCTTCCTATACCCTAATAATGAAGCAACAGAAAGAGAAATTAAGAAAATAATCCCATTTATAATTGTACCAAAAAATATATCTAGGAATAAACCTAACCAAAGAGACGAAAAAACTGTACTCTGAAAACTATAAAACATTGATGAAAGAAATTAAAGATGACACAAAGAAATGGAAAGACAGTCCATGCTCATGAACTGGAAGAACAAATATTGTTAAAATTTCTATACTAACCAAAGCAATCTGCAGATTTAATACCAACAGTATTTTTTCCAGAGCTAGAATAAACAATCCTGAAATTTGGCTGGAACCACAGAAGACTTTAATTTGCCAAAGAATTCTTGAAAAAGAAAAACAAAGCTAGAGATATCACAATTCTAGACATCAAGTTATATTACAAAGCTGTAGTAATCAAAACAATATGGTACTGGCACAAAAATAGACACATAGATCAATAGAACAGAAAGTCCAGACATAAACCCACAATTATATAGTCAGTTAATCTTCAACAAAGCAGGAAAGGTTATGCAATGGGAAAAAGACAGTCTCTCCAACAAGCGGTGTTGGAAAAACTGGACAGCTACATGCAAAAGAATGAAACTGGACTACTTTCTTACACCACACACAGAAATCAACTCAAAATGGATTAAGGATTTAAATGTGAGACCAAAACCATAAAATCCGAGAAAAAAGCACAGGCAGTGATTTCTCTGACCTTGACCATAGCAACATTTTTCTAGGTATATCTGCTGAGGCAAGGGAAATAAAAGCAAAAATAAACCATTGGGCCTATATTAAAATAAAAAGTTTCTGCACGTGAAGGAAACTAACAACAAAATTAAAAGGCAACCCATTGAATGATAGAAGATATTTGCAAATGACATAAGCAATAGAAGGTTAGTATTCAAAATATATAAAGAACTGATATAATTCAATACCCCAAAAAACAAATAATCCAATAAAAAATAGGCAGAAGACATGAACAGACATTTCTCCAAAGAAGATACATAGATGGTCAACAGACATAAGAAAAGATGCTCAACATGACTCATTATCAGGGAATTGCAAACTAAAACTACAATGGAATATCCCCTCCTATCTGTCAGAATGGCTAAAATAAAAAACTCAAGAAACAAGTGTTGGCAAGGACGTGGAGAAAAAGGAACCCTCATGTGCTATTAGTCAGAATGCAAACTGGTGCAGTCTGTATGGAAAACAGTATGGAGTTTCCTCAAAAAGTTTAAAATAGAACTACCCTAAGGTTCAGTAATCACACTACTGGGTATTTACCCAAAAAATACAAAAACACTAATTCAAAGGGATATATGCGCCCAAATATATAGCAGCATTATTTACAATAGCCAAATTATGGAAATAGCCAAGTGTCCATTGACAGATAAATGGATAAATAAGTGGTGTGTGTGAGTGTGTGTACACACAATGAAATATTATTCAGCCATAAAAAAGAATGAAATCTTGCCATTTGCAATCATATGGATGGAGCTAGAGTATAATGCTAAATGAAGTAACTTAGAGAAAGACAAATACATCTGATTTCACTCATATGTGAACTTTAAGAAACCAAATGAGCAAAGGGGGGAAAAAAAGTGAGAGAGACAAACCAAGAAACAGTCTCATAACTATAGATAACAAACTGGTGGCTACCAGAGGGGAGGTAGGTGGGAGGATGGGTGAAATAGGAGATGGAAATTAAGGGGTTCACTTGTCATGATGAGCACTGGGTGATGTATGAGATTGTTGAATCAGCGTATTGTACACCTGAACTAATATAACAGTGCATGTTAACTATACTGGAATCAAAATAAAGTTAAAAACAGAAAATAATCTGGTGTTAATCTAGTAATACAGGAATGGTCAGTCACCCATCAAGTATTTGCTAATGGTATTAGCAAATAATTTTACTACTCATCAGCATCAAGTAGTGATATGTTGCCTGGTCTATAAAATGGGCTTGGATAAGATCATTTTAAATATCACTTTAAGCTCAAATATTATTATATTCTTTTAGTCCAAAATGTTGACTTTATTTGAATCAAGATATACCTTTTGTCTAGTTTTATTGATAATTAACATATACTTCTGTGTAAGTTTAAGTTGTACAGCATGTGAAATGATTATAATAGGTTTAATTAACATCCATTATCTCACATAGATACAAAAAAAAGGAAAGTAAAAAGAATTCCTTATGATGAGAACTCTTAGGATCTACTCTCCTAACTTTCCTCTATATCATATAGCAGTATGAACGACAGTCATCATATTGTACATTACATCCCTAGTATGGCTTTATCTTAAAACTGGATGGATACTTGTGCCTTTTGACCACCTTTCTCCAATCCCCCCAACCATAAATTTGTCTCCTTTTACTATGAGTTTTTTGTTTTTGTTTGTTTTGATTCTACATATAAATGACATCATACAGTATTTTTCTTTTTCTGTCTGACTTATTTTATTGAGCATACTGTCTTCAAGATCCTTCCATGTTGCTGCAATGGAAGGATTCCTCTCATTTTTATGGCTGAATAATATTCCATTATGTTTATATACCACAGCTTCTCTATCCATTCATGTGTCAGTGGACACTTGGTTGTTTTCATGTCTTGGTTATTATAAATACTACTGCCCACATATTAAACATGATATCTTTTCAAGTTAGTGTTTTCATTTCCTTTTAATCTATTCCCAGAAGTGGGCTTTCTGGATCATTTGGCAGCTCTATTTTTATTTTTTTAAAGAAGTGCCTTACTGTTTTCCATAGTGGCTGTACAAATTTATAATCTCAACAAAAGTGCACAAGGGTTCTCTTTTTTTCACATCCATACCACATTTATTATCACTTATTTTTGGCTGATGGCAATTCTAATAAAGTCATATCTTCTTTTGCTCTGCAGTAATAAAACAAGACTGATACTTCAAATGACTATTCAGACCACTTCAAATGACCACTCAGAGTTTCATAACTAAGATCATGGCACCACACGTTTGTGGCACCAAGTCCAACCTCGGGGAAAAAGTGAAAAGCTGCCTTTTTTGAATGTCAGCATTGTGACTGATAGAGATTTTGTCAGGATTTTCCCTAGAGCCTTAGGAATGTTTTGAAGGAGAAAGAATGGAGAAGACCATGGAGAGAAAAAAATAGCTGTTCTAAGAATCTCTAGGCCCAGAACTAGACCTCAGAAAACATACCTAGTCTTTGCAGAATTAAGAACAATGACTGGAATTTAAGGGCGGGCAGGTATCAGGTCAATGTAAAGAAACTTTTTCTAAAATCTAAGCTGTCCTGATTGAAGCAGGCTGCTGCCCTGTGAATCAGACAGCTTCCACGCCTGGAAAGGTCCCAACAGAGGTTAGTGAGCCATCATTTGGAAATGCTATGAGATTCCTGCATTTAAAAGGTAAAAAAAGTAGGACTAAACAATATCTAAGCCTCTTTCCATTCTTGGAAACCTGGGAATCATCTTCGTCTTCTTCCATATTATTAAGATCTACCTGTCATTTCACCTTCTCAACATCTCTCATGTTCCCATTTTTAGCTCTGCTGCTACTGGGGCTAAAATCGCCTATTAAACCTTTACATAAGGTCCATGTTTAAGGCAAATTTTATTAGAGTCATTGCTCATGCCTAGTGAATTCCACTATTTCTCATCGTTCAGCTCAAAATCTCTTCCCCAGGGAAGCCTTTTCTGCCCCAGCCCAGCAGAGTCCTTGACTACCTCCATTTAACAAAACAGTAGTTTACACATACTTCAATTATGCACTTATCATTCTATATTACAATTTTATGTTTACACATTTGTCTCCCCTACTAAATGATAACCTCTACCAGGGCAAAGATCATGCCTTATCATTGTATTACCAGCACTTGGAAGAGTATTTTCCATAGAAGTTGCTCAACAAATGTTTAGTGAGTAAATAAATCAATAAATTAGTCATTGGGATACCCTATTTCCACTAAGAGTTCTTATACTCATATGACACCTTTAAGAATGAAAATGGAACATCTGGTAACTAAGGCCAGTATTTTTATATCTAAAGTAGTACCTCTAAGCTTTAAAATTTTATGTTCCCCATCTTTTGTAGGGGGAGTTTTGCTACAAATGACTAAAGGGAAGTATTGACTACAACAGTAAGGAGAAAAGTGAAATGTTATTGCCATGAGCTTTTGGCTCTGACATGTTCCACCTGAAGGGTTAGTTAACATTGATGAGGAAGGGGAGAAATCTGTGGTTACAAAAGGAGAAAGGAAAAGGATAAGAAAGGAAGAAGAAAAGGAAAACAGTGAAGAACATACACAGGCAGGAAAATGTAAACATTGGAGGACAGAGTGAATGAACCATAATTTTGGATTACATATATCAGTGTTATTTGTGATATTCTGATTAGAAAGTGATGCTTAGAAGATCCTGGAGGTTCTCAGTCCATGATCAAGAATAGAGCAGGAAGGAGTATAACACTGCTTCTGGGAAAGCTTTATGAAGGCAAATGAAGGTGAGCCTGGAGATGTATGCTACAAAGGATGTTGAAACTCCTGATGTGAAGCCTTCCTCTCCTCTGGCATAAGCAGGATCCCCTTTTCCCTATACCATGAGAGGTCATTTTTGGCACTGTTAGCTAGGACCAGCCTGAGGGAACTTCTGGAAGTAAACAAAATTTAACATTTATCCATTCTCTTTTTGCAGCTCCTCCTTCCTTTTTATTTAATTTTTTTAATGTTTATTTATTTTTGAGAGAGAGAGAGAGAGCAGGCGAAGGGAAGAGAGAGAGGGAGACACAGAATCCGAAGCAGGCTCCAGGTTCTGTGCTGTTAGCACAGAGCCTGATGTGGGGCTCAAACCCGCAAACACAAACCATGAGATCTTGACCTAAGCCAAAGTTGGACACTCAACCAACTGAGCCACCCAGGCACCCCTCCTCCTTCCTTTTTATACCCCTGCCATTATCTCCAGTTTTCTCTGATTTCCCCATTGCCTCTTAATTTCATGTGCTGACCCAGCCCTCACTCCCCTATCTGTAACACCTCATCAGAGCACCCTAGTTATTTCATTCTCTGGGTTTATTCTTTCTTAACTCTCCATGATAGCAATGGCACCACGTCCATCCTCCCTGGCAAAACTGCCGGGCCAACCTGAGTTAAATTGTCAATGACTTTTTTTTTTTTAAATGTTTTATTTATTTCTGAGAGAGAGAGAGACAGTGTGAGCAGGGGAGGATCAGAGAGAGAGGGAGACACAGAATCTGAAGCAAGCTCCAGGCTCTGAGCTAGCCATCAGCACAGAGCCTGAAGCAGCGCTTGAACCCACGAACCGCGAGATCATGACCTGAGCCAAAGTCGGATGCTTAACCGACTGAGCCACCTAGGTACCCCAACAATGACTTTGATTCCCAATGTGTTATTCTCCCCACACATGCACTCTGCTAGAGATTTTTAGTGGCTTAATCAAAAATAGAGTAAATATTAAACACTAAATAAAGGAAACATTTAAAATGCTAACATGTACTATGCCTTAAAATGAGGGTTTCATCCTTAAGGAGTTTGAGATCTTTAAGAAATAGATTGCATATTTCATATTTCATTGAAACAAACAGGACACACAGTACTTCAGATATTCATTTCATGCTAGTTATTTTTGATAGCAGCTGTTGTTAATAAGGGAGGAGTATATTTGTCAAAGCAGCTAATCATCTTGTACTTAAAAAAAAAAAAGAATATAACAGGAATTTGGAAATATGCCCAGTATGCATTTCAAGAAATGGATGGCAATGGTTGACATCTCTTTTTTGTCCCTCTTCCTAATACTCCCTCACAGGGACACACCCTGCTTATTCTCAGGGTGAGTCTAAAGACGGTGTTGTCTAATACTTTAATAGCACAGAAATGTGTTGTCTCCAAACCACACTGAAGGAGAACTGAATGAGGCAACCATAAATTAACAGCTGCTCTTATCAACCTGCTCTTCAAGAATATACTACTGGTTGCTCTTATTTGTGCCTAAAAGTTGTTTCCTCTGTGTTAAGAGCAAAAAAAACAAAACAAACAACCCCCCCCCCACACACACACACACAAAGAAAGAAAGAAAGAGAGGGGAAGAGAGGAAAAGAGGGAGGGAGAAAATGAGGAGAGGAATACCCTACCTCTTTACTGATGAACAGTTCTATGTCATTGAGATGTCAAGATGCTGCAATGAAAGCTTCTTGGAATATTTTCCCCCAAGATTTAGCCAACAAGGGCCTTGATTGGCAATACTTGCTCACTTTATTTTCCATATATTTTTCAATAATGTACATATTTCCATGTTTCATTTTATCCTCTTGGGTGGCTCTGTGTTGGGTATCTGTAATAACTATTTCAGGCATTTGCTTTTTCTCCCTAATGAAGGAGATCCCCAATTCTCTTGTTTATTTATGTACTTTTAAATTTATTTATTTAAATTCAAGTTAGTGAACATACAGTGTAGTATTTGTTAAAAGAGTAGAACCCAGAATTTCCTCATTTACATTAACACCCAGTACTCATCCCAACAAATACCCTCCTTAAGCCCATCATCCATTTAGCTCATTGCCCAACCCCTCAGTTCTCTGTATTTAAGAGTCTCTTATGGCTTGTCCCTCTGTTTTTATCTTATTTTTCCTTCTCTTCCCCTTTGTTTACTTTTTGTGTTTCTTAAATTCCACATATGAGTGAAATCATGATATCTGTCTTTCTCTGACTGACTTATTTTGCTTAGCATAATACACTCTAGTTCCATCCATGTTGTTGTAAAATGGCAAGATTTCACTCTTTTTGACTGCCAAGTAGTATTCCATTGTGTGTTTGTGTGTGTGTGTGTGTGTGTGTGTGTGTATATAAAATCTCTTCTTTATAGATGAACATTTGGGCCTCTTTCCATAATTTGGTTATTGTAGATAGTGCTGCTATAAACACTGGGGTCCATGTGCCCCTTCAAATCAGCATTTTTGTATCCTTCGGATAAATACCTAGCAGTGTAATTTCTGGGTTGTAAGGTAGTTCTTTTTTAATTTTTTGAGGAACTGTTTTCCATATTGTTTTCCAGAGTGGCTGCACCAGTTTGCATTCCCACCAGCAGTGCAGAAGGGTTCCCTTTTCTTAGCATCCTTGCCAACATCTGTTGTTTCCTTAGTTGTTAATCTTAGCCATTCTTAGGTGGCACCTCACTGTAGTTCTGATTTCCAATTTTCTTTGGTCTTTGCCTATGTTCTTTTGACATTAATCAAAAAAACAGACCTAATAATGAGGTTTCAGGAGATGAACCTCAGAAATGGCCTAGGATTCTGAGGTCAGCATGCTATGGCCCACAAACCAAATCTAGCTGGCTGCCTATCTTAAGTAGTTTTATTGGAGCATCTCCATGCCCATTCATTTACATATTCTCTGTGGTGGCTTCCTAGCTAAAATGACAAAATTGATAGAACTATATGGGCCTAAAATGTTTATTATCTGGCTCTTTACATAATAAATGATTCATTGGCCTTAGTTCATTGTAACTAGAAGTATGGTTCACTGACTGCAACTGGAAACCAAGTATGTCATTATGCACACTATTGAATTCAGCTGATATCCTTTTTGCAGCAAGATTTTCCTAATGAAGGAAGCAGTGTAGAGATTTATATTCTTGTGCAAGTTCTTTATCTCTCTGTAGATGAGCATTTTTAGTGGCAGTGGCTTAGATGACTCTATAAAACTTTATCTTACTTTAAGAAAGTATTTACTTTGTAACATTTTTAACCATGTGGTTCATTGAGATATGTACAACTATCAGTTAGCTTTTGCTGTTTAATAAACTACCCCCAAAACTTTGTGACTTAAAAGGCAGTTTGGCAATTTGAACAGACCAGCTTAGTGGTTCTGGCCTTGACCAGTGTACTAGGCTTGCTCATCTATCTGTGGTCAGCTGGCGGCTCAGCTGGGGTTGGTTGGTCTAAGATGATTTAAATAGGAGAGCCTTCTTCTCTGCATAGTCTCTCAGGATGCTCAGGCTATGCTGGGCAAGAGTCTCAAGAGCAGAAAAGAGGAAGCTGGCCTCCCAGTTTCTTGAGGCCAGGTTTGAAACTCACAAAATATCACTTCGATCACATTCTTGTCCAAAGTAAATTATAAGAGCTGCCCACATCTCTGGGTAGGGAGACAGACTCCATCTCTTGATATAGGAGCTGTAAAGTACTATAGCCATTTTGTTTCGTTTTGTTTTAAATGTTTATTTTTGAGAGGGGGCAAGGGGCAGAGAGGGGGTTGGACAGAGGATCTGAAGTGGGCTCTATGCTGAGAGCAGTGAGCTGTATGTGGCACTTGAACTCAAGAACCATGAGATCATGATCTGAGCTGAAGTCAGAAGCTCAGCCGACTGAGCCACCCACATTCCCCATAGCCATTTTTGTAATCAATGACAAGGAGGGAGGGAGAAAGAAGATTACTGTTCCTCTTCACCCCCTTCTTACATTTTTCTAAATTTTGATCAGATTTCACTATTCTCAGGAGGGTCTGGGTGGCAAATTTCACTATTCTCATGACAATTATAATATTGCTTAGTTGGCCTGATCCAATTTCAGAGCTGTATGGGATCTTTTTGAAAGACTCTTATATCCAAAAGCATATATCCGAAATATAATAAGAGCAAAAGAAAGAGAGCTGAGGTCTGGGGTCCAGGCCCCCCTACTGTAGAACTTAAGCTTTACAATTTGAGATTGTAGGATTATAAACTTCACACAAAACATTTCTAGAGTTGGGTCACCTTTAAATTGGCAGATTGGCAGTGCTTATTGATCTATACAGTCCCCAGTGTAATCTCTCATATACGCTACATTGTGGAAGCACCAAACTTAAATAATGTGAACATAAAATTCTAGACAATTAATAATATATCTTAGGTAGTTTTGTGAGTTTCCTACTCCTATTACCTGGGTGGTATACTTCACATAAGTGTATGTGACTAAGTGTTTGGAGTGTTTGTTTCTATGGTAATTTATGTGAGGATGTGTCAGTATTTTCACAAATATCTGAGAGGGAAGAAAGAACAGATGAAGGTTGGACACTGTATAATTTAACATTCCTCACTTTTTCATATTTGGAAACTTCTCTTAAGGTCACTGTGTTTCTTCAGGGAAATTAGTTACATGGACTGTTTCTGGGGGATATATTCAGTTCCATATTACTTTTAAGATGATCTGAAATGGTAGGTGCTTTTACCACAAGATTTCAGAAGAAATACAATAGAAATACTACACATATATCCATTATTAATCAAAATATGTATAGCAGGAAGTCCAATTTTTACCAGCTACTGCTTCCCACGTATTCCTGACTGCTGCTCTGTTCTTCTGTACATCAAAGTTCATTACTGTCAGCCACTGAAGCCTCCTCTTCACCAACACAGAGATCCCAAGGCCCGTCATTCAAATCCCAACAGTGTTATCTAACAGCAGCCTATAATCCTTGATAAGACTTGCCTAGTGGTTTAGTGAGTAATAGAAAGTAACTTCCCTGATAGCTTCAAACTTTATGCCAGGTGTGGTCACCCTCAGAGTCCACAAGCTGAAGCTCTCCACAGGAGTCCTCTGCTGCACATCTCTCACTTTGGTCCCTGCTTGCCCACAAGTTGGAGGGTTGGCTTAATCCCCCCACACTGAGATTTTTCTTGAGTACATTAATACAGAGCTGAGGCCCTAATGCTCAAGGCCAAGAAAATGCAAATTCTTTCTCCTTGTCCTACTTCCTTCTCCAAGATCCCCTTTCTCAGTGACAGGACATCCAGGAGACAGGACATAAGCTACAAATGGCAGCAATTTTTTAGTCTGTTACATTACTGATATATTTCAGTGTTTGAAATAGTGCTTTGGCACAGTAGGTCTTCAATAATAATTGGAAGATTAAATAAATGGCTTTCATTAAAATTAATCAAGACTCAAAAACGGACATTTCCAGAGTTCAATTATTTAAGAACAGCACCACAAAAGCCTGGTCTAACTTGAGAATTTGTAAGGCCAGCCTCCCGATAATGAGAAATTTGCCTTCACAAAGATATCACAGAAAAATGGGTATTCAATGTATCAACTAAAATTTAGACCTGTCAAAAAAGAACTCAAGAAAAACACTTAAATGTCTTGGTGGACTCAAAGGCCAAAATGAAGACATTATTTAAAATGGCTAAATGACAGTTCAGTTAAAGTATAATAAGCACAAATTTGATTAATGTTTCTTTTAGGAGGGATCAGAGGATTTTTAAGCCCCAATTTTTTCTCCCAACAACCAAATTAGAGTGATTAGATCAAATTGTGATAATGCTCCTTCTGCCTTGTTCTAGGCAAAAGGTGCCATCCCTCGCTTTTTTAAAAAAATAAAATTTCCAGTAGGTGCCATCTTTATGCCCCCCTCTGACTTGCTTCAGCCAGTGGGCCTCTCCATGCTATTCCTCTGTAGGGCTCCAGGATGCCAGTATCTCCCAGAGGGAGTTCTTACATGTATCTGGTGCCTTAGTTTTTTTTTTTTTTTTAAACGTTTATTTATTTTTGAGAGTGAGAGAGCCTGAGCAGGGGAGGAGCAGAGAGAGAGGGAGACACAGAATCTGAAGCAGGCTCTAGGCTCTGAGTTGTCAGCACAGAGTCTGATGCAGGGCTCAAACCCACAAACCATGAGATCATGACCAAGCCAAAGTCAGATGTTTAACCAACTGAGCCACCCAGGCACCCCTGCCTTGTTTTTTTTCCATCTGTGTCCTAGTTTTTGCAGCTGCTGCTCAGGGGATGGTCCGTGACTACCTGGCCCTGGTGGCCAGGTGGGCCTGTGTTCTGGATCCCACGTTACTGTAACAATGGAAGAGACAATTCTTGGCAGGCTCCCATCCTCAAGGCATTGCACAGAGAGCAAACTGAAGCACATCCCCAGTCTTTTGATGAAAGACTATTTGCATGTGTGGAAGTTTTGGCCTGAGGGGCGGGCTTTAGGTTTGGTGCACACCTAGGGGTCTACTGATCCCAGAGAATATAGGCCTACGGATGATGGATGTCATCTTTGGGCTCTCCCTCTGCCTCCCTACAGTTGACTGATATCTCCCAGGAAAGAGCTTATACACTTGTCTGGAGTCCTGATTTGTGTGACAGCCACCCACGGGACAGGTCCAGATCATGTGGCACTGGTAGCCATCAGGGCTTACACTGTGGTCCCATAGGACTGTATACATTTGCATATTTTAAAAGCTGCTGCCTGAGGATCTGGTTTCCCATCAGCCTGAGTGAATTTAAGTGCTGATGGAGATCCTCTCCTTTGGGACACTGACAAGTCTTGGCCCATCCTCAACTATTGGGAGCTATTAAAAATATCATTGGCTGGTTGGATAATCACAAGGTTTAAGAGTCAACCAAGAGCTAGGGCAGGGTTGAATGATATATGGTTCATTTCCTATGCAAGTCCAACCCTTGAAGATTGAAACAGGTAGCTTTCTACATCTAATAGTGTAGAAACCAACACACACAATTCCAAGGCAAAATGAAGAAACAGAGAAATATATTCCAAATGAAAGAAAAAGATAAAACTCAGGGAAAAACCTTAATGAAATGGCGATAAACTGAAAAAAAGTTTAAAGTAAAACTCATAAAGATGCTCACTCAACTTGTAAAAAGAATGAACACAGTGAGAACTTCAACCAAGAGACAGAAAATATAAGAGTACCACTCCATCCAAACACATTCAAAAAGGTCATTCCTGACTCCCCAAATAACCATAATTTCTGTTTTTGTCTCTCTTGACATCTTTGCATCATTTAATTCTATCAATCTTCTTCCTATAAACTTTTTTCTCCACTGGCTTCTTTGAAACCACTACCTCTCTGACTTCAATTTCTTAGTTTATTACTCTGGCTTTTATTGATTTAAAAAAGCCAGGGAGAGCAACACAGTCTCACCTCTATCTAAGCTTTAGAGATGAATTTAGAGATCTTATACTCCAGAGATCACTGAAAACTTGTATAAACTTGACATATTAATAGAAAATATATTTTATTTTATTGAGAGGAAACCATATCTAAGTAATATATTAGGCTTCTCTGAGAGCAAAATTAAAGATCTTAATGAAAGTACACCAATAAATGTAGTATTATTAGTCTTTGATAAGATTCCATACTAAAAGCATTTCACAAACAAAAATCATCAGAGGAAAAAATTATGGATAAATAACTGTCTAAAAGCACTAAATAAAAGATAAGGACAAATGGGCCCTTGCATGTATAATTAGTGCATTGAACAAGCACTAACTTATAGTCAGAAAAACACCTTTTTCTCTTTCATTGCCCATTTATGTTTATTCAATAGTTCTGGTAGTTCCCCTGCTTCTCTATAGAAACTTAGTTTTTCTTCTTACCCTTGCATAAGAAGAATTTACTTTGAGGATTTACTTTAAGATTAACTCTTGACTTGAGCTAAAGGGGATAGAGTTGATACTTCATAACCCTCTCTCTCTAAAAAATAAAAAAAATCACTTTTACAAATGTGCATTAAAACCACCCTTTTTTACCCCTGATGTGGGGAATGGCCATAAGAGTGCTGTAACTCTAAAAGTTTTAAGTTTACAATTATCTTAGGTACCTGATACCTTAGGATATGAGCTGAAACATCCACTTAACATTACATTCCCCCTGAATGAAGAGATTTAAACACTGGGGGACACCAGGGATGGGCTCTAAGGCATTCTTATGAAATAGTTTGGCAAATGATTCAGAGGTAAGCATACATGTGAAATCTTCAAAGTGGCATATGATGAAACTTCCAGGTAGTAAAATGTCAAGTGCAGGACAGCCTACAGGAAGATGGCACCAGACTGGGCTAGTGGGCAGAGAAGTGCAGATGAATGATCAAGGATGAGACAGAAGATAGATACTTTCAGGGCAAATAATCCCAACACCATTCTCAGGGTAATTATCTCCAGGGTATCAGCCATGACCCTCTGGAAGGATGGCCTTGATAAAGGTACAAACCTGCACACAAAATGAGGTTCCTACTTATAGTTCTTAAGCTACTGGAATCTTTTGCATGTTTGAACTAAGGATTTTTATCTTCATTAAAGCCATTCTTCTTTAATGACTTCATTGAAGTCATCCAAGAGCAAGGTGCTTGAATTTTGAAACTGAATCTCAGACTGCATTTTCTTTTCTTTTATTAAGGTTTTTGTTTTTGTTTTTGTTTTTGTTTTTGTTTTTGAGAGGGAGGGGGGAGAAAGAAAAAGAATGTGCGGGAAAGGGGTAGAGAGAGGGGGGGGAGAAAGGATCCCAGAAAGGCTCTGCAGTGTCAGCACAGAGCCTGACACAGGGTTTGAACTCACGAACTATAAGATCATGACAAGAGCCAGATGCTTAAATTGACTGAGCCACCCAGGTGCCCCTATTTTATTTTTTATTTATTGATCTTTTCGTTTTTTAGAGGAAGAGAGAGCATGCAAGTGGAGTAGAGGAGTGGAGGGAAAGAGAAAGAATCCCAAGCTCCATGTCCAGTGTGGAGCCAGACGTGGGGCTCAATCCTACAACCCTGGGATCAAGAGCCATACACTCAACTGACTGAGCCACCCAGGCACCTCCAGGCTGCATTTTATGGCAGGAATTTACTTCAATCTATATTTCCGTATATATTTGTAATTAATATAAGGCTTTAAAACCTAAATTTATTCTTCTTCACATAAAACTACTTAGAAGAGCTCAATTATGAATGTGCTAATAAATTATTTTTGTCTCTATGAAGATGTGTTTGTATATCTTTCTCCATGTATTTTCACTTTATTGTGCACGTGTGTGTACATTTGGTAAAACAAGTATGTAATCACTTGAAGTATTAATTAAAAGTCTTTTAGGAGACTGTCTCAAGATCTTTTTTTCTCCACTAAGAAGGTAAGGCATTGGATAGCTGGTACAATTTCCACTATTAAAAATAAATGCCCTTCAGACAGGAATGAGATAAGCAGCTTGTTTCTGCAAAAGCTGAACAGCAGCCAGTTTCACACAAACTCATTTCATAAATATTTCTCTTCCAGAAGAAAAAAATTGACAAGATGGATGGATTCAAAATATTCCAGGAAGGTATTGAGGATTCTGCTCAGGATTATCTCAGGGGGAAGCTTCCATCTGTTCTCTCTAATAGCTTAACTTGTTCTGCTCTGCTCCTTATTTCTTAAAGAGGACTTTAGAGTTTCTGCATAAGATCAAATATTTTTTTCATTTTCCTGTTTTGTTAAAATACATTTATTTGAAACATCATTACCCTGCTCTCTTGCTTACAGTATTATCTTAGGGCAGAGAAAATATTTTGGCACAAAGATTTCGTGATATCTCTACGGTTACATAAATATTTATGTATCTGTTTAAATGCCTTGATTGATTGATTTTAGATATCTCAGATTCCATCTGAATTCTCTGCTTACCTAGCAAACCTTCTTCAATCCCTGTATAACTTTCTATTTAATCCTGTTCCCTGGCCCACAAAGGTCACCTTCAAAATACTGTCACCTTTATGTAATGACCACACACAAACCTAACTGTCCCCTAAATGATTTCAGTATGAAGCATGACCATAAACCAATGTGAGTAGTTTTCAGAGTGAACAGGATTTGAGTACAGTTCAGTAAGAGGAACTCCACAAATCTTAGCACTGGAACAAGTGAGTAACTTTTTTCTGCTGAGTCCTTTGAATATACGAATGCTGTAATATTTATTTACAAAGTCTTTCATATGGTTTATATTTTCATTTTGTACTTGGTATTAATACGTTACACTGCATCATCTCTTTAGAGTAAAAAACTTCCTCACTTTAATATTCATGTTAATAGCTTTCATAACCGAAGTGGGTAGATTTTCATTTTTAGAGGGTTTTTTCTTGAATACATTCTCATATTTAAATATGAAAGACATGAGAGTAAATGTCTAAAAGAATTCTTTTAATTAGGGAAATTTCTTGTATTATATTTGTTTTGCAAAGAAACTCTTGAGCACAGTAATTCATGGTTTTAAATTGTTTGTTTGGAACCTTAGGGACTTTTTACTGTTTTAGTTTCCCAATTAAAAAAAAAAAAGTAAGCAAGGTCCATATGAAGTCACTCTCAACTCCCTTGTGGAAGTTGAATACTTTATAATAATACTTTTCTGATGGATTCCTGTAATTTTCCATCACAAATTAGTATTCAAGTTCCTTTCAGGCAGACACAACTTTAATGTTCTCTAATACATGGTTGACTTTGGGGTAGGAATGGAAACCAGCCCAAATCACATTGTACTGTCCCACTTTCTGCTCCAAACATTTTTATGGGAACATCAGTTTAAAAGAAATCAACCTTAAAAGAGAATGAGGAAGTCCCAGCAAACCACAACCAGTCTAGCCAGAGGGTATAAATGGAAGATAAGCCAGTCCTACTTGTCTTCCCTGCTGACCAAGGGTACGGCAGTGGGTTGGACACTATATTCATATATAAGAAATAGCCCCCTGAAGTGTATTGAGAACATTGAGTTTTTATAGCCCTACAAGGCAGGTAGTTAAATCTCCATATTTTACAGATGAGAAAATATATTTCAGGTCATTTTTAGCACCAGTTGGGGAATTGGCCAACTGCCTGAATGAGTCATGGTCCAGATGCTCAATCCTACAGCCATGAGAGCTGAAGATAATTACCCAGTGTTTCTGGCACTCCTTACTTTAGCTGTGCCCAGCACACACCCCGAATATTTGATAATATATGCTTAAAAAATAACTCCATATTGTATCGATTACCATTCAAATATCTGTGTTATTGAACACTTATTTTCAGTATTTGAATCATCAACTCTCATTTCAGTACTGATTTTTACTTGGCCATTTGTGCCAATATAAGGAAGCATTGGCATGGATACTGGAAGTGGGCAATTTGCCCACCAGCAGGACCATGCTCTTCACAAAAATGAGCCAAACACTGAAATTCACTGTCGCCTCATCCCTTAAAATTAAAGCTAGAATTGAGGAAAGCTACCACCAGGGGCAATAAATATCACATGGTCAGAAACGGCAGCCATATTTTATTAAAATGACAACAGCAAGAAATATGATAATTGAACATCAGTAGAGGGATCAATATATTTTTAAATGACAAAAATTTAGTTATGATATGATATTTAATTAATTAACTGATTGATTATAATTTGATATCTTATATTTTTATTAATATTAGTTTAAATTAGTGTATTCTAACTCTAGTCTTATCTTCTGTCTGAAACAGAAATTTGGATATTCATCCTAAGTCCACATATTGAAGAAATCAGAGCCTTCCTAGAGAGGTTATATATTTTGTTACTTCAAATGAATTTGGCATCTGCTCATTCTTGTAGTTGCGGGTAACAGCGAGAATTATTCAGCAGCCATGAGAAACTTGCTTAGATGGAGTTTCTCAACTTCTTACTTATCTTTTTCTCTCTCTAACAGGTGGAAGAAACTGCTAGAGGGGATAAGAAAGACCACATCCTCTTTCTTTTTTGCCTTCTCACTCTTCTTTGAGATCACTGATAACCAGAACAGGCAGAGGGAGCAAGTGATGGTCTCCAAGGTCAAGGATGCTTTGGCTCTGATGATATTTCTCATTCTAGACACCTAGACAGTTCTTATTGTTCAGGGTCAAACTTTCAGGTATTATAGAGAAATCTGTCTCCCTACCTAGAAAGCAATTTCACTTGCAGAATCTGTCTAATGTAACTATTTTGAAATTCTTAAGTCTATTGAAGGCTTACAACTTCCAGGGGAAGGCTCAGTTGTAATTTGTGGTTAATATTGAACAATATCAGCTCTTAGCACAGCAGCACTTCCAAGCTCCCACTCCTCAGACCTGTGGCAGACAGTTGTATACATCTTCTACAAGAGCTTGCATGTAGCTTGCCAGAATCAGGGTGGGAGGGGGGAGAAAAGGACACATCCTCCAAATATCCAGGATCTGTTCTCTGATTGCTGACTGCTGTTTCTGACCTTATAGGCACAAGGCAAAGAGGCAGTGATCATTGTTGTTACACTTTCCCCATTTTTGCAAGCCTCTCTCCCTTCAGCTAAAGGGGCTTCTGGGGATTTAAAGAACTGGAAAACTGCCCCCCCCCGGCCTTTTCTTTTCTTTTTCCCCTTTGGAAGCCATACACTAAAGACTAGGATATTCAAAAGCAACCATATATACAGGAGAAATTAGAAAGTCATCACACATACCCGGGCAAAGGCACAGGCTCAGAAAAGACCTGAAAAGACATTAAATTTACACTTTAATTATTTTTAATGTTTTACTTATTTCTGAGAGAGAGAGAGACAGTGTGAGCAGGGGAGGGTCAGAGAGAGAGGGAGACACAGAATCTGAAGCAGGCTCCAGGCTCTGAGCTAGTTATCAGCACAGAGCCTGACGCGAGGCGTAAACCCACGACCCGTGAGATCATGACCTGAGCTGAAGTTGGTGCTTAACCAACGGAGCCACCCAAGCGCCCCTAAATTTACACTTTAGACTTATTCTCAGCATAGAGACAGCCTACAACAAACTAAAATAGCAAACCTTGGGGAATAAGGGGGAGAATCTTACTTTCCAGAGTTACCAAATTATTAGATGCAAATGTCCATTTTTCAACACAAAAATCACACATATACAAAGATACAGGAAAGTATGGCCTATTCAAAGGAAAAATTAAGCCAACAGACACCATCCCTGAAAAAGAACAGATGATGGATCTACTAGACAAAGACTTTAAAACAACCGTCTTAAAGATGCTCAAAGAACTAAAGGAAGATGTGGAGAAGGTTAAGAAAATTATATGTGATAAAATGGAAATATCAATAAAGAGATAGAAAACCTAAAGGAAACAAAACAGAAATTCTGAGGGTGCCTGGGTGACTCAGTTGGTTAAGTGTACAACTGCGGCTCAGGTCATGATCTCACAGTTCATGGGTTCAAGCCCTGCATCAGATTCTGTGCTGACAGTTCAGAACCTGGAGCCTGCTTCGGATTCTGTGTCTCCCTCTCTCTCTGCCCTCTCCCCTGCTCATGCTCTGTCTCTCTCTCAAAAATAAATAAAACATTAAAAAAAAAAGAAATTCTGGAGCCAAAAAGTACAATAACTGAAATGAAAAATTCACTAGAGGGATTCAAAGGCATTTTTGAGCAAGCAGAAGAATCTGTAAACTTGAAGATAGGACAATGGAAATTATTGAGCCTCAAATACATAAAGAAAAAAGACTGGATAAAAGTGAACAGACTATAAGGGGCCTATCAGATAACATCAAGCAGACCAACATACAGATACTGGAAGTCCCAAAAGGAGTAGAGACAGAGGAAAGGGCAGAGACAACACCTAAAGAGATAATGCTCTGAAACTTCCCAAATTTGATGAAAGACATGAACATAAACATTCATGAAGCCCCAAGACCCAAGTAGGATGAATTCAAAGAGATGCACACTGAGACACATTATAATAAAATTGTCAAAAGCCAAAGACAGAGAGATTCCTAAAAGCAGCAAGAAAGAGAGAACTTATCAGAAACTCTGATGGCCAGAAGATAGTGGGCTGATATCTTCAAAGTGCTAAAGGAAAAAAAAAAATCCTTGTCAACCAAGAATACTGTATTTGGCAAAACTCCTTCAAAAGTGAGGGATACAGGGGTACCTGGGTGGCTAACTTGGTTGAGCATCTGACTTCGGCTCAGGTCATGATTTCCTAGTTCATGGGTCTGAGCCCCACATTGGGCATGCTGCTGTCAGCAAAGAGCCTGCTTTGGATCCTCTGTCCCCTTCTTTCTCTGCCCCTCCCCCACTTGTGCTCTCTCAAAAATAAATAAACATTTAAAAGAGTGAGGAAGACAAAATGGATTAAAAACCTAAATGTAAGATAGGAAACCATCAAAATCCTACAGGAGAAAACAGTCAACTGACCGTGGCCACAGCAACTTCTTACTAGACCTGTCTCCAGAAGCAAGGGAAACAAAAGCAGAAAGGAACTACTGGGACCCCATCAAGATAAAAACTTCCACACAGTGAAGGAAATAATAAAACTAAAAGGCAATGGACCAAATGGGAGAAGATATTAATAAATGACATGCTGGGGGGCGCCTGGGTGGCTTAGTCGGTTAAGCGTCCGACTTTCGCTTAGGTCATGATCTCGCGGTACGTGGGTTCGAGCCCCGCGTCGGGCTCTGTACTGACTGCCAGCTCAGAGCCTGGAGCCTGTTTCAGAGTCTGTGTCTCCCTCTCTCTCTGACCCTCCCCTGCTCAAGCTGTCTCTCTCTCTCTCTCCTAGAAATAAATAAAACATTAAAAATAAATAAATAAATAAATAAATAAATAAATAAATGACATGCTGGATAAAGGGTTAGCATCCAAAATCTATAAAGAAATTATCAAACTTAAAACCCAAAAAACAAGTAATCCAGTGTAGAAATGGGCAGAAGAAATGAATAGACACTTTTCCAGATAAGACATCCACATGGCTAACAGACACATGAAAAGATGCTCAACATCCCTTATCATCATGGAAATACAAATCAAAACTACAATAAGATACCACCTCACGCTTGTCAGAATGGCTAAAATTAACAACCCAGGAAACAACAGATGTTGGCAAGGATGTAAAGAAAGAGGAAACCTTTTGCACTCTTGGTACAAATGCAAACTGGTGCAGCCACTCTGAAAAACAGTATGGCAGTTCCTCAAAAAATTAAAAGCAGAACTACCCTACAACCCAGCAGAAACCTTTTGCACTCTTGGTACAAATGCAAACTGGTGCAGCCACTCTGAAAAACAGTATGGCAGTTCCTCAAAAAATTAAAAGCAGAACCACCCTACAACCCAGCAACTGCACTACTAGGTATTTATCCAAAGGATACATAATGCTGATTTGTTTGAAGGGATGAATGCACGCCAATGTTTATAGCATTATTATCAACAAGCCAAATTATGGAAAGAGCCCAAATGTCCATTAACTGATGAATGTATAAAGAAGACTTGGTATATATATGTGTGTGCATGTGCGTGTGTATACACACACACGCACATGCACACACACACACACACACAGCAAAAACCTACTTGGCAATCAAAAAGAATGAAATCTTGTCATTAGCAACAACGTGGATAGAGCTAGAGTGTATTATGCTAAGTGAATTAAGTCAGTCAGAGAAAGACAAATACCATATGATTTCACTCATACGTGGAATTTGAGAAACAAAACAGATGAACACAGGGGAAGGGAGGCAAAAACAAGATAAAAACGAAGAGGGAGACAAACCACAAGAAACTCTTAAATATAGAGAACAAACTGAGGTTGTCTGAAGCGGTTTGGGTGGGCAGATGGGCTAAATGGGTGATGGGCATTAAGGAGGGCACTTGTTGGGATGAGCACTGGGGTGTTATATGTAAGTGATGAATCACTAAATTTTACTCCTAAAAACTATACTACACCATATATTTACTAACTTGAATTTAAATTTAAAAAAATGTAAGGGAGAAATTAAGATATTCCTAGATAAACAAAAGCTGAAGGGGTTCATGACCACTGACTTATCCTACAAGAAATGCTCTAGGGAATCCTTCAGGTTGAAATGAATGAACACTACATGGTAACTTAAAGCCAATATGAATAAATAAAGATCTCAATAAAGGTAAATACATGGGCAAATCTAAAAACTAGTGTTATTGTTGCAATGATTTGAAATTCCACTTTTTTCTACATTATTTAAGAGACCAATATACTTTTAAAAGTCATTAGTTTATGCTTTAAAAACACAATGTATAAAGGTATAATTTTGTGACATCAACAACTGAGAGGAGTAGGGATGGAAATGTAAAGGAGAAGAGTTATTGTATGCTACTGAAGTTAAGCTGGCATCAATCCATATTATAATGTTATAACTTTAGAATATTAAAGGTAATCCCTATGGTAATGACAACTAAAATGATATAGAATATATACAAAAGGAAATGATGAAGGAATTTAAACATTTCACTACAAAAAATGACAGTAACACAGGAAATAAGGCACAAAAAAGCTATAAAGGCTATAGAAAGCAAGGAGCAAAATGACACAAGTAGTTTCCTTATCAGTCAATCTTTTAAAAAAGTTCAGATATATGCTACAACATGGATGAAACTTATAGACACTAGGCTAAGTGAAATAAGCCAGTCATAAGAGGACAAACATTATATAATTATACTGTTCATTTCTTTATGTACTTGCTGATGTTTTTACCTCCATATAGTGTAAGCTCTATAAGACTATGATCTTTCTGCTTTGCTGACAGCTGTTTCTGTACCACATACAACATACTGGCATATGATAGGGATTTAAGAAACTTATTTGCTGAATGAATAAATGAAAACAAAATTTGGTTCTGTTTTCAAGATGTAATATCTTTTGATTTCAGCCAAAATTTAAAGACCTAATGATTTACTTGTCACCTTCTTCTGTTATTCTTGGTTGGTAAAAAAAGAAAAGTGTTTTATATTAAATCCCATTTTTTGGGCCCTCAATTACAGTCCCAGCCTACATTTTTAAAAATTTATTTGTGACAGAGAGAGAGAGAGAGAGAGAGAGAGCAGGGGAGGGTCAGAGAAAGAGGGAGACACAGAATCCAAAGCAGTCTCCAGGCTCTGAGCTGGCTGTCAGCACAGAGCCCGACATGGGGCTCGAACCCACGAACCGTGAGATCATGACCTGAGCTGAAGTCGGCACTTACCCGACTGAGCCACCCAGGCACCCTTATATAACATTTTTTTAAGTAGGCTTCACACCCCATGTGGAACCCAATGTGCTCAGGACCCTGAGATCAAGACCTGAGCTCAGATCAAGAGTCAGATGCTTAACTAAGCTACCTAGGTGCCCCATCATATGATATTTCTTATCAATTACCTCCTCTTTCAACTTATTATTTTCAAACCTATAAAATACTCAAAAGAAAAATCAAAAAGTATCCACATATTCTTCATATAGACTCAATACTTTTTAATATTTTGTCACATTTGCAATCTCTCCCTCTTTCTACACACACACACACACACACACACACCTCTAAATAAGTTATTACAGTGATAACTATAAAATGATACTTTTATTTTTTTTTTTATCATTCCTTCCCTATTTAATATCTGGCATTAGTCATAAGCAACAACTTCTTGACAATGGATCATATGGAGGAAGATTTGTATTAACAGTGAAGTAGATTCAGAAAAAACATATTTTGATGGTCTTGATGAACTTTTGAATCAACCCCATTAGTACAGTCCTTAAACAGAGAAAGTATGTGGAATTCTAAGGCTCTGAAAACTGGAACTTACCACTACCAGAAAAAAATGAAATTCCGGAATATTCATTTTTCTTCTTTCAGCATAACAAGTGTAAAAGTGTCCCTGTGTTATTGTTGTTTTTCTTATTAGACCATCTAGTTTGCAGACATTTTAAGCTATTTTGTTATTAACATTAAACTAAAAAGGAAAAAATTTGATATGTGTTTGAGATATGAGAAACACTTTGAAATTGCAAGAAAGCTCATTTTAAATGTGCATAACATTTTCAAATGGCCCCAGAGAATTGAAGAGGAAAATTCAGAGTCAACATTTCATCATTGACACTAATTCTGGGAGGCACTCACACATTATTGCCATAATGTAGTCCAGATAGTCCCAACATAATTTCTTAAGTTTAAATATATTAAGTGGAATTTTCCCCCCAGCAAGTTTGAGTAACTAGTTAATTTTTGCACAGGTTAGTATTTTAACTAGTTTGATGGAGGAAGTTGTCTGGAAGAGGAGTCAAGAAGAGTCAATTTGGAATTTGAATCCTCACATGTAATCTACTAGACTAATATAGAAATTACTTATTTTCAGTGTTTTAATATTAAATTTACCACTAGTCAAATTAGGTGAACTTGGATTGCTTACTAGTGAGATAATATTTAGTTCTAAAATGTATTCATTCATTCATCAAACATTAGCATTCATTAGCATTTCCTCTACATACCAGATACTGGGAATCCCTGGGTGAATACCACAGCTCCTGCCATCAAATGTCATCAGTCTCTTCTGACTCTATGCAAGCATCTCTCCAAGGAAGCAGGATGGGGTAGAGGTAAGTGTAACAAAGGATAAAATGGGGGCAGACAAGAACACTCAGGGGTCAACAAAGAGTCAAGGCAAATATAAAAATGAACAGAAAATGAAGATGGACCTCAGAGGTGAGAAGTCTTGAACTATGAGATGTAAGTATGGCTTGCCACAGACAGCACTTTAGTATGGGCATTATGCAGACACTTGATGGAGAAGCCAGGTGAATTGAAATCCAGACTCTGTTTCACTTGCCAAACCTCATGCTCTGTGAGGCATTAGAGTTGAGGGGAGGACTTTTTCTGCTAAAGACAGGCAACTTTTATCCAATTCACAAAAAGACACTATATAGGCTATCCATGTACTTGGATCTGAAGTTGTGCCCTTAAAACTAAAAATAATTTTTAAGGGAGTGGGGGAGAGGCAGAGTAAAAGGGAGAGAATCCTAGTAAGCTCCACACCCAGCACAGAGCACAAGGTGGGGGTTGATTTTGTGACCCTGAGGTCATGACCTGAGCCAAAATCAAGAGTCAGATGCTCAACCAACTGAGTCACCCAGGCGCCCCTAAAACTGAAAATATTAAAGAGAATGACAGTTGCAGTGCTGATAATCTGTACTCAGTCAAAGTCTCCTTAACAATTTTCTCACATGTGCAGGACTCAAGAGAATATTATCAAGACTTCTAGGTGTATATCTTGGACTTATAATAAATAAGCTATAGCAATATATTTTTTAACATGGAGCTTAAGTTCTTCATCTATTTTAAGAGTATACTTTAAGAATATTTGAGATGTAATATGTTAAATAAAACAAAATATTCATGTCTTGTTTACCTTTGTATCATAATACATTTTAAGAATCATCTTGCTGAGGCACCTGCATGGCTCAGTTAGTGGGTTAGGTGCCTGACTTTTGATTTCAGCTCAGGTAATGATTCCAGGGGCATGGGATTGAGCCCAGCATTGGGCTCTGTGTTGAACATAGAGTCTGCTTGGGATTCTCTGTCTCTCTCTCTCTCTTCCTCTCTCTCTCCACTCCTCTGTCCCTCTCCCCTACTCGTGCTCTCCATCTCTCTCTCTCTCAGAAAAAGAATCATCTTGTTGCTATTACTACTATCTACTATCTATGACTTGAGAAAACTACCAAGTTCCAGTGTAAACCATGGCCATTATTTGAACAAGGTTATTTTCACTTATGTCATTTCAGATTTTAAAATTTGTGGTTCTATAAAAAATAAGAGAAAGCAGGCTAATTTTTTTAAATAAAGAATATTAATGTGGAGTTTAAAGTCCATTTTTATCCAATTTAAATTTCCTTTGAAATACCTGGAAGCATTCCTCATGCTTAAAGAAAACAGCTTGTACCTTCATGTTCACAAAAACTGTACTGTGAACCTAAAACACAAACCAAAACATTGTGTGGCCGCATATTTCATTGAACTTAGACTCTAATATCTTTTTGGCAAGCCAATCTAAGACCTAGTATTTTTGATTCTTTAAGTGTCAAAATATATTAAGTGTTCACTGTACAAAGCATTGTGGAGTTAAGCAGATAACAAATAAGATACTGTTTCTGCCTTCAAAGGGATAAGGTTATTTTGGCATTGAAATATTTCTTTTCAGAAAGCTGATAGCAGCAGCAATGTGGGTAGAATATGGGCAAGATGGAGTAGGTATCTTCTCCTGTTTGAGGAAGATCTCTCTTTGAGGCACCCAGCAGCTCTCTTGGTCTCTTACAGTCGCCTGTGGCTCACCTCTGGAAATTCTTCTCTTTCCAATTCCTTCTTTTATTGTGCCCATATCAAAATTACTTGCTTATAATCTATTTTCTTAGGGATTAATTGCCACAGTGACCGCTAACTAATCTGATAAACTAATCCATGCTAAGTTATGTTCTAGTTTTATCCCTTTGACCAACATAGTTATGTTTTACTCTCATTTTAGAGACATACCTTAATGCATTAAAGTGATGCTTTAATGCATGGTAGAGATTTCTACATGAGTGATGGATCTTTTACTGCCCCTCAAATTAATCTTTTGAAGGGCTGCCAACATTGTTTCCCTGTCCTGAGGGCAGAGGAGGAAAAAAAATGGGCCGAGTCTTCACATTGCCTGGAAGAGTTCTTAATTACATGCTTACCAAAACCCATGAGGGGGCAGGTGGTTTCTTTTCCACCTTGTAGGATCCTCAGTTTCAACAAGCCCAGCCCTGTTTTCCACAATTCTTATTGGAAGAAAATATATTTTTCAAAATAAGGGTGCAAGCCGCATTCTGGGCAGGACAGTTCTTTGTATTACAGAATAGTATCATACATGGCAGGAAATTTTAGCATCCCTGGTCCCAGCCCACTAGATTCCAGTAGCATCTCCCCCGTTACTCCCCTCCCCACTCAGTCACTGTGACAACCAACATGCCTCCCCCACATTTCCAAATGTGTGGTGATGATTATTAGGCAACACTTTTAAAGCCAGTTAGAACCTTCTCTGTAGGAAGCACAACATACTCCATTAGCCACACCCTCAAAGGAGGTGAGTGAACCTCTAGTGACCATGTCTCTGTTCAGGAATACTGTGGATGGCTGGGAGAAGGCAGGCATAATCTTTCCCTTCAACATTCTCCCTGTCAACTATCTTATCATAAGTCAGGAATTCAGACTAAAACGATGGGAAATTTTTCTGAAAGTAAAGGCTTTCTTCAGATGGCAGCTTAATAAGGAATCATTTGGTGGTTTGACATTGATCTTTCTAATATTGTGACAGTATCCCTGAAAGAGACGATTCCCTTTGTAGGTAACATAACTTCAGAATTTCATCTATTTGGAGTCACATTTGGGCTCATTCAAAAGATCATAAAAAAAATTTTTTTAATGTTCATTTATTTTTGAGAGAGAGACAAAGACAGAGTATGAGCAGGGAGGGGCAGAGAGAGGGAAACATGGAATCTGAAGCAGGCTCCAGGCTCTGAACTGTCAGCACAGAGCCTGACACTGGACTTGAACTCATGGACCGCAAGATCAAGACTTGAGCCAAGGTCAAATGCTTAACCGTCTGAGCCTCCCAGGTGCCCTTAAAAAATCATTTTTTAAAGAATCAGGGAGATGAGCATAGAGGAAGGCACTTGTGGGGATGAGCACTGGGTGTTATATGGAAACCAACTTGACAGTAAACTATTTGTAAAAAAAGAAAGAAAGAATCAGCACATAAGGAAAAATGGGAACAGAAGTCCCAGGTCTCAAATGCTGTGGTAACACAATAAAACACTGACTTAAAAAAAAATTGCTCACTTGACACAATTTTTCAATAAGTCAATTTGTATTGATTTTAATAATTTTTCATAGTCTTAGGATTAAATGGCTTAAAGATAAAGGTAAAAATAAGAACTACATAACATCACAGAAAAATGCATTTCTAGTTTATGGTGAATAGATCAAAGTTTCAGGGACCATAAAGAGTTTCATTGGGGGAGTAAAGTCCTTTTGTTTTCTTTTAGATAAGATATATGCATTATTAAACAATGCTCAAAGAACATGATTACAAGAAAACTATGTGAAAATAAATTTTAAAACAATCTATTTAAAAGAAAATTATATGGCTGACACCTGGGTGTGGCTCAGTCAGTTACACATCAACTCTTGGTTTTGGCTCAGGCAATGATCTCATGGTTTGTGAGTTCAAGTCCTGCATTGGCCTCCCAGCAGGCAACGTTGAGCCTGCTTGGGAGTCTCTCTCTCTCCCTCTCTCTGCCTCTTCCCTGAGCCTGCTCTCTCTTCTCTTTCTCTCAAAATAAGTAAATACATAATTACAAGAAAAATATGTGGGAAATAAATTTTGAAACAATTTGTTTAAAAGTCTGTGGTAACTTTAAGAGGATAGAAGGTAGAGAACATGATTTTTGAAAAATATTAATAAGTTCTTACAATATTAATGGTTATCCCCCAAAGAAGGGTTAAGATGGTTCTATTTTTTTTTATTATTTTAAGTTTATTTATTTCTTTTGAGAGAGACAGAGACACCATGAGTGGGAGAGGGTTAGAGAGAGGGGGAGAGAGAAAGAATCCCAAGCAGGTGCCACACTGTCAGCACAGAGCTTGATGCAGGGCTCAAACCCAAGAAATCATGAGCTCATGACCTGAGCTAAAACTGAGTCAGACGCCTAACCAACTGAGCCACCTAGGCGCACAGAGATGGGCTTCTATTTTAAATGTTGAACGTTTGGTACAAAATGATGCTGATATGGTGTTATTTAGGTGGTTAAATCATTGGTTATGTTATTAAGAAAGTCAATTATATTTCTTCACTAATGGTCTATGTGTTGATCAGATGTCAACTTAGGAAAATGGTCACTCTACTTTGAGTTCCAGGAATGCAGGGACCATGTTAATACCGCTCTATCTCTGGTGACAGGTACAACACCTAGCACATACAAGAAGGCCCTCATAGGAGCAGAGGAGTTGAAAAACATTTACTTATTTTTTCTAGTGTAACAGCCACAGCCCTTGATGATTCTCTCCCTGCACCATTTTCAATACAACTTCCGACTGTTAATAACAACTCTCATCTTTATGCATTTATTGTGTGCCCAGCAATGATGGCCACTATTTCATTTAATTATTAAACCCCTTTCATGGCACAGGAATTATTGCCAACATTTTCAGATAAAGAAGGTCAGTGATTTGCTTGGGATTATGTGGCAGCAAAATGCAAATCCAGGTCTCTAAAACCTGGGTCTATTTATTGAGTGCCTGTTGTGAGTGAGCCACTGTGGTAGGAGATAGATTTCATAAGATAAGCCTTTGCCCTCTGGTGAGGAAGAGGGTTATATAAACAAGTCATTCCACTCACTATTAAAAGGGCTGAAATAGAGAAAGTTATAAAGCAGTAACTAGTAAAATTTAAGGAGAAAGGAGTAATTACTTGAATTTAGAGATGTTGCTAATCATACAATGACAGAATAATAGGATTTATATGTTGGCTTTCTGACTCCCAGAGGCAGGCAGGTTATGTAAGATGAGAAAAACTATCACATTTGGATGTCAAACATTTCTGTCCCCAGGTCCTATTTGTCTTTAGACTCCTCTGCACAGTGAGCCAGCCATTGTATATTGAACAGTTTTGCTGTGCCTATACAACACTTACCTTGAATGCCCCAGTGCAATTCTTAGAGCTCACACCACCCCTAGCATCTTGGAAAGTTTCTCCCTGTTACTTCTGAGAGTACTTGAAGGGGAGTTCACATGTAAAGACCAATCAAGCTGTTCTTCTCCTACTTGGGTTACCTTTTGCAAACATTCACTATAACTAAAGCTTCCTAAAGAAACCCGCTGCCTCTTCTGCTAAAGACTGTTCAGCAGTCCAAGACCCATGACTCACTCCTAATTCCGCCTTTACCCAGCAAAGCCATGAGAGGTAGGAGGAAGCCCTCCTCTGCATTCTACTGGCCTCCATGACCCCACTGTTAGCACCTCCTGTCTCTCACAGAATTTCGTCCTGTCTTTATCACCTTTAAGAAAAAACTTATCTCAACAGGAAGAAGAAGCTGTAGTTTGCTGTGTGTTTCCTATCCTGTTTATAGACTTCGAAGAAAATGTTTTTTTTCCCTACTACTGAGCCACAAGTAAACACATATATACCTACACACACTCACACAGGGAGCCTGGAGATAGAAATCCAGCCCCAAGCTACACAATTGGCCATTTCCCTTACCAAACTGGAACGCTTAATGCCTTACATTTGTGTTGTTAAAAGAAACCACTCAGGCTTTTTTCCCCTAAAAGGAAAAAACAGTTTACATTAAATATGAATCAATATTTACTTTAGAGACCCAAAAACACACAAAAAAGTTCACAAATTCTAAAGTTCAGTCTCAGCCAAGACACCCTATTACATAAAGGTGAAGAATTGAGAGTCCAGAATATTAAGTTTGGTGATTAAAATCATCCAGGTAATGGCACAGCCAGGGTTAGGATTTAGCTTTTCAATTCCCAGTCCAGGGCTCTTTCTTTGGGGAGAGAGAGAGGAGGAGGTTAAGAGAGGTGTAGTTTGATACTTTTTCCTCTCTGGGAGAAAGAAGAATGGGTTTCTCTGTTCTCCCTCAGCTAGTTTTTGGTCAGTTTTTGGTCATCTGCTAGGTATGTGTCATTTCTGGCTCTCGCATTTTCAACACAGCCGACTCTTGTGTACTGAGCTCTGAGCCTCCGTGGTTTTACGGAATGCTCAACATGAGCCTCCTCCAAAGAGAGACTTGTGCAGCACTCCTCATTCTAAAAATATGCTGTTTGGGTTGAAATGGTTAAATTACTAAGGCTCCTTTTATTGTAGCTTGAATTGTGCCTACATTCCTTTCACTGTTTTCCATTTCAAATTGTGTCTTTTAATCTACCTTTCCACCTTTATGTTTTTATTTTTTTGAACAAACTGAGTATGATAGGCTCTACACAGCCTAGAATCACTTATGTGTCCTAATAAATCAGTTACTCTGATTGTCATTAATATTCAAACATTTTTCCCTTAGTGTGGTTGCCTAGACATACTGCCAGAGGGAACATATTTCACCAGTACCGGCTTTGGTATTAATATTTCTGTTCTGGCTCCTTCTCCCTGATCCAGGACATAGCTAGCTCCCTTTCTTCATCTTCATCAGAAAGTATAAACCTGTGTGTCTGCCATATTCACAATGCTTGTGGCTTTAAGTGTGATGTGGGGAAAAAATGTTGAGGGTAGGTTTGTAGCAGCTGTTTTACCACATTCCTGTGAAAATGCCTGTAGGCATAGACTCTTCTACTCAAGCCACAAAAAGACCTTCTCTGGCCCTAGTAAATCTGCCTTGGCTGATCTCTGTCAGAATTTGGAGCCCCAGACTCTAGTCTATATAAGAAATACCTAAAGGAGCATTGCTGGAATATACCCCCAGACTTTAGGATTCTGTCCATCTAGGATAGAGCCAAGGGCCCTTTAACAACATCCTGGTGATTCTGATGCAGGCTGTCTGCAGAGCATTCTCTGGGTTTTAGAATTAGGTTCATTTCTTTAAAAAATTGTTTTTTCTTAAACCTGTGGCTGGATGGCCAGTTTTGAGGAATGCTATAGAAGGTGTTAACAAACAGATGGGAGAGTGGACCAGATTTCTCAAGTCCCTTCCTTCCCATCTCTCTGATTCTATGATTCTGCATTTTTTTTGGATTATATATAATACATCTGAATCCATGGAATTTAAGCTCAGTACAGAGAGATTTCTTGGCATCTTTTTCTCCCTACTGAACATCCTGCAGAATGAAGGGTTATGCTAAAATGTAGAAAATATGTGTGTAGAAGCTTTGGTAACTTTCTGCAGTTATTCTTTGGTAAATAAATAAAACCACAGTCCACAGTCTATGGTCCCTCCCCATTCATACCTTCTGGGCACAGTTTGCTTGGTTTTATAAGATGAGGACTGAAGGGGGTAGTTTCTGTAAATAGGAGCAGAAGAGGAATATGCCCTGAGAATGAAGGGAAGCCTTAGATCCTGAAGGGGACAGTTTGGAACATCAGGACACAGCAGGGCTCACTTACGGGTAGATAGAGCAGACAGATGTTCTGTGATATGACTTTAGAGGAGACAAGGGCACTTTCATATTAAATTTCTTTAGAAGGGGTTTTGGTGCTTAGAAGGGCTGTCAAAACCTCACACTCTGTAAAGATAAAACTTAAAGGCATATACCTGGAAGATGATTTCTTAAATTTACTGTAGTACATAAAAAGGATTTCAATAAATGTTTCCAGAAAGCTGTTTTTAATGTGGAGGGAGGAAACTGCTAAGAAAGTTTGAGTGAGGGGACAAAACAATGGAAATGAGGTGGATACCATAAAAATAGATAATTGGCACCGTGACTGTTCTTATTCTGTTGATCTTATTCAGTAGGCAAGGCACATCATAAAATCCTGGAGAAAAAGACCTGACCTTGTGGCAACCTCAGCTAATGAAAGAATAGAAATTCTATGTAAATTTGAAGATAGAGGGCCCTGACAAAGCAAATGCCACTGTGTTCTCATAGGTTAGAGGAAGGGGAAGGCCTCGGGTCTGGCTACTAAATAGTAAATATACATTTAAACACCAACATGGAATCTCTCCAAGAACTTCCCTATGAGCTGCCTTCCACATTAGGGGGGTTTCCAAACAGGGATAGTGTAAGGGAGGATGTCAAACCAAGATGGAGAGGGGAATTTTACCAAACGGGGATAGTGTAAGGGAGGATGTCAAACCAAGATGGAGAGGGGAATTTTAAAGAAAAATCAAAGCCAGATAGGAAGAAAGACTCAAAGTAGACAAGAAATTTCAGAAAAGACTGTCAATCTAAATAGACTACAAAGGCCAGATAATGCAAAGGGGATGATATCTAGCACAGTGCTTGGCACTTAAGGACATTTCATAAATGATCATGGAATGAGAGGAGAGAGTACAGGGCTTCCTGGTAAAAGTTTTCTAAGTTATCAGAAGAGGCTGTGGTTACAAAGTGTGTTGTTATGACTAAAAGGCAACTGGGTCTAAATCTAGAATCCAGGGCGGCTGGGTGGCTCAGTTGGTAAGGCATCCGACTTCGGCTCAGGTCATGATCTCACGGTTCGTGGGTTCGAGGCCCGTGTCGGGCTTTGTGGTGACAGCTAGCTCAGAGCCTGGAGCCTGCTTCAGATTCTGTGTTTCCCTCTCTCTCTGACCCTCTCCTGCTCATGCTCTCTCTGTCTCTCAGAAATAAATAAAACATTAAAAAAATAAATAAATAAAAATAAATCTAGAATCCAAAGAGTAAAAGGTATTAGTACTTCCTTTCAGAGACCTATGCAGAAGCACAACTTGGGAAACCAAAACAGGTGGCTTAGCCCATTGGTAAATGATCCAAAGGGAATGTGACACAGTCTGGAAACAAGGTTCAAAGATCCACCTGGTAGGGACATTTCCTGCTGAGAGCTCGGGAGGAGTGCCTTGAGGCAGTACCTGTGGTTTATCTCTTCTTTCATTGTTAGTGGCCACTGCCCTTCCTCTTTCTCAAATCCCTCTTTCTACATAAAGTTTAATTTTCCTCCAGAACCGTTTGTGAATGCTGAGATCAGTGAACGGGGTGAAAGAAAGGAAGTGAATTAAAGAGGAAGTAGGAAGGGGACAGAATACAAAGGTCTTTGATGGAGGCATTTTCTTTTTCTTGGCTCCTGCATGTGGCTCAAGGAAGACCCCCAGAATTGACATCAGGTTGGCTGGAGTAATGTTATCCAGTTGTCCATGGGTGGCAGTGGGGGTGGGGGCAGATCTTTCACTGTATCTTCTGGTGGACTTTATTGGTTAGTAAATCTTGAACTCTGGCCATGAGAGAAGGACCCACACTATCCTGGCCCTTAGAAACCTGTAGTCTGGTAGGGGGGAAAGAGTTATACAGGATTATTCCTTTCTTTGAAGGAAAAGAACAGGGTGCCATGAGAGTTCTTAACAAGGAAACATATGTGAGGAGGTGACATTTAAGCTGAGACCTGAAGATTTCATCAGGCGAGGGTTTCATTTTCAGAGAAAAGGTGAGGGTTTCAGGCAGAGAGAATAGCATGTGCAGAAGCAGTGACACTTTCCAAATTGCAACATAGGAGGGCCTTAGAGACAGCAATTTGAATGATGGGCTAGAAGCTATTTTTGTATTGCATTTTACATAAGATTTATAAAATATCAGTTGTGCATATCAAAGGGAAGATGTGCTTGATATATAAGAGATAACAGTGTGTATCTACTTATATATCAAATCTCCTGTGTGCTACTAGTACACAGGAGCCATGGGATAGGTCAGGCATATTTGAAGACCCAAAAGAAGGAATTGTGGCCAGAACATAAACCTCAGTGTGAGACTGGCTGAAGATGAAGCTACAATTCAGGCAGAGCCAAGGAGCCTTACTGGGCAGGTTACAAATTGTTAATTTTAACCTAAGTGTCAAGGGGAGCCATTAAGGGCTTTAAGCGAGAGAGTAACATGATCTGATTTTATAGTTTAAGATCACTTCAGCTTCTTGATAGAAATGAATTGCAAGGGATAGAAGCTAATTGCAATGGTCCTGTCCCTGAGCAGTACAAATGTATTCCTCATTTAATTCTCACAACAGCCCCCCAAAATGGGGGAACTGATGCACTTTGAGGTTGTATAAATTGCCCAGCATAACACTAGGAGAAGCAAAAAAAAAAAAAAAATACACAATTTGTTTTATTATTGTGTAGTTAATGCACGGGACATACCAATAAAATCTCAATGACTGTTTCATCATAAAATCCTGTAGGTAGGTGATAATCATATCCAGAATGCAGTGATCACAAAAGGGTTTATACGTGTTTTTGCAGCAAGGAAGTTCCTGACCCTGGGTGCTCATCCAATAGATAGTAGATATAGCCATGTATGAGTATAGCTATCATAGGATTTCGCTCTTAAAAACCTTTCTTATCATTGTTAAATGTGCAACAGCCCTCTTTTCACTGTTTTGACCTTTTCGTCAGGTTGTTTTCCAGGAAGTGGTTGCTAGGAGTGAAAGAGTTTTATTATTTAGAGCTAAAGGGAGCCTAGATATCCCATCACCTTAGAAAGTACAAAAAAAAAAAAAAAAAAAAAACTACAGTAATTGACTTGAAAATTATTTCGGCAACACCATTTGTACCAGTCCACCTGCTTTTTGTTTACTTGTGGTTATCTCTTTTCGCTAATGATTCTCTGAAAGCACACACTAAGGTTTGCACCTAAATACTGTCCTGGAGACTGCTGGAGGAGTCTGACGGCCAGGGCCCTTCAGAGCCAACAGCTGCTTCTAATAACAGTGAGCATGTGCATGCTAAGTGACTACAGGGGCCCCTTCCATCAGCGTGAGTGCCAGCCAGCTGCACAATGCGTGACTTATTTGAATACAGTTCCCTTTGTATTCTGATGATGGTAACCACTGAGGAAAACCCTACTGAGACTGAAGGTGTACCAAGCACGTTGCAGAGACACTGCTCCACACCTGGGATAAATTCCCACCCAGGCCCTGAGGTTCTTGGCTAGGTATGCCTTTGTGCCTTCTCATACCACCCCTTACCAGTATTTTTGCTTATTAACCTAAAAGTGTGTGTGCCTTTTGCTCTTACAAAACTGCCATGTGCTAGGCTGTTTATAGCTTTTGTCTAGTCACTAAACTTAAAACATTGTTTAACCTTGTTTGATATTTATGTGTCACCTGCAATTCTTACAGTATCTGTTGGAAACAAATAGGCATGAGACCCATCAGTAAATGTCTAATAATTTTCAGATAAAAGTGACAACTATGTATAACCAGAATCACATGCTCAGAATCACAGTTCAGATTCATGTGGCACCTTTGAGGTCACTTAGGCCAAGCTTCCATTTAATAGATGAAGGAACTGAGGCAGTGATAGGTCAAGGGATTTATCTAGGACACAACCAGTAGGGTAATGGGCAGGCTGGAGCTAGAATTCCAGTTTCCTCACTCTGAGTTCAGAAAGGTTTTAGAGATCTACATATACTATTAAACTTTTTAATATATAACATAAATTTAGTCCTCAGAACTGGACTTGACATTCATTTACTGGATCTCTTACCATACAAGGACTGGATTTTCCTCCTGACATTTGGGCAGATACTAGCAAGTATACACACTTAAGGCACTTTCCTTGGTGCATGTCATAAATTATTGAGACCAAACTGCAATTATAAAGGAGACTAAGTTTATCTCCAGATAAACCTGTGTTCCCCATCCTCACTTCTCTCTTCTTTCTTTGGTATTCCTCTCAGCCTTCCTGGTATCTTTTTTTTTTTTTTTTTTTTTTTTGAGAGAAAGAGAGAGAGAGGGTGCAAGTGAGTAAGGGTCAGAGAAAGAGAGAGAGAGAGAGAGAAGGAAGGCTCACTCGAGGCAGGGCTCATGCTCACCTGAAGCAGGGCATGAGCTCACCTGAAGCTCATGAGCTCACAAACTATGAGATCATGACCCAAGCTAAAGTCAGACGCTTAACTGATTGAGACACCCAGGTGCCCCCAGTCTTGCTGATATCTTAAGATATGTATCCCAACCTATCCATGGGCCCTTGGCCTTCCATGCCTACAATTTAGGATAACCCTTTATGTCTAGACCTTTTCCCACCTTTGCCTACATAAACTTACCTATATGGTATATACTATCCTCTCATGTACTAATTACAACATAAATGTGTTCCCATCTTTGCCTATCATGAGATGTTATCACGTTATCAATCACACTCTTGAATTAAGATATTATTTCTAGAAATCTCTATTAAAATGTAAGCAATGATGGAAAGAGCCCAAATGTCCATCATCTGATGAATGCATAAAGAAGAGGTGGTAGATATATACAATGGAATATTACTTGGTGATCAAAAAGAATGAAATCTTGCCATTTGCAACAACACGGATGGAACTAGAGTGTATTATGCTAAGTGAAATAAGTCAGAAAAACAAATATCGTATGATTTCACTCATATGTGGCATGTGATAAACAAAAGGGAAGGGAGGAAAAAATAAGATAAAAACAAAGAGGGAAACAAACCACAAGAGACTCTTAAACAGAGAACAAACTGAGGGTTGCTGAAGGGGTTTTGGGTGGGAGGATGGGCTAAATGGGTGATGGGCATTAAGGAGGGCACTTGTTTGGATGAGCACTGGGTGTTATATGTAAGTGATGAATCACTAAATTCTATCTGAAATTATTGTTACACTCTCTGTTAACTAACTTGGATTTAAATTAAGGAAAACAAAAATAATAAAAGCTACCTAAAAAATATACATGTACATACATATACACACATGTATACATATACACACATGTACATACATATATATGTGTATATACATACATACACATACCTATATGCACATACACACAGAGTGTTAGCCAGGAAGTAAAATCAATGAAGGCAGTAACGTGTGAAAGCAATACCCCCTGCTAGAATTAAACTGTAAGCCTGTCCCTCCCCAAGTTATAACCATTTTGTATCATGCTTCCTTTCAGTAGAAATGTAATAGCATCTGGTGCACAATACAAGTGTATCTAATATATACCAAGGCTGTAGATGACTCTGGATGTTTTTTTTCTCCATCTGGAACACAGAGGTCAGTGACTATGTAACTGTAAGATTAAATAAGGAATGGACTGGGGAGCCTGGGTGGCTCAGTTGGTTAAGCATCGGACTTTGGCTCAGGTCATGATCTCACAGTTTGTGGGTTCAAAACCCTGCATTGGGCTCTGTGCTGACAGCCACCTCAGAGCCTGGAGCCTGTTTCAGATTCTGTGTCTCCCTCTCTCTCTGACACTCCCCTGCTCATGCTGTCTCTCTCTTTCTCTCAGAAATAAATAAAACATTAAAATAAATAAATAAGGAATGGATTATGAAGACACTTTTTTTTTTTTGCCTTGATCCAAATTATATTTATTAACTTTGGAAGTTAATTGTGGAAATATGAACTGCTGGTCAGAAATAGCATTCAATTGTAAAAGCATAAAATATACTTACTTGAATTCATGGATTCAAATATTTTGGACACACACTTTTGGATAAATGGTCATTCTATAGGCCGACCTTTATATGCACACCCAATTATGACTGGCTTTTCTATTATCTAATGTTCTTTCTTCCACCTTCCTTTCATATTAGATAAATTGTGACAATGTTTTGTTGTGGTAAAAATAGCCCTCTAAGGACAGAAGCTTAAAATGATGAAGCTTCCTTCTCTGACCTCAGAGACCAAGATAGACTGAGAAGCTACCAGCTTTAAGCATGAACAGTTATAGTGGCATAGGGAAAGAGTAGAAAATTATGAACTGGTTTTTTTAAGCTTATAAAAGCTCATAAATATTAAGCTTATAATATTTCCCTGGCCACAGCAAGTTGCATGGAGACATCCAACTTTAAGGGAGCTCCAACTTTAAGATGTGCAATACAACACAGTTGGACACTGGAAATATTTAGTAGAGAGTACTAATATCACTTCAGATCACTTGTAATTCCCTAAACCTACCGTTTAAATTAATCCCTTTATGTTCTTGAAAGAATGCCTTTATCAACCTTATATACCTGGATTTTAACTAGTAAATGCCACTTCTTTTCTAGAATATTCCATAATCTCCCTGATAGAATTCATTTATAGGTCATCTTTATCCACTAAATATATATATATATGTGATGTTTATAGCATCTAGACTAATATATATATATATTTATATTTAATATTAATTAATTTAGAGCACACACATGTGAGAGCAAGCTGGGGAGGGGCAGAGGGAAAGAAAGAAAGAATCCCAAACAGGCTCCATGCTGTCAGTGCAGAGCCTGACACGAGGCTTGATCTTATGAACCATGAGATCATGACCTGACCTGAAATCAAGAGCTGGACGCTTAACCGACTGAGCCACCCAGGCACCCCTAGACTAATATATTTTAATTAGGAATTTATGTTTATCTGAGTTTCATCTACCTCCTCAAACCAAAAGGCCATGTTTTCTTTACTCATCTACATAATCTTAGATCCCATTATGGTGGTTGGTGCAAGTAGATAGTCACTAAAAATAGTGTCTATAAAGTCCTTTTGCAGTTTTAATTTTTAATACCTCTTCTTTGTGAAGTAATAGATAAGGAATTTACTCAAGAATCAGGGGCACCTGGGTGGCTTAGTCAGTTGAGCGTCCGACTTTCTCTTAGGTCATGATCTCGCTGTTCGTGGGTTTGAGCCCTGCGTCGGGCTCTGTGCTGACAGCCAGCTCAGAGCCTGAAGCCTGTTTCAGTCTGTGACTCCCTCTCTCTCTGACCCTTCCCTGCTCACGCTGTCTCTCTCTCTCCTAGAAATAAATAAAACATTAAAAAAAAAAATTGAATGAGCTGCTTACTTTTGTAAGACAGATGATTTTATTTGTTTCTAAAAATCATAGTCTAGGGGCTCCTGGGTGGCTCAGTCGATTAAGCATCCAACTTCAGCTCAGGTCATGATCTCACAGTTCCTGGGTTTGAGCCCCGCACTGGGTTCTGTGCTGACAGCTAGCTCAGAGCCTGGAGCCTGCTTCAGATTCTGTGTCTCCCTCTCTCTCTGACCCTCCCCTGCTTATGCTCTCTCTCTCTCTCTCTCAGAAATAAATTAAAAAAATTTTTTTAAATTTAAAAATCATAGTCTAGCTAATTGTGTCTGCATGCCACTTATGTAAAGCTGGCTGGAGTACATTAGTTACATCTCTTTTAGACAGAGCATTCCAATTCTAATTTACTGGAGCCTCATCATTCCCTAATATGTAATAACCTGGTCTGCTTTACTCAAGTTACCCACTGAGCCTTTCATTGGGGAAATTATTAGAGCTTTGTGGTGTTCTTGTAATCATGAACATGTCTCTTGTAGGCATTTGTCCAATGGTTCAAAATAGAAGGCAAAAGTCCTTCTAACTGGAGAGTGTGTCTTTGTCAACACCATTGTATTGAGTTACTTTATTAACTTATAATTTTCATAGCCATAAAATTTAGCAATTGACATCTGTCCCTAAAAGAATTGTTACAAAGATAAATACCTTCTTTAACTTCAGAGGAAGTAAGGATATATTTTTATTCATATTTTATCATTGAAAAATTGCTTTCATATTTATGTTTGAGATAGCCAAGAACCAAATATTTTTTTCTATAAGATTTCAGTCAAATATTAGTGATCCTTACCTTCATAAAGCGTTCAGTTCAAGGATATTGTCTGTTGGTTACACTCTTGAAGTGTATTTACAGAGTAGCTATATTACTTACTAGTTGTATCACCCATCTTTGGTTAGACAAAATTAAAGTTTAAAAGGAACCTTTAAGGGGCGCATGGGTGGCTCAGTCAGTTGACTGTCAGACTTTGGCTCAGGTCATGATCTCACGGTTCATGGGTTTGAGCCCCACATTGGGTTCTGTGCTGACAGCTCAGAGCCTGGAGCCTATTTTGGATTCTCTTTCTCTCTCTCTCTCTCTCTTTCTCTCTGCCTCTCCCTGGCTCACATTCTCTCTCTCTCGCTCAAAAGTAAATAAACATTAAAAAAATAAAATAAAAAAATAAAAGGAACCATTAAAAAGTGAAAACTGGGGGTGCCTTGATGGCTCAGTAAGTTAAATGTCTGACTCTGGATTTTCGCTAATGTCATGATCTCACGGTTTGTGAGTTCAAGTCCCACGTCTGGTTCTGTCCTGGCAGAATGGAGTCTGCTTGAATTTCTCTCTCTCCCTCTGTCTCTGTTCCTCCCCTGCTCATGCTCTCTCTCAAAATACACTTTAAAAAAAAAAAAGTGAAAATTGGATTTGTAATATCTTCTACGCTTATAATTGTTAGAGAAAAGAAATAGGTTTTAATATTATAATAAAACTTTTAATTCTGAAATATTTCAAACATAGAAAAAGAATATAACAAACACCTGTGCATCAACTACCTGGGTACCATATTAGCTTCAAATTTAAAAATTATTTTTTAGGGGCACCTGGGTAGCTCAGTCAGTTGATGTCCGACTTTGGTTCAGGTCATGATCTCATGGTTTGTGAGTTCAAGCCCCATGTTGGGCTCTGTGCTTGACAGCTCAGAGCCTGGAGCCTGCTCTGGATTCTGTCTCTCTCTCACTCTGCTCCTTCCCTACTCATGCTCTGTCTCTCTCTGTCTCTCAAAATTAATTAAAAATATTAAAAAAATTTTTTCAGATATTTAAAAAATTCCATCATTACAGATACAGTTGAAGTTCTCTGTGTACATCTCTTCAATCTCATTTCTCATTACAAACACCCAGAAATAATATCCACTAGAATGAATTTAATGTTTACCAATCCTATGGACACTTGAAACTTTTAAACCACACATGCATAAATCTATAAATAATGTATTGCTTTTCATGTCATACAATTTTATAATCATGGTATCATAATACACATATTCAGCTAAAACTTGCCTTTTCTCAATATTGTTTTTGAGACTTACCCACTTTAATACATGATACTGTATTAATTTTAGTGTATGATACTCTGATTTATGCAAATATCACATTATTTTACTTCATTCTTCTACTGATAAACATTTAGGCTGTTTCTACAGAGACTTTTTTAAAGTTTATTTGTTTATTTTGAAAGAGAGAGAGTGTGTGCATGAGTGGGAGAGGGGCAGAGAGAGAGGGAAAGAGAGAATCCCAACCAGGCTCTAAACTGTCAGTGCAGACAGATCCCAATGTGGGACTCGAACTCACCAACTGTGAGAGCATGACCTGAGCTGAAATCAAGAGTCAGATGCTTAACCAATTGAGTGGTCCAGGCCCCCTACAGAGACTTAAAATATATGTTTGTTGTACTATTGGGGGTGCGTATGAATGAAGCTCTGCTGCAGAATATACCACATGGTATTGTTACTGTGAGAAGCAGCTCAATCATGAATCAAACTTTCTTTACTGGAGTTGCTTCTTATGATTTAAATGGACAGAGGGGATCACATACTAACTATAAATGTCAGTTGCTTAAAAAGTATAGACATATTTGAAAGAATCCATGCTATACAGAGGATAAATACTGATTCCTCTTAACCCTGGAACATCAAAATACATTACTGTGGACTATGATGATTTTTAAAAATGTCGGAATTTTGGATTCAATTCCATAATTTCAGTGGAGTTCAGTAATTGGTTTCTGGATTAATAATATGACTTTACAACTGGATGAGCATACATACACAAAAATCCAGGCTCATTTTTCTTTTTTTTTTTTTAAATTTTTTTAATGTTTTATTTATTTCTAGGAGAGAGAGAGAGACAGCATGAGCAGGGGAGGGTCAGAGAGAGAGGGAGTCACAGACTGAAACATGCTCCAGGCTCTGAGCTGGCAGTCAGCATAGAGCCCGACGCGGGGCTCAAACCCACGAACCGAGAGATCATGACCTAAGTGAAAGTCGGACGCTTAACCGACTAAGCCACCCAGGCGCCCCCCCAGGCTCATTCTTCTTTTTCAGAGCTAAGAAAATGTGACAAATTTCAGATGCTGAACCAGCATTAGATTTCATAGCATAAAACCAATATAGCATATGGATATGAAGCTCATACTTTAAACCACTGATTTTCCCTAAATATCCAAATATCAATGACATATTAAAATATCACTCAAACATCTTCTACCTGAACTTTGGTTTTAATTGTTCCTGAGAGAGAATGACTATTCTGACTGTACCCTCAGTGATAGTCCGTTTCAACTGCTCCGGAGGTTGATGCCTCTCTCTTAGAGGTCTCAAATACTCTCTGTAGCCCATATTAGTCTCATGGTTGCCTTGTCATCTTCATTTAAGTTAGATGATATGTCAGTCAACTTAACTTATTGTAAAGTAATAATCCCTATATTCAAATTACTTACAAGAAGGTTTCTTTCTTTTCATATTATTTGTCAATCACAGTCATCTTCAACTTTGTTCCATCATTCTGGGACCCAGGTGAAGGGGCATCCCATCTTTGGGACATGCCATTCTTGTAACACAAGGAAAACAGAGATGTCAGAACTATGTGGCAAACATCACTTCCTTTCATATTTCATTGAACAAATCAAGGCAAAAGGCCAAGCCTTCTATTAAAAGTAGGGAGATAAAGTTCTCCTGTTAGAAGGGACATAACTATTTGGCAACAGAAATTCAATTTACCTAGAGGTTGTTTTCATTCTCAAGAAGGTGTCATTTTGATTGACTTTACAATGTTTATAAAATCTTTTTTTTTTTGTTTAGGTTTTCCTAATTCTACAAGCAAGACTTTCTTATCTCTGAGATGAGGTTTAGTCCAATTTAGTATTTTCTATTACACTACAAAAAATAAGAATTAAAATTACTTTGAAAAATCAGTAACTATCTGGAGAACCCATGCATATAATTGTGATCTAAGTATAACCAATATTAACTTATAAACTGAACTAACTGAAATTTTTACACCACTCCAAGTGAAGGAAAATAACTGATTACCACCCCACTCCAATTCCAGCCATCAGGGGTCCCGCAAAAAGAATTTCATATGGTTGGTATTTTGGATGAGACCATTCAAGTAGTCTCTTCAGATCTGACAAAAATGTCACCATTTTTGTGTGATGTCACAAAGAAGAGAGGTTTAATTTACATAGGTGGCAAATAATAGATTTTTAGATGTAATTATATACGACATGTACATTCAGGCATGTACATTCTTTTTAATCTAGCAATTCTTCCTTCTGTATTACTTTAAAAATATTTTTTTAATGTTAATTTATTTTTGAAAGAGAGAGAGAGAGACCGAGACAGAGCATGAGCAGGGGAGGAGCAGAGAGAGGGAGACACAGAATCCAAAGTAGGCTCCAGGCTCAGAGCTCTCAGCACAGAGCCCAATGTGGGACTTGAACCCATGAACTGTGAAATCATGACCTGAGCTGAAGTCGGACACCCAACCAACTGAGCCACCCAGGTGTCCCGTATTACTTTTTAAAAGTTATTTGCAAATAGCTGGTACCTTGGGCACTGAATCCAGCTTCACTTAATCTTACTGTCTTTGCAGTAGTCCAAAGATACTTTGGAAATTACTGGTTTTCTAAATATAACCCAAATGATCTCATTTTGGGGAGCTAACTTCTTCTTAAATGATATCTTATAATTAGGTGGTTTTAAACAACTCTGGGTTTTCAATAACAAATGACAAGTAAAGGGCACCTGGGTGGCTCAGTCCACTGAGCATCTGACTTCAGTTCAGATCATGATCTCATGGTTTGTGGGTCGAGCGCTGCATTGGGCTCCATGCTGACAGCTCAGAGCCTGGAGCCTGCTTCAGATTCTGTGTCTCCTTCTCTCTCTTCACCTTCCCTGCTCATTCTCTCTGTCTCTCAAAAATAAATAAACGTTAAAAAACATTTTTAAATTAAAAAAAAAAACAAATGTGACAATCATGTGCAACAAAATTTATTTTCTTTTAGAACAATAGTAATAATAATCATTTTATAGCTAATACTTATAGAATGCTACTGGCATTGTTCCAAGTGCTTTACATATATTGATTCATTTTCCTCACAACCCTGTGAGATAAGATACTAATCCCCATTTTATACATGAGAGATTCATAATAACTTTAATACATATCTAAATTCAACTTTAGAATAATAAGTCATGTTTGGCAGGATTTATCAGTAAGAGTAGGAAGTGGGCCAGTTAAAGCAGGAAACAAACAGAAGAAAGGGAAGTAGTAGCAGAAGCTGCTTAAAGGTTTCCTGAATCTTACTCTATTCTCTTAATAGAAGAACTCAAACGAACAAAATTCTGAGTCAATTTTTTAAGCTCTAGGCAAAAGAGAATTATTTTCTACTTAGCTTTAGGTCAACAAATAAGAACTTTTTAGTTCTTGTGAAAGGCAAAATCTGGAACTTATATATATGTTACATTATGATCTTGAAACATTAGCCTTTTTCAATCTTCAAAAGAACACAGGAACTCAGGAATTGTTCTTGTTAGAACACAAACATGGTGCATAAATTCCAATTTTTCCTTTGGATGGTTCATACCTTCTTAATGGCTATGGGACTACAACTTATTGTAGATAGCTGCACTTATCTACTAGCAAAGAAGAAGTCTAAGGGTAGCTCTGACAATCCAGCCACCTGTTAATTTGGAGATTAACTATTTGTAGGTATTTTAGTGGACTATTTATTGTATGTGTATAAAATGCTTTTATAGGGAGAGATTTTGTTTTACATGATAATTTAACAAGCAAATAATTAATCTAATGGAAATAGTAATTAACTCCAATTCATGGTTGCTCAGTTGTATTTGATTAAAAAAAAAACATTTACTGAAGATTAAAAAATATTATATGTGAAGAAAGGAATCAAAGCAAAGTATGAATGAGTCACATTTTAACTCTATTTATAGTAGTTTTAATTTGCTGTCTATAACTTTTTCATGGTTTTCACAAAGGTTTCATCAGACTCTAAGTCCTTCTAAATGTTAGGAGTAACGTGTCCATTTTTACTATTTACTAGCTCATGCCTGAAAGTAGAAACTCTAGAAAATAACATATTACTAGGTTTGCTTTCCATATTTGTTAAGGATGCTATAAAGTGTTTAAACCTTTGAAAAAGAAAGAAATTTAGAAAGAATTTTCATAGGAAAATTAGAGAACTAAGAGAAAATCTAGGAGGAAAATAAGAACTGGATTTTTCAATAGCTTGGAAGTAGTTGAGAGAAAGGAAAACAGTCAAAACTGATAACCAGTTATATCTGAGAGGTCACACAATATTCAGGTTTATGTCATTGACAAGTCAGACTGGAAAGGTTAGGCAGAGCTGATATTCGTCATCTTTCCTCCAAAAGTTGATGTTCCTTTTTCTGAATACAGTATATTATTGCTTTGACTCTTCAAATTTTAGTGACAGGTAATGTTAAGTAGTAATAAAAGCCCTCTAAATAATTTGCAATTGTCTGAACTTTTTTCTTTTTAAGGCACTGAAGCGATTTACACATGATAGCCTTTTCCAAGTTCTTCCAGTTAAAAGAGCAGACAGAAAAACTTAAACATGAGCAAGACTCTGACATGTCAAAGGTCACAATAGCCTGTAGAGTACAGCCGGATTTCCTCATAATCTAGTGCAGTATTTTAAGATTCATTAGATTACTAAATCTGGTGAACAGCTAATGCACCTGACACACACGCTTCCGGGTTAATAAAATGATCCCATTAACTTTTGTGGATCTATGCATTTAAACCTCACTGCTTCTAGAAATCGTCTAAAAACCTTTTGTCCTGTAGTTGCAGTTAGGCTCAGAAAAATTCAAGAGTTTATCAGATCCTTGGCTCTTTTCCCATAGGTCGAAAAGGATAAATAAAGAATAGATACTAGTCTGAAACGATTTAGAGAACCAGTATTCAGATGCTTCTATTTTAAAATAATGAAGCAACTTTTAAAATAGAAAAGTATCTACAATTTTGCTTTCCAGCAGACTAGTTAAGGGAATCCTTGCTGTTCAAAACTATTTTTGAGATACCAGTGCCCATTAAAAAAATATTTTTAAAAAGGAAAGCAGTCGTATTCTGGAATTTCTCTCTCTTCGCCCTCCCCCGATCTCCAACCCTCCAAATGGCTAAGTCGCATAGCTGAAAGGATTTTGCTCATTTTTTCCAAAACACTTCACATCTGGGTAGTGGCCAACCATGGAAAGTTTCAAGTAAATGTAACATTTGGGAGAGAGACGAGGCTCGTCTGGGGCTGCCTTCCCTGGACCGCGGCCCTCAGAGGTGTCTCCTCACGTCCTCACCGGATAGCCCGGCCAGCAGCAAGCTTGGACCAGCCGAGCTCCGACGGCTCGGCCAGACGCCAACTCGGGCCAACCCGACTGGCTCCTGGCCACTCGGCTGCAGGAGCTCTAGCCCGTCAGTCTCCCCAAGAGTTCGAGGCCCCGGAGTCCATGAGCCAAACCGCTTCGTAAATGACTAGCCCCCCGACTGCCCAGTTTCCAGCTAGGTAGAGCAGCCTCGCGTCGGCAGAGGGAGAGGGAAGCGGCTAGGCTAGAGCCCCGCCTGGCTCCCACGCCTCACACGTCAGTCTGGTTCCTCTCCCCGCCCCCGCCCTCCCCCCCCGACTCTTCGCGCACCCGGAGTGGAGAGAAATTTGACTGCTCCAGTCACCAATCAGGAGAGAGGCCGAGAATCTGAGCCAATCGGAGCAGGAGAAGGGGGTATGACGCGACGTCCTCCCGCCCCCGAGAGGGTGAGCGCGGAATGTCTCTAGCCCTCCCCTGCGCTTCAGCCTCAGTGCGGAGTCCTCGGCGGTGTGAGGTGAAGCGGCAGCGGGCAGCCTCTGGAGCAGGAGCGGAGGCTGCGGTACCGGAGCCTAAACCACACCCACGTCGCTGCTCCTATCCACTTCTTCCCTCTCGGTGTCCCACGGGAGACCGCGTTCCCAAAGGAGAGCGGCTGCCCACGCCCAGAGCATCCTCCCCAGTCGAGGGGCTGCTGACAGACCCGGCGGCATGATGCGACTGCGAAGCTCGGCGATGCTGCGGGACCTGCTCCTGCGGCCTCCCGCCGTTTCCTGCGCGGCTCTGAGGAGGGCACAGCCCCTCGTCACACTGTGCCGGCGTCCCCGAGGCGGGGGACAGGGGGCCGCGGGCCCAGCGGCCGCCGCGCGGCTTTACCCGTGGTGGGGTGGGGGCGGCCGGCCGGCGGGGCACCTCGCGCGGGGACTGTCTAGCTCCCCCTCGGAGATCCTGCAGGAGCTGGGCAAGGGGGGCCCGCAGCCCCAGCAGCAGCCCGGGGCGTCGCCGCCCGCGGCCCCGTCGGCTCCCAGCCCCAAGGACGGCCCCGGGGAGACGGATGCGTTCGGCAACAGTGAGGGCAAGGAGCTGGTGGCCTCAGGCGAAAAGTGAGTGTCTCCGCCTGGCGGAAGAGGCCTCCCCCGGCGTGGGGCCCGGAATCGGGCCCGGGAGGGGCCTGCGGTGGGGCGGGATGGGAGCGGAGGTTCGAGAAAGAAAGAGATGCCGGGCGGCCTGCGCAGTCTGCGCCATGTGATTAGGTCCGGCCCCGCCCGCGCCTTTCCCGTCGGCGCCCCTCCGCTCGGCCCCCACTTCCCTTCCCCGCCCCTGGCGCGGGCAGCCCGGGAGGAGCCGCGGAGGGGCCGGGGCGGCCGGCCTGGGCCATTCCATGGCCCCCCCCCCGTTCTTTGGGGCTGCGGCTGTCTGGCCCGCGCCGCGTGCTCCTCTCCCCGGCTCCGAGCTGCAGCTCCTGGCTGCCTGCCCAGCTCTCCGTGGGTGATGCCGCACGAACATCTCCACCGAGTGACATTTAGGAGTAGGGTGTTGAGCATACCCTGCGACTTCCTGACTCGTCGTTTTTCAGGCTCAGGTTTCTTTCTCTCTAAGCCTGCCCTCCTTCGATCGCTCTGCCACCATCTCTTTAGAAGCCTAGCGTGGCAGAATATTCTTGATAGTTCTGGAGTGGCTTTCAGGTGTGGTGTCGAGCAGTCTGGGGCACCGGAAATCGTGTTTTCGAAAGGAGATTAGGAGGAAAAGAGTCATGTGGCCGAGAAGGGGCACGCAGTACAAGACTACCTGTTTGCACTGGGGACCAGCTTTGGCCTGTCTCGTGTCTTCCATGAGATGGGCGAATTTTTCAGAATAAAAATCAAAATAGCCAAGATGAAATGTGACTGGTAAAAACCCTAGGAAAAATCCGAGTCACGTAGTTTTTGTGACTTAAATACTCAGAATGTTAAGTCATCTATGCCACGCTGCACTTTCGACTTAAAACGATTTTTTTTTTACACAAATGGGAAGCAGTTTCTTGGTTATTTTGTTTTGTATAATATAAATGGACCCAAATTTTGTTTTCCTAATATGGGTAAAAATCTGTATGCTTTCTTTATACCCTACTATTTTGCCCACATTGTACTGACATGTGACCCCTTTTGCCTCCCTGTGACTTACATTACTGTCTCCAGCTCCAGATCACCTTAAGTCAAACTGAAAGTGTGGGGTGATTTTTATACTTTGAATCTCAGGCCTGCTTAATGTTTCCTGTAATTGAAGTTGGTGCCTTCCTAAAACATTCCGAGCTTAAATTTTCCCAGACTGAAAAGTGTTATTTTAATGATGGGCAAAATTTGAGGTATTCTGTGATAATGTTTTGTACCACAAAGTCTTAGGAGCACAGGTAGGTCATTTAACATCTTTAGTTAGTTGATTTAAGTCCCTTCAAGGTCTGAAAACCTATACTTTTGTTAAATTTCTACCTCATATTTTTTTAGGGACTAGAATGTGTACGGTTAATCTCATCTGGTACTCACTTGTACCTTATCATCTGGTTTACCAGGCATGAAACTAGTTTTAAATACCTGAGCCCAGGGTTACAGAATTATAAAATGCAATTGCTAGCATTTAAAAGTTGTCCTTAAAGGCTGTGGGATGGGAACTGCTTTCTAATGAAAATGCCTTCAAGTCTTTGTCTCATCAGTGTCACTAGTATCCTTTTTTTTCCTTCTTTAACTTTTTTTTTAATCCTTATTTTTGAGAGAGAGTGCACACAAGCAGGGAAGAGGCAGAGAGAGAGGGAGACACAGAATCTGAAGCAGGCTGCAGGCTCCGAGCTGTCAGCACAGAGCCCGGTGTGGGGCTCCAACCCACAGACCCCAAGATCATGACCTGAGATGCAGTCGGACGCTTAACTGAGCCACCCAGGCACTGCTTTTTTTTCTTTTTTCCTTTTTATCAGATAGGAAATTAAGCTCTTTTTTTGTGATTTACATGTCTCCTAAAACTTTTCTAGTTTCATTGCTTTCCAAATAAGAAATCATGTCTTAGCAGTAACTTTAAAACACTATTTTGGCTAATACTTCATAACAACGATACATAAAAAAAGGTCCTGTACTGTACCCCAACCACCAAAGAAAAACCAATCTGAGGAGGGAGTCCTTCAAGAACATTAGCTCAGATGATTTGGGAGTTTGAATGGCCAACAAGATAATCTTGTTTACCTTAGTTAAAGGAGTTTCTTTTTCTGCCACTGAAGTTTGCTCGGGAGCAATCTAAGTACTGTGTATGATAATCCTGAGAGCTTTCAATCAAGGATTTCAAGAGTGAACCCCAGCTGTTTCGAATTCATAGATATATATATATATATATATATATATATATATATATAGTTGAAGAGCACTGGCCTCAAGATTGTCAAAAAAAATTTTCAACTTATTAAAGATTCTATTTCCTGAATGATCTGGTTTCCAAATGTAGCTTTCCTCTTTCGACTCCTTCCATTTTGCCTTTATGTAATAAATATTTCTGTCATTCTGGGAGGTAAGCTTCTAGTTGATCCTGTTATCCTTTCTAATAATCAGCTTCCAAAATATAGTTCATCCCTCAGCCACCCAGAATGCCAGCACTCAGGACTCTGCCAGGTTTTATGGAGGATTATTAAAAGAAATAACCATGTGAAATTAAATGAGTTAACATTTTGTAAAAGGCTTAGGACATTTGGTATGTTTTAAATACGATATAACTGTTTATTAAATAAGAATAAAATTGCTTCATCTTCATGTTGTAAAACATGACAAGGACATTAATTAGCCTTTGAATTTTAGGCTTATACATGAGAAATTACTTTTTGTTTTTAGTTTCCAGAAAAAGTTTCCGGAGAAATTATTGTACTTCTTATATGAAACTATTTGATTTGTACTGTTTGTCTTTTTGGCCTATTTACTAGTAAGCTTACAGCATTTAATATTTAGCCATAGCAATTTTATTAATTAATGTGGCTGACATACTTGCTTTTTCCTCCTTTCCTTGGTCTGACTGTATTTTATTAACCTTACCAGATTATATTCTGGAAAGAGGTGGAATATAAGCAAGTTACCTGCTTTTTTTCCGTAGTCAAATTCTTTGAACCGGTGTCATCCTAGGCTATGCCATCTCCTTCAACCAACTTCAGTCTGGTTTAGATTCTTGGTTCAACTTAAGATTTTACTACTGTCTTAAATTTCCTATAGAAAATATAATTTTTGCTTAGTTTTTCCTGTAGTGCACTTACTTAACTTTATTGCTATCATTTTAATCATTTTGAAAATCCACTTGGCTCTCCATTTTTTAAACTGTTGTCTTTGCTTTCCTGGCTCTTTGGGTTTGCTCACGGAATAAACCCTGAGGCTAAGGTCTTTGCTTCTTTTCCACTTCTCTACCTTCTCCATAGCATGTGTTTTCTCTCAACTTTGCCTCTCATAGTAGTATTTCATCTCTCATTCACTCTACTCACATTTTTCTCCACATATTTGATGACCCAAATTTAAAGTCTGTACCCCAGTATCCATTCTGTCTCATTTCAATCTGTTTTGAGATTGTTTATAGAATTTTAATTTCAAACTACCACTCTTCTTCTAAAATACCAATACAGACTGGAATGAGCATTATATCAAAATTACAAACCATGCTGTGGCATTCAATATTCTTGATCAACCATTATGCCAAATGCTTGTACCATACGGACGTTTTATGTCACTTTCTTCTCCATCAAGCATGCCATGCTTCATCTCTATAAAGCTTATAAGTGTGTATCCTATAGGGAAGACTCCCTGAAAAGGTTAGGCAGGTTGGGCTGAGGGACATTTTTGTTACCTTTTGTTTAGGCATTTTATTGTTTAGTTAGAAAAGAAAATAACTAACAGAAGGACTAGGTTTGGAAAATATCAGCACATGTATGCTCTTTAAGGTTTGGAAAATATCAGCACATGTATGCTCTTTAGTAAAAGGGTGATTTATATAGGGTACAATATTGATAATACAGGATACAGTATTCCATTAAAACAGAGCATTTTTTTCCCTATCGGATTGGCAGATGTCAAGTTAACAAGTGATGCAGAGGGTGTGGGGAATAGGAACTCTTATTGGAAGGTGGTTTGGTGGTATTTGTCAAAAACTCCATAACCATGAAGCAGTAATTGAATGTTTGCTCTTCTACATGAAGTCATGGCATTTAAAAATATATTTTAGATTAAATATGCATAATTAAAATATATTAAAAGTGAAAAGAAACATTCTTATACTAGCTTCAAGTAGTATGACTTATTTTGGTATTTTAAAAAATATTTTAAGTTTTAATTTTTTAGAGAGTGAGCAGAGAAGGGAAGCAGAGGAGAGAAGAGAAAAAAAAAATCTTAAGCAGTCTCCACACTCAGTCCAGAGACTGACATGGAGCTTGATCCCGTGACCCTGGGATCATGACTTGAGCTACCCAGGTACCCTGGGAGTTCATATTTATTAAATGGAAAGTGAGGGGCAAACAATCATTACATTGCATGCTCTGAAAACTTAATCTCAAAGTAAGATTAAATGCTTATGCATTTTAGCAAAATTGAGTTAGTTCTATAGAACAGCACTTGATAATGAAGTTGAGACAGTGGCAGATACAATTTCAAAGTGAAATACAGGTGTGAAATAGGTGACAAATTCTGTCACTGTTGTTAATGCATTTTTTAATGTGTAAAAGTGAATATTTACAATTCACTTAAAGTTAAGATTGAAAGTATATTTAATTTGAGGGACTCCTCAACACTTCTGATTTTGTGATTTCCTCTACTAAAAATTTTTTCCAGTTACAGTTATCAGTGAGCTTTAGTTTAGTGGCCAGTCATAACATACATCATAACTGCCTGATGTTTATATTAACCACAGGCATCTATTCAGTCATGGGTATATCTGTAGTGATCTGTAATTAACAAACTGTGTGCTACTTAAGAATTTTTAGATGAACTTCACTGAAAGAGCATGAATTAGATCCTGAACTTTAGTTTCTTTAAGTTTTAGCTGCTTTTTAGGCTTTACTGTTTACAGAGAAGTCCGCCTACCTCAGAATCAACTAAGGAAATGACTACCAAATTGAATTCAATTTTTTTATGAGGCGCTATGTAGGAAAAAGTAACAAGGGTTGGAAGGGCACTATTTTAGTCTGAAAAAAATAAATGTCACCTTGAAAAGACCTTTGTTGAAGATATTTGTGGGTTTGAGTTTCAAAAATTTATTTGAAGTAAGTAAAAAGTTATATTGCTTCCTAGTGATTATGAAGTAAAAGATTATGGCAGTAGAAACTGAACATCTAATTGTAGGATTTGCATTCTTTAAAGAGCTCAGTCTTTAAATCCTGTATAAATCAAAGAGTTGCCTGTCTGCCTTTTCACCTTTTAATTCATTTGCTAGGAAGAAGAATGCTTAAGAAAGCTGAGTGAACAGATATATTTATAAAACTAATTACTGATTATTGATATCTCTAAGTGAGGTAAATGCTTTCAGGTAGAAATACTTAGGATTTTATCCTGGAATCTTTCTACTCAGGTATAAAATTGCTTTGGTTATGAGACATGGTACATGTAACTACTTACTGTACTTGTGATTTTTCTGGCCTTTTATAATGTAGTAGAAGCATGATAATGTGTTGTCTTGGCTTCCTTTGGGGAGTATTCTCTAGTTCATATGTAATGTTATTGCTTACTGATTTCTAAAAATAAGTTTATAGTGAAAGCACTAACTTTAAAACAGAACTATTGATATTGCATAATGAACAATAAGTTGATAGATTTCCAGATTTGGATATATGTATATTTTTTTGCCCACCAATTACTACAGGCCTCTAAAGAAGATTTTTAAATGGTCATCTTCATGAAGGTGTTCTGAGTGACATAGGCACTTAAGATTCTTGGTGGGTGTTGTTAAGATTAGACTTTTTTTTTTTTTTATAGCTTTCATGTATTTTGTGAGAGAATGCATGAGCAGGGGAGGAGCAGAGAGAATCCAAGCAGGCTCTGCTCTCAGCATGGAGATTTGATGCAGGGCTTGATCTCATGACCATGAGATCATGACTTGAGCTAAAATCAAGAGTTGGATGCTTAACTGACTGAGGCACCCCAAGAGTAGAGACTTTTTAAGAACGGTTTTTAAACTGTATGAAACCTTAAATATATTAATAGATTTTTAGGAGTCTAGGCTAACAAACTTGAGTTGTAGGAAGATTTATTCATTAATACTTTTGGCACAATATCCTGCATATTAGAAAAGAATGGAGACAATCTTGTGTTCAACATTAGTGGAATGGTTGAGTAAATTATGATGCATCCATTTGAGAGTCTCTTATTCATTCATTTAAAATGTATACAGATACTTTTGGGAGATGTAAGAAAATGTTAGGGCAAAAGTTAGGATACAAAATTCCTATGCTGCAGTATGATCTCAAGTGATTCTTAAGCTTTTAAAACATGATTAGAAAAAGTATTTGGGGAAAATAAACTGAAATGATATCAGCAGTTGTGGTTTGTGAGAACGCACACTGTTTTGCTTGCCTCTGTAGAGTTACTTTTAAGATTTCTCATTATGAGTGGGGCCCCTGGGTAGCTCAGTCGGTTAAGTGTCCAGCTTCAGCTCAGGTCATGATCTCATGGTTGGTGAGTTTGAGCCGCATGTCAGGCTCTGTGCTGACAGTTCAGAGCCTGGAGCCTGCTTTGGATTCTGTGTCTCCTTTCCCTCTGCCCCTCCTCCACTCATGCTCTGTCTCTCTCAAAAATATTAAAAAAAAAAAAAAAGATTTCTCATTATGAGTACAATTGATCCTTGAATATTGTGGATGTTAGGGGTTCCAGCCTCCTCTCACAGTCAAAAATCACCTTACTTTCCCAAAACTTAACTACTGAGAGCCTTCTGTTAACTGGAATCCTCACCAATAATGTAAACAGTCAATACATATTTTGTATGTTATATGTATTATGGAATATATTCTTACAATAAAGTAAGCAAGAGGAGAAAATGTTACTAAAATCACAAGGAAAAATACATTTATAGTACTATTAACTGTATTTATTGAAAAAAATCCACATGTAAGTGTACCCACATGGTTCAAACTCATGTTGTTCAAGGGTCAACTGCATTTACAACTTCTATTATTAGAGGAACCTCATCTGTTAATTTTAAAATTGTAAATTTTACTATTCTACTATCCTAGTCTGCTATCCTAATATCCTGTTTCTTTTTTTTTAAATATTTTTAAATATTAAAATAGGAGAGAGAGAGACAGCGTGAGCAGAGGAGGGTCAGAGAGACAGGAAGATACAGACTCTGAAACAGGCCCCAGGCTCTGAGCTGGCAGTCAGCACAGAGCCCGACGCGGAGCTCGAACCCACGAACCCCGAGATCATGACCTAAGCGAAAGTCGGACGCTTAACTGACTCAGCCACCCAGGCGCCCCCTAATATCCTGTTTCTGATACATATAACAGGAAGTACCATTACATTAAAAAGTTAAAAATTGTACATGGATTTGTACAGCTCTTGTCAACATTATCCAATTATATTCACTATTTGCAAACATTAAACTTCTTATATTTCTAATTTTATTCTTGGTGGTAAATCTCCTTAGAAAATACTGCATATTTTTTGCCACAGTAAACCATTGTAATGGATAGAGTTTAACATTTCTTGTTCCATCTTAGGTTTTATTGTAAGGGAGCATTACTATAGTGATGTTCGTAGGCAGGTATTGGCAAACTTCTTCTCTCTGAAGGGCCAAATAGTACATATTTTTGTCTTTGCAGGCTCTCTGGTCTGTGTTAAGACTATTCAAAATAACTGTTGTTGCAAAGTTGTCATGGATGGTTGGTAAATGAATAAGCACAACTCTCTTGTAATAAAACTTTATTTACAAACACAGGTGCTCTGCTGTAGTTTGCTATTAGTGGCCCCTGTATGAACTCTAACTAGTTGTGTAATGTATTTTGTCATATTATGATTGGTTCTACTTTCAATGAGTTTATTCCTTTGTGGATTTTTGTATCTGGTATCCATTGCTACCTCTTGTTCCTGCTCTTCCTATCTCCACTTTGGCTATTTCCTCTTACTCTCCCCTTCTATACCTAGTTCCCCTTAGCTTTTAAAAACAAAATTGTTTTTATTTAACCCTTTTTAAGTTTACAGTTTGGTGGCATTAAGTACTCTGTGAGTCTCTCTTTTTTTTTTTTTAAAGAACTTAAGATAGACTTTATGTATAAAATGTGTGTATATAGGTCATTTGTGTATGTATAGTTCCTGGGTGAGTAAAGTTGATAGTCTTTAGGAATTTAGGAGGACCATTTATTTTAGCAGCTTAAAAACTGAAAATTAGAGTTGAAAGTGATTTTAAAGACATCTAATTCCACTTCGTTTTACATATTTTGTAAGTTGGCCACATATACTAACTAAATGACTAAAGTTTATAAATATTGAGATTTATTTTTTTTTATCCACCATTAGATTAATAAAATATAGTACTGAATTGGTTACTTTTTTAGCTACGGTGTTGGAAGATACCTTAACAACCCTTCTCCCCAACTGATTTTTTTTTTCTCTTCCATTATATTGCTTGCAAATTGTTATTCATCTCTGCTTAAATACTTCCTTGACTAGAGTTCACTCCCTTAGAATATAGCACCTTCCATTTTCAGAGCTGTTTTGTTTTTGTGTAGCTGAAGTCTCCCTTTCATTAACTTCTACATACATATTTTAGTTATTTCAAAGACATCATCTTGGGGCGCCTGGGTGGCTTAGTTGGTAAGCATCCTACTTTGGCTCAAGTCATGATCTCACAGTTGGAGGGTTTAAGCCCTGTGTTGGGCTCTGTGCTGACAGCTCAGAGCCTGGAGCCTGGTTCAGATTCTGTGTCTCCCTCTCTTTATGATCCTCCCCTGCTCATGCTCGCTCACTCGCTCGCTCGCTCGCTCTCTCTCTCTCTCTCAGCAATAAATAAAAAACATTAAAAAAAAAATTTTTTTTTTAAAGACATCATCTCTAGTATGGTATTAAAATGATTACAGTAACAATTCATATGATATCTATATTTACAACTAGAATGATGTATTAAAGGATACTTGACTGAAGGAATAGGTGGACTTCAGGGACTTGATCTGCCCATGTCCTTGTCCTCCCATCAGAGACAAGCAGGCTGCCCCCTGGGTTAGACTTCTGAAGTTGTACATGAAGAAAAATTGCCATCAGCTGATAATGGATAGCTTGGCCACTAGCTTTTGTGCTTGTTTCTTTGGTATGTTTTTGAATAAGTTTCAGTAAAATCCAATTAGAACAGCAGTCCTAATTTAACATAATCTCATCCTCACTTTTTATAGGACTTAAACAAGGTGGAACCACAGTTTAGTCCTTTAACATAAGTAATTCCCCTATTAGCATTTTGGTTAGAAATTCTTCAATATATAAGGAGTCTTAACTTTTAATTATTCTGTACAAATTCTTAGGTATTCCTCCAAAAATGGAGGGCTAATAATTGAGCACAATTGGTGTGGTATACAGGAAGTATATAGAAACCAAAGACCAATTTTCCAAGGCTAATTCTGGTGCAGCCACTTAAGAATTGTGTGACATTAGACATGTTGCTTGACTTTGAGACTCTGTCCTTACCTGTAAACCTTACTTTAGCACATAGGGTTTTTAGATAGCCAGAGATCCTTTCTTAACAGTAAAGCCTTAAAATATGTAATGTTTTATTTTTAAATTCCACCAATAATTACACTTGGGGTAGAATCACTTGGAGAATAAGCAGAATTCATCACTTTGTCAGACTTATAATGGTATATGGTTAGCCCCCATCAGTTCTTGCCCCCCACCTCTAGCCCCTCTTCTCTCTGGCAACCACCACTGTTCTCTGTGTCTGAGTTTCAACTTACAATCAATCAGCTCACTTTAAGATTTTTTTTTTTTTAATAGAGAGAGAGAGACAGCGTGAGCATGGGAGGGTCAGAGAGAGAGGGAGTCACAGACTGAAACAGGCTCCAGACTCTGAGCTGGCAGTCAGCACAGAGCCCGACGCGGGGCTCGAACCCACGAACCGCGAGATTGTGACCTAAGCGAAAGTCAGACACCCAACCGACTAAGCCACCCAGGCGCCCCCAATCAGCTCACTTTAAATTAAAAATGATAAACCAATTTAAAAACATTTTTTAAAGATCATTGTTTTAAAAGGAAAACATAAGTAAAAACAGCAAAGTATTTTTTTTTGTATTGTTAGTGGAGTTTTGTTTTTTTTTTTTTTAACCTAGTTGGGAAAAAAAGTTTCTGACTTTCTGATAGACTTACCGTGCTGTACTGTGTTTGAGTTACATGGGTTTGACCCTTGCAAAAAAAAATTAAGGAAGGTAATACACCAGCCTTGAAGGTTTATAGTTTGAAGTCAGGTAATAGGAAACATTATTTAACAAAATAAGACAAAATATAGTTGGTTTCAACTTTTTTCCTTCTCATTTTGCAGTTCTTAAAGACTTGATGATTTTCATTTTCCACCTTTCATTTAATACTAGTTTTAACTTATAAGATTTTATTTTATTTTTTTTTAATTTTTTTTTTTAATGTTTTATTTCTAAGAGAGAGAGAGACAGCGTGAGCAGGGGAGGGTCAGAGAGAGAGGGAGTCACAGATTGAAACAGGCTCCAGGCTCTGAGCCGGCAGTCAGCACAGAGCCCGACGCGGGACTCGAACCCACAAACCGCGAGATCATGACCTAAGTGAAAGTCGGACGCTTAACCGACTAAGCCACCCAGGCGCCCCTAATTTATAAGATTTTAAACCATGAGGGAGAGTTTGGGGTATTGCTCCTAAATAAAAGCTATACTTCCTTAATTTTCTCCCACCCATCAAGGCACAGTTGAATGCTTACTTTGTACTTCTGTCATTTTTTTTGCACTTCTGTCCTAGTACTTGCCATAGTCTTGGCTCTCCTAGACAGCATCCTTACTTTATTCATCTTTATATAGGCTGTATAAGAAAAGTACAAAACTTACTGGTACAGCCAGGACATGCTTAAAAGAGTATAGAAAATTTAGTTGGAGAAAGCCCTCTAATGATTGAAATGATGATTGATACTGTAAAAGATTAGAAAAAGAAAAGTTATAAACAGAAGACTTCCATAAGATAGCGGGATTTATTTACAGATTGGTGAATCTAGTTAGTTAAAAGTGATAAATTAAGAATAGATTCTACAAAGCCGAAGTAGAGAACCGAATACCAGACTGAGGAGCTTAAATGGTATTGTGTAACTGGTTGATCAGTAAACAAAGACAGTACCTCTTTTTATGTTGCCGAAATTGGCCCTGAATTTAAACATCGTATGTAAATTTTTGGGAGGTAGTCTCATTTCTCATTTATTGTTTATATAGATCTCTATCAGCCTTGAAAATTAGGTATTTTAACAACTCATAAATAGAAACAGGCACTTAATTCATATATCTTATGCTCTGGCAGTTTGCTGTTCCTTGTAAATACCCAGTGAATGCTAACCTTCATTGCCTTGGTTCTGTTTCCTTTGCTGGAAATCCCTTTCTATTGCCATGTTTTCAACTCCTGCCCTTCTTTCAAGTGTAGCTCAAGTTCCGTGTCTTCTAAAAAGACCTTATTAGTCCATAGTGAAGTACTTTTTTCAGAGTAGATCTCATTGTCCCTTTTTGTAATTACTCATTATGTATCTACTTTTTTCATTTTAGACTGTAAGCAGCAACTAACATAATGCTGTACATGTCCTAGATGTCGTTAAATTTTTTATGTTAAAGAATGATTTCTGTGTTTTAGGCAGGTATTTTGTGAGGGTAAAGTAGAGGAAGCAATGGGTAAATGAAGGCACAAAATGATGGTGAAAGGATCTTGAGGGCAGTAATTAGAAAAGAAGTGAGGGGAAAATGAAAGGGAAGGAATAAAAAAGTATGAAACAAGGATTTTTCTTTGGATTTACTAATCTTCTACATGTATCCTATTTTAGTTGCTGAGTATCATAACCATTTTATATTTTTCCCAGGGAATCTGGAGGGCTCACTTGGGCTTCTCAGTAGTTGTAATGATTTGAAAGCCTCCTATAATCTAGTCTTTTTTGTCATTGAAACTTAAATACTCCTCAAGGATTTCCTAGTTTCTATATGCTTAAAATACAGTTTTTAGCTTTTAAATTTTCATAGTAAAATACATTACTGTGAAGTGTTGTCACAAAGCCCTATTAAATTTGGAGAGAGAAAAGGAGTTAATATCAACAAAGATCTTTGGAGTAATTTCTCCTTGTTTGAAAGTTGGGGAAAATCTTTTCATTTATTTGTTCACCAGAGTGTTGAAGCCAGCGTCTTCTCAAATCAGAGTCTGAGCTTTTAAATGCTGAGATAGGTAGTATTCTCTTTTTATCAATTTTGACCCATTTATTCTGTGAGCATATTTTTTAGAGATGACTTAAATCTCTCCTCAATCGATAAAAATTAGTCTCTTGTCCAAAAGCAAGTATTTACTTTTTTTGCTAACTGTGACAATAACATGGTCATTTAAATTTTTTTGTGCTCTGTACCATAAGGTAAGGAAGTGTATATTTTGTTATTTACTTAGCTTTTAGGCAAAGCAAATACCATTTACTCGTGTGGTAAATACATAGAAAGCTTATTCTGCAGTTTTTTAAAGTGACAGACCACCACTATCTAAAGTTTATTTGACAAACCATTTTCTGTAAATAATTGGTATGTTATTTTCCACTGATGTTTTGATGGCTGACTCAATTTTTCTTTAAATATTAAGTCATCAGTATTGTTGAATGCTGTTTAATGATTTTGGATCTGAGTAAGACCTAGAAAAATTGTACCTTCTGAAAATAATAACTAGGCAGTAAGTTTGAGAGCCAGTATATTGTAGTGGTGAATAATATGCACTCTGGATTCAGAGAAATGGGCTAAATCCATCTCTGCCACTGTGCAGTCATGGGAAGCTTCTATTTGAACCCCGTTTCACTTTATATATGCATACGTATATATGTGTGTATGTATATATGTTTATATTTCCAGGGTATGTCATTAAATTGTGGTAATCCTGTGTTAGTTTTTAAAGACTTTGGTGTGAAATTGATACATTTTAAGGTTGACTTTAAAAACTAAATTTGGTGTAATAGCTTTCAAAGCAATTATAAATGACATTAATACCAATATAAATGTTTCTTTTAGGAGAAACTGTTCTTTTAGGAGTAACTGTTCATGTTCTGTGAACCAGCTTTATATTCTGTTGTCTTTTAAGATAGAAATATATGGACCCACTAATAATAGGAAAGTAATTATAATAGGAAATAAATACATGTGGTCTTACTGAAGTATAGGACTATTAAGTAATCTTTGGGTAATCCAGGAAATATTTAGATAGAATATCTACAAAACTCTTTTTAACAGCATAAAAACACAATTTTAAACAGACCTGTGTTCTGTGACAGTTTTACAAAAATAATGTATACAGTTTTCCCTTGAAACCTATGGCTAGTCCAAAATTGTTGTGAATTAAGTTCTGAAATTAAAGAAACAAGCATTCCATCCTTTCTCTTTCATTTTTTCTCTTACTTTCTTGAAATATAGTCTTTTCCAGAATATATACGTGCACATGCGCGCACGCACACACACACACACACACACACACTCACACTCACACTCACACACACACACACACACAGTATGTATTTCTCCTTCCTGTTTTAACGAATACTGATAGGTGGGGAGGAGATTTGTTTACCTTAGATCTGTACATCATATAACATCACTATAATACTTAATGATAGTCATTGATGTTCATAATATTGAAATGTGTTGATTGTAGTTTCAGAGCTAAAAAAAAGACATTAAGTAAGTTCATTATAATTTGTTTACTTGGAAGCTTTTCAGCGGATAGGAAAAATTCTTTTCTTTAAATATCTGTTTAATTATAGTGTTTTACACTAATTTATTAAGATTTTAGTGTCTTTCTATGTTAAGAAATTGTTTTTATTCTAATAATCTTTGTGATTTTTGTAGCATTTGGTCTGTATATGTAAGCGAAGATCACTTTAGAAATATTAACTACAACTACCATCAGCTGAGACCTTATTCTCTGCCAGTCAGCATTCTAAATATATTGAATGTACCAAGTCAGCCTGATCCTCATAACAGCCCTGTGAGGTAGATACTTCTCTCCCCTCAGATGAGGAAACAGAACCATAGAAAGGTTCTTTAATTTTTCCAAGGCAATTCAGCTAGTATTATACCTAGGATTTAAAAACTGGTATATATACTGTCCAGTATGTAATTGCTGTGTCCCCCAAATTTTACAATTAGGTTAACTGTTCTAGTAATATATAAATATAGTCATCATATTTAAAAAACACAGAACAATGTAGACTCTTACCTGAACATTAGCTAGGCTCTATAATTAGGACTGGGATTGTATTAGGCTATATAGGAAGGTATCACCATAACAGATGGGTAGGAATTAGTAGTACTAGAAATGGTAATCAGGATTTTAAAACCTGAGATTAAAAATATCTGAATTCTTTAATAATTTTTTACTTTCTCAGTGTGATTTCAGTAATACTGATTTGATTTTTGGTAAATTAGCATTTCTCAGGACAGTCTTGATCAGCTCAGATGTAGTCTGATTCAATGATTATTTAATAATGATATACCTAAAATCCATTAAAATGGTCACGCAAGGATTAATTTTGTTTTCTTTTTTCCCCTTTAGTAAAATAAAACAGGGTCTGTTACCTAGCTTGGAAGATTTGCTGTTCTATACAATTGCAGAAGGACAAGAGAAAATACCTGTTCATAAATTTATTACAGTAAGTTTTTACATTCTTCTATCTTAAACTTTTTGAAAATCAGTAATACTGAATCAGAATACAGGAATGTCTAATGTAGTCTTAAAGATCATTTTACATGTAGATTCTGACTGACACTGTTTCTCTTATTATGTTTTCAAATTTTCATCATGCTCATTTCAAGGTAATCAGTGAAAGAAAATGAAAGAAACAATGAGAAACTTGTCCAGAAAGTGGGTAATAGTGACCCTTAAATGCCCATATGCATATTCAGGTTCTGGGTGGAAGTTTTCATATACAGGAATAAAAACTTATAGTTGGAATAAGCATATACATTATTTGCACTATGTATTTACAAACTCTTATTTTTTTAAAAACAGGCACTCAAATCTACAGGATTGCGAACGTCTGATCCCAGGTTGAAAGAGTGTATGGATATGTTAAGATTAACTCTTCAAACAACATCAGATGGTGTCATGCTAGACAAAGATCTTTTTAAAAAGTAAAAATTTCTGCCAAACCTTTAATGGTGATTTGCTATGCTATATGGTGATTTTTCTTTTAAAACAAAATTGCATCTTTGAAGGCCAGTGCTTCCTGCGTAACTGAAAAAAATAAGGGGGAATTTATAAATATCGATTGCTTGAAGAACTTGGTGCACGTAGGTTCTGTGATACACGGGGGCTAAGAGTAGACTTTCTTTGAAATTGCTCTATGGAAATAGAGCAGTACACGTGTGTGTTTCCAGTTTACAATTATCTGGAATTTGTATTCAGTTTGAATAGAGCACACTCTGTCTTGTCACAGCTTAAATTGATCTCCAGTTCATATGCATGTCTTGCAGGCGTTTTCAGTATGGTCTCTGTGTCTTTCCTACAAGGTGATTTAGATGACATCGTAAAATGAGAAGCCTTCAGACAACATTCCTTAGATTCACATATCCCCATTGTCTGCTTCTCTCCTCTTTTCAGACATATTAATACATAGGCTTTTGACTATTTTCATTTCCTTCAAATTATTTAAAAACTGAAAACAACTTTGGAGATGAATGCCTTGATTTGGTTGAATGAGCATGTTTATTTTGATTTTCTTGTATTTGCCTATTAGTTTAAACTTACTAAGAGTTTGGTAAAAATCAGTGTAAAACTGTAAACACTACTGTAAACCATTGGCTTTCTCCAGACCATAGGCTTAGTTTGAAGTAGATCCAAAGAATTCTAGCATCTACCTTGACAGTTTAGTTTTATGTATGTATGTATTTTTATTTATTGTTCTTTTATATTTTTTGAGTGACTGGATTGCCCTAGATATCTCCTGGAAGTATCCTAGAGTATTAAGCCATTTGAATGTATAAGTATTTAACTGAGGTCCTTCAAAGTTTCCTGGCATGCTGTGAAGCACTGCTGACAGTCTTGTCTTTTCACTACAAGGTTCTTGATTCTGTTAACTCAGCTTACCTTATAGAGATTTTAGGTTCATTTTGGAATTGGTATTAGGAATTTTTTTTGAGTCATCAAAACATGTTTCTTTGTGGAGGGGAAAAAATAAATCATTTCTTGTTGTTGTTTATTTTTAGTGTTCATAAACTGTGCAAAGTACTCTTGATTATGGTGCCTTCTGAGAGTTATTTTGGTATATCTGAGAATGAAGTTGTCAAAGAGATGGTAGGGAGATCTGTTGATAATAAGTATGAGGGACTGTTTTGGAATTTGAAATGAAAGCAGTATTTTATGCCTTTTTAGTACTGTTTAAAATTTTTTTGTGCTTTATAAACATTTGCTGTGTTTATATGAAATTAAAAGTAACTTAAATATATTGATTATGAAGCCAGGAAACATAATCATAAAATTTTATGTCCATAATTATATAAAAGAATAACAATAACTATTATTTTAAATGCTAATCTTGAAAATTATTTTAAATGCTGATTTTTTTTTAATTGATGATTGTAATATAGGCAGTTCCCAATTTGACAAATGCTTAGTGCTATATATGTGCAGGCAGTAGAAAGTCTCAGTCTGGAGGCATAACGATTTCTCTTTTCATCTCTAGAATGAAGTGATTCAAAACCTCTGTTAACCTTTTCAGGTCACCTAGAAGGGTGATTGCTCTAGAGAGGTTCTTTTTTTTTCAAAATAAGTTTTATAGCTTAGTGTTGCCTTAAATAAACAATCTCATCTCCATGCAGGTGGGAACGAGATGTTAAAGTGGAATTCATTTTCCCAGAGAAATAATTTATAATGGCATATAGGCATGGTTGAAGTCAGTCTGTTGATTTTTGCTTAAAAAACATTGTTGATTAATGTATGTAGACTTTGAGGGTAATCTGAGAAATAACTACTATGTATGACTTTTTTTTTTTTTTTTTTTTTTTACTGTTTGGAGCATAATCTATTTGAAAGTTGGAGACTGCCTGTACTCATCTAGATTATCACTTGTTTGTAATGCTAAGAATCCTGAAAACTAGAAGTGGAAAATTGTGTTGAAAGTGAATGCATTATTTATTTATGCATTTTTAACCATACAAATATTAGAATTATTTTTATGTATGATCATAGTTTTTTGATCTTTTCTGTTTTTGAGGAAAATGAGTGGTAGTCTTTTGCATTTGTATATTGTTTGTCTTTTAAAATCACATCCATTATGTTATTTTAGTAGAGAAAAATGGTGAGAAAATATCTAAAACATGTTACTTAGTTGTTAATCATAAACACTTATGAAGATGATGATGATTCCCAGTTTACAGTTGAGCAAACTAAACAAAGCATGAGAAATATGTGACTTGCTGAAAACCATGAGTCCTTCCTCCTCAGAATTCATTTTATATAGGACTTCTAATTTTCTAGTTCTGTTCATGAGATCTATATTAAAATAACTCCAAAGAAAAATATTTACTACCTGTAATGTTCATCATTTTGTAATAGACACTCCTTGGAGTGGTAAGGTTGCCTGTGTTGGCCACAGTAATTCACTGGTGAAGTCAGTTACCACAGCTTTACCAGCACCTTTTGATAGAGGGGGAAAAAAACAACAAATTAGTTTCACTGACTGTACAGTTTTGTTAATCATAAAGCTTCTTTTTAAAAGTGCTGATTGATTTTAAATAGTTGAATAGTTAGTAGTAGGTTAATGATTTAAATTTGTCCAGCAGTCCTCATATTTTTTCATGTATAACTTCTTGAAAAATGAGGATTTAGGTTTGATACAGATACAATGATTTAAGATCAAGAATTGTCTTAACATTTTTCTGCTGAGAAATATGTTCTTTAGTGTATATTTCTTACAACTCTCATGTGCAAATTGAATTGCTATTTAAAACATTAAATATTAAATCAGCACACTTAATTTTTAGGTTAACATTGGAACTATAAGAAAATAATTTATCAAAGTTTATTCAAGTACCTATTTGTTATCCTGCGATATCAATTATTTCTTTGTCTACTAATTTTTTCATGTTGTAATTGGGGCACATGTTTATGACTGGAAAATCAATATTTTAAATCAGTGTTTTAATTTTGTATTGACTAAGCTGTATTCTGAATTTTTTATTAATAGTTAAAAAGTGAAATTTAGTTTTTAATTTGATGATTCGTTTAGAACAATTTCAATCGAAGTATTGAGACACACAAATTTCTCACTTCTATATAATTAGTGTAATTTATTTACTTACAGGTACACTTTTCTTACCTGTAAAGTGAGGAAATCATCATTCTCAAATTGTTGATGTTTTCAGGGTTCAACAGATGAATATTACTTAAAACTTACTTTTTTTTTTAATTGACAATTTGGGTTTTTTTTTTCCTGTCAAAGAAGCTGCTAATATAATATCATATCATTTACCTGTGAGGAATCCAGTTATATAAATAACTTCCCATAGTTAGTGGTTGGACTTTGTCTTACTGAGTAAGTTACTGAGAATCTCTTAAGAAAATTAGCTTACAGTATATGGTTTACTGTAACTTATTTACAAAACTCTTCTTTAAGGTTGTATTAATATATGAATTTTCTGGCTTAAGTCATGCTCTTCCATCTTTTTAAATAGTTTTTAATAACAAGACCTTTTATTCTACATTGTATTACATATAGTGAATAGAATAATATGATTTAACATTTTTGGTAATTCATATAATATAAAGTTAATTACTATATTAGTTTTATATAAATTTTATTTGAAATAATATTATACAAGCATTTGAATAAGTATTCTAGTCTGACTAAACAAAATTGATTTTATCTCCCTTTGTTAGCTTAGAAGTACAGGTTTTTCAAACTAATTCAGGGAAAATATGTTAAATTACAAAAAGTTTAGGGTTTTGTGAAATACTAATAGTTATATAGGAACTAAGAGATGTATATCTGAGGTTACTTACTAGTTAAATAAACAGGATCTTAACTGTGACATACTAAAGTCCAATTTTTGTTAATGAGATGTCATGCTGAATGCTTATCAACTCTGGTAGGCTTAAAAAACTTGTCTTTAGATGCTCTTGATATTTAACCTGGTGGAATGCTCTTCTGTTTTAATCTTTGACACAATTTTTAGGCAATCTAATTTATTTAACTTGCTCAACAGCTTACAAGCAACTGCATGAAAAACTACTTGAAGGAAAGGAAAGGAAATGATACAGAAAGTATAATTTTATAGATTTTAGTTTGTTGTATATAATGATGAATTTCACTATTTAAATATTTTCCTAATTAATATTGTTATCACCAAGTATACTAGTATTTGAAAGGCACCCAGTCAATTAATTTTTTTCTTACATTCCACAGATGTGTTCAAAGCAACATTGTTTTGTTGACACAAGCCTTTAGAAGAAAGTTTGTCATTCCTGACTTTATGTCTTTTACCTCTCACATTGATGAGTTATTTGAAAGTGCTAAAAAGCAGTCTGGAGGAAAGGTAACATTTTTGATGTGAATATTTCCTAAACCTGTTATTCAATAAAACCAGCTCAACTTGAGGTATAGGAATTAAAGTTGTAGAGTTTTCTTGTGTTTTGCTAATTAAGAAATTTAAGTTACGTGAGGCTACTGGATTAAATCCTTTTAAAATACTTTATATATTCAACTTTGTTATTTGGGTTACAAAGAAATCTTAAGTTTAAGAATTCTTTTTCATTTTCAGATGATGGACATGGCTGTAAACCTTTAATTAATAAAAAAGTAATGTTATTAAGAATTTCTATACATGTGACATCCTTGAACATTAAATATTTCTAGTTTTAAAAATTCTCTAACTAAAATACTAAGGGCTATTTTATTTTTTTCTCTATATTGAAAATTTTTAGATAATGAAACCCTGCTATAATAACTTTGATTAAAGAAATTATATTTCTTTATCTTTAAAAAAATCACGTCTTGGTTTCTTTTTTAGACTGTGCTTTTCTAGGATGAGAGAATACATAGGAAAATATACAGGATGACAGAGACTGAGAGAAGTCAGTTAAATCTCATCTATATTATAGATATAATATATCTCAAGTCTCTTCTGCTCTTAGTTTTTATAAATATTGTTATAAAAGACCACAAAGCACTGAGTACTATAAAAGAACCTAGCTAAATTGAGATAAAATTTTTGGTAGAAGAAATATTATTTGCCTGTATTCTGTTATTTTTTTCTGATATTTTATATAGGTTGCGGATTATATTCCTCAGCTAGCCAAGTTCAGTCCTGATTTGTGGGGTGTGTCTGTGTGTACAGTAGATGGACAGAGGTGAGTTTATTTCAAATTCATGAAAACCAACTTTAAGCCTTAAATTTTGCATAACAGTGAGCATGAGGGAGAGAAGAACATCTTCTGTGATAGAAACTAGCCATAACATGACACAATTCAAGAACGTAAATAAGTTTAGATTTTAATTTAACTCCTAAAAACTTAATTGAAATAATCGTAAACTAAATTTTATGAGACATTTCATCTTTTTCACAGCTGTAGTCTTGTTATTTGAGTCTTTATTGTTCGAGTACCTGCAATTACAGTTTCCTTAGGAAAAGCAGACTTGTCAAACATGAAATTCTTCACTAATGAACTGACCACGCATAAAATTTGTTCACATTTTTCAGCTTAACATTAGTTAACCCAGCCTGTTATTGTCTTTGTTCCTCATGCTCCTGATGTGAGTGGCATGATAGTTAAGATCGTACATTATGATGATAATTTATTTACGCCTATCACTTGCAAAGTCAAGAATCATTTGCAAACTTGTAGAATCTCATAAGTTCATGAAAGTGATTTTTGGAAAGTATTCATGCGGTAGGAACAGCCGCTGACAAATGAGGATATAGAAGAATTAAAAAAGGATAATGAAGTGAAGGCACTTGGAGAGAGTGAGTTGGTTTTAAAATCAATGAATTATGTGAGGCCCTTGAAAAATTGATAAGAGTTCTGGTATATTTTTTCAAGAATGACTTTTTATTACGCTGTGAGTCAGTCATAAGGATTTATAATTGTGTTATAATTTGGTTTTGTCAAGTCTGAAAAATTGTGCCAAAAATGAAGACTCAGTTTTTTTAATTCATTTGAAGACTTAGCTCAGAGTTATGATCTTTGTGTTTTGTTTCATTTTTATTAAGTATTATTTCTTTAAAAAAATTTTTTTTTATGTTTATCTATTTTGAGAGAGAGACAGAGTGAGCAAGGGAGGGGGAGAGAGAGGGAGAGAGAATCTCAGGCAGGCTCTGCACTGTGAGCACAGAGCCCAATGCAGGGCTTGAACCTCTGAACCGTGAGATCACGACCTGGCCAAAACCAAGAGTCCGATGCTTAATTAACTGAGCCATTCAGGCGGTATTATTACTTTTTTAATTAAAATGTGATTGACATAAAATAAGGTGTGCAGCCCCTTAAATATTTACAGCTTGATGAATTTATATCAGAGATGTAATTTTGTCCTAAATTTTGTTAAAACTAGAAATCATTTGGCCTTATAATTCCTTGTCTTTTTAAACTTAATATCCCAGTTATAGCTTCTCCAATTATTAAATTTTGATCTTTTAAGTACCTTCATTTTAAGAGATCTTTTTATTTTTTACTAATTTTCTTTCTCAAGTATTTACAGTAAAAAGACATATGGCTTCGCCCATTCCTTCTTAAGGTATCTGAGGCCCAGAAAGTTCATCTAATAGTGGAAGAGGTAAAACTAATGCCTAAGTCTCTGAACTTCTTGTTTGTTGTTGTCTCCATTATGACAAGCTTTTATCCTAATCTGGGCCTCTAAAATGTTCTAAACAGTCATTGTGTATTGAATTAAATGTTGGGTGCTATGAAAGGGCATACATCTATGAGAAAAATATGGCTTTATTCTTACAGACCAAATCTAGTTGGGAGTGATAGTCCTATTTTTGTATTTGGAGGAAATGGTTTATCAGGTAATGGGAATTTTTATGTTTGGAGGAAATGATTATAATACAAGGCTTGCACTTGCAGATGATTTTTCTCCCCCCTTTTTTTTTTTTTTTTTTTTTTAAGAGAGAGCACCAACAAGCATGTGTTCATGTATGTGCATGAGTATGGGAGGGGCAGTGGAAAGGGTGAGAGAATATTATGCAGGCTCCATGCTCAGTGCAGAAACTGATGAGGGACTCGATCTCACAACCCTCAGATCATGACCTGAGCCAAAATTGAGAGATGGATGCTTAACTGACTGAACTACTCAGGCACCCCTGTTTTTTCTCGTCTTAAAGATTCTATGTATATCGATATGATTCTTTTGGTTTACTTTTCTTATGTGGAGAATTGTAAAAGTTGACTTTGGACTAGAATGTATGTATTTTTATTTATTTAAAAAAATTTTTTTTAATATACTTTTGAGAAAGAGAGAGAGAGACACAGAGTGAGCAGGAGAAGGGCAGAGAGAGAGAGGGAGACACAGAATCTGAAACAGGCTCCAGACTCTTAGCTGTCAGCACAGAGCCCAATATGGACTCAAACTCACGAGTCTTGAGAGATCGTGACCTGAGCCAAAGTCAGACGTTTAACTGACTGAGCCACCCAGATGCCCTAAACATGTATTACCCAAAGGTAGTTAAGATAGGCTTTGGAAGGTTTTAGAATGATTGTCAAGTTGGACTTATGGTCTGAATTAGAAGTAATTCATAAACAAGATAGGAAAAATATACTTTTGCTGTCTATATATATGTATTTATTTTCCATAATATACTTACAGGAGAGGTGGCCCTCTGATGTTTCTTAGCCCTCTGATGTTTCCTCTAATCCCTTTTAGCCCAGTAGTGGTTATTAATAGTATCCAGTTTCACTATGAATGAGTTTCACTCTAAAGGAATGAGTGCCTGGTCTGTGTTGGGGCAGAGTTCAGGGCATCTGGGATACCAGTGACTAAACATTATAACATGGTCAGTCACAGGTTTTCCATTTTTTAACCTATTCTATTCTCCTATGCATCCCAGTTTGGTAACATATAAAGCTTTCTTTTTCTCTTGTTTAGAAGTGGTAATGGTGATAATGATGCCATTAATGCCAGCTCCAGTACACTTTATAAAACTGGGTACTATTTCTTTTAACAGGGCTGAAATTGTGCATAGATATGAATGAGGTATTTAGAGGCAAGGTTTCAGAGAATGGTGTTGAATCCAAACTGAACTCTGTTTAAAAACTAATAAGCATGGTGTAATCATGATGAAAGCTGTAAGTGAAGAAGTGGTTGACTGATTTCTAACAGGGCTAGTTCATTTTCTATGATTGAATACAGGTGGGAGTAAGGATGGCCATATCCTCTTGCCCTCAGAGGAAATTTTTCACATTATTTTGTTATTATCTAATCCTGAACCATTCTATTACCTGAATACTTGTAAGCTTTTGCCTATTTTGCAGCATTCTTCTTAAAAAATTTATATTTATTCTTTAATATCCAAGTAAACTTGTGGTTGAATTATGGGAAAACCTTTATGAATTAGAATTAACATGTAAAAAATAACTCCAATTATTTAGATATTTTCCAGCTGATACTATTTTTTAAATCTACTTTTAAATAGGCATTCTATTGGAGATACCAAAGTTCCATTTTGTCTTCAGTCCTGTGTAAAACCTTTGAAATATGCCATTGCTGTTAATGACCTTGGAACAGAATATGTGCATCGATATGTTGGGAAAGAGCCAAGTGGATTAAGATTCAACAAACTGTTTTTAAATGAAGATGGTAAGAAAAAGAAACACCTCATTTTCCTATTTAAATCTCAGAAGTTTTTTTGTTTTCTTTTTTCGAAGAAAATTAAAAGTATTAATATTTTTGTTTTTATTTCTCATGGAATTTCTGTAAAACCCATAGACCTGTTAAAAATGTATTTTTAGGCTTCTCATATCACTGGAAATTGGGCTAAGGTGAAGATGAGGGCAGGGAATAGAATTTTCACTTCACTTTATAACCACGTATAGGAGAATGTCTTGTAGTGAAATCTCACAGTATCTGGGATTTGCTCTAAAATAATTCAATGAGTATCTCTGGGATTGCTAGGTGTGATTATAACTATATGTACGTAATTCTTGAGGCCAACTGTAAGGTGTTTGTTCTTTTTACTTTTCTATATTGTATATATTTGAAAACTTCCAACATAACAAGTTTTTATGGTGGTCCTGGTTGAACTAATGAATAATTGTGCTTTTTCTCTTCCATAACATTTAATATTTGAAAGAATCATCTTGCATTAAGTAGTTGGATAACTAACAAGTCTTACTACTTAATGGGAATTCAAAAGCAAAGTGGGAGGATAAAGATAGTACTTTTGATCTGATAGAGGTTTTAAATCTGAACACCAGCCTATGTATTGGTTTCTATATTTTAATCTTTCAGACATATGCTAAGCTCCTCTTTTTTTTTAAGTCTATTCATTTATTTTGAGAGAGAGAGAGAGAGAGAGAGCATGTGTGAGTGGGGGAGGGGCAGAGGGAGAGAGACAATCCCACGCAGATTCCATACTGTCAGCACAGAGCCCACCACGGGGCTCAAATTCACCAACTGTGAGATCATGATCTGAACCAAAATCAGGAGTCCAACGCTTAACTGAGCCATCTGCCACACCCCACTAGGTTCCTCATTTATGACGAGTTAAGACAATTGAAGAAACAAGAAAGAGTGGGGGCGCCTGGGTGGCTTAGTCCGTTAAGCGTCCGGCTTTCACTTGGGTCATGATCTTGTGGTTTGTGGGTTTGAGCCCCGCGTCGGGCTCTGTACTGACTGCCAGCTCAGAGCCTGGAGCCTGTTTCAGAGTCTGTGATTCCCTCTCTCTCTGACCCTCCTCTGCTCACGCTGTGTGTGTCTCTCTCTCTCCTAGAAATAAATAACATTTAAAAAAAAATTAAAAAAAAAAAAAAGAAAGAGTGAAGAAGTTCAGTGGTTGCAGTAATGGTGGTGGTGGTGAAAAACAGTTTTTTAATGAAGTTAAAAGAATATTTCTTTGTGTTTTTCTGTTTGTTTTGGGAGCTACTTCATTTTCTTACCTGTTTTACCATAATCTTTCTGTCTTGATGCTACATTTGATTTTATGGAGATTATCATAAACTAGCAATTTCAGTAAGGACGTCATATGCAGAAGTACCTTATTTATCTATTAAACTCATTGACATGCAGATTTACTATGGAAATAATTGATTTTTTTTCTGTTAGGATTAAACATTTTATAATATTTTCCTATGCAAGTCAAACTAGAATATCTAGGTGGTTCTGGTGAATTGATTGATTTTGAGAGGTATTTAAGAATAGAAATGAAAAGATATAGGAATTTGTGAAGAAGTATTTGAGAAAGAAAACTAAATAAAATGGGCATGGAGTAAGTGAACTTAACATAGTAACATATTGTTTTGCTCTGTACATTTATGGTTTTAGAAATCATAGTTTACTGATAGTAATCTATAAGAAAAAAAGATAAGAACTCAGTAATTTAGCACTGGTTTATAATAATTGAAATATGAAGTTTAAAAAGAGGTTTTATCTTGATATTCTTTGACTTTTTTCCAAGCCAATACCTCTACCTGAGCCAATACCAGGAGTCTTAGAAGTAATGGGAAAATGAAGGCCTCACTATACCATTCCTTTCCAAGTTCTGCATAGGTTCTATGCTCTAGAGTTTAGGTTTTGTTTTAAACTAGCCCCAGCAAAAAACAATTTGTAGGTCCTTTTCATATTTAAAACTTCAAGGATAGGTTTATGGTGAAATTATACACTTTGTATATGACTGTGTGTGCTTCTAGCATTATTATAAAATTAAAAAAAAAACATATATATTGTCCTAGCTTTATAAGAGTGTAGTAAGGTAGAATTAATGTGAATATAATGGGTAAATAAATTACAGTATTCTTTTATCTTAGAGAAAGTGTGTGAGTAGGGGGAAGGGCACAGGGAGAGAGTGAGAATTACTTAGCATGGAGCCCAACACAGGGCTCTGTCCCACAACCCTGGGATCATGACCTGAACCAAAATCAGGAGTTGGACCCCCAACTGACTGAGCCACACAGGTGCCCTGTAGTACTGTTGTAATATTGGTAGTTTTACAATGCTTTACAACATAAAAATGTTTTAGTCCTGTGGTGGAAAGTTGGCTGATACTTACTGTCATTATAAATGAGGAAATAAGTTACTCGATGGAGGTACTAATTTTGGAAACCACCATCTCCTAGTGAAGTCTTTTTGTGTCTTAGAGTAGAAATTAGGTTAATCAACAAATACATATACAGCCTACTTATCCTATATTAACAGCTGTGGAGGGTAAATGGACCCTGGTTCTTAGAGTAACTTATCTAGCTAATACTAAAGGATATGGGAAACAATTACATACATCTGATACATGGAGAAAAAAGACAAACTTTTATCTTATAACTGTATAATTGACAGAAGCCAAAATGTATATGTTAGTTTGTATTGTAGAGGATTTGAGAAAGAAGAGGAGTTGAATTAATTTACATGAGGAAGACCAGAGTGAATTGTATATACAAAGAACAAAGTTTGGGTGGTTGGGTAAATGGGTGCTGTGGGATTAAACACTATATACAATATACTCTAATTTTTGTACGGTTCTTAAAAATTCCAGTATAATACTTAAAATATAAATATTCATATTGAACTGTGAAATTAATACTTTTTAGATCTTTAGTATATGCATTAGCAACCTTTGACTTAGCCTCAGTTATGAACCTCCTCTTTCTAAGGTTCATATTTGCTTAGTTTGAAAAGCTTTTGCTGGTAAAATATGAAAGCACTTTCTGCATGTTTTGTTCCTTTGGAAAGAATAAATACTAAAATTAAACAGTTCTGTGCCTTCTAGTTAAAAGTGCCCATCAATTTCAGATGTGGCCCATGTCCATTTTGTCATTATACCAAGCTAATATATGCCATTACTTCAGGTGGTAGCTTTTATTAATTAAGTTTTATTTCTGTTGTCATGAGTATTTTTAAACTAAAAATTCTAAATGGAATCTTTTTACCTCTACCCTCCTCCCTATAATGGAGAAGGAAACAAGTAGATTTCATAGTGATAAGTTTTAGACTGAGGTTTCAGACTGCAGTATTGCTGGTGTTATAATATCTGGTGTATTTCTAAATACTAAGGTATCTGCCTTTTGAGCCAAAGGCAGAGAGAACAGTTGCTTACATATGAAAATTGCACTGTCATACCATGAAATGCATTAGTGTTCTTTGAACGATCTTCTTGAATGCAGCTTTTGTGGTATTTGCAGAATCTTTGTGACTTAGAAAATATTAAGTGCACACATTTATGTGGTACCATTTGGAATACACACATTAGCTGCCTCCTAAGGCCCTAGAGCCTAAACATAATGTCAAAAAACCATGAAAGGACAGACACGTAAACGTCTATACAAATACAGGTGTAAACTCATTTAGCACAGCCTGATTTCTGTATTCTGATTTCTGTCTATATGTTGGGGTTTTTTTTCTTTTTCAGGTGAATAATACTGGAAAATTTTGTTTCTTGGCTCCCTCTTGCCACATAGTACTATTCTTTGACACTAATTGCTCTCATTTTGTGTGATCTCAGAGAAAGCAAATTTCTCTTAGCAAGATTTGGAATAGGCAAAATCTTGATTGTAAATACTCTGATATTATACTAAATTTTAACATTTGGAACTAATCATCATCATAGGTAACCCAAAATGTATATAGCATTTGAAGCATAGCTACTAAATCACATTGTTGATCTTACATTGAAGGAAACTGGTAGACTATAAGTTACCTAATCTTTTGTCTGTCTTTTTTAAATTAACGAAAATTTAACAACTATATTGGGAAGTACTTTATATGCCATACAAGTGGTATACAATTCATAGATTTATTTATGAGAGAGAGAGAGCGCACCTGAGCACATGAGAGGGGGAGGGGCAGAAAGAGAATCCCAAGCAGGACCTGCACTGTCAGTGGAGAGCCCATTGCGGGGCTCAAACTCATGAACCGTTAGATCATGACCTGAGCCAAAGTCAGACACTTAACAGACTGACCCACCCAGGCAATTTTGGGACACTTTTGTCACCCCAAAAAATACCCTGTACCCAGTGAGGACATTATATATAAATGAAACCCTATGCTATTTGGTCTTCTGTGACTGGTCTGTCTTACTTGGCATGTTGCTTTTAAAGTGCTTTCATGTTTTGCCATGTATCACTATTTCATTTTTTAAAAATTGCTTAATAATGTTATATTTGTAATAATATCATATCTTGTTTATCTGTTCATCAGTTGACAGGACATTTGAGTTGTTTTTCACTTTTGATTTTTATTAGTAATAATCTTGTGAATGTTGGTGTACAGGTATTTGTGTGCACATACATATTTATTTCTCTTGGTTATATACCTGGGAATAGAATTGCTGGGTCATATGGCAACTCTGTTTAACAGTTGAAAACTGCCAGGCTGTTTTTTACAGCTCAGTAATTTAGTCATAAGTTGGTTCATCTTACAGAAGGTAACTTGCTTAAAATTTAAGGAGGCTAATAATATAGCAATAACTTAATATTCTGTTGGATTTGTCAAGTTAGATAAGAAATTTTCTCCACCCCCACAAATAAATCACTATCACAGACAGATAAATTAGTAATTGTGCTTTTAAATAATGTTTTCAGTGCCCTAAGAGGTTTGTGTTTGGCATCTTTGCAATGCCATGAATGGAATGTAGTCAGTTGAGATTTGAAATTGTATTTGTTGTAAGAATTAGAAGAGGTAGGATTTGGGATGAATTTAAATTTTAAGTGATTTTTTAAATAACATCTTCATTGTCAGGAAATATAGGAAGAACAGAGAATACAATTCAATCCCCTGTAATATTTTTATAATATATCCCTTTATAGTATTTGTTTTCTTTTCTGTATATGTATGTGTATATACATAAAAACAAAAATAAAGCACTTTTAAAAAGCAAAGTATGCTTTTTTTCAAAGCTATTTTTATAGTGACGTTACTTGAATGCCTAAGGGTGTGCTCAATACATTAAAGCATTTTGTGTGTGTTAATTCATTCAAGCATTAGGTTTCACTGAGTGGTTGGTGCTATTTATTACTCCTAATTCATAGTGAGGAAATTGAGGCACAATGAAGTTCAGTTACTTGCTCAAGGTCAAATAAATGGTAGAGTTAGGAAATTTGGTTGTACTGTTATACTACTATTCACTATCTTTCTATACATGAATCTTTGTTTTCCTATGTAACTGTTATGGAAGTATATTCCTGGTTTGATAAATAAGTGACTTAAATGCATTCCTTCACCCTTTTTGCCCCTCCCCCAAAAAGAACTGTAACAATGTCTTACATAAAGAAAATAAATACATGTTCATGAGAAGTACCTATGCATCATGGAAAATGATATCAGATATTCAAAATAATGCTGTTTTTATATTTTACAGATAAGCCACACAATCCTATGGTAAATGCTGGAGCAATTGTTGTGACTTCATTAATAAAGGTAAAATGTTGACAATTCCTTTTAACCTAGTAAGTTTTTAAAAATAACTAAGGCATAAATTAGATGAATATTGGATTATTTGTGTAGAATTGTGAAAAGTTTTGGTGTTAAAAATTAATCTTATGGTAAAAAGTTAAGATATATATTTACTTTGAAATAAGTGTAATTTCAAGGACAATATTTAAGACAGATGACTCATTGTAAGAGTTACTCTTGACCTGAAGATCTGCCAAAAAATCAAAAAGAAGTCTCTGCTGAACAGTAGGCACAGAGGTTATTCTTCTGAAAGCTTTGATATTTTTTTCTTCCTTTTCCTTTTGACTCTTCGAAAATGAACAGATGTAAACACAATTAAAAGCATTTAACTGTTTACTGCTTGTCATCAGTATATGTAGGAACATTTGTTCTGGTACTTTGTCTTAAGACAAAGTACATTTACCCTTGAATATTCTGAAGTCCTTTCTACTCAGGAGCTACATTCCAATTTTTATTTGAATTTCTTTCATTTGTTTTGCTTATCATAACTAAAATAAGTAAGACTTATTCCAATTATTAAGTTATATAATTTTTCTTATGCTTTGTTTTACATTGTATATTTTGATTGTTTTAGTGTCTAGTTTGCCTTAATAATTGGAAGCTCTGTTGTTGTTTGGAATAAGTATTTGAAAATGGTTTTATTGTGTGATACTGCTTAGATTTTTAATTCCTAATTATAAATTTCATTGATATTTAAATATATTTCATTTATGTTTGGAACATTTATATACTTCAATAAATCTATGCCTATCTTTTCCAAGCATGAAAAAAACATAACTACATGGCTTTATAGGTGTATTAGTAAGGATGTGATGCCCTGGTTACACAGAGAGTGTTTGGATATGAATTATGCCTTTGGCCCAGTTAAAAATATATATAATTTGTATCTAGAAATCCTCTCCTTCATGAATTTTATATGTTCATGAGAAAAGGCTTTAAAATAGAAGACTACTATCATAAGAATTAGGTACGTTTAGTTGTTATTTTTGGGCAAATACTTTGTGTTTGGCCCTCGTAATCCTTGTAACTCTAGTGAAGTAGGTATAATAACCAAGTATTAATTTTTAATGTACCTAATTTTAATAAGCTATGGAAATTTTTATTTTGCCTATTATAATATCTATTTATAACTTTTACATAAGATAAAAGTTGTCATCTTGAGGTAATAGTATTTGTTTATTGTAGAAAATTATAATACAGATCTATATGAGGCACAGCCCTTCCTTCAGGTAGCTTACCTTGTAGGGTGACATAGACACAAGTAAATGGGCCCTTAGAGTAAAATCCAGTGAACACTGCAATAAGAGAAAAGTGTAATTAATAATTGTGTATATTTGAACAAGTTAACTTAGAGGTAAGGAAAGTTATGATAATATAATGTATGTGTTTAATGCTTGATGAGAAAACCACTAGAATGGTTCCAAACCTTTTTTGAATCTTCCCAGAAAAATGTTCACATACTATGATTTTCTATAAACTGGGGGAATTCACAAACCCTTTGAAACTGATCCATGAATATCTTTAAGAACTCTTACACTGAAGAAAGATTAACATAGCACACCAAATAGTATTTTCAGAAAGGGCATATGTATAAAATTAAAAGAAGCCTTTCTTAACTGCATGCAATTAAACATCTTCTGTTTAATGATTCATGGGTATCATATATACTACACTGAAATGCTGCATGTGAGAAATGCATGTCTGGTCATATCACACCATCACTTTATTAGTTTTACTTACCATGTTTAGTCATGAGCCGTGAACGGTACATTTAGCCACATTAATGAACACATTAGAAACAGTTAAAAAAAACGCATACATAAAAGTGTGGGTCAGTGTCCCAACAGTGCAAAAATTTAACTGAGTCATCTTGTATTTATAAATTTGATCAGTGATTTTAAATGTGTAAACATATTTAATTTACTGGCAAAGTTGAAAATAAGGTTTTGGGGTATAGTTCGTATTTAAGGTCACTTTCTTAGACTTTTTTGTTTTTAGAAGTATTTCACAAGTTTCTTTCTTTTTTCTTTTTTCTTTATTGAAGTTCATCTAAATCTTGGAGGGGTAAGCCTTGTATATCTCTGTAAAACTGCCCCAAAATGTAGTACTTTTCTTAGGCTGTTTTTTAAAAAGAATCCAGAGCTCCTCTAAAGATCTGTATGTAATTTATGCAAGTTCTATGATCACAATATTATGTATTGGTAATCAAAATTGAATTAGCAAAACCATAGCTGAAAGGGTCTTCAAGTCCAGCCTGTATTCTTAATGTAGTTACAGTGAGGAAACGAGATGAGATGAGGGCTAACAGCAGAAAAGTTGGGCTTGAGCTAAGTCTCCTGGTTGGTTTGCTCTTCATTAGAATTCACTCTGCCATATTTAATGTGTTTCCTGTTTCTTTTGATAACATCTTTGTCTTTACCTAGCATTGTTATATTGTCCTAAAGGAAAAATTTTATTTTCTTAATTTTAACTTGTACAAATAATAACTTACTGGCTTAAAAGTCACATCTGATTTTTCGTGGGTGTAACATAGTTATTCTTTCGACATTAGTCAGTGCCTACTATCTATCTGTAAAGGAACTAAGCCTTTTCTCAAGGAACTTGCATTTGAGTACCCCAAGCGTGGATATTTTACCATGGCTACTAGATGTGAATTTTGTTTTTTAGCTCTTAGTTGATAACCATAAGGCTATTTTTTTCTTTCCAACTTAAACTTTATTATGGTGCTATTAAAACATTCTCATGTTAGTCTTCTCCCACACACTCAAAAAATTAAGTAGAGTCTTTAGTAAGACTCTTTATTTCTTAATTTTGTAGTATTGATATTTTTTCCTTGTAGGATTGGAGATGATCCTCAGGAAATGGGGGAAGAGGCAGAGCAAATGTTCAAAAGGATTAGCAGATTGTGGAAAAAAGGAGGATTTGGACAGAAGGAACCTGTTGCATAAATTCTTAACTACTAAACTTATAGGAAAACTCGAATATTTAAAATTTTAAACAAAGCTATCTAGGTAAATACCTTCCAAAAAAACCCAAATGTCATTTTGTACTTAAAATGCACATAATTTTAAAAACTATAAAAGTAATATTCTTTGTGGTAATGACTGAATTTAAAGGAGTACTTTTTGATGTAGTTTGTTTTATCTGATAATAATATGGTTGCTTGATTTAAAAGGAAGAGTAAATAATTTGAAAGGAGCACAATTACTCTGGATGAAATAGCTGTATACTTAATATAATTTTTTTTCTTTGCAGAGCTAAAAACTTCAACTAATTTCAGTTTAAAAGTTTAGATCTTCTGGTAACTTGATGGTTAGGGTGGGAAAATGAGGAAGACATACTACAAGATAATTGCCATAGTTCTGCTGTTTTGTTTTGTTTTGTTTTGTTTTATTTTATTTTGCTTTGGATTTGTTTATTTTGTTTTTTTACTTTAAAGGTAAAGAGTAAGTTACAGTGTCTTCTATGTTTAGTCTCTGTATTCTAGTGATACTTTCCAGTTTTTGTCGTTTAAAGAAGCTTGATTTTTTTTTAATCAAGTATTTTTAAATTTAAAAAATCAGATTTTTTTCTCTCTCATATTAAAAAATAATTTAATCGTATTCCATGAAAATAAGATGAATTTAGTTAGTATGTATGTAGTGCTCAGTTTGGTTATGTTAGCAATCACTTGTTGGACTTGTGAGCCACACTTTTAAGTGGTTTGTGGCTCTGCAGAGTACTAGGTGATGCCTTAGACTTGATAATTTTATTGTGGTGGTGTTTTAGTCATTCCATGTTTATATCAGTTGGTTTGAGGTGTTCTTTTTTTTTCTGTGAAAGATAATTTATTGACACCAAAATTCACTTTTCTCTTACTTTATATTTATTACCTATATATATTAGAGTTACCCTATATATATTAGGGTTAATCTGTAAAATAGTAGCTTTAGAACATTTTTTACCTATAATATCTATTTTAAATCTTCTAACTATTATTTAGCTTTGAAGCATATTCTGTGGCAACAGTAAATTAAATGTGTTCTATAAACCATTTTCAGTTACCTCTTTTTGCCTCTGATGCCTCTTTCCTCTGTGATCTCTAATTTTCAGTTGGCTTTTACACCTCCATTCTTTATGAATGGAATCGTGGTTTACTTACACAGTAACTCTGATTAATGCATTGACTTCAAATGAGTCATGTTAATATTAAACTTATTAGCAAATGTCCCTATTAACAGTAGTATTTTCACCTGTGTTGTAGTGTATAATACATAATTCAGTTCAGAAGTATGTTGTAAAAAGAGCTTATAAAAACTTCAATATAGTTATATTAATTCTTTTAATAGCCAGTGTTAAAAAGTCAGTGCCTCTTTATCATGTTTTCATTCATAAAGTTTTCTTCAATGAAATGGAAATTCTTTAAATTAGTGTAGGTATGTTTACAGAAAAGTTAACTTGTATAATTTTCTAGTCTCAGGATCTGATTAGTAACTACCTTATTCAGACAAACCATGTAGTTTGCTTTTAGAAGTCATTTGATCTCCAGGATCCTGGAAATCTTCTTTAATACATGAAAAGTACTTTAGAAACTTCTTTATCTCTACTTCCCCAACTTAAAAGTAAATAATCAGTCATTCCTCATAATCGTTGTGTAGCTCTTTCTGCCCATACGTCCTGTCCCCTTGCTTTAATAAAAACACCTTTTCTCACTGAAAAAAAATTGACATGGTGAATGGATTTGATAAATCATTTGGTAAATATATTTTCTCCAATTAAGTTTTCCTACTGTACGTAACTATATATCATCGTAACTTTCTCTAAGATTAAATAACATATAAAATAATGATTGTACAGTGATTTAAAACTAGGATAAACATTTCCCTGGTTATGGGAATTTTTTTCCAAGAGATAGAGGGGCATTGATAGTTTTAAGACTATCAGTTTCCAAATCTCAGTTTCATTTTTTTTTTTATGATTTATTTATTTCTGAGAGAGAGAGAGAGAGAGAGAGTGTGAGCAGGGGAGGGTCAGAGAGAGAGGAAGGATACAGAATCTGAAGCAGGCTCAAGGCTCTGAGCTAGCTGTCAGCACAGAGCCCGACGCGGGACTGGAACCCATGAACCATGTGATCATGACCTGAGCCAAAGTTGAATGCTTAACTGACTGAGCCACCCAGGCGCCCTATCATATATGTCTTCCTTAAAATTAGTCTGCCTTTGGTCCACATTTCCTCCCATTTTTCAAAAGAAGGCATACTTTTCATTTGTACCAGTTTTTACTGTGGTACACTGTTTCAGGTTCTAAAAACCTCTTGGGCCTCAGCAAAAGAGAACATTTTGAAATTTTGGAGTCAGTGTTACTGAGAACATGAATCATCATAATGAGTGGGAACAACCTTCTTGTATACTAGGTTGTTTCAGGTCCTTGGTTTCAACAAAATGGACAGAGGATCTAATCAAGTTGTTAGTTATTAAGAACATTAAGTGTAAATTTTATGGATGGATTACTGTGTGACTTTTATATGTAATATGGCTATGTAAAAGAATTGAGTGATATTGCTATAACAAAACCTTTTCTATTTCTGTCTATTCATCTGTTGTCAGCAAGATTTCTCAACTCGTACATCTGTCTATAAAAATTTTAAATAGGAAGATAGTTAATCTCTTTATTCTAGCAATAGAAAATATCCAGTTATACATGAACTAATTAGAAATCAATGGCTATTTCAAAGGGAAAAGAATATTCTAAAATAACAGTTTTGTAAATTAACATGGGACATTATTAACAAACATTTTTTTCTTTAACTTTTTATGAAAAATTTCAAGCATACACAAAATATGATAGTGTAACTAGCCCCCATGTACCCATTCTTGGCTTCTAATTTTCATAATATCTTGTCCTCCACCCCTCTGTACCCTACTACTAGATGATGATGGATTTTATTTTTACAGTATGTATTTTTGCTTTTAGGGAGTTTACTCTATTTTGTATGTGTATTTTTTTCTAACATCTTTACAAATAAACTTTCTACTGTTATTTTTTTTGAAATTAAAATAACTTGACATTTTATAATGATTATTAGATCCCATATATTCCTGGGGTACATGAAATCTTTCCAAGAGATGAAAGGCAAATATATTTTGTTGACTTAGTAAAATACTATTTTCAGGATAGATAGTAAGAACAAACATTAAATAAGTGCTTTTACATTTAAATGGGGAAATTTTGGGGAGAGACTTTTCTTGCCCAAGAAAATCAGATAGTTTATTTTGCCTGTTTATATAATTCGCCTAGGACATTTCAAGTAGTTTATCCAAAATGTTATATGATTGACATTGGTAAATATCAGTTTTTTAAAAATAGCATAGAAAAAACTTAATTGTGCTTTAATTTAGTAAGCTATGAAGTAGATCAAGCATGCGACCATAGTCTAGAGTTGAGACAGTTTTTTTTTCTTTTTATTAAACATGACAGCTTAAAGAAAATTTGTATTTGTTTTGTAGGGCACAGTTTAGGTCAGAGAATGAAAGTTCAGTATAATTTGCTTATTTTACATTGATTAATTGTATAATGGTAATTATCCATGTAACATCCCAATGCAAATGCTGACATCCTTTTCCAAAAGAGTTGTTTTTTTTTTTTTTTTTTTATGCTTTTTCAAAGGTTAAAAAGGTTTTTGTGGTTTAAATGTTGTTACATATTTTACAGCATTAGGATCTATGGAATATTTTGACAACTGCAACAGTTCAATGAAGTTGGTAATTTCTTCTTTTAATTATTTTTCATTGAACAGCTTTGGAGTTACATTTCTACATTTTGAATTCTGGTGTATTATAAGGAAAGAAAACTTAAAATATGTCAAAGGGTACTTTAGAGAAAATACATAGATAGTGATTACAATATGGCTGTAGCTAAATTATCCATCATTATCTCGTTTAAGCTCTGTTAATGCCTGATTTTGATGAACTAGTGTGGTATTCTTTTCAACTACTGATTGTATATGTGATTGGCATTCTTTGGTAAATAAGTTGATTTGTAAGGTTTCACAGCTTATCAGCCAGATCTTAATCCACTTGTAAAGTGGAAAATGAACCTGCCTTTATTCAGTTAAATAATTCTCTGGTACAGGTTTTCCCCATCATAATCAAATTTTAAAGTGTGATGTTTTGGAATTTTTGAGAGTAAAGCTTAAAAGTTTTGTTTTTAAAATTTTAGTATCAAATTATTTTAAACCTGTTTTTAAAATTAGAGATGTATTGTTTCTATTGGGTGCATATCACCAATTAATACGTTTGATTTCAGATCTACATCTTACTGCTTTGTAAACTTCGCCGAGGTAAAAATGAAACCATTTGGCTACTTGAACTGATCTACATTACATAGGTTTTTCCTATTGACATTTGCAGTAGCTAACATGTCAGAAATAGAAGTGATGAAACAATACATCTTCCATGCTCTGAATTGGCATAATGCTAAATTCTAACATAGCTAATTTCTTAAAGACTATGAAATATATATTTTTTAGTTCACATATTGGTAAAACAAATGAGATACGAAAGGTAGAGCTTTCTTTATACTAGCAAAATGTATGCAGGATGTTTGCATATACTAGAATTACAAAATATTAGTTTAGTTTTGCAATATAACTCATTTTTCTAATGCTAATACTGGTTTAAGGTTATTTTAAAAATATAAGTAGATTGTTCCTACTTGAATACCATAATTTATATTCAACTCTTTTCTAAGGGTGAAACTTTATTTTAAGTTTTTTTTTTAAAATATGAAATTAAGTAACATACATTCTAGCAGATTATGTGTTGTCATGAAAGATAAGGGGATTTGGGATAACTAAAATTCTGTAACTTTGGGTTGGGTAAAGCTATACTTAAAATAAAGCATTCCCTTTGTGATTCAGATCCATTGTCAACATTGGTATTAATAAAAGAACATGTAAAAAGTTTATGTAAATATTAAATTATTTTAGAAGTATTTCCTAGATTTAGAAGTACTAATGCACAGTATATTAATTATGATAGCAGTTTGAAATTTTGATATTATATTCACTTAAATCTTAAACTGTAGTGGTGCCTGTAATAACAAATTTATCTCATTTCTTTGCAGCAAGGAGTGAATAATGCTGAAAAATTTGACTATGTAAGTGCAATATAGAATTCAGTTTTCATGCTGTATTTACATTCTTTAAATACTTGTTTTTTAATTACTAATGCTTTCCATTTCTGGTTTATAGGTGATGCAGTTTTTGAATAAGATGGCTGGCAATGAATATGTTGGATTCAGTAATGCAACGTGAGTCTGATTTTTGACTTAGGATTTTATAATGGGCCAGTCCTCTTTCAAGTAACAAAAGTATCTAGATTATAAAATTCTATAAAAAATTTTTAATGTTTATTCATTTTTGAGGGGCAGAGCATGAGCAAGAGAGGGGCAGGAAGAGAGGGAGACACAGAATCCAAAGCAGGCTCCAGGCTCTGAGCGGTCAGCACGGAGTCAAACATGGAGCTCGAACTCATGAACTGCAGGATCATGACCTGAGCTGAAGTTGGACATTTAACCAACTGAGCCACCCAGGCGCCCCTATAGAATTCTGTTTTAAATACTGTTTTGTTCCCCCTACCCCAGCTTTTCACCTTTCTCTACATATATGATACACAGTGTATTTAGATTTAATCTGGTTTCCCTTGTTGATCCTAGGGCTTATTACTTCAGCGAAGAAATAATTACTTAAAAACATGGTCCATTAGAGGGGAGTGAATTATTTCTGCTGAGGGAAAACACTTACATGCTTTATATAGGTTGGATAAACTTCTTGTGGTTATAGAGTTAGAAGGGACCCCAACTTTCCCTAAATTACTGCCTACTTAACTTGATTTTAACCCCAATTTTTTATTTTGAAATTTGCCAGTCTGTAGAAAAGTTGAAGGAATAAGCAGTGAATATCTGGATATCTTTCATTTATATTTTCTGATTAATATTTTGTCTCATTTGCTTTTCCTCAACCTTTTTCTTTAGATAACTATTTAAAACATGTATTTCTACACACACACATACACACACACACAAATACACATTTTTTTCTCTGAACTGAGACATAAACTTGTAGACATCACAACACTTCACCCATAAATAACTCAACATGTGTATTCTAAGGTAAGAACATTCTCCTACATAACCACAATACCATTTGCACATTAATCATAAGATATCATTAATATGTAAATGTGCCAACTCTTTACCCCTTAAATGCCTTTTATGACCTTTTCTTCCCAGGAATGACCTTTTCTTCAAGGTCTGTGCATTACATTTATGTCTCTTTTGCTTTTTTAAAATAGAAAAGTCTGCCTGCCTTATGCCCTTGTTTTATAAAATTTTATTAAATGAATTTCTTTGAAGAGTGCCAACCACTTGTTTTACAAAGCATAAATAAACTTTCTCTGTGAAGGACTAGATAGTAAGTTTTTCAGACTTTTGGGCCCTGTAGACTCTGTTACAACTACTCATTTCTAATGTTTTAGCATGAAAGCAGCCATGGACAATATGAGGTTGTATTCCAAGAAACTTTATTTATAAAAACAGCAGCACGCTACATCTGGCCCATGGGCTATAGTGGATATTCCCCATTTTGAATTGGTCTGGTTGTTTCCTTGTGGTTAAATAAAGCTGAAACGGTTTTGGCATGAACACTAAATAGGTGATACTTTGTAATTCATGTTTCAGGAGACAAAAATTTTCAGGTTGTCTGCTCTACCAACTTTTATTCATCAACCTCAGTATCTTTCCAAGAAGTTTTTTGCGAATCTCATCTCACCTTTCTTCTGTGCTCTTGTTACCATATTTAATTGAGCTTACTTTATGGCTCGCTGCCTCTTCACCACCATTAGACTAAGACTTCCTTTACACCTGGATAGAAATGTCTTGCAATTCATTTTGCATTCCTGTTGCCTACCAAATAATAGCCACTTGATAGTGTTTGGTGAACTGAACTATATGCTAGGTACTGTGATAATGTAGTTAGTCCTTTGTGTACACAATGTTGATTTTTTTCTTTTTTAAGATGTGGCAAGTTGACAAGCTTATTTTCAAGAGCTTTTTCATATCTAATGTTGTTTTTCTGACCATAGACACATTAATGTGTATAGTTAGGAGGGACTGTCCCTGCCACCACCATTCCTCCTTGGGTCACCCACAGCTCCTCTTTTGTCAGCAACGTTCTGGACACTTGCAGGTTGATTTCTCAAATGTACTGTGCAAGTTAAATCTGTCTAAATTAAAACTCTTCTTTCTTCTCAAACTACCCTTTACCCCAGGGATTCCCACAGCAGTTGATACCATAATCCTTTCATTAGACTGCATTCGAAATCTTGACTTTTGTACCAGACTTCATTTACCTTTTCTCCTCTTTCCTATCAGGTTGGAAGACTTGCTAAACTGCTCTCATGTTTGGTCAAACCTCTTTCCATTCCTATCACCACTACCTAAGTTCAGCCTTTCTATGGCTCTATTATTCTGGTCTCCTAATAACATAAGTCATCCTTTCTTTTTCCCCTTTCCCAGACTGATGTCGGAGTTATCCTTCTAAAGTGTAGATCTGAAAAGGTAATTTGATTGAAAGCTTTCAAGCTTTCATTTGGTAGGCCATTAGGAGCCATTTTTAGCATTCATCAGTCTTGATAATGTGGTTCCAGTCTCCTTTGTTAGTTTGATGGTTCTCCACTTTTCACCATGAACCCTATTTCCCAGATACATCAGAATATGTGCCATTCTTCAGTGAGGTCCTGTCTTTTATACTTTTATAACTTTGTTCATGCTACATGGGATTTGCCACTGCTTAGGCTTCCCCCCGAAATCTGTTAATCCAACAAATGCTGAAAGGCCCATTTCATGTGTCCCTCTCTTAGTGAAATTTCCATGAATTCCCTCAGTTGGAATTGATTATTGTACTTTTGGAGGACCCAAAACATTCTACAGTTTTTTAGTGTATTTTTAATGGTGGAATAGTTGATAATTTTTAAATTAGCTTCTTTGTTCACAAAATATGAAGATGAGAAAGAGCCTAGCTCATTTCAATCCTTTTACAGCTGAAAAAATTAAGGCTGAAAGAATTGTCACTTAAATGACTTCCCCAAAACCAAATAGCTAGCCTATTGGCAGAACTGGGACTGGATCCTAGCAGTCTTGGCTCTTAGGTCAGTGTTCTTTATACTATACTTTGCTATTCAGTTAAACTACAGAACAATCTTACTTTTATAGAAAATAAGTAAATACAGCAATTTTTTTTCCTCCTAGGTTTCAGTCTGAAAGAGAAAGTGGAGATCGAAATTTTGCAATAGGATATTACCTAAAGGAAAAAAAGGTTTTTGAATTTTTGTTTCTATTTCAAATTATTGTTTTACTTAATAAAATACATAAACACGTATGCCAAGAACTCAACAACAGGTTTTAAGCAACTGTCTATTACTATTTATGGTTTAGAAGTTTTTCCAAAACACTCTTGAGTTAATTGTTTCAAAATGTTACTGTTAAGTCAATTTAATATCTGGCAGTATTCAAATATTTGGCTGGTTACATTAATGTAAGTTTTTCTTAAGGATTATCCCATTTTTCTAAAGTGTGATGCCAGACTATTGTTGATTACATTTGGTTTTTAAATTTTAGGTGGGTGGTCCTATATCTTGGTTTATGAATTATGAATCAGTTTCTCATTGTTAAACTAGTATCTAGAAATCTGTATATAATGTAGTTTTCCATTATTGCTCTTTATTATTTCATGTAAAAAGGGTGTAAACCTTTTTATAGGTTATGTGCTATTTTCAATTAATATGAAATCTTTAGGTATCACTATCTATGTGCATGTAATCTTGTTTTTAATTGCCTTTCTATTTTTTCAGTGTTTTCCAGAAGGCACAGACATGGTTGGTATATTAGACTTCTATTTCCAGGTAATTTAACTCTATGAATCATGTACATAAATGGAGGTGTCACATTGTGCAAAATATAGATGTCTCTGTAATCATGGGTCTAGGTTAAGATAAAATATATTTACCATTGACCTTCCAAAAAAAATCCTCATGAAAGACATTCTCATGTTTTTTTCTCCTAAAATCATGCCTTAGAATGTAATAATGTTTTTTTCTATAAAAACTTTATGATTAAGATGTGTCAAAAAATGGTTGTGTAATTCCAGAAATTGGCTTGTCGTTGTTAAAAACTAAGATGATTTCTTAGTTTTTAAATTTTGTTTGGAGGATTTATTTGTTTCCTCATTGGAGGGTTCATAGCCAACATTATTTTAAAGTGGTAGTTTCTCAGTTGGTTTAATTCATTTCTGGAGTGTCACATGGTGGGTTTTTCTTTTGTTTTTCTTTCTTTTTAAAAAAAATTTTCTTAATGTGTATTTTTGAGAGAAAGAGAGAGATCATGAGCAGGGCAGAAGCAGACAGAGAGGGAGACCCCGAATCTGAAACAGGCTCCAGGCTCAGAGCTCTTGGCACACAGCCTGACGTGGGGCTCACACTCACAAACTGTGAGATCATGACCTGAACCGAAGTCAGACACCAACCTACTGAGCCACTCAGGTGCCCCTATGGTGGTTTTTCTCTAAGTTAGTGTAGCTTCTCCACATTCATGAGTGAGCCACTCACATAATCTGCTGTGATTATAGAACTCAGTTTTAGAGAGCCTTTCCGGACAGCCCTCTTTTCTCCCTGTGTTTTCAGTTTAATTCATTCCTGCAGATGAACTGTAACAAATTAATTATTATTGATTTCTAGTTAATCTTACATTTGCCTGTCTTTACTTTTGAAGGTGCTTTAATTTCAATCTTGTAGTGATGTTAAAGAATATATAAGGGGAATTGATAATGTAGATTTTGATGACAGTTTGTGACTTGCCAGCGTGAAAAACTGTGAATCGAGAATCCAGACTGTCAGTATAAAATCAAGGTCTAATCTGACCACTTTTTAGCCATGTGATGCAGTTTCAATTACTTAGAACTAATTTCGTTATGTGTAGCATAACTTTCTTACCCTAACTTTCTGCATTATCTTGAAGATAACATGAAATGATATGTGTCAAATTCCTTTGGAGCTATAAGGTGTTCTATGAAATAATAGTGTCATTTACTTTTATTTCTTCCATACATTAATATTTCTTTTCCTTTGGTATAGATACTTTAGCTATTATACTAGGTCCTACTAATCTACTATGAAATTTCAGCACTTTAGGGTAAAAATCAAGAGAAAGCTGTAGAATAGAAGCCTTACTTTTTTGGAGAAGGGCTGCATGTAATTGAACATCTGATTGGGGTATAAAGAAAGTACTTTTAAATTGGGATTTGTCATATTTGGTATATATAGCATCTTATGACAAAAATAATTCCAATTAATACTAAGTATAAGTTAGGAAATGATCATTGGAGTTTAAATCTTACTTTTTTAGAAAGCTTTTCATAATTATATCTACATAAGTCTTTGTTATCTGTGTCAGTATAGGAAGTAGTTTCTGTAGCTTTGGAGAAATAAGGAAGAGGTTTTAGTATAAACAAGCAAAAGTGAAAGTCACTCAAAAGGGGCTCCCAGTCAGTTTCCTAATGCACTGTAGCTAATAAGTTTTCCTTCTTGCTCTTTCCAAACCTCTTTGTGCCTCTTGTAGAATCTTGAAAAATGAGTAAGGAAAGCTTGCAAGTTGATGACTCAGTCTTTTCTTCCTGCTCCCCCTTCCCATCTTCTTTCTCATCTACTTCCTCCCCTCTACGCTCCTCCCTACCCCCCAGTTTCGGTTGCTGTTAATGAAAAGTAAGATGGGGCATATTTATTGTTTCTGTTTTATGGGTAAATTGGGTTTGCTGTGGTAAACGATTTCCATTATTTTGATTATATTTAAGTGCAAAGATTTCATACTATTCTGTACTTGGACTTTGCCTTTTTTTATTCATCATAGTCTATCCAGCACTCATAATCAATATCAAATAAATATTTGAATATTAATAAGTGGTTTAAAAGGTAACATTTTGACTTAGGCACTCAGAGTATCCAGGCTAGAGTTGTCTTGGTTTCCATCCCTTAATTTTTTGCATGTTACTACATAGGGATGCTGAGCTTTATTATAGTGAAGATGTCAGTCATTTCAGCATCTTTTTTTCCCAGAGTAGCAATTTCTCATGTAAATAATATCTATCATGATACTAATGTATGTTGCTTTATCTTAAAAATATATCATGGCTTCTGTTTCTTTCAACTTAAAAATAACTATGTGTATCCTACAGAAAGCATTTGTGTTTAAGTGACTTTAAATATCACTTGGGGCCATCATAAATCTTAATGCTTAGGGGCTGGCTCTTCCTATCCTGGTTTGGCCATTATAAAAGACTAAATAACTGGGCAAATCAGGATAAACCTTAAAGGGGCTTGAAATTTGTTCAAATTAAAATCTTTGGAATGTTATCAAGTTATATTAAAATAATCCCCTTGAAAGAAAGATTTCAGATCTGTATGAAATGCCAGAGAGAATAGATTTTCTTAGAAGTCAGTTTTATTACAAAAAATAATGTCAACCTAAATTTTCAGAATTCAATTTTGTCTTCCTTTTAGCTATGCTCCATTGAAGTAACTTGTGAATCAGCCAGTGTGATGGCTGCAACACTGGCTAATGGTGGTTTCTGTCCAATTACTGGTGAGAGAGTACTGAGCCCTGAAGCAGTTCGAAATACACTGAGTTTGATGCATTCCTGTGGCATGTATGATTTCTCTGGGCAGTTTGCTTTCCATGTAAGTAATTGTTTAATCTTAATTTTCTACTGCAAGAAACTAGTCTGGACTAGTTCTTTTAAAAATACAGTTTGAACTTTGGTTCTAAACCTGCACATTAATTTTTGAGAGAGACTTGTTTTCAAGGTTAATTTGTTACAGACTTGTTAAGGAATAGAGTTAATTAGGCTACCCAGTATTCTTAAGAACTTGGAGTTTAATTTATAGAACCTCATCACTTCTACTTGTAAGGCATTCCAGTGTGCAAGGTTAGTACAGACTTTCTCTACTTTTTCTTGTTAATATAATTTAGCATTATGATTACATACCTTAAAAACTGAGTTCAGAAGGAGCACATAATTGGGATGTTTAACACCTTTGGCTATAATCATAGATATTTTTAAGCACTTAAAGATATTTAAGTTAACAAAAATATACTCTTTAAGTTTACCTCTTTCTGCTTATGTTAAGACAGAATTCCCTAAAAAAAATTTTATTTGAAAATTTTAGAAGAGAAAAATAGATGCATTTAATGTTACCCACTACTCAGCTTCAATAATTATCAGTACCTGACCAGTGTTGTTTTATCTTTATTCCCAATCCTTATCATATAGTTCAGTATGTAGTTCTAAATAAGGACTTTAAAAAAACCCCATAGTACCATTATTGACATTTAAAAACATAAAAATATTTTAATTTTAATCTTTAATATTATCAAAATATTTAGTGTTCACATTATCTGGATTGTCTTATAAATTACTATTTTATAGTTTATTTGACCTGGGCTACAAATAAGGGTCATGTGTTATGATTGGTTGTATCTCCCTTTATTATTACCTTTTAAATGTATGTTCTCCTTCTTGACCTCTCTTTTCTTGCTATTTTTTGTTGAAAGAATAGGGTCACTTGTCCTGTACAGTTTCTCACAGTCTAGATTTTCTTTATTACATCCATACTGTTGTCCCTTGTATCTTATATTCCTGGGAAATTGTTTTATCCCTTTAAGGTGATATTTTTTTTCTTAGTTTTGTGCAAGATTACTTCTAGCAATTGGTATTTAATATCTGAATGTTAGTAAGCCATCAGTGAATATTGCCCCGATGATATTAATTTTATCTTTTTATTACAGTTACTATCAAGTGTTATATAAGGTGAACTTAGATGTTTTGAAGAGGATTAATTTGAATTACCATCTTATCTCTGTTCCTCAGACAATTCTCTGACAATATACCACAAAATCTTTTAATAAGATATAATTTCTCATTGTTTTTTAGTCATAAAATATTTTTTGAAAATAACTTCATACTTTAATACGTTCATTATAGAATTAGCAACTCTAGTCCAGTAGTGCCAGGGTGGCTCAGTTGGTTAAGTGTCCCAACTCTTGATTTTGGCTCAGGTCATGATCTTGTGGTTTGTGGGTTTGAGCTCTGCATCAGCATGCTTGGGATTCTCTCTCTCTCTCTCTCTCTCTCACCCAAGTGCATGTGTGTGCTGTCTCAAACTTGAAAAAATATATATGTAATCCAAAAGAATTAAATAAAAAACATGCATAGCCCCACAATTCAGATATAATCTACCTTAATTCTTAGAGTGTATCTTTGCAAATATTTTCTATATTTAAATATATCTCAACTGTTTTATAAGTGTTTTCTCATTTACTGTATTATAAACATGTTAATAAATACTTATCTACAACATTTGTAATGTTAGAATTCTATATATACTATACCATAAGTTTTAAACCAATTCCCTGATTGTTGGAAATGATTTTTCTTATTTTAAGATGTTAACAAGAATATCCTTTTTTCTTTTTCTTTTTTTTTTTCCAAATTATTTTCAGGTTGGTCTTCCTGCAAAATCTGGAGTTGCTGGGGGCATTCTTTTAGTTGTCCCTAATGTCATGGGCATGATGTGCTGGTCTCCTCCTCTGGACAAGATGGGCAACAGTGTTAAGGGAATTCACTTCTGTCATGTAAGCATATTTTCTTAATGAAAATAATAATCATATAAGTGGAACCATCCAGTGATTCAAATTTTTAAATTTTAATTCCTGTATAGTTAGCATACAATGATATATTAATTTGAGGTGTACAATATAGTCTTTCAGCTATTCTATACATTACTCAGTGTTCACCATGATAAATGTTCTCTTAATCCCCCCTCACTTATTTCTCCCATCACCTCATCCACCTCTCCTTTCTAGTACCACTAGTTTGTTCTCTATCGTTTAGAGTCTACTTTTTGGTTTATCTTCCCCCCCCCCCTTTGTTTTGTTTCTTAAATTCCACATATAAGTGAAATTATGTGGTATTTGTTTTTCTCTGGCTTACTTTGCTTCGTATGATACTCTAGATCCATCCGTGTTGTGGCAAGTGGCAAGATTTTATTCTTTCTTATGGCTGACTAGTATTCCATTGTTTATACCTATACCACTTTGTTATCTGTTGATGAACAGTTGGGCTGTTTCTATAGTTTGGCTATTGTAAATAATGCTTCCATAAACATGGGGGGGTCCATATATCCCTTCAAATTAGTGTTTTCGTATTTTTTGGGTAAATAGCTAGTAGTATGATTTCTGGATTATAGTAGTTCTAGTTCTAAAATTTTTTTTAACTTTTTAAGGAGCCTCCATACTGTTTTTCCATAATGGCTGCACCAGTTTGCATTCGTACCAACAGTGCATGAAGGTTCCTTTTTCTCCATATCTTCAATGCTTGTTTCTTGAGTTTTTTATTTCAGCCATTCTGACAAGTGTCACATTCTGATGTCTCATTGTGATTTTGATTTGCATTACCCTGATGAAGTGATGTTGAACATCTTTTCATGTGCCTGTTGACCATCTGCATGTCTTCTTTGGAGAAATGTCTTTTCAGGTCTTCTGCTGCCCGTTTTTCAATCTGATTATTTGTTTGGGTGTTGAGTTGTATCACTTCTTTATATATTTTGGATACTAACCCTTTATAGGTATGTCACTTGCAAATATCTTGCCTCATTCAGCAAATTGGGTTTTTTTGTTTGTTTGTTTTGCTTTTGTTTCCTTTGCCTCAGGAGACATATCTAGAAAAATGTTGCTATAGCCAATGTCAGAGAAATTATCGCCTATGATCTCTTCTAGGATTTTTATGGCTTCAGGTCTCATATTTAAGCCTATAGTCCATTTTGAGTTGATTTTTATATATGGTGTAAGAAAGTGGTCCAGTTTCATTCTCGCATGTGGCTGTCCAGTCTTCCCAGCACCCGCTTGTTGAAGAGACTGTCTTTTTAAACCATTTCATATTCTTGTCTCCTTTGTTGAAGATAAATTGACCATATAATTGTGGGTTTATATCTGGGTTTTCTATTCTGTTCCATTGATCTATGTGTCTGTTTTGTGCTAGTACCATAATGTTCTTATCAGAACACTACAACTTTGTAATATAAACTTGAAGTCTAGAATTGTGATACCTCTGGTTTTGTCGTTTTTGAGATCACTTTGGCTATTCAGAGACTTTTGTGGTTTTATAAAAATTTCAGGATTGTTTTAGATCTGTGAAAAATGCTTTTGGTATTTTGATAGAGATTGCATTAAATCTATAGATTGTTTTGGGTAGTATAGAGACATTTTGATAATATCTGTTCTTATAATCCATAAGCATGGGATATCTTTCCATTTCTTTGTGTCATCTTTAATTTCTTTCATCAGTGTTTTATAGTTTTCAGAGTATAGGTCTTTCACCTCTTTGGTTAAATTTATTCTTAGGTACTTTATTTGGTGCAGTTGTAAAGATTGTTTTCTTAATTTCTGTCTGGGGTTTCATTATTAGTTTCATTAAATGCAGTGGCTTTCTGTATATTGATTTTGTATTTGTGACTTTACTGAATTCATTTATCTGTTCTAGTAGTTTTGGGTGTTGTCTTTAGGGTTTTCTGTATAGGGTATCATGTCTTCTGCAGATAATGAAAGTGTTACTTCTTCCTTACCAATTTGGATGCCTTCTATTTCTTTTGTTGTTGATTGCTATGGCTAGGACTTCAGTACGATTTTGAATCACAAGTGGTGAGAGTGGACATCTTGTTCTTGACTTTAGGGGAAAAGCTCTGAAGTTTTTCCCCATTGAGTATGATGTTAGCTGTGGGTTTTTCATATTATGGCTTTTATTATGTTGAGTATGTTGAGGTATGTTCCCTCTAAACCTACTTTGTTCAGGATTTTTATCATGAATGGATGTTGTATAATAATGATCATATAAGTGGAACCATCCAGTGATTCTAGTTTTTTAATCATTCCAGTAGTTTATTTATTGTTGGCGTTCATCTGGAACGCCTGCCCATCTGGAAGCTACTGGGTTAGCTGTGGAAGTACTCATAGAGGATCTTTAAATTGCTTCTTAGCTCCCAGATACTCATCCCCACAGGAAATTAACATTTGTTTGATGCTGATACTTTAATTGTCATGGTTGTTTCCAGAAAGGCTCAGCAAAAGTTATTAAACTTGGAAAGGTTTAAATTTAAAGCCAAATATAAATTAAGATTATTATAGTTTATTATATTATTGTTAATCTGCTTGTTTGCATATCTTTATCCATAAACTATCTTGAAAAGTCTCTTTTTTTGCTGACATATGCACTACAAAGTAAAATTGTTTCTACTCTTGATTAGTTCAGTATTTTATGGTGTTACTCAAGTCTTGCTTATATTTCAGCTTCCAGTTTTATGTAGTTTATTACTTTGTAGACTCTGTTTCGATTTACTATAATTTTTCTGCAAACTTTTTTATATTTTACTAAAACTAGAGAATGGCATTAGATGCTTATAGATTGCAACCAGAATATTTATTTAGATTTTTGTGGTGCTGTATGGTTATTTGATAGAATAGTTCCTTCATATGGACTGTTAAGTTAGGCCCGTTTTATAGGAAATGAAAGAAACGATTTGAGTGGTTGAGCTCTAGGATCATGCTAGTAAGCAGTGTTCTTAAAGTTTTTATCCATGTCTTCACATTTCTGATTTTGGTTCTCTTATTGATACATCATGCTGCTTTTTGCAGTGGTATTTTCCATGAGATAGTAGTTAAGTTGCACAATATTAGTGTGATTTGTTGAAATATGAAAAAAATACCCAATGAATAGCTAATTTCTTATACCTGTTCTACTTACAGGATCTTGTCTCTCTCTGTAATTTCCATAACTATGATAATTTGAGACACTTTGCAAAAAAACTTGATCCTCGAAGAGAAGGTGGTGATCAAAGGGTAAGCAAAATTCTTATTTAGATTATTATGTAATATTTTTCTAAAAGAGAGAAAATGAGATTCATCTGTTTGTTAGTGGCCTCATCTATTTGCTAATCACAAATTGAGTGTACACAAGTTATGACATTTTCATCCTGGATTCAGGAGTATGTAGGTAATAATGCTTTTTTATTTAAATTTAAACTGGTTAACCTGGCAGCAGGGCTCTCCACCTACCCACCCATTTTTCTGCTATTCTAAGCAATATTTTAAAGAATTATTTGTTTAAAAAAAAGAAGGAATTGATTCTTTTCAAAGAAAACACTTTGGAAAGTGTTACATGCTATAAGAAGAAATCCTTGTTTTATATTTGTCACTTGTAGTCTTGAAGTTTTTTTTTTTTTTTTTCCTTTTTTTTTATAGTTTATTTATTTTTGAGACAGAGACAGAGCATGAGTCGGGGAGGGGCAGAGAGAAAGGAAGACACAGAATCTGAAACAGGCTCCAGGCTCCGCGAGCCGTCAGCACAGAGCCCGCCACCGGGCTCGATCCCATGAACCATGAGATCTGACCTGAGCCAAAGTCAGACGCTTAACCAACTGAGCCACCCAGGTGCCCCTTGAAGTTTATTTTTCCATGGATGGATATGTAAATAGGAAAGGGAATATAGTATTAGTGAAAGACCTTACAAAGCCTCATGATAAGTTTTATTGGCCACTAGAGTTGAAATTTTTTTATAAAAAGTGTTTAATTCAGAATTCTTGCTACTCTTAAAGTAATATTTATTTATTATCATTGTTTTTGGCTTCATATTATTGCACATATATACTTCTTTTAGTGCTAATATTTAAGAGTTAGGACTTTGAAGAACAGTATTTTTTGTCTTCATAATTGTTCACTGGACCAAGGACTTGTTTTGAGTTTTAATTAAATTCCTTTGCATCCTGTCTAGAAAATGTTTATAGTAAATAAATACCTCATTAAACTTGAAGCTAATATGAAGCACTTATAAGCAGAAAGTATTTTCAATGCATACTAAGTAAATTTTCCTATTGTTAGTTCCAATCAAATAACTTCTAATAATATGTGAGAATTAGGCAAAGCCAACAGAATAGAAACTTCCATGGGAGTCAACATGAGTAACATGGAACAAAACATCAGATGGTGGTGGGTGAAAATGTTAACAGATTTTAATAACATTCATTGAAAAATACCGTTTTATAGCTTGGACCTTTCTTCACTCAAGTGCACTAATAAATTATGTATGTTGCTTGAACAACTAGCATTCCTTTGGACCATTGGACTATGAAAGTCTCCAACAAGAACTTGCTTTAAAAGAGACAGTATGGAAAAAAGTGTCACCTGAGTCAAATGAGGACATCTCTACAACTGTAGTATATAGAATGGAAAGTCTGGGAGAGAAAAGCTAAAGAAATGGGTTCTAGTTTCAGAATGTTCTTCATTTAATCTTTCAACCATCTTTAGCTTTTTTGCATACTATAAATATTTATTTGAGTTTTTTGTGTTCTCAATCTTGGGTGCTGGAGCCATAAAAGCTTTTTGCCTTTTAATCTTTGTGTAAAGACTATAGATTAAAAGATGGATTTGTTGGTCTTTAAAAAAGTATTTATAAATAAGTAAAGCAAATTTGCTTTACTTTTAAAGACACAAAAAGGAAAAATTCCTTTAAATTTTTTCGTGGTGTAATTAAAATTTTAACTTAATCTCCATTTTAAAATGGTAACAAATGTAATTTTTTGGTTCTAAAACCCACACATTGAATTCATAAGTTTCATTACATTTTGTGTTTTCTTTCCCAGTTTTAAAATTGACATGATGTCGATAGAGGCAATAGAAAGTTATTTCTATGCTAAATACAATAAAAAGGCAAAATTAATTAATGAATCCCAAATCATTTAATATAGCGGTAGATTATAAAATGAGCTTAAGCTTACATTTTATGCCATTTTTAGTGATAAATTGGCTTTACATTTTTAAAAAATCATTTTAAATTTTATCAAACCCTTAAAATATAAATCATCTCTGCTTTTTTTACTTTGCAACTTCTTTGTGTTTTGTCAAAATTGTCATGTACAGGAGTGTCTTATGTTACTAGAACATTCCAGCCAAAGAATTTCAGAAGTAGGATAATGACATGTTTCACTGTTAAAAAGCTATAATGGTTACTCAGAAGGAGCAACAGTGAGTGTCTTCAAGTGAAATGTTTACCTGAACAATTATATTTTCGTATTATTCACGTTAGTTTTTCTATGTTATATTTAAGTGTGAATGGTGAATCTTGGGTTTTAGTTTTTAATATTTTTATTATCCTAGTAATTCCACAAATGCTAATGAATCTTTTATGATAAATTATAATAACATCTCATAAAGTTTGTTCTATTTGAACTCTATAATTTTAGAGTACTTAGGAAATGAATTCAGTCTAATAGTAGTAAGTATGCTACTAAAATATGTTAGATCTGAATCCTTTTGTTTGGTTATAAAAATGCAATATTGAGAATCAAAACTTGTTTTTAAGAGAAGGACTATTTTGGATAATTTACAATGTTTAAAGTCTGTCTTGGCAAAGTGATTGTAAAATTCTGTAGGACCTATTCACACTTCTTCCTTCTTCCAAATCACTTTTTGGTTTTCCCCACAATTCCCCATAGCCACAAGGTATTTTTTGTTTTGTTTTGTTTTATTCATTTTTAAACTTGTAGAATTTGGAGGGGTAGAGATGGGGCCTGGGACCTAGAAGGATACATGATAGTTTTGTAGTGTCATTGCATATGTGGTAGATAGATCACATCTATAAAAATAAATATAGTAAAAAAGATTTCACTGAGTAATTTAGATACTAGTGCAAATGTAAATAAGGAAAACCTGATCAAATGATGTCTTAAGCTTGAGAACTGTGATAACAGAAAAAGAAATTACCTTCCAAAGGTGTTGGTCAAAAGTTTTGGGGGCTAACATATATTTAAATAATTACATGTTCAGCTTTAGAGGATATTACCAAGGATTTTATGGTTACTTAAATGTTTCTCTAATATACAAATGCAAATCTAAGTGGATGCTTCTACTTTGGCCATTTACAGGGGTTGAGTGGTTTTTTGAAGGCCTAATCTCTGCAACACCTTTAAGCAGTATCATTTGTATTATCAGTTCCACCAAAGCCATTTGCAGTTTGGGGAGCTCAATGTCTTAATTGATAGATTGGAAAAAAGGCTTTGCTTTTTCCCTGTGCTCTAAATTGGTACATTTTACCATTTCATTTGGAGATTGGTTTTACTTTATAAAATGAAAATTAAATGTTTCCTATTGTGTCCTATGTACAGATCTCAAAATTATGTTGTTAATTTGTAGCTGTGTTTACAGAATCTTTTTAAGGATTCACATCCAGAAATTTTTGTAGGAAGGTATATAAATGGAAGAAGAGGGAAGATACTGTGAATAGGTCCTGAAACTTTACTTTGGAAAAAAAAAAAAAAAGGAAAACCTTTGCCAGATTTAAGAACATTCTTTAAATTGATTCCTTCAGTATTTTTAATATCTTTTCAAATAAAGTTCTTGAAAAGTACCCAGTATTGTGGATTTAATGTTTCATGCCATTACTGATTCTTGATATTCAAGCATTTAGAAGCTAGCACATTTGTTTTTCTTTTTTTTCGTTATTAACATTTCGTTTGAAATGCGTATCTTTCCTGAAGTACTTTATTTTTAGCATAAATGTTGTGCATTTTATATTAGTGTTTGGATTAAAACATTTGTGTTATTTAGCTTTCTTTCATTTGCTTTGTATATTTAATAATGTACCTTTTATTTTCCAGTATGCCTACATTTTGTATTGTACAATAAATTTATTTTAAGCTGATTTTATTGTTTTTTTTTTTTTTAAAGCAACTCTGGCATTTTAGGTACAACAAATAGTTGGAATTTTAACTTAAAAATAGTAAATCTTTTGAAGATACTATTAAAATGCTTTAGATTTTTAATTCTGAGGTTGTTTTTGAAGACATACTAGAAATACTCTCAAAAGGGCTTCATTTGATTTTTTTTTTTTTTTAATAGAGTTGGTGAGTTTTTTGAGGGAGAGAACATTTTTTCTATTGGTTGTACTAGAAGTATTTGAATAAAGACTTTTTTCCCAGTTTTTTTTTTTGTTGTTTTTCCATTTGACAACTTAAAAAGTCTACCCTATTTGCTGGTTTGCTGGTTCTGCTTTCTAAGGAAGAGTATCACTGGTGTTACTCACTGTCACTGTTCTGTCTGTTCTCTCGGATAGGAAAAACATTGCTAAATCAGAAGAAGAGTATCATAGTATTACTTTAGAATTGTCAATCACGGTAGAATTTATATTAAATGGAATAACTATAATGCAGAAATTCACCTTATTTACTTTTTAAGGAAATTAGTTTTCAGAAGGAACTTAATATACTTCCACAGCATAGTCCAAAGTGTAATGAGGTTCCATGCATTGTCAGACGTATACAGTACAGTTGACTCCAACATAGGTTTGAACTGCATGGCTCCACTTATATAACAAATTATAGTAGAGTACTGTAATTTATCTTCCTTAGGATTTTCTTCATAACATTTTCTTTTCTCCAGCTTACTATGTAACATACAAAATACGTTTTACCCAACTGTTTGTGTTCTTGTAAGGCATCCAGTCAGTCAGCATCAGCTATTAGTAGTTAAATTTGGGGAGAGTCAAAAATTCTATGCAGATTTTCAACTACATGGGGATTTCAGTGTCCCTAAGCCTTTCCATATTAAAGTCAGCTGTATTTAAAATTTAAATTTTACTGTTTGATCAGATTTAGCACTTGATCCAGCGAAGCCTTCCCTAATATATATTGTAGAGTTTTAAGACAATTTGAAAGGGAAATACCATTGTTTATAGGATTTTATATTCATCTATGGAATTTTTTTTTATAGTTCTTTTGGGATTAGGAAATGAGTTCATGTGTCATGATATATTCAGTATGTAATGATGTATGATTGCTTACTTTTAAAGACACACTTGGAATTTTTTTGTTGTTTTTAATCCATTTAAAGCAAAGGAAGAGGTGACTCAGAACTTCGTGGTCTTGGTCTGACAATGTAAAGTTTTGTAGGCATGTACGTATGTGACTGATAGTGATGTGTCAGTCTATACCCTGATGATTTATATATAATGGGTATATTATATACATATATGTTTGTGAGTATATTTGTCTATCCATTCACCTGTCCATTCATTTATCCATCTATCTTCTGAAATTCAGTTCTTTCCACATAGTATGTTATGTATAAATAGTTCATTATTTTTTTCCTATTCTGAATTTTGTCATAAAAGACCTCTTCACATTTTTGCTGTCCCAAAATTTATAAAATATGTAATGTTTTACTTACTCAGTTTGACTCTAAAGATTTGTGTTTTCTTTTGTTGTGCCCATTCACTGCTTGCACTGTCAGGGCAAGAAAGTAACAGAGGGAAAGGAAGAATATCAAATTTCATATGGAAATTGACTTTAAAGTAGTTTCCAAAATTTATTATAAGGAAGGATTATAGTCAAGTAATGTACTTCTCATTCTGACAGTTTATGGAATAATTTTATTCCAAAAATTATACAAAACTTTTTATTTTAAGAATGTGCTTTACTATTCATTTCTGAAAATTTCAAATTCTGAAAATTCAAGAAAACCAATCTTGAAAATGCTAGAATGTAATTTTTTTAAAAAACACAAAATAATTTCTGCTCAGTTCCTTTACTGTTTCATATTAAATGTAGTATTTACATTCTATGGTATCACTAAAACCAAACATTAGAGAGAGCGCTATTATGATGCATCATGCCCCGTCCTTCAGATTTTCACTTGGATTTATTCAGGATAGACCTTATCTTAGTCCATTCTCTGGCATGGAGTTCAAAAGCAAAATTAGGGGTGCCTGAGAGGCTCAGTTGGTTAAGCATCCAACTTTGGCTCACTCAGGTCATGATCTCACAGCCCGTCAATTTGAGCCCCACATCGGGCATTGTGCTCACAGCTCAGAGCCTGGAGCCTGCTTGAGATTCTGTGTCTCCCTCTGTGTCTCTCTGCCCCTTCTCCACTTGTGCTCTGTCGTACTCTCTCAAAAAATAAACGTTAAAAAAGTGAAATTAAACAGGAAAATATATTCAAGTATATCAAGTTCAACTACTTGTTTATTTTATCTCAAATTGTAACATAGTTTAAACATTTATTTCTTACACTGCATAGAAATGGGAAGAATTTAATTAGACTGGAAGAGGTTCTCTTCTCCCTTCTCCTGCCCAAGTAGTTTATTGAAGTAAATACCATACAGACTTGAAGAAATTTAGAGTTACAGTCTGTTTTAGTTTAGTTTTTAAAACTACTATAAATTATAAGCATCTCAAACAAAATTTATCCAACATAAAACAGATGGCAAAACTTGATTTTTTTAGAGTCCTTAGCTTCTTAAATAGTGATAGAAAGGTACTTATTTTTTAGATAGAAGAATGTGCAAAATATGTAAAGCCGATGTTGACTAAACGTTTATAATAGCTTTCCAGTCAATTACATTAACCTTTAACTAAAATGAATAAGATACAAATCAGCACTTGAGTACATTACTTTTTTTTTTTTGGTGGTAACTGTGGTAGTTTTTGTATAAATTATAAAACTTTTTTGTTGAGAACTGTTATGTATTAGGTAAATTAAAAAAAAAATACATGAGTCTTGGTGCCAAATGCTGTGATGAACTCTACACTGTTCAGGATGGAGGCTCATTGGAAAGAGTAATGAAATGACACATTTGGGCTGTTGATCTCATAACACCATTATTAGACTTTCAACTCTAAATCTCAGTTACCAGCAGAAATATTTTAGTTAAATCTCAATGATGAAGAACAACTTGATTTGCTTATTTATTTTTATTTTGAGAGCAAGAGAGCATTAAGTGGAGGGGCAGAGAGAATCTGAACCAGACAAGGAGCTTGATCTCACAAACTGAGATTATGATCTGAGCTGAAATCAGGAGTGGGATGCTTAACCCACTGAGCCACCCAGGTACCCCCTGGTATATTTATTTTTAAGCCAGATTCTAATCTGAGGATATGATTCTTCTGGAGATAGTAGTAGTATTAAAAATAATGATTTTTTTAAGTATTTACCTTGCTGAAATAACTCAGATGATTGAAATTATCTATATGAAAAGCCTAGCTTTTATGATTTTTTTGATGTTTATTTTTGAGAGAGCACACGTGTGCACGCGAGCAGGGCAGGGACAGACAGAGAGGGAGACATAGGATCTGAAGCAGGTCTGTGCTCAGAGCAGAGCCCAATGAGGTGCTCAAACTCCTGGAACCATGAGATCATTACCTGACCTGAAGTTGGATGGTTAACTCACTCAAGCCAGGTAGGCGTCCCGGAAAGCTCAGATTTTAAAGGAAGAATTCTTACTTGAGATAATTTTAGATTTGTTTCTATATTAACATGTCTAGCAGTTTTTGTTTATATAATGAAAATCTCTCTGCTCAGCAGTTCCACTTAGAATCCTGATTTATAATTTTAATTCATATTCTGTAAACAGCTAAAGAATTTATTTTTAAAACGTAGTTCAACCTTTCTAGGTCTTTGATCTTTCATTTACCATAATCTTATAATTTATTAGAATCCCATAATTGAGATTGAAAGCAGTTTTAGAGTTTATCTGGTACAAACTCCCACTTCAGTCGACCCCCTTTCCAGGTTTCTTAGCACCTTGCTTCCTCAGTTAACATGTACAGTATTACATGTACAGTACTTTTTCTCTTTTTTGATGGAATTGATCTGTTGTGTGTTTTACTACGTATTTTGTTTGTTGTTTATTTGTAATGAAAAGCATGATTGTCAGTAGTTAATAGGACTCTATTAATTTGGCAAACTCTTCCATCAGTGTTTAGTAAAAACTACTTAATTGCATTTCTCTAGTAAACAGTCTTATGCCACAATTTATAAAGACTAGTAAAGAAGTGAATGCTACAATAATACAGTAATTCTAAAAATAAAACATTATCCTGGAACCTTTGAAAGAAAATATAGGAAAGATGTGAATGTAAAAATAAATGTACCATTTGCTTTTAAAATGAATTTCCTTTGGGGCTAGGTTAAATATTTAAAGTAAGAAGGTTAAATAAGCAAAAGGTTATTGGAATTCTAAGGAAATGTTTTCTAAAAGAAAAAAAAACTTTCAAGTTAGCTTTTCCCAGCACATACTATGCAAAATGTCTGCCTTACTTCCTTTGTGTTTATTTTGCATATTTCAATCTCTAGGTGGCTTCAGAACAAGAGTTTATTCCTCTGTCATGTATGGTCCTTAGTATCAAACTCCATTTCATAGTTCTGGGGTTTATTTTTTATTTATGAAGGAAATTTATATTGCTGTTCTTAAGAAGGATTACTTTTTAAATGCTTTTGTTGACTTAGAAATGTTAAAACTTAAATATTGTTATTCCAGGAAACAGTACTGGTTTCTTCTCAAAATTTAAACTTGCCTACTATGTAGCTCTTTTCCCCCACAAATGAGAACCAGAGCTTAAGAGATGGCTCTTATTCCATATAAAATCTGCTTGTTTTCACATTATACTTACTAAAATTAGAATGATGCTAAAATATTAGCATCAATAATTCTAGTGTAACTATTCACATTTGGACCATTCCATTGTAAAATACAAATTGAAATCTTTAGCCTTTTGTTAAACTTTTCTTTGTAATTACTAGTTTTCATTATGTATGTGCCTTTCACAAATCATCACTAAGGAACAATTACAGATTATCCTTTGAGGGGATAACATAATACTTGTCTTGACTTTCTTTCATTAAATAAGATTAATTGTGTTGTGTAAAACCATGATATAAATTATTCATTCCATCCATATTTGGTTGTTTTCTTCTTTCTCACAGTCACGATTAAAGATCCTGAATGAAAAATTCAAAATATGTTAATTTCATGTATTCTTTCTTTTTCCAACTTTTCCTATCATAACTCATTTTGGCTGAAAATGAGGTAGCCTAAAAAATATATGAAAGTCTCTCATAAAATGAGTTTTCATTTTCAAGCCTTTGTATTGCTGATACATTCATTTCCAAGTCTTTTAATATTGTTGACATTTACCATTCTAGAGTTATTTTCTTTAAAAAGTTAAAAAGCATAAATGTTAATTCAGACTTTTTTCATTATAATAAAGTTTATTGTTAATAATTTATTATTTTACCTTCAGCTTTGAATACATGTGTCTGTGGGTCCAGGTCTGTGCACATTTATAATACAAATAAAGAAATGCACAAATAGTATTGTATCTATTTTGAATTGAAATGAATGTTACATTTCTTACACAATGAGACTTTATTAACATCTTTTGATGAAATTATAGAACAAGTGATTTTTGTTAAAATTCTATGGTTACTAATATTATTAACCCTTTTTAATCATACAAATAAAATATTCCTGCCTTAATGTCTCTTCTTTTTACCTGAAAGAGAAGCTCTAGAGAATGGTTTTAAGGAGGTGAGGAAGTAGAACCTAACTTTCTATTTACCCATTTGTGTAGTGTTTCAGCTAAAGCATGCTATTACAAGAAAACTTAGAGTATATATATTTTTTTCACATGAGGGAGAAGCAAAGGAGAAGGAAAACTAATTTGCTGTGTTTTCAGCCACGTAATAAAAAGTTGAGAAGCTTTAATTTTAATTTTGTCTCTGTTGTGCCAATTTTATTTGACATCAACCATATATGTCTGCCACAGAATCAGCACTGGTATTGGCTTGGTATTGCTTACATGTTGGGCTTTGTCATGTAATGGTCTCATGTATTGGTGCATTTACCATATATTTTGGGGCTCTGGATAGAGGCCTGTTGCTATGTTTGCATATTGTGTTTTGTAGTTTTTGCTTTGCAAATATTCTCATTTGGTACCATTGTGAATTTTAGAATTTTGTTTTAGTTAAGAATTTGGGATCTTGTGCAAAAGTTCTTACTACAGTGAAACTTGTGGTTTATCTAGTATTTTTTGGACTTAAATAGGATCAGTGAAAGCTGGGCAGTTGGGTATAGGATCTGGGTAGATAACCTATAGGATCTGGGTAGATAACCTAGTATGGTATATACCATAAGGCATGAACTTCTGAGGCTTACTTTTTACCTTAAAAATTCATATAAATTTCATTCTGTTTCATCTGTTTTAATATATTTTTTTAAACATAGTATTTACAAGCTCTGTGAGTAACCTTTATCTTCTCCAGAATTGGAGTAAAATTGGCTTCAGGAAAACGTGCCACTCTAATTCATTCTGACATAGAATAGTAATGGTTAATCTGTAAACATTCTTAATCACAGGTTTGAAGTTACCATTTTTACCTAAAATTGGCAGAAATTTAAAAAGAATGTCTTTCACCTATGCTTGCTGCCTATGCCCAAAGACCTTGGAAGTCTAGAGTTCCTTCCTCAATCCCTTATCACAGGAGACTTAGCAGTGTGTAGGCTAATCACTGAATATAATGCCTGGATATACAGTGATCGGTCCTCAAAGATGTAGGCCAAAATTTAGGTAATCTCAGTTTGCATAGGCTGTCAAGTTCCCTAACTTAGAGGATCCTGTGGTTTTCTGTAGATTTCCCTTTTTGCTTTCAGTGTCCATAATTTTAATCAACTTTAGCAACAGCACATGCCCAATGCACCGTTAGCAGAAACCAGATAATATCAGAATTTGAATAGCACAACTTCTAACATTCACCGTGACTTACTATGAGTTAACCGTCAGTGCAATGTTTTGAGAATATTTTAATCCCCGTAATGTCTAAGAAGTAGTTACTATTACCTGTATAGATTTATATAGGTCTTGTAAGTTTACTAAGGTCACAAAATTAGATCTGTAGAACCAGGATTTGCCCCCAGGCAGTTTTTCCAGAACTCATTGTCTTGATCATAAACTACATTATTTCCCATTGCAAAATGTAAGTAGAGCAACTTGTCTCCTTGTTAATAAAATCAAGATGCTCAATGAAAATTTAGGGACAGTACAGTCTCAGAGTGTCTTGATAGACCAAAAAGGGAAATTTCATATTGAACAAGGTTATCCTGTGATACTTTCAATTTACAGTGTTTCCATAACATCTACCACCAATATCTTATGATTTTCACATACGCATGTATTTGTTTCACTCAGAGAAAAACAGTTCCTGTCCCCAGAGATGCTTTTACTAAAAATTAGATGTGATGGGAAACTGTTGGAGGTTTTTTGGCAGACAGCACATTTATGTCTAAAATGTTGATTTTGGGGCATCTGAGTGGCTCAGTCAGTTAAGCGTCTGAATCTGGTTTCGGCTCAGGTCATGATCTCAGTTTCGTTACTTTGAGCCCTGCATCAGGCTCTGCTGGCAGCATGGAGCCTGCTTGGGATTCTCTCTCCCTCTCTTTTTCTCTGTCTCTCCCCTACCTGTGCTGTCTCTCTCCCCCAAAATGAATAAATATTTTTTTTTAAAAAGCAGTTTTAAAAAAAAAAAAATGTTGATAGAGGTGTGAAAATTAACTCCAATATTACTTGACTATAGACGATAACACGTCAGGCCTAAGTATCACAGTGAAGTCATTTTTAGCTTCGCTCTTCTAAGTGTAAGTGCTTTTCATTACTTAGAAAGTTACCTTATTGTATATTCCTACAGCATTAAATATAAATTAGTATGCTAGAGCTAAAAGCCAATGTGTATTATAACTCTTTAAAACTTAATTATAGAAGATGCATTTTTAAATCCTTTTGTGTGTTTCCTCTAAATGTCTGTCAGCAAACCTCAATTTATCAAAACTTAAAAACCCTGACTCCAGAAAGCATTCCACAGAGCTCAATTGTAGGGGTTTTCATTAACCTTATTTATATATAAGAATTCTATGATCTGGAACTTTATTATCCAAAGATGAATGTATCTTCATAACTGCACTTGTTTTTAGGATAAAATTTTTTTTTGGAAACCAACCAGAATGATTCAGTGGTGAAAAACAAATTTTGTATTCTCATCTGTAGCTGTATATAGTTGTTCTTGTATATATGATTTTAATGGTAATGTTTGATATAAGCAGAATCTCCAAAAAATATGTGTGCTGGACTATGAAGAAACACAATTCTGCTATTAAAGTATATCTAAAAAATAACTTCTACCTATCCTAATGCCCTTATTCAGGAAAGCTGGTAGTAAACGTTCCCATTTTCCAATTAAAGTTCTTCCAATATTGCTTTTTTAATAATGTAGTAGGGTACAAGAGTGGTCAAACAGTTTATTCTTTTAATGAAGTTTTTTTCCCACTAAAATGGCTGTAAGAAAGTGGCCAGGACACTTCTGATTCTTGGTTTCAGTTTTCCACCTCAATATTATTAGTTCCTGTTTTCACTTAGTTATAAAACAGTTTTCATCCATTTTAAATACCAAGATTTTTGTTTTTCTCATGTGTATTTTTCCCTCTTCATTCCTGATAGTGCATATAAATCCCCTACCAATGTGTACAATTAGATACCACTATAAAAACACAAATCTATATAACTTCATACTTTTTTCTACCAAAAACCAGTTATCCCTCAATATTTCACTAACTTTTGTTTACAGTTGCACACAATTAGTTTAAGTTACTAGCTAGCTTAATATGATGAAGTAGTTCTGATTTTATATAAATTAGCTTTAGCATTATCCTGTTTATTGTTCATTCACTAATGACTTCATTCAACCAGTATTTGTTTGTTCCTTTCCTGTTACATGCCAGAAACTGCAAAGTACTTAGGATATGCAGGTAGTTAATGAGTGTAATCAAGTACTTGATGTTTGCAACCTAGAAGGGGATGCAGATACTGAATAAAATATAAAATAGCAAAAATGGCAATAAGTGATTTGTTCATACAGATAACATGTAGATCTAGTTCATTTAAACTTATAAAGGAAGTGAAATGGCATATACCAAGTGACTTTTATATACCTGTAACAGATTTTATGAGATAAATGTACAATGTAGTTAAAATATAAGAACATGCATGCCAGTCTTCAGTAAAACTTCCCTCTGAGAAGGAGAGGGATGAATTCTGGGGGAATAGTTAGCTATAATATTTTATTTCTTGAAGAAACACAAATACAATAAATGGTAGACATGTACAAAGTGCCAGCAGAGGGAGACTTGTTTTTGATAAAATAGGTATGGCTGGTTTTCCCTGAAAGGTGATAAGCTTTGAATGCCTTAGAGGAAGGGCAAGGATTAATAAAATACTCTGGCTTGAAGGCCCAGGGGCAGGAAGGAGCACATCTGAGACAGTGAAAGAAAGCAAAAATGATGGGAGAAGAGTGAGGCAAGGTGAATGGAGATTGGCCCTGAATGAGTCTTAGACATAAGACTACATGATATAGAATAGGCCTTCTTATCTCAGTGTACACTACAGCTGTTAGTGTGTCTTAATTTTATTAATTTTTAAAATTATTTTTTAGGTAGGTTCCATGCTTGGTGTGGAGCCCAACATGGGGCTTGAACTCAATCATGAGATCAAGACCTTACCTGAGATCAGGAATCAAATGCTTAACCCAGGTGCCCTGAGTTTGTCCTAAGGCACAACCTCGGAGATTGGTTTAAACATCTGCATTTTTAATAAGCACCTTAGGTGTTTCTGCTGTAGATGGTCCTCTGAACACAGTTTGGGAAATGTTTATGTAGGGTCTTACATGCCACATTAAGAGTTTTGGACTATTCAAAGTGCAGTGGGCTTATATAAGAAGGGGAATGACATGGTTTGGTTTTAAGATTGCTCTGTGGGGAACGGATTCGAGGCAGACAAAAGTTTCAGAGCTGAGGTGAGATGTGATGGTGGCTTAGAATAGGGAAATAGATGTGAGAAAGCTAGGTAGATATGAGATGTGTTTAAGAAATGAAATTGGCAGCACTTGGTGATAGTATTTGGTAGGTGAAAAGAATGACCTGTTAAGTGTACAACCAGGTTTTAGTATTAGCTATAGGGCAAGTGGTGCTACATTATTAAGATGGAGAACACTGGAGAAGCACGTCTTGCAAGTACAGAGGAAGATTAATTTTGGTTGTACCAATTAAGGGTCTTTTGACTATATCAAGAGGATGTTTAATAGGGTTTAAATGAATAGGGCTATTTTTCTAATATAGTGACAAATCTGGGGGTAGACAGTCTAGGATATGTGCCATCAGTAAGATATATTTCTGCTCCAACCAACCTTAGTGTGTTGGCATTAGACATCATGCCTGTCACCATGTAGTTGCAAGGTAACTCTTCCACCTTTAGCTCCCCATATGTATGGTCAAAGTGGTAGAAGAAAAGAAAGAGTGAATACCTAAACCGGGTAAAAGAAGTTTTCTAGAAACTCATCTGACACTTGATGGCCAGACTAGCTATAAGGGAATCTAGGGAAGAATTTTCAGTTGGCACAATGCTATCCCTAACAAGTAGAGATTTCTGTTAGCATGGATGGAATCGGAAATAGATCTTAGGTAGGCAGTTGGCAGAGTGAGAAAGCTAACTTCTGTTTAACATATTTATATTTCTGAGATGTCCAAGTAGTGACAAGTGTCAGATATAGGCAAAACTTAGGACAGTGGTTTGAATTGGAGATACAATTTTGTGAGTGGTTAGCATAGAGAGAGTAGATTTGAAGCTATATGTTGTGTGAGATTGCTCCAGAAGACAGTGCAGAATGAGAAGGAACCTTAAAAAACTCCCATTTTCAAAATAGGATAAGAGCACCTGGGTGGCTCAGTTGGTGAGCATCCAACTTTGGCGCAGGTCTTGATATCGTGGGTTCATGAGTTATGGCCCAACATTGGTTTTGCTGCTGTCTGGACAGAGTCTGCTTAGAATCATCTGTCTCCCTCTTTATCTGTCCCTCCCCTGCTTGTGTTCTCTCTCTCAAAAGTAAATAAACATTTTTTAACAAAATTTTTTAATTTTTTTTTAATGTCTTTATTTTGAGAGACAGAGACAGAGAGAATAGAGGGGGGGAAGAGAGAGAGGGAGACACAGAATCTGAAGCAGGCTCCAGGCTCCGAGCCAGCTGTCAGCACAGACCCCAATGCAGGGCTCAAACCCACGGACTGTGAGATCATGACCCAAACCGAAGTTGGACGCTTAACTGGCTGAGCCACCCAGGCGCCCCAATAAACGTTTTTGAAAAATGAAGTAACAAATACTCAAAATTTACCATTAAAAGAAAAGAGGATAGGACAGTAGATCTCCCACTAGGGAAAAATAACCCATTAGGAGAAAATCTAGCATATCATGGTAAAAATCCAGGAAAGAAAGTATTGCAAGAAATTTGGAAGAGTCAACTGTACAAAACAGATAAAAGCATTAAATGAGTGTGTCCATTTATATAACATCTTTCCTACTTTTCTTTTGGTGTTAAAATGTCTTTATTTAGTAAATTATATTAGTAGATAGGGTTTTTTATGGTTTGTGCTCAGAAAGTAAGAAATGGGTAGCCCATATTGGTAATCTCTCCACTGTTAAGAAAATATTCTTGGCTTTGAGAATTGAAGGCCAAGGAACTACTGGAGTAGAGCAGTTTGACTGCTGAAAAGACCCAGTAAAGAAGGAGAGCTTGAAATAGATACAAGAAAGAAGAAATGGACAATAAATAGTGATGTCTCTGGAAAGAGATGGAGCTCACAGCATAAACGAAGGATTTAGGTTTGATAGGAGGAAGAGTATTTCCTTCAATAAAATAGGACATTGAAAGGCAGGCAGTAGGTAGGTATGCAAACATGGTAGAGAGAAGTTGAAGTTTCTGTCTCTTGGCTTCCATTTTCCTGAAGAGGATGAAAGGAGGCTTTCTGCTGAGAATAAGTGGGGTTGGAGGGAGGCTGTGCAGTTTCAGGGCAGAGAAGAGAGGAAATGTTTGTTCTTGGAAAGTGGGGCAGAGCTGAAGGAAATATGGCAACAGTTGTCACAATGCTATTGAGGCTGGTAACCATGGGTTTGCAGTGATGCTAATCTGCTCTGTTGCCACCCGCCTCCCTCCCCCCATTATCCTGTGGCTGCATTCCAAATTTAGGTTCAGGAGCTGCAGAAGATCAGTCAAGGGATTTTAAAGCATTTACCAGATAGTGATTTTAAAAGTAGGCTTTGGTATTTACTTTAGACATTCCCTACATAGAAAACATGCATGTAGGCTTTTCTTCTTTTAGACTTTGGTTCTACTTAATTTTTAGCTAATGTAAATTACACTAACATCTGAGTGCTGTGTATAATTTTACTGTGTCCATTCTTCTGGCTTCATATAAAAATTACTGATAAGAATTATGAATGTTAAAAAACAGATACGTTCTAAGCAGTCTCATGATAAGGCCCTGAGAATGGTGATGGAGTGATTTTTTTTTGGCCTATTTATATATATATATATATTTTCAAATAGTCTTAAATTGCATTCTTTTTGAGGATCTTAAAAAATATCCTGTTCTCCAGCAGCCCCTTGTATTATGTGCTGGAGGAGCGTGTTGCCATAATTTGATGATACTACAATGCCTATCAAAATTGTACAGCACTAGAGAAACATATTGTTACTGTGCTTGTTCTGTGTGTTATCCATAATGCCCTCATGTCACTCTTTCCACACCAGAACTGTAAAATAAACATTAAAGAATGTAGAGAATTAAGTATGGCTCTCTGGAGACCAATAAAAATGAGAATTTCTAAAATCAAAGCAGTTAGAATGTATTGTGGTTGACTAACTATAGAATATTCATGTCCCTGTGCCTTGCTTTGTTGTGGTAGCAATATTTAGGACATACAGAGGAGAGAGAGATCCTTTAAACTGAAAACGTGATTCTGGGTCTATTGCTGCCAAATCCTTGTTTTGATTTTTGCCAAAAAGAGAGCCCCATCTCTTTTCAGAGACCTAGGGTATATTTATTTTTAAAATTATACCAGACAGTATGAGAATCTTTTGATTCTAGTTGCCCTCACTAGCTCCCCCCCCGCCCCCCACTTTTTTAAAGAAGTATTATGTACAAGCATTTGGTGACCAATTTCTTTTCTTCCTGTCTTATTCTTTGCTTTTAGTTTCTTTGACTTTGAGGGGTTTTACCTACTTGTTTTTTTAGTTCATAATTGTAAATGAACGTGACACTTCATCATCCCAAGAAGTGTGGCACCTTGTCCTGTATCTGAACACACTAATGTAATGTTAACTGATCTTAAGGGAGTTTTACAAATATTTGTATAAAAGAGAAAGAACCAGGAAGAAAGTGAATATGAATCTTCTATAGTTGTGTGTGCGGTACAAATACTCAGGTTTGCCACATGGAGAATGTGCTTTTATTCAGAGAAAGCTGCCTTTGCCCTTGCTCATTTTAATTTTTCTCCTGTTTTGTAGCTGACTTCTTAATTAGAATTGCTCTTTGTCATGCCATGCAAAGAAAGGTTGTTAGCTGCTTTTATGCTTGGATATAAAAGGAGGGTTGCTTATTGGCCATTGGTATCTTTTTAGGCCATTCATTGGCATTTACCAGAATAACATGAACCACTGAGATAAGAAGTTGTTTATTTGCTGCAAATTCTGTAGCAGTCCTATTTGGTCTATTCACATTAACGGGAAACTCATACTTCACTTTTAGATGTTTCAAAGCAAAGAATGAAGATATTTTTAACTTTTTTCTGTTTGCAGCCTTGATATGCCAAATTGAACGATTTGTTTGTTCCTCTATTTTCTTTTCAATTAACAACAAAATACCTTTGATTAGTTTGGTTAGCACCTCAATAGAAAATTAGTATCTCTGATTTCCCCATGAATTTTTTCTTAGTTGCTGCTTTCTGACTTTAGTCTTGGTATTGTGTTGGTGAAGAAGTCTCATCCCAGGTTTTGTCAGGAAATCTCTTGGCCCAGAAGGCCCCTTGCAGTCGTAGAGAACACAGACCCCACGTCAGTCAGGCTGGTCTTACTCTGCCATTTGCCAGAATTATTACTTTGCTCAAGTTCATTTAAATGCTTTAGCCTTCAGTTTCCTAATCCTTTGAAGAATAATAACCTAATAGTATTTAAAGCACTTAGTCCAGAGAGAGGAGGTGCTTCATATTAGCTATTTTTTTTAAATAGTGTATAATCTGAATTTTTATCTTCAAGGTTCTCAGATTTCTTTAGTGGAATCATGACTTCTTAGTTTAAGAATAAGTAAAATTATTTCAGATTAATCTGTTCATTGAGGAATTTTTGAAAATGGTATGCTTAGGAGAGTGTGCTTATTCATTAATCAAGAGCAGAATGCAGTATTTGGAGCTGCTGTTTTTTGAGGTCATATTTTGTAAGTGTAATTTCTGTATTCTTCATTAGAGCAAAATTTACTGTTCAGTTTATTCCTCTCCATTAATATTACTGTAGAAGTAAAAATTTGTGTAAAAAATTGGAAATGTCATGAGATTGCTGAACTGTTATTCCCTTAAAGGATTTTCTCTAATCCTCTGATCGTGTCTGTTTGAATTAATTTTGTCTGCATACAGTAGATGAATATTGTGTCTGAATAAGTCAGTGGAAAGTTTAGGAACATGTAGCCTCATCCTCATCTTCGACTTTCTAATCATAAAAGTACTACAATTTTGTTTTACATGTCCATATGATGGTAAATAAGCTCATGTTAAATATTTATATGAATATTAGATAAGGTAAAGGGGAAGTACCTTTGCTCACATACACATTGTGCAGGCTTATATTTCTACCCTTGTTGGCAAACGATTAGTTTACATTTGCCGACAACTTAAAATGTTTCTTTAGCTATACCATAATAGGTTTTGTATTTCCTAACCTGCCCTTAAGAAAAATACTTACGAAAGGCCGCAAACTCATTTTCACTTAAAGGCTCTTAAAAGCCAAGTTGGCGTGAAGGTTTTAAAACAAAACTGGATCTGAAGTGATGATGATTTATTTAACAGATGAAGAGTATCTGTTCCACGGCAACAGATACTGCAGTGAGCTGGAAATGAGAGAGCGGCTTACGTCAAACTGGAAGTAGTGTGAACAGAAGGATGGCTTTTCAGTTACCTGCTCTTTTTCATTAAAGTCTTTCCTAACCAAAGGGCTGAATCAGGCTTTGTTTTTAAGCAGAAACTAATGATGAAAAAACAAGGGAAACTACAGTGTTGCAGTTGGTAGCAGAGTTGGAAATAAAATACCTGGAGTAAGTGTAAAGATAGTGAATCAGTCCTCTCTCCCTCCCTCTTTGTCTCTCTTCTCTGCACCTTCTCTCCCACCCCCCCCTCCTTCCTTCTAATATTTACCAAAGGACCTTTATGGATTAGAGCTAAATTGGTATTTAATCCTTTGGTTTCCTCTGTCCTTTGGATAACAGTCTGAGGTCTCTTAAGGACTCACATCACCGTGGTCTAGTTGTACAGAATTGAGAATGTAGCCCAGCTACATTACTAATTCATATGCTATGTGACCTTGAGCCAAGGCCCTTAGCCTCAACGGTAGTAATAAATAAAATATATCTATAATTATATTTTACAGTTAGCCTGTCAGCAATGTTTAAAAACAATTGCAGGGGCGCCTGGGTGGCTTAGTCGGTTAAGCGTCCGACTTTCGCTTAGGTCATGATCTCACGGTTCGTGGGTTCGAGCCCCGCGTCGGGCTCTGTGCTGACTGCCAGCTCAGAGCCTGGAGCCTGTTTCAGTCTGTGACTCCCTCTCTCTCTGACCCTCCCCTGCTCGCGCTCTCTCTCTCTCTAGAAATAAATAAAAAAAAAAACTTAAAAAAAAAAAAAATAAAAATAAAAACAATTGCAACTTTTCAAAATGTTGACTTTTTCAAGGTCGTGCATTATATAAATGCAAAGTGATATGATTATGTAATTCTAATCGCTGCTTGTACAGAATTAAGGCATTTGGGAGGAGGAGACAAAAGTCACTCATTCAACTTTTAAACAGGCTTAAAATTAATAGAATGATAAGATTGAAGTTTTGGGGATGTCTTGTTTTAGACTTGTAAAATTGAATCTCCAACTGCTTCTAGCTGTTTTGGAAAAAAAAAAAAGCTATTTGGCTATGCCAAGCTTGCTAGTGTTAATGAACTCATGTGGACTGTAACATTTTTGCCCTAATGTTGTCATGACTTTGTATAAATAAACTAAGATAAGGTTGTCTGGTTCTGGGAGGTTCTGACACAGAGATTTGATAAGGAAAATGTAATAGAACTGGAAAATGTGCAGTACGAAAGGAAAACTGGTTAACATTTAATTTGTAAATGTTTAGTGGCTCCATGCCCAGGTGAAGTTTCTCTTTCCCATGGGGAGGCATACATTCAACATCAGAACCTTCCTTTCTGTGGACTGCTGTTGAACCGTGTACGCTCTGCTTCTTTGTACTGAGGAATAATTCATGAAACCGATGACTGTCTAAGCAGTTACTGTTAAGTCACTGTTTTCTGGACTGGCCTTCTTGATATCAAGGTATTTTAAAAGTAACAAGACTCAAGTATCCATTGGGGAATCCGGAGAACAAGTGATCAATGGTTAGCATACGCGCATCTGTTGCAAGAGTCGCAAGAGTCGGGTAGGGGCTGTATGAGTCACCTTGTAGGGTGCCCCCCTCCTCCAGTGCAGTTTACAATGCTAGTCATTCCAGAGGGTCTGGCAGGTTCGCTGGCAAGATTTGTGGAACTCTCTTAACAAGACCAGGAAGTGGACCGTCTCTAAATGAAATAACACTCCCATCTGCTGTCTCAAAACTGTTAAACTTCCATTTTCTTTCTTGGCATTCTACGCATAGCTCATTTCGTGATTTATGCAAATCTTAAAAATATACGTGACTATTTGCTGGATTAAATGTGGTTTTAATTTTAAATGGTGCCGGTTGCCTGTGTTTTTCTGCCTTGGAGTGAATGGCACTCATTTTGTGATCAGGTTCATTCCTGTCTTCATCTAGGACTTGTACTAAATTAGCCCTGCAACGAGCCTGTGTTTCATGGGAAGAATACTAAGCTTTCATGTTATTCTTTAATAATTGTTTTAACGCAAGCTACTAGTTTTCCCCCGATAAGTAACAAAGCCTTTGTACATTACAGTGTTCTGATTTATTCTCATTTTATGTTTCTCTCTCTGAACTGAAACATTCTTGTGAATAAAGTATTATTATACTCTCAATGAGCTGATTATATTCTAAAATTAGCCTTTCTTGGGACTTATTAATCAGGAGTTGTAGAACTTTGGAAATATTGAATAATTAAGTGATACATACAATATATAATAAAATCCCTTCAAATTGGCTTGGTCTAAATTCAGAATTTTAAACAGGATTTAGTGCATACATGCAGTCTCTGGAATACATCAGGGATTTATTGCTCAGAAGAACTAATATACCTTAAAGAATAAGAACTATGGGTAATTAGTATATCAATGGTATGCATGGCAGAATTCTGGATTTCTCTTGAGTAGTAGAGGAGAGAAGATACATAAGTAAATATGTAATGTGTGATAGTGCCGCAATGACGCAAATGTAGGAGAAAGAGATGACTTCTGACTGAAGAGATTGTGGAGTAGAGCTCAGAGAGAGGGGCTAAGAATGAACACTGCAATGAAAATGGGTGGAGAAAAGATGCTTTCAGGGAACAAAATATATGTGTTGTGTCCTAGTAGGAGCAAAAGGTACATTCAGGGCTGTAGTGGGCAATCTGGTATCTGACTGATGACTCCTTAGCATATGCTGTCACAAAACACTATGTAGGCGTCTGGCAACAAGTCACATGGAATGCTGGATGCAATGCCTGGGGAAGTGTGGTAGCAAAGAAAGGGCTTTCAAAGGCTTTCAAGCTAGCCCTTGAGGGAAGGGAAGGATTTGATTAGGAATCTAGATGTTCCCAAAAGGAGAAAAAGGAGCAGAGACAGATAAAAGCAAGAGTAAGACCAGTGTTCTGTTGAGGTTGAAAGAGAAAAAGGAGTTAGCCAGAGTGAAGATTCTTGAATGCAAGGCTAAAGAATTTCAACTTTATCAAGAATGATTTGGGAATTTTTTGACACTCCCTTGCTGAGAAATCTTTAATTGATCAGAGCAATATTTTGAGATGAGTAGAAATATGTGGAAAAGTTTTGGCAGGTGGAAGAACTAGAAGCAGAGACTGCAGTTAGGAGGACTGAATAAATTTAGTAATGATATTTGAGGTAAAAGTTAAGGGAGGTAGAAGAATTAATAATGATTACAATTTAATCCCCCAAGTGGTGGTAACGGTTTGAATAGATTTGATGTTTTGGGAGAGAATATTGATTTAGTCAGTAAATGTATTCTTGTAATTACCGTATAATTGATGTATAACATTGTGGAAGTCTAAGGTGTATAATGTGTTGATTTAAGTCAACATGTATTTAATGAGCACCAATTATGTATTGTAGGCACTGGGGTATAGTGGAGTAAAGATAAGGTCTCTGCCCCATGGAGCTTACATTATATATATACATATAATATATATCATCATATATTTATAAATATATGTATATAATGTCCATGAAAAGTGCTCTGAAGAGAAAAAGCAAGGTAAGGAATAAGGGATGATGAAAAAGAGGGCAGTGTTTTAGAATCTGTGAGATGACATTTGAGTGGAGACCTGAATGAAATGAAGGCAGGAGCCTCCTCACTATCAGGGGAAGGAGCATCCCCAATAACACAGCAAGGGTAGGCCCACAGACCAGCAAGCAGACCGCCTGGATGGTGGAAAGCAACACGGGGCAGAATGATCGGGAATGAGAAGCACAATGTAACTGGGGAGTAGGGCATTTGGTGTCCTTAAAGCCATGGTAAGAGTTTGAATTGCTTTTAGGTAAGATGGGAAGTCACTGGGAGTGCTATTGTATGTTTTCAAAAGATCCCTGTGGCAGCAGAGTTGGACGAGAGGAATGCATAGTTAGAAGGCTATGGCAGGCCCCCAGATGAGATAAGGTGGTAGTGGCTCAGAGCCAAGGGCGATATAATAGAGGTGGTGAGAAGTGATGGGATTCCATATATATTTTGTTTTATTCCATATATATTTTGGAGGTCGAGCAAATATGTTGATTAGCTAGATGTGGGTTATGAGAAATAGAATCAAGGAATATCGCCAGGGTCTATATGGTAGGTTTGTATGAATTAGGAAAAGCTAGTTCTGCCTTTGCATAAGCAGACCCTCTCAGCACATTTGTATGAAGAAGGCTCCCTTCCTCCCATCAGATGTACTTGGGTGCTGGACACCACAGCCAGGTGAGAGGAGCTCAGGCTGGGAGCCTTGGCCAGGCATCCTTGAGGAGGGGTCAACTTGTGCAAACGCAGCAGCCCTGCGTGGTAACTCGGCTTTTGGCCTGAGCAACTGGGTGACTGGTAGTGTCCTCCCTGAATGAGGGAGACCAGAAGAGGAGCTAACTGGGATTGGGGGGGTTGTAGAAATCAAGTTCTATTTTGTGTGTAAGTCTGAGATGCCTGTTAAACGTCCCAGAGGCAATGTCAAATGGGCAGATGGATACGGACTTTTGGTGGGGAGCCATCAGAGCTGCGGAGAGGTTTGCTATTTCTGAGTTTGAAATGGCAGCATGACAAGCAAGTGGAGCCGTTGAGTTAACGCTTAGGAACAAAGATTTAGATTAAAGATGTAGATTGGGAAATCATTCTGGTGAAAGGAATGTATGAGACCTTTGAGGAAAATTAGACTTAAAAAGAATGGAGACTGCTTTTGGCATATTATTAGGTAGTGGAAAGTGGGAGATGACTCTATAAAAACAAACCAGAGGAAGATCTGGGTAATCAGCACTGTGTAAAGACAAGGAGTAAGAAGACAGGGCTTGTCGGGAAGGTCATCAAGAAGCAGAGCTTAGGAAGGCCGCTGGAGCTTTTGAGAATACAGGTAATAGTAGGTGTGGAGGCAATTGGCGGGAATTAATAATGCAGACTACTTGCAGAAAATATGCACTGAAAGGAGGTAACAGTAGGGTTATATGTTGGTTTTTCAAAACAGTCTGACACTGTAGCTGTATTCAGGCAAAAATAAGGATACCAGTGAAGGAAGGAATGGTTGAAGGTCTAGAAACAAAAAGGATAAATGAGGGAGCAAGTCTAGGGGATTTGGAGGATATATGTTTAAAGAATAGGTAAAAGAAGTTAGTCTCAGAAAGGAGAAAGGATAGATCTGTTTTGCGCAAGTCTAGGGGATTTGGAGGATATATGTTTAAAGAATAGGTAAAAGAAGTTAGTCTCAGAAAGGAGAAAGGATAGATCTGTTTTGCTTTGAGGTTTGGAGAGAAAGAAGGGAAAATAGGTTATCAGAAACAGATATTTTGCATAAGACAGGAGAGAGAAGTGAGGACAGTTGATTATCTTAGTAGAGCTGTGGTCAGGGTCATCTGTTTTAGGGGGCACCACTGGTGTTAAAGGCCTGAAGAAAGTGGGAATGGGGATCAATAAGAAAAAAAAAAAACTGTCAAGCAATGATGAGAGACCAGTTGGAAACGAGGAATAATTTCTAATAGCTCATCAGTATATTTCTGTTGGCCCAAGAACATAGGGGAATTGGGAATTTCAAAAGAAAGAAAGAAGGGAGGGAGGCAGGCAGGAAAGAAGGAAGGGGAAAAAAACAAAAGAAAAAAAAATTAAGGGCACTTAGAACAGTGGTTCATAACCCAGAAGAGTGCCTATCAAAACCACCGGGAGACAGTTTTCAAAAAGCTGTTTTTCCTCAAATGTATCAAATTGAGGTGTGGGAACAAGACAATTAAATGGCAGAGGGGATGCTTATATGTATGCCTAGCACATTCTGTGTGATTCTGTTAAGTTTTTCCCTCCACCTCCAGTGAGAAAACTATTGTGGATTTAGGATTAGCAGGAGATTAACTATAGAGGACAGGCTGGGCAGGAGTAGTAAAGTGTGGCTGGAAGGGAAGCAAATGGACTGAAGGAATTAGAGTAAGGTTTTCTGGAGTAATGTCAACAATAATAGTAAAATTTGGGGAGTGAGCTTAGCTAGACAGACAGTTTCCTGTACTGCAGAACTTTACATAGATTTTCATATGGCCATGAATCTCTAAGAACAGGATTTTAATCTTTTAAGAAAATACCTAACTACAGGACACCCCCCCCCTTTTTTTTTAATGGAGCATTTGTGGACAATCTCTACAGAACACATTGTGAACATGCTGACCTAGAGAAGTCCAGCAATGGCTAGTTCCAGTTTGATTTAAAAGGAAAGCCCTGGGGAAAGGGAAGCCATTGTGGAAAGGGGGAGTGTCCAGGTTAAGCTATTGAAAGCACTGCTCTGAGCCCTGTGGCTTTGTTGGTGGATAGCTGGGTTACTGTCTATCCTTCCATTTAAACTCCTGCTTTCTACTGTTTTAACTCCTGCTTTCTACCGCTGAGTCCAGCGTCCGTTGAATCGTGAATATGAATACTGAAGTTGCAAAAGACAAAAGTGGGAATTTATGAAGTGTTTACATGTATGTTATTCAGTAGTTTCTCAAAAACAAGGTTGGATAAAGTCTATGAAAGCAAACCAAAACCTAATGACCTTTTACGATATGACCTTTTCCTTAATTGTAAGGACAAACAAGTGGATAATTGTCAAAAGAAGATAGACTTTGAAGTCTTGAAGGACTCTTTAGCAGTGACTTAAAATCTGGGGTGTTTACCCACCTTTTGAGAGGCAGCGACCTAGGCTCTGAGAGTGCCCCAGTTTATACTACCTGGGCATTGCACTGACTACTGTCTTTCCAGTGTAGTATGGTCTGTGAGTTTAAGGTGATTAATTCTGAATGTTGTCACATAAGATTTCCAAAGAAGACAGTGATTGGTGAGGACAGTGATTGCTGGCAGGGAGTGGATGTTTATATTGCATGATTTAGTTTCTAACAAAGATGTAATGTGAATCTTATGAGTATACCAGTCCACTCAAAATACTGAGACAAACCAAAATAGAAAGGTTCTGAATAGTTTTCATTTGCCGTATGTGTGTTTCACAGGCCCCCAAGTTCCCTCTTCTGTGCTAGTATCATTCCGTTCCTTCTTTCACGTAGCTTATCTTTATTGATGAGTTTTCTCTCTTAATCCCCTTTAAAAAAAATCACACGTGTGTATTCTTTTTGGCTATATATGTGTACTTATGATTACTATCTACCTGTGACCCAGCTGAAGTGTTCAGAGCACGTGGAAAATAACTTACTGGTAACAGTAGTACATTCTGTATATTTATTTTCTCCTGTGGATGCCTGAACTTTGTTTTCTTCACAGGTGAAGTCAGTGATAAACCTTTTGTTTGCTGCATATACTGGAGATGTGTCTGCACTTCGAAGGTATGTAAACATGGTGGCATATGGTTTAGCATACGGTTTACAGGTTTATAAGGTTGCTTCTGGGCAAAGGACCATTTTAAGGCCAAAGTCTCACTTCCCTTTCTCTCTAATATAAATGACCCAAACAAATTTATATTAAATCCCCATCTCCAGTGCCTCAGTCTTCTTGTGTAATCTTGTCCTTTCCTTTTCTTTTTAAAATTTTTTAAAATGTTTTATTTATTTTTGAGAGCAAGACAGACAGAGCATGAGCAGGGGAGGGGCAGAGAGAGAGGGAGACACAGAATCTGAAGCAGGCGCCAGGCTCTGAGCTGTCAGCACAGAGGCCGATACAGGGCTCAAACTCACGAACCGTAAGATGATGACCTGAGCCAAAGTCAGACGCTTAACCAGCTGAGCCACCCAGGCGCCCCAGTCTTGTCCTTTTCTACCTTCTAAAAAGCTCAGACCTCTTTTCTCCCAAGTGGGAGAAAACAACAAATCTGGCTAATTAATGTAGTGTTTTATTGGAGTTGAGTAATGTTTTCTCAATCCCCATTTCCCCTCCCCTTCTTATCTTTGGAGGTGAAGGGAGAGTGAAGATAGGGGCATTTCGTGCCCTGCTGATCACCAGGGTTAGAAAGGTTGCATAGGACTGCATACTTTACGTAAGATCTCTTGTATAGAGTTACAACTGAATTTTAACATGGAAAAATATCTATGCTTAATTTCTACCTTTGTCTAAGTCTGATTCATACTTCTATCAACAGTACTTTATTGCAAACTTCAGAGTTGCTAAGAGACTAGATCTTAATTGTTCTCACTACAAAAAAAAAAGTATGTGATGTGATAGGAGGGTTAGCTAATACTCCTGGGGTCATAATGTTGCAGTATATAAATGTATCAAACCCAACACGTTGTACACCTCAAACCTAACAATGTTCTATGTCAGTTTTTGTCTTAAAGTGTACTTTAAAAAATTAAATCGAAGTCTGATTAGTACTTGTAAGAGTGTAAAATGTTTAAATAGTGAAAACATTTAACTTTAGTAATAGGTGTTCATTTCTTGCCCTTCTGAGGCAGAAACTTCAGTATGCCACAGTTCTTTGAACACTGTTCTTTGAACAATAATGTAATGAAGCTGAATTCTGTGAGAGATGGTGAACATTTCCCCTTATCGGAAAAGAGGGGAAGAGGCATTTGCCCCAGAGGCCTGTGTACTGGTTGAACAGGCCCTCAAGTTCCCATTAGTGAGCCTGATAGAGGACGGCATCTGTGTCACAAGCCCTTAGATGGAACCGATGGGTAACTGTACAGGTGTGAATTAAATTTTATATGTAACGAATAGCTGTTCTTACAAATTTTCAGATTTGCTCTATCAGCCATGGACATGGAGCAGCGAGACTATGACTCTAGAACAGCACTCCATGTAGCTGCTGCAGAGGGTAATCTGTGAACCATTCATCTATTTTTTTCCAGGTGTGGTTTCTACTCAAGACTAAAATCTACTTGGTTTGTTTTGTAGGTCATGTTGAAGTTGTTAAATTTTTGCTGGAGGCATGCAAAGTAAATCCTTTCCCCAAGGACAGGTGAGAACTTACATCACCTTCTAACTTGTAAAAATGGCAAGTCAGTGTTTTATCACAATACAGGGCTATAACATTGGAGTGATGGTATTCTTATTTAATCCACTGTGTATATATTGGAGACATTCTTGAACTCGCTAGGTGCCTTACAAAGGCAACCAACAAAACCTTGTTTCTGCTAGGGTGATCATTCTCTCCCCCGTATCCTATTTCTCATCCAACGATGGTCTCTTATTTAGAATTTTTTGGGTTAATCTATCAGTCAGTACACTGTATGAAGAAAATAATGCTTTGTGTTTGTAAAGAGAAAATAGGAGTTTTGTCCTGTGGGGCTTACAACTATACAGGGTAAACAAGATAGATGAACATATAAAAAATGTGTAAGAATAGGACTGTCACAGAATAATAAAATGAGTATGTTGAGGTTTCTTGAAACTCCTAGCTTTGTTTGGTGTCAGTTTTAAAAGGCTCTGTAGAGTTGAATTTTAATCAGTGCTTTGGGAAAGAGATGAAATTTGAAGGCACGGAAAGAAGAGAAGGGCAGGGACTCTGTCTGCCGTGGGAGAAATCTGCCTGGAAATATATTTTGCTCCTCTCCTCTCTCTCCTGATCCACATGGCAAACCGCCATTCATCTTGAAGTGAATGCTGTCCACAACATGGACAGTCGTGGGGGCTTGAGAGCGCAGCTGATATACATAAATATATACTTCATGTCAACTCTGTGCTCATATACTTGCACCTTATGTAGCTGGAGGTACGTAATTGGATGGGCCAGTAATGAGAATAAAGGTTTAGAAGAATTGAAGGGAAAAAATACTTGATAGGTTTGTTAAGTATGATTAGGAGTTTGGATTGGATATTTGAGGACTGTATTAAGTTTGGAGCAAAGTTGATTATACTCTACCTGTTAGATCTTTACTGTTTTTTTAATTAGAAGTTTGGGCTTTATTAGTTCAAGCTGGTTGCAAGAAATGTGGAAGAGTTATGATGTCAGTGTCTGAAAATTGTTAGCAGTTTTCTAAGTACGGTAACACGTGGGTTATCTAACCATGACCTTTATTGGCAATATTCTAAAACCTCATGTCAGGAGGGCAGTCCTCCCTTTTATCCCCAAATGTAATGTCCACACCAGCTCATTCTAGAGTGAGAACTTGGAGAGTGTTTCCCCCTACCCAACCTTGTGCCCTGTGTTTATAATCCCAACTAAAATGCTATTTAACACATGCTGGAAACATTTACTGTGCTTCATATTTTATCCTTCCTATTTAAAGATTAAAATGTTTTGCTTTTTGTGGGTTTTTTTTTGCCTTAAATTGGCCTCTGAAAATGTGCTTTATATTTTATCCTTTATATTTAAAGATTGAAACGTTTTGTTTTGCCTTAAATTGGCCTCTGGGAATGTGGAAGTAGAGTACCCATCTGATAGGAGAAGTTAGCTAAATAACTAAGTTGGTGACTGGGTATTCAGCTATTCTAGAATATAAACCAAACCAAGACAACCCCTTTCTCTATTTTGGAGAATCTGTGTCACTTCAAATTGTAAAAAAAAGGCTTGAGTGAATTTAGTGATATTCTTTAAGCTGACAATTATTTCATGGAAGAAGAGTTATCAAAGCAGTAACTTGCAGTTAACATTCCATTTTCCCAGAAAGACAGATAATTATATGTTGTAGATGACTGAAAAGTCCCCCAACCTTCCAGTGTAAGGCCACGGACTCCCTAAATGAATGAAGGCCAATGTGGAAAAGGAGCTATTTTTTGAGAAAAACAAAGATACATGTAAAATATGACTTACCTGATTAAAAAAAATGAAGATTACCCAATTTTATCCCAGAATGTTTTTTGAGATGATTTAGAAAGCCTTTCAGTTTCATATTGTGACCCCATTAAAATGGAGGTAAAAAGTTAAAGACAGAGATGAAAAGGAAAGAAGAAACAGAAAGAAGGAAAACCAGAAGGTGGTGAGAACAGCCCATGAAAAAATGGAGTCAGAGCTCCTGGTAGCCATGGACAAGTGACGTAAGTGGAGAGAGAGGCTTCATAGTTTGTGAAGTATTAGGGGACTGATTCTCGCACTCTCATTCACGTGGGTTGTGAGTTTCATAGTATCTCCTCTTTCAAAAGGCTGATCGGCTGCTGGCAACCCTTCTTTTCTCTTCAGTCTTCTTCTCTTTCACTCTGAAGAGCACACACCAAACACACACTTACAGTGGAAAGGGTAGTTAATCTTCTGGTTGTGTGGTGGTCCATTTGAGCCCCTGGATGCCCATCCTTACCAGAGATGATGAAAATGTCAGTTCCTCTGGGGTTGATCTTCCTCCTCTGGTGTATGTTTGGGGCCTAATGAGGTCAGAGTTCTTTCCAGACTTCTGAGATTTATTGTGATTTTTGAATTGACAGGAACACAAATTTTCTATCAAAGGATAGGGTGATGGATGTTATATACCTGAATTTTCTTTGAACGTTTTATTTAAAGGGAGAGCCTGTGGGCTTTTTATGAAATTAAAAATCAGGAATCCCAGAGGAGTGTACTGTATCTGTCAACACTAGAACTTGCCCTCCACTTAGATATGCGAACAAGATCCATCTATGCAAGATCGTTCTCTCTTCCTCCCCATATCTCAAGCTGCCTGTAGGACCCTTTTTTGAATGATGGGTTCCTTTCTGTTTTTCTTCAATTTTTACTTGTAACATTGCTAAAATGGATAAATTTGAATGGCTCTTAAATCTGCACTTAGTAAGTAAGAATGCTGGATTATCATCTTTGTCCAGAAATTACCTAATGACCCAGTCCACTTTGTGCTACTTATTTAGGTGGAATAACACTCCCATGGATGAAGCGTTGCACTTTGGACACCACGATGTATTTAAGATCCTCCAGGAATACCAAGTCCAGTACACACCTCAAGGAGATTCCGACAACGGAAAAGAAAATCAAACGGTCCATAAGAATCTGGATGGATTGTTATAAAGGTCTTAAGCCCAAAATATAAATCACTTACCTATTTAATTGTGGAAAATGATTATGAAGAACATGTGTATTTCTATCTGGTAGTGATGTATATTTTACAACATTTGTCATTTCAGTGTTACTGGAGTTTTCTTCATTGTACACACAGGACAAATCTGATCTCTTTGGGAAAAAATAGAAATAAAACAATCTCCCTCCATAATGTGAGCAATATTTACCTCGTGCATTGTATAATTTGATGTAAAAGAAATAGTTACCAATGCTAGCTTAACTGTGTGGTGGTCCTCATGATTTATTTATGTGTGTTTCGTGAATTTTTCAATTTGTATGATGAACTTAGGCATTTATAAATTAAGTTCTGTTGTACAGTCTGTCCACATGGGTCGAGGCTGCCTTTAGAAGCAAAAGAGTGCGATTTTCAGGACTTCAAATGTAGAGCTAGTTTGAGAGTGTGAACAAGTATCTGCACTTAGGGTTATGTGTTTTAAATGTCTCCCTTCACCCAGCTTCATGACGTGACTCTTTAAAAATTAAAATAGTTAACAATTTGTTAGTAGCATAGACCAATTCTGATTAGAATTTATCAGGGAATCTGTTCAAGATATGTTTGGTGACCAAAATATATATGTGAATGTAGTTACATAACACGTTTGAAAAAATTTCCTTTTTCTGTATCCCCTTTAGTCCAGCCTCTCTTCCCAGACATCTAGCTATTTGCCTCTTCGCTTTAGCTGGGAACGTGGGTGCTGGCAAGCTATGCAGTTTTCATGTTTTCCACCGTAAGTCAGAAAATGCCTCGTATATCTGGCATCCGAGCTATAACTATGGCATTTGTCTTTAGGCGATGAACCAGAGACAAATTACTGAGCTAAGTACAAATTAGTCAAATTCATCAACCTAAAAAAGGAAAGGATGTGCTACCACAGCTCTTTAAGATCTGTTTCAGCTTCCAGGATAAAGATAAATTCGGATAAGCGCTCCAAGCTACCAAAGTTACTAGGATGGTATGAGAACTATTACAGTTAACATTTATTTTTAAGCCTATCATTAAAAGTCTGCATCAAAATATTTGTTCTATTTGGGGGACCAAGAGATGACTCCAGTTTTCTCCTGATTCCCTATTGTACAATTTTTGGTGGACTAATAATAAGAAAAGGCCATTTAATTTTAAATTGAGACCCGTTGTTTGTCCTAGGGAGGAACCATACTGGGCTTTATCCTAGCATACCTCAGAGGTAAAGGGTCTGCTAATGAGGATTTTTGTTATTACACACACACACAGGCATATACACACACAAATGGACTTCTCTGAGGCTATGTTTTGTGAAATGAGCAAAATCCTCCCTCAACTACAGGAATGCTAGCAGTTACAATGTGGCAAAGTCAGCAAGTTCCTTTTTTCCTGTTTGTATCCACACACACTGCTCTTTCCGACCTTTATCATGCCTAATGGCCCCTTTTCCACTCCAGCAGCCTCCAAATGTTCTGGGTTTTGCTCCCAGTCTAAGTCCGTGGCTTCAGCCATTGCCCTCCTGGGACCTGGACAGCACCTCCTGTGGTGGAAGGGTGGCCAGTGTCCCTAACAGCTGCGTCAGGCACAAAGCCATTCCCACGTGTATGCTTCTGTGGGGAATCTGGTGGCCAGGCATCGGCCCTGCTGCTGTGTTCCTGCCCGCCCCCCCCCCCCCCCCCCCCCCCCCCCCCCCGGGTCTACCAAGCCGTGCAGGCAGGCAGTATTGTGTCTGCTTCACACAGTATTCGCAAACTGCTATAGGAGAACAGCATTATCCCCAGAGATACTATGGGACAGATATTCTTTAACTGAAATCACTTTGCTCAAACAGCAGCTTGCTTTGTGTGATTAAAATGAAACAGTAAGATGATTCAATTGTGTGGCTTAAAAGTTACCAACAGTCTTGAGGCTTTAAAAAGAGGTTGTAACCATCAATTTGGAACAAAGAGAGTTTTTTTTTTTTTTTTTTCAGATCAAAACTATTTTGTAAAATCTTTGTGGTGTAGTCAAATATGCCCTTAATTACCCATGAGGTTACTTATGACTGTATGCCGGGTCCTGCTCTGGCTGTTTGATGTTGGCTGGTAATAACAAGTACACTTGGTTTAAATGCTTTTGATTGTGCTCTTGACTGCTGCCATCAGTATACTCCAAAGATCTCTTTGTTTTGGCTTTGGGATCGTACGTGCTTTTCCTGTATCATGAGAGCTCTCTATATGGTCATGTTTACTTAAAGCTTCTTACATACTGTTGTTTTTGATAGTCTCAATTCTAATAATGATCTCATTTTTGGGTGTAATGTGCTGTATCCCACTACTGACCCACACTGCCCTTTAGCTGCACAGCTGGATTAGCTATCAGCCGTTTGTTGCTGTTATCTGTCTGGCAGGGGCCGAATGACCTGAGGTTGGATATAGATTCTTCCTGGGGACTGTACAGCTATGAATGTATTTGCTTCCAGAACCTCCCAAAGTGAATCTAATCTTAAAATTATAAGTTGTAAGTATTCTGAAATTGGGAAATATTTATTTTAAATGAAATCAGGTAGTGTTGCTTTTTACAGTGTAATAAATACATGTATCAAAAACAAACCCTGTAAAAAGTGATTTTTTTTTTTTTTAAACAACCAAGGTTGGGAAGTTATATAAGTGGGTTGGGAACTCTGCTGTGTGTATGGACTGTACCCAGCTGGTTCAAATCCATTTCTAATGCCTACTCTGAGCCAGGTGCTATGCAAGGTGTCATCTGGGGTTATCACAGTGATTTAGAAGAGAATCTGGTAAGGAGTTCATCCTTGAAGGTGGGAGGGTGGACAGGCAGGTTTCTAGTGCTCTAGAAGCTAACACTATCATTGTGCAATTAGGACATGCTCAGTAAATACCTGAAGAACTCAATCATTAAACATGTCCTTCACCAGGAGGGGTTCTAACCTCCTTTCGTGAGAAGAGAGCTTGTTTTCACAAAGCCTTGGCATCTATTTAGGGGGCTGAGTCTAATCCTGCCACAATAGGGTGGGCTGAGCTGGTAAGCTGCAGCTCTTTACTGGTATGTGGGGATATGGAATGGCATTCACATCCAATGCCACTGGTCTATGGGTTTAGGGTTAGAGTATGGCTTTCTAACCACAGAGATGGTACATGAATACCATGGCTGCCATTTTCAACTGTTAAAGTTGTTTGTCACAAAGTAATTTGCTTTGCTACAGTAGTCAGACAGTGTTAATACAGCAGTCAGACAGTGTTAATCATCTGCATTACTAACATTTTAGGACTGGAAGAGACATCAGCCATCTGTAATCGAATCCCACTCTTTCATAGATGAAGCTGAGACCCAAGAGTGAGCTGTGATTCAGAACTCTTAGTCTCATGTTCTCTAATATCCTAACACACTGTGCCCACTATGCACAGAAAACTCGGCTACTTGCCTATTAGCTAAAATCTCTCTGTGGAGTTTTAAAGAGAAGTATAAATGCTACAATGTTAAGCCCTGCAACATGTGGTTAAATTGAGCTATGCATATATACATCTGCAGATAGAAGCGGGACATCAGTGCAGGGGAAACAAACAGATGAATAATGCCAAATACTAAGAAATTAAATTATTCTTAATACAACATAAGTATCTTCTTTTGGTGGAATTTTTTTTTTTTTAAGGGCTGGGTAATCTTCCTAATTTCACTTGCTAACCCTCACAGTAAAATGAGTAAATCCATGAATCCTAGACCAGATAAGCACAGGGAAGCAGTCATGAATGTTAGGTATATAAAGGATGTGATTTACTAGACTAGGGAAGGTATGTGTGTTCTGGGATGGGAAGGATGAGAAAATTAAGTCTGTTATTACAAAGGGGCAAAGACTGGGCATTTTATTTCTGGTCTAGAACCTAATTCCAGGCCTCTCTGCCCTCCCAGCTGCCTCTCCACATGTCTTTTAAAGAGTCTACTAGAGCTGAGTCCGACAAGCAGTCATAGTAACAAAAGGATATTAAGATTGCTTCGTGTACACAAAACAGGGAAAGACTACAGACATACCAACACTGGGGATTAAAGAAGTGTGATGGCATTACAAAATATAGGCTTTGCAGAGCTTGATAATACATATTTGACAGCTTCCTGTCAGAAGTACCGTTTAGGTACCTCTACATCTGTATGCCCAGTATAAATTTAAGAAGTCTAAAAACTGCTTAAGTATGTTTTTTTCCCCCAACTGGTCAAGCAAGATGTTTCATTTGCTTGACTATATTTTTTAAGAGCTATATAAATTCATCTTAGAAGGTTCTAAAAACCATTATTATCTTTAGCCTTCCTAAAACTGCTTTAAATGCCATTTCTATGAAATTGTGCATATTTTATATAACATTTATCTTCAGCTTTTGGGCATGTCTGCTTCACATAAGTTTAAGTTTTCATAAGACTTTTATACTAGAACATGTGATTGAGTATCTCAAAACATCTTAAGTCCCGAAAAAAGCAGGGGTCTTTGTCTGTTTTTGTTTACCAGAGTTTCTCAAAATCTAGAATAGTGCCTGGCTCATGGCAGGTGCTCGAGATATATACCTGATGAACTAATAAAGGAATGAATCTTAACTACCCAAAAGAAGCCACTCAAGTAAATACCCCTTACCTTGGGAATAGCATCCTATTTCAAATAGTAAGTACCACAGTTTTCAAAGCAATTGCTAGTTTTTCCTGTTTTCCCTGGGTTAGTCAGATGTGAAGGGAGCACTTTGTTCATTAAGACTTAATATTCCATTCTAGCTCACAGGCAATAAGTAAATTTCAGTCATTTAATGCTAAATAAATAGCTCAATCTATTCACTGCCATCTCCGAAATCTCCTCCGTTAATAAGGAGGAATTTTTTCCATGTGGTACATAAAAGCTCTATGCTTAGCAAACCCTCTACAAATACTATATGAGAAGGACACTTAAACATCCCTAAGCCAGGATCTACATGGGGACTCGTTATAATGATCAGTTATATAAGAATACAAACTTCTATTGGCTAGGCAGGGACTTATCTGCTGTAGAAATATAGCTCTCAATGTTTCTTATGAAGAAACTTTATATTTTCTAGATGTAAATAGTGCAGATGAGGAAGGTCCTACTTGTTAACGATGCCAGAATTCAAGCCTACACCACTCTTCCCTGACGACTCTTCAAACAACAGTTAAGTTTAACCTGCCACATTTATGTCTAAGTGGCAATTACGTCTTTCATTACACTTTTTTTTCTAGCACCCAGTGCCTTTTACTTTGAGAAGGTCACAGCTTTCTAGTTTCCAACATCTCTGGAGAAAAATGCTTCCTTTTGGCGTGGGCACAGTCATTTTTCAGGAAGAGCTCCTCTAATCCTGGGGTGTGGGGCTGAGATGTGGCTTTGGAGACAAGCCAGAGTCCCACTTTACATGTATTTTTAAGTTAGAGACTTATATTGGCAGTACCAAAATTCGTTTCAAAATAACTGCCAAATGATTTGTGCATTTGGAGGCCGCTGTGGTCAGCAAGACCGGAGCAGGGTTTTTTTGGTTTGCTTTTTATGGTGCCTATTGCACCTTATTCCAACAATGCTTCCCACCTGCCGTCCTCCCCTGTCCCTTCCGCCACCGCGGAGCCAACTGTGAGAAGGCTGGGAAAGGGCAGTGCTCAGGTGTGTGGGCTTGTTCACCTTACTTAAAAATAAGAACTCACACATTTTTCCATTGAATTGTAAGTAGGAAAAAATGAGAAAACCATCAAACCTGTACTTAATGCCAGTAACTTTAAAAATCTTTACGCCAAATGCTGTTCGTAAGAGACTAGCAACCGAATTCCAACAGTTGTTAAGAGTAAACAAAATCTCTCGGCTGGCGCAGTAAAATAAAAACCTTGCCAGCCTATTCTCCAAGGGCAAAAATATATCAAATAGTTAAATGCCAACAATTGGGAACAATATTTTTGTAATGTGCTCTTCTGTGTTCCTTGCTCATTTCAACTTAAAAAGTCAGTGCAAAGCCAGCCAGGCTCATATGGGTCTTATGTAAAAACCGAGAGGAGGAAACCACCACGTGCATGTTGTATTTAACGCAATACATAAACTTTGGTTTTAAAAATAGGTTTCGAGAAAACTTTCTCCCCAGCAGAACAATATGGCATTTTCACACAACAGTATAACTGCGGGGGTGACAGCGGGGAAATGAAGGTGCAGCTACAAAGACAGCAGTGTGTGACAGTTCTCTGCAGGGCCTGGCACACCCACCCCACTCAACCACGTGGCCTGTGTCAGTGCAGGTGAAGGAAGACGGTAAGTAACAAAATACACTTCACAAAACATCAGAAAGCGGTCTAGAAAAAGCACAGGAGAGATAATGGAACCATCTGCAAATGTATTTGTCAGAGACACACATTTATCAGTGAAAAACATGTCGTTCTCAATGCGGTTACACAGGATGAGTTTTCACATGACTTGACTCTCATATTATCTCTGGTTAATTAGTTGTCAATTACTATTTTTTCTTCTCAATTTGAAAATTCTGTGGCAAAGACCAAATACCAACCAATGATAATAAAGACAAATTAACCCATTTGAGAAACATGAATTAAATTTCTGAGTTGGTCTGCATCTATGATTAATTTTGACTTTTTGCTTTCTAAAAACGGGATTTTGCCTTGTGAGAGCTGTTGTTAACAGCCTGGCTCCTGTGAACAGAAGTGTGAAGACGATTTCATTTACTAGGGACCATGATAAAGGCAGAAGATAATCAGCTTTGGATATTAAGATTTAAACAGGAAAAAAAAAAACTACTTACGAATTTGGAAAATATATTTCCTTCTATTGCTATCAGCCAGTAACATCATGCCATAACAAAGAGAAAAGCGAAGCCTCCCAAGAATTTGCTCTGAGCTTCATACGGCTCGTGTGGAAGAACACGACCTGTATCCCTGCCTCTAGATACAGGACGGCTACCTTCGCTAAACAGTTTATGGAATTCTAGGTAACTTAGCTTTGAACTATTCCAGAGGTAAACACCAATGGAAAACCTCCAGCCATATGTAAAGCAGAGGGAACAAATAAGAATTCTCCGGAAGAGAAATTTGCCAATCCTGTATCAAGAAGTTCCCCAAGTAACCATGTGATCTGCCCGACAACCTGTAACGGCTGGGCCTGGACTCTGGGCACAGCGTTGCTACGTGCTGCTTCATTGCGCTCCCCCTTTCCCAAAGAAGTCTCATTCTAGTCCTCATGTTTTCAGTGTTATCTGGGTAGTTTTCACTTCTCAAACCCACTCTGTGGAGAGGGCCTTTCAATTTTACCTTTCGTAAGATGCATGAAGCCCTTCAGAGTAACAGACGTTTGTGAATTAGGGGAAAATCCACTTGCTATCAACAGGTTGCAGCAAACTTCTTCATCTTTGTTTCATTTCCCTAGAAACACAGGATGTGAAGGAACAGAGTAGCAGGAGGGAGTCACAGATGGGAAGGAAACATGTCGCCAGAGAAGAGGAGAAAAATTCATGCTCTATACTGCATTCATCTGTGAAAAGATAAAATGTGGTTGAGTTTATTACACTGCTCTTATGAAATGCAGATTCATATATTTAACACCACTTGTCTGTTCTACAGTGGGGTAGTAGGAAGACACTTCAAACAGCAAATAACAACCATGGAATTAGGGGCCTTCAGCATGTGCCATCCATCCTTTATCCTGGACTAATCGAGACCTTTTATATCATCTAAGCTGACGGATTATTCCTCTGCAGCCTGCTGGCTTAATTCTGTCAATTCATCCAGGCCACATAAAAGCTTTTTGCTGTTATGCAAGTCTGGGGGCAGAGCAACGTGGCAAATCTGCTCGTGTAAAACAAGGGTGAGGCGATGCTGCGCTCCACGCCAAAGGGAGGAAGGGATGTGGGGAAGTGTGGAGTTTTCCTTAAAGGCCATGCACTAGGAACAATAAACAGATGTCTTTCAGGCACAGACTAGAGAAACAGAATTATGAGGAATCCCTCCATCTCCTCTGGCAGTGCCACCTGCCCAACTGCACTGAACAGGGCACCTTGTGGGCAGTACAGTGCTCACCCAGAGACCACTAACCTGCCACTGACTTCCCACCTCAGTCCATGCCGGGTTCTCCCTTTAGACCAGGTACTCTCGACCCAGGATGAGTCCTCCGGCAAAGTCTGAAGACATTTATGATCATTATGACTGCGTGTGTCATGACCCACGACTAGTGGGTAGAGGCCGGGGATGCTGCTAGGCATTCTACAATGCACAGAACAGCCGTCCCCCACCAACACCAGAAAATTATTGGGGGCCCAGAATAGCAATAGAAACACAGGACTAGGGGCACCGGGGTGACTCAGTTGGTTAAGTGTCTGACTTTGGCTTAGGTCATGTCTCACGGTTTGTGGGTTCGAGCCCCACATGGGACTGTGCTGACAGCTCACAGCCTGGAGCCTGCTTCGGATTCTGTGTCTCCCTCTCTCTCTTCCCATCCCCTACTCTCTCTTCCTCAAAAATAAATAAACATTAAAAAAAAAAAACACACAGAACTAGACTGTAAGCAGAAAGGTATGCTAAAAGGACTAAATTAGGTAACACGTACAATGCCTAATATAGTAGGTGGGAAATAGTAGATGATTAAGCAATGCTCCTGTTGTAACTGTTAGCTTTGACCAGAGGCCTCTAGGAGAGTAGACCGTTTATCATGTAGTCCCAGAGGAAAAAGTTTACTGTACAGGAAATCCAGACTCAACAAATAATCAAGTCATCCTGCAGAAAACACTGGTGCTCTGTCTCTCTTGGACAATTTCCTCGGAGCCTGCAGCGCTGCTGTTCCTGACCCCAGTGTGGAGCTGCCGCCACCAGACGTGGTGGAAACAGCCAGCTCTCAGAGATGGAGTCCATTTCAGAGCATCTGCCCTCACACCAGGAGGAGGCGCTGAATGGAAATAGTGGCCACAGGTGAGGACACATAATGTGAGACAAAATTTGGAGACTAATCCAACTCTTATTTTGTCTGGCGAGTGCCATGCCCATATTAAGCCTCTTCTAGCTCTTTTCGTCTTCTAAAGGTTTAGTCTGGGTGGGTGGGTGGGTGGGTGGGTGTGTGTGTGTGTGTGTGTGTGTGTGTGTGTGTGTGTGTGTAAAATAGGTTTATTTCCCTCACAAATGGAATGAGGGAAGTCAGCTGGAATGGCATGGAATGGCTATTGGTGGGGGGGGGGGGGGAGGTCATCCAGAGACCATAAAGCCATTTCCTGAGAGTATTTAAATTGCTCTCACAGTTATCATTCCAAGAGCACAGAGAAAGTAGTCAAACTGCTTGCAGAGATGGAGAGAACTAGTCCATCTTATTTTCTCAAGGCCAAGGGCAATAACGGTGATGACAGAGTTGGAGCTCTGACTTCCAAATCCCAAACACAGGCATCTCACCCAGAAGCCACACTGCCTTTGTCTTAATAACCTGGAATAAAACCTACTCGGTCCTGTGCAAACAGCTTCTCTGTGGTGGATGTTTTGAATGAAACAAAGCTCGGCTTTTTCTGGGAGGTATTCCAGGAGAGTGGACAAGAGCACGTGCGCTGGAGACATACCAGGTGGACTTAAACATTCATGCCATCATTTACTAGCTGTTTGCTCTTAGTCAGGTTGTACAGTTTTGGGGGTGAGGGTGGCTCTTTTTCCACACTGTAAAAGTGAGAATAACAGTAATGCCTAACTCAGAAGGTGGTTGTGAAGACTGAATAAGTTCCTACCTGTGAAGTGCCCGGTACAGTAAGTGCTTACTAAGTGTCACCTACTAATGATGATCATGATGACAGTGTAACTTGCATAGGAACAACAAAGCAGGTACAAAAGAAGATGAGCCATTTTGTGGTTCCATCAATAGACTGTATGTTCTTGGAACAGGGCTTTATATATATTGTCCCATTTTTGTGTTGGGCTCATAATGCACTTTTTAGCAGGGTCGGGGGCTACCTTCCAACAGAGGACACATCCCTGCACATATAAAAGTTTCATTCTACATTTGCCGGCGGGAACAGAAGTGACTTTTTTTAGTTCTCAACAATCACGAAGGTGTAAGGAATTACAGTCTCTGAAGATTTTAGTCTATGCTTCTTTGGGTGAGAAAAAAGGACCAAGAAAAAAGTTAAGTACCAGAGACTTGACTCTGAACAGGTGCTGTGGTAACACACACACATTCCTTGAACACGAGGCTGGATGACCCCGGGTGTCTCAACAGTGGTCCCCTGTGACCCCTCTCCTTTCTCTGACCCCCTTCCTCGTCACTGAGCACACGGTCTATGCCAGGCCTAAGGTACGCAGTGATGAAGAAATGATAGCAATAACTCAGAGAGTAGTTTTTTTTAAAGGATTAAACACATTTTTAAAAATACACTGGAATCACTTCATGTATGGAAAGGGCTTAAAATTAAACAGCATCAGCAAAATTCCAGTCAACCGAAAAAAGTCTTTAGGAGGAAGAATTTTGGTCTGACAGGCAAACAATACTATCTGATTTACTGAAACACATTCTCCCTGAGGGAGATCCTCTCTATTGTGGACAGCCCTGTTCCTACTGTGGTCATGGCACCAGTAACCCTGTCACTTCTGGAACCTTCTACCGCTGGCAGGCGCCAGCTGTACATTTTAGTTCTCAAGTGTGAAGCAAGTGAGGCTGTTTCATCGCCGCTGGCGAGGCATCTGTAATTATCGTAACCATCAAGCGCCACTCCTCTCCCTTCCAAAAAAACGGCACTTCTTTACTCAGACACGGCATCGACATAACAGGCCGGAGGAAAACGGTTTATCAGAGAAATCATAGCTCCTTAATATATGAAGAAATTTACAAGGACAACTTGGAAGGGCAGAGGGGGAACTTTTAAATGTCTGAGATGTCATTTAGTTCTTGGAAGGTGCGGAGCACCGGGGACCACGCAGCCCGGGCTCGGACTCAGCTTGCTGATCTCAGAGGCGCCCTCGCCGCCCCCGCCCGAGGCCCCTTCTGGCACGCTGCGGACAAGCCGGGGGTGTGTGGGCGCCCTCCCCACCTCACGGAGCACGCGGTCTGCCAGCACAGAGGACACCCCCGGGGGGTACTCACCATAGTGTCGAATTCTACAGGACCCACTATCCGAGACACCTCATCAAACTCCTCAGGAGACATAGGGAGAAGGTTGTCTGTGGTCTGGAGTCGAGAAGGATGACTAAAACGGGGAGAAAGGAGAAGGAGATGTTAACATCTAGATGCACACAGGGACACTTCATCCTCTGCTGTGACGGGATTATCACTTGACGCTTTTTGTTCAGCTGGGTGCATACATTCGTACCGTACATTTGGAAAAGCACAGATCATGGGAGGTTCACGTCCCCAGCCCGGCCCCTTGGGAAACGTACAGGACTCTAGAGATGTGAGTGAGAAATAGCCAGACTGGACCCTGCGCCGCTTCTGCCTGGTTAGACCTGTGTGCGAGCGTGTGCGGTGAGTCACCCAGAGAGGGCGATGCCTTGGGGCCGACCGTGGCCCCAGAGGCACCGAGAAATGTCTGGGGAGTCCCTCATCCCTACCTTGAGGTTTGTATGCAGATAAAGCTGCTCCAGAGTGTTTTTACATGAAGGCTACATCCATTCACCCCAAGACAGTGCTGCAGGCCAAATAACTGACAATGACTTTTCCAAATTTTTTTCTACCTTTTATAAAATGAAACAACAAAATAAAAGCAAGCGGAAAAAATGTATCTCAATCATCACTTTGGCCTTTCCTCAATTGAAAAGAACTACTTTCCCACTCTGATCAATTTTTGTTCATTTTATTTATACTTTTTCAAAGTATCAGTTTGGAGGGAACTTAGAAACCTTATATACAACCTTGGGTAGTTTTTTCTTTTCCTTTTTTTTTCTTTGTTTTTTTTGTTTGTTTGTTTGTTTGTTTATAAAGGCAGTAAAATTCTGATAGGCAGTGACACCGGGATCTCTATTTAGGATCTTTCCAACAAGTCCAACTGTGGCGGCAGCGGCAGCGATTACAATGAAAAAGCACAGTACGAGCATCTTCACCAGGCCCCAGCCAGGAGCAGGGCTGGGTTGAGGTTTTTAAACATGGCACTCTTCTGTGTTCACTTACACTTCAGACACAGAAATCAATTCAGTCTTGATGTATCCAGTTCCTTTAGGGCCATCAAGTTCCATTGGTTCTGGAGCTGGAAGCAAACACATCGGGTACAGCTTTCCGTTAGCAGACCTCACACAACAACAGATGATCAACATTCTTTCATCAAAGTTCTACTGTTTTTCTTGACAGTCAAGTTAGAGTCCCGTAACTTTAAGGGGTTGTGACTTCCCTGCCTGGGTCACCTGAAATCCTAGGGGAAATGCAGAAGCAAGTCAAAGGTAAGGGAGAAGAGTTCAGTACAGAAGTCAAGCTGAGAGGTTTCTCCTTCCCAGGCTCAAAATGCTGCAGAAGTTGGAGCCCCAAATCTGTGAAGTTCTGTCTGGCGTACTGGTCCTGGCCTGGCTGCTGAGACACACACAGCTGTCAAGGTGAAGCTGGGGGTGTCTTCTTCCCAAAGCAATTGCACTAACATTGAGATTTCTGGTTCTAAACTATAATAAACTGTGTTGGTGTGTTCCGAACCAGATCAGTCTGACTTGAACGTTCTCAAATGCAATTCAGTGAAGAAGGAAAAACAAGAGACCTGTGTTCTAAGCCTACGTGTACTCTTAACAATAATCACTAGAAATAATATGATCTAATAAATTACCTGGATAACCCTGAATGAACCATTTTCCTTCTCCTGGGCCTTAGCTCCCTAATTTTAACAGAAACGGGCTGGTATAATGAATTGGCCATAGTGTTCCTGCCATTTACCTCTTTCCTTGTGGAAAAAGCAATAGTGTAACAAATACAGAAGACCACAAATGGACTTTATCAACATCCCTTAAAATGAGACATTATTTGTTCATTTCTTACTATCCGTATCAAGCCAAATAACATGTTTCAACTACGTCTGGGTTTATACCATCTTTGGAAAGCCTGTTTGCAGTGATTCAAAAGAAAGTGCTGCCTTAATAACATGGCATGGGTGAAGTCTGTGCAGGTACTGTATACTTATAGGGAGGCAAGAGCAGTGTGTGTTATTAAATCCTGTCTCTAGCAAACCTTGGGACAAGGATAAATTGAGAACCTAAGCACCAGGAATGACTGAACTGTGCTATTTACTCATCAGGGCAATGATTACGTGCTTCCTCCACCTACCTTCCTTTGGCCTGGAGTAGTATTTCCCAAAGGCATGGTCCTTGTCAATATTTGGATACAGATACTTCAGGGGATTCTCTGGAATATTTTCAGCAGCCATGACTTTGTAATTGCGAATAATATCAGGGAACGTAACAGCGGAAAGTTCTTTCTTTGTGTAGGGTTCCACTGCATGGAAGTAAGGTTCTGAAAAGAAGAAGAGCTCAGTGAACCCCACGGACCATCCCAAAACACTAGAGGGGAGAAACAATGCATTGCAGAGTTTGTGGATTTGAGCGGACCTGGTAAGAACTAATCACAGTAGAGGATTTACAGCACAGTATGCTGCTTTACTTCTAAACTATAATCCTTTCTTAGAAACAGGACAAATAGGGGCGACTGGGTGGCTCAGTTGGTTAAGCATCTGACTTTCGCTTAGGTCATGATCTCGCGGTTCATGGGTTCGAGCCCCGCGTCAGGCTCTGTGCTGACTGCCAGCTCAAAGCCTGGAGCCTGTTTCCAGTTCTGTGACTCCCTCTCCCTCTGACCCTCCCCTGCTCACGCTGTCTCTCTCTCTCCTAGAAATAAATAAAACATTGAAAAAAAAAAACAACAGGACAAATAAAGGCAGCCATTTACTTGCTGGTAATGCAACAACACTGCATTTATCATTATTTGCTGACATTTTTAACCTGGCAAGGAGAGGTTTATCACACATCTTTAGCAGCCTGAATCTTTAATGATGTATCCACCCACAGCCAGATAAATAGATTCTAATTTGGTCACCTTGGTGCAAGTCATAGAGTAAATTAATAAAAAATACTCTCACTTTCTGGTTGTTTTTCTTTTCAGATTGAAAAATGAAATTTTTTATTGAAATGAATGATGCCAATACATGGAAAACAATTTTTTAAACACGCAAAAAAAGGTCCTATTTATTACTTTTTCTTCTAATCTTTGCTGTAATAAACCAGTGTAATTCACTCATGGTCTTATTCACAGACTTCATTTGACTGCTGCTTCCTAACTGATCCAGAAGCTTGCTTTTGGGCACACACAGTCCAGAGGCTGCTGTTCAGGTGCTCTGGGGACTCTGTTCTACGACATCAGACTACGCGGGCACCATAAGCTAGGTAGCTGGTGCCACCCTACTTCAGCTTTCTGGTTGCCAAGGATGTTCCCCTCCACGGCTGCTGTGCTAGCTCCATCGCTCAGTCAGCAAGGAAAGGCACTCTCTGGGGAGAAGGTGAAAAGGCAGCTTCTAACATCAACTGCCTATCCTGGGCCCTAACCCCAGGTTTCTTGTATTTTTATTTGGAGAAAAAAAATAGAATGAGAAAAGTACCCTATCTTTTTTGCACCTTTCCACGGAAAGCAGAAAAGTCACTGGAATGAAATCAGTTTTTTCCTCCAGTCCCTCAAATAGAGCAAATTATAAGCAACTGAGAAAAGGAACCAGTCTGTCGATATCATTCTTTCATCTCTACTGTTCAGCCTCCCCTCCGAAACCTGTTCCATAACGCAAAGGTGTTTGGAGGCTGTTAGCCACAGATTCATTTGGCCAAACAGTAACCTGAGATAGAGCAGAGACGAACGTGCGCCTGCTCTGTTTGAAGGCAGGGTGGAGGGCTGCACCGGTCCCCAGGATCCCTCACAGAGCTTGCCGGCAGAAATGCTCCCACGTGGGATTCCCCACAGCGAGTCTGGAAGCATGTGCCTGTACAAAGTGGGTTTCCTCCCAAAACTGGTTGCCAGCCATGCTGACTCACATCCTTCATCTACAGTAACAGCCCTGACGAAAACAGAAGAACTTGGCCTTGTCTTTTATTTATTTATTTAAAATGTTTATTCATTTTTAGGAGAGAGAGAGGAGTAGGGGAGGGAGAGAATCCAAGGCAAGTTCCAGGCTCTGAGCTATCAGCACAGAGCCTGATGTGGGGCTCGAACTCACAAGCTATGAGATCATGACTGAGTCAAAAAGTCAGACACCACTGACTGAGCCCCCCAGGCGCCCCTAGCCTTGTCTTTTAAAAACCATCATTTCCATAGCATGTCCCAGGCAGTGACTCACAAATATTCATGGCAATGTATTAAATCCTATCTGGGAGGCTCGGCTCGGGGTAAGGATAGGATCTGCAATTTTTTGTCAAAAGCTCAATATTTGTACAAGTTGATTTGCAGTGATGAGGAAGGGCTTTCGCATTCATGGTGCCGATGGAAGGGTACGCCTTCACTTACCACCTCCATTCTGGGACCGCTCCACCCACGTGAACGTGATGGCGCCTTCACGGCAGCTCTCACTGAACCGCAGCAGGAACGTCCCTGGCTGCTGGTCCTTCAGCAGGGCACGCTCTCGCTCCTTGCTGATAAAGCCCACGATACACCTGGGTGTGCAAAGAGATTGGGGAGGTCCTTTGAGAGTCAGCCAGCTTTTGAATTTTCATGTGAACTTACACGTGAACTTACTGAAACTTGACAAAAGAACACAGGATAAAAATGTGTATTTTAGATGCTTTAAAATCTAATTGACACTTGGGGACGGATTTCACTTATGCCTAAGTCTAAAAAAACTCATTAACACACTGCCAACAGGATGCTATAGGGGATCAATAAATATTGGCTGGGTTAATAAGCCTTTTATGTTCATTTGATGATCTTTTTTTCACTTGATTATTTTTACAAGCCATGAAAATGTTTGAATTTCTACATCTGATATACTAGAGAGAAAATTCAAACAATGTATTTCTATGTTCTAGCGCTTCTGACCAAGTTAAAGCCTTTTGGAAGCCTCAACTGACCCTGGAATAAGTTACATAAAAACAACTTGCCAAGTTAAAAAAGTTTTTCTCCTTTCCTAACAGCAATATAGTAAGTAGGTGCTTAAGAAATTTTTGTTAAATGAGTGAACGCATGAATGCCACTAAAACATTTTTAATTAAATGTTAAAAATACATATACACATACTACAAACTATAAGTTTAATCTTATAAGGTTCCACTATCATGAAGCCCTGAAGGGACAGCCTAGAAGCATCCATTTCTGTGAGATGCACACAAGTCTTATCAAATAATGAGGTTTTCCCAGGTCAGGCCTGTCTCAGCCTTACAGTAAGGAAGTGTGTACTAAAAATACGTTTCAAATATAAATCTATCCGTGGCCCTTACCCATCATTCCAGAGAGAGAGCAGGTGTTTTTTAATGAGTTCAAGGATGCTTTCAATCCAAAGCCAGAAAGGAAAATTTTTGTCATTTATATTTTCCTGCAAGTGTACAAAGGCACACATTAGGGACAAGAAAATTCAAAATACTAACTTACCAGCCCTCTTCCCACCATCGGATTGGATTTTAATTTGCAAAGCCTGCCCAGCTGCCAAAACTAATGCTGTCCCCTCCAGAGCCGCCCCTCTCCTTATCAGCTTGCAGACACCAAGCTCTCTATTTCCTGGGGCAGGCCCTGCTTCCCTCTCTAAACCACAGCGAACCAGCCAGGGAATGACCTCCAGAGTGAACACAGAACAAAGGCTGCCCTCGTACTAGTAAAATCCAGTAGCGTGAGCTTGTCAGCACTGTCTGGTGACCCCAGTGGGGTCTGATTATTCCCTCCAACTGGTCCCGCTGCTTGAGCAGGCTTGGGAAAACTCATCTGGCCCATCAGGCTGTCCAAGCCGGCACAGAGCACACATTTCTCATGAACGGGGCTAAAATGCTGCCAGGCAAGGTACCGGTGTGAGTAAACACGACTCGTTTCAGATACGAAAGAATGTTATCACACACGCAGGCGCTTCCTGTCCGACTCACACTTGGAGACTGACCTCCACTGAAGGAAAGTAAACAACCTGCCTGAGGGGTTCCATGGGCCAGAGACAAGCATGCCAAAATAAGCACACAGTTAAATCACTACTGCAGCAAAAACTACGAGAACAGCAACACGGAGTGAGCACTCAGAGTATAAAACCCAGAGGGCACCCACCTTACAGAACCTCGTCCATGGAATGAGACCATCAGGGCCAGCATTAGGACCTAGCCAAATAAAAATATGCTGTTTCAGGAAACAAAACACTGATTCTGAAGCTTTGGTTACACTGACAGCTCTTGTATTTCCTTTCAAAGAAAAGGGCCAACACCCCAAAGAGAAAGATTGTATGTACGTAGTTGATACTCTCAGACATATTAATGCTAATTAACTGTGCTTTCTGGAGAACCTCTCAATGCAGTATCATCTCCCACTGCCTCCTCCTTCCTTGGCAGGCTCCTTTCCCAGGGGTCCTACAGAGTTCTCTCAGACTTCTAGCCAAGACCAAGATCACCCCTAGGTGATCTATTTAACTAACACTTGGCTTTTCAAGCTTATTTTGGATATCATTTGGGTACTTCCCTCGGCCCTCCTCCAAGTGGGACATGGATTCAGGAGGCTGATGCAAATCAAAAGTCAAGGGAGAGAAACAAAGGGAAGGAAGCCTAGGGGTTACCAGCTACACGAATTAAAGCAGTCCCGGCTGTACGAGGCGGTGAGCCCATCACCTCTCTTTGCAGAGAACCACAAATAAGCCTTTACAGGCAGAAATGATATGTCTTAATTCACATCAAATAAGGAAATGGAACAAGGTGATTTCTTACATCTACTTAAATAGCATAAGACCCTCACTGTGACAGGTCACGAGAAGGCCACTGATGAGAGCTATGTGGTTGGGAGGAGTCTACTGGAATCTGCAATACACACAATTCTGCTGTACAGAAAGCAAATCTGGAAAAAAAAAAAAAAAGCTGCCTGTGGATTTTCAAAGATATAGTTCAGATATTCCCATTCATCCAAGATTTGACCTTGAGACTAGCAGGCCTCGGATCTCCTTTATGTGGAAGACTAATTAATTCATGATATTAGCTCCTGACAGGGAATTATCTATCATGGCCTGGATCCTGCCCATCAGGCAAAACTGCTGCTAGAGGGATGTCACCCTGATGCGGACATGTCTCCATGTACCTGGGCCACCTGAGGCAAGAGTCTTGGGTGTATGCTATGTGGTGGGTGGCCCCAGGACCTTACTTATTATTCTTACTGTGCTGGGTACTTGGTTTTTTTCTCCCCAAGGTTAATAAGACTTCATCTTTCTTATTCATCTTATTTATCTTATCAAGGAACTTCTTTTAGCCACAACCAATGTATTTTATAGAATTCAAAAATATTTCCCTTAGGAAACCTGCTCAGAAATGTGAATATGAGATAATGGGGAAAGGACTCATTTACATCTTTTATCAGGTCTACACCTACTTCCAAGGTGAGCTACGGTCCTCAGTGATCTATAATAATCTCCAGCTGGAAAAGCCCACAATTTTTTTTTTTTTTTGACACTCTTCTACCCTGAACAAAATAGAGAGCAAAGAGGGAAAAGGAACAAACTGAGATATTTTTTATGAATTTCAATTTTTATATACATAAAAAGTCCGTACCAAGTAGCTTTTCTCCCAGCATGTTCAGCTGGTCCACATTGAGACCTCTTTTTGTGACAGAGGAAAATTGCCAACTTAGCACCTCTGAAAGCTGAGCCCATCGTGCACAAGGCGGGTTCAGGAAGAAGGACAGATTCTGGAGAGAAAATACCCAAAATGTAAGGCCATCGGTCATAAACAAGGCACTAAAACATGGATCAGTCTCAAAGTTCAGTTCTGGTTTCTGTGACATACAGTTTTCACAGAAGAGAAACACAGTTGATTCTTGTTGTTTGCAGGTTCACATTTGTGAATTCAACCTACTCATACAAAGTTACTTTAACTCCCAAATCATTACTCATGGCCCTTCTGGGCTCATTTGTGGGTGTGTGGACATATCGATGACTAGAAAGATTTTGGTCACAACACATATGTTTCCAGGAGAGGTCAACCAAAGTGACCCTTGTCAAACAGAGTAACTGCCTTCTTGTTTCAGCTCTCATACTACAAGCAAGTGTCCTTTTTGAGGTCTATTTAGCACCATTTTTTTTTCCTTTTGTGGGTTTTTTTGGTTTTTAAAAATTTCACTTTTGAAAAATGGTCCCAAGTGTAGTGCTGCAGTGCTGTCTGCCGTCTTAACTGCAAGGTGGCCACAAGGCACCTGTCCGGGGAAAGCACGTGCACTAAAGGGGCTTTGTTCAGGCATGAGTCAGAGTGCTGTGGCTGTCCGTTCGATGTTAACCCATAAATATATTTGATGAGGTGTCTTTCAATAGGAAACCCACGTCAACAAGGCCATGTATTGATGGGCTCAGCAGCAATTGCTCAATTTTTGCTAATTCAGGGTTCACAGTGACCTTAAAGAATGTAAGCGCAAACCATAAGAGACTCTTAAATACAGAGAACAAACAGGGTTGATGGGGGGGCAGGGAGAGGGGAAAATGGGTGAAGGGCATGGAAGAGGGCACTTGTTGGGAGGAGCATTGAGTGTTGTATGTAAGCGATGAATCATGGGAATCTACCCCCGAAGCCGAAGGAATTTTTTTTTTATTAAAAAAAAAAAAAGAATGGAAGCCGAAGGAATAACAAGAATCAGCTGTAATTAATCAATAGTGAGTATCCACACTTAAGAATGGAGCAAGCTTAAAAAAAAAAAAAAAGAATAGAGCATGCCTGTTTAGCAGATGTATACATTTAAAAAAAAAAAAAAAGCAATAAATGAGCTCTTCTCCAGTAAGCTTGTAGAAAATCTATTGCCTGAGCTTATTCACATAGAAGGAAAATCATAATTCTCATTTCTAATACGTGCTTCCCTAATTCAGAGTCACTCAAGATCCCTAACAATGTCACTCCAGTTATGTCACTTTTCTCTCAACATCTTGTCTACAGGGGCTCTCTGAGATGTGCAGAAGCTATTAGACCCTGGGGTCTTTGGTTAACACCTATACAAAAGCATGTGTGTTTTCCATACCCTGGGCTCCGTCACCAGCATGTTGTACCACAGGATGGAGGCCCAGCCGCTCGGGAGCTGGCTGACATTGGAGATCACCACGATGGGCAGAGAGGTCGTCTAGAAGAGGACAAAGACCTTGAAATCATCAGAATCACAGAAATATCACCTTTAGACCACTGTGTAACCTCAAAACTAAGCAAAGTGTTTTTGTAAATTTGCATGTATTTTGTATTTGAAAACTAAAAATGTAAAGCTAAGTTCTTTTGTTCATAGTTTATTTTTGTTAGATCTTTCAGTTAAGAAACAAGTGTCCATGCTTTGTATAAAAAGTCAACATAGTACATCTCAAGGTGAATTCAGTTCTCTAGCTTCCTGAAGCATTCAATTAATGTCAAGATAGCATTAGCTGAAAAAGATAATCTTCTTTAGCTATTAAGTAAATGTGTCTAAAACGAAAAATGAGCACAAACAATGCATCTAACAGTTAAAGGTAAAAATAAAGTTTTCCATGTCTGAAGCATGGAAGTCTCACCTCAAGGTCAATGACCAAACCAGGCTGGCACAACTGGGTTTCAAAACTAAGGGAGTGAAGCTCTTCTGTAACGATGAGGGGGCCCTTAAAAGAGAAAGGGAAGAAACAAGGAATATAGTGATTCACACACACATCCTGCAGCTTCCTAACGCACTGCAATAGGCTGCAGGAAGCCTGAACCCCGCCGACTGCCATTCAGAAAAAATTCCCATGTTCAATACCGTATGCCCCAGTTCTAAGGATCATATCTTGGTGTTCTCTCAAAGATAAGACGACTGAAACCATGGCAAGGGTTACAGATTACCAGAAAGAAGTGTGGACAGGGAAACAGCAACTTGTAACGGGTTTATTTGGGAGGTGAAGCTTCCTGGCTCCAGCCCTGCTCTGCCCACTGCCGCAGGGCAGCCTGAGGCAGCCAGGGTTGGAAAGATGGGGCTGGAAAGCGAATGCATCCCAGGTGTGATTATTTACTGGAAGGACTGACTTGCATAAGCCTGGCAGGTCATGAGTCCTTGGTTTAGGTAGAAATATGACACAGTTCTTGAAGTGCCTTGCTACACACGATCACCTGCAGGCAGCACGACGACTTAGAACCAGAGAGGAGCAGCTGCTACCTGCGCTTTCAAGAGAAAGTAAGCCCTCAGGAGGTCACAAAGAGAGTAGAGATCAAAACCAGGGCTAGACAGCGCATCTCTGCGCTGCCCTGGCGGAGGCCTGTCCCACTCTGCCACAGGAGTGCTACTGGCTGTGGTGCGGAAGTGCGGCGTGCTACATGGGCACAAAGGCTGAAAACGTCCCAAACCTCTGTCCGTAGTACATTTCTGAATATTACATTACAAATTTAATTCCTCAAGGATCTGGCTCTGAAAAGGAAACTTATGAAAAGACCATCCCACCGGGCAGGGAACGCATGGAGAAACAGCCCTCTCTCCGCACCCCATTTTCAGCATGGGAGTCCTCAAACCAGCCTCTAGTTCCAGCTCAGACGGGAATTCCCAGGAACCTTTAGCAAAATCCTACAAACTTCCCATGACTCACTTTCTCCTCCTGTGAAATGTGAGGAGCACAGAAACCCAGGATACCTGTTCCCTGGTGCTGTGCGGGTCCAGGAGTCGCATGCAAAATCTTCTGACAACCACAAAGCACGAATGCACTGCTTTTACTGCTACCACGGACATACTGTGTCCTAAACCTCATTCACTGCTCTTTCCTGCTGGGTCTGAACCCCTCTTTGAGACATCCCCGGCCACCAGGGGTACTGAGCCAACCTCCCTGGACAGACCTGCTGGTTAGAGACCATTCACAACAGAGAAAGACTCACCTCATTAGTTCTGGTGCCAGCATTTTTCTGTTCTTTCAGTTGCTACAGAACAAGAAACCATCTTAGTAAACAGCATGATAATAGTCACAGTTGCTATTTTCATCTACAAACAAACCAAAGTCAAGACTTAGAAAGAATAAAGGATGTGAAATTATTTTCAGGCTGCAGAACAAGATATGAAATGGCCCTTATGTGGGCCCAGGAGCCTAAGTGCCTTTTTCCAGAAGCCTGACATGACACGGTATGAACACCAGAGTTTGGAAGGACCCCGGGGAATCACATCTTGCTCCCTTCCCCCAGGCAACCTTTTCCAAATAATGCCCCTTAAACTTCATCAGTTGTTTCATGGCCCCCAGGCTCAGGGCATAGCTAAAACTGCCCTCAAAAGGACTTCAATCCCTAAGGTTCTAAGGAAGCACTCTGGAACCCCAAGAGCAGCTCTGGGCACCCTCAGACTCCTGAGTCTCAGTGAGGCTCTCCCATGAGGTCCAGCTTCACGAACTGTGAGCTTGCTGGCTTACAAAATGGTTGCCAATGAAAAAGCTGCAGGTTCCAGCCCAAGGCTCCCTGGGTGAGGTGCCCTCCCTCCCAGGGCGCGATGCCAACACACCGTCACAAGTCACAACAACCAGCAGCTTCCCACGGAGGCAGGCAGACAGGCACGGCCCGCTTAGAACCCCTGCTGGATCCCTACCCCCGGAGGAATGGGCCCCCCTCCTCCGGAAACAAAGCAGTGGAGGCAGTGGTTGTGGGCAAGACCGCCAGGAAGGAGGGTGTGAATCCTGAGGTTGGCCACACTCCGAGCTGCCAGGACGTGGGAGCAGTAATAAATCCTGAGGAAACTGCAGGAGTCTAGAGTGAGCAAGGTCGCAGAGGCACCGAGAACAGATAATTTGTGCGTACACTGGTTTATGATATATGTTACCGAGACAGTTACACCCCGAAGAAGTATCTCTGGGGGAGAGACTGGCAGAACAGTTCTGGGGCAAGGAGGAGGAACAAGGGTCCCCCACGTGCTGGTGAAGTCACCAGCCACAAACTCCAGGAAGCCCTCTCCTATACGGGGTGCTATCTACATCGCACCGTGAACCGAGTGCCAAGGCACTGAAAATAAAGTCCTAGCACGCCAGACACAGCATAAAACACAGAAAAACTGGTTTCCCTACCAGGTGTCGAAATTCAGCTGCCAGACTTCCATTGGTGGACTCCTCCATGTTCATCACTTTCGTATGTGTGCCCAAAATGTTGAATTTTCTAAATCTAGAATAGAACATACAGAGTAGAAATACTTACAAAGGCTCAGAACTACTAAAGATTGTAAAATATAGTACAAAGTACTTGACATACCCTTTTACTGTATTTCTCTCGTTCACATCTCTGGAAAAAAAAAAAACATATACACTGTCACGAATGTGTAAATTCTGAAATGAGCTTTAACAAAAATATAAAAGTATATGTATAAGTAAAAGATCAACACGAAATCTACACCTGTGGGTATTCTGCCATTTCATTCACTTCCTCCCTCCCTCAATCAACCTACACTAACTCTGTCCAGGACTGCGGAGTGACTTGCAGCCAATAACCTCTCCAGGCCTCACATTTCTCATCTGTACAATGTGGTGCCAACAGTACCAACCTTACAGGATTTGGCGAGGGGTAAGCTAGATAACGGGTAAAAGAGCACAGAGCACACTGGCCATAAATGTTAAGTCATCTACAGTTGAAGCTATTTCCTGAGCAATCACATACCCTGTGTGAGGCATGTGGGCTACGCACTGGGGCAGCAGAGCAGCCTCTGCTCTTAGAAAACTCAAGGGAACTTCCAATGTGATAGCAGAAATCTTCTTTTTATTCTCTACTATCTTTAATGCTTTTATGAGAGTACAAGTGTCGTCGACTCTGGATCTGGAGTTCTCTCTTGTCCAGCAAGAGAGTGGGATGCAGGTTTGAAAATGTGAGAGAGGCTAATGTCTGGGCGGAGACAAGAGCCCAAAGGGTCCTTGTTCCGTATTTATTAGGATCAGAAGGCTTACGAGCGTGATGGGCGTGCACAGAGACACAATGAAACTGTGAGCATCAATTCATAGGCATGAGGGAAAGGGGGGTTTTGGAAATATGCGGTGTTAGGAGTTTGGGTCAATACAAAACAAGATTCTGGTGCTGGGTGGAAGGTTGTTTACAGCAAATATGAGGCCCCACCTCTCTTTACCTAAACCGGCCTAGGAGACAAGAAAGACAGGGCATGCTACCTCAGGGTCAAGAAGGCATCTTTCTTTTGCTAATTAGTTCCACTCTGGACAACTTGGCTCCACTGTGGTCTATAGTCCTATTTACCTGTTTACCTAATTCGGTCCTTTGTTTCCTGTGAAAGCAGCTTTCTGCTACTCCTTTACCTTTGTCCTATACTGGGTGCCTCTGCCCCGTTTGTCCTATAGTGGGGGCCTTTGCCATTTACCTAATCTTATTTACCTAATCTTATTTACCCAAACTTGGGTGTCTTCATCCTATGGCTTTCTAATTCTTTATGCCTTGTTAACCCATCAGTGCCAGCTAAGGGTTACTCCCCACATACAAGAATAGTCAATTATTTGGGGAAAGTGTCAAATTTAAAATTTAAATCTGAGGTTCAATCTTGAGCAACTTTGCCTCTTCTATAAATTTAGTGAGTACACAGTCATATTCCGGACTACCCATGTATCTGTGAGGCACAGGCACAGATTAGAAATCATCAGTATGCTCACAGTTCCATGAGTTAGCTTCCTTTCCTATCTCAACTAGAAATTCAACATTTCTGTGACTGACAATCACCATTAGCTATGCAAGTGACCATTTTCCCCAGTTTTAAAAAAGAAAAAAAAGAATTTGAAATAAAGGGAACAGTGTGACTCAAAGCTGCCTTGTCAGAGCTAAGAAGAAAACTCAGAGCTGGAACAGAGAGAAAAGACAAAAGAGCTATAACACAGCAAAAGAGAGACTGAGATAGAGCACAGTGTGATAAATGTAACAGCCATAAAATCTCTGCCACACTTCCTTTCAAGACACTGAGTGTATTTCCCTGGCCCTTGAACTTCAGGCGACTCTGACTTGGTTTTGCCAATAGAGTGGATGAGAGGGATGCTGCACAAGCTCCAAGGCTTGCCCTAACAGGCCTCACATGCTGCTATTCTTACCCACCTGGGATGCTGTCACTACGCAATAAAGCCCCAGCTAGCCCTTGAGAGCCCCATGGAGAAGGGCTCGGTTATCCCAGCCAGGACCTTAGACATGTAACAAGCCCATGCTGGACCGCTCAGCAACAATCAAGCTGGTCCAAAACACCTACAGCTCACAGAAAAAGAGAAAGAATAACTTTTTGGGTTTTAAGCCACTAAGTTCAGGGTGATCTATTAGGCAGCAAAAGCTGATACAAAGAGAAACTACAGACGATGAACAGGGCACAAACTCTAAGAAAGAACATTGTTACAGAGCAGAAAGCTAGAACACCAGAGGAAAATGACTTGGATTGTCATAAATGGTCTTGAGACTTGCTAAACCAGTATGTTACACACAAAAATATTAAATGTATCAAGGGTGGGGCAGAGAGGGGAGCCAGTGGCTAGGTGGGTGCTAGTCCAGGTCGAGGTTCTAAGGGCAAAATGGGAAGGGGGTGTTCCATTTAGACCCCCATGAGAGATCCTGCCCATTCCCAGGTCCCTACAGCCCAGAAGAGACAAGGGTGGACCCAGCAGATTCCACACAGTCCCCACAAAATGCTGTCAATTCATTCCACAAACAATTCCACAACTGGCTGCAGAATCACTGCAGCCTCCAGAATCTTCAGCCTTGTGTTTGATCACAGCCCCTCCTCCTCCAGGGCTGGCCTAGGAGGGAGCAGCGGTAGTATGCATATGCGAGACTTGGTCATTACAAGCTCATACGCATAAAATACACTCATTCTTTTGTTCATTTATAGTCTAAAAAGGCACCAGCATGTTATCAGCTCTAGGGGAAGCTCCCAATGTCCAGAATGGAAGCTACCAATTTAAATCTTCTAAGATCACTTAGGGGGGCCTGGGTGGCTCAGTTGGTGAAGCGTCTGACTTTTGATTTCAGCTCAGGTCATGATCTCATGGTTAGTGAGTTTGAGCCCTGGGTCGGGCTCTGTACTGACAGTGCACAGCCTGCTTGGGATTCTGTCTCTGTCCCTACCCTGCTTGTGCCCTCTCTCAAAACATATAAAAAATAATTTTTTCTAAATCTCCTAGGATCACTTATAAATAACTCTAGTGTATCTGTCTATATTTGGTTAACAAAACCAGCATTTCAATAGTGTATGCATATTAGATAATATTAAAGATAGCTTACTTATCAAATAAGACTTTGACTTTCAAATTATAATTCAGCTCTTGCAGTTTCACCAACAGTCTGGAAAGAAAAATAAATGTCATTATCACTTTAAAAAATTATTACAGTTTATTTATATGTCAATTCCCTATTGGTAAAGGTTTCACCAATCCCCACTCCCTCTAGTTATTACAAACAATAGAGTCAACATCCATGTATGTTTGCTTGGAATATTTTCTAATTGTATTTGCCAACTAAATTCCTAGCTGTGGAATTGCTGGGGCAAAACTGTAACACTAAATTCTGATAGAAAGCAGCACTGATGTTACATTCCCACCAAACGGGAGTGAGGGTACCTGCTTCCATATACAGCCTTGCCAACACTGGGTTTTATCAAGATTTCTACTTTTGGGACAATTATATGGGTAGAAAATAGCAAATATGCTTTTTACTAAAACTTGTGACGAATGTTTGTTCTCTTGGGAAAAAATACGAACTCTTACCCATAATCAGGAAAAACAGGTTAACATCTATGGTCATGCTAGGGGGGTGTAGAAAGACGGAAGGAATGTGGGGCTAAGATGTGTGCGTGTCTTCTCTGATAAGCTACAGACCTCAGGAAGGAGCCCCTCTGGTCTGCTCCTTAGAGGGGGCAGGCAGATAGGTCTAGATTTCTATTGTCCCTTCTGGCTGTGACTTCCCAGCCCCCGTGGGTGCCTGAGTGTGGTGCTGTAAGACCAGCAGCCAGGAAGCAGCAACTGGGGACCTTGCTGACAGCATCCCAGGAAAGAGAACTAAGGCCGACTCTGAAGGCCAGTGCAGCTCTTCAGAGTCCAGCTGCTCACGAGTAGAAGGCTAGCTAAATAAACTTGCCACTCAACAGAGAAAGGAGAGTCATGTTCTCACATGGGAACACTTCTATAATTTCTTATTGAGCAGAAAAATGGCTGAAAAACATGTATAGCAGAATCCTTATTTTTAAAAATAAAATACTGTATGTTATATTATGTACATGTATATGCATGTGTATCTATGTATAAAAACATATATATATGTACATACACATACACACACATAAATGTATGCATGTATTTGTATAGACATGGACAGAAATCTGGAAGGACGGACACTAGGCTGTTTACCATGGTGGTCTACAGATACTTAGATAACAGACAACTCAGAAAAACTAATGAAAACTATGAACCCATTCACTAGAAAAACATACGTGTCATGAGTCCATATTCACACACACCACATATGGTTGCAGGGGTATGCAAAGCTCAGGTTACAAGCTTATACTCAGGAGGGTGTGAAGCTGCTGGGAACCGTTACTCTCTATTATATGCAGTTCTGCAATTCTGAGTTCCTTTCTACAGGAAACACACATTACATTTATCACGGGGGTAAAAAATCAGGTGTGTGTCCATATATATCTGTTATGGTTCTAGTTTTAATAGTAAAGACAGACTCAGATATTCTAAATAAGAACTCACATTGAAATGCCTACTACAGGGGTGCCTGGCTGGCTCAGATGGAGGAGCGTGCGGCTGGTGATCAAGGGTCATGGGTTTGAGCCCCACATTAAGTGCGGAGATTACTTAAATAAATACAACTTAAAAAAAACAGAAACGCCTACAGCAAAACTGCCTCCTCTAAAGCACCCTATTCGACCGTGTCGTGCGTGAAGGAAGTGAGGAATGCAAACTTCATGGCAGAAGGCGCAATGATCCCATCTTTTCTTGATTACCTCAACTTCACAGTGAACTGGACCCCGGTCTTCAAGACTAGTGGCCTCTGCGGATGAGTTGGCATGCAAGGCTGTCTTTCCACCACAAATGAGCTGTAAATTCCAAGCAGAGTGCAGATTAGTACTTCCATTAAGGCTGAGGCAGTACAAATTATTTTCCCTACACAGGAGAGGGGGTTAGAGGGCACAAGCTAAAACTCGGTTTGGAAGACTCCAACGAGTTGATACATAAAGTGAAGTTTGCTAGTCAGTACAGAAATCCCCACACCAAATTTACACTCAGCAATATCAGAGTAGTTGTAGTGACCTGTAATACCTTGACTTGGGTTATGTTCATTTACGAATTTACACGAAGAACCAAATGTGCTAACCAGACTTAGTGTGGTGATCACTTTGCAACATATACAAATATCATGATGTTGTACACCATTACCTAATGTAATGCTGTATGTCCACTGTACTCAATTTAAAAATAACAATTTTAAAAATAAAAAGAAATTTTACTACGGTTGAAAATGAACCTTGTAACACACTGCTTACTAAATGGAAATGGGTATTTTGGTATCCTTTGGAAAACTGTTCTTCTAGTAAAATTGTTCAGTAATACTTATTACCTAATAAACATTTTGAAGCATTAATTTTCATTTTAAAAAAGATCATATTTGCATTCCAAAACCCAAGTAAATAAATATCCTTGATTATTTCAAAACAATAGCACTGAGGCATTCCTGTTAGGACATGAGCCACATGTCAAGTTAACATGAAGACAAAATTGCAATATGAACTCTATTCATCTACCCAGTGCCATTTATTCACCTACTAAGTATATTTGAAACACCTGACCGTGGGCAAGGCACTGTCCTTGTGGGGGACAAAAAGATGACAAAAGCTTATCTCTGTCTTCCAAGAACTTCCCAATTTATGTCACAGATAACAGAAATACATACTTAAGTACATAATAAATCCAGGATAGGAGAAGAATGAAGATCTCAAAGGGAGGTAACATATTTGGGAATTCTGGAAAGATTGCATGATTAGATATAAGCTGAAACTATCAGGATAATACAATTTTGAGATGAGGTTCAAGAGAAAGGTGGAAGAAACAGGAGAGGCATGGCCAAGTGACTGTATGTGGTGGGCACGAGGTCTGCCTGGAAACGAGGTGCGTGCGGAAGCTCACTCTGCAGCAGCCAGCTGGGACTGTGGACATAGTACTGTGGACATAGTGGACATAGGGTGGAGGGGCTTCACCTGGATGGCAGGTGACAGACAGCCAGGCTGAACTCTGCTCCGGAGAGCACAGGGTCACAGGGACTAGGGAGCAGGGGGCTGAGAAGAGAAGCACTTGAGAGGTGACCATGTACGAGTTTTGCAGACAGGACGTGACAGCCTGAGATATGATGAGGCCTCGGTGTGGGAAGGAGGGGACACCAGGGTAGACTCGATAGGTCTTGGCACAGGCTGACCCCAGGGGAAGGACAAGGAGTAAAACTGACAAGCCACCAGGCTAGGTGGCCACAAGAATGAAAAGCCAATGGCACAGACAGGAATTTGGGAAGAGGTGCCTGCCCTAAAAAATTTACATTAACCTATTAAACCCTTCTAAATGATCTGAATCACTGCAACATTCTCCCCTGAGTAAAATCATCGCAGAAGACACAAACCAACCTCCCTCAAGTTACCTCTGAATGAGCTGCTGGAAGAGGTTGAAGGTGCGGTCCCATAGCCCTTGTTTGTTTTTTGTGATAGGGTCGTGTTCATAGGTGTATTTCTGTTCCAATTCCTCCAGCTTTTTAAGCTGCTGGCGAACCTGCTGCAGACTCTCGGCAACTATGGTGAACCTGGGGAGGGACATGACCGGGGTCTCAGTTGGAAGCCATCTTAAAGTAGACTGGATTATAATAAGTGGGTTTTATAGGCAACACATGATGTTATCTGTGTGGCCACACTCTGCCAGGAAAAACAGAGAACAAGGTTCATCTTGGTGTTCAAGGGCAGTTATTCAGGGAGAAGAAACCAATGGGCACTGACCAATTACAGCCCAGATCAAAAGCCTCCCTACACTTCAAGATGGACCTGAGGAGATGGGGCACGGTGGGCGCGGCCCGCTGGGGATCTGTGACTTCCACTGACCTGTAAGATAATCGGGATTTAAAGGGACAGGGGGATGAGGGGGACAGAGGCAGAGGACACAGGAAAGCAGACTCCCCAGTGATGTAAGGAGCCCACAGGCCCCGGGTAGGAGGAGATGAGGGAACCACGGTCATGGTTTCACTGAACTGAAAGGAGAAGGCAAAATGCTCAATCCAGATGCTCAAAATATAAGCCAAGGAGGAAACCAGCGATTGCTTTCAGGTTCCTCCTTCCTGACAGTAAAGTGCCTCTGAGCCAAGTCGGGTTGTGGGACTGTCAGCCTGACGAGCTGAAGTAATGACAGAAGAAAATCTTCTCCCAGCAAAATACCTCTCCTTCACTTCACAGTTCCATTTCCCGAATGTAGGTCAAGGTACCCAGAGAGCAGGCCCCCACCATGAAAGAAGGCAGGCTGATGGTGGGCGGGCAAGTTTCAGGCAGATTCTCACCCAGTGCTTCCCAACATTGTGCAGGCCATGGCACACATGAGAAAATGATAGTCTGTGGACAGCACAGAGGGGGACTCTGGAGGGCACCTGCGGCTCTGGAAGAGGCTCCTTGTGACCTAAATGAGCACTAGGGAGCTACTGACAGCCCAGGGCCTCGTTGGGTAGCAGGAGGGCTGGGGTCAGTGCCCCTCCAGGCCCATGGGGGCACACTGGGGTAGGAAGCTCTGTTCTTACCAGAGCTTCTAACCACAAGAAATTTGGAATATGAGCAGGCAATTCACAGAATAAAAATGAATGACTGAAAATTAATTGTGAATTTTTTTTTAAGTAGCAATTCAGAGAACCTCCCAAGATCTCTGGTCCTTGGCCCTTGGAAATTGTTCTAGGCTACCATCCCCTCATCTCCTCTCTGATCCAGTCATCCACCCATTCTGGTCTGCCGGCCCTTCCTGGGACGACACTAACATGTTCTTAGCCGCCCACCTGGCCTTTCTGTCTCTAGTCTATCCTCCCAACTGCTGCCAAAGTGACCTTTTGAAGTAAAACAAAAATAAAACAGAGAAGTAAATCTCCACCTAAGCAAAAAGCCTGCCTGGCTCACCAGCACCCACTGGACAAAGGCCCATTCCTAGCACCACGTCAGAGTCTCCACAACCAGGCTCCAGCTTCTTGCCACCTCCACTTTCTTCCTATCCTCCCCGGCACCCTGCTCTCCAACCATCCGATACGGGTACTGCAGGCCCCCACTTATGCCCAGCCACTCCTCTCCTCTGCCCCAGTCATGCTGGTCTCCTCCCTGGTCTCCATGAAGTACTCCTCTTCACTCTCTAGAGTCTGTGTAAGACCACTTCCTCTCAGAAACCTTTCTTGCTGACTCCTTCCCTCATCTTTCACAGAACTCTGGACAGACCTTTGTTAGAGCACTGGTAACATTCTACTGCGCAGAATGATGACATCCACCTCCCACCTCCACACTGTGAGCTCCTTACTGGTAAGGACCAAGAACCATTCATCATTGTGTTGCCAGGTACTACCCCAGGGCTGGGCATAAGGCATTTAATAAGCGTTTACTAGACGATGACCAAATGAACAGTCCACGACAAACTATGATTTCATGGAAGCCTGGAAAATGTCTCATGCTATTTTGTTTTTAATAAAACATCAAGGGTCAAGTTGTTAAATTTGTTTATGTGACGGCTACATCACCAGTGTTTTGGCACAAATGACACGTCACATAGTACACATATAGAAGGGAGAGGAGTGCTCCAAGCCAAGCAGAACATGGCTGAACTTGGCCACATGTGTGAAAAACGTGTGCTTTGCAAGTGACTATTTCCAGGGCAAGAGGAAGCTGGACTATATCAAACTCTAAACCAAAGGTTGTTTTTTTTTTTTTTTAATTTTTTTTTATTTTTAATGCTTTATTCATCTCTGAGAGAGAGAGAGACAGCGTGATCAGGGGAGGGTCAGAGAGAGAGGGAGATACAGAATCCAAAACAGGCTCCAGCACAGAGCCCTATGTGGGGCTCGAACCGAGGAACCTGAGATCATGACCTGAGCTGAAGTCAGACGCTCAACCGACTGAGCTACCCAGGCACCCCTCTAAACCAAAGTTTTGATAGGGTTCTTTCACTAACTACAACTCGAATGTGCACTTCATGAGTTCCTGGGGTTAGCCAGACAGCTTTGGAGAATCTTACCAGTTTTGCAGTTGATCAAGACAAGCATTGGGGGGTCCCCCAATACAGGCACTCTGCTGTCTCTGCTTCCACTCCACCAGTTCATCATTAATCAGGGCCTTCTGGGTAAGTTCAGTGATGTTCAACAACTCTATTATTTTGTGAACTACTTCCTAAAGAGAGAGGAAGAAGCAAAGTAAGTTCATCTTTACTCACTGAATTTAAAAACATTTTTAGGGGCGCCTGTGTGGCTCAGCTGGTTAAGCGTCTGACTTCAGCTCAGGTCATGATATCACGGTTTGTGAGTCTGAGCCCCACATCGAGCTCTCTGCTGTCAGCGCAGAGCCCACTTCAGATCCTTTTCTCCCACTCTCTGTGCCCCCCCCTGCTCACTCACACACACTTTCTCTCTCAAAAATAAACAAACATTCAAAATATTTTTTTAAAAACAAATGCAAATATCCCAATTGGGGCTCTAAGCCAAGTGATTGTAAAAATAATAATTCTTCCTCAGTCCTAGCATCAGCAATCAGACAATGAAATGAAATAAAAGACATCAAAATTGGCAAAGAAGAAGTCAAACTTCCACTTTTTGTAGACGACATGATACTCTACACGGGAAACCTGAAAGACCCTACAAAAAGGCTGCTAGAACTGATATATGAATTCAGCAGAGTCACAGGGTACAAAATCAATGTATAGAAGTCAGGTGCATTTCTATACACCAATAATGAAGGAACAGAAAGAGAAATCAAGAAATTGATCCCATTTACAATTGCACCAAGAACGTAAAATACCTAGGAATAAACCTTTCCGAGGATATAAAAGATCTGTAGGCTGAAAACTATAGAAAACTTATGAAGGAAATTGAATAAGACACAAAGAAATGGAAAAACATTCCATGCTCACGGACTGGAAGAACAAATATTGTTAAAATGTCAATACTTCCCAAAGCAATCTGCACATTCAGTGCAATCCCAATGATTGGTATTGGCACAAAAACAAACACATAGATCAATGGAATCGAACAGAGAATTGGACCCACAAAGATATGGCCAACTAATCTTTGGCAAAGCAGAAAAGAGTATCCAATGGAAAAAAGACAGTCTCTTTAGCAAATGGTGCTGGGAGAACTGGACAGCAACATGCAGAAGAATGAAACTAGACTACTTTCTTACACCATACACAAAAATAAACTCAAAATGGATAAAAAACTTAAATGTGAGACAGGAAACCATCAAAACTCTAGAGGAGAAAGCAGGCAAACAACCTCTTTGACCTCAACCGCAGCCATTTCTTGCTCAACACATCTCCAAAGGGAAGGGAATTAAAAACAAAAATGAACTATTGAGACCTCATCAAGATAAAAAGCTTTGCATTGCAAAGGAAACAATCAACAAAACTAAAAGGCAATTGACAGAATGGGAAAAGATATTTGCAAATGACATATCAGATAAAGGGTTAGTATCCAAAATCTATAAAGAACTCCCCAAACTCAACACCTGAAAAACAAATAATCCAGTGAAGAAATGGGCAGAAGACATGAACAGACACTTCTTCAAAGAGGACATCCAGATGGCCAACAGACACATGAAATGCTGCTCAGTGTCCCTCATCATCAAGAAAATACAAATCAAAACCCCACTGAGATACCACCTCATGCTGGTCAGAGTGGCTAAAATGAACAAATCAGGAGACTACAGATGCAGGCGAGGATGTGGAGAAATGGGCACCCACCTACACTGTGGTGGGAATGTAAACTGGTGCAGCCCCCCTGGAAAACAGTGTGGAAGTTCCTCAAAAAATAAAAATAGAAATACTCTATGACCCAGCAATAGCACTACTAGGAATTCATCCAAAGGGGTACAAGAGTGCTGATGCATAGGGACACCTGTACCCCAATGTTTATAGCAGTGCTCTCAACTATAGCCAAATTACGAAAAGAGCCTAAATGTCCACCAACTAATGAGTGGATAAAGAAGATGTGATTTATATATAGAATGGAATACTACTTGGCAATGAGAAAGAATGAAATCATGCCATTTGCAGCAACGTGGATGGAACTGGAAGGTATTATGCTGAGTGAAATAAGTCAGTCAGAGAAAGAAAGATACCATATGTTTTCACTCATATGTGGATCCTGAAAAACTTAACAGAAGACCATGAGGGAAGGGAAGGGGAAAAAATGGTTACAGAGAGGAAGGGAGGCAAACTATAAGTGACTCTTAAATACAGAGAACAAACTGAGGGTTGATGGGGGGTGGGGGAGAGGGGAAAGTGGGTGATGGGCATTGAGGACAGCACTTGGGATGAGCACTGGGTATTGTATGTAAGTGATAAACCATGGGAATTCTTCCTCTATTATATTATAATATACTATAATTATATTAAGAATTATAATATTATATACTTAATATTAGGTATTATAATTCTTCCTCTATTATAAACTTCACATCCATTATTTACAGTTTGTGACAAAAACATGTTATTCTGGAAAATGAATCACTACCTTCCTCTTACTGTCAAGCATTAAATACATCTTCTTGATTAACATCTGTTCTTGTTTCTGATCATTCTTTGCCACACCATTGGTTTCATGTTCTGTGAATTGGGAGAGATGACAGATAAATACAAATGTAAAAAAAAACAAAAACACAAAAATAACTAAATCCAAGATTCACAAACACTTAGAAGAAATATAATCCACGTGCTGACGATAGATCAAAGTTTGCTCTTCAGTTTTAACTGAACAAAACAAGAAAAATGTCCTAAGAATAAAAACTGACAGACTGAAATAAAGTACACTTGTTTTCAATGACTCATGGAACCTGGAAACAGTACCATCTGGTTCTTAAGTCACTGCCAGAATATTATCAAAATGCACATAAATGACAAAATTCAAAATCTCATATAAAGAATTTACACAGAGCCTATCTGTAGCTTTGGAAAAGAAGTATTAGGAAGTAGTAGTTGAGGTTCCTTTCTCTCCTACTGTTCCTCAGATTACACTAATCAGCTCTCCAGATTAACCTTGGGTATTGTCCAAATGGCAGCGAGGGTTACAGCAGTGCCTAACATATTTTACACATACATCCTTTTGGGTTCTTTTCAGTTGATGGCTTGTCATCATCAAAAACAAGCAACAACAAAGTAGACCAAAACTGATTTAAAACATTAAGAGCAATGCTAAATTTCTCTGCAGAGTATCCACATGGAGTTGCAACGTTTGAAGAAGCTTCCGGGATTTGCACAGGGAAACCCATACACCTATCAGTCTATGTCCATCAGTGGGCCAGGTACAAGGAAGTACAGTGAATAACACATAACCAGTGGTTATCAACTGGGGGTGGTACTCCCCCGCCCCACCCCCACCCCCACAGAACATTTTGCAACGACTGGAGACGGTTTGGTTGTCACCACTGGGGAGTAGGGAAATAGTTCTACTGCCATCTGGTGGGGAGAAGTCAGGGATGCTGCTAAACGGTTCATGCACAGGACGGCCCCTCACAACAAAAAATTTATCAGGTTCAAAATGTCAACAGTACAGAGGTTAAGACCCTGGCTTGGGTCATCAAGAAGCCAAGACTAGCAATTCAGAGTCATAAAACATTTGGTAAATATGAAGACATACTTGTCTTCTTTATCTAGTGTAAACAGAAAAAAAAGATAGCCAACAGGCACTGCTTTCTATGTTAACTCTTACCTCTGTTCTGCAAGGTTTTGCACTTAAAGTCATATTCATCTTGTAAGTCTTCTAGGGTCTTGATTTCATGCTCTATACACTACAAATAAAAACATAAACAGGTTTTCCACCAATCTGCTTCCAAAGACTTTAGGAAACAGATTACTGTTTCTATAGGACCCAGAAAATCATGGTAACAATCCAGCTCCCTCAAAGATGGATTCAATTTGCAAAATTCTAATCACATACAGAATAATTTCTATCTCCTTAATAAGTATGTAGGAACTTTTTTTAAAAAGGAAAACATATGGCTATTTCCAAACTGAGCTTACTTGATTTCTACTTTAATGAAGTGTTTTCCTAGAAGGCTGCAGGATAAAGTTGCTTCAAAGAATATGGAATTCAGAAAGGCACTCTTGAAGCACAAAGTCAAATCCACATTGGGGTGACCCATACCCAGATGAGACTGCACCTCTCAGCTAGAAGGCCTTTCCCACAGATACAGGCTGGGTATAAAGCAAGAACCCTTATCCCTTCCCTCCAGTTAGCTCTCAGAGTAGAGGGGGGTGAACACAGGCCACCAAGGGCACCAAAGCAGCTCTCTGCTTCCATATTATCTTACAGATTTTATTTTAAAATTGTTGTGGATATTTTATTCTAATCAGAAATGTATCAGAATTTCTTTCAAGTGAAATGTTTTTGTTCCCTTTTCAAGTCCTAGAATAAAACAGGTGCTTGAAAAGAATGGGCTGTGTTCATCCTGGGGCTCTGTGTAATCCCAGGAACACCCCAAATTTGAGAAGCACAGACTTAAAGGCTATTTAGAGCAAGAGTAGCAACATCTAATTTATTGTGTGATGGGGCAAAGTCGAAAGTTCCTGCACAATCTCACAAGGAAGAAAGAGATAAGCTCAACGTTTGGAAGTTACAACAGGGGCCATAAATCTCTCTGCTCATTGGTTTAACCAATGTGTTTACTTATGATTTGGAACTTCAGGAAAGCTTTTCTCTCAACTATTTAAAAGACTGAAATTAGTTACCACGTTTACATTTGAGCAATCAAAACCTTCTTCCTTTACAAAAAGTTAGAGGCTAAATGTATAAATTTACTCAATACTCACCATAACTTTATCCTTCACATTTCTGACTTTACTGTCAAGCTCTTTCTGTTTGTCTAACATCACAGTGCTCTGAATATTCCCCGACTGCGCCTGTAATGGGAGGTGCGTGGTTAGCAACTATCATTTCTTTTGGCAAATTTACCCGCTGCTTACTCTCCAAAGTCAAGTCCATACCCTGTGTTCTTACCTACCTCCCAGACCTTTCAAAACCTCCTACAAGCTTCCCACATGAGTACTGACAAGAAAGAGCTCAGTTCTCAAGGCCCTGGAAAATGCTGACAAGCTGTTAAAGAGTCTACAGAAAGACTAGGCTCAATTCATGCCTAATATAAACAGAGTATTTCTGGAATTTTCCACTGATTCACACAGTTGCATGGTACCACTTAAGAAGTTTATTTCAAGGTTCCTCAAATTCTGTAGACAAGATTATTCTTATTAACCCTGTACTTATCTTAAAGCTTTACGACCCACAGTGTGGTACCCAGACCAGCAATACCTTACCACCTGGGAGTTTGTTGGAAATGCAGACTCTCAGGTCCTAATCTGATTACTGAATCAGAAGCCCCATTTTGACAAGATCCCAGGTGATTCAGGGGCATATCTACAATGAACAGCATTGCCCTTTAAGGGCTTCAACGAGTATCTGCTACTCTAACGCAATAATGACTGTCAACCCAGACATACTGAGAGTATTTGGTCCTCATCCTAGATGAGGACTTGGACTCGGACATAACAGTGTCTGTATGTTCATTACATTAAGTGTTCCATGCCTTACTCACATGGTATGACTTACTAGATATTAAGTCATGGTCGGGCAATGTCCTAGGTCCAGGTGGTAGAGTGGTAAACATGAGACTGTTCTCATATAGATGAGATTCTACAAAGATGCTTTTTTTGTTTAGAGCAAAAGCCCCTCCCATGGCCAAAATTGTGCCCATCAAACTTTCTTACATAGAGTCCTACACAGCACAGATTCTATGTGGGTATTTTTATATATTCAAATTTATTATTTCTTTCATATCTGGATTTCCCCTATTAGAAAGCCTTTCTGTATTGATGGATTATAAAGGAGTTCACCCATTTTTAACCTAGCACTTGCATGGTTTCTTTTTTTCTTTTTTACTTTTAGATCTCTGATCCATTTGAAGTTTATTCTTGTGTCTACTGTGAAGTATGGCTCCAGTTTTAACTTTTTCCCAATTGGCTATCCATTTGTCTTGACAACATTTAATGAAAAAATCATATTTTCTCCAGAGCTTTCAGTTGTCACTTTATCACCCAAACCAGGTACATTTTCTTATGTACCTGGTTTCAAGTTCTAGATTTACTCTTCTTTCCCATGGGGCTTTTTTTCATAAGCCTGAGCTCCTGAACAGTGTTTCATTACAGAGGGTTTGGAGTATATCTAATGGGGCTGGTCCCATCTCACTGTTGTACTTTTTTCATGCATTTCCTTGCTATTTCTGCATGATTATTTTCCTGATCACTTTCATAGCCTCAGAAAGCAACTTGGTATTTCCATTAAGATGACATTAAAATTATGAGTAACTTAGGGAGAGCTGATATCTTTATGATGTTGCTTTTGATTCTTTCTTATGCTCCTAATGGTTTTCTCTGGCCTAATTGTGCTGGTGAATACCACCAATATAATGTTACCTAGCAGCAGGGGAAATAGGGACATCCTTGCCATGGTTTTGACTTAACTAATGTTTTCCAAAATAAGTAAGATAACTGTTTATAGAACTGATAGATATTTTAATAGGCTAAAGAGGTATCCATCAATACCTATTTTATTTAATGTCTCTTATCAGATGGGTGTTGGATTTTGTCAGCCCTTTTCAGCAACTAAAGAGATAAGCATATGCTTTTTCTTCCTTGTATCTGTTTGCATAATGAGTTACATTAATGGATTTTCCAGTCACAGTCTACTCTGTAATTACAATCTGGAATAAATCGTACTTGGTCATATTTTTTTTTCTTAATGTATTACTTAATTCTGATCACGAATTTATTTAGGACTTTACATTGATATTCATAAGTGGAACTGGCCTATAATATTCTTTTCTGTTCTACTTTTATTAGCTTTGAGTAATTAAAGTTACTCTTTGTTTAAAGAAAACTTTGGAAGCCTTCCTTCATTGTATATGCTCTGGAAAACATCTGAACTCTATGTAAAGCGTGTATTAAAAATACCACCAAAATGACTGGTATCCTCAGGTACTACATGTCACCAAGGAATAAATGGGACTGCTCTGGCCATTCAGAATGAGCTGTCACCATGAGCAGCTCTATAAGGCTTCCCATGTCTGCGGAAAAATTTCTGCTGTTGTCTGCTGAAAGTACAGCGTGGATGCCATGTCCGGTGGGCTCTTGTGAGAGCAGAGCTACTTCACCCAGACGGAGGGACCAGGCCCCTGGGGCATGCTGACTTCCTGCTCCTTTTTCCTACACTGTCAAAGGGGAGTTTAGCAAATGGGGAAATAATGGCTATAAGCATCCAGCTGCACTCCCGGCTACCCCATTCTCTTCCTGCTGTTCTGACACACTGTGGTATTCTCTTACTCCTCCCTCTCCTGTCCTGCTTCATCCTTCTACCCTACTCCCAAATATCAGGTGGCTGTTCAGTATTTCACCATCAAGTACTTAAAAAATACCAACAGTATAACTACGGCCACCCTACACTTTTGATTCTGATACTACTTTCAGGGTGAGTCTTTAACTTTTTAAGTTTCGGACAAACCAGGAAAATCAGGAAACCACAGGAACATGACACATTAAAGTTGGGTATGCAAGTGTTGAATCACTATATTGTACACCTGAAACTAATATTATACAGTATGTTAACTAACTGGAATTTACATAAAAACTGCAAAAACAATGTTAAGGTTGGAAGAGACCTTCACGGTCCTTTATTCCTATTTTCTCATTTCACACCTGCACATCTATAGACCTTGTTTGGAGGGTTTTAATTGGAACGGAGTTACCCACACACCCCAGACAAAGGAAAAGTCTGCTCAGGGAGATTTTCTCTTCAACTGAATGAGCAGCTATCCAAGTAAGAGGATCTGTGACAGGCACTCAATGGGTGTTAGAAGTCCTAGTCAGAAAGCCATCCTATCCCACCTCACATGCCCAATACCCAAAGACATATCAAGAGACTTCTCTAATGAATAGGTTATAGAACCAGACAATTCGACGTTTAAATTGCAAACCTCATTAGATCTGTGGCCATAAGCAAAGTGCCTGCCCTCTAAACCTTAGTTTTTTCATCTGTAAAATGGGGATAAGAATACTTAGTTTCCCCATCTTCTCCCCCATGGTCCTCCATTAAGTTCTTTCTAATCCACCTATATGTGCAAACATATGGTATCTGCCCCTCTCTGCCTGACTTATTTCGCTCAGCATAACACTCTCAAGGTCCATCCATGTTGCTACACATGGCCAGATTTCATTCTTTCTCATTGCCACGTAGTATTCCATTGTAGAGATGAATCACATCTTCTTGATCCATTTGTCAGCTGATGGACACTTAGGCTCTTTCCATGTTTTGGCTATTGTGAGAGTGCTGCTATGAACATTGGGGTACATGTAAGTTTCAATGGCAGTTTTGAAAACATTTATTCAAATGAAATGTTTATATAAATAAATAAGCATTCAGTATATGGTAACTATTATTACTGAAGATCACAAAGAGAGAATAACTACTTTATGTCTGTCCTTCCAACCTGACAGAAATGATCACCACCCACTGTGGTGAGCCCTATGGACCTAAATTTTGTCCATACATATAAGTAGCTTTTTCTACATTTTGCTGTTCTATAATGGCACCAAACAAAACATCTGTAGTTTACTAAGAAATATCTATATATGATATCATATTCTCTTAAATATACTTTCTGAAAGCTCTTCTATTAAAACAAATAATAACGGGAACACTATTTTTCTATCCCAACATTTCTACAGAATTTTATGCTCTTTAAATGCACCGAACAGACTCTGAATTTTGCATGTTCTAAACATGTTGAATTTCTTGACTCTCCGTGTATCTGTAAGTTTCCACACTTGTCAGTCAATTCACAGACATTCTTGTTTCATCTAGATTCTCTCCATACATCTGGCCCCAAATAGAGTTGCTTTGAACCGAATACAGACATCTTATCATCCATTGTATCATACATCTATTGTGTCATACATACAAATGTCAGTATGAATACAAGATATATTATTAAAGTGTAGTTACTTCAATAAGAGGAGAAATGGCAAAGAACTGTTTCTCAACTTTCCAGCTTGTAGTAGGCTGGGTAACTCTGGTGCCTTTTCCCTTTCCTGATGGCCTCAGGCATCTAGATCCTTCCTTCAAACCCCCAAAAGCCTTGCTTCTCTTGTTCTCAGCTGGACAATCAACTAATCCCCCTTAAAGGTGTTCACTGATACCTCCAGTGTCTTCTGAGAGGCTTAAAATGAACCTCTCCCCAGATCACCTATATTTTTAAAGGGGAGACAAAGTCTTGCAAGCCTTCAATACATAAAGCATAACCAAGAGAGAAGGCTAATTTGAGAGAAGAGATATCCTCTACTCTGCCTCCTAGAGCCAACTCTGGGCCTTGGGGCTGAATGTGAAGACAGAAATGCTTGAATAACAAGCTGGTAGAAACTTTTTCTGCCCATCTCTGTTCTTGGAGGTCCTCTCAAGTTCATTTGAGACACGGGAGTGGCCAGTCCTTCGCACAGTGGTGTGAAGACAAAAATCACACACAATCAAAACTTGCTGCTGAAAATCTCTCGGGTGCAGAACGCCATGCTGAAGACGGGCATAGCTCCTGCAGAGACCAGGCAGCCAGTGCTGATACATACTTTTGTTCACCAGGACAGGTACCAGATGAACCAGCTTCAGTTGAGAACAAATAATAAACACCTTTAAATGCTTAGTGTAGCAAGGTGCTTTCAGTGTGATGAGGAGGCAGGAACTAAATGCCCAGGGAAGCAACACATTCACAAGGATGGCTCAAATGCTCAGAAAGTGCATGGAGAATGGCATTCATTGCCACTATTTAAATTCTAATACTCTTGCATTCCCTGCCCCCCCCCACGCCCACCTCACACTGGAAGGGTCTTAACCAGAACAACCCATCCAGAGGTTTCACAACTGTCTGCCTTCTGAGTTGTTCTCACCACTCCATCACTCACTCAAGACAGGAATGAACAGATGCCATGGCAATTTAAAAAATCTGAACCCTGACTGCCGGGAAGGTTTGTATTATCAGCATTAGCAAAACCATGATGAAAAAGTCTTGGAACTACAACTCTGACTCACTCTATTTATTTTTTTTAAATGTTTTCTTTATTTCTAGGAGAGAGACAGCCAGCGTGAGCAGGGGAGGGTCAGAGAGAGAGGGAGTCACAGACTGAAACAGGCTTCAGGCTCCGAGCCGGCAGTCAGCACAGAGCCCGATGCGGGGCCGAAACCACGAACCGCGAGATCATGACCTAAGTGAAAGCCAGACGCTTAACCGACTAAGCCACCCAGGCGCCCCTCACTCCGTTTAAATGTCTTGTGTATTTAAAGGTAACTCAGTCCTATTTAAAACCAAGCTCTTGATTCTCCCATCAACCTGTTCTCCTCCAATACATACTATGTCCCATAAAAGCCCCACTCCAGTCCTTTCCTTCTTCCCTAACTCAATAAACAGTATCTCCAAGTGATCGAGTCACAAACCATGAAGTCATCTTTCATTTTTCACTTTCCCTCACTCCCACATTTGATCCTTCACCGTAAGCCCCGTTGGTACCATGTACAAAATATAAACTGTCCTCTTCTTTCCACGTCCACTGACTGCACCTTTCCTGAGTACACTCCTGCCCTCTTTCCCTTGGACTGCTGCAAGAGCCCTCTGTCTGTTGGCTTCCCTCCCTGCCCTGTGTCTCAGAGAAGCTTCCAGACCCTGATCTAAAGAAACAACCCCATCCTCTAGATACTCCATTATCATATCACAGCATCTTGCTTTGGTATCTGCATAGTAATTATTACTATCTGAAAGTATTTTGTTTATGTATTACCTCTCTCCCTCACCAGAATGACTTCCATTAGATATGGGTCCTTTGTTAAAGCCTAGATCTATAAAATCTCTATATCTGATTTTTCCCATTACTTGGGGCCATAAAATCAGAGGGCTATTCAGTGTTGCCTCAAACTGGGTGTTGATGATATTTGTTGGATAAATGAATGAATTTTTATTTTACTATAATCTTTAGTGTTCAATTAGACAAAAAGTACCTGATTGAATCTCTGGGCATTTTCCAGGATCTTCCTTTCTTCCTTCAGACAGTTATAGATGATCATAGACATCTGTATTGGGTCTTCCTGAAAATTATCCTAGATATCAGGTTAGAATAAAAACAAACTAAATTTCAGAATGTTTAAGCCATTGTATGTTATAAATTAAATTCACTCTATCCACTGAGAAGCCTCATCTTGTATTTATTAAATTCTATACAAGCTATTTTTTTGGTAAAGTCTAAATATTCTTTTTACAATTATGACAAAAACCTCCAATAAGTGCATTTTCATGCATGGTTCCTGTAATATTTTTATTTTAATTTCCATTATTCTTGAGGCCAATTATGTTCTGTTAGGATCCTGAGACAATGCAAATAGTATGGAAATTATCTATGGTATTTTTCAATTTATCTGTTGGTCTATGCTTTGAATTAGATTAAAAATACTCCTTTCAGGGGCGCCTGGGTGGCTTAGTCGGTTAAGCGTCCGACTTTCGCTTAGGTCATGATCTCGCGGTTCGTGGGTTCGAGCCCCGCGTAGGGCTCTGTGCTGACTGCCAGCTCAGAGCCTGGAGCCTGTTTCAGTCTGTGACTCCCTCTCTCTCTGACCCTCCCCTGCTCATGCTGTCTCTCTCTCTCTCTCCTAGAAATAAATAAAACATAAAAAAAAAAAAAATATCTCTAGGATAGGGCTTCTCAAAAAAAAATTAAAAAAAAAAAAAATACTCCTTTCAGTTTTTCTATTTCCTGGTCATAGTCAGTTTACAAAATACTGGTAATCATGGCTCTTTGTGACAGGCATATTCAAGCAAAGTCTATAGGAGATCAAATTTCTATAAATTTAATCTGACTTCCCCTGTCACTGGTATTATAAAATCAGATACATTCACAAAAAAAGACAAAACTTCTAATTACCTAAATTGAAGAGTCTGGCTACGTTGTATGAAACAAAAAAACACTGGCTCTCACCTCCATTGAAACAGAAAAGTTCCATTAGTATAGAAATAGATATGGTAGCCAGGCTTAGGGGATACTGGGAGTACTTTTGAAAAACTCCTAAAACTTTGTAGCCCATTCTCTCCTGCCTGGGACTCTCCTCAACTTTCTCTTTTCTGGGAGGCAGTTCCTCCAAAAGCAAGGAAAGGTAGAGTCCTAGTTCCAATCACCAACTCAGTATCGGGCCTCAGGGATATCAAACCTTTCCGGACTCATTCTTCATCTGTATACCAAGGACTCAGACTGGACTCATCACTAAATCTCCTTGGAGCTTTGACATGTTACTACAGCTTACTGGTTTTAAAATGTAATCCTTTTTCTTGGGCTTAAATTTCGACAATTTTTAGTAAGACAAGGTTATAGCATCACATTTCTCTCAGAATTACTGATGCCTAACAGGTGAAACACTTAAACCTGAAAATTCCTTATATATTTACTAAATGAATTCATATTTTACTTTGCTTATGCTATAAAATATTAGCCATATAAAAATAGTTTATTTACAGTCTCTGTAACTTTTAAAAATACCAGTGTATGCAATAAACTCTTATATGAGCCTGGGAACCTCTTGACTAAAACACAGAAACCAGGTCATACCTGAAGATTACGCTTGCTTTTCCTTATGTTGTGCTGCAACAAAAAATTATTTTCCAAAGAAAAGCGACTGTACTGATCATCCAGCTGTGATAGGAGGTCATGAAAACGGATGGTGGCAAATGAAACATCATTAGCAGCATGCTCCCTAGGAGATTTAAAATTTGTACATTTCATTTTAGACAGTACTTTAAACGAACAAAATGAACATTGTCTTCCTTATTAAAATTATTTTTAAAAAAACAAATTTTAAGTGTGGTCTTTGGTTTTGTTCCTTTATGACTGATGTTGCTTTCAAAACAGCAGTTTGTACAATTTTTCTTTTTTTAATGTTTATTTTTGAGAGAGAGAGAACATGCATGCATGCACAAGTGAGGAGGGGCAGAGAGAGAGAGAGAGACAGACAGACAGACAGAAGATCTGAAGTGGGCTCTGCACAAATAGCAAAGAGCTTCATGCGGGGCTAACTCACAAACTGTGAGATCATGCCCTAAGCTGAAGTCAGATGCTTAACTGACTAAGCCACTCAGGCGCCCCTAATTTTTCTTCTTTTTTGAGGGAGAGAGAGAAAGCATGAGCAGAGAGGAGGCAAAAGAAGAGAGAATCTCAAGCATGCTCCATGCCCAGTGTGGAGCCTGATACGGGGCTGGATCTCACCACCAAACTCACACTGTGAGATGGTGACCTGAGAAGAAGTCAAGTCAGACATTTAACCAAATGAGCCACCCAGGACCCCCTATGCAATACACTTATGACGTACAATTAGCTTGAAAAATTCTAGAACTCTAGATTACGCACAAAACTCTTAATGTTAATCTCTGGAAGGGAAAAAACAATAGGGGCCTTTACTTCATATGGTGAAAACTTTTAAAACATTTAAAATTTTTGCAGTCAACCTACAGTAAAATTTTAAAATAGAACACATATCCATTTTTAGAGATATCCCCTTAATTTTATTACTTTCTTCATATTTCTAATCAATGTTTTACCATAATTGGGCTATAATTATTTCTTTCAACAACTTCTTCCTATAGCTTGGATCCTAATATAGAAAGTAACTGGTGTCACCATTACCTAACTTGTCTAAAGCACATAGAAGTATGCATCATAATTAAATGGACAAAACTGCATAAAAGTACTTAATGACTAATGCATTTAACTTTGTAAAGACATATGCCACTTTTCAAACCAAAACAGTTTTCTGCAACACATAGTCCCCATGGCCACAAGGTGATTCATCTTTTAGCCAATGTCGTTCCAAGTCACTTCAACAAATTATTTTAAAATCACAGAAAACCTTCATGTGGGCTTTTCTTACCAGTCTTGCTTTTCTAGCCACTGTGCCAGGTACTGTCTGATTTCCATGGGAAAACTGTCATCATAGAGCTGGTGAACCTGCTCCAGGAATTTGGAGTCAAGCTGCTGAAGCTCATACCACTGAGACATCCTGTAAGGGAACGGAACACAGAACCCACATTGTGAATGGAAGACCATAGTTCCAAAGGAAGCACATCTAGCATTATGCTTCTTTAAATATTTTTTAAGTTTATTTATTTTGAGAGAGGCAGAGACAGTGTGAGTGGGAGAGGAGCAGAAAGAGAGGGAGACAGAATCCCAAGCAGGCTCCACGCCACCAGCACAGAGCCCAGCATTGGGCCCAAACTCATGAAACTACAAGATCATAACCTGAGCCAAGACCAAGAGTCAGACACTCAACCAACCGAGCTACCCAGGCACCTCTGCTTCTTAAGTATCTTAACCCAAAACATAATTTGTCTCTGAAATATATTACTTAATATGGTGTTTATATTCAGAAACCTGTTTTTTATTGAGGTTTGGAAGTTAATCATTTTTTCTTCTCCAGAAAACACATCTTCGGGCCTTTGTTCAAATGTCAACACAAAAGGGAAACCTTTTCTGGACACCTTATTTAAATTGACATCACCTCTTACCTCGTAAAACACTATCCCTCTGTCCTGATGCATTTTTCTGCATAGCACTTAACCACCACCTAACTATATATTTTTTTCTTTTCTTTTTTTTTTTTTAATGTTTGTTTATTTTGAGAGGAAAGAGAGAGCATGCATATGTGTGAAAGAGCTGGGGCGGGGCAGAGAGAGAGGGAGAGGGGAAAAAGAATCCGAAGCAGGCTCTGCTCTGTCAGCTCAGAGCCCAACCCCAGGGCTCAATCTCACTGTGAGATCACGACTTGAGCTCAAATCAAGAGTCAGACACTTAACCTATGAAGCCACCCAGGTGGCTTATTTTCTTTTTTCTTTTGATTACTGTCTATTTTCCCCACACAAAGGGAAGAATTTGGAGGGTGGGTGGAATGTTCACTGCTCTATCTCCAGATTAGTGCTAGGCACATAATATGCCTTCTAAATGAATCTGCACTTTTATCAAATAAAAACCAGAAAATATTATTTAATTACATTTGCTTTCAAACAAATCATAAGAACTCTCCAGAGCTGTCCTCTTAGAAATACAGTACATTTGTATTAACTGAAAGAATTTTAAACCAGTATTTGATATTTTGTGATTCATACGGTAAAATGAATTATTTTTGTCTTATACCTTTTTAAAAAAGATACATTTTCTTTTTGGCCTACTACAAATATTAAAACTGGCACAAAAACTATTAATCGCAGTAATAATTTTTATTTTTATTTTATTTTTATTTTTTTATATTTTTTTATCAAAGGGCTTTATCCCTATGCTTTCTTTTTTTAATTAATTTTAAAGTATTTATTTATATTAGAGAGAGAGGAAAAGATCCTAAGTGTGGGACAGGCAGAGACAGAGGGAGACACAGAATCTGAAGCAGGCTCCAGGCTTCAGGCCTTCAGCACAGAGCCCGACATGGGGCTCAAGCTTACAAATTGTGAGATCATGACCTGAGCCAAAGTCGGATGCTTAACTGACTAAGCCACCCAGGTGCCCCTCAGTAATAATTTTTAATGATTGAAAAAACATTGTGAAGGGGCGCCTGGGTGGCTTAGTCGGTTAAGCGTCCGACTTTCGCCTAGGTCATGATCTCCCGGTTTGTGGGTTTGAGCCCCGCGTCGGGCTCTGTGCTGACTGCCAGCTCAGAGCCTGGAGCCTGTTTCAGTCTGTGACTCCCTCTCTCTCTGACCCTCCCCTGCTCACGCTGTCTCTCTTTCTCTCTCCTAGAAATAAATAAAACATTTAAAAAAAAAAAGAAAAAACATTGTGAAATATAATTTCAAAAGATAAAGTAACACTACCTATTTGGATAACTGTAAGTCAGTTTTTTCACAGCAGTTCTAAGGAAATGAAAACAAAAACCTGATTTAAGGAAGTCCTCATATCTCTGAGGAAAACAAAGAACCTCTTATTACCACAGCGTAATTTAGGATTAGTGCACAGGTGGCAATATGCAGAGTGGGTATATGTGAATCTTGTCCTCCCAGGCCTCTGAGAAAGGGTCTAGATTTTCAAGCAGGGTATGGAAGAGTAATGCACACATGCTGGCCAGCACACATGTGCAGGCATGAAGTCATGTCTACTCCACAAATTTTCTTCCAAAGTAAGGATATGGGGTGGGGGGGGGACTATAAAGCTAGTTACCTTCACAAATCCCAGTAGAAATGGACACAAACCCACCCATTTGGCACACCTGCTATAGAAATTTGATTTTTCACTTCTTTTTACCTGAGTGGGAGACTCCAAATCTGTGGCTCTCTCCCATCCTGCTAGGTGTTTAATAAGGATGTGCCTAAAGCAAATAGGCTGGTCAGAGCATCAGCCAGAGGGGGTACAGCACCTCTTATTACACGCATAACCTCAAGCAGCTCACTTCCCTGTCAACAGTGTGGTTGCTTAGACTGGAAGAAGTCATATAGACGCAGCACCTGGCACACAGCAGGCAATTAATAAATTCATGTTAACAAATCTAGAACCCATATCATCTTCTCACAAAACCTGTAACCAATGCAAGGAGTGACGTGATCATCCCCCAGTCACCTGGTTCAAATTCCAATGTTAGGCTGACTCCCCCTCTGTAATCCCAAGACCTTGGGTTGATTTCTGTGGCCTGGAAAGGGTTGTTTGGCTAGGGCCAGCCCACAGCTGCCTCCCTGCGGCCTCCGAAGGCCTGCAGCGCACACAGTGGCTAAAATATGGTATATGATGTGAACCATTCACCTTGGGTTGGGCCGGACCCCTAAGAGGGCCTGGTGATCCAACCTGGCTAAACACTGGGAGGAGGAAAACTGAGGTAGGGGGCAGATGCCTGGGTTTGCAGACGGATAAGTTTAGCCTAGTCCCCAAACTGCCAAGGAGTGTGGTATGCAGGAGCTAGGCTGCCAGGGTGCAGGACACAGCCCATGTCCCTTCTGGGGCATTTTTCCCTTCCCATGTACTGTGAGGATCCCTCCCACCTGGGAGCTTGTTTTTTGAAGGGCGCTTGATCCAAAGTGGCCACGGTCAAGTGCTCCCAATCCACTGGCCTGATTACAGGGTCCCCACTTGGACAAAGGGGAACCATGTCCCACCTCCTTTCCCATCCCATTGGATTTGTTACCATTTTGCACTCAATACCTGCCAAGAAAGGTCTATACTAAAAAAACAAAACAAAACAAAACAGAAACCCAAAAAACAAAAAACCACAACCCCCCACTCCAACACTGTCTCCCAATCCAGCCTCCTGCTGTACACTTAGACCACACCCTCTCTTGCTTAAAACTTCTAGTTTGCCTATTCCTAGGCTGATTTACACCCTTACCCTATTTGCATCCATTAAAAAAGCAACTCATTTACCAAATTCTCTACGGCGTTTTGGCTATGCCCAACATTTCTGCTCTGTTCCAGCTGTCTCTCACCCTTGAAAACGGCCTCTCCACAAAGTTCTGCCTCTCTAAATCCTACCAGCATTCAAAGGTAAATACAAATGCCCTTTCTTCCATATAGCTAAGACTCATCCAGAGACAGCTTTCTTTGACTTGTGCCTCATTGCATTCTGTACCCTCTATTAGATCATCAGTTCCTTATTAAGCTCTATGATTTCTCCCTTGCGTGATGTAAGCTTCAGAGTTTCAGAGTTGCTGGGGCCATGTCTTCTTTCTCTTTTTGTTTAAACATCATCTATACATTGGACAGTGTCATGCACAGAGGATGTACTCAGTAAGTTTGAATTAAAATCTGGTATATTTCATATTGAATTAGAAAGTAAAGGGCAAACCATATTACACTCTACGAAGTTGGAGTTCTGCATCCTCATTAAGCAGTGGTTGCATACTGGATTGTGCTAGAGGCTCATCTTATTTCTGTCCCATAAAAACAACCTCTCCAACTTACACAAACAACATCCAAAGGACAGCCAACCACATACAAATATATATTTACATATATATTATATATACACACACAAACTCTTCAGTATTAGACACAATTTTCTCAAAGACTAATATTATACAGGGATTTGCAGGAACTTTTATATTCTTGAAAGACATTAAGTTCCTTCATCTTTTTTTAAAATATTTTTTTATGTTTATTTATTTTTGAGAGAGAGAGAGAGAGAGAGAGAGAGACAGAGTGTGAGCCGGGTAGGGGCAGAGAAGAGAGGCAGACTTCGAACTCACAAACTGGGAGATCATGACTGAGCCCAAGTCCGACTTAACCGATTAAGCCACCCAGGCGCCCCTAAATTCCTTCATCTTTAAACATAGATGCAGGAGGGCCTGGGTGGCTCAGTGCCTTGGGCGACCGACTTCGGCTAAGGTCATGATCTCCTGGTTTGTCTGTTCGAGCCCCACATCAGGCTCTGTGCTGATAGCTCAGAGCCTGGAGCTTGCTTCAGATTCTGTCTCCCTCCCTGACTCTCTGTCCCTTCCCCACTAGCACTCTGTCTCTTTCTCTCTCAAAAATAAACATTAAAAAAATTAAACATAGATGCAGAATTAAAATTCTAAAATTATGCACTGATTCATTCGCTTCCATGAACAATTACTGACCTGTCACCTTGTGTCCCAGCAAGGGGCTAAGGATCTAACCCAAACAGCAGCTATTCACGTCAGGTGCCAAGACTGTTGGGTTTGCATGCACAGGATGTGAGCGTCTAACCCAGACAGCTCTCCAAGGATGGCACGAGGCAAATGAAAACTTTTCTGTGAAAAGAAGAAAAGGTGACTGGTTGAAGGGGGCGGGAAGGAGGAAAAGGTAAGGGTAAACGGGGTAAATGTAGTGTTTCATGTGGGAAAATTCTATTTCAAAAGACACCTCTACTGCCAGCGCACGACTGCCAGGGGCAATCGAGTCGTCACCGAGAAGAACACCTGTGACATTGGGGACGCACTCTGCGGGATGACGGACTCACCTACAAAGCCCGTCCTCTCCGGGCGTCCCGCTGCCAGGCCCCAACGGGGCGGTCCTGGCATATCACACCCCGGTACCCGGAACCTCATGCCTACTCACTCTGAGCGCTGGGCCGGGCAGCAGTGGGCGGAGGCGCAGCGGTGCTGCCTTTCCCGGGCACCCGGGTGGCCTCTACTGGGTCTGGGGTCTGAAGGGCGTCGTCCCGGGTCTGGCGGAGGCACTCCGCAGACTCGGTGCAGGAAAACGAAAGTACCAGCTGGGAATAAAGACAGCACCCGGCGCCCCGCCTTCTTCCGCTTCCGCCAATCACTGGGAGGCTGCCGCACTCGGCCAATCGGACGTGGCTGTTCCGCGGGCGCGCTGCCTCCCCTCCGGGGCCGCCGCTGGGCCAGCGCGCGGAGTCCTTCCCTAGGCTTTGAGCAGAGCTCTCCCGGTGAGGGAGGGGTAGGGGGGGGGTGGCTTGAGGTGAAGTTTCCCGTGTGTGTTGCAACTCGGCCGACTGGCGGTTACCTCTAAACATTTTAGAGAACAAGTAAACGGAAGTCTGTGTTTGCAGAGGCCCAAACTTGGAGTACCCTGCATTAGCCCCATATCTGGGAACCCAAACCAAAGGACACAGGTAGGGGACGTTGTCTTTCTAGAAGCGAAGTTTAGCAGCGTCCAGGGGGCGCTTTTTCTGTCCTCACCTTACTTGACCATTCAGAAACGTATGGCACAGTTGGCGCCTCCATTTCTCAACATTTCGTCCTTGGCCATGCAACAACATCCTGCTTGCTTCTTCCCACCTGTAAGGCACTCTTCTTCACGTCTGCTTCACTCCACTGCCAAACCGTTCAGTGTTAAATGTTGTCAGGGTCCTGATGTTGGTTAGCTTTACCTTCATTTCTTACGCTGTCGGTGATGCTCTCACCCACAGCTTCAGTTTTTCTCTATGTGAAGGGTTTCTGCATGTGAATCTTGTCCACACCTCTCCTGTAAGTTTCATACCCACGTGTATAATCCTCACTTGACAACACTTGAGTGTCTGGTGAACCCTGCAAACTAGTTCTATTCAGAACCAATTCATCATCTTTTTCTTCAAAACTGCCCCCTCCCCCCCCTTTTTTTTTAATTTTTTTTACCTAGAGTTAGCATATGTCAGAGAGCTAGGAGCCATCTTTGACATTGCCTTCTCCCTCAGCACCTACACCTGGTCCTTGAGCCTTGTTGATTCTTCCTGTTAAATATTCCTCAAGTCTCATCCACTTCTTTCCAATTCTTTTACCATCTCCACTTTTTTTCTCATTTGGATTATTCTGGTAGATTCCCAAGTAGATTCCTCACTTAAGCTATTAATTCCACCCATTTTTAAGAAGTTTGTTTGTTTGTTTGTTTGTTTTTTTTTTAGTAATCTCTATACCTAACCTGGGGGTTGAACTCATGACACTGAGATCAAGAGTCACATGTACTACCACCTGAGCCAGCCAGGCACTCTGCTCCTAATTCCCTTTTAATCCATCCTCCTAGAACAGTTTGAGTGATTTTTTTTTTTAATTTCAAAGCAGAGCATGTGTTTGCCATTTGAAAAATCCCATGATGACTTCTTTTTAATGTTTATTTATTTTGAGAGGGAGAAAGAGCATATGTGCATGTGTGCCTGCACCTATGAGGCAGAGAGAGGGGCAGAGAGAAGGAGAAAGAATCCTAAGCAGGCTCCACACTCATTACAGAGTCCAACGCAGGGCTCAATCTCATAACCGTGAGACCATGACCCAAACCGAAACCAAGAGTTGACGCTCAACCCACTGAGCCACCCAGGTGCCCCTAATAAATTCAAAATTCTTAATAGAGCTTACAAAGCCCTGGTTCTACTATCACTTTCTCTAACCCCATCTTCTGCCACTCTTTCCTTTCCATACTTCAGCATTTTTGTTTTTCAAATATGCCAACCTCTTCCCCCAAACCCAGGGCCTTCTGATCAGCAGTTCTCCATTTGGAAAGTTACTTGGGGCAACATCCCCTTCCCCCATCCTCTTTTCTGGCTAAGTCATATTTTGTGTCCTAGCTAAAAACTCAGCTTAAATGGCACTCCCCCAGGTGAGTCCAGCCTAACTTCGATCCTCTTGGAAGGTATGCCCATATGATAAATTGGCTCCTTCAAGGAGATGGAAATTGAATAAAGCCTTAATAATAAGGCAACTTCACATAGGAAAAGGATCTAAATAATTTTCCAAGGATGTGTTTATACACGTGTCTATTATTTTTCTCTTCCCACATCTATATACTCCTTCTTGTCACATATTCACCCTCACAAAGCCAGTACTGACCTGGGATAGCAATGACCCTTGTTACCAAAGTAGCAGCCTTCTGTAAAAAGAAATGCCTGCCTGCTATAAAAAGGCCTCCCACTCCTATTCACCTGCAGGCAGGGTCAGACTGTGTTTGAGAAAATGTGACTCTAGGAAGTCAGCCCTTGTCATCGAGTGCTGTGGATGCCTCCTTCCCTGGGCCTTTATCCTCCTTTGTTTTACCGTCACTGATACACTTAATCACTGCTCCAGGGCCTTGACCACTCTCACTGCCTTTATGATAAATGCAAACTTTGTCTGCTAGTCTGGATCTTCGACAGAATGTCCTCACTTTTCTCTCCAGCATTGTCCCACACTGTCCTTTACCTAACTAAACTCTATTCCCTGTTCTCCCTACCCCCTGCCCAAGCTTCTAATTTTCCTGTTTCTGTCCCTTTGCTCATACCATTGACAAGTATTGCACATACTAAATGGCATGTCCTGCCCCTTACTCACTTTACTTGTCAAATCTTTACCCAACTTTTAGAACTAAGCCCAAATCCTGTATTCTCCTTCTGGAATGACCTCAGCCTGTGCTGATTAATCTTGTCTCTGAAAGAACATGATATAGAAGTGTCTCGATTTATATTGACAATCACCACACACTCTCTATATTTTGATTTTTGAAGTGTCCAAGCCTTATTCCCTCCAAGATTCTAAGTTCCTGGAGGGCAAACAGTATGTATTTTATATTTAATATGCTGACTGCTGAAAAATTGCCGAATAAAAATACCAAACAAAACCAAACAAAACCCAGCTAGAGATCCAAAATGAAAGACCCAAATGTGATGGCCTCCTTAGAATAGTCAGCTTAGGAAACTGTCTCTATACCAACAATGTCAACTTTGCAAAAGACACAAATCTGGGGAAAAAAATAGCTAATGCCATGTTTGTTAGATTGTATTATCATCATTTTTTTTTTCTTTCCCTTCCCATTCCTTGGCCTGGTTCACTGGGGCCTTGACATGCTCTGAGTAATGAGATATAAACAGATGTGAGGTACACTCCAGCCAACCTGAGACTTTGAATGTTCCGTGTGATTGACTTGCCCTTATGTGTCCTTTCTCTGCTCTAGGAGATGGCAGGCTCAAGCAGCCACTGCTCCTCCCGGGCTGAGTCCTAGAAGGAACCAGAAGCTTAGAAGGAAAACTTCACGGAGCCCCCCGCCCACACCCAAACCTACCACCTGGAGCAGAACTGCTGTAGCCTAACCATACACCCATGAGTAAGATGTGTTGTTTGCTGTCATTGTTTTAAGTCCCTGAGATTCCCCCCACCCCTGAATTAGCTAATTCACAGATGACAGAATCAAAAGTCTAAATTATCTTAGGGTAGACTGCTCTGTGCTGAAACCAACTGGATAAAACTTGAAGCAGTAAATGCAAAGACCTGTATTTCAGTTAAAAAAAAAAAAAAAAAGAGCTTGGGGTGCCTGGGTGGCTCAGTCAGTTGAGCGTCCAGCTTCGGCTCAGGTCATGATCTCATGGTTTGTGGGTTCAAGCCCTGCGTTAGGCTCTATGCTGACAGCTCAGAACCTGGAGCCTGCTTCTGATTCTGTGTCTCCCTCTCTCTCTGCCCCTCCCCTGCTCATGCTCTGTTTCTCTCTGTCTCAATAATAAACATAAAACAATATTTTTTAAAGTCAACAAATGACAGGGTACGCTTTGCTGCCAGTGCCCAGCTTCTGAATACTTTTCAACGCTCTATCTGGTAAGTCATAGCAGCTAATCAGAAATGGCAGATAACATAAAACTTATTATTTGCCATCCCTTAACTGGTGTTTGTTTAAAGGACAAAGCTGATGAGGAGTCTAGATGCCACATTTTATTGTTTATTATTTTTTTGTTTTTAAATATTTATTTATTTTTGAGAGAGAAAGAGACAGAGCATGAGCAGGGGAGGGGCAGAGAGAGAGGAAGACACACAGTCTGAAGCAAGCTCCAGGCTCTGAACTGTCAGCACAGAGCCCAATGCGGGGCTCAAACCCATGAACCAAGAGATCGTGACCTGAGTGCAAGTCCAATGCCTAACTGACAACCACCCAAGTGCCCTGAGATGCCACATTTTATGATGAGTTATTGAAAGCACTGGAGTAACTTATAAATTCACATGATGGTACAGTGGAAAGATTCTTAGAAACCATCCCAGACCTCCTATTTGAAGCAAATTTATTTTTGCTTGGAGAAGTCATCAAAAAGACAGTATCATGCCTATTCTTTTTGCTAAATTTTTTATTTATTTTGAGAGAGGGAGACAGAACAAGTGAGCAGGGGAGGGGCAGAAAGGGAGAGGAGGTTTTGTACAGAGCCCAATACAGGCCTTGAACACACAAACTGTGAGATCATAACCTGAGCCAAAACCGAGAGTCAGACACATAACCAACTGAGTCACCCAGGTGCCCCTATCATTCTTATTCTTCATTTATGCCTTCTTTTATTTCCAATCACTCAGTTCTTTTTATTTAATTGTATTTATAATAACTAGTAATATATAGAATACAATGCAGCCTACAAAAAGATAGATATTGTCAGTTATATAATTCTCATTAGAATTAATTAGGAAGGATCTCCTGGTAGATTGTTTTCAATAATGGTCACATGATTCCCTTCCTCTTTTGCACTCACTTTTGCAATGTGACTCTGTAGCTCCCTTGAGTTAACAGGTGAGATCGATTCTCCCACCCCTTGAATCTGGGCTGACTTGTGACTTGCTTTGACCAATATTAGGCAGCAGATATGACTTTGTGCCAGTCTGAGCCTGTGCCTCAGGGGCCTCACAATGCTCCGCTCCACAAACCCTGCCCTGCCTCCAAGGCAAGTGAGCTTAGCGTGCTGCAGCACTAGAGAGCACACAGAACACCACTGAGTTATTCAGCTGTCAGGGCTTAGGCCTCAGGCATGTGAGACAGCAAGATCAGAGGCCTGCCCCAGAGAGCAGAACTGCCCAGTCTACCACAGACTCACAGGCAATGATAAATGGTTGTTGTTTCATCCCCACTAAGTTTTGGGGATAGTTTGGTTTGCTATAGAGCAACTGATCACAGTTATAGATCTTAGGGGGGAAATCAATGCATCCTACTACTGAATTAGAAAATGGAATTTCTCAGGCCGTGCAGGACCATTGTCCGGCAATGAAAAACTTACTCCCTGTGTGTTTTGTCTTTATGATCTTGGTCTGATTCAAAATGGCAGCTATAAATCTGATGAAAAAATCTATAGTACCATATTGCATTTTAGACATATTTTTCCAATGTTGTAGTAATGTTGGTAACTGAAATATCTAATAGTAGGAATTATACTTCATCAGTGTAAGCCATATTTGTCAATCTGTTAATATAACAGGATTAAAATAAAGGATTTCTAAGCTGTTGTTTTAATGTTTATTTTTGAGAGGGGGATGCAGAGGGAGGGAGACAGAGGATCTCAAGCAGGCTCCACACTGTCAGCTCAGGAACAGATGCAGGGCTCTGTGGGGCTAGAATCCATGAACCATGGGATCATGACCTGAGCTAAGTCAGATACTTAACTGGCTGAAACATCCAGGGACCCTTAAAAATAAAAGTTTTCTAAAATTCCCTGTAGTTTCTGGATTTTTGATACTTATATGCTAGAATATGAAAGTTATGCTTTCAAAGATTATTTAGTTACACTGGAAAGTACCCACGTATAAAATTAAATTAAAATGCAGGATAGAAAACATAGACAGTATTATCCTATTACTGTTAAGAACATATAGAAATGGAAATACATGGAAATTCACAGAAAGGGAAAAAAGGGAAGAAAAAAGGAGGGAAAATATTTGAAAGTGTTTAAGATTCTGGGTAGTGGGTTACTATATAATTTTTTTTTTCTTTTTCCCCCACAAATGTCAAGAGTGTGCAGTATTACATTCATCATCCAAACAGCCTCGTGAACAGCTTTTGAAGTCCTGTGCTTTCTGGAGAGCAGCCTATGCGTGCCCAGGATGCGGTACACTGGGAGCTGCAGGTAGTCCGGCTCTTTGAAAGGTTTCCAAAACAGCCGGCCCGCCGCGCGGCGGGAGGGACGCGGCTGCTCGGAAGAGCCGTCCCACGTGCTTTCGGGGAAACGGCCCGGGAGCGAGAAGGAGCAGAATTGGGAGGAAACCGAAAAGCGAAAGTCGAGAGACGGAGGGAGCAGTGCGCAGGCGCGCGCCCGGGGTTTTCCCACAGTCTGGCTGCCCCGTCAGCGGTTCCTTCCCACAGCCTCCGGGAGGAAGGAGGCGGGATCCGCACGCTGGTGCCAGCATCTGCCCTGCCACTTGCCCTCCGCCCCCGTCCGGTCGCCCAAGTCTTTACAGTAGTGGTCCTGGACTAGATGAAAGGCAGAGGCGGGGGTGGGGGTGGAGGGGTGCCCCTTAACTTCGGAGGGAAGGAGGGGAATGTTTAATAATCCTGAAGATACTGGAAACCTTACTCATCCCACTTCTATTTTTTCTTTCTTCCTTTGGCCTGGAGACGACCTGTTTTACTCCCTGTCGTCTTTGTGTACACAGTCTGCACACATGCTAGCTCAGACCCTGTCTCCCACACTCTGACCTTCACCCAGCTGGTGTGAAGGTGAAGGTGGAGGGCTGGCTGGCTCTTGAGGTGTCCCTTTGCAGTTATCTACAAAAGGGGCTTTTCTTTTTCTCCTGGGATTTTCCTGTCCCCCTGGCCTTCTCCCTTATGGTGATTATGCTAGAGGGAGTGGGGGATTAGTATAATGGAAGAGAATAGTTTAGTCTTTGGACCATGATTTAAAAAGTTTGATAGGCCCAGGAAAAATAGTTTGGGCTCTGCCTGCTCCTCTGTGTGCCTTACTGAATGGTTTGAGGAGGCACACTGGGTTTCTTTGGGCTCAGCTCCAGCACCAACAAAGGGCCCTAACTACTTACGGTGTCATAGGGACCCCAGGACCTCCAGTGTATGAGGAGGTCCGTCTTACTGTACCACAGCCTCCAGTTTCATGGAAGACTGAGCACCAGTTCCCATGGGGACCTGTAAGTGTTCTTTACATAAATCCCACAATGCCAGTGGATGTTTATCTTCCCATTAGAAGGACAGGACAGGCTGGGGCACCTGGGCGGCTCAGTGCGTTAGCGACTGACTTCAGCTCAGGTCATGATCTCACCATTCTTGAGTTCAAACTCCACATCAAGCTCTGTGCTGACAGCTCAGAGCCTGGAGCCTGCTTCAGATTCTGTGTCTCCCTGTCTGTCTGCCTCTCCCCTGCTTGCACTCTTTCTCTTCTCATAAATGAACATTAAAAAATTAAAAAAAAAAAGACAGGACAGCTGCATAGTTTGCAGGACCCAGTGTAAAATGAGAATATGGGGTCCCTTATTCAAAACTCATAAGAATTTCAGGAAGGCAACAGTAGAGTATTAAACCAAACATGGAGCCCTTGTGAGTGCTGGCCCCGTGCAACTGCTCAGGGTGTACAACCATGAAGTTCCTAGTCCAGGAATTGAAGGAGAGTTCTTCTGTAGAAAATTTTTTATATATTTACTTGAAACAAATGAAAACTTCGCTATAATGAAGAAACAAAAATAATATCACCAGTCTTTCCTATAGCATTGTAATAAAAGCCAGAGCCTTCAGCTTTCCCTCCAGAGTCCTACATGATCTGGGCTTGCCCCTCTCTCCTACCCACATTGCCCCAGTCACTCCACGTCTCTCCCTGCTCCATTCCTTGTGGCCTCTTTTCCTCAAGCACTGATTTCATTAGGCAAGGGTCTTAGGTAGCTACTGTCCTTTTAGGATGCTGTGTTTCTGGCTGTGTCCATGAACTTGCTCCTTCTGTTCTTTAGGTCTCAGATCAAATATCTCCCCAGAGAGACCTTCATTGACCACTTCTTCCAGTCACTCTAGATAGTCTTCATAGCACTTACTAAATCCCTCATTTATTATTTGTTTCCATCTCTCCTCACGACACGAGGGACTTTGTACTGTGACAGTCTCCTGGGTTCTGTGGAAGAATTAAGCCTAAAGGCCTGAGGCATCTGTGATGAATTACTATATATACCTATATAGGTATACCTATATACCTCAAATGGCACTATGTACTATCCTTGGAACAGCTGGGAAAATAGTCAAGCAGATCACTTACTGTGTCTTATGATTCTGATGGGAAATCCCTAGTTGAGAAAGACAGTCCCTGATACAAAATCTCAATATTTTTATGATATTTTTTTAATGAGTGCATAATACCATTGACCAACACTGGAATCAGGAATCGCAGGTTAATTCAACCATTCAGACCTCAACACTGGCTCTAGACTTACCAAGCTAGAATTGAGGGGAGGAGAATGAAGGGTATGTGTATTCTGAAAAACTCCCCAAAGGATTTTAATGAGAGTACCACTATTCCACATCTTTTTCAACCTCTTCCTCATCTCCACCCTGTCTAGACAGCCTCTAGTGTTCTTCCCATTGACAACGGTCTGTGAGATATCTAAGTGGATGACTGTCAAGCCTAATGTAAGAGTGTTGTGTAGGGCTTTTCCCAGGAGTAGTAAAAGAATTGAGTTTAATGAAGTTGGAGTTGAAGGGAAATTTCAAGGGCACTTGGTTCATCTATGGATCAGCAGATGTCTGGGATATTAGCCATATATAAGGTATCTAAATTAAAGAGAAGTTAGAATAAGCAAATAATCTAATCCAGAGCATTTCTACAGAATTTGGAAGTTATGAGTGAGGTGAGGTAGGGGGAAGCAATGGCAAGCATGTTTTGGTTAATCGATTTGAAGTTTAATATCAGTGACTATTCCATAATTTTAGAATTCGGAGGATTGTATAGAGAATTCTAGCTTAGTCTTGCAGGCAGGTCAAGGAGCAATAGAAAGAAAGGAACTAATTACTGTCTTCTATGTGTTCGAGCATTAAATAATTAATAAATATTGATTAAGAGGCAGAGACTGTGCTAGCTTTTTAGGGATATAATTGTGAACAAAGCCTTCTTGGTCCCTGTCCATAGAGAGTTTGCTTAGAGTCTAATGAAGAAGGCAGCCAATATGCCTTTACAACGAAGTTGATAGAAATGGTGCTGGGGGATCTGGAAGCATGATGTGACCTGAATTGTTCACATGTGCATGTGAGGAGGGTGCCAGGTAGGGGCAGAAGGCTTTCTAGAACCTGCAGGATATGTGAACATTATCTGTAGGGTAGCAAGGTGGGTGAGGTGGGGTTGAAGAATTGGGAAGATGTAGTGGAGGGAGGTGATAGCACGCCTGAGCCATCAAAGAAATGGAAAGTAGTTCAGTCTTGTGCGTGTATGTTTTAGAGTGAGAAGCCATTGTTGGGGGAGGCAAAGAGAGAGGAGTTGAAGACTAAGAAGAGATTAAATAATATGACTTTGGAAAGATCCGTTGGGAATTATGGTCATTATCCCAGAACTGAGATTCTTAATAAATTTTTGTGCCATGGGCCCCTTCAGCAGTCTGATAAAGCCTATGAACTTCTGCAAAGAGTAATATTTTTAGTTGAATAAAAGAAAATACATGAGATTAAATAGAAAAGCAACTACAATGAGATGCAGATATCAAAATATTAAAACCAACTTTGTGATATACTGATATAAGTGCGTCTTTGTTCATGGCATTAAATAAGATCTAGCAGTGGGTCTGATGACAATTTCAAAATTGTGCTTAGCATAAGCAATATTTTGAGATAATTGTAACAACTGTAATGTGACAAAAAGGTGTGGGTTATGGTTTGTTGCCTTTATTCATAATTGAAGGAAGTTCTAGTTTTAGTTGTAAGTCTGTGAAAATAAAACTCTAACTTGTACCATCCAGCCTCATGAAGCTCCAGAATTCTATCCATACACCCTAGGTATCCAGGGCACTGGAAGCCATTTGAAGGTTATAAACAGAGGGTAAAATGATCTTATTTATTTTGTTTTACTTTTTTATTTTTAAGTAGGCTTTATACATCCAGTGCAGAGCCCAATGTGGGGCTTAAACTCATGGCCCTGAGATCAAGATCGGAGCTGAGATCATGAGTAGGACTGAGCCACCCAAGTACCCCCTGATTTATTTTATTTATTTTTATTTTTATTAAAAAATTTAAATGTTTATTATTTTGAGAGAGAGAGAGAGAGATAGGGCTTGAGTCGGGGATGGGGAGAGAGAGAGGAGACACAGAATCTGAAGCAGGCTCCAGGCTCTGAGCTGTCAGCACAAAGCCTGACATGTGGCTTGAACTCAAGAGCCATGAGATTGTGATCTGAGCCAAAGTCACACTTAACTGACTGAGCCACCCAGGCACTCCTTCTACCCCCCACCCCAAATTTATTTTAAATAGAGTCCTCTGTCTACATGGGAAGCCACATGGAATTGTTTGTTGTATTTACTCTAAGGATGTTGCAGAGAATATCCTAAATCATGTTTTTCTAGTGTCCTCTTTGTGAAAATATTCACAAATGGTGGAAATGTTCTGTCTTACAGTGGTGGTTACACAACTGTATGGGTTTGTCAGGAAAGCGTGAATTTTATTATATTGTACTTCAATAAGCCAGACTTTAAAAAATAAAGTCAAATCAATCAATCATTGTAGTCAATTTGAAAAAGAAGAAAAAAATGTCTGTGAGAAATTGGAGTATATACAGAGGCAGTTTGCTAAGTCTGGACTATACTTATCTGCTGTTAGAATATAGCTGATTGGTTTGACCTCTAATTCTGTTCCTTCTTCTACAAGGAGTTCTTGGGTCTCCTGAACATGTAAGGGAAAGAAAACTCCCTTGGGTTTGCCAGAAGCATACTCATTCTTTATGGGTCTCTGGAGGGGCCTTCCTTGCTACCTTAAGGCTTTGAGGAAATCCATGGCAGCTGCCTTTTTTCAACATTTATTCTAGATAAAGTCATTGATATTTGGGACAATTGGTCAAGGTGAGTCTACATGAAAAAGAATCTGCAAAGGGATTACCAAAATGGATGTCTGGGATGAGTGGGATAGGTGAGGAGAAAAGTGAAAATGTGATTCAGTATTTAAAAAATAAGTCTACATTTTGTTTCATTAAATGCTACTTATTTGCAGCTGCCAGTTGTGAAAAAAAATATTTTGAGGGAGGATTTGGTGGAAGCATGGTCTAAATTCCCTTCCCATTCATTACGCTTCATCGCACGTGGCACGCCTTGCCCTGACCTAAACATAGATCTCCAGGTATACCATGCCAAGACCCCGTTACTCTCACAAACATAATTTCTGGAATGCAAGACTCACACTCTTGGGAACTAATTCTGTACTGTGACCAAGAGCTTGGTTTTGATTTTCGGAACCTAGAATAGCCACTTATTGAACTCTTATTCTTACTACATGGCCTCTGCTTCTATTATAGGGAGCAAACCACAGATGTCCTTGTATCTTCTACCCTCAAATAACAATGATGGTTAAGAGCACACATGAGAGCTTGGCATTCTGCTACCAGGCTCTATATTAGGAAGTCTTTCAAAATTTTGCCAAATAAGTGTGCATAATACTTTTAACACATTCCAGGGAATGAAAAGCTTCTGCAACTTTTTTTGACTTCTAAATCCAATTGTTTAAGAGTATTTCCTGGTAGGAGATTACTTCTTTAAGGTTTATGATGATTTACTCTAAGTTTGCTACCAATTAGTATGTTTGAATTTTAGAAAATTGAGCTGTGGAAGAGAGACTGGGAGAATACACCTCAAGTTAGCCAAAGTTAGACACTTTGACCATAAGAGTACTATCAGGAGCTTGCAAAGGAATAAGAGAACTGGCCTTGGGGCAGATGCAGAGATTGCCTCTCAAAGAACAATATAGGATCCAGTTGGGTACATGTGAGTGGGTATAAAAGATGAGATTGGTAAGATGGACTCTCTTTGAGAAGGCAGGTTATATTAAAACCTTTTCTTTTTCTGTGAAATATTTTCCATTAAACATTAGCCTCTCTCCGTGTGGCTTGCCTCATGGATAAAAGATGAGTGGAAGAAGTTACAGAGGGGTCCTCCAGAGGGAACGGTCATCTCTGATTCTGCAGTCAGACCTCACCTTGAACACCAGCAACAAGATTTTTTGTAGTTGGTCATGGCAGATGCCTTGGTATTGTGAATTCCTCACCTGGTTCAACAGCTTCCCTAGGGCTTGTGGACCTAGAGACCTCTCCAGGTCTTGGGTGTTGGGGGATCCCAGATTATTAACGAGGGCAGCATCTGGACAATGGCACCACTAAAGCAAGGCAAGGATCAGAATAGACCTGCAGGTTATATACATGCATTAGCATGCAAGAAAACCCCTCCCCTCCCTCATAACCAGAGAAAATTGAATGGATGGAACTTCTCTTCATCCTAAACTCCTTCCCAGGCTCAAGTAGGATTCGTGGGACAGGAGACTTAGAGCTGGAAAGGATCATAGGCCTCACCTAGTCCAAACTCTTCTAGAGCCCTTGTTTCATGAGAATTTTTCCTCTCTACCTGCTTTCAGTGCAATTTACCTGAGAATACCACCAGAGAATATTACTGGATTCCTTTCCCTAAGGAGAGGTCATCCCTGGCAGTGGTGCCAACAGCTGTAAGCCCCAAAGTTGGGACAGGATTCACATGGCAATCAAGGGTCTTCATAATTCATTCCAGGACATGGTGTGAATTGCTGCTGTTCATGTCCCATCATTCCTTCCATCTGGTACCTATTACCTGCCAGAACTCAGGACATTAGCTTATTTGGCTCTTCTCTCAGGCCTTCCTGCTGGCTTTTGAGTGATGTAGGTGTGACTCTATCATTCTTGACTTATTCTGAAATATTTTTCTCTTATTTCTTTTTCTTTTTTAAAGATTTTATTTTTAAGTAATTCTGTATCCAATGTGGGGCTCAAACTCACAACCCCGAGATCAAGAGTCACGTGCTCTTCTGGCTGAGACAGCCAGGCGCCTCTATTCTGAAATCTTAATACTTAATCGTTCTGGAGCCAAAACTGTAAGCAACATGTGAGAAACAAAATCAGAAATGAAACAAATACATATAAAGGAGTCTTTTGTTAATGTTATATTAACACTGGTTTCTTCAAGTGTTTTATCTCGCAAGCTTTGGTTTTTCGCATTCCAATCACAACATTCCCAATTGGTGGTGTCATGCGGTGAGAGGAGAGCTTCACACTTGAACCATTTCCTGGAAACGGGTATATACAAAGCTGAAGAAATAGGATTTGATTGTTGGCAAAGATCAGTCTTTAAGCTTTTTCATTTGTTTCCTTCTTTTGAGTGTCAAGGGTTTATCCTGTCATTCAGCAGAATATGGAGACTTCATCTAAAGTTGGAAAATGGAAATGATTTTTGAGGAAACTATTAGTTTTGCAAATAAGTCATAATTTCTTAGGTAAACATCCTCTTATCTACTATATACATCACATATTTTTACCAATTAACTAGTAAGTATTCACAAATTTCATTTCATGAAGAAATGCATGCAAAATAGAATGAAGAAATGCTTGCAAAGTGTAGCAAAAGTTCTCTTATAACTAAATGATTTAAGACAACTAACATTGAAATAGGCTGTCAATAGGGAATGTGGATTTTCCATCCCTGGAAATCTTCAAGAGAAGAACTAAAACTCACTTGATTTATAATCAAAATTTTCCACTCTAAAATATATATTTTTAGCATGTGAATTATTTTAGGCTGATTATTTTTAAGAAACAAAAGGCTCAGGAAGAAACTTTGACTTTTCCCCCTAACTGTCTGAAAGCATTTAGATAGAGGACCTGCTCCAGGAAGGGCATGATCACCATAGGTAACTGCAGTGTAATATGAACTACGTATGGTAGACAGGGAGGAACCAACAGTCTGTTTGTTTAAATTCTCTCCCATCATTTCCGTATGGCCCAGCAAACATTTGTTTATGAAATGTTTACTCTTTTTCATCTTGCTGTGAATTGTCTTCATTTCCTTTGAAGTCCCATACTCCTAGCCCCTTTTCTGTAGCTCAGAATGGCATATAAGCCTCAGCTGCCTGACTGTGGACCTCATGGGCCTGTGTGCCTGACTAATGGCCTCCCTCTTAGCACTTCATTTGGTTAGTAATTATTTGATTTTCTCCTATTCATCTCATGTCAATTTAATTCTTAGATAAGCCAGAAGAATCTTGAAGGGTAAAGTAAAAATTTTTCTCCCCAACATCAGATAGAAATCCCTTGGGGCTCAGGGTCCTTCCAAGATTCTGTTATTCTAGTATGTTCATCTGTATGTAAATTTGGGGTTTGAACCACCTGACTGTATTGAGGAATGATAATAAAATGCATCCTAAATCACATTTTGCATTTAAGATTGTGACTCACTTCTCAGGAGAGTACTCTTATGCTGTTATTGACTGTAATTCATATATTACTTGAAGAAGCTCCTGGGACAGGACTAATCATACAAGAGACAATTAATCAAGAAAAACTGGAATTTGTGATGCTTGAGCTAAAATAAATATTGACCAATGGCCAATGGTGAAAGTAGAGACAAAGAGAACATGAGTGAGGTACAGAAATACTTTGCCCTTTGATGGCTTTTGATGGAAAGAAAGCAGTTAAAATGAATGAAACTGTCTCCTTTGGATGCCTATAATATCAGTGACCCACAGCAACATATAGACACACCCAGTGTTATGCACATGGATTTGTTCCAACACATGTGTTTTCTCACTTCTCAGGCAGAACTTCTGCCCTTTTGATTAACAGGTACCACATTTGCTTCATTAGGAGTGCCCTTGACCAGCAATGGAAAAGAAAGGAAACATACTGCAGTTTCAATTGTTGTGGGGCTCAGGTTTTCTCTCAGCACTGCATATACACTTGGAGACATGGGAAGAAGATCTGATGGAGAATGTGGCTCAGTTGAATCACTTCGGCTTAAAGAGATAAGAAAGTACATATTGAAAAGGATTAAATGGAACTCATTTCTAGGGCTTCATCTATTTGTGACACTGAGATGCCTAGTTCATTGTTTGAAATCAGAGCACTCAGCCTGTTATGGAATATATAACATATAAAAGGGCAACTTAATAATTCCAGGTATGGTAGACTATGGAGCATTCTGAAGGCTAGCTTTATGTATTAAAGAAAATAGGATATTGAGCATTTAAATACTTTATTGTCATGTGTATGTAGTCTGCTCTATCCTTAAATTTCCTGTAGAAAAGCTTATTTATTTAAAAAATAAATTCAAAATAGATATTTTACATGTGGCTAAGGTTACTTACATTGTTGAAATGGGGATAAAGACAGATGGAACATAACCTTTGTCCCCCCTTTCTGTTGGTCTTGAGACTAGAAAAGAAAGGCAGGATAAAATGTTATCAATATGATTGATAAAATTTTTTAAAAGTCTAGAAAAATATAAGTAATGTTAAAAATAAGAGAGATAATATGACTGTTTAGCAATTCACAAAATCACTAAAAAGTATTGTAGGTGGACCTAAAATGTGCCAGAAGAGAAAAACAAATCTCTTGACAGGCCTAATCTGACTTTGCATATTATTGTCTCCAAAATTCATGGGAAAAATTGAGAGTGAATTATATTAACTATCTTCTATCTTCTATGTTATGTTTAAGTTGGTTATAAAGACTGATTTATTTGTGTTTTGGAGGGATTTAGAGTAACTCTAGGGCAGCAGCACGTCACCATCCATGAGTAAACAATTGTAGGATATTCCAACAGATGGTGCTCATAGATGGAGTGGCTATAGATGAACACTGTAGTGGATTGTATACACTTTTATTAGAGACAAAGAATGGTAAACTTACATTACAATTACATGGCTAATTTTACTTATGTTCTGTCATGTATTTAACAAATATTTACCAAATGTTTCATTTGGTCAGGTATTATTTTAGCCCCTTAGGATACAACCAGGAAAGGCAGGCATGTCAAGAATTGTTATTGGCAGGCTCGCAGTAGCGGGGCATGACATTGCACGGACCCTCTTGTGCCCTCCCTGCCAAATAACCATACAGTCTGAGTTGTGCGATGACAGTAGGTAAAAAGTATAAAGCTTATAAACCCCGGGCTTCTTTTGCAGGAAACAAACTTGCCTAACTTGTGACAGCTTTCTAATCATTACTTCCACTTTATTTTTCTTCTCCCACAGTCATAGAGTTGAAGTCAGTACTACTTCTATTTTAGAAAGGAGAAAACCCAAACTCTACAAGTGGCTGTAAGAGGCCGCCATGGCCATGGTTAAGTCCAGTCACAGCTATTGATTACTAACTACCCTGCTGGAGTTGGACAGCCCCAGCCATCCCTCCTCAGGAACTGTTTGACACACTACTTCATTTCTAAGGCTTTGACCTCATGTACCCCCTAGGTCTTATGATGATCAAAGGATAAAAAGAGGAACTTTGTTTACTCCAATATGAGGTCATTTTCCAAAATCTGGACAAAACAAGCAAACAGAAAGAACCTAACCTTCGCATGGCTGGGAGCTGTAGTGTTTACCGAAGGCTTTGTCTTTGGGAATGTCAGGATAAAGGAACTTCAGAGGGTTTTCAGGAATGTTTTCAGCCATAATAACCTTGTAGTCTCGAAGGATGTCAGCAAATGGCAGAGCAGACAACCGGCCTTTATTGTAGGGTTCTACAGAGTGGAATCTCACTTCTCCTGGAAAAACAGAAAGGATGAGGGGCTGCTGAGTGGCTCAGTTGGTTAAATGTCCGGCTCTTGGTTTGGGGTCAGGTCATGATCTCACAGTTTGTGAGATCAAGCCCTGTGTCAGGCTCTGTGCTGATAGTGTGAAACCTGCTTGGGATTCTCACATGCTCCTTCTCTTTCTGTATCTCCCACATTCTCTCTCTCTCTCTCTCCCTTTCAAAATAAATAAACTTTAAAAAAAGGGGGGGATGAGGGGAGGAATATTCAGGTTCCTGCAGGCATTCTTTGTGGGCATTCTTTCTGCCCACGTTATCTTTATGTCACTGGCTATAGAACAATGCCAGCCCTTTTCTGCATTGTGGACGGTACATATGGCCATGTGACAGAGGACACCCACACAGGCTCTGAGAAATTCATGGTTCTCTCTTCTGGGACAACTGTAACAGCTAATGTTTAAACCCACTGAACACATGAGAAACAGAACACCACACTACACACTTCTGAAAACTGAAACACCAATAGCCAAACTCCATACTAACTTCGCATGAATAAACAAAAGCGAGCATGTACCATTTTCAGAATGGTCTACCCAGGTGAAAGTTATTCCTCCAAGGTGGCTTTCACTGAATCTTAACAAAAAGGTTCCAGGCATTTTATCCTTTAGCAAGAGGCGTTCTTTCTCTTTGCTAACAAAGCCCATGACATACCTAAAAATAGAACAATGCATAATTTAATCTGAACAAACACTAATTTATCACACTTGCATTTATTTCATTCACAAAGAACAGATTTGTACTGAGTGTAATAAAAAGTCAATGAAATAGTCTTCTAAGATTAAAGTAAAAATAAGTGCTCCATTAAGAATGTAGGAAAGCGAACTATTCCCACCCCCTTTGACACTAAACATGTTTAAAAAGAAAAGAAAAAGAAGGGCAAAAAACTGCATAAAAATAAGAACCTAATGAACTCTTATGGAAAATATAGTCTGTAACTCACCCATCAATCCAAAGGGGAAGAATGTGTTTCTTAATTAGATCTAATATTGCTTCAAGCCATGTCCAAAAGGTAAATGATTTACCAGGTAAGTGTTCCTATTGGAATAAACAAACATATTAGGACAATCACTATTTCAATAGTAATAATTGAATATTATTTCAAATACTATTTATAGTAATTGATATAATAATCATCAAGTTCCATTTTTCAATGAAATATTTCCTTTAAGAGAGACAATAGAGTTAAAAAAAATAACTGCATCCAGGAAAACCTTAAAACTCCAGATTATAATATGGAGGCTTAAATAGAAGCACTACTAAAAAAAATGATCTAAATGATATTCTTGTTCCCCTGTTTGTACCTTGCAGAACTTGGCCCAGGTGAGATGACCATCATTGTAGCTAGACTGGACTAAAATGAAAGAAAAGGATGAGATTTTTATTAAACAATAAAACTCTTCAATTTGGTGCTCAATTTTAATTTTCCCCAGCCCCTTTCAAGAATTTCTTAAGCATCTGCTATGGGTTTATGTGTGCTTAATGCTAGGAACAGTAAAGATGTAAGATATGAAATTTATTATCTAAGAAAAATTCTTTTCAGTGGAGGAGCTAAGATAGTTTTAGGAAAAGGGTGAGTGTCTAAGACCAGGTCCCCATGAATGAATAGGATATAAGTTATTAGAGGAGGAGGAATAAACCACTCCCAGTAGTAAGAATAATGCAGGATGAGGCTTAGTGGACATGAACATGGCTTATGTAGGAGGCAGTAAGAGCTGCCTAATGTCGGTAAATAAACACAAAATAAATTTATGTAAGTTAGATATAGCCAGACTACCAGGAGTCCTGATTATTACCATGAAAAGAATGAACTAATAACCCATTAGGTAATAAGGAGGCATTGACTACTTTGATCCAGAGCAATGAAAGGATACAAAAGTTTCTACCTAAATTTTTAAGGAAATTATAACCCATAAGGATAATTTGATAAGGATCTGAAAGGGCATGGCCACTACCTGTACTATGTATTTAAAAACTTTATTCACTCAAACAAATATTTACTGAATGCCTACTATTGCAGTTTATAAACTAAATAAAGTTCAAAAAGTATATTTACATTAATTAAATTTTTTAATATTCCCCAAAGTTCTGATTTATTTAAATACCTATTGATCACACAGTAGGTACAAGTGGCAACCCAGCATCGCTTGTCAAATCACACACGATTTCACTGCTATTGCTCAAGTCCATCTTTGGCCCTACATTAGTTAGAAATGTATACAAGTCCAATCTTAACTCTTTTTTTCATGCTAAATGTGTTCACCTAGACTCGTCAAAACATAGATAATCTTTTGAAATTCTTTTAGAAAAATCTTACACTATAGTCACTGTATGAAGTACCAATGACTATTTTGCAAATTTTAAAATCATTAGTCAAAACTGAAATTTTCTTGATACGGAGGATTCAGAATTGCATGGATGGCTTTGAATTTCTAGTAAATTCCCTGGTCCTGGAATCAGCTATCGTCCGGTTGGTTAGTGACCATTGTGATATTAACACGAAAGATCAAAGCACCATTCAGGCTTCACATTGCACTCAGTGGGAATGGCACAAAAACACCCTGGAGAATGGAGAGTGGAATGGAAAGGAAGGGGCTTTGGAACTGGACAGACCTGGCCTGTGTCTTGGCTCAGCTATGTACTAGCCATGCTGCCATGGCAAGTCACTTAACCTCTGAACCTAAGTATCCGCATCTATAAATTGTAAAAACCAATGAGTTATCCATTCTGAATAAAGAAAACATAACATTTAGTTTTATGCCTGACAATATAGTAGACATTCAATAAGTTGTGACTATCATTATTATTATTGATAGTAGTAATATCACCTTGTTCTTTAAAATACTTGAGTACCCCAAACAGAGGCAAGCCTTCCACATCTAACAGCTCTCACCTGTCAGCTTCTCCGCCAACATATTGAGTTGATCTGAGTTAAGGCCACGGCCTACATATGATGAAAACTGCCAACTCATCACTTCCAGGAGTTGACTCAAAGTGGCAGATGGAGGATTATTAAAGAAAACCAAGTTCTGAAATAGAATTGTTAATGATGATTATATTCATTAATTACACTGAACACATTATAATCTGATATATAAAGTCCCTGTTTTAAACTCTTTATGCCAATCTAAGTTAATAAAGAATATAGACTCATCTCTCTTGTGCTTTTTATTTTTATTTATGTGTTTTTTTAAAAGTTGGGCTGTTTGAACTGCTTTTTATTAAGATTTATTTTATCTTTATATATAGAGAGAACATTAGTAGTGGAGAGAAGCAGAGGGACAGAGAGAGAGAGAGAGATAGAGAGAGAGAGAATTCCAAGCAGACTCCATGCTCAGCATGGAGCCCAACGCAGGACTCAATCCCACAACCCTGAGATCAGGACTTGAACTGACATCAAGAGTCAGGGGCTAAACCAACTGAGCCACCCAGGCATACCTCTGTTGTGCTTTTTAATTGTACTGATTTTGTCTTTTCCTAAAGAGTTCCTTAATCCTTGAGTCCAATAAAATATATGGCCCCATCTTATCCTTGAAAGAATTGTTGGGCATCTTTTAAATTTCCTTAGACTATGAGCTATCAATCAACTCATATAAATACTTAACACTGTCAACAAATCATTGGACAAATACTCTTTTCTTAACTAATAATCGTAAACAAAACCTATATCAAGTTATTTAATTAGTTTATCATGGGTTGGTAACAAGTTATACCTTGAACAAACAAAGCATCCCACAGCACAAAAAAGGTTGTCTCGGGCTAAAGAAAGTGGCCCTACAATATGAATTCATAAATTCACCTGAGTCCTATTTTATGGATAATATAGTAGTCTTCTGTGTGATTAACTGCAAACAAGATTGCTTGTACCAGGAACTGGGTCAACAATAGTGAAAGACAAGACTTTATCTCAGATTACTGGAAAGCAGAAGGTGTGAAAGCCAGGAAAGATGTTCTAAGGAGAGAAGGAGGGGAGGAATTAAGTAATCTAGTGCAGTACAGGGAGAAGGTCTTTGGCGAGCGTGAACTAAGCTGGGCAGTGAGAAAAGGAATGAATCCAAGAGATTTCAGAAAGTGGGACTGAAAGAGGACACAGCATCCAACACCAACAAGGAGTGGGAGATAGGAAGGGGAGGAATGGAGAGAAAGAGTTTCTAGAGAGGCAGTTTCCCCTGAATCAGAATTGTGTCTGGATAAATGACCAAAGAGCATAGAATATAATCAAGGTCTAGGAGCTTAGGTTTTGAAGCAGAATAAAGAAGAAAAACAGAGTTCATTGTTATGCTGAACTCTGTAAGTGGCTGTGCATCTGCGTTTTAGGAACTATATATGATCTGCATCTCCAGATTTCTCATCCAGGAATAGAGTAGAATCTAGGATGGTTCGTATGACAACTTTCATGGCTTTCTTACAGAAGAAGGATGCTGAGGAAATCTTCGTGCAACAGTACTGTACTGAGGACAGAGAAGTGACCCATCTTTCCTCCTACATCCTGGATTTGAATGAAAAGCTCTGAATATGTGTAGCTCCCAACAGGAAATGGCATTTAATTCCAGGGGTGTAGACTCTTCTTGGCTTTAAAGACCAGGTGACTTTTCTAGTGAGTCCTATTCTCACTATTATCCTGAGAGGAAGGGAGGTACCATGTACCCTGTGCAGCCTTCTTCTGTATAGTTAATCTGTTTCAGATGCCAGGGAAGCAGAGGATCAGAAGGAATAGGGCTGAGTCATTTTCCATGTTGTTTCCTTATCAGGCACATTTTTACAAAAGGGAAAGAACACTTAGAGCCAACTCATCATGTCTGTTCTTATTGTTAGAGCCCAAGGTAAAAAAAATTCTTCCCTTAAGAGGGAATCTTTGCTTTGAATTAGGAAGAAATGTTATTTACATTTGACCTATTTTCTCTAGACCTTGGTGGTTTCCAGGACAACACAACTGAGGTTTTGTAAGAGGGAACAAGGGGAAGGGTTGACTCATCTTTTTTGCCACTCCCTTCTCTCCTTGTCTTTTAAGAAGAGCATCTGTTTGGGGCTTGCTTTGTTAACTTGAGGCCAATTTTTAATCTATTTCTCAAATAACCACCAGATGGCAGTAAAACCCAACTTGCACCTAGAATGGATTAAATCTATAATCAACTTGAAAATATGTATAATCAGGGGGCAGTTAGGCATTAGGGCATTAGTCAATGTTCTAGTGACTTATTTGGAAACCAATTTTCTACCTTTGTAGAAAAGTCTGTTTGGAGGTGTGGCCAAAAGTAAGGGGGGTAAACAAAGCAGATATTCAATTCCAGACCAAGAAGCCTCTCCAAGTACAATTAACAGAGCCATAGGATGGAGTTAGAACTCTCTGGGATGCACACAGTTGGAAGCTGACCAGACCCTCAGAAGTAACAAATACTTTTCTGTCAGTTTTGCTAGTCGGAACCCTCCCAGTGTCCAAGCACATCAGAACATATTACTTTAAATATAACATAAGAGAGAGGATTAATACAACTAAATATATGTATCTTATATCTATCTATCTATCCATCTATCTATCAATCATATAGATATATTTTATATCTATGTATAGATATCTTTTGATTCATATGGGTTTTATTAACAATAAAGCAAATCAAATATCAAATAGGCTTAAAGGAGGAGAAATAAGATTAGAGACTCTACCTGGGAATCGTTGGTTGACACATTGTACCAAATGATGGACGCCCAAGCATTAGGTAACTGGCTGACATTGGAAATCATCACCACAGGTAATGAGCTGGTCTGGTTTAAAAAAAAAAAAAAAAAAGCACTGTTATTACAGGTAGTTGTACCTTGCACTGATTTTATATTTGACCCTGTACCCTGAAGGGCTATCTCGAGCCAGCTCCACTACTTTAATCCCAGTTATCTACACTGCCCTACATACTAAAATGACTTGTGAAGGTATGGGAACTTTCTGAGCATGTATGAGTCAAAGTACAGATTTGAAAGGAGCCATAAAAACAGGGATTCTTTCAGACTGCTTGGTCAGTTAGGTTCTCTAGTATCTTCCCTTGACATCATACAAATATTTATACTTTCTCATATCATGTATAGCCTAAAATGCAACTAGAGGTTGTATTAATTTTGCAACTGTCCTCTTAATAAGTTACTTTAAGGAATTTAATTTTAAATTTATCTCTGAAATACATCAATATATTCAAGTTATGATCTGACAGTCTAATTAGTGTCAGTATTAAACATGGGCATTTTAACCACAGAAGATGGAGAGGTGAGCAATTCTGGAGAAACATAGCTGCCCGGTCTGCTGTGGAAGTCACCTGTAGTACTGACACAGTAGTTTTCAACCTCATGGAATAAACAGACTTTCCCAGATAGTGTGCAAAACCAATCAACCTGCATTAGTTCCTTCCCCATAACAGAAGTTAGATTTCTGTAGACAGTAAAATACCCAGCTTAAGAGGTCACAGAAATAGAAGTTTAAGGAAAAGAAATGAGGAAGGCATTTATGGAAAAATTTTACACATTTATATTCAGTAAGACTAAAAAAGAAAGGCAGGACTCTAAAACCATACATCTGACAAATAAGATCATATCTGGGGTGTGTAAAACCATGTTTGTTCATTCATGAACTCTTTCATTCATTTATTCGACTAGTGTTGCACATCTACTACATGCTAGGCATTGAGTGAGTCACTGGTAATGGAATGACAAAGCCATGATGTCCTGCCTTCAAGTAGCTCAAAGTCAGTCATGTTCAATTTAATCCTCAAAATTTCTTTATTCCTTTCTTGAGCAAAATGGTGAGTGTTACAAGAGAATCAAAACAATGCACTGTTAATGTTCCTATCATTTGTCTTTACTCATTACATTAGAAAAGCCTTCATTCTGAGAGATTTTATGTACTGTGTGACATAGTTTAAGGCTTTCCACTGAGTATTCATGACTCAGAAGAGTCTGGAAAAAGAACCAACAAACATGCAACCTGGGTAAGAAAGTATTCCATCTATATTGAATTGATAATGCCCATGAGATTTTATTATGTATATTTAACCAGAATAGTATACATTCTAATAGTAGAATGTTGACTAATTAGTAACTGACATACTGATTTTTCCATAGTAAAACAACAACAACAAAAATAGAGAATGCACTAAAACCTAGAAAAGGCTTAGCTTTCGTCTACAAATGACAGCAAATTACTGAAAATATTATTAGTAAATAGTTGATTGACACCTACCTCCAAATCTATGGTCAGGCCATAGAGGCAGATCTGTGATTCAAAGGTTATAGAATGAAGCTCTTCAGTTACCATGTGACAGCCCTAAGGAAGAAAGAAATAAGTTGTTATCTTACAAATGCATTCCTGCAATTTATTAATAGGTCTGCTTCTATACAAATTAACAAATTCTTAAATTAAATGCCCCAAACATTCCCTATTGTGGAACATTTTCTCTTATTATTTGAAGAAGTTATCTAGAGTATATAGAGTGAGAAATCTTCATTTCCACAAACTGAATGATCTTAAGTCTCCAAAACAACATAATTTCTGCTTAAAATTCCAGCATATTTTCATCAGCTTAAATCCAGACAAATAACTCCTTATTTTTAATTTTTAAAAATTAGTCCTTTTGACTTACAAACTATTAATACAAGTGAGGCATATATGTGTAGATATAACAGAAACAAATCTGTATCATAATGAATTTATTTTAAAAGAAAGCAAGATTTCCTTCTGGTTAAACATGGCAGGTGGAAAACATGTATTTTCCTTTGCTCCCTCCAGAAAATTCAGTAAGTTTTGTCAACTTTTTAGTAAAATAAAACTATAACCTAGATGCCTAGATGCCTAGTGAGAGGTGGGGGAGTATGGAGGGAAGGTGACAATAAGGGACAGTGTGTCTCAGAACAAGGGGGTAGGAAGCATTGAGCCCCTGAGGCCAGAGAGTGAAGAGGGCTGAAGAGGGGAGCAATTTTGAGCCCATGCAATGAGTTCCTCAGCCCTACTCAGCCCTGGAGTGGAACAGAAGGTTTACTCTCTAGAGTGGATGAATCAGAGGAACTGGAGAGGCTGTCTGCATTTTGGATCTAAGGCCAAACTGAGGGAAGGGATGAGAGACAATGCAGAAAACAGAAAGATCCTGTAAAAGTCTATGGAGAAGTCTGTGCCCCTTTCTTTGACATCTCCAGGAAAGACATGTGGAAGTGGACAAGATCAAGGAGACAAATTACAGATATTGCCTTTGGGGGTCCCCCAGTAAGACAACCAGGTCCCAATAATCACCCTTAAGTCTACAATTCCCAATATACACATAGAGCTTCCAGACTTTTAGTGCCTTTCTCTTAAACAGCAAACATTTGACAATCACCAAACATGACAAAACCTGTTACAGGAATACAAATACAAAAATCAACAAGAAAGAGCTCAGAAAAAAAAAAAATACTGCAAAAAAGCAAATGAAGAGTTGAAAAAAGTATCAGGCTCAGTTTTATATATTAACTTAACAAATAAATGACCTAAGAATAGGGGCAAATCAACCAATCATAATGGTTGGACATCACTTGGATAATGATTTGCACATACTAACTATAAAAAGATCTTTTTGAGACAATGGAGAAATTTGAACAAATAAGGAATTTTATTAAGGAAAGATTTTAAGAAATTGCTTTGTGTGTGTGTGTGTGTGGTAAGTGTACTGTGATTAAGTTTTAAAAAACCTTTTATCCAGAAGATTTGCCTACCAAAATATCAATGAGTAAGATGCCATACTATCTGGAATTTTAGTGCTCCAGAAAAAAAAAAGTGTGTTTATAGGGGGAAAACAGATGAAATAAGATAGGCAAATGTTAATCATTGTTGAAGCTGGGTGATGCATAAATGGAAGGTTCATTGTATTTCTCTCTCTACTTTTGTGTGTGTTTGTGTATTCACTAAAAAGCTCTTAAAGATGTTTAAAAATATTTATTAATATTCTTAAAGACATAACAAATATATTACATCAGTGAAACAAGACTAAGATGCTATCAAAAGGAATATTCAGAAAATAATTAATAATTAAAAATATAATAGAAATATACAAGTCAGCACGACTGAAAATAAAGTGAAAGAAATGTTCCAGAAAGTGAAACAAGAAAACTGAAGAAACTTTAAAAAATAGGATAGAAAAGATAGTAAAGAATTAATACACAAACTCCAATAAAAAACTAACAGAAATTCTAGAAAAAGAACAGAGAAACTAGAATAGGAAAAAGATCAAAGGCATAACCAAATGATAACTGTCATATACTGCTGATGGGGGTTGGTACCATTAGTTTACATAATAATTTCTCAACATCTAGTAAAGTAGAAAACGCACCTCCTAGGATGATGGCAAAAGTAATTTAAAAAAATAATTGTGCAATAGAATCAGAGGGAAATCAGCCCAAATTAGAGCAAACTATGGAGGGTTCCCAGAAGATGTTGCCAAGAAAAAAGAAAAAAATAAAAACTCAGATTAACTTGTTTTGCCATATTGTAAAAAGTTTTCACATTTTGAAAAAGGGTTTTGGGTTATATTAGTGACAGGTACATAAAATAAAGTGATCAAATAAAAAAATTGAGGCAACTAATAAATCCAGGGAAGATTAAAAGTAATACAAGAATGGAAATACAATTACACTATGATATATGGTCAGCTGTTAATAATTTTTATATACTCATTGTAATGTAAACATTGAGTATATTGACTAAGCTAAAATATATTATACAATGATACTGTGAAGGTGGGGGGAAATTTACATATATGGAGATCTGGTATACAAAAGCCATAGTTTAACCTTTTATAGAAAGAATTCAGGAGTTAAATATATATATGTACATATATATTTATTATATATATATACACATTTATTATATATATATATACACATCATTTCTTTTTAAATCAAGAAATGCTAGGTGCACCTAGGTGGTTAGTCAGCTAAATGTCCTACTCTTGATTTCCCTCAGGTCATGATCTTGCTGTCATGAGATTGAGTCCCGTGTTGGTTTCTGTGGTGGGTGTGGAGCCTGCTTGAGATTGAGATTCTCTCTCTCTCTCTCTCTCTCTCTTTCTCTCTCTCACCCTCCCTTCTTGTGCTCTCTTTCTCTAAAAAAATGCTAGTATGATATTAGCATAATACCTAAGCTCAAAAAATGATCACCTTTGGAAAGTAGATTTAGAGTGGGAAGGAGTGGGACAGAAATTGCTGTTTTTCCTTGATGAAATCTTACAGCACCTTGCTATGTGGCCAAGACCAGCCACACTGTCATCTAAAAGCTTGTTAGGAAAACAGGGTCTCTGATCTCATCCTAAGCCTGCTGAATCAGATTTTACATTTTAAGAAGAACCTCTGGTAGAATTTGTGAGGCAATGAGTCTCAATGTGCTGCATCCATATTATGTTTAGTCTCAAAAGAGTTGTGGAAAATTTGGAGATGATATAGATGGCTTCAATAATAAAAAAATAAAGCCCATGGGAACCTGTAAACAGAAGTGGAATTACTGAGACCAGAAAGTCAGGGTGGGGTTGGAGGCAGCAGAATCAACTCTGGAAGAAATGGTCTAATATTGAAAATGTATTAATAACAAGTTGGAATCTTCTTGTATTAAGTTTCAAATAGTAAAAATAGTTCTAATATGATGATATGAAGGACAATTACATGAGGAAGACTTTATTGACAATGAGTAATGTTAAACTTAGGATTTGTTCCTGAGAAGGAAGTAGAAAGTTAAAGATGCCTCTCCCTCTTGGGTTAGATCCTTGTGATATCTTACATTGCCTTCAGGTAGTTGGATTCATGGGATTGCTTCTTACTGGGTTAGTAGAAAGTTATGTTAATGGAAATTTTGCTTGAAAATCCCTTAGACCATCCCTAAAATTACTACCAGTACATCCAGCACATGAAACAGCTAGTTTCGCCCCCCCAAACCCCCTCCTGTGTTGAAATAAATAAATTGCTATTTCTTCAGTTGAGCATGAGATGAAGTAGTCAGCTTGTGTTTAGGCATCAAGTTCAACAAAACCCACATTTTTTAAACAACAGAGAATCTCACCGTCCTATATAAGGTGCTTTAACTATGCAAACTCTGACACAAATGAAGAATCCACAATTTCATGTTTGCTAATGGGTGCCTTTCACATCCTCACTAAGTTCAATGGCAGACAGGATGATATGAGCCTGCATAGAACCTTTAAGAGGCTCGGGGCAAGCACAGATGGAGACCTACATACCATATGTCTAAACATTTAACCATTATAAATCAAATTAACAAACTGATATATGATATAGCCTTCTGCCTTGACATCTAAGCTTTCATATTATCTAATTGGCCAGGTTTCACTTCCTCGAAGTTCCGGCCTGGAAAAAGGTGGGCCAATTTGGACCATTGCCCATCTCTCACCTTCCACCTCTGTGAGGAACCTCACCGATTAGTGTGGCTCATTGGCCTCTGCTTGTGCCTAGAAATATTTGCACTGGTGGTGCCATCTGTGCCTGGGACTCTGGGAAAGCACTCTGCCTTGACTCCACAGACATCTTTCTCAGTTGGGGGCGGGGGGAGGGCACAGCTGGAGAACAGCTAAAGGGAGACTTTTTGACTATGATGTCCAATCCTTCCCCATATTAATAGCCTCTATAGTCTATTTTATACAATTAAATGTAAATATGATATAATTATTCATGGTTACAGATGACTTCCTCAGATCTTTGTGTTATGGCACCTGTCTGTTCACAATCCAAAGTGTGAGAAACCAGGACTCCATAGACACAGCAATGACACTCAGAGCTGTCCATTCACGTTGGAAAAAGGCTTCGTGCTTTGGTTATTACTTTACTGAACTGGAATGTAGATGGTGAGAGGTTTCTTCAGTGATTGAAACTAATATCTAATGATTACTTAAAACCTCCAATGCAGTTGTAAGGCACACTGGGAATGAAATCCAAAAACGGAGCAACACACAATCCAATCCACATGACTGAAGAAAAGTGCTCTGACAAAAGGAAGCATTGTTAACTTTCAAAGCTTGCATGGCCATCGGCCACAATCTTTATTACTGTATCAATGCAGCCCAAGCCAGGGGCACTACTCAATTTCACAGTCTCAGGGTCCATTCTTTATAGACTGGGGAAAACATTGTGGAGAAGATGCACCATTAATGGCTGTGTTAAAAGCCATCCTAATGAGCTGAGATGATTATGGATTTAAAATATCCATAATTATGATATTTATATTATATGGCACTGAATAATATAAATGGATTGACTTTATTGTACCTGTAAAGAAAAGCAGACACTGGATAATCTGCTAAGAAACTGGAAAACTGGCAGAACAGCTTGATCAGTCTCCACGTGGGAAAAAACACACTACCCTAGAAAGGTCGGTATAGATGTTGCCATGTTCTTCTTTTCTTTCCTCTGCTCAGTGCCTAATAATACATCCTGGAAGTCTAGACTGTGTTAACAAATAGCTATGGCTTTTGACTTGACAGAAAGCCTCTCTTAAGAAAATGGCTGGGATAAAGGTAATTTTCACCTAAATTCCTTGCTCATCTCTTAACAAGCCATAATCTATGATAATGTTGCACGGGGAAGGCTACGTGGAATAGAAAACAACAATCCATTCACCTAGAGTATATTTGTTGACTACCTATCATGTGCCAGACATTGGCTTTGATGCTCGGAAACAATGATAAAAGGGGAAATGATGGTACAATCACAGGAGATAGAGACCTCAATCACAGAATCAGAGGAAATGGATGGAAAATGACAACTAATTCTCAGCCTGTAAAATAAGGGGACTGTGTGCAGGGTGTCACATCAAAAGTTTACCTTTTAATGTTATCCTTGTATGGACGTCTCTTTTCAAAGTGTTGCAACTTCTTAAATTGTTCAGAAGGAAATCAACTTCCTGTGACAATGTGTGGGCTAGTTCGCGTGTGAGTAGTGGATCTGTGTCTGAAAACACTGAACCTTGAAAGAACATCTGTTTGACTGTTCTGTTCAATGAAACTCAAGTCACCCAGGCTTTACTAATAGCTTCTTTGTGCTTCATGACTTTCCATCACATAAACAAAATTACCCAACACCTCAGTCTGAGGCTAAAACTGTCATTTATCAGTTAAAGCCTACCGACAAAGAGCAAACTCGAGAGACTACAATTCCAGCTTTCCTGTTCGAACAGTTTCCACATTTCAACAATCACTCTCTAGTCAGTTTTTTGCCAGATAAGGACCTATGGGAAAGGCTGCTTCCTGGGAATGTTTATTTTATAGGGACGAACTGATTTCTTCCGAGTTTGGCCACTGGTAGGTGATGAAATTGTTTCTTCACAATGGTTCTTCCAAGGAAAAGAACAAAGGTGAGAGAAAGGAGGAGTAATTGTTAACCTTGATTTTGTGACAGCATGTCTACAAATTTTCCAAAAGATGTTGTGAAATTCCAAAGCAAATTATTAAAATTAAATTCATTTTTTCAAAAAAGTAAAGCTTGTACCCTATGTTGCACTTTTGCAGATTATAGAACCTTAGTCAAAAAAAGCTTCAGAAATTGTCTAAATCCAATGGTTTTCAAATGTTTTTTAACCTTGAAACACATTCTTGAAAAGAAATTTCCCATCTGGGTTCCAATCTGTAAAATATATAAAACAGAGCTATCTTGACTGAAGCTGGGGTGGGGGACCCAGAGCTCCACCTTTCATCACCCCACCCCCAAATCCAGAGGTGACTTCTAAAGCACCTCTTTGGTCCTTCTGGGGCAGTATGGGTCTAATGCAACTTCCTCCCTTCATCCAATCCTATAGCCAGAACCCCTGAACATCCTGACTGCCTCTTTTTGGATATGAGTCAAACAGCCATGGGGTGCTAGGGAGGTTTGGAGTGGCGCCCCTGGGGAAACTACCATTCATGACATCTTGGTTTGTTCTCAATCAATAAGTATACAGCCGAAGTTCTGACAACCACAAAAACAAAACTGAGGGGCTCTGTGTGTGTGTGTGTGTGTGTGTGCACGCACGCCTATCAGACAGGCGGTGGGGACATTTGGGGTGGTAGTAGGAACCTGAGACATGTGATCCTATAAAGATGGCACACATATGTGGTCCTTTGAGGTTTCAGGGACCTGGAGCCAGAGAGGGATGTGCTCAGGGGCCCTAGAAAGGGAACATCTCCAGCCAAGCACTTTGGCAGATGGGCAGAGAAGAATAAGGATCGGTGGTTTGTCCTAAGTCAGGTGTCATCTTTCACTTGTGTAAATGCCTGTTCTTTACAAAGGGAGAGCCTGGAGGGCTGGTCAGGAAAAGCCCCATAGCGGACGTCTATGCGCACAGCACATCACATTGGACCATGCCATTTGTTCCTCTTAACAACCCTATAAGTGCAGATCAACATGATGCCCATTTTACAGATTAGGAATTGGTAATTAGTGAGGATCAGTGGCTTGTGCCAGATCAGTTGCCTCTAAGAGGCAGACCCCAGCATGGTGCTATTTCCCATTCCCTCACTGATGCACGTTAAACATAAAGGGGGATCAAAAACAACATTTTCTGAGAAAGCATTCTTTTAAATTTCTTCTAAACTTTATGAGGATTCTGGTGTGAGGTAGCTATGTGATTTCTGCCTGGGTGGGTACAGTGAGAACGGTAACGGCAGCGGCTGGAGTAGAGGCGAATGGATGAGACGCTCCTCACATACCTGCCAAGATCTCCCGTATTGGAATCCCAGCAAACGGAGGGAGCATGGTGAGATTAGTGGCAGGAGGAAGGCAAAGTTCAGTGCCAACCAACAGCGCTTCTCCTGGGGCGGGTCTTCTGATCCCAGAGGCAGCATGGCCTAGTGGCCAAGAGCATGGAGAGCTGTGTTTTGAATCTTGGCCTGACATTCTGTGCCTCAGTTTCCCTAACTAAAATAAGTACACTAATAGAATCTACTTCATGGTCCTCTGCAAGAATTACATAAATCAATGTCAGTGAAGCTCTCAGCGCCCAGTATATAGTAAATGCCACAGGGAGATTTATCAAATAAATTCTTATCAGGCTGCGAACTGCTGCAGGTGTTCACAGATAAGGAACAACTACTATTTGAAATTTGAAAATGAGGTATAATATCCTACCTTCCTGTTTTCCTGATATTTTGATTACTACAATCTTTGGCACTATGACTTTATGGACTCCATTTTATCATTAGATATTCCCTAGGCCCTTTCCTGACTTTTTTTGATCAGTCCTACTGCCTGGCCAACCCCTTGATTTTTTTTTTTTTTTTTTGCTTATCTTTCTGAGCCCACTTCATATATTTTGTGACTTCTCAGTTATTCCTGTAGTACATAAAACAACTTTCAGGTCTATGATTTATTTTAAATATACCTAGGAGTCATATTACAATTCTATCAACAGGGGGAGCTCAAGGAATAGCATAAAATAAAATGTTTTTTGATCTAGCAAACTTGAGGGGGAAAAAAGGAAGAATAAAATCATTCTGACATGACTGTATGATTAATCAGAAAACAAGAGGAAATAAATACATTCAAAGTAATATAAGTAGACAGTGTTAATAAGACATTGCTTGGCTATTATATAGTAGAAGATGATTTACTTAGACTTCTCTAGGGAAAGCTGAGTAAAGATTTTGATTTTACATTTATAAAGATGACAATGTATTGGAGAGTTGACTATTTAGATTATTTCCATTTGATTTGTTTTACTTTAGAAAGGTTAAGAAGCATTGTGTTTTGTCTATTCAGACTTAGCAAGTAGTATTCAGAGATGTTATGCTGCTTGAAATGTTTGCAACCCTGTCCAGAATTCCAGTGAGATGTGTGAAATGGCTTTTTATTTATAATGTGCTAATGTGTCAATTAGGAAGTTTAGAAAATGCTTATGGATTTCTACAAGGTGGGAACAATAACTCTGCTTATCTGTTTACTAGAATATTCTTAAACTCAAAAGCTCTGCTCCTGTGATATCTGGGCAGTAGACATCCGTTTGTAGCTCTGTCCTGAGACCAGACTCTACCCTGGGAGGAAGGTTTAGTTCATCTTTGGCGTGGCTGTAGTACTGGACAAATGCTCTCTAAGACACAATTAAGAGAATGAAAAATTTTTGGAAGAGAAAAATGTAGAGTATTAAACCTGCTGTGGTCAGTCACTGTGGTTTTGTGGGGAGGGCTAGACTGATTGCAGTTGAAAGTTGGATTTTATAAAGTGCCTTTATCCTTACAAATAATTCAAAGAGATTTCTCATAGAAGCTGTGACTGTAAAGCCAGGAGATTGAATCCATATCAACCACACCAGAGATAAGCCTCACTACTTTATAACTGCATTGTATAGATGATCTTGCATATGCAGCATCTCTGAACAGAGAACGTTGGGCATTATTCCCTGATCTGTAAGAGGAAAACATTTTCTCTATCAGATCATTTGCCAAGGATCACATTTTCAGTCATGGCCAGAAGACACTCAAACCCAGATTTTCTACTTACAAATATGTAAGGCACAGATGTGTGTCCTAGCACCTAGTCCAACGAAACAGATGATCCCCAAGGCTATTTCCAACCCAGGATTTGCCCACTCTATTATTTACTGACTCAGAGGCAAACACTGGGACCGCATTAGTTTGTTCTGTTAATTAATTTCATCCAGTGGAACACCTTAAATATAAGGCAAGGTAACTGATACCATAAAGTAACAGGACCGTTTTCCATGTCTGATTATCATATACTATGTCACGAAGGTTTGAGACTTACCTCTCATCTGTGGAAAAGAAGTGATTTTAGGATGTTTTATAATAATGGAAGATGACTAAAGAAATTATGGCACACCTGTGAAATACAATTCAGTGCGGGCACTTTAAGTGATGTTCTCTAAGAGTATTTAAGGTTATGGAAAGCTGTTCACCTTACACTGTCACGTGGGAAAAAAGCGGGTTATGAAACAATGTGTATATATTTTGTAAAGTGATATACACATAGATAAAGGTCTGGAATGATGTGAACTAAAATGTTAAGTTTTTCTTTTAAAAGGGTGTTATTATATGCAATTTCTATTTTCTCCTCTTTAAGACAAAAATTTTTAGACTGTCTGCACTTACCAAGTTTTACATTTGTAACCGGAGAAACATGAATTTGATTTTACATAAAACTATAAAGGGCAGCTTAAGAGCTTTGTAAAAATAAGATAGAGTTATTTCCTAAAAATAATTATCTTGTAGAAATCATTTTATACCTCATTTCCTTTGCTTCCAGCACTGGACTTCATTTCCTTTGGTTGCTTTGTAAAAAAAGAATAACAGCATTATCAGTTAAATATCAAGTCGGTCATACCTATCAGAGTGATTTTCTGGACCGCAATTTTGCCTTCTAGAACGGTAACCCAGATGTCTTCTAATTGTGGAAACCTGACACAGGTGCCCAGATTCAACAGAAAGAACCTTCCGGTTTCATCTCATGGAATGTCATTTTAGAAACTTTCACTGAGGGAAGTGAGGAAGTTGGCATACTGTGAAGACTATGATTTTCAGTCCACATTTCAGAAAGAAGAAATCACGCTGGGATGTTTTAAAATCTACTCAGCACTCCTTTGTACCTGGAAGGTATCCCCTGAGCTAAGCTGCGATGGTTCTCAATCCCTGAGAAACCAGGTCCAAGACAGAGGAAAAGAAACAAACGTGGGGGTAGGGGGGTTGTGTGCCACGGGCACAGTAAGCTACTACATGGCGTTAGAGACTCAGGGACACAAAAATGTTCACGATCTAGATGACTTCATTTTTAAAAAGGCAGACAATGATTTACATAGTGTATATAGTCTGATCTCACTTAAAAAGCACATACACAAAAATTATAAAAGAATGAAAACAAAAGTAAAGATGTTAATAGTGTTATAAGGTAGTGAGATTATAGGTGATTTTTAATTAAAAAATTTTTGCCTCTGGTTTCCTACATTTAATTTTGTATTAAAAAGCAATTCAAATTATTATGCAGGGTGCCTGAGTGGCTCAGTTGGTTGAGTGTCCGACTTAGGCTCAGGTCATGATCTCACAGTTTGTGAATTCAAGTCCCTCATTGGGTTCGCTGCTGTGGACACAGAGCCCTTTTCAGATCCTCTGTACCCCTCTCTCTGCCCCTCCCCCCCACTCTCAAAAATAATTTTTAAAAATGTTATTATGCAAAAGATAATATGTGTGTGTGTGTGTGTGTGTGTGTGTGTAATGGGTATATATAAATGCTTTGTAGCCAGAAGAGCACTGTAAAAACTAAGATTTTCTTATTTTATATATTACAACTGCTGGAATAAAGACTTAACCTCTTTTTGGTATATTCCTTATCCTTTCCACATGACTTTTTTTGAGAGATAGACATCTCTAAGGTTTTTTTTTTAATGTTTATTTTTTTGAGAGAGAGACAGAGCATGAGCAGGTGAGGGGCAGAGAGAGAGAGAGACAGAATTTGAAGCAGGCTCCAGACTCTGAGCTGTTAGCACAGAGCTTGCTGAGGGGCTGGAACTCACTGACTGAAAGATCATAACCTGAGCTGAAGTTGGACACTTAACCAACTGAGGCACCCAGGTGCCCCTAGACATTTCTAAGTTAATGGTCTTTTACAGCTTTATTTATTAGCAAAGTTGTCCATTACTGAAAATTTCTTAAGGATAGGAATTGAACCTACATGAAAAGAGTGTTAGTTATAAAGATGTAAAATACATGACTCTTTATTACATTTTATTTATTGATCAGTCTCACACTGGAGGGATTCAGTGAAAAAGAAATGTACTCTTTAATACTATAGACCAAAAAAAAAAAAACCAGCATAAATTTGTATATGCAGATATCTATTAATCTAAATTTTATCTTTTATCTTTTAGAAACTAGACCCTTTGAGGCTGACTCAGTGGTGCCCCAACATTTGGGTGAGGTCCTTTCTGAGTGCTAATAAACCACGAGCAGCATGCATCTGGCAGGAAAAGCAGTAGAGTCTTTGGGAATCTAAGAACTATACAAAGAATTAGAAAGAAAGCAGGAAGAGAACTATAGGTTAAGAGGAAGTGGTATGAACAAAAAGCAGCAGGGTGAGGCTGGGTCAGAAGCTTTCTAGACATGCCAAGGCAAACCTTGTGCAACCGTCAGACCCAGGAACATCCTACCTCCCCCCAGGCTACTCCGAAAATGAAAGCACTTTTAGCCAGACATGTTGCTGGATATCATTTATTGGGGAGAGTCAAAAAATGAAACCAGAAATGCCTATCCATTACAAGACCAATTATCTCTGTTATCATGTCCAAACTATATTGACCGATTGCTGTATATACATAGGTACTATCTCACCATTTTTGAGAACTTGGACTTCTGAGTTAAAGTTCCAGTTTCTTTCTAATTTTTAATTCTTCAATAATGGCATGTTTTATTTCTCAGTATGGCCCTTAATCTCACATAAGAAATGCCAGAAACCAAAATACATTGAATTATACGGCCTATTCTTAAGGATATGTCTGATTTGGGGAGGGTGAGAAGCTTGTGTAACTTTACTGTTGAACTCACCAAATGTCGAAATTCTACTGAGAGACTTCCGTTAGAAGATTCTTCAATAGACATGGCTTTGACATGAGTTCCACAAAGGACAAATCTTCGATTGCTAGAGAGAAAATCTTAGCTATTTACATGGTTTCAGGTAAAATACATTTATGGAAACAGCAAAAACGGGATAAAATAAATTTCATACCTTAGAGTTGAAACATTCCTGTAAAATCAAGAAGATTCCTTAAAATGAGCTATTTTATAGATCTAGTATGAACTTTCTTTGATACTTTAGAGGATAGTATAATATAGTCATAAATTTTCATTTCAAGACTTTATAGTAAAATTTTTTAAAGTAAGTGTTCATTGGAGTTCTATTAACTGTTTGAACTTCAAAGTCAAATATTTGAAGTACACTGATAAGTAATGTTAGAGAAATACATTTAAAAGTTTGAAATTATTCTAATGAGGAGAGTTCTTTTTACAAAGTCTCACAATTTCATGTTTCAAAGTGAAATTAGAAACTTACTTGTCAATAGATGCTTTCACCTTTACTTGATAGTTTAGTTCTGGCAATTTTATTAGCAGTCTGGAAAGACAAATAAGAATCAGAGCCAAAAATTAAAAGTGCTAAAAGCCTTTTTATATTTATTTATTTATTTTTAATTTTTAAAATGTTTTTTATTTATTTCTGAGAGAGAGAGAGAGACAGCATGAACAGGAGAGGGTCAGAGAGAGAAGGAGACACAGAATCTGAAACAGGCTCCAAGCTCTGAGCTAGCTGTCAGCACAGAGCCCGATGTGGGGCTCGAACCCACAAACTGTGAGATCATGACCTGAGCTGAAGTTGGCTGCCCAACTGACTGAGCCACCCAGGTGCCTCAGCCTTTTAATATTTAAATATTTAAATATATTTATGTTCTATACATATAAATTGAATTTAGGTTATCTTGAGTTATGTTAGCATGATTCATTGTTGAATCACTATATTGTACATATGAAACTAATATAACATTGTAGGTTAATGATATTATAATTAAAACAAAGTAAAAATAAATAAAAATAAAAATGTCCAATTCCTCTTTAGTTTGTCATGTTACTAATATTGACACCAGCCACTTCATATGTATTAACAAACATTTGGAATGTATTTCCATATTGCTTCAGTTGATGTATGTTGGATAATACATTGGCTAAGTCAGAAAAACAGTCATATATTTTGGCTAAAGCCCAAATTTGGGTTAAGTGTCTAAACATAAGAAAAACTTCTTTTCAAGTGTATCAGTATGGCTCCATTTTATTCCCATATCATAAAAAAAATTATAAGCTTAGTAAAAACCAAATGTTTCAATGATTACTGTTTTATGGTAAAACGTCTGAAAAAAACCAGGTCTCTGGTGGAATCTGAAAAATTCCAATTCAAATGTATTTGCAATATTTAAATACACTATGTAAGTAACAGTAAAAATGTTCATAACTTAAAAAGCTTGAATTCCAAACAAACAAGTGATTAAAGATCAGAGTAAGAATTCCTTTAATTTCCTGTTCTGGTGTCAGATCCTTCTTATTCTTTTGCTTTTCTCAACTCTTTTGAGTCGTGACCTCTAATATACCCTTTCTGTGGGTTCAGTCCAGTTTCAGAGATATTAATTCAATCACCACTCACTCATCCCAATCATGCATTCATCCCAAAACTCATTCATTTACTCAGCATGTTTTGAGCTCCTCCTGTATACCCAGGACAGCCCTAGAAATGTGGACGTGGCTACGTATAAAAGGAAGAAGTCCAGCTAAATATAAAAGATGGAAATATGGAGAACGGAGATGAGCAGTGATTGGCATTAGAGAAATATAATCATAGATGATAGACAGCCCAAACAAAAGTGTGGGTAGAATATGACAAAGGCTCCTTAAAAATCCTGTATGAAACACAGGTTTGGTGTTAGGGTTTGGAATATGATAAGTATGTAGTTGTTAGTAGTGAAGGGTGAGGAGGTCATATGAATTAGGGCAGCAAGTTTTCCCTCTCTACCTTCCTCTCTATCATACCTCAGGAAGGACCTGATCCACTGTTAAGATGCTGATGACTAAAGGGAATCACACGTCATGGCTCATCTTGAAATAAGAGGCTGGAATGCTATGGGAGGGAGGGGTTTTAGGGAAAGTCTTGAATACTAAGTAAAGGATCATCTATCAAGACAGTGGAGAACAGGGTACAGGGAAGGATAGGAACCAACAGTCAGGTGGAAGAGGAAAGCAGGAACACTCCAATCAGGGGCTAATGGTCTGAGTTCCTGGCAATCAGTTCAAACAACATGCAAGGTGATGCCCATTCAGGGGCCTCTTCTACTCTGAACTCTTGGCTGAAAGCATTTCCTACTCATCTCCCTTTTTGTCCCGGAGAGCATTTTAGACTTATGCTATCTCTGGAGGTGTCTCAGGGAAAAGTAGGATGTCCACCACCCCTATTTCCTTTTAGTGTATCCTATTTCCCTTTAGTGTTACTATCTTCTGGGTTATAAAGAAATGTAGGGATGAAGAATGAATGGATAACTTTTGAAAATCATGAAAATTTGAAAGGGAACCTGGCCTCTGCCTTTTGTTCTTGGTTCTTAAGTCTTACTGCAAAATTCACACAAAGGAAATGACTAAGAATTTCAAGTCAGGTTTTTAAAATGCAAACTGAAGAAAAATGCCTTCCCTTTAAAAATAGAGTTCTGGGGTGATAGATGTTAACTAAACTTATTGTAGTATCATTTTGCAGCTTATGTAAGACAAGTTGTTACACTGTACACCTTAAACTTCCATAACATTACATGCCAATTACATCTCAATAAATCTGAAATGAATAAAATGAAACAAAACAAAATAAAATAAAAATAAAGTTCCAATAGTGATGTGTGATCAGGGACCCTATGGTGGGGCCCTAAATCACCATCTACCATGGCATCATCACCTCTCATATACTAGTCAGGGGTGCTTAGCGATTAGGAATAAAAAGCTTGGGGGACCTGGAGATTAATGCATGATGAAAATCTTTTGGCACTTTGAGCTCAAATTCATTATTTTAACTGTCATTTGGGAAACTGATACGTCTTAGTTTCTCATGCTAATGGAAAGGATCAAATGTACAGACAAAGCAACAACAATAACACAAAAGTCATACGTCTTTAGATCAGGTACATAGTAAGGATATACTGAAAATTACAGCATTGAGAGTTTTCGTGGAAAATCCTATAAACTAGTTGCTGGGCAATCACAGAGGAAGAAGGTGCCATCATATTTCATGGGTAAATATTCAAAGCCTTCCATATTCTGTCCTCAATCTGCTCAATTCTACCTCTCCCTGCGTCACATGCTTGCAAAACAGACCCAGAAAGTCAATATTTCTGTCATCTGGCTCTTGTATAATCCCACTCTCCTTCCCGTCCCTGCTCTTCCTGCAAGGTCCTTCCTCAGAGGGACCACAAGTCTTTGCTAGCCTCTCCCAAGTCAACCCTTTTCAGCCATTAATCCCATGATTCCATGCTGTCGTGCTAATATCCCTCATGCCTTCATCTTTATTGTCATCTTCTTTACAAGCTGAATATTAACATCTCTGAGGGTGTCTACCAAAGCTCAGTGCTGGGCATGCTGGAGGTGTTTAATAAAGAAGAGTGAATGAAAGGCACTATGAGAGAAACTGGTAGTAATTAATGCAGTGGCTGTGGCTCCACAAACAAATGAAATGATAGGGCACATTCTGCCTACCTTAGCTTTACAGTGAACTGAATGAGAGTTTTAAGTACCATCGGTCTCTGAGGGTGGGTTGGCATGCATGGCTGTCGTTCAACCACAAATGAGCTAGATTAAAAGGAAATAAAGCACATCTTGAAAACATTGAAAATACTGACAGGCTGAAAACCACAGAGAAACAGGATGCTGTCCTCTTAAAAGATCCAAATTTTCTACACTTAGAAGACATTCAAATGTCCATTAAGTTCAAATCTTTCCAAAGATTTCTCATAAATAATTACCAGGAGATGGAAAAAATGCCTAAAGATGGTCCCTAAATCACCATGGTAAATAATTCTTCATTGTTATACCTGAGTCAAGAACAAAAGTCTATTTTTATCATACTAAACATGAAGTAAAAAGTTAATTTCATGACATCTCTGAAGTGGATATTAGAATTTCTGGATATTAGAATTTTTTTCTTTAGATGAGCTAATAATGCACATAAATGTGGTCTCTATCCTTCATTTCTTGGATATGTACTTAAGAAGAAATCATTTAAATCTTCTTTTCTAAAATGTAAAAAATAAACTTCAGCTGGATGATGTGTTTGGCTCATGGAAAACTGAGTCAGTTCTTGAGAGAAGTGTTGAATAGTGAAGAGCAGAAATCCTTCTGGAATATTCTGGAGCTTTATTACCTTTCTGTAATAGTGTCTGAGGCTCACTGTTTAACACTTGCCTATCCTCCCTCACCTTAACACTAAAACTCCAGCCAGGGTGTCCTTACAACCCCACAACTCGGAGGCTGCCATGAGGCATTTAGATGAATAATACTTTACTTACTTCTTAAAAAGGTTGTAGATCAAGAAGGTGACTCTTTCTAGCAGATGTGCTCTTTGCATGGGGATGGGATCCCCTTCATATGTCATTTTAGTAGACTGCTCCTCTAATTTCTCCAATTGCCTTCTGAGTTGGAATAGACTTTCTGCTAATAGTGTAAAACTATTGAACAACAAATGAAAATCAGCAGATAGTTTACCCACTTAACAATCTACCATTTTAACTCTTAACCACATTAGCAAATAACAAATTATTAAATAATTACTCAATTAGTACAATCATTTACTTAATTGCATTAAAAGTTAGTGACAGTTCTTTATGTTTATTTCCTGAGTCGGTTTTTCCTCTAAGGTGTATCATGCATGGGAAATGTTTTTAACGTTTTCTCATTTATACCTGTAGTTATAGACATCATTTACAAAATTTTGTCAACATCTGGAGCCAAATCTCTTTTAATTTTTCTTTGTTTACAAATCTGTTAAACATACATATGCTAAGGCTATGGTACTCACTAATGGGTAGAGACAGAACAAATTTAAAACTTTAAAAATACATGATATGAAGAGTGTTATGTGTAAGAATACTAAAGAAAAACGACAGTATGAATTGAACTGCCTTCCCTACCGCAATATGTATTACAAATCCCAAGTATTAGCCAAAAATTATCAGCGTATCTATCTGGAGAAAGGTATGCATTTAGAGTTATTCACTATGTGGTGACCTCACCTCAGAAATGGAGGTGGGTGCTTGGGCCTGAAGTTTAGGGAAGAGAGGCTGAAGGCGACACTGAAGGGACTGTCAACTCCCGAGTAGTCAGGACGTCTGGACAGACTTGCTAAATCCTTCTGGCCCTGACAGCAGTTCTTTCTACTTAGAAGTTTATTCCCCACAGAGAGCTGTGAAAAGATCCGGTCAATCCCCCACAGAATTTGGTATAAGCATGGTTATCTGCTAAGTTCTTGATCGCTTCCTTTGTTGTTTATCTTGTTTTCAAAACAAGGGATGACAGTGAGGAAAATCAGTCTGTTTTAAAAAGAGCCCAATTCCTTACTCTTCTTGAGAAGTGGGCCTGGCGGGGTGGAGCTTTTAGTGCAAGTGGCCCCAGTTATGCCATATTTCTGTTGTATTGCACTGTACCCTTTGAAAGCAATTTTAGATCTCAGCTGAACATTTTCCTTCTTTTTAATTATTTTTTCTAAGTGCTCATTTGAACAGATAATTTTATGTGGCACTGATGGAGAAGAAAGCCCTATCAACATTTTTCTTCGAATGCAAAGGATATCTGCATATGATTGCCTATGCATATGGTAGGGGATGGCCTGTTGTATTAGCCATTTGAGATTTTTCATTTAAATACAAAAATAAATCACTATGGAAAACACAAAACTAATGTGGAACTTTGCGTTCTTAAGATGCCCCTTTAAAAACTAGGATATCGTTTTTCAAGCTTTTGAAGTTAGTGCTTCTTTTGTCCTTAGAGAAAGCTGTATTTTTTGCAGGTTTCAAAAATTCACTTGAGTCTTTTAAGATTAATATATTAGATGAGAAAAGTAAGCAATTCTTATGCATTCTATAGACTTCTATTGATGCTTTATTTTTCATTCCAAAGGAATAAAATTAAAAGCACGTAGGGGTGCTTGGGTGACTCAGTCAGTTAAGTGTCCAACTTTGGCTCAGGTCATGATCTCATGGTCTGTGAGTCTGAGCCCTGCATCAGGCTCTGTGATGACAGCTCAGAGCCTGAAGCCTGCTTCACATTCTGTGTCTCCATCTCTCTCTTTCTGCCCCTTCCCCGCTCCCACACTGCCTCTTTCTCAAAAATAAATAAACATTAAAAAAAAAAAAACAAAAAAAAAAGAAAAAAACACATATACACCTCTGGCTCAGCTACACTGAAGCTTTGTACTTCCTGTGGTTTTCACTAGAAACTAAAGTCAATTTGTTTTACCAGTTTTGAAGCTGGTCGAGCCCATTGTGGAGCGGCCCTCCAATGCAGGCAATCTGCTGGCGCCTCTTCCAGTCCTGCAGCTCTTCCATCAGCATGCTGTTCATTAACAAGTCCGTTTCATTGACTATTTGTGTCATTTTACTGAGGACTTCCTAAAAGCAAAGGTGGCTACTGAAACGATTTTGAGGAGACACAACCAAAGTCACTCAATTCAACCTGGAAAACAATTTCTCTGACCTGGAAGATACAGGCTTGGTTACAATTCTCACTAAATACTTTATCAAATACTACCTTCTCGTTATCATAGCACTGCCTTTCAACACTTAAATTATCACAATTAAATAACATCATGAAGAAAGAAGCACGACCACAGTTAACAATCTCATAATGTAAAGTCATTTAGTATAAATATATTGAGTTTGTACTTCCTGTGACAATATTGAATCTTCTAGTCACACAGCCGTATCCCTGTTATTTAAAAAGACGTAGATTAAATTTATATTCTTATAAATATGTTTATGCATTTATTTTTAAGTGTAATGACTAAAATTGGAGATTTTCTGTGTTAGTTTTCACTAGGACTTTATCTGGGTTTAGGGAGAAGTATACCTTTCAAAGGCCTGGGAATTAGAAATTGCAAATTCCTATCCTGGTTCTGTGACAAGCTATGTGAATTTGGATAAGTCACTTAATTTGTTGGAACTTTATATTTTGATCTATACAATCAGGTGAATGGATGGAATTATTTCCAAGGTTCCTTCTGTCCTAAAATTTTATTTTTAAAGTAGAATAAGATGGCATGCATAAAACATACAACATAGATTTATTATTCATGAAAGCATTAAGCTTATCTTGGATTAAATGTTTGATGTTTAAAATCTGATATCTAACTGTTAAAGTTAGATATATTATAAGTTTATAATATAGGGTGAAACTAAATTTTACATTTATTTGTGCTCACACAAATTCCTGTACAAAAAAATGAAACCTAACTTTTAGAAATAAACTCTTGATTTATCAGTAACTGCTCAGGTTTAAACGCACTTATTTTCAAGGAGAGATAGAAAGTTGTAATAGAAATGTTTCCCCTCTTTTTAAAATAATTCACTGAGCCAGAAAAAAGTTCTTCCTCTCCTTGAAAGGAGGTTAGATTGAATATGTTCAGTTGTCAATGAACTATCCTGAAATCTAAGAAATTACTTAGCATGAGGTCATTTTTCAGAGTAGAAACTGGAGCATTGATTTTTCTATTGAAATTTTAGTAGTCATCAAGTAATATTTTAATTATACGTGTGTAGCAGAACCCATAGCAGCATATTAAGTACAGAAACTGAAACAGTCATGTCTGAAATAGCGGCAAATAAAAATTGGGTGAAACATTCACCTTGAAATTAATGGTGGCTAGAGTAAATGTGCAGCATAAGCAAGACAAATAAACTCAAGAGAGGTCCAGCTTTGTACACTTAGCAAGAGAAGCACTCTCCCTAGAAACGCTGCCATTTACTATTCAGCCTAAATAGGACTGAAGGAATTCAAGAGCGTGATTCTTTTCAGTAGGACCAGATATGGGAAAGGGAGAAAAACAGGCAAAAGGCCAAATTAAAGTTTGCTAACCTTTCTCTTGAAGTCGAGACTGTTAAGCATTTCTTGCAGCGTCAAAACTTCCTGATTCATTAGGGCATTGTTCTTGTCCCCCTGATCTGTGAAGGAAAAGAGATGAGATGTGGAGTCCACTCCAAGGCAAAGCCCTCTGTCCTGAAAGCCAAGTCTGCTGCAATTTCCATCCTCAAGTCTCAAGATATAGGAGCCTAGTGTGACCGTTAGAGATGAGCATGAAAGTAAGTCCCTATTTGCCAGGAAGGGTCACCACCAAGCAAGCCAGTGAGGAACTCTCTATCTTACAGACCTTGACTGAAGACGATTCTTCACACCATGTTCCTTTTTGGGACAGAGAGAGAGGTAGAAAAGTTTTTGAAATGTATTTCTTTTTAAGATACCTCTACATTGATAATAGCCCTACCTGGTTGGCGTAGTAAAGAAAGGGGACTGTCTTTGTGCCCATTAATCATATCTGACTCCTCCTGATGCCTTTACCCATTTGCCCCACCCTACTTGATACCCAGGAATTATAGAAAACTGCCTGAAGAGTTGCAGTTTTATCCACTTAGCCTCATGAACTAATAAAGATGAAATCTTTTGCTTTCTTTTGTTTTTCCTTTGCAGAATGGACTTGCCTCACAGTAAAACTAGAAGTAGGAAAGAGTTACAAAAAGTAAGAAAAATCTCAGACTGAAAAAACTCAGGATGGTTTATCCTTTTAAATGGGAGATGTAATAAACATTGTATTATTTAACTCGAACATTAAACTATGGGTATATAGCAAGTGATTATTTATACCCACCACTCTTATTTATAAAAAGTGAAGGGTGGAAATGCCAATCTGACCTGTGTGATTGTAAAAAAAAAAAAGGGGCCCCCACACAACATAGGCCCAATTTCTCTACAAAATAGTACTGACTCCCAGGAAATAATTTTTTGGTTGTATTCACAAATTCACTAACTCTTAGATCCCAAATGTAGAAAAAGTTTGCTTCCACAGCATTTTATTAACTCAAAACTTCATTAGCTAATACTTTTCAGTCTTGACCAGCAAGATGTAACTTGTCTCCCATGTGTCTTTCATTTCATTTTCACAGGGTTCATGGGTGGCTCAATCGGTTAAGGGTCTGACTTCAGCTCAGTCATGATCTTGTGCTTTGTGAGTTCAAATCCCATGTGGGGCTCTGTGCTGACAGCTTGGAGCCTGGAGCCTGCTTTGGATTCTGTGTCTCCCTCTCTGCCCTTCCCCTGCCTGTACTCTGTCTCTCTCTCTCTCTTTCTCTCTCTTTCTCTGTCTCTCTCTCAAAAATAAACATTAAAAAAAACATTTTATTTCACTATAGTCAACAAAATTGTTGATTTAAGTGATAGAATGATCAATTTTATTCTTCGTAATGCTCATGAAACACCTATAATATCAATGTAACTCTAATTGTAATATGTTAAATTCAAAACAATTCTATCATTTAATGTATTTTGTTACATTCTACTTCTTTTTTTAACAAATTTTTTATAAAATTAAGTAGGCTCCATGCCCAGCATGGGGCTTGAACTCATGATCCTGACATCAACAGTTACATGCTCTACTGATTGAGCCACCCAGATGTCCCTACATTCTACTTCTTAAATTGGTGGTTCCCATATGAGATTTGGGATGAGACTGCATTCAATGGACTGTAATGCTTAATTAAATTTACAGTTTTAAACTTTTTTAGGTTCGTGGACCCCTTTAATAATCTGATGAAACCCATGTTTGTGCCATATTTTCTGAAGGGAAAAATTATACATATAAGTAACTATAACTATTTTAAATATCATCTCATAGGCGCCAACACATTCTGAAGATGCCAGGAGAACACGTCACGCCTCACCTATGCCAAACATGATTCCTATCTGAATATCTTTGCTTTTAAATCTTAGATGAAAGTTAAGGTCACAGTCATCCATAAATTCCAGTGACTGCTTTTGGTCACAGTCATCCATAGTTCTTTCCAGATAAATTTTAAGCTAACATCTCAGTAGTTAAAAATGCTTCCGTAAAGAAGAGATTTTTATCTGATTTGTTTTTAAAAATTATTTGAAAACAACTTCAGAATTACAAAAGAGTTGCAACAATAGCACAGAGTTTCCATTCGTTCTTTATCCAGATCCCTCTAATATCTTACGTAAGTGTAGTACAATTACCAGAGCCAGCAAATTGATTGGTACATCCTATTAACTCATCTAGACCTAAATGGAATTTCTCCCATTGTCCCACTAAGAGCAGCATACTTCAAATGATCAATCCATTGTTACTTGTAAATTTTAGACCTTATAAAGATTCTCATTCTTTCATTGCTTTTTTCCCTTTCCACTTTTTAAACAACATCTAATTGCAAACAAACTCAATGTTTAATCACAAAGAGATAATCAAATAATTGCAGTGTCCTTATATTTTGACATTCATACAAGTACTGAAATTATGTCTTCAAAGATTTTTTATGATTTGGGAAGATATTTAAATTAAATCTTTAGTTTAAAATGCAATACACAAAACTATGTAAAGGATTATCTCAAGTCTTTTTCAGATAAATAGATACGTATTTTAATATATAGGGAAGAGGCTGGAAGGAAATGTACTAAAATTTTGACATTGTTTATCTATAGATAGTGGAATTTTGTATGATTTTTAATTTTTTAATGCTTTTGTCTACCTCCCAACTTTCCTACAGTGAATCACATTTATACTTTCAATTAAAAACTATTTTTTTAAAGGAGGCCATATGCGGAGCTTGGATCCACGACCCGGAGGTCAAGAGTCTCACACTGTATTGACTAAGCCACCCTACATTTCTATGTACAACTTAAGAAATTCTATTTAAAAAACCCACCTAGGGATGACATTAACAATTTCCTGATCATGCTAGGGAATTTATTATTTTTCTTAGTTGTGATAATGATATTTTGATTCTGACTTCTCATGAGCTGTATAATTTACTTTGCATTGGTTGATAAAAAATAAAATAAAATAAAATAAAATAAAAAATATATATATATAGAAAGAGAGAGAGAAGAGGAAGCAAAATACTTTCCTGCACTCTCTTTTCAAACACCAAAGCACTTAACTTAGGGAAGTAGATCAATTTATCAATTTTGTCACTAAAGAGGAAATCCTAGTCATGTTGTATTTATGTCCCTGGGTAGAATTATAGACAAAATAAAAACTTACCCATTGTCTGAATTGTTTTATACCTGTAGTCAAATTCATCTTGCAGGTCTTCTAAATACTTGGTGTCTTGTTCTGTCATCTTTTTACAAAAGAAAACATACCCTGTTGTTACATTTAAGCATGCCAGGGAAACATCATCATCAGTATTTCAAAATACACTATTTGGTGCTTTAGTCATGTCCTAGATCAAATTTGTTCAACTACATTTCTAAAGAGCTAATTCCCATGAAGTTTGAACAGCACTGGAAGAAGCAGACAAAATTTTCTCTTCTTTTTTTCTTCCTGATTGGAAATCTCTCAGCAGCCTGCCTCTTATTTCTCAGTTAGCTCCAAATGATGCTGCTAATAACTTTTTTTATTGGAGAATATGGATACCTTTTCCCTTTTAGTTCCATATAGCCTGCATTAATGTACCGATTATCTTTTCACTTAAAGGCTCTATTCTAATCTGCTGTACTTTATGACAATTCAGCCTACATTCCCTCTCTACTTCTTAGAAAAATATCTATGCTTCTATGTCTCCTGTTTATTTCTGCTTCGAGATTTCACTTTGCTTTTCTCCAAACCTGGTGATGTCTTTCTGCTCAGACATAATAGGTAATAAGTGCCAAGATCTGGGCTAAAGGCTTTTCTTATATTATAGTCCTCACAACAATCCCATGGTGGTGGTTATCCTCACTTATACAGATGAAGATGCAGAGATTTACACATGTGAAGGTTTAGAGGCTTAGAGTTTGGTGGGGGGAGCTACGGTCTCCAGTAAACTGAAGTTGAAAAACTTCCCCCAAAGAAATCTTTTCTACTATGAACATAGTGTGTGAGAGATATGTATCTTATTGACAAATTACCCTATGACTTCTGTATGTATTAGCTTTGGGCACATACGAAAAATATGCAGTTAGATGTATGAGGCAACCTGGCTAAGTTTCTATGAGATCACTCACCTGCACACTATTTTTAATGGCAGTTACTTTGTGCTCCACATTCCTCTGCCTTTCTGAAACTGAAGAACTTTGTAAGGATTTCTCCAGAGGTCCCTGTGAAAAGAATGTCTTGAAATTTTAGTGATGGTGATAAAACAAGCTTATGATAAATGTAGCATATGTAACATACTTCGAACTGAGGTTTGGATCAATATGATATGGACCATTCTACAACTATTAAGAACCATGCTTTAGAAAAATATTTAATGACATTTAAAGTAGCATTAAGTTGTTAAGAAACAGAGCAATTTATAAAAACACCGTATGTTTGTGATCTCTATTTCTTATATATATACATATGTAGAAATATATGGGTATATGTATAGACATGTGAACTCAAGTACATATGATTGGAAGAACGTTTTGGTAACCAAAATGTTATCAGAATGTATATAACTGAAGTTACAGATGATTTTATGGCTTAAACTTTTCCCCCTAATGTTCTATAACAGACCTATTGTTACTTTTGAAATTCTATAAAATGAATACATATAATTTAAAATGAGTATAGTGACTACGTTAAGTTGGACTTAAATCCAGAATTAGAGATGTTGAATCCGTTGGGATGAGATTTGCTTTCACACCAGAGCAAAAGGGAGTTCACTAAAGACTACCCGAAAATGTTAGCCTAGTTAAATAGAAAGGTGCTAACCAACTTTTCCAAGCACCATTTCTTGGCTATTCAAATAATCTAACATTGAGTGTTCCTCAGATACAAAGAAATTGAGTGTGTTCCTTAGATATCAAATGAAATAGATAACCAGAGATGAGAATTAGAATATGAACAACCCCTTTACCTTATAGCTGGGTGAGGAACTACGGTTAGAAAGGCTGATGACTTGACCAAGCAAGTCAGGGGTGGAACTTCAAGTAGAACCCATGTAGTTGGCTGTAGGTCAAGTGTTCTTTCAACTACACCACGTTCTTCAGATTGGAAAATATTTATAAAATTCCCTCTGATTTTGTCTTCCATCATTTCTCTCTCTCTCTCCCTCTCTCCACACACACACACACACGTACCCACACACACACATATATCCATCCATATATTTGTATATTGGTTTGAAGATCTGAAATTTACAACAGTGCTTCTTTTATGGTAGTATGTGGTACTGGCAGATTATTTGTAGCTTCTAATTTGACTGATATCTGACATTTGAAGAGACAAACACGCATACACATGCACACACACACACACACACACACACACACTACAATGACTGGAGATAAGAGGGATATAGAAAAGGAGAGTTGAGAATATATGAGAATATCATATAATAGTAGTCATAGAATCTTAATTTGTACCCAATTGTGAATCAAGCTATATTTACTTTAGCAGAACTATACTTTAGATTTTCAATTAAATAAAAATGATACTGCCCTTCTTCATCTAAGAAAGAAGAAATTGTTAAAATTTCATACTTCTCCCCAAACAACCATAACCTGACCATAACTAAATCTAAAAATTCTTAATGGTTCCAAGAAAGATACTTTTCTTGGACCTTTAAAAATAATTATAGTGCTTTGACTTACTAAATTATGGAGCACGTTATTTGGAAAACTGCTTACTTATTCTTTCTTTTGTATAAAGATTAACTGAAAAAGTATTCCCAAGGGCTTCATTGTTTCCTCTATTAGTCTTTGTTGAGGGCTCTGAATTCATTCAGGATAGTGTGATAAAATAGAATTTAAAAAATGGCAGGGCAAAATACATTGAAACAATCAACAAGCAAGTATTTGTGGAGTTTCTATAAGATAAAGTTTTTGCTTGTGGAGTAGTTGTAGACTTGTGAGGTAGGAAATCAGGAGACACAGAAGATTCTGAGCCATATCAATCTCTAAGGATAAATATGCTGAGGGAAGCAAAATCCAAATGGTAATTAGGAATTAAAGTAGGAGGTACTTAACTATAGTCCTCAACTGGTATTTGAAGATCATGAACCAGAGTGTGAACAATGGAAACAGAAAAGAATGTATAAATAGGATTCCAGAAACAAACTCTAGAAAGACCAGGTAATTATCTCAGTATGAAGGCAGGGACAAGGAACTAGTCAAAAATGATCCCAAGACTTTGATTCCAAGTGATTGGAAGGATGGTTGGCACCGTTATCATAGGTAGAAGGAGCTGGATGGGGAAGAAGATAAGAATTTCTGTTTCAGAAAAATTGAGTTTAACAAGATCACAAGTTTGGTAAACATTACCTGAACGGGCATGTTGGCTGCAGCCAATATTCTCCTCTCTTCCCTTAAGCAGTTTGAAATGACCACGGCTACATGCATTGGATTTCCATGAAATTTTCCCTGAAAAAAAGTGAGCAAAAACAACATAAAAGCTTAAATGTATATATCATAAGGAAACATCACTTCTTGCAAATCAAAAATAACCTCTCGTTAAATATATGAAATCATTTGGGTTTTATTTCAACAATCTGCTCTAAAACCACAGAAACTTATATTGTGAATAAAACTCCTTTGTAGCATATTGCTCTGTCTTAAAAAATCATTTTTAATAATTAAAGAGTTCTTGAGCACTTCTGTAGGAAAGGCTCTGAACACACTCAGGGGGTTCGGTTTATTTTACGTTTGGGATAGGTTTTACGTAAAAGAGTTACTTCTTTGTAAATTGTTGTGAACCAGATGGTCCCAGCTGGTCACTTGTTAACTCTGTACTTCGTGGTATGCTTCAAGCATTCTCTGGGTCCCTGGTTTGGTGTTATTCATGTCTACGAGCTTCTAACTATGTGAGTTTACTAGAGTGGAACTATCATGCATTTCAGCAATAATATATATTCTTTTAATATTTATTTGATTTGAGAAAAAGGGAGTACGAGCAGAGGAGGGGCAGAGAGAGAGAGAGAGGGAGAGAGAGCGAGAATCCCAAGCATTGTCATGCTGTCAGAGCAGAGCCCAGTAGGGCTCTGGATCTCAGGAGCTGTAAGATCATCACCTGAGCTGAAACCAAGAGTTGGATGCTTAACCAACTGAGCCACCCAGGCGCCCCTTAGCAATAATATTTTTATAATACATAAGCATTTTTTTAAATCACACCTAATACCTTTTTTATTACCTGTGCAGACATTGGTGCAAACACTGGAAACTGGCAGCCTGTGGGTTTAATTCAGCCACTGGGTATGTTGTGTAAGTTCAAATATTGTAATCCCTTCAGGAGGAGCGTGTGTCACCCACAGTTTCCAGAAGGTCCACCACTGAGAAACCCACACACTAATTTACCTCACCAGCCAGGGCCCTGCAGGTGTCTGAGATGTCTTGGTTTATAGAATGATTTCCAACAACACCATTATTTTAGTAGTGTTAAACTTCTTTCTTATTAGGTCTTTTCCAAGACAGGGTTAACAGGATGCTTAATAAATGTAGGAAATTATTTAGTTTCCCTTCACCCTCCTCTCTGAAGAAGGTGATAATTATCTATGAAACAGTCAAAAGGTCAATAACAGAAAAAAAAAAAAACCCCAGAATAACAAACCATAAAGTGGAAAATTAACAATTAATCAAAAGTAAGATTATACAGATTGATAAGCCAAAGGATCTTTCAAGGAAAGAAATGAGGTTGTAAATATTTTTATGACCTTCACTGCTGCCATAATTTTATGAGGTGATGCACATTAATTGGGACGTCTATTTGTAAAACTAGGGTAAACAGCAAGTTTCTGCGTTCCTGCTCTTCCATATTCTACAGACTGCAAAAACCTTTCTTCTCTTTTAAATTAGAAAGCTCCAAAAGGAAAAAAAAAAAAACAGAAATACACTGACAGCAGCCCATAAGGTAAAGAAATGAAAATAATCCTATTTATTAAGCAGATATACCAAAATTCCCATTTCTGCATGCTGACAATTTCAGATGGTCTCTAGTTAGAATTTGTTCCTGTTGTTAATTTTTCTATTGATTTTCTCCAAATACCTTCTGTTCAACTTCCCAAGAAAGATAATGCTTTCTTATTTTGCCTTTTTATTTTTTAATATTCTGCTTTTAAAAGTAAAGGGCTTCCTCTAGGGCTCATTTGGAGGCTCTGTTATTTACATAAACTTGAAAACTCTTCCCATCCAAAATCGAGTTCCGCTAAGACCCTGAGAATCACCATTATTTGCCTTTGTTTTTCTCACCCTATGGGAGCTTTCCCATGATCATTCAGATACTATCTTTCAACATTTCTCAGCCTTATTGTGTACATTTTCATTTTCCTTTCCTACTTGAATTGTTTACCTTCCCTTTCAGATTCAGCTTCCTCTCACGTCTTATAAGGTTAAACCGTTTATTTTTCTCCCTTACTTAAAGAGAGCACAGCATCACCATTGTTTTCATCTAGCCTATCTTTTCACTTTTCCTTTTGGATTTTTCCTAACTTAGTCCCTCACTTAAATGTATGAGACAAAACATCTTATGGAAAATTGATCACTATAGGTTCAAAACCAAATGAGTGCTTTTTATTTTTGTAAATATCAAAGATATACTCCTGTTCATCTTTCAGTTGCCACGTATATGAACCTTAAAAAAAGTAAAGCAACCAAAACCAAAACCAAACCCAACCAAACCAAAACAAAACAATACCCCTGACTGTGTGTTGTGGGAGGAAGGAAGGAAGATAACGCCAGAGAGAGAAAACTGCCCATTTTCTCTTGGGTGTGTGTCTGTCTTATGTATGGATAGTGCATTATCTTCTGCTCTATGGCTGTGTTTTCACACGTGTCAATGAGTAGAAGCGTTTATTTTAGTGAAATCAAACTTATTAATTCTTTCCTTTATGATTAGTGCGTTTTATGACTTAGGAAATCTTTCCCTAACCTGAAGTCATGGAGGGTTTTCCCCCTATGTTATCTTTTTATCCTGCTGTTTTTCACTGTAATTCCCTTGGAGCTTGTTAATAATGAGGGGTCCGTTTTACATTTTCCTATGTGGATACCCAGTTCTGACAATACTTACTGAAGTTTCCCTCCACCCCCACTGTGCCCTGCTGGGCTGAGTCTGTCATAAATCAAGTGTCCACATGCAGGTGGGTTTGTTTCTGGACTTGATTCCATCTAAGATTCTATCTCTGTTTTATCCACCGACTATTTTAGTTACTAGAGCTTTATAATAAGTTTTGACATCAAGTAAAATAGGTTTCTTTGCACTTCCATATAAAATTTAGAACCAGCTTGCCAGCCTGCACACATGCACATAATCATGTTGAGAATTTGAATGTCACTAAATCTTTTAGATACATTTGGGAGACTTGGCATCTTTATAATTGTGTTCTAATCCATTTATTTAGGTCTTCTTTTATGTCTTTCTATTAAGCATTATAATTATCTATGGAGATCTTACACATTTTTTGTTAGGTTTATTTCCATATAATTGATATTTTTGATAATAGAATAAATGATATCTTTCTTTCCTAATTATTTGTGCTCCTCTGTAGAAATAGATTTGACTTTGTATATTGATTTTGAATCTAGCAACTTTGCAAAACTCTTATTGATTCTAATATGTGGGGTTTTTTTTTAACTTTTAATGTTTACTTTTGAGAGAGAGACAGGCAGGGTGCAAGCAAGGGAGGGGCAGAGAGACAGGGAGACACAGAATCCAAAGCAGGCTCCAGGCTCTGAGCTGTCAGCACAGAGCCAGATGCGGGGCTCAAACTCACAAATCGTGAGATCATGACCTGAACCAAAGTCAGGTACTCAATTGACTTGGTCACCCAGATACCACTCTAATAATATGTTTTGAATATCTCTTAACAATTGCTAGCAATTGATATGTAGACTCTCTTGGATTTTCTACATACACAAATCATATCTTGAGTGAATATTGATAACATTTTTCTCCCTTTTCTATCATCTAACTTCCATCAGAATTTCACCTTCACCCTGTGTCTTATTTAGAAATAAATGTATTGGTTAATTTCCAAACATAGGGGTTTTCTACTTCTATGGGGCTTTTTTCACTGATTTTTTTTACAGGTTGAAAAAATCTAATTAGAGTAGATATTCTGAATGACTTCAACCACCTAAAATTTGCTGAGACTTGCTTTGTGGCCCCCTCCCCCCTGATGGACCGTCTGTAAATGTCCAATATGAGCTTGTGGGGAATGTGAAGTCTGCATTCAGTGCAAATGTCTTTTTTTTTTCTTTAATGTTTTAATGTCTTTATTTATTTGAGAAAAAGAGAGAGAAAGAGACAGCGTGAACAGGGGAGGGGCAGAGAGAGAGGGAGATATAGAATCTGAAGCAGGTGCCAGGTTCTGAGCTAGCTGTCAGCACAGAGCCTGATGTGGGGCTCGAACCCACGAACTGTGAGATCATGACCTGAGCCGGTCAGATGCTTAGCCCACTGAGCCACCCAGGGGCCCCAGTATGTTAATTGTTTTGTTCAAATTTCTGAACCTCCGTTGATTTTTTTTTCCCCCCTGGTTAATTTGATCAGTTACTGAAAGAGCCATGTTAAAATCTATCCTGTGGATTGTATTCCCTAGGATTCTCTCACAGACATTCAGACATTATATTCTAGCGGGTCAATCCTACCATTTCTATGAACTGAACTTTAATGATGCTTTTGGCCTTGAAGCAAAAATATAACCTATGACATGCCTTTTATCTCTTGGAGTTTTTATTTTATCCTTATTGAAAGAACCCTGGATTTATTTCTATAGAGATATAAATATTTAAAATCGCATATCAATACTGTGTGTGTATAAAAAAGGTAAATACATGTGAAGTAATGGTTAATGTATTCTTAAAACTTCTTCACATACTTAGAATTCAAATTTTCTGAATCTCTTTTCAACTTAGACTCATTGGCATTCATAGTATTCCATAGAATACTGTCCTCTGGGACATCAAGAATTTTGGTGATGCAGCATTTCTTTAAAGGGTGCACAGCTACTGACTCCATTCTGTAAGTCTTGATGCTGACACTTTCTTGATCTTACCGGAAGGTCTTAATAGAAAAATTTCAGACAAGAACCAAGACTCACATTCCTTCTGCAAATGGTCCTTAAATGGTTGGTTGACTGAAACACTGAAGGGTTATAGTGGCCTGGTCATGCCATCTTGATTAACAACCATATCACAATGTTTTCAGGTGAAATTATTCTTTCACTGTTCAGAAACATGTCCATAAAATCACTGAAGACAAGAATATATAGTAGGTTCCTGGATGTCTATTCCAGAAGCCCTCTAACCAGCCCTCGATCAGCTCAACTATCATCCATATTCTTTTGGCCCACTCAATAATATCTTATCTTTTTTCTGGCTTATTCCAAGATTTTATTTAAATTCAAGTTAGCTACATATACAGCATATTGGTTTCAGGGGTAAAATTTACAGATTTATCACTAACCTATAACACCCAAGGCTCATCACAAGTGCCCTCCTTAATGCCCATCCCAATAATATCTTTGAAGAAGTTCTTATTCTTAGACATCATTTAAGTTAAATTAAATATGGCGGTAACTTCAGCAATTGGCAGGTATAAGGGTACAGTGACACACTGCTTGTCGTAACCCAAACTCATATGCTTTAAAGATCTTTTTGCACTGACAGTATAATTTTAGGTCTCATCAAAGGAAACAAATTCTCCATCCCAGGCATTACCTATTTGATTAAGCACATATTTAACTTTTTCCTCAATAGCATCATCCTGAAAGTTAAGACTATTCTGTTCCAAATCAGCAGGAAGGTTCTGATAAATAGATACTATACATCTTAAAGGTAGTTCTATGCAATACATGATTTGTTTACTCGAGCTTGCCATTGCACTGATATTTCATTCACCTATTGTGAGGGATTGGCAATTTCTCTTGCCACTGTTGCTTTGTGTATGATAGGCAATCCTTTTGCAGGAATTGCAAAAATAAAATACAACACAACTTCTTCTACCTGTGTGCATCTTCCTTTCTTACATCCTATAAAGCACTTCACTGTTACTTTCCATGAAAATATGGACTTTAGGATCATTCATCTAGTGACACATAATTTGCTTAACAAATATCAAATTTGTACCCTGCTGATTTCTTCCATCCCATTTTGCATAAATGATAGCTATTTGTTTCAATCCTAAATAAGTATTATACTGATGACGCTTTAAACAGCAATTAAACTCAACATATGCTATGCCAACAGTGCACATAATTCAACTGAAGTGACAGCAACACGAATAGCTATGACCAAGTTTCATATCACAGGCAATGACGATGACATTGTGTTTGCCACCTGACAACAGTAATCAAGAGATGCTATTGATTATAAGATGCATTTTTATTTCAGAGATTAAAATGCTGAAAAAAGGTGTTTTAGGATTAATGAATATGCTGTTTTATTCGTTTTGTTACTTTATGCCAAATTCTTTGGCTTTCCTTCAAATTGCTCTTTTCCAGCCCTTCTATTTAATTTCTAATTTTGACTTGTCACATGCTCACTTTGGCAGCACATATACTAATTTTGATTTGTCACTAAAGAGTGACTAGCTCATCTGCTTTTTTTTTCCTCCCAAATGGTCTAAGGAGTACCAGAATCAGAGGCAAAGGATATGAGAAGTCTTGCTTAAAATAATCTCCTCCATTCAGGTGGCACAGAATCTGAGATTTCACAACTAGACATTCATTCACTCCTTTGAGTTCTTTCTCCAAGGATCCCCTTTAAAATGCAAACACATGAGGAAGAGTTAACACTACATTTAATTAATTGCCTCTGCATCGTGAAAGAATTTCAGATGTTGTTTTCTGGCTGCAGTCAATGACTTGGCAACTACACGATGGAAATAATGAGTTTCGGGTCAGATAAAGGGGGAAACTTCGGGTGAGCCTGGAAAGAGGGAGACAGTGGGAACCAAAGGGGATGTGGGATTCTGAGAAAACATGTAATCAACAGCTGTCTGGGCCTGCCTTCCTCCAAAAGCTAACCCTGGATATAAGAATTTTGAGTGCAAAACGTATCATTGGGAGTTGATCCTAAAAAACAGTTATGGGAGAGGGGATAAGCGAGACAAAGAAAAGACATCCAGTAAACCATCAAGCCACTGGCTAAGATGGGTTAGGAGCCAGTGGAGAGCATGTGACAAAGCTCTTTACCCAAGGCCTTTGGGAACTGGAGCTTTTTTATACCAACTCTTATCTTCGTTAGCTCTGAAGACAAAAAAATCTCTATCTCTATCTATACATTTCTATCTCTATCTATCTATCTATCTATCTATCTAAATAATCTCTAGCTAGCACTTATAACTCCACTAGATTGAACTTAAATGATGAGGCCCAAGGGGATATGGCCAAGGCACTCCTTGGTTCTGCTATAGCAGCTCTTCTCTTAACTTCAGTTAGAGAAATTTTGACTTCTCATTGTTTTTAACTACCTATAACCAAACTGCACTCAAATGTGGATATTTCTTCTTTTATGGTATCTCTGGGATGTGAAGCAGTTGTCTCTAATTACGGAGTCAAATATTTTCATGCACATTTTTATTGGCAATCTGCAATCTACTGCACACTTCTGGTTGCCAATGAGCTCTTTCCCCTTTTATCATCCCAAATACTGCTAAGTCTTTTTTTTTTTGCCTCTTACCAGTGCCAAACACAATGGCCTGTTTCTACTTGACAGCATGTTCTCAGCATCAGCTTTTTCCTATTTGCTTCTCTTTGTTCTGGGCACATCATTTTTCTTAATGGCTTCTACCCAGTATTTTCTCACTAGAATCATAAGAACATGTCTACGGTGGAAAAAACACAACCAGTTTCAAGAAGAGTTGACCTAGTTGTCTTAAGGCTGATTTAGATGTAGAAGGATCCATCTAATAGATTTAAAAAGCAACTATCTTTCATGATAATTAAAACAACCATGAGGTATTATTACACAGCTATTGGAAAGGTTAAATCCAAAACACAGAATACACCAAATATTGAAGAGGATGTGGCACAACAGGAACTTTCAAATGGCACAGCTACTGTGGAAGATAGTTTGGCAGTTTCTCACAAAGTCAAACATTCTCCATGTACCCCAATGTTCATAGCAGCACTCTCCACAATAGCTAAAACATGGAAAGAGCCTAAGTGTCCATCAACGGACGAATGGATCAAGAAGATGTGGTTTATCTATACCATGGAATACTACATGGCAATGAGAAACAATGAAATCTGGCCATGTGTAGCAACATGGATGGACCTTGAGGGTGTTATGCTGAGCGAAATAAGTCAGAAGGACAAATATCATGTTTGCACGTATAGGAGGATTAGGAGGAACTTAACTGAGGAACAAGGGGGAGAAGAAGGGGGGAGATGGTGGGGGAAAGGGAGAGAGGCAAACCATGAGGGACTCTTGAATGCTGACAAAAACTGAGGTCTGATGGGCATGGAGGAGGGCACTTGTGGGGATGAGCACTGGGTGTTATGTGGAAACTAATTTGACAATAAATTATTTGTAAAAAAAACAAAAAATGTCAAACATTCTCCATATGATCCAGGAATCATACTCCTATTTACCCAAATGAATTAAAAACTTAGGCTCACACAAAAGCCAGGATACAATGTGGCGCCTTAGTGGCTCAGTTGGTTAAGCCTCCCACTTCAGCTCAGGTCATGATCTCACAGCTCATTGACCAGAGCCCTGTGTCCGGGTCTGTGCAGACAGCTCAAGAGCCTGGAGACTGCCACGGATTCTGTCTCTCTTTCTCTCTCTCTGTCTGTCTCTCTCTCTTCTCCTCCCCCATTTACACTTTGTCTCTGTCTCTCTCTCAAAAATAACCATTAAGAAAATAATTTAAAAAAATTTTTTTAAAAAGCCGGAATACAAATGTTTATAGCAACCTTATTCAAATTATCAAAACTTGGAAACAACTGAGATGTCTTTTAAGAGGTGAATGGATAAACAAAAATGTGGTGTGTCTATACCATAGAATATTATTCAGTGATAAAATGAAATGAGCTATCAAGTTACACAAAGAGAAAACGTAAAGTTGTTGCTGAATGAAATAAGCCAGTATAAAAAGGCTAGGTATTATAGGGGAAAACTACGGAGACAGTAAAAGGATCAGTGTTTACTAGGAGTTGCGGGGGGAGGGAGGGAGGAATGAACAGGTGGAGCACAGGGGATTTTTCAGGGCAGTGAAACTTTTCTGTATGAGATTGTAATGGTGGCTACATGACATTATGTGTTTGTTAAAACCCACAGAACTGTGGAACACAAAGAATGAACCCTAAAGGAAACTACAGACTTTCTTTAATAGGAATGCATTACTGATTCATCAGTTGTAGCAAATGTGCCACACTGAATGCAAGATGCTAATGATAGGGAAACGCACTGGCAGGGGGAGGCAAGGCTAAGGGAGCAGATGGGAACTTTTTGTACTTTCCACTCCGTTTTTCTGTAAACTTAAGACTGCTCTGAAGAATCAAGTCTATTTTTTAAATTGTCTTATTGAAGTCACAGGTCTCACATATCCTTATGCTATTTCTCTTACTGGGAATGAACAAGGTAAAGGAATAGAGTGGCCTGCCTCTCTTGTTCAGTTAGCTTTATTTTTATTTATTTATTTATTCGTTTATTTATTCGTTTATTTATTTTTTGGGTTTACTTATTTATTTTGAGAAATGGGGAGGTACAGAGAGAAAATCCCAAGCAGACTCCCTGCTGTCAGTGCAGAGCCTGACTCTGGGCTTGATCCCACGAACCCCACTGTAAGATCATGACCTGAGCCGAAATCAAGAGTCAAAATCAAGAAATCAAGCCAAAACCAAGATGCTTACCAACTGAGTCACCTAGGCACTCCCTGTTTAGTCAGCTTTAAATCCTCTCATCACCACAAAGAATTTCTTGATAAAAGAAAAGTGAGGTACAGATTCTCCATGGGTGGAAATGATTAATGCCTTAATTCTATTTATGCTGATAATAATGCATCCATTTTAGAACACAGTAGCTTAAAATTAGCTGCAGGTATATATAGCTTGTCTTAGTTTTTTTTATATAAATGAAAAGAAAATATTTCTTAAAGGAATAAAATATGGCTTCTATAAATTCTGAGTATATTTCCTTCATGATGTTCTGTGTCGGTGAAGGGTCAACTTATCCTGGACAACGGGGCTCTGCGAAGCTGCTTGACAGCTCTCTAATAAACTGGGGGAAACTGGGTTTGTGACTGCTTGTGGCTGTGTGACCTTAGGCAAGTCACCTTTTAACCTTTATTACTTTGTCTTATTAGTCAGTTGCCACTCATCATAGTCATGGAGGAACAAGGCAGACATTTGAGAAAGAGTTTTGTAATTTGTAAAACACTCTATAAATATAGGGAGTTTTCTTTATTACCTCATGGGGGTGTTAGTGGAGTTGAAAGCTAACAAATGGTAAGTTACAGAAGATAAAAATCTTCCTATTAATAGGTTTCACAGAAATGAACAAAAAACTATTATAAAGGTAACGAAGACCGAGTTATGTTCTAGGAAATATATTTACATGAATATAAAACTCCAGAAAAAGGAAGACTGTATTTGGGGCTTTCAAAACATCAGACAGTAGGGACTTTCTTGCCGTTTCTTTAGGACTAACTTGTGCATGCATATAAACACTAAAAGCTGCTTTGAATTAAGAAAAAAATTAACCCACAAGCTAGTAATTAGAAATAATAATAATATAGTGCTTTCACCTGAGCATAATTCATATAATCTTTGGAAGAAAATAACTAATATTACACTTTCTATGCATAGAAAAAGCCCCGGAATGAACACCTCAAACTCTCATTAATGATTCTCCTTGGGGAAATGGGATTGGGGGCAATGATGGAAATTTAACTTTTACTCTAATTCTTTGGTATTAAAATTTTTTAAATAATTAAGCATGTGTTACTTTTATGGTTAAAATGAAACATGAAGTGATAAATTACACGTATATACTTCATATCAGATCCTTCTCTTTGCTTGATTTTGGAAAAGGTTTTTGTAAAAGATGAATGTTGGCTTTGAAACTTTGTCATTCCGGTGAAAAGAGGAAGAAAGAATTGGAGTCTAGTTAGATCATTTGGATGACTAAAAATTCACAGCCCTGTAATTAAGAGATAAATGAACTGCTTAATTCAGAATGACAGGAAGAACACAAGGTAAATGTTAACAAACTCTACTTACTATTTATATGTTTGAACATAACAGTAATAGAGCCTGCCACTTACTGAATACCTATTACATGCACGGTGCTTTATATGACTTGTTTTTTAATGTTGACAATAGCCTACGAGGTACATATTAGGAAGCCCAGGGCTTATATTATTTGTGAAAAGTCATGGAATGAGGAAGTTAGAGAGAAGAAACTCTTCAAATCTGAGTGTATTTTATTCTATAAACGATGACCTTTCTAAATCATTACTGTCTTTTAAAAAATGCACTCCTTCTTTAGTTAACCAAACCCTTTGAGCCACAGCTGCATTTAATTTTATTTTCCTTGGAAATAAGAATCGTTTCTTTGATAGATCTGTTTAAGGACTAACCATTCTTCATGGAACGTCAAGATAGCTACCGTGATGAAAACCAACCAACCAACAGAAAATGACCCTGTGTTTGGTTACAAGATTATTGAATCACTTCCTGAGACAACTGAGGTCTTACTAGCTGCAGCAGTTATACTTACTTTTGGTAGAGGCGAACTGCCGTGGACCCTGGGTGTCCCTGCATGATCTGGCTGGATATGACAAGAGTGCAATGTCCTGACCACTCTGCTATTCACCTCATTTTTCAAAGTTGTATTTGCAGCAGGCAACCTTACTGAGGGAAAGGCTCCCCTGCCACCCCCCAACCAAAGAGCAGGTTTGCTTTCTCTACCTATAAAAACAGTGAATTCCTCAAGTTCAATGTTCTTCTCCTGTAACACAATCCACTGAGCATGCAGACAACTATGATGGGTCTGCTGCATCACCCTGGCACCTGGGGCACATGGGAAACCAATGCAAATGGGCATGAAGCTCCGACTACTGCTTCTGTTGTGAGTAATAAAGTTATCTCTGATCCAGAGGCATGGCTTTTTCTAGAACCCATGAAACAATAACAAGCTCATTTGTTAGCTTGGAAGGAAGACAAAATTCCAGATCCTGCACATGTCTTGTGTTATAGAACTTAACACACAGCATTTCCTTTATTTATTTCTATCTCTGATTCCCCATTTAGACGGCATCTTTCAAAAGCAGACTTGGTCATCTTCCTGGCTAATCTTGAAATAGCTGTCACCTTATAGGTACTTCATAAATGCATGTTGAAGGCTCAAATGACAAGGTGGGTAAATTGCAGTAATTTCCTCCTGAGATACTAATAGGAAAGGCATATTATTCAATTTCTGTGTTGATAGAGGCTTCTGTCTTTAAATCCTTCTGGAGTTTTTATAAGTCACATGTCCCTAGTAGCCAGGAAGATGAAGCTAGAGTCTTGAGATTACTTGGGAGAGGACAGTAAAGTACTAAATACTCATGGAGATAGCAACTTTGTTTCTCAAAGGCCTGGGTCCTCACCTGGGTTGAACAGTATCATTGGTAGTGACGCTGCCTTGGGGAGACTTGAACCATGAAAGCAGTCCCCTGAGTGGGTTCGTTCGTACCCAAGCTGAGTCTCCAGCTTTCTGTATGGTGGGACATATCTTTTATTGATGGTAAAGGAATTGGATCCTTTGGTCACCCTTTTACCTCTATTCTTGTGATAACATAACAAGGAGACATCATTATCATAATAAAGAGTATTTAGACAAAAGTATAGATACAGGAAAATGGAGTATTAAATGTAAATCTTGGTAAAGAAGGTATACATATACCTGTCTTACTGATGATATAATTATATGTATAGTAAACAAACAAACAAACAAACAAGGGACTCTAATAAAAAATACTAGAAGGAATAAACAAGATGATATTTTTCCCCCCCACTGGGAATAACCATCTAGAACTGGACATGGGGAAAATGTTACAATCAGAATAATAAGAAAAATATTTTTTAAAGTAGGAATACATTTAACAAGAAAGGTGCAAGTAATATGCAAGTCATTGAACTAAGGCCATATTGAAGACTTTAAACAAGACCTGAGAAGGCATAAACTAAAAACATAACACAGAACAAATGTAACAGAGTTCTAGGATGTGACACACAGTATCATAAAAATTTCAATTGGCCCAAAATGAATACATATATTTAATGCAGTTGAAGTTAGACTCCTAAGAGTTGCTTCCAGAGGGTTTAGGTTGAAGGGAAGAGTCAATGATGTGCATATGAAAGAAATCCTGTACAACAGTTAAGAAATGACAAAGGTTAATTTTTCAGTGCTTAACATATGCCAGGGAATTTTCCAAGTGTTTCATGTTTTGCTTCATTTAATCTTCACAACAACTGTTCATGATAAGTACTATCATCCCAATTTGCAGATAGGTAAACTAAGATAAAGAGATGTTAAGTGACTTGAATCCAGAATTCAATTTGACACAAAAGTGTATGTTTCCAATCAGTTAACCACTAGGTCATTGTCTCCAAGTTGGGGGAGGAGGACTTGTCATACTAGATATCGACATACACTGTGACATGTTGTCTATTCCTAATTTATAAGTTTACATTATAATTGATAATATTGATATATAACTACTCAGCAGAGCATATGAAAGAGAATTATCATATGAGAAAGTTAACATAGAAAGCTGGTATTTCAGTTCAGTAGGATTAGTTAAAAAAAATCTTGCTGGTATACTTGTCCATCAATCCAGAATTTAAAATTAGATCTTCCTAAGAATTCTCTGCAGATGAAAGGCTTAATCTTTTTAAAATGTTCAAATAAAATTTAGGAAAACTTGTATAACTTAAGAGTTGGAAGACTTTTAGCCAATGGCAAGGTCCCCAGAAACTATATGAAAAGGGTGGATTTTTCACTATATTTAAATATTTTCTGTGTGGAAAAAGATATCATAAATCCAAAAGACATATTAGACTAAGGAAAATATCAATAACTCATGTGAAAGAGTTATGCACTATGAAAGATATTTTTAAAAATATTTAAAAATTTTTATTGAGGTATTATTAACAGTGTTACTTTCAGGTATACAGTACAGTGATTCATCAATTCTTTACATTACTCAGCGGTCATCATGATAGGGGTACTCTAATCCCCTTTATTTTAACTCCCCCATGCCTCCTCTTTGTCCACTACCAGTTTATTCTTTGTATTTAAGAATATGTTCTTTTTCTTTGCTTGTTTCTATTTTTCTTTGTTCATTTGTTTTGTTTCTTAAAGTCACATATGAGTAAAATCATACGGTAGTTGTCTTTCTTTGTCTGACTTAGTTCACTTAACATTACACCCTCTAGGTCCATCCATGTTCTTGCAAATGGCAAGAGCTCATTCATTTTTATGGATGAGTAATATTCCATTGTATGTATATATATATATATATATATAACACATCTTTATCCATCCATCTATGGATGGGCACTTGGGTTGTTTCCATATCTTGGTTATTATAAATAATGCTGCAATAAACATAGGGGTGCCTACATCTTTTAGAATTAGTATTTTCATTTTCTTTGGGTAAATGTCCAGTAGTGAAATTACTGGATTATATCACACTTATAGTTTTAATTTTTTGAGGAACCTCCTCACTGCTTTCCATCGTGGCTGCACCAAATAACATTCTCACCAACAGTGCACGAGGGTTCCTTTTTCTACACATCCTCACCAACAGTATGAGGTGATATCTCATTGTGGTTTTGATTTGTATTTCCCTGACAACTAGTTATGTTGAGCATCTTTTCTTGTGTTTATCGGCCATATGCATATTTTCTTTGGAAAAATGTCTATTCAGGTCCTCTGCCCACTTTTAAATTGGATTGTTTGTTTGTTTGGTGTTGAGTTCTGTAAGCTCTTCATCTATTTTGAATATTAATCCCTTATCAGGTTTATCATTTGCAAGTATCTTCTTCCATTCAGTAGGTTGCTTCCTTGGTGTTGAGTTCTGTAAGCTCTTCATCTATTTTGAATATTAATCCCTTATCAGATTTATCATTTGCAAGTATCTTCTTCCATTCAGTAGGTTGCTTCGTTGATGGTTTCCTTTGCTGTGCAAAAGATTTTTATTTTGATGTAATCTTAATAGTTCAGTTTTGCTTTTGTTTTCCCTGCCTCAGGAGACCTATCTAAAAAAATATTTCTACAGCTGATGTCAAAGGAATTACTGCCTATGTTCTCTTCTTGGAATTTTATTGTTTCAGGTCTCACATTTAGGTCTTTATTTTTATTTTTGTGTGTGGTGTAAGAAAGTGGTCCAGTTTCATTCTTTTGCGTGTAGCCATCCAGTTTTCCCAGCACCATTCATTGAAGAGACTATCTTTCCTGTACTCTGTGTTTTTGCCTCTTTTGTCATAGATCAATTGACCATACAAGCATGGGTTTATTTCTAATATATAAAGAATCCTTTTATATTGAAGAGAAATCCCAATAGGAGAAAGTAAATAGGAGATTGACAAAAGAGCACATTCTAATAACCAATAAATGTGAGAAAGGGTCCCAGCCTCAGTCAGAGAAAAGCAAATTTAAGATATAAAGAGAGAGATTGTTCCTCAACAATCAGGTAAGGAAGAATGAAAAGGAATGAAAATACATAGTGCTAATGGAGATATGAGGGAGAGAGTCCTCAGACACTTTAGTGATGAAGATGTACATTCTACAACTTATTTGGAAAGCAACCTGACACTATCTCCTAAAATTTAAAGTACTTATGCCTTTGACTAGTGAGCCCATTTCTAGGAATCGATCCCATAAAAATAAGAGCACTAACCCATAAGAATGTATGTACAAAGTTGTTTGTTACAACACTGTTTATGACAGAGAAAAGTTGGCAGGGTGAAGTGCTTGCCCACCTAGCAGGAATGGCATAATAAAGTGTGCCACATCCACTCCGTGGGCCATTTGCTACCATTAAATTTTAGAGATTTCTGCAATTGAAATTTGGAAAGCCGAAAAACGAGTAATAAAGCTTCATTTTTGTAAAAGACAAAATCTTGACTTCCCCATTTACAAAATTCCACAAGCACAGGTAATACATTGAAGGATAAATGGTACATTTTCCCATTTTATTTAAGTAGTCAGGTATAGGTACGGAAGAGTACACATCGGCTAACAATGATATCTTTGGGGTGATGGCATGGATAGAGATAAGCAGAAAAAGAAAAAGTTTACAATAAAAAAGCAGCATGTATAATACCTAATTTATGGTAAATTATATGAGTGTGTATGCAGTAAAAGCATGAAAAGACAGTGACCAGAATGTTCACGGTGGTTTTGTTATTTTGGTGGAATTTCAGGGGATTTTTAGTTTCTTTTTAGACTTTTCATGATTTGATTTTTACAAAGATTTGTATTATTAAGTAATTGGAAAAACATTTAAAAACCATTTTCATAACAAAGATTCCACTAGTAAAAACTTTTCTTTCATTAATTTACATATTGTGCAAAAATCAGAGAAGTAGAACTCCTAAAGCAAGAAATGGAAAAATTATTCCAATCTGAAGAAACAAAATCATTCTCTGAAGATTGTTGACATTTACAAAGCAACTGTCAAAGTGTCCCTGTACGTTTTCCATTGAACAAAAGTCTGAAATCTATTTTGAAGTGCAACAGAGGTATTAAATAAACTATCAAGCAACTGAGAGAAACAGAAACTGAAAAACTGATAATAGTTCATAAATAGTGGAAAGTGAGTGCCCAAAGGGCCCATCCCTCAACTGCAGCATGAAGCCCGGTCGTAGATTCAGTACTAAAACCATGATTCCTAATGTTGGTTTACAGATACCCAGGGTGACATTTTAGGCTGGCCTAAAGTGCAAATCACACAAACATACTTAAAGGATGTTTTTTTTTTCTCTCTAGGGTACCTCTAGAAAAGATGCTAACTAGGTAAAATTTGTCCCTCGGGTGATAGAGCCTTTGAAACTGACCAACTCTGGCTTCCCATGATTATTTCCACTTTCAGCTTCCCCCAACATGTATTATCTCATTCCCTAAGCTCCTTGCTCATTTAAAGCTAATTATATATTGTCCCCTCTTTCTCCTACTGTCTATCAAGCTGTATGGGTTTATATATTTTATTACCTCAGAGGCTGGATCACTTGACATGCTGAACCAGCAGCATTGAACATGGCCTTTGTGGAGACATGGTTTACCGAGAAGAATGCCCTGGAAAGTCCTCAGGATTTGGAGTCAGAAGTCAGGGTTTTACCCCAGCCCTGCCATTAACTATGACATTAAAAAAAAAAAAAAAAAAAAAAAAAAAAAAAAAAAAAAAAAAAAAAAAAAAAAAAAAAAAAAAAAAAAAAAAGCCATGTTACCTCTCTGAGCTTTGATTTCCTCCCGTATAAAATCTGTACCCTTTCTCTTCTACGTTGTGAGAATCAAGTGGGATATTTGTAAGATCATGGCCAATCATTAAACAAAGGTCAGTTATGTTTTTCTCTAATTGAAGAGGCGAAAATACCCTTTGAAGAAAATTTTAAAGGAAAAATAAGAAAATAAAATCACCCATAATCACAAGATCTGGAGATGACTGATGTTAATATTTTGATGTACCCATTTAGTTTCCTTTCTTTGTATATATATTTACATATGTTTACACACACCTTAAAAAATAAAATTCAGAGCACATGCTGTATATCATTATGTAACTGCTCTTCCATTTAACTGATAATTAAATTATAATGTTATTAAAACATTTACATCATTTTATAGCTGTTCGATGGTTACTCTAGCCCTGGCCTGATTTGTTTAATAAATTCTCCACTGTTGGCATTTAGAATATTTACAATTTTCACCATTAAAATGCTGTGATATATTGTTAAGCCAACTTCATTAAATTATAGTATTTAGATCCTGTTCATTTGTTTTTGCCTCCTTGATAGGTCAGAAACTAAGAAAGGTACGATAAAGTGTCCCACCACTACTCGATTTTTCTCATCCCTTCTTGTGTTTATTACAATTTTTACTTTATATGTTGATTCAGAATGATCTGTTGCATACTGCTCTGTGAATGGTATATGTCCATTTGAAATTGTTTCTTACAGTCATCATATTTATCCTGGTTATTGCTTTTGCGCTGGAATGTGACATTGTCTAACAACCTCATAACCATCATGAGGATTAAATGAGATGTTACATGTCCTTAGTGCTAAATGAATGTCAGCTATTGAAACTCATTTCTATTTTATGATGTAGTGACCGTGCCTTCGTTTTGTCTGCATTCGCCTAATATATCTTTGCCTTGCCTTTTACTTTTAACTTTTCTAGTACTTCATTTTAGGGGTTGCTTGTTAACAGCATGTTGCTGAATTTTGTTTTGATTCTAGGTGAGAATCTTTTTATTTTTATTTATTTTAAAATTTTTAATGTTTATTTTTGAGAGAGACAGAGACAGAACGTGAGTGGGGGAGGCGCAGAGAGCAAGGAAGACACAGAATCTGAAGCAGGCTCTAGGCTCTGAGGTGTCTGCATAGAGACGGACGTGGAGTTAGAACTAACAGACCATGAGGTCATGACCTGAGCTGAAGTTGGACGCTTAACCCCCTGAGCCACCCAGGGGCCTCGAAAATCCTTTTATCTTTAAAGACCGCTTAATCCACTTGCATTCGTGGCCACATTTAAATGCTTTTGTTTTACTTTGTCACCTGATTTTCTACTTCCTTTGCCTGTCTTTTCCTATACAGCCCATCGTTCTTTTCTTTCATCTTCTCCATTACTTGGAAGGTATCCATATAGTTTCATATGCTTCTAGCAATTACCTTTGAGTTTATCAAAAGTATTTTTGCATCTAGTGGTTCTCAGCTGTGTTTTCACCACAGCCACTCGGTGGATGACTTCACGCTAATCCACGCCGCTCTCCCTGCGGACTGCTGCACTGATGGCACGGCTGGGTGATGCACAGTCCCAGTTGTTCCATCTCTCTGTCATTTTCATTTGCACCAATCACAAGACACCGTGGTTGCATGGCATTGTGATTGAAACTTCACTGATAGTGTCTGGAGTGACAGGTAAGCTTTTGAAATTCCATTAAAGAGTAAGGAATGGGGGCGCCTGGGTGGCTTAGTCGGTTAAGGATCCGACTTTCGCTTAGGTCATGATCTCGCGGTTCGTGGGTTCGAGCCCCGCGTCGGGCTCTGTGCTGACTGCCAGCTCAGAGCCTGGAGCCTGTTTCAGTCTGTGACTCCCTCTCTCTCTGACCCTCCCCTCCTCACGCTGTCTCTCTCTCCCTCTCTCCTAGAAATAAATAAAAATATTTAAAAACAAAACAAAACAAAACAAAAGAGTAAGGAATGTAGTATACTTTCACTAACTCTCTCAACTCTACTCCAAATGGGTTTTTTTGACAACCCAGAAAAGGATTCTTTGAGAATACATTTTTGATTGTTATTTTTGTTCCATTTGTTTTGGTCTCTTCAATTCTATGTGTGTTGGCCCTTCTGCCTCTGATTTCCGTATACCATTTTCTTCCACTTCCCTACAGTGTGTGCTCAAGTGTGCCTGACACATCACCCATTTATTATATGTGGTATCAATTCTATCCTTTCCTGTGTCCAAGACAAATTTAATTCTACCCCAGTTTCTCTTTTTCCCTCCTCAGAAATCCTCCCTATCTTAGGTACCATCTCCTTCTTTTCATATAATGCTTTTGAATTTTTAATTTCAATCTTCTTGCCTCTATGAGTCTTTGAGATTCATAGTCTTAAAGCTTGGTTGCTCTCCAAAGAGACAGAGCAACTGTTAGTTAGTATAGTAGGAGGTGTCTGAAAAGGAAAGGTAAAAGCAGACCTGGTATTATTTTCAGGAAAAAGACCTGCTATACTCAGTGTTTTTTTTGTTTTTGTTTTTGTTTTTTTAAGGTCCATCGCAAGTTACATTGATAAAATAAAGATAAAAGACATATTTAAATCCCCATATAATAAATAAATTAATTAATAAAATTTATATAAAATATATATTTAAATCCCATCTAATAAATAGGGAGTTTTTTGGGCTTCATCACAAGTTCCATTGATAAAATATAATGACATATTCAAATCTGCATATAATAGATTTTAAAATGATTTTTAAAATCTAACACCATGATGTATAAGTAACTGAAATCCAGTTCTTCTCACTACCTCTTCTACCGCTACCATCCTTGTTTAGCTTGGCTAAACATGGAAGCCAGAGTAATCTCGTTAAAATCAAGCCATTCCTCTACCAAAGCCATCCAGTGGTTCTCATTTCAAAATCAAAGCTAAAGTCTTTATACCTTCCTAGCCAAGCCAAAGTCATGAGTGGATGGTACATACATCATATTCAAACTGACATGTTCTTTAAAAGAAAAAAGGATAGTTTGTATAGCTATGACTCCTTCTTCTAGTTGACCACAAATACATTGGATTATGTGAAACAACATTCTTTGTCCTCCAAATTATAACTCTAATCCACAGCCACAGAATAAAATATGTAAAAGTATATATAGGAAAAGTGTACATAGAAATACAAAAATCATCCCCAATTTTACCTACCAAAGTGAAGCATCATTAATATTTTCATGTCTTTCCTTCCAAATTTTTAAAATTATTTTTTAAATATATACAGTATGATATAAAATTGATATGGAAATTTGTAGTTCACTGTTTTCACTTAGTAAATAACACACCAGGATTATTTTTCCATGTCATTAAATAGTCTTCAAAAACACGGTGTTAAATAAATGTCCGCGACTCCATTACCTGCCTAGGCTCAATCTGTGGAAACAGTTCCCTCTTAGGGACATTGGGCTGTTCCTGATTTTTAAGTATAGTATTTAATGATCCTTGGTAGTAGACATGAACTGACAATAGACAATCCTAACTTCTGGAGTGGGATTGTGTTGGCATCAGCAGCGGGGGCTTGTGAGGGTCTGAGATAGGGGGTGGTATCCCTGGGCTTTCTGTGAAATGTGCATAAGAAAGAGCAGGAGAAACACCCTCAATCGGCTTTCTGTTACTAAGGAATTTGAAAAAAAATTTTTTTAATGTTTCATTTTTATTTTTGAGAGAGATAGAGAGAGACAGGGTGAGCAGGGGAGGGTCAGAGAGAGAGGGAGACACAGCACCTGAAGCAGTCTCCAGGCTGTAAGCTAGCTGTCAGCACAGAGCCCAATGCGGGGCTCAAAGCCACGAACCGTGAGATCATGACCTGAGCCAAAGCCGGACGTTCAACCGACTGAGCCCCCCATGCACCCTCTAAGGAATTTTGGTTGGGTCATTATAGCCTCAACAACTCATCAGTAACATTAGGAGTTGGAGTAAAAGGTGTTAGAATTCTAGCTCTCTTAATTTTTGTTTTGCTATCAATCTGTCTTAAGCCAAACATAATTAGCCATCCATCAGAACACAGATATTACAAAAGAACTTGTAACCCTTAGGGCCTCATTTGTGCTTTTGAGGTTTTGTTGGCAAATAAATCACTTGGTACTGGGAACTTTTCCAACTTGGCAGAGCAAAAGACAAATCAAAACACATGCCTAATTCTGTTTAAGTTTCACGGTTTAGTGGCTGCTTGGGAAAAAAACATTAAAATGTGTCCAATTCAAGAAACTTCCTGAAAAAAATGTGTATGAATCAACAAATCATTTTAGGCAAAGCAAATATACATCCTTTGGATCCAGAGCAAGATTGCCTTGCTGTGACACTCGTGCCTGTGGCCCGCATTTGTCTTGGGCTGGATTTCGTTAAGAATTGCATGGTATGTGGAAAATCTCATTCTCGTGTGGGAGCATTCCTGGAGTCCTTCAGGTGAAGAAGACAGAGAAAAGCCGCACAAGGATGCTGCTGTCTGCGAAAGTGACATGTTCAGGGGATGGTGACACACCTAGAGCATCAGTCAGGTGATACTCAAGTTGACATTCATAACTGTATTTATTGAATTCAAATATTTCTATACATTTAACCTCCGCAGTAGAAACCTATGATTTTGCAAAATAAATACAGGGTTTTGCTTTGTTTTGTTTTGTTTTGATATAGTGTCCAGGGAGGTCAGTAAGATAAAAAAATGTTTAAAAGCTTCAGAGATTCACCTACTTGTTCTTTGAGCTCTTTGGTGTGATAGTTGTCCGTTTATCCCCAGGGTTAAACCTGGTGAGTTGACCTCAGTATGTGCCGGAAACCTGTTAAGGGGCCAAAACCCACCAAATCATCCTTATTTCTTCTTTATAAGTGTCCTGACCGTTAGTAATCTTCTTTATTTCCTAATTTTCAAAAAATATTTATTTTTGAGAGAGGGACAGAGTGTCAGCAGGGGAGGGGCAGAGAGAGAGGAAGACACAGAATCTGAAGCAGGCTCCAGGCTCCCAGCTGTCAGCACAGAGCCTGATGTGAGGCTCGAACCCACAAATCGTAAAATCATGTCCTGAGCCGAAGTCGAACACAACGCTTAACTGACTGAGCCTCCCAGATGCCCCTGCCTGTTACTAATCTTAAAGAAACATGTCATTTATGCTCAGTTCTAGAACTGTTTGTTTATTATACCATAATGTTTATTAAATAATACTTACTGAGGGCTTCCTCAGTGCCAGGCACCATGCTTTTATGAATTTTGTTGTCTAGCTCTCTAACAGCTCAGTGGTAAGGGCACAGCACTATCGCTCTCTCCATTTGATGGCGAAGATAAGGAAGCAAAGAGCAGAGGGAGTAAGTCACTTGTCAAAAGCCACTTAGCTAGTAAACCAGAGCCAGGATGCAACCTAGATACATTGATTCATGCACACATGTGCACTTAAACATTAGGTATTATTATTATTATTATTTTTAGAGAGAAAGTGAGGGGGGATGAGGGGCAGAGGGAGACAGAGAGAATCATGCAGGTTCCACACTCAGTGCGCAGCCTGACACAGGACTCAATCCCACTCCCTGGGATCATGACCTGAGCTGAAATCAAGAGTTGGACACTCAACCAACTGAGCCACCCAAGAGCCCCTTATGTTATTACTTTTAAATTCAAGGGGCGCCTGGGTGGTTCAGTCAGTTAAGCCTCCGACTTCAGCCCAGGTCATGATCTCACGGTTCATGGGTTCAAGCCCCGCATCGGGGCTAGCTCAGTGCTAGCTCAGAGCCTGGAGCCTGCTTCAGATTCTGTCTCTCTCTCTCTCTCTCAGAAATAAATAAAACATTAAAAATTTTTTAAAAATAAATTCTGTTCCCACATTTTGGTTTTGATGTGATATTTTTCCTTAAGGTCATTGTGTGTGGCTTCAGTTTACCCAGCCTCAGTGGAACTATTCAAGACATGATTTACTTTTCTTTCTTCCTTTCTTTTTCTTTCTTTCTTTCTTTCTTTCTTTCTTTCTTTCTTTCTTTCTTTTCTTTCTTTCTTTCTTTCTTTCTTTCTTTCTTTCTTTGGTTTGTTTTTTGTTTTTAAGTGGTTCTCATCCAGATTATTACCACCCTTCCTGATGTTCTAATGTAGGGTCACAGGAAGAGAATCACAATGACATCTCTGGTTTTTCAGCAAGTATTTATTATGTGGGGAAGTCCCCCAAATTTCTGCAGGCTGAAGAGCCCCAATTTCTATAGAATGTTTCTTTGTTAATGATCATATTTTACAAAAATTGGTAATTTCCATGTTCTCTGAAGACTGTGTTTATAATTTATGAAGCGTGCCAAAGATGAAATAAAGAGATTACTCATTGTTTAACTTATATAAACATAAAAAATCAAGGACCTTATTTAGAAAGAAGTAGAACACATGACTGTCAAGTAATAATACAGTATTGTTCTAGATGAATATCCTTTTGGAAACATACTTTTTCACCTACACACAGTGATACTTTGAAAACAGGTTCAGAAACTCATTTTGGAGCGTTAGGACAGGTAAGTCAAATATGAAATGAGGAGGAGGGGGTTGTGGAGGTGGTAGAGGGACAGGCAAAATATTGCTTATTTCACTTCAATTCATGCATGCATGTTATATAAAGTTAAGCAGATAAATTTTTTTCTTACTTAAAAAAGGAAATCTTCTGGTCAGCATCAGCAAAATAGGGGTGATGAATAGATTAGAGGGAGAGAAAACAAGTCTGTGCCCTGGGACCTTGATTCTGTGGTCAGACCGACAGGTTTAAACCAGCAGAAAGGTCACAGCCAAAGCAAGCGCTGTTCACTGATGGAACTCCCCTAAAATTCTAAAAACACTGGGTAGCTGCCCTTAAAAAATTTGATAGAGATTCACTAACAAAATCATTTTTCTTAATTGAATTTTCCATGTATACTAAACTATGTGGAAAAATAAAACTGCATGCATGACAAATCTCTTTCCATTTGGCAAAAACAGAAACCTCTTGGTTTCAAATGGAAAATTACCAAATATTAGCTTTGTTTACTTTCCTGTTTATCAAAGCCACTCTACTTATCTGAATTATTCACACACTGACAAGTATTAGCAACGGGATAGGGTGTTTCTGTTGTTGAGAGAGGAGCGGTTTTAGATGCTTGCTGAGCAGCAGTGGACCTGGTGTGCACCGAGTACTTTCGCCGATTTCCTGTGGTTCTCACGGGGTCCCAGGGAGGCAGGTGCAATTGTCCCCATTTTACACATAAAGAATCAAGGCTAAAGGGAAATTCGAGTCGTTTTGACAAAAATTCTTCGAGACACATAAAATATGAAAATTCCTTCAAAGACACATAAAATACGAAAATTCCTTCATAGACACATAAAATACGACCAAATATTGTTTAAAGAGAAGGAGGGAAGCCAGATTCTTTCTATTTGGATAACTAAGAGGAAGAGGCCTCCTTTAGGCTTCCACACGACAAAGATCCACTGAATGCCTCCTGTGTGTGAAGGAGTTCTGTGTGTGGTTTGTCTGTCCACACTCTGATCCCATTTAGTTCTCTTCCAGATACTTCGGCAGGACAGGTACTATGAATCCCTAGCTCACAGATGGGAGAACTGTGCATTCTGGAAGTGAGGTGGTCTCCCTGGGCCGTTTATCTCCTTAGAGGCTGACTCGGAACTCAAGCCAGGTTTGACCACCCCTCCAGAAGTCTTCTGTGATAGTGGAGGGAGCAGTTTAAACGCATTAACTGTTCTTTAAGTTTTAAATCACTTTGGACTCCTCTTATTCCATTGCTTCTTAAAATGTTTTCACCCCGTTATTTCCCATGCCTCATTCCATCTTTCGAAAGCAACCCCACTGTTGGCTTTACGGGGTCACTTGGAGTTCTGTCTCTGGCTTTTGTTGTTGACCTCCACGTCTGTGAGGGGAAGGCAGCGGGGCAGGGCACAGATGACAGATGCCCAGGACACACAGCACACGGACACTTCTCACAGAACAAACAATCGCTGGACAATGGCCTGACTACAGACCCAGAAATCAGGCCTGAATGAACCTGCTGCTGTTGGAAACGATTTTGCCATTTTCTCTCACTCAATACAGTCAAGTTTCTATGCTTTTAAAGTCTCACAAGGGTGTCTTGATGGACTCCCTGGACACCTACTTGGGCTTCTCACAATAGCACGGTATTTGGTTTACTAACCGAGAGTGTACCAACCCTCTAGCTACACTAAATGGTCCTTAATAAGATGTTACACTTCCCAGTGGGTGCCATTCCCAGAGAAAGGCCACAATAATCAAACCCTTGGTTCCCAATCTGCTCTGTCACCTCCCACAAAGGATCTAACCAGTGCACCATCTAACAAAGCTGTGTGCAACATCAGTCCCACCACTGCCTCAAGCCCCAGGAGAAACTCCTTTGTGCTTCTCATGGGCACAAGGCCATGAAACGATCCCTCTCAGGCCTCGGTCTGCACAGCCATGGATTTGTTTGGATGCCACTTCTAGGAAGAACAGGTCTCCTTTGGGCGTTTATTCAACAAATATCCCGGTGCCAGCTTCATGCCTAGCTCTGTGATAGAGGCTGGTAAGAAAGGGTTTACAAAGTGCTGGAAAGGAATGGATATCAAAGCCCTTCTACTTCCTGGGGGGCCTAAAAAGTCTTAAGGAAAAAGGCCTTGGGAGGGGCAGGGGGAGGAAAATACCATTTATAAATATCTTCTATGTACCATGTGCTCTCAAGTGCCTTCTTACTTAAAAGCCCAACACAGCCTTCCTCCTTATTCTGGTTTTAAAAACAGGGCAACTGAGGCTCAGGGGAACCAGATCCCAGTCCATCTGACTGACATCCGCGGGCTTTCTGCCGTACCATCTGGAGCTGGGTGTCATATGGATTGCAATCTGCAAATCCGAAAAGAGAGTCATCTGTCTTTCTTTAAAGTATTCTTTCATGGTGTAAATGTACCTCACATGGAAGAATTTACTGACCCAACTGTGTGGCCAGAGAAAAGATGTAGGAATTTCCGTGGAGGCACCGGAAGCACTGTATCACGGAGAGAGTTTTTATGGTTTATAGCACCACATCAGATTACTTTGATTTGAAGTAATATTTACATTTTAGAAACTTACATGTAGAATGCAAAAAGATAGATTTTATATGCATGCATATAAGGAGAAACTTTCAAACCTAACTTATGGCTTTAAAAAATTGGAGTGATATGACACCTGGGATACAATTCTTATCCATTCTCTCCTGTCTCCTATCTTAATTCCCTCTGTCATTCCTTTTCAATTTAGATACCTACTTCACATTTCAGGAAAACGTGTACAATTAAGTATTAAAATAAATATAAATTAAGTAACAGAATACTGCCGGATTTACAAATGTGATTGGTGTTTTTACTTCTTCCATATTCTAGAATATAGAGAATTAATAAAAGTTGTCATAAATAAACAAGTTTCGGTACACCCATACAATGGAATGCTACTCAGTAACACAAAGGAATGAACCGTCGATGCCTGCAGAAATATGGGTATATCTCAAAATAATTATGCCGAGTGAAGAACCCAGTTTAAAAAGGAGTGCAAAATGTAGGATTCTACCCATGCTGAAATTCTAGAGAATGCAAACTAATCTTTAATGAGCAAAAGCAGATCAGTGGTTGTTTGGCGGTGAGACCCAGGGCAGGGAGGGATGGGAGGGACAGATTACAAAGCGGCCCAAAGAAACTTTTAGGGGTGACGGACATGTTTATTTTCTTAATTGTGGTAATGGTTTCATGGGTGGATACTTATGCCAAAACTTGTCAAGTTGTACACTTTAAATAGGTGCTTATTGGATATCATTATACCTTGATACAGTTGTTAAAATTATCCTAAACTATTTTTTTCAGAGAAATACAACGACAAAAGTTGGAGAAATTATCCACATGTGTATAATATTTGGGAGGCAGTCTCTAGATTCAGAAAAACTAAGATTGTGTCTTCGTTCTCTTACCTCTTAGCTATGTAACCTTGGTAAACCTCAGTTTTCTCATCTGTAAACTGGAGGAACAGCAACAATGACCTCACAGAGTTGTTCTGAGGGTTAAATGACCTAATGAAGGCAGTTAGCACACCACAGCCAGCATACACTGAGTGTTCACCATTATTCTAAGGAGTACACACACGTATGTATGGATATATGTATGTGCATATATTTTTTACATAAACAGATAAGGTGGCACAATCTACGTGCAGTGGAGGATAAGGATGAATTCCAAAGAAGCAATGAATCAATCTGTGAAAAATGAAACTTTTGCTATCACTGTTACCTCTTTTCCATTTTATTATTCACAAGTAGGTGAGGTGAATCTTATTATTACCCAACTTCTCCAGCTAAGAGAACTGAAGCAGAGGGAAAGTAAGGTCAACCGGAAGTGGAGTACAAGATCCTTGGCTTCAGGGCTACGGCTCTTCACACAAACCATGGGAGGCAAAGTTAAGGTCATTTCTCAGGGAGGTTAATAATTATTCCGTGTCTCAGCTTAAACACACATTTTCTAGTCCCATAGTAGAGCAAACAGTAAGGAAAAGAATCTTTCTGCCCTACACCCCTATGCCAGTTCCCTGGGCTCCGTCCCACGAAGGCCATTGACATGGTTCTCCATTCCTCTGGCCCATCTTCCTACAGCTCAAGTGTGTGGGCCAAGGAGGCCCACGGCTTCCCCGACCTGGGCTTTTATGTCCTCCCGGACTGCTTTCCTGCCCCTGTGCCTTTGCATACACAGCTTTGCCCACCTGTAACACCTGCCCACACCTCTGTTTTTGAATCCTACCCACACACTCACAGCCGGTGACATTACTGATGCCACCCACTCATTTGTTGTTTAGTCCACAAATTTGTACTGAATGAACAATAGTTATCTCCAGATACTGATTTGGGTGCTGAGAAACAAACAAGCTCAACCCTCCATCTTTCCCTTTCTTTGAATCTGAGCTCTTTTAGTATCTACATTGTAGTTGTTCCTTTACCCTTGAAGGCTATGGTAAGGGCACAGAGCAGGGCCTGAGGCATGGGAGACAAAAACTTTATTAAGATGTATTGAAGTTAAGAGAAAGGAAAGTGTTGAATGTGTACAGTAAAGAAGGTTGTTTTTGTACTCAGAAACTTAAACGCGGTAGCCAAATCTGAATAAAGCTGCATGGGTTTAAGAACATCTAGGACATTTTTGGCATCACAGGGAGGTATGGGAAGGCAAAAGGTGCCACCAGAGCCAACTTTTGCCTTTGGTTGTCATTTGGGAAATGACAGTGGTAATTTGTCCATGGGCAAACAGAGGAAGTTTACCCAAGGGCAGCAGATAATGTTACATGCTTTTAAAATAGAGAAAGTGATTTATATAGAGAAAATGTTTCCATACATATCATTTTGATATGCTTCTTCCTTCTGCTCAAAACTACCATAGACAGGAGGAGGTTCCCCTTGAGTTTCTAGCTATCAAATCTGATGTTTAAAATACGTCATTTCTTAAGAAAGCTGTGGTCTGAGCAAAGGTGTGACATACAGGAAGCTGTTATTATAACTTATTCTGGGACACAATTGTTTAATAACTTAAGCACCTCTTCAGACTTAGTTTACCTAATTGAATTATGATAGAGATGGAGGAATAATTATCAGTGAAAGTAATGAAAACCTCAAGCCTTAATTTTTGTTGTACTCAATGTTAAGCCACTAATATAATTTTTAAAGCCAAATAAAATGTAAAACTTAGAAAAATTTATAGCCTGAAGTTAGTCATGGCAGGTGGGACCATATACCAAGAGAATGTTCTTTTCCCTAAGAAAAAAAACCACCACATTTTGCTGATTATTTGTTGTACATATATGTGTTATGTCTAAGGTCTTTTCCATGACCAAAATGTTCTTTCTGTAAGACACATAAACATAGTGTAATAAACAAATCATGTAGTAGACTCTATAGACAGTATAGAGAGTGGGGAAACCAAAAGAAGAAACAATTCATCAAAAAGAAGCATTTAAGAATAGTTTCTCTCTTACTGTTCTATTCTCACCTCCTCCATAATATTGAACAGGAAATCACAACTCTCAGTTGCATAATTCGTGTTTTCCATTCTCTGTGTATTTTTCAGCTGAACATTTATTAGAAATATGAAGTCAGTTCTAGTGAGAATGCCATCGCAAAGACGTCATCACATGTGACATCACTTCCATTTGCAATCAAAGCCCAGGGGCTCTGCTGCCACAGTATTTCACCTGCCATAGGGTCACTGTGGTTGATCACGGCCCTTAAGAGGCACAGATATTAGAGGATTCCTTTGGAGTTTGGCGACAGTAAATATGAAAATGGAAGGGGATGACATTCTGCTTCCAATTCAGTTTGCAGCCGTATAGTGTTTTGTGGGCCCGCGAAAGGGTAGATTCCCACCCTCATTGGCAAAATTTCATGTGTCTTTGTTTCTGTGTTGTCATCTTTGCGACTGTTATTTTTTTGCTCTCAGAACTGATGTGCTGATGTACATTGGTCTATGTGCTTGAAAACGTAAATTTGTTGATTTCTCCCCTCTATATTCCATACTTTGATTTTACTTTTTGACAGCAAGCATGAAAATGCATTATTTTTATAAGCAGAGAAAATATTTGTCTGTTTTTCAGGTCCACCAACACTTATGCCACCACCACTCTGCTGCATGGCAGAGATTATACTAGGTATTAGAGATCCAAATTGAATGAAATAGAATTCCACCTGCAGGTGAATTCATCAAAAATCAGTTCACAAAGAGCCCATTTGTCAAAGTGATCCCTGGCTGTTTCGCTCTCAAAAACTCACAATCTCATACAAAACGTAGATCTGTAAGCAGCCGTGAGATGTCTGCTCTCTTAGCAGTATGAACAAAGCTATTGTTCAAAGCTCGAAGAAAATTATTCCTCTTTGGGGTTAGGAACTGATTCAATGAGAAAGTGTGATTTGATCTGTGTTCTGAAGGAGGATCAGGATTTAATCTGTGTTGTGTCCTTTAGTTTTCGATTTTGTTTTTTTGTCCCCCTCTCCCCCCCATGGCTTCAAGCAGGGAGACAGGATATTTTTTTTAAAGACCAGCTTGAACTCTAGATTTCCTTCCAGGCTAAGCACAAAGGTCTTCCTTTTACTTCTGTGCTTTCACCTAGTGCTTATAAGAATTCTTAAGAGTATTTGAACACAGCCTTCTTCTCCACACAAGACTCACTGATGCAAAAAAGAGCATCTCCGTTCTTCCAGCTTCTGGTCTGTTGGTCAGGCCATTTCCGAGATACGTATATACGGGCCTGAAGTTGGATGGGCTTACGAGTTCTGACCTCAGCAATGCACTCCAACTGCCTCTGCTGTTTGTACCCTTCTACTAAGTAGTGTCCTAGCTGGTGGCCATATTGTACCTCATGATATCAATGAGGTTTATAAACAATACAGACCCAAGTGGTCAACAAACTGGATGTGTCCCAGCTGAGGAAAGGCTGGGGCTCACGGGCAGATAAGAAATAAAAGCAACTATCAGTCTATATGATGACCTAATGTGACCTACAAGAAAGCAACATAGGCAGGCTAGCAGCAGGATGCACAGCTTTCTAAGGGCAGTCCCCCGCTTGTGCCTCTGCTTGGTGCATGGATGCAGTCTACACCCTGTCAATCATGCTTCAACACCTTCGAAAGTTCTACTCTTTGAAAACATCTGCTTTGGTTTTGTGCTTGATGCTGCTTTATCCGGCTTTCCCAACGCCTTTTCTATTGTGTCTCATTTGGCCCCTTTTCATCTGTGGACAGAAAGCTGCTCCCAGTCGACCAAACGTTCAGTAGCTCACAGCTTCATGTTACCCATAAGGGTCTTAGGCTGTATTTAGTATTTTGGACTCTGGGCTAGTACATGCATGACCTCAGGCCTCAGAAATAACATTTCCTCCCAATGCCCAGATAATGAAGGAGCTCTCAATTAAGTTAGGGATCTCTTATGTATATGACACCAGAAATACAGTAATCAACATACACCAGCTCTTGGGGGTCTAAAAATGTGCTCTGGTTTCCATGCTAGGCTCTTTGTTGCCTTGCCGAGCAGGGCTACGTGGAAAGGTCAGGTAAGACTGTGTCTCTTATACAGGACTGCTCAGTACTTGCAGGAATAAGGGATTAGTCAACTGGGACTGATGAACTTGGGCTCATGAAACCTATGGTTCAATGAACTTTATGGTCACAGAAAAAGCTTTGAATGCTGCTGGATCATCAGTAAAACTTTCATTTACATTGGATGTACTCTGCTCATAACATGAAATCCTTTGTAAATAAACATTAAAAAAAATGGGGCGTCTAGGTGGCTCAGTTCGTTAAGGGTCCAACTTCGGCTCACGTCATGATCTTTAGCTTGAGCCCCGTGTAGAGACCTCTGCGCTGACAGCTCAGAGCCTGGAGCCTGCTTCCGATTGTGTGTCTCCCTCTCTCTCTGCCCCTCCCCCACTCATGCTTTGTCTCAAAAATAAATAAACATTAAAAAAAAAAAAAGAATCCTTTTGGTAACAGCCATCACTGACACAAGGGAAATCTTTATGGTTCCCTTTTATTGTTTCCCTTCCCAAAGAGAAGTAAAGATCACATGTGCTCTTTGTCCACTGGTGCTGACAACAGGGAACCCATTTGACGACACACCACCTTTAGATCCATGATCCAGTACCAGCCTTCTGTACAGGATCGTAGAGCACCCATTATCTTCTAAGCTGGACTCACATGCCCTCATGAGCTGGCCTTGTTGCTATACAACTACTCTACAGTCTAAAGTTTAGATAAAGAAGAATTAGCTTGGTCATAATATAAACTAGCCTAATAAAAGTTGAGAAATGTTCCTTCAGGTTAGAAAGAAATACCCAGGAGTAACCTGCAAAATTATCTTCTGATAAAATACTTGTAGATTTACAGTCAGTTAGAAGGAGTAACCTCATAGGAAAGTTTTTTTTAAGCACATTGTATTCAATTTGGACAAAGGCGGCGTGTTTTGAAAATGGTTCATGCTAGTTAACTTTCATAGTCAAAGCAGGACATCACTGGAGCCTACGCACAAACTCAGCTTTAGTGCAATTACTTATTTAACTTCCATACATCATGGAGGTGCAGTATCCCCAACATCAGCAGAGCTCCCGGCAGAGAAACTCCTCAATGCATACTTGCTAAGGACTGAATGATTGAACAAATGAAAATAATTCACTCATATGCCTCACAAATGACAAGAGATTTGAGGAAAATAGCCAATAAATCTCTGAGAGTCCACTACTTCCTCTAGAAAAGAAACTCATATAGCCCCTCCTCTTAGAGTAGCAAAGAATAATGAAATATATGTGAGATCTACACAAGGTGCTTTTTTTTGGGTATTACTTTGGACAATGAGTCTCAGCCCTAGCTGTACATTAGAATCATCTAAGAAGCTTTAAAAAAAATCTCAATTGAAACAGAATCTCTGGGGTGGGGCTGAACATGGCTCATTTTTAAATGTGTGTCTGATGATTCTAATAAGCAGACAATGTTGAGAACACCAGCAGAGAGATGCTCTTTTCCAAACTTGTCTGATCATAAGAACCACCTGGGTTGCTCAGTCCACAATCATCCCTGAGTGGTATCAAGGATTTTTAATCTTTGCCATTTTGGAAGAATAAAAGAGACCTTTGCTTTGTTTGACAGAGAAGCACTCATTTCTAATTCTTTAAGGCTGTGTGACTTCAAATTTCACCTTCTATAGAGATGCCTTTGTCTCTAATTTAGTGTCAACACAAAAGTAATTTATTGCAAGATTATTTTCCAGGCTATCCTGGGGCATTTCTTTTTGTCCTGAAATAATACTTCTCCAGCTTTCATTAGACTATATCTTTATTACTGTAAGTCGATTCTCATCTATCTAAAGTAATTGCAGTGCGTGATTAAGTGTCAGGATGAGCTGTTTGGACACCGAGGGCCGCAGGAGTGCAGAGGGAAAGAAATCGATGTGAATTTTAATGACAAGTAGACAGGACTAGGGCTGGAGCCTGGTGGATGCTGGGAGGCCAGGGGAGCTGAGTCCTGGGCAGAGGGCAGGGCAAGTCATGAGCGAAAGGTCTATTCTAGGGATATGACATACCCATATTCTAAATCCACCATTGTTCCCTTTTCTTCTGATGCTCCTGCCTGGGATGCACCTGTCCTTTGTAAAGTGTCTGACCCTGTCTTTCCTGTCCATATTTCTAAACCCTATCTTGACCTGATCAGTTAGAATTGGAAGTGGAGAGGGGGCGCTCAAAACCTACATTTTTAACAAGTTCCCAAAGTGATTTTTATAATGAAACATTAACTTAGGCAGATGAATCTACCCAGTTCACAGAAAGACAGATGGGGCAGAATGTCCCCCAAAGAGAACTAAATGCAACAAACTGGTGCTTATGTCTAAATAAATCAGATATACTATTTTTCATTTATCAAACTGGCAAAGATTAAAACACTTTGCACCACTCAGTGCTGATGATGGAATGAGCTTTTACACACTGCTGGTGGGAATGTGAATTGGTACGTTACGAAAGGACAATTTGGCAATTCTTATTGAAGCCTTAACATTTTTCATATCCTTTGACATAGTAATTCTACTTTTAGAAATTTATCCTAAGGCTGTAGTCTCAACTTTGGCAATTTATCAAAATCTATGAAGCTCTTATGAACTGTGAAGCTCTTATGAACTACAAATTTCTGGGTCCCACCTCTTGGAGATTCTGATTACGTAGATTTGGGGTGAGGTCTGGGAATCTGGGTTTTGAAAATGCTGATGTAATCTGGGCTTATTTTTTAAATTTCGAGTAATAAAAAAGTTTAAAAAATTGGTGAAGGGGCACTTGGGTAGCTCAGTTGGTCGAGCGTGGGACTTCAGCCCAGGTCACGATCTCACGGTTTGTGAATTTGAGCTCCCCATCTGGCTCTCTGCTGTCAGTGAGGAGCCCACTTCAGATCTTCTGTTCCCTCCCTCTCTGCACTTTTCCACTTGCTCTCTCTCAAAAATAAATAAAACATTTAAAAAAAATTGGTGAGGGCCCCATCTTCCACTTTCTCCCTTCACTCCCTGTATATAATCAGACTGAACATATTTTTCTATGTCTTTCCACTCAATAACATATATTATAGCCATCCTTACATTTCAGGATATACAGATCTAATATTTTAATAGTTATTGCATACATTGAAATAATTCAATGTATTTAGCCATTGCGGACATTTCAAGATGGACATTTAAAATTATTTTCCCATTTTTGTTGTTATAAGTAACAGAAACAATGAACATTCTTTATGGATATCCTTCTCTTTACCTGTGTGACAATTTCTGTAGGATTAATATTCAGAAATGAAACTGTTGAGTCACATTAAACTTTGATACTGACAAATTGCTTTCCACGTTTGGTTTTGCCAAAGTAGCAAACATATCTAACTGTCCACTAAAACTCCTTCTTCCTCTCTGGCAAGAGGCAGTAAGTCCTTGGCAGTGAGAAGTGGCAACCCATTCACAGACTACATTTCTTAGCGTTCCTTGCATGGTGCAGGAGGCACATGACTAGTTTTTCCTAACAGAAAGCAGAGACAGTGTGTCATGTCTAGACTGAGGAATCCCAGATATGGCAGTGGCTTCGTGCTCTTTCTCTTTATCTCCTGTCTATCTTTAAAACATTTTTTTAAATGTTTATGTTTACTTTTGAGACACAAAGAGACAGAGCATGAGCGGGGGAGGGGCAGAGATAGGGAGAGAGACACACAGAATCCAAAGCAGGCTCCAGGCTCTGAACTGTCAGCACAGAGCCCAATGCAGGGCTCGAACTCATCAACTGTGAGATTAGGACCTGAGCCAAAGTCAGACGCTCAACCGACTGAGTTACCCAGGCTCCCGTATCTCCTGTTTATCTATGAAGATATCTAGTCCTCTTTCGAACAGCCGAGCCCTACACTATAGAAGGAATATGGGTCCTTGAATCACAATGAAAAAGTAAAGAATAAGGTCTTCTTATCCACAGAATAGCCAAACATTAGACTATTATGTCCAAGATAAATAAAATCCTATTGTCTGTTGTTTAATAGAGTAACTAGTGTTATCCTCATTAACGTGTCAGTTTATACTCATGTCAACAGTTGGTATGCGTATTAAAAAGAACTCTACAAGTGATTTTATGCATGGAGTTAAGACCCACTGTCCTAAAAGAATAATCATAAATATGAATGAGCTTTTAACAATAGATATGTGTACTTCACTTGTTTATATTGGTGAAGAACAGGACAAATTAATAAATGTCCAATTAATAGGTGAATACAAATGATGCTGAAAAAGAATGTTAATGGCGTAGAATGCCATTCCATGCTTGGTTGATCATGTATGTAAATGCATTAAGCTTAGGAAAGAGGCTAGTAAAACAGTAATAATTTTTAAAGTTAAAATATAGATGTAAGTAGGGGCATGTGGGTGGCTCAGTAGGCTAAGGGTCCAGCTCTTTTTTTTTTAAGTTTATTTATTTATTTGAGAGATACAGAAACAGTGTGAGTAGGGAAGGGGCAGGGAGAAGGGAGAGAGAGAAAATCCCAAGCATCCTCCCTGCTGCCAGCATGGAGCCCAATGCAGGGTTCTAACTTAAGAAATCGTAAGGTCATGACCTGAGCTAAAACCAAGAGTCAATGCTTAACCAACTGAGTTACCAGGTGCCCTAAGGGTCCAACTCTATTCAGGTCATGATCTGAGGGACATGAAATCAAGTCCCGTGATGGGCTCTGTGCTAACAGTGTGGAGCCTGCTTGGGATTCTCTCTTTCTCTCTCTCATTCTCCCCCCACCCATTCCATGCTTGTGCTCCATCTCTCTCAAAATAAATAAACATTAAAAAATATACATATATGTAGAAATATTCAAAAATGTTAACAGGGGGATGTGATTGCAAATCAATTTTTTCCTTCCTACTTATCTTTGATTTTCTAAATTTTCTTTATTGAATACATACCATCTTCATAATAAGAAATAAAATTCTTTAAAGATCAACTGGTATGATAGTAACTGCATTAGCAAAAAGATAGAACCTAAGGAACTCAGAGAGAAACCATCTAAATGGATTTGTGTGGTTTGAGGCTCAATGACATATGAAAGTTGGCTACCTCTGGGAGGAGACCTGAAACCAATGTGGTTCACATGCTTATTAAAAGGACTTATGTAGAGCAGTTTACCAACAAGCACATGCTTACTAATTCATGGGCAAGATTGGAAATGGGGACATGTATGTAGAGCTAAAAAGAGTTATAGACAGCTATCGACATGGGAAGTTAATAGACCCCCAAATACAGTTTCTGTTTTTGAATGCATGAAGAACTAGTTTTTAAAAATGAGAACCAGATGTTCTTCCATTCACTGATAAATTCTTTCATTCACTGATAAGCGAGCAATGGGAAAATGGGTATAATTAACAGCAGAGTGACAAAAGGAGACCTTTCCTGATGACCATGTTGGTAAGGCTTTGGAAAGGCTCTGAAGACTGTTCATGCAATACCCTTCCCTAGAGATTTTAAATAACAGGAAACAGATTGAGGTGGTTCAGCTGTGGTTTTAAAACCCAAAAGATTGGACACTCTGGGGGCCCTTCTTTGCTCTTTGACTTCTTGCTTGTAGATGAGAATGTAGGAGGGGAGAATGAGAATGAGTGGTGTTAGATACCAATTATAGTGCTTAAACATGACAAACAAAAGTTAGATGTGAGGTTTTAAGTTTCATTGTGCTTATGAAGGTGAAATAGAGCAAGAACTAGAAGCTAAAGACCCATTTCTGCAGGTCTGATTAAATGATGGTACATCCATGAGATGTGAAAGACCTATATAAGACTGCTGTCAAACATTTTTTGCTGAGAGAAATTAAAAACCTAAAAAAATGGATGTTTCCTGTGTTTACCAGAGACAGGCGGGGGTAATGTGGAACGGGAGATGTCGGTCAAAGGGTACAAAGTTGCAGTTTTATAGGATGATTAAGTCTGGAGATCAAATGGGCAGCATGATGACTATAATTAATAATACTGTATTGAATATTGGAAATATGCTGAGAGAGTAGATTTCAGGTGCCCTTATCACACACAAAAAATGGTAACTATGTAAGGATATGATATGTTAATTACCTTGACTGTAGTATCGCACTTCATTATGTGCAACTAAATCAAATCACCATGTTGTATACTTTTAATACACACAATTTAAAAAATACATATATAATATATAAAAGAAAAAAACTAGATTGTGTTTTTGTATTCCATCTGGTAACTCGGCTTCGGAGAACAAAAGAAGAGGTAACATTTCCAGCTCATTGTAAAAGGTTAGTATAACTTTGAAATCAGAACCAGACAAGGACCATAAAAGAAAAGGATATATTTTGCAAGTAGATGCAAATCCTATATAGAATATTAGCAAATCATTCAGCAGTACGAAAGAACCCGAAGAGTTTATCTGAGGAACATAACAATGGTTCAAGATAGGAAAAAATCTGTGTCACACACCTTAAGTGTGGATTAAAGGAGATAAGTATAGAATTATCTTAATAGGTGCAGAAAAATCATTGGATAAAATGTGGTAGTCATCAAGATTTCTAAAAACCTCTGTAAACCAGGATTATAAGGGAATTTCCTTATAACATCATAAACCTCCAGGAAGCATTATCTTAATAAGACATTTCATCTGTTAGGGCCGCTTCACTTCGAGATAGTAATGAAATTCTTAACTGATGACAGAAGAAAAACAAATAAGCATAAAACTTAGAAGAGAACTAAGTCTATCCTTATTTGCAGATATGATCCTCTGGAGAAAATAAAAGAGAATCTGCATAAAGTTGGAATCATTAAGAGAGTTCAGAAAGATTTATATTCAAACATCAGTAGTATTCCTATGGACTAGTAGTAATAATATAAAAAAATGTCATAGAAAAAATACCACTTAAAATACCAATAATATGCAAAAAAAACCCCTAGGGATATTTTTTATGTTACCATGATTTATTTATTTTATAATAATTCATATTTATTAATTTATTTTATAGGACGTTTCTACCTTTTGACCCCAATTACTAATTTTTTTAAAATTCAAGTGTAGTTAACATACCGTGATATATTAGTTTCAGGTGTATAATATAGTGAGACAATAGTTCCATGCATTGCTCAGCGCTCATCAAGACAAGTCAGTTCATCAGACAAATCAAGACGCTCAGTTGGTTAAGCGTCCAACTTTGGCTCAGGTCATGATCTCACGGCTTGTGAGTTTGAGTCCCCCATGGGGGTCTGTGCTGACGGCTCAGAGCCTGGAGCATGCTTCGGATTCTGTCTCTCTCTCTCTCTCTCTCTCTCTCTCTGCCCTTCCCCTTCTCATGCTCTGTCTCTCTCTGTCTCTCAAAAATAAATAAACATTAAAAAAAAAAAAGACAAGGGGCACCTGGGTGGCTTAGTCGGTTAAGCGTCCGACTTTCGCTTAGGTCATGATCTCGCGGTTCGTGGGTTCGAGCCCCGTGTCAGGCTCTGTGCTGACTGCCAGCTCGGAGCCTGGAGCCTGTTTCAGAGTCTGTATCTCCCTCTCTCTCTGACCCTCCCCTGTTCACTCTCTCTCTCTCTCTCTCTCTCTCCCAGAAATAAATAAAAAATAAATAAATAAAAATAAATAAATAAATAAAAAGACAAGTGCACTCTTAATCCCTTTCACCTATTTCACACCTCCCCCCTCACCTCTTCACTGGTAACCATCTGTTTGTTCTCCATTGTTAAGAGTCTGTTTTTTTTTTTTGGTTTCTCTCTCTCCCCCCACCCCTTGGTTTATTTTGTTGCTTAAATTTCACTTAAGAGTGAAATCATATGGTATTTGTCTTTCTCTGGTTTATTTCACTTAGCATCATACTCTCTAGCTCCATCTATGTTGTTACAAATGGCAAGATTTCATTCTTTTTTATGGCTGAATAATATTCCATTGTGTGCATATTGTATGGCATATATATATACACATCACACATACACACACACACATACCACATATACCACATCTTCTTTATCCATACTTCTATCAATAGACCCTTTGGTTGCTTCTATTCAACCCTTCTATTGGGTTGTTACAAATAGTTTGGCTATTTGTAAATAATTCTGCAATAAACATAGGGGTTTATTTATCTCTAGGGATAAATTTAAAGAAAGATATGTCACATTTCATGGGGAAGTTTTAAAAACAGCACTGAAGAACATGGAAGACCTGAATAAATGTATAGTTGACCTTTGAACACATGGGTTTGAACTGCCTGGAAGCACTTGTATGCAGTTTTTTTCCCCAATAAATACACTGGAAAACTTTTTGGAAATCTGCAACAATTTTACAAAGCTTGCAGATGAACCATATAGCCTAAAAGTATCTAAAAAAAATAAGAAAAACATTTTTAGGCAGTTCTGATTTCAACAAGAAAACCTTACATCTAAATTTCACTTACGGGCTCTAAATTGCAATAATGACATGGCATTTGCTCCATTTACTTAGGGATATTCGTTGAAAAAAGGCAATAATCACATTTGCAATGTCAGCTCAACTCTTCATTTATTAAACAAGACACTGAGCCTTACTTTGTGCTTGGCTCTGTGTTAAGCACTGGAGATGCAAAGATGAATGTGTTCAAGGAGCTCTCACTCTCATGGAAAAGACAGTTAACTATGGAGACATATTAGTTCCAGTTTACCTCTCTCTCATTTACTTCCTGCCGCATTCCACTTAAAACTGATCAAACTTATCTTGCTATCCCACTTGTTCTCAAAACCTAATCCTCATTATGCATCAACATCTACATAGTAACCCAAATGAAAACCCTCAGTCATCCCTAATTTTTTGCTCTTGGACATTTCATACCTATTTACTCATCGCATGCTAAAACTTTTACCAAATCACCTCACAATTGCAGCACATTTTTTCCCCATTCCCATTGTCACTGCCCAGCATCCAATTCCCTTTCCCTTTAACTATTGCAAAAATGTCCAAACAGGTCTCCATGCCCCTGTTTTCACCGAATCCTCACTATTTTCCATATTGTTCCTGTCAAGTCTCTATCTCTTTCTCTACCTTTTTTCTCTAGGAAGACTTGTTATTGTTCAGGGAAAGAAATACAAGAATCTAAAGGAGAAGATGTGGTGGGCTGCTGATGTGCAGAGCTGCAGAAAACCAATAAGATATTAAGTTTTTACAAAATAAATCATGACAGATATGAGGTAAGTTATGAGAACCTGGTGAGTATGAAAGGCAGCTAGCCACCTCTGTTTCTCACCCCCATATCTTTCTACTGAGGTAGAGATCACAGATTAGAGGATAGAAAAGAGGAACCTTCTTGAAAACAGATAGACAAAACAGATAGGTCTTCTCATTTTTTAGTCACCAACATACTTGTTGGCTATTTGTACCACATTAGCTATTTGTAATGTGCTATTTGTAGCACATTAGCACACTGTACACTTAGGAACCCACTCAGCAGTGGCAGTGAGATCTATGTTCTACACCAAAGTAGCCAATCAGAGAATTATGGTAATAGAGTGTTGAAGATCAACCAGGGGCCAAGTACTGAGCTCTGGATCCTCATTTTTGGGAAGAAGTAGAGGGGAGAGATAGGTTTCAATTGGGCAAATCTTTTGTTGTCTGGTCATCTCTGGAGAAAGTAAGTAATACAAGCGTGGGGGGTGCCTGGTGGCTTGGTGAGAAAGCCATCTTCTTTTCCAATCCTGAACATCTCATTGATAAATTAAAATGGATGCCTGTAAAGTGATTTGGATCAGCTAAAGGCAGTCACTCAATGCCTATGTACCAAAATGAGTTATCTACCAAGTTCAGATATCTACTTGATCATGACTCAGTCAAACCACAATTTCAAATATAAACAGGAATTAGTTTCAAGATGACAATTGGTTTCTAACTTGTTGACAGGTGGATTTGGTTTTGCTCCAATTTTTATGCTTTTGTTTATTAAACCAACTTCTACAAAATGTACATAAAAGTGTTTCGAAAAGCAAATGTTTAAGGTAACAAGTCTTATAAACTGTCTTGGTTTTGGTTAAGTATCTTTTTGGAAAGCTTCCAGATCACAATGGATTTGGATTGGTATAGTTTTCTATAGGTCTTCATCTTCATATGATAGGGACAACTAAAATAGAAAACCATTAAAAAAAGAACTATTGGCAGAATAACACAATTTTCCTACTTTTAAGGTGAATATTTGCTCAGTTTTTTTCTATATGACCACCATAACACTCCTAGAAAATGAAACCAATGGATAGTAAAAGTCAACATGTGACTCTAAACATCTTCATATCCTTTTTTTTCAACTAACATCTGTGTCTCTACTCACTTTCCTAATGGTGTGGTTAGTCCTCACACTAGGAACTATAGAAATCCAATTTTCTTCTTGGTTATGGCTTCTCACTCTGGAGTCAGTAGCCCCTCTGTAAGCTTCTGCTATAGTCTGTCAGGCCAGTAGATTCAGAGGCCACATCAGTGTATGTGAAGTTTTCATGTCGGCTCCTGGGCAGATTATGTGGGCTTCCTGTTTCCCAAATCAAGAGCTGAAATGGACTTTTCATCATATGAATAGTTTAGGCCCCCCCACCCCCTACTTTGGTGTCTTATAGCTAGTTTTTGTGTTATGAAAATTAAAACTTATTCAATCTCTGGCTCAGTTCTCTAAATTCAAATGATTTGAGGAAAGGAAATATAGGGGCTGAAATGAGGAAAGAAAAAAATGTTCAGCCTTCGGATAATTTCCTAATATTCCTTTGCCTATAGCAGATAAGGGGCAGGTCATCCTACAGAGGAAACTAGTTCTGGATAAGTTTTCAACAAAAACATATATTCATGCCACACTTTAGCTTAAAAACCATTGATTGCTCCCCGTTGCCAAAGTACAAACTGCCCAGCATGGCATTCAAGATCCTCCTCAAACCCCATTTTAATGCTTTAGGTGCCTAGCTTGTTTGAGAGATAGGCATTCTCTTACTATGTTCCCCCTCTTGCTTTTTTCTTACTTCCCTTCTTCTCTTCACAGTCCTGAATCATCCTTTCAAAATCAGCTCAGGGGCACCTGGGTGGCTCAGTCGGTTAAGCGTCCAAGTTCGGCTCAGGTCATGATCTCACAGTTTGTGGGTTTGAGCCCCGTGTCGGGCTCTGTGCTGACAGCTAGCTCAGAGCCTGGAATCTGTCTTCAGATTCTGTGACTCCCTCTCTCTCTGACCCTCCCCTGGTCACGCTGTCTCTCTCTCTCAAAAATAAATAAAACATTAAAAAACAAATTTAAAAAAATCAGTTCAAGTGTTCCCAATTCTGACAGTTATGATTGTAGATACTTCTACCATGGTGCTCACTCCACTGCATCATAAATATTTGTACTTTTGTCTTCATTTTAAATTGCAAGCTTTTTGAACATCAGGGTTCTATCTATGTCCTTTTTACCTTGTATTGTCAATAGAGCCTGATGTTAAAATCCATATGATGAAACCTTCAGTCAACAAGTATCTAAGGATATAGATCCATATACTTGTATCCCAGTATAGCCCAAAGCAAATTATATGAGCCCTACTTTAAGAAATCCAAATTGGGGCACCTGGGTAGCTCAGTCGGTTGAGCATCAGACTTTGGCTCAGGTGGTGATCTCATAGTTTGTGGGTTCAGGCCCTGCGTCGGGCTCTGTGCTCACAGCTTGGAGCCTCCCCTCCCCTGCTCATGCTCTGTCTTCATCTCTCAAAAAATAAATAAACATTAAAAATTAAAAAGAAAAAGAAAAAATCCAAGTCATCATTTGAACACAAAGTAATTCTTCCATAAAGAAGCTCTGGACTCTGGTATAAACTTCAAAGAGAATCAGAATTCAGAGAAAGGACAAATCACTGTGGAATCACACAATGGACTGTTAGAAAAGACAATAAGGGGACACCTGGTTGGCTCATTTGGTTAAGCATCCGACTTCGGCTCAGGTCATGATCTCATGGTTACTGAGTTTGAGCCCCGCTTCAGGCTCTGTGCCGACAGCTCAGAGCATTGAGCCCGCTTTGGATTCTGTGTTTCCCTCACTCTGTGCCCCTCCTCTGCTCTTACTCTGTCTCTCTTTCTCAAAAATAAACATTAAAAATAATTTAAAAAACACAAAAGAAAAGATAATAAGGAGGGAGAACAATCCAGGCAGACTTGGAAAATATCAGAGAAAGGTTTGGAGGAATATAGACAAAATGATTCATGAATGAAACTTCAGGTAAGTAGGATCTTGAGTTGATCATGCTGGATTCCAGGTTGGTGGTGATGTGCATAGGACAAGGAATGGCAAAACACATCTTCTGTTGACTATCCCAAATTATGCAGCAAACAAAATCTTGACAAGTAATTCATGTGTCATCATAAATAGCACAATAGGCAGGGGCACCTGGGTGGCTCTGTCAATTAAGTGTCCAACTTCATCTCAAGTCATGATCTCACAGCTCGTAACTTTGAGCCCCTGCATTGGTGTCTCTGCTCTCACTGCAGAGCCCACTTCCGATTCTCTGTCTCTCTCTCTCTGCCTCTCCCCTGCCAACATTCTCTCTCAAAAATAAAATAAACATTAAAAAAATTTTTAAACAGCACCATAAGCAGGTCTCTGAGTCTATGAAATAGAAGCATTGTGATACCGGCATCCAGCAACTGTCTCAGATGACAGAGACTTAAGGTGTGTGTGTTGTGTATGTGCAGGGGTGGTACTTGGGGAAATAACTATGGAGTGAATGACCAACTGGCTGCAGCTCATGAGCAGCGAGGTGATGTGAAGGACTGAACCCTCCACTCAGCTTTCTCAGAGTTAACACAAAGTGGCGAGACCGGGTGGTTTTCAGGTCATAGGCTGAGGTCAGCCCTTCCCTTCTCTTTCTGTGTGGTCTACAGACGGGAAGGAAGAGGAGTGAACTAAGAAAGCGTGAGTTAAAGGGGAAGATCTGGCAAATTCAGAGTGGACCCATAGTTAAAGCGGCTTTTTTTTCTCCCTTTATACTGCAAAAAATGTTTTGAATCCTCCACCTTGTCATGTTAAAAATCTCACTGCACCTGATCCTCAGGTCCAGCAATAGGACTTCTGCAGACTAGGCAAGAAGGACCCACCATCTGCTCGACTTTCGAGGAGCTTTTAGTTCCAGCACATATTTTTGTTGGGGCAAACCCGCATGAGAAACCCTGTGAGAAAGAGGCCACCGTGATGCAAAGAATAGAACTTGTGGGGTGTAGGTTACACTTTTAAGTGCCCCCTCACCCACAGGGCTTTAAACTCTCACTAACAGAATCGTAGCCTTGGTGAGTGAAAAATGCTCTGTGGGTGGTGGGATTACTAACCACAGAGTTAACGCCAAAACCCTGAACACAGCCTTCTAATTGATGAAGAATTTTTTCTATCATCAGACAAGATTACTGATGCCTGCTTGCCCTTACTTCCCTAACACTCATTTTTGAGGAATGCCCATAGAAGTTCCTATTAAGTTAAAAACCAAACCATAGAACGTATGAATTGTTTGGACTGTAAGCTTCTTGACTTCCTCCAATAGTATCCCTAGTGCTTGAAATGTGATTGGTAACACAGTAAGAACTCATTCAATATATGCTGATCAAATAACAAGATTTTTATACAATATTTATAAAAGGCATAGCCCAGTACAAACTGATGTAGGAAGGATGAAGATGAAGAGATGAATTCATTTACTGATTACCAAAAGGCAACAAAAAGAAAACCACACCATAAAATTTCAAGATGAAAAATGCAAAGTGGATCAAAGAAAGGTATTTTAAATTGTTTTCTTAAAGTTCAATCCACCATTATTATCTTATATTTAGGCTCTCACAACATATTAACAAATAAATAAAGCCAAAGTTTCTGAAGTTTAGAAGTGGTGATAAATCCACCATAATTGAAAAAGACTTCCATATGTTGATTTCAAAAATCAATAAAAATTTCTAATAGGTCTCTCCAATTTCCTCTTGACTCAACAGCAGTTCATTTAACAGCCAGAGTGAGCTTTTTTTAAAAATGTTTTATTTATTTCTGAGAGAGAGAGAAAGGCAAGGTGAGCAGGGGAGGGACAGAGAGAGAGGGAGATACAGAATCTGTAGCAGGCTCCAGGCTCTGAGTTGTCAGCACGTGAGATCATGACCCGAGCTGATGTTGGACGGTTAACTGACTGAGCCACCCAGTTGCCCCCAGAGTGAGCTTTTTAAAAGAGAGATTAGTTCATGCTACACCCCTGCTCAAACCTGCCAATGGCTTCCCATTCCACTCAGTATAAGACTAAGGCTCCTCCATGCCCATTATGGAGGAGGGCACTTGTGGGGATGAGCACTGGGTGTTATATGGAAACCAACTTGACAATAAACTATTAAAAAAAAAAAAAAAGACTAAGACTCCTGGGCAAGGCCCCCAAACTTCTCTGCAAGACAGTCTCAGCACACCTATTTGATCTCATCATCTTTTGTTATTTCACATTTTTTGATGCATCCTGTAAAAGCCACAATTTCTCTAATAACTGTTGAGTTTTGTACATTTAATAGACATTACTTAGATTTTTTTGATATTTCATTTTGTGCTTTCAATTTTATTTTATAGATTCTAAATATTTTTTGTTCTTCCAATTTTTTCTGCACTTTGTTTTCATTTGTTGTAGTGGTACTTTTGAAATTTTACCATGCACACTTAACATCAGTGTTTAATTTCCACTAGTAGTATCTGTGTGGTGAACTTTCAAATTTGTATAATAATTTAGCTGGGTATAGAATTTTAAGTTGATGGATATTGTATTCTAGCTCTGTGAAGAAATTATTCTACTTTTCTTTCATTTCTGTTTTAAATTTGGCTTTTAGGTTGTCTCTCATTTCTGTGTAGGTAATATATTTGTCCTCTTTTGCTTCTTTTGGGAACTTCGCTTTCTGATGTCCTGCATGTTTGGGAATCTGAATTTCAAGAATCCAAGAATGTATTATAGTACCCAGTGTAGTTCCTATTTACTTTTATGTTTTACAGTTAAAAAATTTTTTTTTATTCCATTATTTCTCTTAATGTGATAAGCTTACCTATGCAATTAAAAGTCTGTTGTATTTGGGGCACCTGGGTGGCTCAGTCGGTTATGCATCAGACTTCAGCTCAGGTCATGATCTCATGGTTCATGGGTTCAAGCCCTGTGTTGGGCTCTGTACTGATAGCTCAGAGCTTGGAGCCTGCTTCAGATTCTGTGTCTCCCTCTCTCTCTGTCCCTCCCCACTTGTACTCTGTCTCTGTCTCTCAAAAATGAATAAATGTTAAAAAAATTTTTTAAGTCAGTTATATTTTATCTAGTGTTTCTATGTATTTTTAGTGGGATGGTTTTTCAAGTTTATCTAGAAATTATAAGTCAATACTGAAATTATGAACTATTTCAGTATGAACAGTAAGAGCACTACCTATTAAAGTATGTAAAAAGTACCTCTCAAAAATGTATAGAGTTAAATGTATTTATAAGGAAAAAAATAAAATCTCAACATGAATAAATCATCTGGATAAAGAAGTTAGAAAAGAACAAAAAACTAAGCTGATGAAATACGATAGATACACTGCCAGATTGATATGTGATATATGACTGCTACAAATATGTACAGGGATATGGAGCCAGAACTCTTACTCTATTGGGAGAGTGTAAACTGGTATCACCATTTTGTAAAAACAATTTTGACATTATCTAGTGCAATTAAAGATGTGCACACTTCGTGATTCAGCAATTCCACTACTAGGTATTTATCCTTGAGAGTTTCATGCACATCTCAAGCACCAAGGAGCACACCCAAGAATGTTCAGACCAACATTGTTTGAAATAGTGAAGAAATACTAGGAAAAAACCCAATGCACATCAATAGTAAAATGGATAAACTGTGATATATTTGCACAAAGGAATACTGCATAGCAATGACAATCACTAAACTAGTGTGACACACATTAACTTGAGTAGATCTTAGGAACTATGTTAAGTGAAGAAAGAAAATTGTGAAGAATAGATATACTTTGATCCCACTAGAGTGGAGTTAGAGACGGAGCATAGGAGACTTCTAAGGTTCTGGGAACCACTAGGTATAAAGGGTCAAGAGCCAGCCTGTTATCCATATATGTATGTGTAGACATCTGGAATGATATTCATCAAATATTAATATAGATAAATATAGGCAGTAGATTTTGGATTGTTTCCTATTTTCTTTGCATTTTTTTCTGTACTACTTCAATTTTTTATCACGAATATGCACCATTTAATAAAGTTTTTAAAAATGTCATTCTGAAGGAGACAAAGAGGAAGGCTGTTATAGCTATGTGCCAGGCACTGTTGTAAGCACATTGCATTTTTTAAAATGTTTATTTATTTTTGACAGAGCAGAGTGCAAGCAGGGGAAGGCAAGGGAGACTGGGAGACACAGAATTTGAAGTAGGCCCCAGGCCCTGAACTGGCAGCACAGAGCCCCATGCAGGACTCGAACTCACAAACTATGAGATCATGACCTGAGCCGAAGTCAGATGCTTAAACTACTGAGCCACCCAGGCGCCCCAGAAGGTTGTTATACAATGAGTATTTGTGTCTCCCCAAATTCATACGTTGAAGTCCTAATCCCTAATGTGAGGAGGTTAAAGAGTGGAGCCTCTGGGGGGTGACTAGGTCATAAAGGCAGAGCCCTCAGGAGTAGGATTAGCACCTTTATAAAAGAAAACCTAGGGGTGTCTGGGTGGCTCAGTTGGTTAAGCGTCAGCCTCAGCGCTGACAACATGGAGCCTGCTTGAGATTCTCTCTTTCCCTCTTTCTGCTTCTCCCCCTACTTACATGCTCTCTCTTTAAAAAAAATGAATAAACATTATAAAAAGAAAGAAGGAAAGAAGTAAAGAAAACCTAGAGAGTTCCCTCATCACTTGTACTGTGTGAGGCCCAGGGAAAAGACAGCTGTCTCTGAACCAGGCAGCTGAATCAGACACTGAATCTGCTGACCCTAAATTATAGTAGGTTCATCAAATGGAATAAATGTACTACACCAATGCAAGATGTTATAATAGAGGAAATGGGAGAGGCAGGTAGAGAGGGAATATGTACTTTCTGCTCAACTTTTCTGTAAACCCAAAACTGCTCTAAAAAATAGCCAAAAAAATTAAAAAGGCCTAAGAACAGGGTGAAGCATTTTTGAAATATCTAGGGCAGGTATTTGTTTTAGCAAATCCTAACCTTACCACATTCTTTAATATTTTTTTTAATGCTTCTAACACCCTGGGGTATATTACAGTGTGATTCTGCTCACACTGCTGAGGAAACTGAGGCCAGAGAGTGTAAACATCTTGCCCTGGGCCATGCAGCAAGTAAGTCAGAGCCAAGATGCCTCCTGGGGCAGTCCTTGCTCCTGACCTTGACCTGAAACTGCCTTCCTGCTAAAGGGGCTAAGGTGAGCTAAGGTTCAACTGCTTCCCATCTCAGAGGAAAGTAAGAAATTGAAACTGGAGACCTCAGCTGCTCTATAAAGAACCAAAATAAATCTGCCTTATACCTGCTTATTTCCCCCCTAATTCCCCTGGAACTGTATTGTCTGTGCAATTGTTAAAGTGGATTGTATTGTTAAAATGGATTGTATTTGAAATCTCAGAGGATGAAAATGTTCAAACCAGATAAGCACGGTGTCAATAGTCTTTTGATAAGAGGCTTTTTTTCACTTTTAATTTTTGGGGAAGGAGGGGATATTGTGTTATCGAAATGACTTGTCAAAAAAAAAAAAAAGACCCAAAGACAAAACAGAAACCATAGTGGGAATATGATACATTAGAAAGAAATATAAAATGCAGGTTTGTTTAAATCTACGACCATAGTTGACAATGTTCTTTATTGCTGCTTTTTACTATATTGTGAATTAATGCAAATACCCAATAAGTATAAGTTATAAAATGAAGGAAAGAGCAAGTATTGTGTCAGTTCAAAACATTTAACCGGCCCAATTGTTTTTTGAGTCCCTAAGTTTGTAGCAGAACCACAGTGGGTACCAGAGGGAGTAGAGAGGTCAAAAAAGGAGGTCAGGCTTTTACTTCAAAGAGCTTGTGACCTGCTTAGACACATCCAGCACAGACGAGATGCTGGTTATTTTGCCACCTGAGCCCATGAAGGATGAGAATAAGGGCTGACGTGGTGAAGATTTCCTTGGCGCCGGGACCTCCACAGCTCCTCTAGGAATCACGGGAAACTGGGCTGGAGTAAGAGGGATGGCTTTGCATTCCTGGCCATGGTAGTGACCTGGGCGAAGGCTCAGGGTCTTTCAAGAGTGAGTTTGGTGTGTTTCAGAAAAAGGAGAACATGTATTTTTCTGAGGCAGGAATGTTGAGTAGCTTGGAGCAGTTCTCTCTACAGAGAGAAGGCGTTCAAGGGCCAATGACAGATGTGGAAGAGTTTGTGCTTGAGTCAAAAAGTGAATGGGAGTTACTGCAGGTTCTTGAACTCCTTTGAAATCTTATCTCCAGCCCCCAAAAAAGATGGGCTTTAAATTTACTCTTCATGTATACTAAGAAAACCTTGTTCTCTTTCCTAACAACAACAAAAATCCTTTATTGGAAGCCTATTTATTTTGGCAGAATAAAAACTCCCATATTCTCTACAATCCCAAAAAGTAAATAAAGATCATACTCATTTACATGAAAAGATGTGAGAATTCAGAAAGATTAAGTGATTGCCCAAAGCCACATTTTAAGAATTTCAAATTTCAGAATTTCCAAAGGCCAGGCCTCAACCATTTTATCCATCTACATGCCTCTAGCAAAGTGACCCGTTGGACCTTTGCTCTAGACCAGATAAATATGATACACACACACACACACACACACACACACACACACACACTACACATACACACATTTTGATTTTAGGCTTTAGGGGCCACTCTCTGTCACTACTACTCAACAGTGCCACTGCAGTGCAAACATAGCCATAGTCAATATGTAAATGAATGAGCGTGGCTATTTCCACTAAAATATAAAAATTAGAATTTCACAGAATTTCCATGTCACAAACTTATTAACTTTTTAAAAATTCTTTTTCAACCACTTAGAAATGTAACAACCATTCTTAGTCATGGGTTCTCCAAAGAGGTCGTGACCACATTTGACTTGTGGATAACAGCATGCCCACCCCTGTTTTAGGCTTAATGATTACAGCACTAAGCTAATGAAGCCAAGGTTAAATGTCTTATCTCTGTATGAGATTGCTTGCTTTACACTGGAAAATCCCGTTTTGTTGGCAACAAGGTATTTTCTACCTGAGCGTCTTGCAAATTTGTAGCAGATTACAAGGGCAAAAATGGCTCAATGCAATCCAAACAAACACTAGGAAAAACAATATATATGTCCTTCCCACAAATGTTAGTAACTTCCAGCACATTTTTATTATAGCCTAGGTGAAATTTTCTAAAAACGTGTTTATCATAACTTTGGGATTTTATGAATGCCTCACTGAGAAATGGCAATGCAGTTTTCATGTTGTCTAATACATCGTATAGACACTCAGGAAATATTGCAGCAGTTCACGTTCAGAGTTTGTTATGTATGTTAGCACATCTGGGTTTAATTCAGTATTAGCCTGCCCTTAATTCTTTAGATCCCTGTTTCACTCCATTCGTTCATTCATCCGTTTAATCAATGAATAGTACACACCTACTATATATCCAGTCTTTGATGGGCACTGGGAATTCAAGCTGAATACTAAAATCCACAGTTTTGGGAAGAAGACAAACACATTTTGCCTGGGTGAACCTTTGGAGAGCTAGAGGCTAGAGAGCCAGAGATAGGGACTAGAGAGTGCTTTTGGAGGAGATGGGACTTGAATCAAATCTGAAAAGATACATACAACCATGATACCTATCTAGAAATGAGGACAATACTATCTAAACTGTTAAATAAGAGAGAAAGGCAAGGGAGGACTGGGGGATGGCCATGAACCTATTGTCTTTCAAATCCTTGTTCCTGGAGTGTCAAATTTGAACATCACTAGTAAATAGTCACATGTGAATCACACACACCCTCCCACTTATAGTGTGTTTCAGATTCAGAATTTCATGAAAAACACACATTAGTAAAAATAAAAGAGAGTAAAAAATGTAAAACGGTAAGAGAACTCAAATTTTCCCTCTTAAATCTGAAGTGAAAATAGTATTATAAGGACACATATTTGGTTTTTTTAGCTGAATTTAAGACACATAAATCCAAATATTTTTGAAAAAGTAGAATGCATTCTCACCTGGAGGACTTTCCTAATTCTTTTTAGATTGTGTATCAAGAGCAGATTTTTCTCTTTGGAAACGCGGCCTAACTGTTCATCCAGTTGTATTAACAAGTTTTGAAGAAGAATTGTTGCCATGGTTTCATTGTTGGAAGCCGCCTCCCTAAAAACCAAAAGTGTTATTACACAGCAGGAAACAATTTCCAGTAAAAGGTCTACTTTTTCACCATACTAGTTTTAAAAAGAGATAAGTGTATTCCACAGTGATAAGCAGTTAAAAACTTTTTAAACTTAAGTTGTACACATCAAAGTATACTCAGCATCACTAATCACTGGGAGATGCCAATCAAAATATGAGCTACCACTTCGTACAGCTATTACTGAAAATCCAAAATAACAAGTATTGGTGGGGATGTGGAGAAACTGGGGCCCTTGTGCATTGCTGATGGGCATGGAAAATGGTGCAGCCGCTGTGGAAAACAGAATGGAGAGTCTTCAAAATATAAGCATAAATTATATGCAAAAGAATAGAAAGTAGGAACTTGAATGGATATTTGTACATCAGCATTTGTATTAGTTTTATCCGCAATAGCCAAAAGGTAGAAACAACTCAAATGTTGATTGACAGATGAATAAAACAACAGAATGTGGCTTACATATACAATAGAATATTACTCAGCCTTAAAAAGAAAAGGAAATTCTGACGTAGGCTACATGAATGAACCTTAAAAAAATATGTTACATGACATACATCAGCCACAAAAGGACAAATATTGTGCAATTCCATTTGCATGAAGTACCTAGAGTAGTACTATTCAGAGAGACAGAAAATAGAATGGTGGTTGACAGGTCGGGGCTACAGAGAATGAAGGGTAGTTGTTTAATGAGGACAGAGTTTCAGTTTGGGAAGATGAAAACCGTCTGGAGATGGGATGGTGGTGACGGTTGTACGGAAATGTAAGTGTACCTACTGTCACTAAACTGGATACCTACAAATGGTTAAAATGATAAATATCATGTCATGTGTATTTTCTCACAATAAAAAAGAACTATTCATTCAAGGCAAAAATTAATTGTACAAGATCAACAGAGCTTTAAAGAATGGTTGTAAAACATAATAAAAAATAGTTATTTAAAAAAAACTTTTAATGTTTCATTTATTTCTGAGAGAGAGAGGCAGTGTGAGCAGGGGAGGGTCAGAGAGAGAGGGAGACACAGAATCCAAAGCAGGCTCCACAGAGCCTAGCTGTCAGCACAGAGCCCGATGCGGGGCTCGAACCCACAACCTGTGAGATTGTGACCTGAGCTGAAGTCGGAGGCTTAACCGACAGAGCCACCCAGGTACCCTGGCTTTTTAACGGTTAGGAATCACTGGGATTTGGACTTACAAAAAAACCAAAAGCACTAGAAGCATTAAGTCTTCATCTACAACAGATGAAACTGGAAAGGATGATGATTGTCCTTCCTTAAAGGAAGCTTTCCAAATCCTTGATGAAAAATATGCATCTACTCCGTCAAAAACAGATCATAGAATAAATCCACATGGCTAGAGCATAAGGCATTTGTATATCAACCTCTAGGGAAAATACAGTAATGTTTGGCCCTACCAGTCTTGATTTTCAATCCACTGAGCCAACAGATGTCGAATTTCCATAGGAAAGTTGTCATCGTAGAATTGATCTACTTGCTCCAAAAATTTGATTTCTAATTGTTGGACTTGATTCCACTGAGACATGCTATAAGTGAAGAGGTAAAATCAGAGTTTACAAACGTTAATTACTGTGGCACATGGGTTTTCCCCCTTAGATTTCAAAGATAACGTTGTCCATGAGTTAATTGGTGAAAAATTTTTGTTTTATAACTCACCTTATTTAAGAAAACAGTAAAGAGAAAATGTTTTCAATCCAAAGCTAAAAGCAATTCTCAGCTTCTTCCTAAGTCATCCCTAATGCAGAGAACATGATTCTTTCTCTTTTCCCAAACCATGTCCTGCTTTGCTTTCACAGGAGCTCCAGAACTTTCTCCAGGAAGATTTCACTCTCCCTCAACACCCCTCACCCTACCCTCCATCTGTCAAGCAATTTTGTGTTCTCAACAAGCTCCCTTCCTATCCCTTCCTCCCTCTGCACTTTTGACTTTGAGCAGCCTGAGGCAAATAACATATGCAACTGTTACCTTCAAAGACCCTCTTAAGGCTTTCTGTGTGAGGAGCACCCAATAAAAGTTTCTTGTGTGTCAAACTGCCCATTCCTTCTTCTTTTATTTCAGATTTGTCTGGCTTCCACAGTCAGCCTTATATTCCCAGTCTTCTAATTGAATCTAGTCTTAGCTTTTATGAAGAGCTTCATGTATGCTTTCTCATGGGATCTAAATCTTTCAGTTCAAAATATTGTGAACCAATACATATTTATATTTCTCTGTATGATGATACACTATGAATGGGCAGAGCTTTTAAGGTCTACTTTTAATTAGTCTCTGATGTGCCCCTGACAGTGGTTAAACCCTCAGGTTACTTTTAGAAGAAACCACACTTGATACCTATTTGGCAGCCTGTCACAAAACAAACGTACGTGTTTCCCTCGTGTTATTCTACGTTGGCCAATGTAGAAGCTTTCGACATTTCCTACCTCAGGGAGATTAATATGACATCTTGAAGTTATAGTATTTTACTTTTTCCAAAGTCAAAAGTTCTGGTTGTTTTATCAGCAATTTTAGATCAAAGAGCAACACTTTTACATGATTAATCACCATAATATTTCGGCCTATCTTGTAAGTTTTCCTTTTGCCTACACAAGGTCATGATAATAAATTTCATGTATTTCAAACACATATCCCTCAGGCTTCAAATGGAACCATTCTGGGGCAGTTTTCCCAGCTCTAAATGCATAGAAACATGTTTTTCTAAAAGAAAGAAACTGGAAAAAGAAATAATGTTTTATTTTCATATAACTTTGTATCTTGAAGACTTTTACACGCACGATTATAGGCATATTGTGGGTGCTCAGTAAGTGCTTGTTAAGTGAAGAATGAGTGGCAATTCCGATTTTGTCGTGAATAGGGCAGGTGGATAGTTAAGTTTTGCCCCAACTTTAAAAATGACAAACATCCGAGGAACTAGTAGGTGAAATGACTCCTGCCCAAGATGCATGGCTGCTAAAGATGGATCTGAGGTTGTCTTTGCAGATGCTGGCCATATATACACACACCATACAAAACTGGAACATTTTATTCCTATGCCACATTGCCATTGTCCTGCTACATCCCTATTTTATTCTTGTTAGTGGTGAGAGCACATGAGCTGAAAATGCCATTACAATTGTAATTGTTACTTTTCTTAAATCCTTGCTATTATTTGGATCAAAGTCTGTTTTCTAACTAAGAATTAACTGGTCTGAACCGATCCCAAAGTTAGAAAAATTATTCCTAGGACCTGGGTCCACCTTCCTGAAAGCTGAACTCAAGGCTGAAGAAGGGAAGGATAAGGTGTATGGTCCGAGGACCCTGTTGTCTGTTGCAGCCTCTAGAAATGCCTTTACTCATCTTCCTTCCCTCCTTTGCTTTCACTCTCTAAGGGCTAATTCTCCCATCACAAGAAAACTATAGAACATTTCTTTTGAAAACTGAGTGCCTCTCCATTCTCTTTGAACGTCTGGCCCTAGATAAACAGGCAGTTTGTCGTGCTGTCTGGGAGCTAATAGTGCCACGCTGGCTCTGTGACACATAGCTTGCCAAGGAGATGACTTGCCCAAAATGTTCCCTCTCATCAAAGCCACAGCCACTGGCTACCTTAGCTCCAGACTTTTCTCTGAAACTCATGTCCTCAATCTAATGTCAGACATTAGAGCTCAGAGAAGCTGGTTAAGAAAGAGAAGAGGGGCTCACTTTCAGCACACTGCGAGGACACACCTCCGCACCAGCCACAACTGTCCCTCCCACCGTACAGATTTGCGGGCTGAGCTCCGGAGTCTCAGGCACAGACCAGCGCGGGAGCGCATCTTTTGCATCATGGAGTCGGACGCCGTGCAGAGGAACCCATCCTCACTCACACCAGTTAAGGTGAAGTTAACTGTCACACCACCAACTGCACAGCCTCGGCGGCATCGGGCACAAGCATTTCCTGACCCGCGCTCCTCCGGAGAGGCACCTCGAAGGTGTGGTCTGCCTACTTACCTGGCTCTCTCAGCCCAGGTCCCAGGCGGTGTCAAGTCCAAAGTCAGAATCGCCCCTCACAGTCCCCAGGACAAAGCCGCTGACGCCATTGTCAGTAGGGGATTTGCATTTCTCCTCCCACTTGAGGCTTTCCTGTGCGTCAGTGATAGAGTCTCTGGGACTTTACTTGAGTCGGTTCCCACCCACTCTCTATTCTAGAAATGCTAAAGAACAGGAACAATCAGGCTGAAGCCCCTTTGCAGGGCGCCCTCTCCTTCTCTACCCCCCCCAACTCCATCCCCCCCCCCAATCACTCCTGCAACTGCAGGTGGTCCAAGGGTGTCCGGAGGTGGGTGGGTAGGTGGGGCTGCACATTCGTTTTCCTCAGGGGGTTCCCATACTGTCTGAGGGCCCTGCAGACTTACTTGTCTGGAGCTAAATTCCTGGCTTCCTGGTTTCCTCCTCTGAGGCTCCACTCACCCTGGTGAGCCGGCCCCAGGGATAGAAAGGGTGCCAGGACCGAAATATCAAACTCCCAGACCTCACTGTGCCCCACTTGCAGGGGTCTCCTCACTAGGGAGAAGACAACTTACCCAAAGGTTTGGGCCAGCTCCTGTGCAGCTGCTCACGCCCGCCTTCCTCCTTCCCACTCGCCAGGTGGCCCTGTTCCTGGTCACTGTGGTATGCTCGTCTCCCTTTGTGACATGGGCCTATTCTAGAATCACAGAGCTGGAGGGAGCCTTGGTCTCATCTGATTCTAACACCTCTTTCATCTCTGGAGAGACTGACGCCCAGAGAGGTGACAGGAGTTACTCAAGGAGTCAGCTTCTGAGCCTGGATAAGAGGCCAGGTGTTTCACTCCCTCCTTGGTGGTCTTTTTATTTCATCTTCTCCAGGCCAGATGTTAACCCTCGGCACACACGGGTTCTATGAATGTTCAGGCAAACAAAGACAGAAATAAAGGAAGATAGACGGAACAAGGCAGAAAGAATGACTTGGTTTGCTTAAACGTGAGTCTACAGCAATACAACAGAGTAAAAGGCTTGCTTCCTGGCTCTTGGACCGGCCATCCATCGTGCTTGTGGCTTGTGTACTGCCTGGATTCTCCTCTCCCAGGTGAGGTTATCAGGTGCTGAAATTCGCCGCCCCTCTCCCTCCCTCACACACACAAATACGTCAGTCAACTCCAAAGTCATACTGTCTGCATCACTCTACTCTGATGAGGCAGGCCTTGGTCTTGGCTGCTGCTTCCTGGGCAGTTTCTGGGAGCTTCTGCTGCTCTGTCCCCTCCTGAAGAAAGTGCCTGAGGGTATCCCAATAAGCTAAGGGTCAAAGTCTGGTTTTCTCTGGGGAAGTGTCACTGCCTTTAGGAAAAGTCCAAATTCTTAGCACTCAAAATGCTGTACAATTTGGTCCCAGCCTATCTGGAATCTCCCCTCCCTCTCCCCCTCCCTCTACTCCTACCCAGAAGCCTGAGATCTGAGGCAGACTAGTCCCTTCTGCTCCCTAGATTAAAGTCTCCTATTTCAGTATTGATTCAGTGTTGACTCTCCCTTCATTGGCAGCTTCCTCCCCCAATTTGTGTCAATTTTTAAAAATTTATTTTGATTTTACTTCCACTGTAGTTAACATACAGTGTTATGTTAGTTTCAGGTGTTCCATTAAAAAATTCAGTAAGTCCATATATTTCTATAGTTGAGAGTCTGTGTTTTGGTTTGTCCTTTTTTTTTTTTTTTTTAAATCCTGTCCTTGGAAAAGATTTCACTGATGACTCCAATCCAAAGTAACTTTTCCCTGCTCTGAATTTCCCTTTCTCCTCACCCTTTTCATCTGAACTAGTGCTGTCCAAGAAAAAAATGAAATGCAAGCCACATGTTTAAATTTTCTAGTAGCCGCATTAAAAAAGGTAAAAGGAACAGGCAGAATTAATTTCAATCATGTGAATAATCCAATAATACAGAATATTAACATTTCAGCATATAATCAATATAAAAATATTAATAAGATACCTTGCATTCCTTATTTCATACTAAATCTCCAGTCTGGTGTGTAATTGACATTTTCAGGAATCAGGAAATCTCCATTTGGACTATTCACACGTCAAGTGCTAGTCTCCAATTGGATAGCCTCACGTGGCTAGTGGCTACCCTATTGGACAGAGCGGATCTAGACCACTCATTTAACACTTTTCACTTCCTGCTTTCTCATGTTAGTCATACTGGTTTTGTATGTCTTTGTGATCATTATATTCAACTGTTGAGTGTCTGCTATACAAAGTGGACTTTGTTCTTTCTTTTAAGGACCTCTCTTCAGGACTCCCTCAGCAGCTTTCAAACTGATCTTATGACACCTTTATCCTTTTAAAATTGTTGACAACTCCAAAGAATTTTGGTGTTATTATTCTGTACTAAAATCATATTTACTGTACTAAGATTAAATCTGAGAATAAAATTAAAATGTTCATTCATTGAAAATTATAATCATAAACCCATTATGTATTAAATATTTTAAATGTTTGTTTATTTATTTATTCATTGAGAGAGAGAGAGAGAGAGAGTGAAAGAAGGGCAGAGAGAGGGAAAGAGAGAATCCCAAACAGGCTCTGTGCTGTCAGTGCAGAGCCAGATGTGGTCTCTATCCCACAAAACATGAGATCATGACCTGAGCCAAAATCAAGAATCAGACAGACTCTTAACTGACTGAGCCACCCAGGCCCCTGTGTTAAACATTTTTTAAATGAAAAACAAATATATTTCCAATATAAAAAACATTAGTGAGGGGGTGCCTGGCTGGCTCAGTTGCTGGAGCATGCAATTTCTTGATCTCGGGGTTGTTTGAGCCCCATGTTGGGTATAGAGATTAGTTAAAATTAAATATTTAAGGGACGCCTGGGTGGTTTAGTCATTTTGCATCCGACTTCAACTCAGGTCATGATCTCATGGTTCATGAGTTCGAGTCCTACATCTGGCTCACTGCTGTCAGTTTGGAGCCTGCTTTGGATCCTCTGTCTCCCTCTGTCAGCCCCTCCCCTGCTAGTTCTGTCTCTCGCTCACAAAATAAAATAAAAAATTTTAAATGTTTTAAAAAATATAATCTTTAAAAAATTAGTGAGAATGAGTGGTATAGTGAGTTACATTTTGAAAATCTGTAATGCATGGCTTGAGAAAAGCTGGATTCTTATATCTGCTTTTGCATTTTATCTTTTGCAAAATATTGTTTAGGTTGATGTATCTGAAGAAAAACTGGACTCGCACAGATACGTAATTGGAAAAGGAAGAGCATTTTAATAGCCTTTTCAGATAAGGTGGATATCCTTCTTTGATGCCACCAAACTCAACAAGTGGTAATTTTTTAAGCATTAGTTGCACTGTGGGATGCGAAACTCTATCAACCTGCTTTATATACACTGTTAAGTGAAAATCTGTTAATACATCTTCTAGTTTAAATAGAAATTTTACCCATACATGATTTTGTAATACCACACATTGGTTATTTGGAAAACATGTGTCCACTAAATTACACAGCCCTTCTAAATGCTGACACACTTCATCATACAAATCAAAATCATATTAGCTAAAATCACCACTGATCTCATTAGAAAAGTATTTTTTATTTATTTTTGAGGGAGAGAGAGCAAGCAAACATGCGTGTGTGTGCTTAAGTAGGGGAGGGGCAGAGAGAAAGAGGGAGACACATAATCCAAACCTCAGACACATAATCCGAGAGCCCGATGTGGGGCTTGAAGCCACGAACTGTGGGATCATGACCTGAGCCAAAGTTGGATGCTCAACCAGCTGAGCCACCCAGGTGCCCTTGGAAAGGTACTTTTAAGTATTGGGAAGTTGTAACGCTCATAGCAAGGATACAAGTTTTCCAAATTCTAGTTTTTGCTTGAGAACTCTGATTTCATTATTGGAAACAAACACTGCCAATTGTTTTCCCTGAAGTGACAGTCACACTTTGTTCATTTTCAGGGAAATGTCTTCCAAATTCCCTAATTTGAATAATCACAGTTTGTGAAGTCATTATTCCAAGTAGAAATGATGTTCTATGACACTCAAGTGCTTTTGCCTGAGACAATCATCATACCTTAATGTGTGTGCTTATCATTCTATGACAGAATATTAAGGAGAGATTAATTTAAAACTTAATAAAATTAATTTTCTTGCTTCATTGAGAATGTTATTAAGTCAAACTGGTATTTGAACATTTTTAAGTATTTGGTGGTAAGGAGTACAATAACTTTTAGGATAATATGGCATCACTGCCTTGGTTCATCCTAAAGCACCAGCATTACCCACCATTGCTTTTGTACCATCAGTGCCAATGTCAACAGAATTAAAAAGCCAAATATTGCTATTATAAAAAGTCTTATTTTCACAGACTTCCTTAAAAAAAGGAAGTCCACAAGATGACATTCTTGAAACCTCTGCTCTGTCCATCATAATCAGTTTACCCTGTGGTATATTATGAGGGAATCTTTGCCCAAATGAACACTTTATTTTTTGCTTAAAGCATCTGCCTTAAACCTCTGTCTACCTTCCTGTTCCATGAATTGAGCCAGGCTTCTAAGGACAGGTGTCTTGATGTCTACTTTTCTTCTTTCTGAGAATCAAGTCTAAAGAGGCAGGTCCCAGTTTTTTGGCCCTACATTGACCTTGGCTTCATTTCCACAGAGCTGGAGAAGAGGAAGAAAACCAAACAAAAGCACCCTAGAGTGAAATCCCCAGCTTACCAAACTCAAAGACCACAACAGATTCTTTTCCCCCCTATAACTGATGCCCCAATTGCCCTAGTTAGAAGGCCCACTTCTAAGTTTTTCTTGCCTCATCTTAACAGGGAAAAATCAGATTCTGCACTTGCAGAAAAATAGATTCTAGTTCTGATTGTGCCACTTTCTAGCTGTACAAAATCAGATCAGCTGCCTAACCTCTCTGAGCTCCAAACTCTCTGTAAAAATGGGGATATTATATCTCACCTGAAATTGCTGGGAAGATTCAAAGATCTAATATAAGGAATGAGATAAGAGAAAGCACTCAATAATAGCTGCTATTAATAGAATAATACTAATCAAGTTGTGAGGAACCTTGAAAGTGATTAGGATAACCCTCCTCCTCCCCTTCTCTCCTTCTGTATAAATGGGGTTTCAAATGAACATGAAGACAGAGCAAGTGAGGTAGGCAGGTTCACATGTGTGTATCAGAGTCAGAGAGAATTCAGCCAGTTTTTCTTGACTGCTTCTTCTACCATGTCTTGTTTAGGAGTTAGCAAGAGACGAGAAGGGGATATCACTCTCCCTGGTGCATGTTATAACCCAGATCCACCTTCTCCCAGTTTTTGTACAGAGAATAAAACATTTTCTGGTTTTCATTTTTGTGGGAGCACCTTCCCTGTCGCATTCAAGCTTCCTCTCTAATGTGTCCTAGGGAAACTAGGGTGAGTTAGAGTTTGATGCTGGAGAGAGGGAACGTGTACATACAGAAAGATATACGGAGTTTTCATATGAGTGGTACATCAAAGATAATTGGGACAAGGCAGTCTGGTGTGTATCTTGTTAGCTCATCTGTATGCAGGTCCCTCAAGCTCTACCAGAATAGGGACAACATCTCTTATACAAAAGCCTTTAAATGCTTATCTTGTTCGGTTCCTCAAGTCCAGTTTCCAATGACTGTGCTCCCTCTATTGACACCTCGGGAGCATTGCAATTTATAAATGACAACATTCTTTCCAATAATAATGGGACTTTTTCAGCTATAACTCCATGAGAGACAAAGTATTAGATTTACATGCATAATTTACCTAATTGTCAATTGCTCCATAGCATTAAGTATCATTCTTATTTCCAACTGACCTAGAAATTAGGCTTAATGAGGCTCCAGGACCTGGTCAACGGTAATCAGATGGTAAGGTGCAGTTTCTGGAATCAAACTTAGGACCATCTGGCTTCAGAAACATTTGTGACCATTTGGCTTTATCAAAAATCTTATCTGCTCATACAAGAAAAGTAATAAATTTCTCAGAGACCTATGGAAGAGGTTAGTTTAAGGATCTAAACACAAGTTCCAAAAATAGAGAGGCTCATTGTAAAGTCTATTCATTAAAGATGATGCATATTCTCTGATTCTCCAGCTTTCTCTCAGAACATATGGACAGTTAGCCATGCATTTAAAAGTCCTGGGTGTGTCATGATGGTGACCACATTGCCAACAGAGTTCCAAACTGTTTCTCAAATTATGTGATTCCGTAGCATCTTGTTTTATACAGTACCTAAGGTGACTGTTTCTGCTGAGTCACAAATTAGAAAGTGAGATTCAACAGCAGCCTAGGATATCTGAGTTATAGACTCTTCCAAAAAATTTCTCCATGTTTCTGGTCAGTTAAATAACCCTTAACTGCCCTATTCCATTTAATGTATTCTTTGTATGTTGGTCTCTCTCAGATTTGAATACTTAGAGGATCAGAACTAAGTGTTACTTTTCTTTGTATTACACTGCCTGGCAAAGAGCAGCTATTCAAGAAATATTTACTGAATTGACAGAGGGCTGAAGGAGTGCCCCATTATCTTTGTTGGTCCTGAGAAGGGCTTTTTTTGGAAGACTTGCCTTGTCCAGGCACTTCATTCTCACTAAGGTTGTCACTGCCCTTGGTAGTTATAACAATATCTCACATTTATAGGTTTATAAATGGTTATTTAAAGTTTATACAATGATTTAATGTACATCGATTCTGTCTAAACACCAAGTTGAAGAGGGTAGAGGTTATCCCTCCATCTCTGTCTCTCAAATATTTTAGGGAGATAACTATCTTTGCTTATGAAAATAATTTGGTTAAGCTGTTTGGGATAGTAATAAAAAGTGAAAAAGACAGCTAAATAAGCTCTATTTAAAGACATAAATAGAAATTGGGAATGTGGAGCAGATAGCAGAAAAAGGAAGAAAAGAAGAGAAAGAGAAAGATACAAAGGGAATTAAAGAGGAGAAGGGAATGGGAGAGAGGAGAAAACATGGCACAAAACATGCAAAGAATGAAGAGGCTCAGTATAAAATTTCTACCAGTGAAATCTAATGACCACGTCTCATGACTTATATCAAATTATGTTTTGTCTTTGTTGTATACCTCCTCCTCCTTCCTCAGTCTTCAAGGATGACCGATAGGGTTTTTATTGTGGCCATATTGAAGGAAATGAAAGAAAGAAAAGAGTATCAAAAAGAGGTGTGGTATATCTTTCCATTTACATAAGTCTTATTTGGTTTCTTTAATGTTTTGTATATAAATCCTAAACATTTTTGTTAGATTTATATCAAAATACTTTTTATGACTTTTAATATTTCAAATTCCAGTTGTTTATTGCAATTAATTTTTGTATGTTGATAGTGTATCCTGTGTCCTTGCTAAACTCCTCTGTTAGTTATAGAATGTTTTTGTAGATTCTTTGGAATTGTCAGCATACGCAATCACATTATCTGTGAATAGAGACTGTTTTATTTTTTCCTTTCCAATCTGTATATCCTTTCTTTTTCTTGTCTTATTTCTTTTTCTTGTCTTATTACATTAGCTAGGTCTTCCAGTGCGATGTCGAGTAGGAGTGTTGAGAGAAGACATCCTTGCCTTGGTCTTGATCTTTGGATGAAGGCATGCAGTCTCTCACCATTAATTATATTAACTAAGTTTTTCAAACATACCCTTTATTAAGAGAGTTCACTTCTATTTCTTTTTTGGGTTTGTTTTTTTTGAGAATTTTTATCATGAATAAGTGTAGAAATATAGGGTATTTTTGCATCTGTTGATATGACCATATATTTTTTTTCTTGTTTAGTCTGGTAATCTGATAAATTACATTGATTTTCAAATGTTAAACTAGTCTCAGATTCTTGGAATAAACCCCAGTTTGTTGTGATGTATATTCCTTTGTATATATTGCCAGATTTAATTTGCTATTCTTTTACAAGGATTTTCAGCTCTATTTTTATGAGATATTGGTCTGTAGCTTTCTTTTCTTGTAATGTCTTGCTTTATTTTGTTATTAAAGTAATACTGGTCTCAGAATAGGCTGAGAAGCGTTTCTTCCTCTTCAGTTTTCTAGAAGAGATTGTGTAGAGTTTGTATTATTTCTTCTTTAAATTTGAAAGAATTCACCAATAAAGCTATGTCTCCCTGGAATTTTCTTAGTGGAAAATTATTACCTCACAAATTCAATTTCTTTTTTTCTCATTGAGGTATAATTAGCATATAGCATTATTTTAGTTTCAGGTGTGCAACATAATGACTTGACATCTGTATGTATTCCTAAGTGATCATCACAATAAGTCTAGTTAACATTCAATCCCCTGCATAGTTACAATTTTTTTTTTCTTGCAATGAAGACTTTTGGGATCTACTCTCTCAATTTCTTTGTTAGACATAAAACTATTCTGGATATTTAGTTTGTATTATTCAAAGAATTTGTTCATCTGAGTTGTTATATTTGTAGGCATAAAGTTGTTAATAATATTCTCTAAATTATAATCTATAAATATCACCTCTCTCAGTTCTGATTTTGGTAATTTGTATCTTTCTTTTTTCCAGGGCAATCTGACTAGAAGTTTATCAATTTTATTGATCTTCTGAAAAAACAAGCTTTTGGTTTCATTGATCTTCTATATTGCTTTTCTGTCTTCTACTTCATTGATTTCTGTCCTTGCCTTTATTATTTCCTTCTGCTAACTTTGGTACCAATTTGCTTTTCTTTTTCATGTGTGTTAAGGTAGAAGCTAGGGTCATTTATTTTTCTAGTAGAATCATATATATATTTCCCCTTTACCATTGCTTTAGCTGTATCCCACAAATTTTGATATATTATAGTTTAATTCTCTTTCATTTTGTTCAAAATACTTTCTAATTTCCCTGTGATTCCTTCTATGATGTATGAATTTGGTTTGGTTTGGTTTTAGACATATGTCATTTAGTTTCCAAATATTTGGAGATTTTTCTAGATTTCTTTTATTATTTATTTTAACTTAATTCCATTGTTGTTAGAGAATATACTTCTTATTATTTTAATTATTTTAACTCTATTGATTCTTGCTGTAGTCACAAAATATGGGCTGTCTTGGTCAATGTTTAGGATGCACTTAAAAGAACGTGTTCTCGGGGCGCCTGGGTGGCTTAGTCGGTTAAGCCTCCGACTTTCGCTTAGGTCATGATCTCGCGGTTCGTGGGTTCGAGCCCCGCGTCGGGCTCTGTGCTGACTGCCAGCTCAGAGCCTGGAGCCTGTTTCAGAGTCTGTGACTCCCCTGCTCACGCTGTCTCTCTCTCTCTCTCTCTCCTAGAAATAAATAAAACATTAAAAAAAAAAAAAAAAAGAACGTGTTCTCTGTGGCTATTGGGTAGAGTGTTCTGTCAATATTAACTAGGTGAAGTTAGTTGATGGTGGTATTCAAGTCTTGTGTTTCACTCCAGATTCTCAGCCTATTTATTCAATTATTATTATCAGAAGAGTGTCAGAATCTTCAGCTATAAGTCTGCATTTTTCTCCAGTTCTGTCACATTTTGTTTAAGGTATTTTGAGGCATAAATGCTTAGGTGCATAAACATTTAGGATTCTTTTGCCCAATTGATGACTTTTCCTTTCATGATATGAAATGACCCTTTTTATCTGTGATAATATTTTTTTTTGCTCTGAAGTCAACTTTCTTTTATATTTCTATATCCACTTCAGCTTTCTTAGATTCATTTTAGAATGGCGTATTATTTTCCAGATATTTTAACGTATTTGTTTTATATTTGAAGTGGGCTTCCCATGGGTAGCATATAATTGGGTCTTACTTTTTTACCCAATTTGACAATTGCCCCACTCCGCCTGTTGAGAGCATGTACTATACTCAGCTCTGCGTGAGCTCTGCAAGATGTTCCACCCACGCCTCTCGAGTGGTTTTCTTCCCCTAACCTTGGGTAGTTCCCTCACACATATGGACTGATCAACAGTCAGCTTAAGAACCAAGGGCAGCGTTCTGCAGTCCCTGCTCTGGTGCTCTGCCCTGTGAATTTTGGCCATCTTAGCCTCCCCAAACTCTCAACTCTGTCTTCGCATCTTGGGAGACTGCCAGGCTCTGTTTGAGTGCTCTCTTCCTGTGCTGCATCCTGGAAATTTTCTCCAGAAAATAAGATGGAGCAAAAAGATGGTCTCATTTCTTCATTTCTCTCAGGGATCATTCTCTTGCACTGCTTCTGTTTATCAATGCCTGAAAACCATTGTTTCATATATATATATATACATATATATATATATGTATATATATATACATATATATATGTATATATATATATATACACATACATATTCTTCTTCTGTTCTTTAAAGGAGAAGGGTAAATCCACCCCTGGAAGGGGTGCCAGATTAATAAAACAAGACTCTCAGTTAAGCCCGAATGTCAAATCAACAGCAAGTACTTGTTTAGTATATGTATGACCCATAGTTATAGTATAAGTATGCCTGAAATTCAAATTTAATGGGTCTTCTTGGATTTTATCTGGCAACTCTAATCCCTGTTAAACCCATCATGTTCAAAGTAGAGGTCTCCAGATGCTCTTTTAAGTGCCGGAGCTATATACCTGTTGAGAAATCCATTCAATTCAATATGAAATATTTAGTGAGCTCCTATGGTGTGCTTATCATAATAAGAATGATTTAGGTCAGAATCTTCTTGAAGATATATCAATTGGCAGAGGAGACAAAATAGGCATATGAAATTGTAAGTGCTCAGTTGACCTACAATACTAAGCATAAATGTCACAGGAATTCAGAAGAGTTAAGGGCCAAAATGAACTGAATAAGTCAGAAAATACAGGAGATCTGGTTAACAGAAAGAGTAAAGGATGAAAGAATTGTATTCAGTCAAGGGGAAGAGCACGATGTTCTGCCTGCCTAAAGAAGCTAAGACACTGATACAGAAAAAAAACTAAGACTGGCATCCTTCCAGACAGTGAGGAAAATAACCTGAACAAAAGATGCTTTGGGAAAGTCACGATAAACGAGGTTAATTGGTACCAAGACATCTGGAAATAGTTGTTCAGTTTGTTCACTGAACAAGGGAGCCTGGTTGGGAGGATGGATGAGTGAGGACTCAAGTCTAAACTGCTCCAGTTCCGAGGACAAAAGCCTCTATGCAGAGTCTCATCCAATGAAGGGAAGGGGTGCTTTTTTTCTAATGCCAAGCTGCTTTGTGGGACATTTAAGGTCCTAGGTGGGAACTTCAGGGTCTCCCTTCTGAGTAGTCACAGTACAATTACGTCTATACCTCTGACCCAGATTCTTCCATGTTGGAATCACTATGGGGAAAAGTGGGTGGATATTTTACAAGGTGCAGCATCTCTGAGCTGCAAACATTGTTCTACTAGGCTACTGTGGAAAAAAAGTGAGAAGGGACAAAATGAAATTTAATTTCATGGCCTGAAGGAGCAAAGTAAGTGAACAAGATGCAACTGATAGGGTTTTGGATAGAACGCCTCTGAAGTTCAACATCAGCACTGTGCAGTCTGTCTATTAGCAGAAGGCCATCCAGTGAAGAATGGCCCTAAATCCAGTGCTGTGAATTCAAAGGCCTCCTGGAACAGACAGTTAATGGACTTGTGGAGAACCTTTCTAACAGGCACCTGACAATCTTTTTCTCTGTGGAAAATCTTTCAGGAGAATCTGCAAATTAGCATTTTTAGCGAAAAACTGAATCTCAATTTTGGCATAATTTAAAAAATTTACTGCCCCTCTACATACATCCCACAAAGCACAGTGTAGATTTACACTGTTCTAAGCAGATAATACAGATCTGTAGACGTGAATGCTACTGGTGTGGTTCTAAAGCAATATTTTCAGGGAGTCTGGGTGACTCAGACCATTGATTCCCAAGGTCATGATCTCAGGGTCACGGGATCGAGCTCTGCGTCTGGCTCCACACTGAGCCTAGAGCTTGCCTAAGAGTCTCTTTCTCTCTGTCTCTCCCTCCTTCTCTGTTTCAAATAAAAAATATATATCAATAAAAAATAAAAAATAAGTAAGTTGTATTCCCGACCTCTAACCATGGTATGCACTAGCTACAAGACCTCTCGGGGGTTCCCCCAAAAAGAAGAGAAAGACAAGGGGGAGACAGAGGAGAGCCAAGGCAGGCTTTAGTCTGTATAGCAAGACAGGATGAACACAAGTATTTCGGAAGACGTAAATGAAAACAACCACTTTCTCTTCTCATTTCATCAGTTTGATCTTCTTGAAAGGATGAAGCAACCAGATGCAGACTTCACTGATTGGAACAATAGCCTCATGCTCAGTTTTATCACCCACATTTCATACTAGTATCCCTGTCTGGAAACTATGAGGGTTGTTATTACTCATCTTTACAGAAAAAGCCTCTATAAGATCTTCACCAGCTTGGAAATCCTTGCTACAAGAAAAAAAAAAAATCCCCAGAGCAAATAACTGCCTGTAACAAATAAATGATTTGTGAAAAAACTGTCATTGGAAAGGTGAATCATTCTTTCTTCCATATATAGAGATTATCAAGGACTGTGCAGTCAAAAAACTGACTAAAGTAAACTAAATGAGATGCCTCTTCGGCTCAGGTCATGTGGGTTTGAGCCCCCGCCCCATCGGGTTCTGTGGTGACAGCTCAGAGCCTGGAGCTGCTTCAGAGTCTGTCTCTCTCTCTGTCCCTCCCCACTCATGCTCTGTCTTTCTCTGTCTCAAAAAAATAAACATTTAAAAAAATTTTTTAAAAGTGAAGAATTGCTGTCTTCTTTCTCAGAAGAATTGTTTGACTTCTCAAATTGTTGCTGATGAAGGGCAATAAATGCATGTCGTGCCTGTTGGGCTACTGCCTGCATTGATCCTTCTGTGTGGACTACCGAGTTCCTGCTTAGTTTTATGCTATATTAGAGCAGAGGGGGAAAGTCTAACACAAAAGTAACCACAGTTTTTAATGGATAAGTGCTATTTTAAGGACAGCCTGTCCTACTACATAAATCTTTCTATATTGGTCAAGTTGCAGTGGTTTTCTTTTCCTTAGTTTGAAGGCTAGACCTTAACTGAGCACCAGAGGGTACTCTTCTCACAGGGAAGCCAACTGGCAGGGAGACGAAAAATGGAGGCTTCTGAGTTCCTTCACATGTAAAACAGATAAATGTTATTCTCTAGGCTTTTCTCATTCGGGATTGTGTAATGGCCTTGACCCTGAGATATCATGGTGTTTATAGAATTAATAAACCAGGCCCCACTAACTTGCTCCATGGCTCTGGCAAGGGTATTGGATAATACTTTACACCAGGATGGATGTAGGGGGAAGGAGAGGGGAATGTGAATAATAATACTCAGGTCAAACAATTGCAGGGATTTATTCCCAGTTTTGCTTAACCTGAATACCTGAATGGTGACATTGTTAGATTCCTATCTAGGTGAGATCTGAGCCAAGAATTTGGTCAATTGAGATTAAACACCTTTCTTTGCACTGTATTTATTTAGGCTTGTCAAGTTTACACAGAGTGGTAATGCCAAAGTATCAGGGGTCTCTTGTCTCTCCATAACATTCTCCATTGCAACCCCCAAAATAGATCATCAAAGTAAAGGTGGTATACTTGTTATACAAATGCACCTTCAAGACAAGCCTTCTGGGCATCCCCTTCAAATAAGTTGCCACTTTTAAATCCTCTCTTTTTGGAAATTCTAGAGCCACTACTGTTTATTGGCTGGTGGACTGGCTGGTTTTTCCAGAGAATGTTCTCTAATAATCTAATTCATTTCTTACATAAAGGCAAGGTCTCTGCATTCACCTCCTTATTTGCTTCAAGGGGTAGAAAAATGCACAAGGAAATCACAAGAGAAGTATTAATCTTTAACAAATGTTGTTATGATAGAAATGATTAATAATCATTCGTCACACAAGATAACATGCATTCTCATAAATCCTGAGATACATGGTAATGTACTGAAAAGCTATCCATTCAAATTCCCTTCTCAACCGCATTCACTCTGCAGATTTTCTCGGGTGGAGAAGCTGGTCATGTGTGGCCGTATCTGATGTAACATGAAACTTTGACATGATTGCATAGTGGTAACTTAGACCATAAGCATATTGTCCTCTTGCCCACACTCTGCAATACTGCCCCATTATAAACAAGATGTCTGGCTTCATTGGGAAATCCTCTCAAAATGTTTAAACTAAAATAAGAGCTGACATAGGGGAAGTCTATATTCCCGTGTATTTCTAGCTTCCTATGCCATTCCCAGAGAAAGCCACTGGGTGTTGCTTTGTTAACAATGATAACAATGGGTCACATACAGTGGTTGGCAAAGGGGAAAAAAAACCAGTTAGTCATCCAGTCAACTTATCTTTCCAGCAAAGGGCAGAATAGCCAGATAGGGAATCTAACACTCTGTTTAAGGCAAATGGCCAAGTATTAAGAGCTACACTGACATCGTTGTCTCCTCTGGCAATACTGACCGAGAACCGAATCTGTGTTAGTTGGCTGCACCCATGCCCTACCTAATTCCTTAAATGGAAGCTTCCAATACAGTGCCGCTCTTTTCTTTGGAGATAACCAATAGCATAAATGTTGTCTGGTGGAAGGTAATTAACTCTTGTGATGCCTGCACAAAACTCAAGGTCAGGTTACTACAGAGAACACCTTGACAAGCCAAGGCCAACACAGAGGAAAAGTCCTAGAGAGTCCTCCTCACTGGAGAATTTGTCACCTTTGCTGCGAACTGTATTGTGTAAACTCTGGCTCAGAAAGGGCTATTGTTTCAGCCCGCTTATTCACCTGATAGAGTTTATTCAATAGCACAGCTGAAATGCTTGGTTTCTCACCCTGAGACTTTGGTCTTTATACTAACTGGAGAGTCTACCTGGTCCTAGGTGTATTTTGTCTTAAGTTTCACTGTATAGATAATTCAAATTCTCACAGTAGATTTTATCATACTTGAGGGTGGGAGACTAGAATTATCCAGAATGGCTGCCAGATTCCCATTTCACTTTGGGCTTTGTGGTGAAGAACATAGAAGTCTCCATCCGGCAATGTTTTATTCCTCATAGCAACCCAGGCTCTTGGGTCCATAGTGGGACTCCAGTCAGGGTACTCAATCTCTCTGGCTCTATTTTTGGGATGCTGAGTGGTAAGGACCATGTCAGCCTGGAACTTTCTATGGAAGATGTTACTGAATAAAGACAACATGTGTCTCTGGATCTAGTTGTATCCATAGCCCTGTGCCCCTGGACCTCCTAGTTAACCTAGGAAACCTAGTTCCTCTCTTTTTCTTAAGCAACTTGGAGTTGAATTTCTATCAGAAGAAAACAGTTATTGCCTGATTGGTAGACTAACAATATAGTTCCACACTATGGACTAGAAATAAGAACCCAGAAAGAGAAAGGGAAACAAACAGTAGACTGTTTATAAAGAAGCTGTATTCAAAGTTACAATGAGTGTGACTTACTTCACAGTGAACTTGCAGAATTGGTTGAAGTTTTGCAGGGTTACATCTGTTATTCTTTAACATCTCATGGAGGACTGAGGAAGTGCCAGCACACTGGGAAAAGAGCCAACATAAAATGGTTGTATAATAAAAGGGAAAAAGGTTGAGTTCTGAAAATTAAAGACCTGTAAGCTCAAGTTCTATAGCAAGGGAAAGAAATGCCACAGTGAGTAATGTGAATAGAACGAGATATTGACTTTACATGAACTACATTTTCTCCCAGACCAATCTAATATTTTAATCTATTGACAAACGGGAGGCAAATTATAGCTGTGTATCAGAGCTGGAGCGGCGGTGCAAATCCCACCGCCCAGCCAAAGAAGCCATGAGAAGACTGAAGATCCCAGGTCAGAGAAATCCAGGTAGAGACCAGAACTGGGGACATACTTGTGCCAGGGGTCTAAAACCAAGGGAATCAAGACAATCTAAGATGACATGCCGTTTTCTGTCCCTTAAAAAATTGCATTTTCAAGCATGGGCCTATGAAGTTTGTTTAGCTCCTTTGAGAACAAAGAGCTGTCACCAGGTGACTGCTTTGCATGGTATTAAGTATCATTTGTCACTCATTCACCAAACACTTATTAAATGCCTTGTTTTTGCAAGGTACCTTAGTAAGTGTAAAGAAAATAAAAATGACGAACAGTTGGTAAGGTTTCTCCCCAGCTGCATCAGGAAGCATTTGGATTATGATCTCATCAGTACTGACTATTCTATTTCAAAAATTATCGAACTTCATCTATTACTTTTTCCATTACTTTGAAAATTTGATACAAGCCAGGAGAAATTCAAAGAAAAATTAATGTCTTAAACAGCTCTTTTAATTACAACTTGGCTCCTTTTTAACTTAAAATTTTTTTTAACATTTATTCATTTTTGAGAGACAGACAGAGCACAAGTGGGGGAGGGACAGAGAGAGGAGGAGACACCGAATCCCAAGCAGGCTCTAGGCTCTGAGCTGTCAGCACAGAGCCCGACATACGACTCGAACCCATGAACCGTGAGATCATGACCTGAGCCCAGGTAAGACGCTTAACCAACTGAGCCACCCAGGGGCCCCTACTTTTTAAGTCCCTCTTTTTTTAACTCGTTTTTTTTTTTTTTTTTTACAAATAGTTTATTGTCAAATTAGTTTCCACGTAACACTCAGTGCTCATCCCCACAAGTGCCCTCCTCCATGCCCATCCCTCTAACTCGTTTTTAAATTTACAGTTTAAAGTACCACTCCACCTTTGTCTGTAGATCCCAGATTTCTAATTTTTTTTAACTTACTGCTTTATACAGTTTCAATATGTTGCTCACCAGCGCCCTGCTCCTACCAACTAAAAGTGCTTTTACCTGCAACTTTTTTTTTTTTCACAGTCAGAAGCAAAACAAACATGAAACAAAACATATGGGGAAAAGCTTATTTCAGACTTTTCACTGTTCACGTCTATTTTTACTTTTCTCATAAATCAGTAAACTGTTATTCTTCCAAGCGTGTTTCCGCATCACTCATTTTCTGGGGATTTTCATTCCTGTATATATTCTTTTGCACAATAACTCATTAAATAAACCTCATTTACAGATCTCCGACAAGTTTCTATATCTTGAACTCTGACGTTTCATTATGAACTTGATGTAAAACATCCGATTTGAATACATGTTAAGCAGTTGTAAATAATTTTCTTATACCTGTATATAGGTGTCTGTAAGATAAGTCAGTGGGTGGTTTATTTATTCATCTATTAATTCAGTAAATTACTGAACAGCAGAAACAATGAGCTGTATTAAGTTAAAACTAGGGGAGATGTCAGCTTGGGCAAGACATGTCCCTGCCATCAAATTTGATCCCAATTGCTAGAAGAGACAAATGTTAATATCGAACAAAAATACCTCAAAACAAGTAATTTGGTATTTGTATCAGGTAATTTGAACAAATCAAGGAAAACTGGGTGGAGAAGATGAACCCTGAATGGTGGTTGGGTTTTTGTTTTTGTTTTTTGTTTGTTTTTGTTTTTGTTTTTTTAAGTAGGCTTCATACCTAGCATAGAGCCCAATGCAGAGCTTGAACTCACAACCTTGAGGTCAAGATTTGAGTTGAGATCCAGAGTCAGATGCTTAAGCGACTGAGCCACCCATGTGCCCCTGGATTTTTAAGAATGACTCAGAAAAGTCATCATAAGTGAAGAGAAAGATGTCAGTATAAGCTGAATAGACAGGAAAACACTGTGTTCAGGCAAGGTAAACTGAGGCATATCGGCAGCAGCAAAAGCTCCATACTGGCAAATAGAAGATAAAGCCAACAAGCAGGGAGTGCTGTGATATTCTGAATGTCAAGCTCATGAGTTTAGAGGATTTCTATGGCCCAGTTGTTTTCCCCTAACTTCGTTCTCAGCCACTCCAAACCATCCTCCAAACTTCTGTCGAAGTGAATCTCCTAAAAGATAAAGCTAACAGATAGCCCCTCTGTTGAAAACTTCTCAGTGGGCTCCTTAAGCCCACTCAAGAATGGGTATCTATGAGACTACTCACAGCTGAGCACCAGGATGAAGTTTCCCTCTGGCTGAACTTGGTCTTTTAGGGTCTCCAGTGGCCCTGTCTGGGATTGGTAGGTATCTGGGTAAGTAAGACCATGCTGTAGCCCAAGCAATCATCTCAGACAAGGATGGAGAAGGGCCCTGCAACCCATCATGTCATGGCAAACAGGCCAAGAGAGCTCTCCGGGAACTAACTGAGTTCCTGGGACACTTACGCCACTGAACTTGATGTTATAGTTGCTGAACCCAAACAGATCTTTGCATGACTGTATCAAATTCACATTGGCAATGCATTTAATTTCAGTGAAACATCCATTATATTCAATTTATGTTGTTTATTTGAATTTTACAGATTATATTTTTATTTTCATTTGTCTTTAAAAATCTGTGTTACACCGGGGCACCTGGGTGTCTCAATCGGTTGGGCATCCAACTTCGGATCAGGTCAGGATCTCACGGTTCATGGGTTTGAGCCCCACTTCGGGCTCTGTGCTGACAGCTAGCTGAGAGACTGGAGTCTGCTTCAGATTCTGTGTCTCCCGCTGTCTCTGACCCTCCCCTGCTCACGCTGTCCCTCTCTCTCTCAGAAATCAATAAAAAATATTTTAAAAACTTAAAAAAAATCTGTGTTATACATGTTGGAAAGTAGGGGTGGCTGTATATCTTAAGGAATTTTTATCTGGTTTTATATGTGCACACTTAAGTAACATTATGATAAAAATAATGTAAGCAAACAGTGAATTTTACATAATCGTTTTACTTTATTTTTTTTAAATTTTTTTAAATGTTTTATTTATTTCTAGGAGAGAGAGACAGCGTGAGCAGGGGAGGGTCAGAGAGAGAGGGAGTCACAGACTGAAACAGGCTCCAGGCTCAGAGCTGGCAGTCAGCACAGAGCCCGACGCGGGGCTCGAACCCACGAACCGCGAGATCGTGACCTAAGCGAAAGTCAGACGCTTAACCGACTAAGCCACCCAGGCGCCCTATAATCGTTTTACTTTAAAGGAGTTGTGTATATTATCCAGATAGGGAACATAGCATTATCTCATTTGGTCTTAGAATAATTTCTGCAAGATAGTTATTACTATCTGCATATTATAGATGAGGAGATGGAGGGGTAGAGGGTCCAAGTAACTTAGGCAAAGTCAAAGAGCAGTTGAGGGGCAAAGTTGTGATTTTAACCCATATCTGTTTGATGTCATCTCCCCAGCACATACAGATTCAAAAGTCACCTTCAGAGACATGAGAGTAGAATCTGGGAATGAGGGTTTCTAAGACATAGAAGCAGAGAAGTACAAGAACTTAGGCTCATCCACAATATTTAGTTCCAGACTGCATCGCTTCAAAAGAAACCTATGGATTATGGTCTTACTAAAACAAGGAATTCTATTTGATGACTTCATTTCTTCTCTTACCCACTTAAATCTATGATTGCTTAATAGATTTCTATCCCCAAACATTTCAGTTTTGAGAGCTAAGCTGAAACAGTGAAGAATTCTTTGACACTTTGAAGGAAATGTCTTTTATAGTGATAGGTGCCTATTTCTCCAAACACCAAAGCAAACTTCAAATATAATCCCCACAGTGGCTCTTTTCTGTCCACGCCTCTTTCAAAAACAAGTAATAGCAGCAACCAAAACCCAACAAAATTGGCTGTAGCCTGCTTGGAGTTGAAGCCAGATCTGCTCTTGGTTTCCCAAGCCAAAGTGGGAGATGTAGTTAGCTGAGTTCTAAGCCTTCACAGTGCTGAAGGACAATGGAGTGAGGGCTTCAAAATTAAAACCATGCGTTCAGTAGTAAACAGCTCCAACTGGTGCTTGATTACTAACTAGATGTTCTATTTCTGACATGATTTGAGCAAACACAGGAAACCTCATAGGCGTGGATGGAGAGATGTTTTCCTTTGCAGGACAAAAAAGAGCAGCACTAGATGGTGTTACTATCATTGTGATTCTTTTTTTTTTTAATTTTAAATATTTATTATTTATTTTTGAGAGAGAAAGACAGACAGAGAGAGACAGAGAGAGAGAGAGAGAGAGAAGCAGAGAGAGAGGAAAACACAGAATCTGAAGCAGGCTCCAGGCTCTGAGCTGTCAGTGCAGAGCCAGAGGCAGGGCTCAAATTCACAAACTGGGGAAATCATGACCTGAACCGACTGAGCCACCCAGGCACCCCTGATCATTTTGATTCCAGACACCATCAAAAGCCAAAATGGAGGGGAGAGGGAGGGAGGCAAACCATGAGAGACTCTTGAATGCTGAGAACAAACTGAGGACTGATGGGTATGGGGGGAGAGGGGAAGGGGAGTGATGGGCATGGAGGAGGGCACTTGCCGGGATGAGCACTGGGTGTTATATGGAAACCAACTTGACAATAAACTATTTTAAAAAAATAAATAATTAAAAAAAAAAAGTCAGTGGCTTTGAAAGGGTTCTCATTGTTATGGCTTCAGAGGGAGCTCTTTTCTTTCCCAGGAGTCCTCTCCAGAGGGAGAGGCTGTGTAGAGTTTTCTTGAATGTAATGAATGTCAGTCAGCACATTCCCAGCTAGGCCACGTGTTCCTTTCTTATCAAATGAAACTGACCTCTCTGCCCCAGCTTGTTCTCCTTGCTCATCACTATGATTAATTTCAAGTTCACGGTGATGCAGGTTTCTAGATGAATTGTGTGGTTCACTCCAGATGGCAAATATGTACCTCTGGCATCTCCTCACCCTTCTAGAGAGGTCATGTGCTAGCTTACAAGAACGAAGCATTTTAAAATAGTTGGCTTGTGCTCAGATCTGCACCCTACAAAGCATTCTGCCCAGACTAGCCTCGGTCCTTACAGCTAGCAGAGATCTGCCCCTTCCTACTCATTTTCCATTAAATGCCAAGTGATTCAGGGAGTTATGAGCAAAATGAAAACGTTTAGCACATAATTCAAGATTTTAAAGTATTTTTTTTCAGCCGGTGGAAGAACTAGGATTCATGAGAGTTCTCGAATTGACATTCACTAGGCCCCAGAATCATGCTTATCCACTAAAAATTTCCAAGTTAATTTTCCTGATGCATGCTACTGAGTTTCCTCTAGTGAACAAAAATCTTGTTCCATTTGTCATCACTGTCAACAGGGACAAACTATGCAAAATAAATTTTATATATTTATGCAAAATTTGCTGGTCAGAATCGCCCTATGTATATTCATTTCTGCATCAAGAGGATTGTTTCAGCATCGATTGTACTCAGAAATTCTCCCCTAAGCTTTGTTGGAGACTATAAGTGGTTCAGGTCATGGAGAATAAGTTAATTTACATTTGTGTCTTCTCCCTTTTCAAAATTAAGTTTTCATATAAAGGCATCTGCTTAGGATTCCAAGTAAGAAGGAAGGGAATTGGTCTTATGTGCAGTTGGGCCGTCCAAATACCTATATGGACCAATGGCCGCTTCAGCTTTTCTGTCTTCTTTGCACCCCAGTACCGTCATCTTCAGAAGCCTCTGCTGAGTGGGAAAGAGTCCTTCTCTTCAAAGACTTTCTGGTCTAGTGGGGAAGGTGGGAGCTTTGTAATAAGCTAACAGTGTCTGAAGGGGGTGGAAAGGCATCAGTGAGGTGATTTTTGAGCTGGGTTTTGAAGGCCGAGTGTGAGATTGCTACACACACGAGAGGGGACCGTATGTGCAAAGGCAAGGGGGGTGATTTGCTCAGAAGAGGTGTGAGATCTGAGGGAGGGGGTTCCTTGTAGACACAGCAAGGCAGGCTGATCAGATCAGGAAGGCCTGTGGTTTCATACAGAGAGGAGGAGGAGGGCGAATAGCCATAGTGTTGAGAATAGACCCAGGTGGGTTTTAGAGGGAGAGAGGCCAGGTCGAGGGTTCTGCTGTGGTCTCAGCAAGCGCTGATGAAGGCTGGGAATAGGCAGTGGCAACGGGATGAGAGGGGAAAAGCCACCTGTCCACTTTTGAGGTGAAATTCATGAGATTGGATGACAACAAGTGAGAAGTCCACAGAGGTTTGTGCTTTGGGGGAGTAAACTGATGACGGCCATTCTGAAAGAGGTTTCTCTCTCACTCACGCATGCTCTCTCTCTGCCTGTTTGTCTCTCAGTCCTCTTTCTCTACCTCTGTTCCATCTCTTGGTCTACTCCTATTCTCTGTGATATTCCATCTCTGTCTTTGTCTCTCATTTGTGGTGCCAGCTTCTCTCTGCATTTCAGCTCTGTTCTCCTCTTTAACGACCAACTTCTTCACGATCCACATGTGCTCTGCTCCTTGGTAACTTCAGATGACAAGTCCCTTTGACATTGCATAACCCTGTTCAAGCCACTGAAATTCTGTCACTTTCCAATGCACTGCTCATTATAAAGTTCATTCCATTTTTCTTCATTCAAATTTGCAATAGAATCTAATTAGACCAGCTCTTCTTTCTATGCCAGCTCAGAGAGTCATTTCGCCTGGACACTTATCAGAATCACCTGAAAGGCTTACAAACAAGTACCAGTGCCCACCCTAGACCCACTGAATCAGAATCTTTGGGGATATAATGCATAGCATGCTCATTTGCTTTAAAGTTCCACTGGTGATGCTGATGCACAAATAGGACTGAATCTGCTGTTGTAGGTGACAAATCATGAATTATAACTCCTAGCAGAGACCTTGGGTCAGGGGCTCATAACTATTACAGTTTCAACTGGAGAGATCAATGGAGTGGACTGAGGGGAGGGGGTCACACCATATAAACGTGGCCATCCACGGGGCACCTGGGTGGCTCAATCAGTTAAGTGTTCAGTTAAATGTCCAACTTCGGCTCAGGTCATGATCTCACAGTTCGTGGGTTCAAGCCCTGCATCAGGCTCGATGCTGATAGCTAGCTCAGAGCCTGGAGCCTGCTTCAGATTCTGTGTCTCCCTCTCTCTCTGACCCTCCCCTGCTCATGCTGCCTCTCACTCTCTCTCAGAAATAAATAAAACATTTTTTTAAAAAGGCCATCCTTTTTAAAAGTAGGGAAAGCCTCTTAGAATAGCCTGTGGTCATACAGAAGCCATGAAATATGTTTGCTAAAATGGCCTCACGAGGGGTAAAATGTTAAAGCATGCATTTGCAGTGACTTCCCATGGGTTCTGTGGTAGGATGCAGAGGAGGGGCCCCTAACCTAGAGGAGTAAGGGGTGCGGAGGTGACTCCTAAGTTGAACCTTGGGGGAACACTAGCAATTAGTCTGCTGAAGATGAGAAATGGGATCACAGGCAGATGAGAGTAGTGTATTCTAAGCAAAGGAGATTTTTGTGCAGAATGGCATTATAAATTCATACTTTGATTATCCTTGGCCACCCTTCCCAAACACATAGCAAAAACCTCAGAAAACTCCTAATTTCTTTGTCCTGGAAGTCTGTTAAGTTCCTGGCAGAACGTGTAGAGATATTCAATCAACAATGGGGTACACTATAAGGGGGCCGTGAGAGAGTAGACTGGAGAGGTATACAAGGGCTCAATTGTGAAGCTTCATGGTCAGTTTAGTAGAACACCAGCTACCATTTATCAAGCAACTACGTGCCAGGTGCTTTACGTATATTTCTTCCTTTCATCCTCATAGAACTCAGAATGTCAGGATTATTACACTCATGTTATACACCTGGAAACAGAGGCTCAAGTAGCTTAAATCTACTGGTCACAGTCACAAAGCTAGAAAACAGCAGAGCTAGAGATGTGACCGTTTAAGTTCTCAGCCTTAAAATGTAAAAAAGGGGGTGGAGGAATGCTATACTTAGAAAGAAGAAGACACAAATATTTATGTGTACAAGATATTGCACAATGGAGTCATTTCAGCCCTCAAATGTTTGTGCAGGGTACTGGAGGAGGGAGATCAATGGAGGAAGGGGTCAATGAGGGGCCAGCATCCTCCCATCTCCCCTATTTTCAACTATTTTCCCCAAATCCAGGAACTCCATGACTCTAGCCTAGAGCCCACAATAATTTCTGCAATCTTGAACATTGTTCTACATACCACTTAAACCCATGGATCCAGGAAGCAATCAAATGTCATACGTGGGTGACAGAGTGTATCTTTGCCAAGGTGGAGTGGTGTGGCTGTGTAGGAAGGCTCTGGCCACCTGGTGGACCCACTCCTTGTTGTCACGGGTGCTCTTATGACCTAGAGGAGGGCAGAACCAATCCTGGACCTGATTTGGTGCCCACTAGCAAGGCAGCCACCTCCTTGGAGAGCTCCTGACTTTTTTCCCCCCGCAGTGTCACAGAAACAAACCGTGAGCTTAAATCTTGTTTTGGATGAGAACTAGCCAAGACTGTCCTTGGTGAAGTACCCAGTTAGCCACAGCAAATGATAAAGTCACCTAGAGGCAGCATCCCAGTGTGGGGCCTCTTTGCTTGTTTTAGGATTCTTCTCAAGGAGGAAGCATGCTAAAGTAATTCACAGGTGTTTAAATATAAATTATTTTACATAGCCAGCACAAGTCACCCCTAAATTCTTGTTCCTTTTGGGAAGTAAAGAGGTTTTAAGCATAGCACGCTATGATGATTGGTCTCTTGAAGAGTCTCTGAAGAAGTGGAATTTTAGCACCAAAACTGAGAGAGTCCTAGGAAAACCAACACGAACTGACTACCTTCTAAACCCAACATACCATAAAACTTTGAGTGTTAACTGACCACACTTAGGGCCAGATACTATTGCTTTGGAGTTCACAGAGAACAAATTCCTTTTATGTGTATTAAATGGACTCTTTAACAACCAAGTCAAAGTATTTGTATTATAAACTCAATAAATACATTCACTGTCTCAATGAAAAGAAATAATTTTATAATCCAATTAAATATGCTTGAATATTCACTGACTATTTGTGATGGTTAATTTCATGTGTTCACTTGTCTAGGTCACAGTATCGACATATTTGATCAAACATTCTAGATGTTTTCATGAAAGTATTTTAGATGAGATTAACATTTAAACTAGTAGGCTTTGAGTAAAGCATACTACCCTCCCTAGTTGGGGGGGGGGGCCTCATCCAATCAGTTGAAGCCCTTAAAAATAAAAAGGGCATATAGTCTCTGATAAAAAAGGAATTTTGCCAACAGACTGCCTTTGGACTCAAATTGCAATTCTCCCTTGGGTCTCTACCCTGCCAGCCTACCCTTCAGATTTTGAACTTATATCTCCATAGTTGTGTGTTCCTTAAAAGAATTATTTCCTCTCTCTCTGTCTGTGTCACACACACACACACACACACACACACACACCCTATTGGTTTTGCTTCTCTGGAGACCCCTAACAATGTACCGCTAACACACCATTTAAGTCATCTTTTCCAAATAACTAGTTTTACGATTACCAGAAACTCATAATCTGATAAAGTTGTTTGTTTGAACCTTTATAAATTCAGAGGTATTTTCTAGCATTGCCCTAGAATCTTGTAGCAGCCACTCTTCATTCCATAAATATGTATTTATGGAATACACACCTCTGTATTTTGAATACAAAACTAACTTACTACCTAAGCGAAAACTGTGAGGGTGCAGTGTAAGGAGATCCTTTACGGACATCCACCTTAGGTCACTGACTTTTGACCTGTCATACAGACAGAATTAATCTGGACTCTGGGTTTATTGTCTTTCCTTTCTGAGTCCCAAGTATAGCCCTTTCCATGGTCATCTGAATCTCAATCCAGTGGTTTATCAGTGGGAACATTCCGGAGCTGAACAAAGCTCTAGTCTGTCCTTCTTTCTCTTCTTCAATTCAGACTTCAACAGCCTGTTATATACTACTTATTATATATGTGTATTTACACTCTTCTTGAAGTCCATGGGTGAGGGAGATGTGTGTGCATACCCACACAAAACACCTGAGTTCTTATTTAACACAAACAAAATGTGCAAAGTTCTTCTCATTTTCTTTACTCCACATCCTGGTTCTAAGGTGGCTAATCTAGTTAACAGGAGGTCTGTTCTTTCTTCAGTGACTGTGTTTCTTGGAGGAAACTTGGTGTGCAAGCATCAGCCCCGCTGCACATCAAGAACACTTCAGATTTTGAGCCAATTTATACCCTCAGGGCAGCATGTGCAGGGTCTTCTTGCCATTCTTAGAACCAAAGTTGGAATCAAGAAGTGGCTCTTGAATTACTCCCCACTGTTCATATCCACCCTCCCCTGATCAGTGCTTCCCTAGCTACGCTTTACCATGAAATACCGTTTGGACTGGTTTCACAGAAACACCTTGACTCTTCCCTTGATGATGGTAAGCACTGTGACAGAGTCTGAGAGTGTGAGTGATGCCAGCAGCATGGTAGCTGTCATTTCACTCACAACCAAAGAAGGAGGAAGGGAAGGTTGTCATGATCCTTTTCTTGGGCTGCTCAGATCTGATATCTTGACTTTATTATCCATATGCCAATAAAAAGTTCTTACTTTTCCCCTAAGCAGAAAAATACAAGTCCAGTTCTTTAAGGTAATGGCCCATTGCAATCCCTTAAAAGGCTTAATGAAGGTTAGCAAATCAAGTTACAGCCTTTGCTGCTGCAGCTAAACCCAGGGCAGCACAGATACTGGTGAGTCACTATTTCCTTAACACTCATTCTAGATTTTCCTTACCCTTGACAAATATTTTGATTTGGTTCAGTTGCGTGCCCCGTGTGGTGACAGACTTTCATCCCTGAGGGGTTTTAGCCCTGAGTTGTTGGTCTTATCTGACTTTCTCGGTGCAATTGCCTTTGATAGAGATTGTTAGACTCAGCGGAACCAGAGAAGCCCCAGGGAATGCCTGGGTTCTAGACACACCCCTGTTTGTAGCAGCAATCCTCATTCTTCAAGGAAATCATCATCAGTCATGCCTTCCAAGCATAGTAATTCCTTTTGTTGCCAGTAGGTTCACTGACATATGGAGCCCAAAGTGGCCAGGTGGCAGATATAGCCCACAGCTCAGTGAACCGTGTGGCAGAAGAGTTCCTTCCCTGAGACCTAAGACCTGTAAACTAGCAGAGACTAAGTTTGTGGGGATGAAGCTCAAATTCTGCAATTCTATTTGCAGGTCACTTGGATTTATGGTGGAACAGGATTAATCCTATTTCATGTGGGTTGTCTATCTATCTATCTATCTATCTATCTATCTATCTATCTATCTATCTAATCAATTATACCAGGAAGGACAATACCCCAAGCCCATAAGGTGTCCTTTTGCTGGCACCTTAGCTGAGACTTCTATAGGCCATTCCACTATCCTTCTGAGTGATAGAATACACTCAAAAACTAGTGAACTATATAGCCACGAGCCTGGTATTACACTTCCTTTGCTGTAATATAAGTCCTTTACTCTGAGGAAATGTCATTTATACATGAGTACATCAGACATTTTATTTTGTAGGTCCTTAGATGGTAGTGTTGGCAGAGCTACTACGGGCAGGAAGGCAAACCTGTCTCCAGAGTATCATTTAGGGTAAGTATGAATCACTAATCTATGGTAGAAGGGATCTGATGTAATTGAGCTGCTACCAGCTGACTGGCAGGTTATTCCAAGACTGAGGCCATATTACAGGCTCAACATCATTTTCTGACCATGGAGGTAGAGAATTCAGTAGCAGCAGGAATTAGATCTGCCTTAGTGAGAGGGAACCCATGGGTTTTGATCCATGCTTAGTTTCCATTCTCTACCCATGGCTTCATGGATCTGATAACACTTAGCTCACGATGAGCAGCTCTTTTTCCACAATCATCTGGTATTCCATGATGATGACTAAATTTTTATTTGTGAAAACCATCATGTTATCTTTCTAAGTAAGAAATTGTTCTCTCCCACAAAAGATATGGCTTTTACTCCAGAATCCTAAGGGTCTGTTTTATGATTCTTCTAATGAGAATTTTAAGAAGTTATACTCAGGGGCACCTGGGTGGCTCATTCAATTAGGCATCCGACTTTGGCTCAGCTCATGATCTCGGTCCATGGGTTTGAGCCCCACATCAGGCTCTGTGCTGACAAGTTCAGAGCCTGGAGTCTGCTTTGGATTCTGTGTCTCCCTCACTCTCTGCCCCTCTCCTACTTGCACTCTGTCTCTCTCTCTCTCAAAAATAAATAAACATTAAAATTAAAAAAAGTAGTTATATGCAATATTCTTGCCCACAGACACCTGCAGAGCTTTCTTTCTTTTTTTCTTTCTTTCTTTCTTTTTTTTTTTTTACAAATAGTTTATTGTCAAGTTGGTTTCCATATAACACCCAGTGCTCATCCCCACAAGTGCCCCCCTCCGTGCCCATCTCCCCCTTTCCCCCGCACACCCATCAGTCCTTAGTTTGTTCTCAGCATTCAAGAGTCTCTCATGGTTTACCTCTCTCCCTTTCCCCCACCATTTCCCCCCCTTCTTCTCCCCCTTGTTCCTCTGTTAAGTTCCTCCTAATCCTCCTATATGTGCAAGCATATGGTAGCTGTCCTTCTCTGCCTGACTTATTTCTCTCAGCATAACACCCTCAAGGTCAATCCATGTTGCTACACATGGCCAGATTTCATTCTTTCTCATTGCCATGTAGTATTCCATCGTATAGATAAACCACATTTTCTTTTTTTTTTTTTAATGTTTTATTTATTTCTAGGAGAGAGAAAGAGAGACAGTGTGAGTAGGGGAGGGTCAGAGAGAGAGGGAGATACAGACTCCGAAACAGGCTCTAGGCTCTGAGCTGGCAGTCAGCACAGAGCCCGACGCAGGGCTCGAACCCACGAACCATGAGATCATGACCAAAGTGAAAGTCGGACACTTAACCAACTAAGCCACCCAGGCGCCCCATAAACCACATTTTCTTGATCCATTCATCCGTTGATGGACACTTAGGCCCTTTCCATGTTTTAGCTATTGCTGAGAGTGCTACCTGCAGAGCTTTCAAACCAGATGAGTCACATGGCTTGTGTGGCAGGACAGCTTTCACTGAAGCCTGGACTTGCTACAGGTCCCTTCTTCCTCTGGGCAACATGGAAATTGGCCCTTCCTTCTGTACCTAAATATAGTTGGATAAAGCGAGAGAGAATCTGACATTCTAGCTGGCTGTCTATTCATCTCGTCCTAGTTCATGATCATCCATCATCAATGGTTCCTGTGGATGAAGGCATTCCCCTGGCTAGATTGTCTTGAGATGTTACCACGATTAACAGCCTGGAGGAAATAGGCAGACCTTGAGCAGAACCAGTGTCATCATATAAGACTTCAGATGAGATTACTGAAATGTCTCAGGACAAGTAGAAGTCTTTCTCTTCTAGGGAAGAAGAAAGGACTCTTTCTGCTAGCGGGGAGAGGCCGGGGCTTTTGGACATTCACAATGATTAGGCTTATCCTCTCAAATGCCCTCATTCCCGGTCTCAGGTTCCTGCTTCTTCCCTATTAGGGCTTTCACTTTGACACGGGGACATTCGGAGGCTATGCATTTCATCTCCTTTGTAGGTTTGCCACCCAGAACATGTGATCCTGGACATGATTTTCTTTCTTGTCTATCTTGCATCTGTAGGAGACAAGCTGTGTAGAAGCCCTCTGGCTTTCACAGCATGCTTTACGTGGGCAATTAGCTTCTCTGAGCCTGTTAATTCCTTTTTGCAAATCTTCCAGCACTCTCAAAAGCAGCCATCCCACAAGACAATCCTTATAATTATTGTTTCTCCTTTACTGATGAACTACAGCAGCCATGTGACATACCAATAGCTTGCCAATTAAACCCAGGTGAACATTTTAGCAATTGTGACATCAGTGCATGCCAGGGGTGAGTGACACCCAGTTGACCACCATAAATGAGGACCCAGAGTTCTATCCTGAAGGTCTGCTTTCTAAGGGCACCCTGTCTACCACTGTCTTAGCCTGGATTCCTTAGAAAACAGGACCTGAGGCAAAATGTTATGTGTTAACACTAGGCTGAAATCCCAGGGGAAAAAGAGAAATAATGCAGGGAATGAGGAGGAGCCATCACGGGGAAGTTCATGACTGAGCTAGCCAGAGCTTCACCACAAACACATTACTTGCTCAGTCTTGAGCAGACGTCTCCAGAAGGGATATATGAAAGTAATTGCATTTGAAACAGTCTATGGGGGCCAGGGGGAGGGCAAACAATTTCAGCGCAGATGGTCTCTCGCTTCTTATCTCCCATTGGTCAGAGTTCATCCATTGTGTCAATTTCCTCCCAAGCCAGGTGGTATCAATACGGCCTCCAGGAAGCCACTGGGGCTTCTGTAGGCCCAGTCTAGGCAGTGTGTGGCCACACTGTCTGTCCTCCTTAGTTAGCTGTGTCTGTTAAAGCTTCTCCATTTGTGGTGATAACGCCAGTAGCAGCTACCAGGCCTTCAGACTGCAAGAACGATGGGCTGCTGCTAGGCCCTTCCCGGTTGGCCTTCCAAAGCCAGGCTTTGGAAAATAGGTGAGAATGAGGGGATCTTGGTGGCACATAAACTGAGCCTAGTATATTCATTTTCCCTTCAAGGAAATAAAGCTTGATTTTAAAGTTAAACCCACTTTTTTTTTTTTAAGTGAATTTATTTTGAGAGAGAGAGCACGTGTGCACATGCATGGAGGGGCAGAAAGAGAGGGAGAGAATCTTAAGCAGGATCCATGCTGTTAGCACAGAGCCCAATGCAGGGCTTGAACTCATGAACTGTGAGATCATGACCTGAGCTGAAATCGAGTCAGATGCTTAGCTGACTGAGCCCCCCAGGCTCCCCAGTTACACCCACTTCTTAATGGGGTAGTAAGTCGATGTTCTACTCTTCATGAGCACCTTTCCTCATTTCAAAATTGTATAGACTCGCAGGACTGGAAAGTTCTGTGCTAATCGTTTGGCTCAGCCTCCGTATTTTTCAGATGAGAAGCATGAGCCTTAGAATGCCTAAGTGACACTCTCAAATCACACGGAAAATGGAAAAGAGAGACTGTCCACCTCTGCCTCAGGCTTCAGTCCACAATGTTATGAGGCAGGTGAAAGGGGAGAGTCATTGGTACCCCCCACTTTTGCCTTTATCAATGATTTTTGATGGTGTCGGTTTCATGAGGTAATGTCTAGAAGCTATTTTAAGAACATTCAAGAAAAGATGTCATGTAATTTTGAAGCAATATTGTTGGTTTTGGAACACAAACTTTTAAAATAACACTAACTTGCACTGCTGTTCAATCAAAATGAACTTTATGAGAATCTACATTTCCAGAAGCAAGACCTGGTCTTTGGAAATGAAAAGGAATATGATACAGAGGGGAAGTGCAATAAACAAAGGTGAGTGTGTCAGACTGAGTTATTGCCTTTCTTTAATTCTATAGATGTTCTTCGGCTCACAATGGGGTTACATCTCAATCAACCTGTCGTAAGTTGAAAATATCGTTAAGTTGAAAATGCATTTAATACACCTAACCTACTCAATGTCATGCCTTAGTCTAGCCCACCTTAACTGTGTTTAGAACACTTACATTAGCCTACAGCTGGGCAAAATCACCTAACACAAAGCCTATTGTATAATAAAGTGTGGAATATGCCATGTAATGGTTGAATATTATACTGAGAGTGAATAACAGAATGGTTGTCTGGGCACAGAAAGGCCTTAAGCATATGGGCTGTTACCCTTGTGATCGTGGGGCTGACCTGGAGCTGCAGCTCACGGCGGTGCCCAAGGTCATGAGTATCATACCACATATTGTTAGTTGAGGAGAAGATCAAATTCAAAATTCGAAGTACAGTTTCTACTGAATGTGCTTTGCTTTTGCGCCAGAAAAATCTAAGTCAAACCATCTCAAACCATCATAAGTCAGGGACCGTCTGTAAAACGTTTCTGTTAAACAACACAGAAGGATTGGCGCAGAGGTCTTCTTCCTGTGGTCCTGTGTTCACACCCGAATGGAAACATAGCACACTGCCCTTTCTGTCCTCTTTAGCACAGCGACGGAGGCAGCAGTCACAGCTGTCACAAAGGAAAAATATGCTCCTTGAGCAGAAACCCCTTGTTCCTTGAAAATAACACCATTCTTAGCAGATCTCCTTGCTTTCCCCTTGGTGGGTACACTGACTTCGGTCCCCTCCTGACATGTGCACTGACGTATGAACCTGAACTCTGCCTTCTGACAGCCTCTATTTCTAGGGTTTCCAAGGCTGCCCTAGATGTACTGCTCTCCTCTCATTGTGTGTGCTCCCAGTACCATCCTAACTTCTTGTTTTTATTTCTTGTCTGAGAAAATTAAAAAAAAAAATTCTGGCTTGCTAAAATCTGTTTCCTATCATGTCTTAAATTAGCCTGGCACCAATCTGTTTGAATATTGGCCCCGGCTCTGTGGGAGGAAACTGATGAGCTGGCCTTGAATTTCCACCAGTGGATGCCAACCACGGTGTGTCCTGGCGTGAGTTTCTGCAACTTTCTGCCAAGGACAGAGTTTCACTTCTGACTTCATAGCGAATCAACCCCTGAATGAGAAGACAGCTATGGGCAGAAGAGAAAACATCATCTCTTCAATCTGTCAGCTTTTCTCCTTCTATCCCTTCCCATCACAGAAGAATCCATTGATATGCAGCAGGAAAAATACAGATGAAATGCAATTCAGTGAAGTGTGAAAAAAAATAAAAAACCTAGGTAGTTTCCAGACAAGGCTGTCACATTAGCGGTGCAAGAAAAGCATTTCAACTGGTGTTTCCACCGAAAGGATTCTTGCTTCCAGAGCCTGCCAGGTGCTACGCGAGATGCTAAAAACCTCTCCTGCAACGGAAGGAATAGCACACTTGCTTTTGTGCGTGCAGAGTTTCCTATTTTACCTCATTTAGATTGAGAAAGACTATTGCCCTTCTGTGGCACCATCATGCCGAAGACTGAGAAATATATAATCACGCATTCCTTTTGTTGTTTCTTGAATTATGCAGGGTGTTCTTTCTAGTGAATTCTCCTTTGGAGGCTTTCTGAAATGTCAGGTTGATTACCTCCTGCCCAGGAAAATCCATTACGGACTTGCACAAGTGCAGCCAAAAAATAAGACTTTCCCCACTAACGGAAACTGAGCAGGGGCTGCAGAAATGGACGCTCTGCAAGTGTGCTTTTTTGGCTTTCTCTCCCCTTCCTTTTATAATAAGGAAGTTTGTTGAATGCACATGTTTCTCAGCGCTGAGAGGTGTGGGAAAGCCCATAGCAGTGTGGGAAGGACAGTCTCTAAGTCTTAAATAGATATTGAAAGATCTCTGCCTCTCTTTGAATATACACCCCTAGTGGAGCGATCTGAGTAACAGCAATAGAGATATTTCTCAGTGCCTATGGGATTAGAATAGATATTGGGGGGCCCGACCTCCTACATGACCACGGATGCAGAGTGATAGCCAAAATGAGGAGCAGAAGTGCTCATGAGTGCTCTGCATTAGAATAAATGAACTGTCTTGTACATGTAGGCATAAACACAGAGCTGTAGTATAATATCATAACTGGGGTACTGGCCTTGGTACAGTCTCCCGATCTTATTTACATGTATAGTAATGGTGTTACTTATATATAAAATATAATATTATAAAATATATAATGGTGTTAGTTATATAAAAAATATAATATATAATGTCACTTACATTATAAAATAGAAATTATATTATAAAATATAATATAAAATATATAATAGTATTATATATAAAATATAATATATAATGTTACTTATAAAATACAAATTCTTTTAAAAAGGGTATATGTAGGGCACCTGGGTGGCTCGTGACTTTGGCTCAGGTCACGATCTCACGGTTCGTAGGTTCAGGCCCCGCATCGGCCTCTGTGTTGACAGCTACCTCAGAGCCTGGAACCTGTTTCAGATTCTGTATCTCCCATTCTCTCTGACCCTCCCCTGCTCATGGTGTCTCTCTCTCTCTCTCAGAAATAAATAAAACATTAAAAAAAATCTTTTAAAGGAAATTTGTGAAAGTATATGCCTGGAAGAATTAATTATGATACGAAAATGGCAAAAACCAAAAGTAAATGATATTACAGCATAGCTCTTAAAGGCATACTATTCAAGTTACTATCGGTGGTGGGAATAGAACTGATTTTTGTTTTTTATTTTCCTTGCTTTTATGTCTATATTTTTTCATGTTTTCTATAATTTAAAACTATTTAAAAATGATAATATAATATAAACCATTTAAAAAAATAAAAGAACACTTTCCTTTGGGTGTGATAGGAACACAGGCTGAGAGCGAACATACAAATATCTTCAATGGTCAGAATTACCTTTTTTTTCCCTTTTTTCCTTTTTCTTTTCTTTTTTTAGAGAGGAAGGGGGAGAGAGAGAGAGAGAGAGAGCAGGGTAACAGAGAGAGAGGGACAGAGAGAATCTTAAGCAGGTTCCACACTTAGCATGGAGCCAAATGCATGCTGAGATCATGACTTGAGCCAAAATCAAGAGTTGGACACCTAGCCGACTGAGCCACTCAGGCGCCCCTCAGAATTACCTTTAAAATGGCCTGGGTTAGGATGCTGGCAGGTATTGTTAGCTTGGTTGTTACCCCATCAATCGTGTATATGAATACATATAAATATATTTTTTTAATTGAGGTAATTATAAGTTCACATACCATTTTAAGAAACCAGGCAGAAAGATCCCTTGTACACTTCACCCAGTTTCCCCCAATAGTAACCTTTTGCTAAACTATAAGCTATACTATAAAATAATATAATATCACAACCAGAATATTGACATTGATACAAAACACCAATCTTATTCAGATTTTCCCAGTTTTACTTGTACTTGTGTGTGTGTGTGTGTGTGTGTGTGTGTGAAGTTCTATATGATCCGATTGCCTGTGTGATCTGTGGCTACCACAGCTAAGATACTGAACCCCAAAACGATCTCATTTGTTATTCCTCTTTTTCACCACACTCACCTCTTGTGGTCTCTCATCTCTGGCAACCACTAATCTGTTCCCATTTCTAAAGTTTTGTCATTTCAAAAAATGTTCTATAAATGGACACTATGTAACTTTTGGGGATCGGCTGTTTTCACTCAGCATGAATCCCTAGAGAGCCCAGCCCCCGTTGGTGTTGTCATCATGTAGTCTGCTTCTTTTTATTGCTGAGTGGCGCTCCATGTTACTTATGGACCACAGTTTAAGCATTCACCTGTTGAGGGACATCTGAGTTCATTTGTAGTTTGGGCTGTTACAAGTAAAGCTATGAATATTTTGTGTACAGTTTTTTTGCGTGACATTGTTTTCATTTTTCTGAAATAAATACTTCAGGAGCACAATTACTGGATCAAAAGACAGTTGCATATTTCGTTTCATAAGAAACCTCCAAACTGTTGCAAAGTGGCTGTATCATTTTACATTCCCAACAGCAATGTATGAGTTGCCCAGTTTCCCCACATTCTCCCCAGCATTTGGTATTATCACATTAAAATTTTTTTTAATGTTTTTTTATTTTTGAGAGCGAGCAAGAGAGAATGAGTGGGGGAGGAGTAGAGAGAGGGGGAGACACAGAATCTGAAGCAGGCTCCAGGCTCTGAGCTGTCAGCACAGAGCCCAACACGGGGCTTGAACTCACGCACTGTGAGATCATGACCTGAGCCGAAGTCAGATGCTTAACCAAGAGTCATCCAGGCATCTCTGGTATTATTACTTTGTTATATTAGTCATTCTGGTAGGGGCGTGATATCTCACTTGTACTTCCTGAATGTGCAATGATCTCGAACATCTTCATGTACTTATTTGCTTTCTATATATCTTCTTTGGTGAAATATCTATTAACGTCTTCTTGACCCTTTTCTAATTGGATTTCTTTTAACTCTTGAGTTTTTGAGAATTCTTGACACATGATAGGTATTAGTCCTTTGCTATGTATGTGATTTGCAAATATTTTCTCTCAGTCTGTATCTTTTCTTTCTATCCTTTTCACATGGGCTTTCAGAGAGCAAAAGTTTTAAGTTTAATCATGCCCAATTTATTGATATTTCCTTTTATGGATTGTGTTTTTGGTGCAGAATCTAAGAACTCTTTACCTAGTCTCAGGTCTCAAACACTCTGCTATGTTCTTTTCTAAATGTTTTATAGTTTTACATTTTGCATTTAAGTCCATAATCCATTTTGAGTTAATTTTTGTATAGTGTATGAGGTTTAGGTCAAGACTCATTTCTTTTTTTCTTCTTTTTTTTTCCGGGGGTGGCTTTCATTGAATTGCTTTTGCACCTTTGTCAAAAATCAGTTGGGTATATTTGTGCGGGTCTATTCATGGGTGTCAAGAGCATTTTGACACTGCATCCAACTTCACCTGGAGACATGGGGAATGAGAAGTCCCCGCTTCACTGTGCATGAAAGGGGAGGGTTCTCGGTGGGGTTGTTAGTGTAATAGAGCCAAATGGAGAGTCTGGGAGGGAGCACACAACCTTGCCTACAGAGGGAACATCTGCCTGGCAATTGTTGAGACATCAGGTCTGAGCTTTAAAAAAAAAACAACAACCCTCTTGCTTAAGGCACACAGCGGAAGATTACTGTGAGTTCTCTGCCCGCCTATTGTTTCTCACTGCTTTATCACTTAAAGGAAATGGGGCTCTTTTGATTCCTCACTATTTTCTGTTACAGATGATCAAGGACTAATTTTTAGGATATCTCTTTGAGCTCTCAGTGTCCACCAGAGGCTACAATTATCACCTTCAAAGTGGTGTTTTTTTCCCCCTCAGCCCTCTGCTGGTCACGTGTTTGCAAATGTCCAGACTTGTGGCTGAGTGGGGTGCCTCTCAGATTTTCCCTGCTAAGAGGTCCCCATGAATCTGGGGGACCCCATGAATCATTTTCAAAAATCCTAGTTATGACTGACGGACCTCATACAGGTGTCTCACTATATTTACTCTGAATCAGTATGATTAACATGACTTTGTCTTAAACTTATTCACATTCTTTGACATTTGGAGAGGTCTTGAGGGATCTGTAACCTTGTATTTGCCCCTACCATAGTTACTATCACCTTTGCTCTCTCTACCTTTCTTTCAGGCATTTAATGCCTTATACTCAGAAAAACTTACAGCATGGATGTGTGCACACAACAAATACTTAGAAATTTCCTTAATCAACATAAAGGGAATAAATCACTCTCTCTCCTCCTTCTCCGTAAGATATTTATACCATCCTGTCCTTTGACATTTTCCCCTGAGAGTCTCTTGCTTCCTTGTTCACGTGCCTCATAACACAAATGAGAAAATAAATCTCATCTCTCTCTCTCTCCCTTTATGTCTTGCTCTTCCTCATTATATTTTCTTCATATTTCTTCTTGTCTTTCTTTCAGCAAGGGTAATGAATTAGAACTTTTGTGGTCTGAAATATTTATGAGGACTGAAGTCGGGGTTTCCATCAGATATCCTTAAAATTCTAGCCACTTAGAATACAGGGGAATAGTTTGCACATGCAGGTCAAATTAATTCTCAAACTTCGAGCAGTGGTAAACAGCACTTGGTATTCAATCCGTCCATTAACAACTATTTACTATCAGTCTACTGTGTGGAAGGTAGAGTTGAGCACTGGAAGCTATCAACAATGTGATCTTCTAGGTACCTTTGGTTCATTTCAATCCAGGTCAGTCTCATTGTCCTGAGAAACCCATGTGGAGGTGGTAAAGATGCACAAAGACACAGGGGACACTTCATGTGAACTATATGGCAAAAGCTTCTCATAGAAAAGCAGCCTTGTAATCCTGGAACTTTTCTGCTTAGATCACATGGCATTTGGCTTTGCTGAGTCATGACCTATGATCCCTGCAGTTCCTTTGACCTCTATCAACATATCCACCAAATAGTCAAATGAACAATTATTTCTCAAGAGATAATTTCCAGTCCATAAGAATTAACATGCTAACGGCTTTGATTCATAATTTAATTTGATCTTCACCTTGAAGTCAGTATTATTATTATCTCCATTTTATAAATATATATATATTTAACATTTTTTAACGTTTAATCATTTTTGAGAGAGACAGAGCACAAGTGAGGGAGGGGCAGAGTCCAAAGCAGGCTCTAAGCTCTGAGCTGTCAGCACAGAGCCCAACGTATGACTTGAACTCATGAACCACAAGAACATGACCTGAGCTGAAGTTGGATGTCTAACTGACTGAACCACTCAGGCACCCTTATCATCCCCACTTTACAGGTGAAGAAACTGAAGCATAGAGAGTATGGAAACAAATGAAGGTAACCCAAATGAGAACAAGCACAGGCTATTTATTCAGAGCTTGCTATAGCAAAGGAGTCAGCCCTCATCACTTGTGTTTGGCAGAAACTCAAAAGCAAGTACAAGGGTGGGAAAACTTTTCAGTGGAGAAAAAGGAAGGTTTCAGGTCTGCCCTGCTTTGAGGCTGTTGGCATGGAGAAGCTGTGGACAGGCTAACTAGAAGCAGCAATCCTATGTGACTGGTTCGGGGAGCATATTTGACTTTCTCTGGTTAGTCCTAAGTTGGAAGTGGGGGCAAAAATTATGAAAGTTATCAGATAGCAACCAAGTCCTGACCATTTGAGGCCGATTGTTACAGAGGTATTATTTCTTTCATGAGCTGCTTGCTAGAGATAATGATCTGACCTCCTGGACTGGTTACTATAGGTAATAGGTTGGCTTTATTGGCTGGTTGCTGCAGACTGTTGGTCAGACTTCTACTTTTATATATTGTCTGGCCATTGTTCATCTATACAATCAGCCTTTCAAGAGTTTAAGCAACTTCTCCATCAACAGGTAAGAGGATTAAGGTTCAAACTCATGAAGCAATGAGAGTATGAATTTTATCACCTCAATATAGTGTCTCTGTGGAAGAATCCCCAGGGAAAGGGTGGCAGAGATAGGCAAGTTGGCAAATATGGTTGCACTTCAGCTGATACCTGCTAGTGGACACAGTTGGTTGTTCACCCCTCCAATCCCCAACTTCCTTACTAACCAAACCCTGATTTTATTCAGGTATTAAGTCCTTTTGCCATGAAGCCAGATTGCCTCAGGATAATTGACCCCTTCTCTCACTCCAAGAACTCTGATTTTTCTAAGCCGCACAGTGGGTAGCATTGCCCCGGTCACTTTTCCTCTCCGCCCCCAGGCAGACATGTGACCTAATTTGGCCCAGAAAGAATGGAAGAGGCTGGGTGGATTTGTTTCTATCTGGGTGGCAACGAAGGAGCACCTACCTTCCTTTTGCTACTGGTTGCCATCACTGACTATAACAGCAACCAACCTTAAGTAAAGTCAACTCTGTGGGGAACAGAATCAGAAGGCAAGAGACATCAATGAACCAGTGGCTTGAGCAGTTCTGCAGCTGCCTCTCCTCTTGACTTCTATTACATGACATAATAAATTTTTTCTTTGTGTAAGCCAGTTTGAATTGGGCATTCTGATACAGAGAGCCAAAAGTATCCGAGCAAAGAGTCTTTGCCTTCATACTCTCTCCCAAGTCCAGTGGCAAAGCCTTTGGACATTCAGCAAGGTGGTTAAGAGCCATTGCACTGGGCACAGAACATCTGTATTGCAATTCAGCGTCACCTCTTTCTAATAGCCGACCTCAGGCAAGCTACTTAATTTCCCTGTACTTCACCATTTTATCAGTAAACCAAAGATAATGATAACATCCAACTTACAGGACTGTGATAATTACAAGAGCTAAAACATGTCAGGTGCTCAGAACAGTGCCTGGAGTATTGTAAGAGCTAGAACAGTGTTCAGTGTTGGTGTTATGAGAGACTCAGCAAATATTCTCTTACCTTCCTTTCTCCCAGAATTAAAAAAAAATAAACTTTCTTTTTACCATTCAAAACTTTAAAATCATTTTCATCACTGAAACCAATGAGTCCAGTTCAATGTTTTTACCTCTGCTTCAAATGTATAGCCAGACTCCAGCAGCGTACATCAAAAGAGACCACACTGCCTCTTTCTGTATGTGCCTCATGTTCTGACAGCTCATGGCTCACCTTTGCTTTCACTTGGCCTCTTCTAATGGTTTTTTAAACCATCTTAATAACAGCCATGTCAACATCTTTCCTTTAAAAACTGTTGAAAAGCCACTACTTTTAGACAGTGTGTTCTGAGAGAGCTGACGTGTAGTCCATCTGTGATTACATCAGTGTTCTATCTCTCTTTTCAATGGGGAATGTTCAATAAAGGAACGAGAACCTACTACCCAAGTGCTCACACTGTGTCAGGTACTTTGCTTAGCCAATACATTTCTATTAATGACATACGCATAAACTGAGTGATTTTCTCTTATGAGGGTTTTGTATCAGTCAGAATAACCTGGGTTATATATGAGTAACAAGCTCCCAATTTTTGTTCTTTTAAAATAACAGAGGCCTGTCTCTCCCGTCAACCTACATGTCCTCCTCAAATAAATGCGGGTGGAGGTACAGTGCTCTGTATCAAGGGTTGGCATAGTTTTGCTCAGAAGACCATTTGGTAAACATTCTAGGTTTTCAGGCTGTAGAGTCTCTGTCCCAACAACTCAGTTCTGCCATTGTCACTTGAAAGCATATGTAGATAAATTAGTATGGCTGTATTCCAATAAAACTTTATTTATAAAAGCAGGCAGCCAACCTGGGGGCTACAGTTTGCTAATCTGTACTCTAAATAATCTTTATTCTGGCCCACAGGCTGGTGGAGACTCTGTCACTCGGAGTGCCACTCATCAAGCTGGTACAAGGAGAAAAGACCATGGAGAATCACGCACCAGGTCTTAACATGCCTTACCCAGGAGTGATCTGTATCACTGGCACGCACATTTCATTGACTATAGAAGATCATGTGGCCGCGTGTAAGTTCAGCAGAGAGAAATGGTGAGGCCGTCCTCTGTGGATCTAGGACAGGAGGACCGGAGGCAGTGATCGGTGGCAGTGATGTCTATCACATATTACATCATTATTCCATTCATTTCTTTCTGTGGCTCCATTTTTGCTAAGATGCATGTTCCTAGTTAAGGAAATGAGTTATAAAGCGATGGTTTTGTCTACGTTCTTACAGGTGTATTAGTCAATTTCTGGATAAACTGGGCCTCTTCCTTTTTTTCCTGCTTTTCTTGTCCAGCCTCTAGGCTTGTTATTACTCAGCAACCAGAGCCAGATGGAAAATGACGAATAAAATGCAAATTCACCCACCTCAAAGGTGGTTCTCGGGCCTTGGACTGCCACTTAGGAAAGTTTCTTCTGGGGCTCACTGCCAGGTTCAGGTTGGGGTGTGCAGAAATTTGCATATTATTGATTGTTATCTAACTTACACAATTTATTCAAAGTAACCATTCTTTGTGGCAATGTCTGCCTTGTCGTTGGACAGCTACGGGTATTAGAAGTGTGTGTGTGTGTGTGTGTGTGTGTGTGTGTGTCTAGGATGAATATTAAAGAACCAGTTTGGTCAACTTTTTCCATATCTTAACTTACATCTCATTACCATCTTGTTTTCCTCTATGTCCTCTCTACATTTTCTCTCCCCTTTCTCTGAATGTGCCCATACTTTTTTGTAGAGTCAAAGTTAGGTTGGAGGGAGTGGGTGTTAAGGATAACTTTTTAGTTATATCCCCTTTGCCTATGTGCCTGATCACACCATTCTCCAAATTTCTTTCTCTCATCCATTCATCTACCCATCCAACATCTGAATGAGTGCCTACTATTCTCCAGGCCTTATGCTAGGCATGTAATGGGGCTATAATTGTGGCTAACAGACCCAGTCCTTGCCCTCACGCAGCTGAAAACTTGAGTGAAAAAGAAATTGTGATAATCGATGAAAGACCCAAGGAATCCTGGAAGTTGCGATGGTAACGGAGCATATGGTGGGGACATTGATCTCCTGGAAGGTGAAGCATCGGAGGAGAGAGTTCTGATTACTTTGCGTGAGTGGAGGCACTATTAAGGGCTTTTATTCAAATATTTTTGTTCTTTAACCTTTTGCTTGCATTGTTTATACCACTGCTATCTTTTGCTCTGTTTGGAGAATGGCAAATAGCCAGCAAGTTCTCAGAAGATTTCCCATTTGGAATAGGTTTCTCATTTATCTGGGTTTGGCTTAAAGATCAAATTGCCTGAAGGCTTGCTTTTGCTCCTTGCCAGACAGAGCTGGTTCTCTTCCCGCCCATCTGTGCACAGAGCTGCTCAGGTGAGATTTCACACAATTTGAATAGAAGCCCTAAAACTTTCCAGGAAATAAAGAGAGGAATAAAGGTGTAACTTCTTTATTTTGTTACCTCTAAGGATCAAGATCGAGATTTTATGTTCTCTATCATATTGTAGTTTTCTTTTGTTTTAATTTTTTATTTTGTGGGGAATATGTATAACTAGTTGGAATGCTGACCAAATAAAATGAATACAATACTTACATGTAATGGTATTTTAAGAAAGTAATTCTTTTTTAAGTTTATTTTTATTTTTGAGAGAGAGGGAAACAGAGTATAAGCAGGGGAGGGGCAGAGAGAGAGGGAGACACAGAATCTGAAGCAGGCTCAAAACTTTGAGCTGTTAGCACACAGCCCGACACAGGGTTCAACCCGAGATCAAAACCTGAGCTGAGGTCAGACACTTGACCGACTGAGCCACCCACGTGCCCCAAGAAAATAATCCTAACACAAAATCAGCACAGTGTTCAAACCAACAGAACCCTATACGGTGACAACTCATTTATTTTGCAACCTGGAAAAATGTGCTATTTCATATTGCAGAATTTCCAGAAAACGTACTACTTTTCCATCCTCTTTAGTGAACAAAATTAAAAACAAAAAACACTAAGCTATTTTTAATTAAAATATTTCTATGGCATTTTCTATTTCTTTTTTCTTTTTTTTTTTTAACATTTATTTGTTTATTTTGAGAGACAGAGAGACTACAAGCAGAGAAGGGACAGAGAGAGAGAGAGAGAGAGAGAGAGAGAGAGAGAGAGAGAATCTCAGGCAGGCTCGGCGCTAATAGCAGTCAAACCCATAAACCATGAGACCATGACCCGAGTGGAAATCAAGAGTCAGAAACTTAACCAACTGAGCCAGGTGGCCCAAGGTATTTCCTATTTCTTATGTCAAATATAATTTATTCTTTTCTTGATGACTCCAGGCATTATTAATTCAGATGATTCTAATTTTCTGTAGCATATTGATGTCCTTGGAGCCTACCTAGGAGGTCTAGAACAATTTATTTCAATAGGTATGGCTAGAATGCTATGCTTTAAAACTATTTACATGAAAACCCATTATAGATTTTATTGATCTTTTGTTTGTTTTCTGTTTTGTTTTTTTTTTTTTTTTTTTGGTGTATCCTTCATTTTTAGGAGACACCAAATGTTCAGATGTTCCTTCTCCCAGGTAAAATGTATCTGCTTTTAGCAACCACAAAACTAAAACTTTATTATTTTTTAAGTTATTCTGAGCATAGTTATTAGGATAAACTTGGATGCATTTAACATTTAGAACAAAACTAATAGAGGCTAAAACAAGATAGATTCTCATGCATAAGGATTCCAGAGGTAGGCTGTCCAAGATGAGTATAGCACATCTTGAATTTCTTAGGGATTCAGCCTCCTTCAAGCTCTCCACTGCAACATCCTCAGGGCATAGCTCTTACTGTCACAGCTCTAGATGATTCCTACCGCCATCATATCAGGGTTCCAGCCAGCAGACTGGAGGCAGGAAGGCAGAGAGCTGGGTCTCACCTTCATGGCATACTTCCTGGATGTCTTACAAAACAACATTTCTGCTTGTATTTCATTGGTCAAAGACTTGGCACACTTACAGTTGTAAGAAGACTGGGAAATATTGTTTTCATCTGGGTGCATGACTTTCCTGAACAAACTTGAGGTTCACCTAACTTGAAATGGAAGAAAGGATGTTGGGGTCAACCGCTAGCAATCTCTGCCATGTTCTAATACCAAATATCCACACCTATTAGAAATTGTGTAGAGATTTTGAGAAATGTGGGTTTCTCCTAGGAAGTAAACTGAATGGCACTTAATGCATGGACTTACCTATGTTAATCATCACAGGCCGTTGATAATTTTCCAGATTCTCAGCTGGGTTCTGAATACTACATTTGCTACATAAATGGTGTTTTCTCCACCACTGAGGAACTGTGGTGGCTGAAGTCATACTTATATATAAAACCCATTTGTGGAATTCAAAAAGTTTTAGTTTGCCCTACCGCATAGATGCATTCCAAATATGGGAGTTTCTTCTTAAAGTATGTGCTTCAAGCACATGGCAGAATTGTATGTTGCCTGAACAATTTGGATGGGAAACTTTTACATTCTGTTATATCTACTCCCCTTATCACTGTTCCTCAATTTACAGAATTTGTGCTAGGACTTACTAGAAATAATTTTTTCACATTACATAATTTTTAGAGTATAAACAAAATCTCATATTTGGGTTATTCCCTGCATTTTGTCTCTCTAAATTTATTCCTTGGGATATTTGAAACTCTGGGTGAAGAAGGTAAAGTACACGTGAAAATAGGATGCCAGTTTGTTTGTATAACATACTCGTGTTTGGCAGAATATCTGCGGACATTATTTCCTTGGGTCCCTAACATTTAGTTTAAAATCAAAACAACCCTTGGGTTGCCTGGGTGGCTCTGTCGGTTACATGTCCTACTTCAGCACAAATCATGATCTCATAGGTCATGGGTTCAAGCCCCATATTGGCCTCTGTGCCGACAGCTCAGAGCCTGGATTCTGCTTCGGATTCTCCCTCTCTCTCTGCAACACCCCCCCTCCAAAAAAAATAAATAAAAACATTAAAAAATCCAAACAACAGTTGCATGAACTGGACATGTATCTGATTCAGACCTGGTTCTCATGTCCTCAAGCCCCTGAATGACTAGTTCTCTGAGTAGCTCTTACGGCAGCACACATATCCTTCTGATGAATTGTACAGTCCCTGATTTAGCTGTGCCCGCAAATGTGACTTTTGCCTGTGAAGCAAATGTGGAAAGTGGAAACAGCAGTTAGCTCACTCCCAGGCTGATGAGTAACTGCTATGCACTCATTGAGTACCACAGGTTGTTTACAACTGTTCTACCTGGTGTTAGATATTTTGAATATGTCCCCTAGTAAGGATTACATAGATCTTTCCAGTCCTATACCAAGGACTCACCAAGGTAAGATTTCTAGCCCTTCTAGGAGGAAGTTTACCCCACACACTGTCTTCTGCACCTCAAGCTGTCCACCGGACAGGAGCCTGGCAAGTGTCAGCCAAGCCTGAGGAGACAGGTGCATGAGCTGGGGAATGATGCAGAATTCTTGTCCTCCACATTTGACATGGCCATTGTTCACTGTATTTTCACTCCGGCAGCTCCACCATTCCTGGCCTCAATACATTCACACGAAGTTTTAGCAGTGGGAGTAAATGCTTCCTTGATTTACCATTAAAAGTAAAAGGTAAAACAACAAGCTGGCATAGGCATGTGCCTTCTGCACCCTCTGCAGGAATCTACCCCCACTGTGTGTTCTGCCGGGCCCTTCACACATTACTGCAGGAGAAGAATCTGCTTAATGCTAAATGCAGACAGCTGCCTTCTTGCTTGCTTCACAAGGCATTTGCTCCCTCTGTGCCTGAGGGGGTGAGGGTGGGGGAGCATCCTGGCAAGCTGTCTGGTGTCTTGTGTAAGGATACTAATCCTATCAGGCCCTAATGAAGGGATCTAACCTCCATTACATTCTTACTCCAAATACAATCACACTTGGGGGTTAGGGCTTCAACATATAAATTTTGGGAAGACACATTCAGTCTATAACATCTGGATTTCATCTCAAACACCTGGGAGGGGCAATGGATCTCTCAAATTTCATTCTTGTTGTCAGGAAGATTTACTTGGAAACCAGTGACTTCTTTCCTTGAATTATTCCCATGGGCATGACCCTCACCTCCTAGCTTAGATCCTCAGCCTCAGAAGCTACTTCCATTTGGGTGGATGAATGATGGTAGAAGTCCCAGAAGAGACTCAGCTAAGTGCCTGAATGGAGTTGAAGTGGTGACATCCTGACAGTCCTTTGGGCTGAAGTTAAGAATGACCACGTTTCCAGGGCTAAAAGCAAGGCAGATAGATGTCCAGGCTCAGATACAAGTATTTGAAGTTGGAATTTCTCCAGGTAATACATAGGTTATGGTTGCTCTTGGGTGGGTGCAGGAGACAGCAGAGGAAATAGAAGATTATGTAAAGGTAAAGAAGTAAGACAAAAAGGAACTTGGCTGAGGAGCGAGATCTAGCTTTCATCTACAGCTCCAAAAAGGACCTGAGGTTTACATGTATGTACTTAGGCCCTGTATGTTCAAGATCTACACCTCACCCCAAATACTTGGTTCGGTGCCTTCCTGGCTCTTAAAACTCCTCTCGGGCTCTTAAAACTCGCTCACGTGCTCTCAGTATATGCATGTGAGCAAATACTGTAGGAGTTTCTTGTGCTCCCCATCCATTCCCTAGGAGGTTACCAGAGAGCACAGGTGTAGTCAGGGCAAACCAGTGGACTGAACTTGGATCTCTGGGGCACGCACTGCAAAGCTTTCTAGGTCCCCGTTCTTGGGGAGATTGCTCAGGCTTCTGTAACTCCAGAAAAGATATAGACCTCTTCCAGTTCTCCAAATACAATCACACTTGGGGGTTAGGGTAATACAACCCCAGAGGGTACAATTTGCACCCAAGTCTACATGAAAGGTGTCCTGGTGTTCTGGTGTGCATAGGCTGCAAGTTCATTTGAAGTGACCCCACCTCTACGCAGGGATTCCCTAGACCCGAAGGAATCAGTTACTGTACCCATCATCTCTGACAGTAGCAGAACTGAAAACAGCCAATGATGACAAGGCCAAGGTTTATTTGTGTGCTTGTGCAAAAAGTTTGATTTCCCTGCCATTTTATTGCTCTAGTACCTACCTTGATATTGGAAGTGACCTGTACTTTCATGGGTCTCCACTCATCAGATATCTTCTAGCTTTGCAAGAGGTGGTTAACTTAAGAAACATATATATTTATTCCAGCTAAATGCTGCGTTCATTCCCTTGAATATCTAAATCTCCTGTGGGGAAAATAGGTTAATAATTCTTCTATTTACAAGCCTGGCTTTGTGGTGGACCTAAAGTATGCAAAATTATTTAAATTAGGACTGGAAAGTACATGTGTCTCTGAAGCTTTCAAAGTGGCAAGAAAGACTTTTCCTTAATTATTTAAAATCTAGCAGTGATGCATGCTAATATTCAAGAATCTCTAATCCAGTGGTTCTCAAAATGTGGTCTCTGGAACAGCATCACAGGGAACTTGTTAGATATGCAAAGTATCAGCTCCTATTCCAGACCTACTGAATCAGAAAAACTCAGTGTGTGGGGGGAGGAGCAGGCAGTAATCCATGGCTTTTTTTGTTCATTTGTTTATTTTTGAGACAGAGAGAGACAGAGCACAAGCGGGGGAGGGGCAGAGGGAGAGGGAGACACAGAATCTGAAACAGGCTCTAGGCTCTGAGCTGTCAGCACAGAACCCGATGCGGGGCTGGAACCCACGAACCGCAAGATCATGACCTGAGACGAAGTCAGACACTTAACTGACTGAGTCACCCAGGTGCCCCTAGTAATCCATGTTTTAACAAGCCCTCCATGTAAGTCTGATTCATGCCTATGTTTGAGAAGCTGTGTTCCAGGTCTAGGAAAGTGATCCTCTGTCCTGGGTAGATATCAGAATTCCCTGGGGAGCTCTTAAAAAGTCTGATGCCCTGGCCATACCCCAGACAAATCAGAATCTCCTTGGGGGGAACTCAGGCATGAGTTCTCCTGATGATTATGATGTCTATTCGAGGCTTAATATTGTTTATTGTTTACCACTGCTCTAAGAGCAGTACTTCTCAAATTTCAGCATGTATAAAAACAACCTGGAGGACTCATTAAATATGTAGATTCACCCCCAGCGATTTTGAATTAGCGGACCAATGGAGAGGCCCGGGAATTTGTCATTTTAGCCAACAGCCCAGGTGACATGGTTGCAGAAGGTCCGTGGGCCACTCTCCTTAAGGAGCACTACCGTAGAGCCAGGACTACTTACAGAATCTTGAGGAAGGGCTGCACTTGTGGGTGGGAATGAAGAAGCCAGAGCTCTGAACCCTTAAAGTGCAGCCTAGAAGAATTCAGCAGATGACTGCATGGAGAAGATGGGAAATGAAACCACAGAAAGGTGCTAAGGCTGCTTCATTATGATGTCCCTGTTGACCATTGCTTTTACTGACCTGGTGGGCTAATGAGCTCTCATTGTGACCAAAATAATGATATCAGGAGACTGACCCCAATAACCCGTTAAATTGCACAGACCTGCGGGATGGGCGGGGGGAACTAGTGCATCCTAACAAAGTGAATACCCAAACCAGGAGCTGGGCAGCATGGAAACAACAGACTTTGGAGTCAGGCAGACCTAGATTTGAATGTGGAGGTTGACACTTGCTAGCTATGTGACCTTGGTCAACTTCCTCATCTCTCTGACTCTGTGTTCTGATCTATCAAATGAGGATGTGCATATCTCCTTCATAGGGTCATTATGAAGATGAACATGAAAAGCACTTGGCACCCACTAGCCTCATAACAGAGGGTAGCTATTGTTACTCTGCTAACCGTTTGCCTACCAGAGTCTATTTTCTAATGTATTTGTACTAGATGCCGTCCAGTAGCTTTGACGTCTTGAGAAATTCCTCCAGGTCCTCTGCATAGACTCGCAGAATCCACAACGAGCAGAGACATGAAAACCTGCTATTATCTTTAAAACCAAATAAAAGCAACTAAGAATAGATAGTCTGGGGAATACTTTCTCTGAGACTTGCACTTGGTTAAGTCCTCTCAGCTATTCCCCTCGAGTCTGTGAGCAAAGTATCCCCATAGCGATTCAACTGGTAAAAAGTAAACTTGGAAAAAGAATCTTAAATATTCTCCCATCTGTGTCCTAACTGTATGTTTAGGAAGAGTGTGTACAGTATATGCATTTTTTTTTTTACTGTGTTAACGTCAAGGCTAAATGCCGCTAAAGAGAATTTTACAGTGATTCAGACTGTGTTTCCTTATTCAAGAAAGCTCTTCTGAACTTTCTTCTGATAAGCCCGTGGAAATAAAAGAGGATAAGGTAGAGGAAAACATTAAGAATGAAAGTTGGGGGGCGCCTGGGTGGCTTAGTTGGTTAAGCGTCCAACTTTGGCTCAGGTCATGATCTCGCGGTTCGTGGGTTCAAGCCCCGCATCGGGCTCTGTGCTGACTGCCAGCTCAGAGCCTGGAGGCTGTTTCAGAGTCTGTATCTCCCTCTCTCTCTCTGACCCTCCCCTGCTCACGCTGTCTCTCTCTCTCTCTCTCTCCTAGAAATAAATAAAAATATTAAAAAAAAAAAAGAATGAAAGTTGGGATAGAAGTCAAGGAGCCACCCAGCTTTTTTGTTTGTTTGTTTCTTTGTGTTTTTTTTTTTTTTTTTTTTTTTTGTCTTTTCTTCAGACAGAAAAGTTAGGCTGACCTGAAGCAGATGGAGGCTTCTGTCAGCCTGAAGGAAAAAGTCAAAAGCTCTTTATTGCTCAGAGGCGTTCCTCCTAATCGGAGGGTGCGGTGGCTTCGGAGGGAGAGTCGCTGGGTTTCACTCCCTTGGTAATTACCGCTCAGACCCTTGAAGATGACAGTTGAGTCATCCTCTGCCCTCTCTTTTCCAGGGAAAAAAAATCCAGTTCCTTAAAACTTGCCTCATAGGCCCTGTCTTCCAACCTTTTAATCATGCTGGCCTCTGTGCACCCTGGCCACGCTCCCTGCCCGTCTTCTCCGCCGTGGCTCTCCCACCTGGCCCTGGTCCACGGATGACAGCCCCGCCACGCTGGCGGGAACAGGAAAGCCCCTCTGTTTCCACACGCGCTTGGAAGCCAAGAAAGGAGTTACCGGTGGTGGCCTAGCACCTCCCAGGCATTGTTCTGGGTGTAGAAAACTGCTGTCCACGCGGCGGCCGTCAGGGATGTAATGGGGCCGGAGACGATGGTGTCAAGTGCAAGCGGGCCCTGAGGCCCATTGTTGCCAGGTCCTCCCCTTTTTTTGAAATGTACTGCATTGTCACTATTTTAAATTTGAGCTGTAATTGACACAGAACATTGTATGAGTTGCAGGGTACAACATAATGATTCATTATTTGTATACACTGCAAAATGATCACGATAAGTCTACTTAACCATCTCTCACCGTGGGGTTCCATTCTTTTTCTTGTAATGAGAAATTTTATGATCTACTCTCTTAGCGACTTTCAAATACATAAACAGTATTATTCACTATAGTCATCAGGCTGGACAGTACATCACTGGGACTTATTTCTTTTATAAGTGGAAGTCTGTACCTTTTGACCCCTTCACCCATTTCACCCACTCCAACCCCTGCCTCTGGCAACTGCCAGTCTGTTCTCTGAATCTATGAGCTTGTTTTGTTTTTTTTTTTTCTTTTTTTAATTCCACATAGGAGTGAAATCATGTGGTATTTGTCTTTCTGTCTGACTTATTTCACTTAGCATAATGCCCTCAAGATCCATCCATGCTGTTGCAAATGGCAAGATTTCATTCTTTTATGGCTGAATAACATTCCATTATATATTTTATATATTTGTGTTTGTGTATGTGTGGGTTCTCCCCACTATTATCTTTTTCCATGAACGGGAGTGTTTTATATTGCTGTTTATTCCTTGCTTTTTTTTTTTTTTTAACTTAAGAATGTCTTTTGAACAACTGTAACATTCTTTTTAGACAGATCCCTATTGATGAAGGATCTGTTGTTTCCAGTGTTTTATAAGTAACGCTGCAGTGAAAACCCTGTGCATCATTTCACACATGCAGAAGGAAATCTATGGAATAAATGTAAGTGGACTTGCTAAATCCAAGGGTACATATATTTTTAATTTTTAAAGCTTGCCCAATCGCCCCCTCATCAAACCAAATTTATACCCTCACAAGCAATACATAGAATGCTATCATCCTGTTCTGTAAAAATCTACCTTCAAGTTTATTCGCCTACCTCCATGGTCACACTCCAGACAATCCAAAACCATTTCATTTCTGAAAGCCAACATTCAGACGTGCATCAAGTCTCTGTCACTCCATAATGGCCATGTTTTAGAGTACAAAAAGTAACCATAGATTTCAGAGTACAAAAAAATGCTTCAGAAATTCCATTATGAAGCATTTCTCATTATTAAAAAATCAGAGATGTATGCAAAGATGTGTTTATTTATATGTCCAGTACTCTTCCATTCTTAATGGCAAAGCATTGAAAATCACCTACAAAAGCAGAGTGGACTGGTTAAATAAATTATAATATAGTAATATACTACAATACTATGCAGCCACTAAAATTTGTGTTTTTGAAAAATATTTAACAATTTGGAAAAATATTTACACTAGACCATCAAGTGAAGAAGCATATGATGAGAGTTATAGGTAAGCATGCTCCCTATTTTAAAAATTTGAGGGCGCCTGGATAGCTTAGTCGGTTAAACGTCTGACTTCGGCTCAGGTCATGGTCTTACAGTTCGTGGGTTTGAGCCCCACGTCGTGCTCTGTGCTGACAACTCAGAGCCTGGAGCCTGCTTCAGATTCTGTGTCTCTTTCTATCTCTGCCCCTCCCTTGCTCACACTGTCTCTCAAAAATAAATAAACTTTAAAAAAAAAAATCTGTACGCACAAGGGAAAGGACTAAAAAGCACCCACAATATTTTAATAGTTGTTATCTGGTTGGGTCATGTGTGATTTTAATTACGTTTTTATATTTTTCTAAATTCTCAACAACAAATATGTACTTTAACTAGCTGTTAAAATGAATACTTAGAAAAAAGAAGAGAGTGGAAGGGAAGCAGGAAGAAACAGGACAGAGAAGAGAGAAGAAAGAGAGTGAGAACAGGGCTTTGGGGTCAGGACAGCTGAGTTTGGTTTCCAACGTTACTGTCTATGAGGCCAACCGTTTTAGGCCAAGTCATTTTATCTTCGTGTCTCAGCTTCTCTCTCATCAAATGGAAATAACAGTACTTACCCTGCCTTATAGAATTGCAAATACAAAGCAGTAGCGAAGGGGCTTGGGGGAAGGTACTGTATTTTGTAATAGGAGGTGGCATTATTGTTATTCATCGGAATATTGTTTAATCACAGCTACCTTTTCTGTAACTTGCGTTTTTAGACAAACAGATTTTTTTTTCATCTAAAACGGTTAAATCGAATGTACTATTTCCTCTGGGGCTTTCCAGGCATTTGAGCGAGAGACTGAAAGGTTCAGTCGGTCAATAAAGGTATCTGTTTTATTGAAACAAAAAATAAAAATTTCTCCCACTTACCAAGCTATCTGAAATCCCCATCTTCATACCTTTGGGATGACGTACTGAAAGCTGCATGCCAAAATCAAAAGTTATTTGAAAAAGATAATATTTCTTTCATGCTTTACATTCTGTGGAATAAAACATGTGGTCAGTGGTTTGTGAAGATAACAGGGAAGATGCGTCAAAGAGCTGAATCAGAGATCACTGCTTTAGGGAAAGGTATTTCTCACTCCATTGAGAGGGTCTGAGTAGCCAGCAGCTACCTTACAGCCTCAGATACCTACAATGAAACTACTGAACTTAGCATTTAATACTCTCCATGGGTTAGTTTCAAAGTGCCTTTGTAAGATTATTTGTAGTACACATTCTACCCTTCAGCCAAACTACAATACACTAGAGTCTTATTGTTCAAAATTTTAACATTTTTTTGTATTTTTGCCAAATAAGTATAAAATGGTATATGATTAGGGTCTTTATTTGCATGTCTCTAATCACTAATAATATTGAACATTTCTTCCTATGTTTATTGGCTTTTTGTGTTTCTGCTGTACTAATTTCTTTTGTTCTTTTTTTCTAATTTTAGGTATTTTTCTTATTGTTGGAAATTATTCCTGATACTACTCATTTTGATACTAATCATGTATGTATTCAAGTATTTTCTCTCAAGTTGACGTATCTCTTTCATTTCCTTTTCTTTAAGGTACCTTTTGATAAACAAAATATATTAATTTTAACATAATTTATCAATGTTTATAGCAGATGCTTTTTTAAAAATTTGTATAAGAAATCTTTTTAATTAAAAAAATTTTGGGGGTGCCTGGGTGGCTCAGTCGATTAAGCATCAAACTTTGGCTCAGGTCATGATCTCATGGTTAGTGGGTTCAAGCCTCACGTCAGGCTCTGTGCTGACAGCTCAGAGCCTGGAGCCTGCTTCAGATTCTGTGTCTCCCTCTCTCTCTCTGCCCCTCCCCTGCTCACACTCTCTCTCTCCCTCTCTCTCAAAATTAAATAAACCATTAAAAAAAATTTAAAGTTTATTTACTTATTTTTGAGAGAGAGATTGAGAGAGAGAGAGAGAGAGAGAGAGAGAGAGGCAGGCAGGGGAAGAAAGAGAGAGAAGAGAGAATTCAAGGCAGGCTCCATGCTGTCAGCACAGAACCTGATGCAGGGCTCAAACTCACAAACTGTGAGATCATGACCTGAGCCAAAATTGAATTAGACGCTGAGCCACCCGGGTGCTCCAAAAACCTTACGATTCTTAAGAAATCTTATAAGATTGCAAGGTCTAAATCATGTTTACATTTTTATTGAGGTATTACTAACATGCAGTGTTGTATTAGTTTCTGGTGTGCAATATAGTGACTCAACAATTCTATACGTCATTCAGTGCTCATCAAGTCCCTGTTACTTAATAATGGCCATGTCCTTCATTTTATAAAGATGTTTTTGCTAGGTATAGAATTCCATGTTGGGGCTTTTTGTGGGGAGGAAGGGACGATGGTCTCTCAGATCTGAGAATTCTCTGTTGACAACGTTTTTGTTTTCAGCATGCTAAGGTATACTTTGCTTTTCATTGTGCTAGAAATGTTATCTGCTAGCTCACGTTAATTTTGACAACTATTATTTTGCGCTCAGTTAGTTACTTCTGTCCTGGTTAAAATGCACATTTGCCAGCCTTTCCTGTTTTTAGTATTGTATTATCTATTATCCAAAATATTATCTAACTTTTTAGTATTTTTTATTAGATGCTGGACATTATCATTTTAACATTGTTGTCTATCTAGATTTTGTCATTCTTCTGATTTCTGTCTCCCCACTTCAGTGAGTCCTCTGAATTCTGCTTGGGCTTCCCTGCCTGCTACACAGTCTAGAAAGTGCCTCCATGCAGAAAGCCAGGGTGATCATAGATCAACTTTATTTGAGTCACTTTGCTCAGGGATCACTCCCCTGCACTACTCGTTTTCCAGTATCTGAAAGCATGATCTTTTCCTACACTTCATCCAATTTTCTAGTTGTTTGTGGAGAAAGCATAAGTCCAGTATAATTGACTCTGTCATTGTTTGCCAAAAGCAGAAATTTTGTTACATGATAAAAAGAACTATCCAACTAACAAGCAAATAAAGGCTTCCATGCATTAACCAAGGAAGAGTGTATCCTGAACCATGAAGTATGACTAGTTTAGTCCCACAACCTTGAGGCCCTTTGCGAAATAAACTGAAAACACCAACTCCACGTCTGTATTGTCTGTTATTGCCTTCAATGCTGAAAACCCACTTCTTTTAGCAACATACAATGGTTGCTACAATGCCCAGCTGCGGTGTCGGCACAGGGCTTCTGTGTTTCTCTGTTGTAAGCCCAACTCTCCTAAGTATCATAAAGAAGTACGAGATGCCATAGGAGTATTTATTATTTGGGATGGACACATAGAATCCTGGATAAATTCTTTCAGAAGAAAAAGCACGTACTCTTCCCTAGATTTTCCAAATTCACTCCATACTCACGTTATTCGTCCTCTCTTGAATTTCTCATTCCTGCCTATCGCTGTTAAAATTCTGCACCTTCCTCAATACTCAGATGATATATCACCCCCTTTACGTATTCTTTCCTTGTCAATATATTTAAATTGAGACTTTGTTTTCTCTCCTCTGTGTTTCTACACCTCTCGATTTATACTTCACACGGGATAATTATCAATTCTAACTTGTATTGCCTTAGCACACCTGTCACATGTACCCACCCACCCCAGTTCATTAAAGGAAGCACCCAATTATAATAACCTTTGTCATCTCCTAGCACATTGGACCATGCCTGTCCAATAGTAGCGCCTTGTAAATCACTTGTGAATGATGCAGGTACATGGAAAGGCCTCCAGGAGAAGCTGCCCTTCATTCACTTTTTTACCAAAATCCAGCTCTGTTCCTTGCAGTCTCTGAATGCAGGCACCAGTGTCCTCTGGCTGTGTGCTTCAAAGGTCAATGGTCCTGTTGTGGTTATAGCTCCTGCCAACTTCTCCTTACCCTCAGTTGCCATGGACACAGCATGTTCAGTGGAACTGCTGGTAACACTTCATGTTTCTTCTCCTTTTCATCTGTTCTGTTCCTCGGCCAATTCCCTGCCCTATTGTCTGTCTCTCTCAATCACTGAAGCTCTGGAAGCTTCTGTGAGCTAAGGATAACAGTGCTTTCCATGTGCGTACTTACCCATGAAGAGGAGGTATAGATGTGCTTAAATGATAGTTTCTCAGTCCCTTTCTGACGCAGTTTCCAACACTGAGGACACACTTTGCTCAGTGGCTTTTTGCCACTGCAACTTCTCCTCTCCTTAGTGTGTTGGCTTATTTGTCCCTGCCCACTGTGTGGCTGCAGAATTAGTCTTCAAATGGCTGATTCTTTGGGAGGCTAAGTGTGCTGGAGGTCACAGTGCAACTCAAACAGAGGAAGGTTTATTCATGTACTTTTGGATATTTGTTGTGAGCAGTCCATCCGAGATTTCTTGATGCCATTCAATGCCCTGGGTACTGGGGGTGCAAAGTTGAGTAAGTTTGGTCTCATGAAATTTATCACTCAGATAAGAATGTTGATAAAAAATAAACATGTGATGCATGACTGCACTAGCAGAGGATAGTAACGGGGTGCTCTGGAAATGTAAAGAGGGAATAACTCTGCCTAAGGAAAGTAGTATGGTATCTCAGTGTCCTTGGGAAGGGAACATCTAAGCTGGGTTTTCTAGAATGAATAAGAGTTCATTAAGTGGAGAAAGTAGGAGACATAGTTCAGCAGGAGGAAATAACATGTGCAAGGGCACAGAAACATGAAAGATTATGGTATGTGGTATGTTTGGGAGGGAGGCAGTGAGAGCAAATTGTTGGGAAAATAAACATGACCCAGACTGTACTTTTTATGACCTGCTAAGAAATATGGATTTGTTTTCATAGGCCTGTGTTTCCTATATAACAGCCATTTTTTCCACCACTTTCACGTTATCACCATGTATAATGTATAATACCTGTACCAATGTTTACTTAATACTTTTCTTTGAATCAAACTTAACTCACCTTATTTAAAATAGTATGGTCTGTAGCATTGGATTACTTTAAAAAGAATATATATCACATACATAAATTCCGAATCAGAATAGTAGAATGGATACCAGTGAACTCATTACTCAGTGTAAGAAGCAAGCATTGCTATCCAACTTAAGAACTAAAACACTTCTGGTTCTACTGCTCTATTTATATGCCTCTCCCCTGTGTCATCTCCTTGCCTCCCCCAAGAGATTACCACTCTTCTGTATTCTGTGTTCACTTTCTCTTGCTTTTTGAAGGATTTTATGTCCCATGAATAGATTCACAAGCAGCATATTGTAGATGGAGCTAGAGAGTAGTATGCTAAGTGAAATAAGTCAGCCAGAGAAAGACAAATACCATATGATTTCCCTCATATGTGGAATTTAAGAAACAAAACAGATGAACATATGGCAAGAGTGGGGGAAAGAGAAGAGAGGGAAACAAACCATAAGAGACCCTTAATAGTAGAGAACAAACTATGTGGGTTGACAGAAGGAGGTGGGTGGTGGATGGGCTAGATGGGTGATGGGTACTCAGGAGTGCACTTGTTGTGATGAGCACTGGGTATTGTATGTAAGTGATGAATCACTGAATTCTACTCCTGAAACTAATATTGCACTGTATGTTAGGTAAAATTTAAATTAAAAAATAAATAAATAAATAAACGTGAAGACTTAGTATGGAAAAAAGAATGTAAAATATCTCACCAATATTGTTATTTTATTTATTAAAAAAACACCAGTATGTTGTTTGTCTTTGTTTGGCTTTAAGCTATAAGCATTTGATTTGCGACAGCGTTGTGGAAGAAAGACCAGCACAGGAGCAAGCCTGGAGGCACGTAGCCCATTTAGAAGTGATTGTCATTGTCTGGAAAAGAAGTGATGAGAAGCTGGGTTAGGGCAACAGGAGGGAAAGGGTCAATATGAACTATGCCAAAGACAAGATTGCTGAACCCAAGGAATCATATAAAAAATATCTAGTATTAGCTTCTTTTTAAAAGCTTTATTTATTTTTTGAGAGAGAGAGAGAGAGAGAGAGCAGAGAGAGAGAGAATCCCAAGCAGACTCCGCAGAGTCTGATGCGGGCTTGATCTCACAAACTGTGAGATCATGACCTGAGCAGAAATCAAGGGTTGGGCATGCAACCAACTGAGCCACCCAGGCACCCCTATAGCATTAGCTTCATTAGAGATCTGCCCTTTGTGATATTTCTAATACTAGAAATACAAAATTCTTTGTTTAATTTTTTGATATAAAGGGTTTGTATTTTGACCCTTAATGTGCTAGTGGTTTCCTGTGGCTTCTAAGGAAAAGAGAAGAGCAAATTCATATGCCTCCCTTCTAGAAGGTCTGCTCTGTGACCTTTAAAGATAATTAAATAAAAGCCATGTCCCTTTGAGTGGTGTTTAAGGTGTGGTACCTCATGATACTACAAGGCAGCTGAACCCATACTGAGATCTTCATTTTTTAACTCCACAACAAGTCCTTCCCTCTAGGTCATAATGTCTTCAATTTGCTTTGTAATTCGCCACACCCAGACTTTCCCATATCTGTTTCTAAACAAAAATCTCACCATCTTTTTGTAATTTGTCGATACAGCATCGCTATTGTTTTCAGAGTGACTTTGGAAAGACCCAACAGTTTGGGGCAGTAATTGCAAACTGTGGTTAATTTAAGGCTGTCTACACCACAGGAGGGAGATTTTTAACTTTAAAATACTAAGTTGAATTAGCCAGTTTTATTGAGACCAGAGCAATTAACTTGTAATTTGTGGTTGGCTCGAAAAGACCGCTCACTGGAAGGGGAGTCTAGGTACTCCCCCAAGTCCTCACCCTGACCTCAATTGGGCAATTTGTGCAAAGCAAAGTGGCCTGGAAGAAGCACTCTCCAGCCAAGAGGACTCTCATGCTCTACCAATTATACTTGGAAACTGGTTCAAGTCATTGGAACAACCACACAGCAGGAGTGTAAAAAAATACAGTGATTACTTGTGAAAATACAGGCAGAATTCGGTCATTGTCAGGTTAATTTAAGTCATCTTTGCAGAGTCCATACCCCCTCCCCCACATCCCCCATCATTTAATCAAGTACTTTTCTTAGTTTGAGCCAGACTTGTTTTCAGCAAACTATTTGACAGACTAGGAAAGCCAGTTATTGGGAGAAAAACATCTTGGATAAATTAGCCCTGTTCATCAGTGGTGGAATTCGGATAGTCTCCAGTGGTTCCTCATGCCTCCATGTGGCTGTGCCCTCTTGGACGACTCAATTCAATTACTTTAACATTTATTTAATGCTTATTACATAAAAGTTCTGTTCCTGGAGGCCTGCTAATGCCATATTACTTTCCTAACAAACTGGGCAACTTGGGAAGATCTCAAACAGGTTATATAATAGGATCCTCTATCTCATTCTGGGGAAGTGACAGTATTTGTCTCAAAAACAAAATTGGACAGCTTAGGGACAGGAGGGAGGGTGTGAGCCACTGCAAATGGAGAAGTTGAGGAGAGTGGCTCTGTTGTTCCATCCTGCCCAGTGGAAATTCTGACAAACTTGAAGCATGAAGCCGAGTGCAGAAAGGAATTTGGTGGTTTAGGGCCTTGGGAGGTATGATCGTAGGCTCTACTGATGCTAGATAAAAACCTGGGACTTAATTCTACCAGCATATGATACATTCAGGATTTTGTGGCCACCTTGATGGGTTGGCACACATTCCTTTTGAATCCCTGTTCACCCAGCCATTAATTTTATTTGATTATATACTTCTAGTCTGGACTTTTCCTCTCTGAATGAGAGAGTTTAGCTTCGTTTTTATTTTTTTTATTTTTTAATGTTTTTTATTTATTTCTAGGAGAGAGAGAGAGAGACAGCGTGAGCAGGGGAGGGTCAGAGAGAGAGGGAGCCACAGACTGAAACAGGCTCCAGGCTCTGAGCTGGCAGTCAGCACAGAGCCCGACACGGGGCTCGAACCCACGAACCGCGAGGTCATGACCTAAGCGAAAGTCGGACGCTTAACCGACTAAGCCACCCAGGCGCCCCTCGTTTTTATTTTTTATATCCTGGTGATTGATGGTGGGGAGGGGAAGGATGAGACAGGAAGCAGATAGATACGCTGACAGAAAATGACAAAATATGATTTTAATGTTTAAGTCAGAACAACAAAAAGCTCTTTGTGTTGTGATATTATTTGGTACTAAAGAGGAACACAGATGTAATTAAGCCTTTCAACTCAATGTTTTATCCAGAGACATCTTTTCAGAGAGTCAGGTAGTATTTATCTCATAAAAGCAGGCCTGGGTTATGGAGCTCATTTATGTGACAGCTGTTATAACCAGGATGTCTGGACCTAGGAGCCAGAAATATGGTCCCAAAATGAACTTCTCAATACCCGTGGCATAAGGGAGTGAGTTATGCATATGCAGGGGGAACAATATCTCACATCTGCACAGTGCTTTTTTGCTTCTTTCAAAGCACTTTCACATCCTTTAGAACATGAAATTATGTTGTTTTCTAAAATTTATTGTTAATTCCGTTTATCCGATGGTCATTTGGCCACTGTTCTCTAGTCTGTGTTGTTGAACTGAGTTTAACTAAGAATCATAAGGTCAGAAAGGACATTTGGTGACACTTTGGTCTGGGGCTTGGACTGTGAGTAGATCTTCTAAAGTTCTTCCTTGAGGGGCTTCTGGGGGGCTGCGACTGAGCATCTGACTTTGGTTCCGGTCATGATCTCACGGGTCCATGAGTTAGAGCCCCACATCGGGCTCTCTGCTGTCAGTGTGGGGCCTGCTTCGGATCCTCTGTCCCTGCTTTTGCCCCTCCCCTGCTTGCACTCTCCCCACAATAAATAAATTAAAAAACTTTTAGGTTCTTCTTTGAAATGCAAATACCCCTTGGAAAGCTATGTTCCTAGGCAACAGCTGAAGATGTGATTGTTCACATCTTAGCATGGATTACTTGGCAGTGACCTGAAGAAAGAGGTGGGGGGGGGGGCTTTCAAGGTGGTTAAAAAAGTTAGCTAGAGTAAGAGACTACCTCCAGGAGGGGAGGGAGCACTCACCAGGGCTACCAGAGACAAAGTCTGTCTCTCCAGGGGCAAAATGCATTCGTTCCGTGCTTCTCAAGACAGAGCAACAGCACACTCGGCTTATTTGCTGGGCCAGCCTACTCATTCTGTCCCAAGACTCTATAACTAAGTTCTCTGCAGGCAGGGGCTCTTGTCCTTCCTCATGGCTTTCCTGTTCCTCAGGATATGGTAGAGACTCAGGAACTATGTACAGCATGAATGAACACTTTAACCCATAACTGCATGCCTGGTTGTAATAGGCAAGCTTCTCTCTTTAGGCCATCCTTGCTGTCAAAAGGAATGGCTCTAAGGGCTCCTGGATGGCTCAGTCGATTGAGCGTCTGGCTCTTGATTTTGGCTCAGGTCATGATCTGAGAGCTGTGAGACTGGGCCCCACATCAGGCTCTACACTGAGTGTGAAGCCTGCTTGGGATTCTCTCTCTCTGTCTTTTTGCCCCTCTCCCCTGCTTATGCACTCTCTCTAAAATTTTTTTTAAAAAGGGAATGACTCTGGAGCATGCCAGAGTTTTGAAATGTTTCTTTGTCTTAATCCTCTAGGAAAAAAAGTATCCAATTTCCCTGTGGGATAATACAAGTAATGGAAAGACAACACTTACTGAGTTGGAATCAAGAGTCCAGCAAGGCCCTCTCACTTCGTACAGATTAATTTAACTCATTCTTGCCACAGCCCTCCGAGGCAAGTGCTACTATTGGTCACCAATTAAATTTTTTTTAAAAGACACAAAATTTAAGTCTAATTGTAAACAAATGCTGCTTTCTTTCTTTCAGAAAAAAGTTCTGAATGACAATGACAAAGGACTTTCTCCTATTTGTTTTTGTCCAACTTCAGTGGACACTCAATAAAAATTAAATGCGATTTAAAAAAAAAAGACAAAAAGAGGAATTCATCTCTGAATAGCCTAGCATAGTGTCCAAGTATATCATTGCATAACAATCTATTAACAAACCCCTAAAATCCACATGAATGTGGAGCTGCATTAGAAATAAAACTAAAGAAGTGTTGGGTCCTGGGGCATCTGGGCAACTCAGTCCATTAAGCATCTGACTCTTCATGTCGACTCAGGTCATGACTTTGTGGTTCGTGAGTTTGAGTCCCACGGCAGGCTCTATGCTGACAACGTGGAGCCTGTTTGAGATTCTCTCTCTCTCTCTCTCTCTCCCTCCCTCCCTCTCTCTTTCTCTGTCCTTCCCCACTCCCCTCAAAATAAATAAATAAACAAACAAAAAAGAAGGATCCAAGACAGCACAACTATATCCACCAGGTGGCACTAGTGTCTCTAAATGTGGGGCTTGCTAGAGCACACTTCCATTGTCCTGTCAGCGCCCTGGGCAAAAAGATTCAGGTTTTCTAGGCCCATGGCTTTGGATCCGGGGCTAATCTAGGAGATGCCGGACACCAGTGCACTCTGCCTATTTTGCTATCAGAGGAGGAAAGTTCTCAGGTGCATAATCACCGCGGTGTAGTGGATAGATGCAGGTCTGTTTCAAATCCAAATTCAAATGCAGGTTTCTTCAAATCCCAGCCTTGCTCATTGCTATTGTATGACCTTGGTAAAGTTACTCAACCTTTCTGTGACCCAAGATCCTCATCTGTGAAATGAGAACAATTGTGGTACCTACTTCATTCCCCATCACCTGTTATAAGAGTGCTTCGCTCCCAGAAGACCCAAATGCATGTTCCATGAAATGGAATTGATAATATGACCTTTCAGTAGATGGACACTTAAATGTAGTCAACATTTTACTGGGCTCAGAATATACCATCAGGGAGATGAGTTTTAGTCTGAAGTGCTAAGGTAAAGCTATGACTCTTTACGAGATGTAAGATGGTCACTAGAAGCAGAAAATGGATTTAATGTCTGCAGTGAGCTTATCACTTCTCTATGTTCTGCTGCAAAGATGAGCAGGGCAGCCATTACCCTCCCCCTCATGAAGTTTCTAACCCAGCAAGGAAGATGCGTGTTAAACAAATACCGACTCAAAAGTATACAATTATAAATGTGCAAAGTACCGGGTCTTACAGGAATGTAAACCAGATGAGCCTAACTGGGTCTACAGCTCAGGAAAAGTGTCAAAGAGGAAGTGATAGTACAAGGTACTCGTGGTAATTAGCCTAAAAGAGGGATATGCATTCCAGGCAAAAGAAATGGTATTTGCACAGGCCAGTAAGTGGGAAGTAGCCTGCTCAAGGCAAACAACTGAGAGCATTCCAGGATATATAGCTCATGGGGAGAAAAAGTAGTATGGAGAGGCTCGAACCTGGAGAGGTTGCTTGTTGGGCAATAAGTATTGAAACATTTTAAATAGGAAGAAGACACGAGTGTGGGCACTGTTTTTAAAAGATGTTATGACTGAAATGGGGAGGCTGGATAGAATAGGTAAGACGTGATCGGGAGGAACCAGTGCAAAAGCTTTTGTTTTACTTTAGCCCGATGATGATGGCAGCCTTCACAGCACGGCAGTGTGAGAAGTAAGGGAGATGGTTCATTTTCAGAAATACCAAATAAAAGCTGTGCTGTCTAACTAACAATAAATGTACAGCCTATTGGAAATATGTACGAGCCCATCCCCTGCAACGAAGTCCCAGATCCGTAGCCACTTCATTTCCTGGTTTTTCTTCCCCTCTCTGTTTTGCAGGCTTGTTTTCACAGGCCTTGCAATGAGCATGAACCCAAGAATAAAGGGAGGAGGGACTGAAAATCCTTCTGTTGCCTCAGGGAATGTACATTTGTTCCAGTTAGACTCCAGTTTGCTTTACATGGGCATAGGCAACCTCCCAGCAAGGCTGTAACGTCTGTAGCGCTTCCGCCAGTGAGGAACCAGGGGAGGGACTTGCACACTAGGAGATAAATTGTCTGCTGTGACTGTCCAGGCTCTGCCTGTCTGTCAGACACCCGCTCTTACAAGAACATGGATTAAAGCCCTGCTTCACTGTGCTCCAGGTCTCCGCATCTCTCCGTTGATTGGGTTGATGGGCTTATTTGTAACAGCAGGAAGTGATCGATGAGATGTGTGAGAGGGAGGAGTCCTGGTTTCTGGCTTGAACAAGAAGATTGATGATATTACCATTTCCCAAGGTAGAAAATGTTGGAAGAGGTAGCAGTTTTGGAAGAAAACTCTTGTGTTTATTTCAGGATATTTGGAGTCTGAGGCACTTAACAAATATTCAACAGAAGCTGTTAAGAAGGCACATACATGTGTCAAGCTCAAAAGAAAGATGACAGCTGTTCATCCAGATTTAAGTCTTACCAATATACAGAGATAATGGAAACCCTGAAGAAAACTTCTAAGGAGCAAGTCAGATGGGACAAGAGAAGTTGTCCTGGGACAGTTCTTGAGGAAACTTCACCATTTTCTAAGTTGGTAGAGGTTAGGAATCAATAATCAGTAATGAAAACAGAGACTGAGCTCAGAGGTACAGGAGGAAAACCAGAAAGTCCAGTTCCCCTCCCACCAAAAAATGATTATGAAAGAGGAAAAAGTCAATGGTATTGAAAGCTATGGAGAAGTCAGGGAAGCTAGGAACTAAAATGTGTTCCTTGGACTCGGGGACAAGGAGGTCACTGGTGACCTTGGTGTGATCAGTTTTTTTTTTTTCTTTCATAGTTTATTGTCAGGTTGGTTTCCATATAATACCCAGTGCTCATCCCAACAAATGCCCTCCTCCATGCCCATCACCCCCCTTCCCCTCCCCCCCACCCCTATTAGCCCTCAGTTTGTTCTCAGCATTCAAGAGTCTCTCATGGTTTGCCTCCCTCCCTCTCCCCACTATTTCTCCCTTCTCCTCCTCCATGGTCCTCTGTTAAGTTTCTTCTGACCCACTTATAAGTGAAAACATATGGTATCTGTCCTTCTCTGCCCGACTTTTTTCTCTTAGCATAACACCCTCGAGTTCCATCCACGTTGCTACACATGGCCAGATTTCATTCTTTCTCATTGCCATGCAGTATTCTATCGTATAGATAAACCACATCTTCTTCATCCATTCGTCAGTTGATGGACATTTAGGCTCTTCCATGATTTGGCTATTGTTGAAAGTGCTTCTATGAACATTGGAGTACATGTGCCTGGTGGGATTAGTTTTATGGCACATTGAAGGCTGAGGCCAGAGTGTGATGAGCTGAGAAGTTAAACGTGAGGTAGAGAAATGGTGATAATATATGCTGAAAACATTTTCTAGAAATTTGGCTGGGACGGTAAAGTAGAGGAAGGGCTTTTTTTTTTCCCCAAGGGGAGAAACATGAGCAATTTTAATGCTGATACAGCAAAGCTGTGGGGGGGGGGGGGAGAGAGAGAGAGAGAGAGAGATGTTGAAAATGCAGGCAAGAGAAAGATGCGTCAGAAGGCAGCAGGGGATTGGACCTGGGACCCAGGAGGAAGGACAACTTCCTCCTGAGAAGCCCAAGAATGAAGTAAGCTCAAGAATGCTTGGAGCATTGGTACCGGAAACTGCTGTGGTTGTCTCTTAGACACAAAGGGTGTCATGAGCTGACGGTCAGCGAGGATGAGGTGGGAACAGAGCGAAGATTTGACATAGTCGACGTGCTAAGCTAGATGAGCGCCCAAGTGAAGTTGCTGACTGCTGACTTACAGTCACACGAATAGAAGGTGAGTGATGTCTGTGGCCTAGAGGTTACTCAGAGATGGTGGGGTGTTGGGTGCGTCCGCTCACACGTGTGCGTCTGCTCTGTGCCAGCCCCTCTGCCTTGCGCCGGGCACTACCGGCAGATGTCAACAGGCCAGACGACGGCGAGGTAATTCTGGGTGTTAATGGAAGAGTGACTTAACTCAGGAACCACAGAATCTTAGCTGTGTTGAGGGACGAAAGACTTCTCCTTTGGCCTCTAAGCTCCTGAGCCTGGACCTGGGAATGAAACTGACAAAAGACGAACGTTCAGGTCTAACCTGGTGTTCATGCTTTCCTGCGGCACAGGAGCCTTCGGAGAAAAGGCATCTGACCCAAGGAAGCGGAGAGTTCGGAGAGCTCATAGCCGCTTCAGCAAAGAACCATACACTGCAGAGATGCCACAGGACCAAGAACAAAGGGTTTGGAGCCAGGGGCAGTAAATTGTAGGACAGCAACAAATAGATACATGGGGAAACTAGTGAAAGATAAGGGTTTTTTTTTTTAAGGGTTTTGTTTATACAGATTCCTCTCGTTTCCAGTGATAAGAACGTTCTCCTTTTCCTGGCACAGAGGGCATCTCTCTCATGGGACATTTATGTCCTGCTTTTAAGTAGAAGCAGGAGGGCAGAGAGTCCTTTGGGCACATGCTGTTTCTTCTGCTCAAAATAATTAATACGCATTGTTGGGGGTGGTAAGTTCTGAACCCCTTCCACTCAACAGGGAGGAAAGTGAAGGAAAGAGAGAGGGAATGAAAATGGAGACAGCAGAGTGAGAAAGCCCCTGGAGGTCTCGTATGAAATGAAAGAGCAGGTATCCTGGGGTATTGTCACCACAGAAGAATTGTGGCCAGAGACTGAGATTTCTGAGTTCTTCACGTGAACTGTTAATATGGCTGAGGTGAAGGAGGGATGATTTCCCAGCAAACAGAGTGACCATTTTAACATACCAATGCGAACATGTCACACTTACACATAAAACTCCAGGTTGTTCTTATGAAAAGAAAAACAGCAAAATTCTTAACACTTTCTGTAAGGTTCTGCTTTCTACTTCCAGCTTTACTTCATGATACCCTTCCAGCCATTCTGGTCTCCAATCTTTGAAAAATGCTGTTTCTTTGATGTGGGCTCCCATTCTCTCCTAGCCCTCAAGTTAACTGTCAGGTTAGCCCCTACTCAACCTTCAATATTTAGGTATCAGCTTATTGCCACAGCCTCAAAAAGAGCCTCCTTTGCCTCAGGCTAGTTTCATGAACTTTTCCCTCGTAGCAATTATTGTATGTTATCATGTATTTGATCCTTAAAAAGTTGTTTTTGTGGAGTGTCTGGGTGGTTCAGTAGGTAAAGCATCATATTCTTGATATCGCCTCAGGTCATGATCTCTTAGTCATGAACTTGAGCCCTGTGTTGAGCCCCACACCAGTCTCCATGTGGAATGTGAAGCCTGCTTGGGACTCTCTCTCTTCCTCTCTCTCTGTCCCTCCCCTGCTTGTGCCCACATGTGCATGTGTGCACACGCATGTGCACGCGTGCGCGCGCGCACACACACACACTCTCTCTCTCAAAATACATAAAGAAATAAATATTTTTTAAAAATTTATTTTTGGGACACCTCAGTGGCTCAGTTGGTTGAGTGTCTTACTTCAGCTCAGGTCATGATCTCACACTTGGTGAGTTCGAGCCTTGTGTCAGGCTCTGTGCTGACAGTACAGAGCCTGGAGCCTGCTTCAGATTCTGTGTCTCCCTCTCTGCTCCTCCTCCACTTTCTCTCTGTCTCTCAAAAATGAATAAACGTTAAACAATTTTTAAGTTATTTTTAACTTAATTTTAACTGTCTCCTGCACCAAATCACGAGCCCCATGAGAGTAGCAAGTATACATGCTTTACTTCTTATTGTATCCCAGCCATGAGTCCTGAGTATATACTATGTACTTGATAATTATTCATTATTTAGTAAGATTTAGTTGAATAAAAGATGAACTTACCCAAAGTAAGTTGGACTTGCTGAGAATAATAATATTAAGATTTGTAAAATGTGCTCACTAAATTTTCTACCCTTGTGACATTTGCATGTATGTCACAATGGATGAATGACACCAATGCGTATGACTGATGGCAAAGAATACAAAAGCGAAAGCGAAAAAAAAAATACAGAAATGTAGAGATAGTGATATAACACGAGAGGTAACACAGCATGGAGATCTGATACCCAGGAATCTCCCCCAGGGTTTTGCGTGTAGACTGCGGGATGCAACAGGGCAAAATGGCCCCGTTTTCATAGGAGGCTGCATTCTGTTCTGATCTTTCTTCTTGCCTGAGTGTTGTGGAAATTCTAGCTACCTACATGCCTACCCACCAGAAGCAAGTAGTGTGTGGGAGCCAACCAGGGCACATCCTTGAGAATCAACTGCCAGACTGAGTGAAGAGAAGGCCGGGTTCTCAGGGGTATCTTCCAGCAGGCTTGAGGCCAGTCTGGGTTTGTGAAAAGGGATGGATTTTCTACACACATATTGTCATGTATCTTTTCTTGCATTGATGTCTAGTCTCTGCAGCTGGACTGCAAGATATTCAAGGCTGGAAAGTAGCTCTTTCCTGTCTTCTTTTTTCCTATTCAGCACCCTGTACATGACAGGCCCCATTTTTGAGAGAACCCTTATGGAATAGGATGTGCATAGTTGTTTCATTTATACATTATTGGCCAGACCATCAGTTTAAGAGTCTCTCAAGTCTGACTTCATTTGTAAATTACGCCAAATATTCGTTTGTCACATTAAGAGATAGCAAATATTTGTCAAGCCCCCACCACAAACATACAAGGCCTTACTTCTATCTCTTCCTGAAGTGCAGTCCTTGTTGTTAAGTAGCTTATTATGGGAGGTGCAGACAAGATGTGGGTGTGTAAATTGAATATGCATTGACTTTAGGAAAACACATAGGAGGTTTTGTTGCTTGTTATTTTAAATCCATGTATAATCTGACTGCAAAACTAACAAATGTGTATCTGAGAAAATTTGCAAAAGTTTGAAGTAAACAAATTGCACCCAATAGCTCAGAACTTGTAAAATTAGAAGTAGTCAATGTTAACATTTTGGTATATATCAAAAGGTATGCATTGTAAAAATGTATTGTTATCTATTGGAGTGTGTTTAAGAAATCCCTGATACACTAGGATGTGTGCATGTGCATGTGCATGTGCACGCGAGTGCGCGCATGTGTGTGTCTGTGTGTGTGATTTTTCCTTCCTCTTTTTAAGAGAATGGTATTTAGGGATGATGGTCTTTGAGAGTTTCAGTGACTAAATGTATTCAGTGACCACATACAGTACATAACAAAAGAAATTTGAAAATGTATTGCTGATTAGAAAAAGTTAAGGGGCACCTCGGCGGCTCAGTCGGTTAAGCATCTGACTGTTGATTTTGTTTCAGGTCATGATCTCATGACTCATGAGATTAAGTCCCACATTGGGTTCCTCATCGACAGTGAGGTGCCTGCTTAAGATTCTCACTCTCTCCCTCTCTCTCTGCCCCTCCCCCTTCTCAAAATAGATAAACTTTTAAAAAATTTGCAAAAAAGAAAAGTTAAAAATTCGATTTCTGGTGACTGGGTGGTGGAAAACCAACTAAGACATATATTTGAATCTAATCTATGATGTATCCATAAAAATAGCTCTGTGGGTTAACTGAAATGTCACCCCCTCCCTGAGGCCCTCCCGTCTTCCCTCTAGCTGAGTTAGCCAACTGGCTCCTCTATGCTCCCAAACATTTTCACTATCTATGTTTAACAATATATTCATTATTTTAATACAAATAATACATACTTCTACTTCTATATTATATTTAAGGGAGGATGTATAGTGTTGTGATTAAGAACATAGATTTTGGATTGGATTGATACAGCCCAAGTTCAAAGTCCAGCCTTATCATTTGCTAGCTATATGACCTTGGACAAGCTATTTAGCCTATCTGAACCTGTGTCCCATCTGAAAAATGGGAATAATAGCACTTACTTCACAGAACTGTTGTGAGAGACAAGTAGGACAATATTTGCAACATGCTGACCCGCCCCCAAACACAGTCAATAAATAATAGGTATAATTATTTTTATTACAGAACTTGCCGTGTTGCATTGCAAGAACTAGTTTAGGAATGCTTTTGTCCCTTGACCGTAAACATTCAGACAGCAGGCCCTGGGTCCTGACCTCTCTCCTTCCCTGCAGAGTAGCTTATGAACAGTAAGCAAAATGTAAGTAAATCTGTATGTGTTTGCTGGAAGATAAGATAGCCATGGAAAGTGCCAGACCAAATGCTTTACGCTCAAAAGTACTGTATCCTTACTGAGAGTTTTAGAACAAGTTCTAACTATAAACCCTTGACTCTTAAAATCAACATTATCCAGGGCCATTTCCACACTTAAGCTAATGCTAAATGAGCACTCCGTTTTTATCTCAAAAGTTTACATTGTATTTAAACCATTCTATGAGGTCGATATTATTTCTTCTTTAACACGTGAGGAAATCGAGGCCGGAAATGGTGATGTGAGCTCTGTGATTTCTGAGACTTTGTTAGGGTCCTCAAGAAAGTCCTGGCTCTCTGTCTTTCCATTTGAGTACCTAGGAAGGCAGTGAGGAAAAGAAACACCCAGATGTTTTTCTTTCTCTTTAGGAAAACATTTTATTTATTTTGCATTCCCTTGTCTCTTCTGGATAAACAAACAAAAGAAATTCTTGCTTCATTCATGATTTTACCCCTGCTGAGGTCCAGGACGGGATTTGTTCCCTGCAGAGCCCCGTTAGGACACTGATGGAGGTGTTAGTGCTCCACTGAGTACCCCAAGCAGTAATTCTTAAGACAGGTTTGAAATAGACTTTCAATACATTAAAATAATAATAACAATAATTTGTATCCCATCTATGTGTATAAAAACAATCAAATCATCTGTGAAATCATAAAACTACCAATAAGCTAATTGAAATCGAGAGTGGAGGGTATTAAGAATTTTTCAAAAAGCAATTGACTCTCAAAGAGAATATTTTATCCCATGTGATGGTGCTGTTATGTTAATGAAATTTATCAGTCCCTTGTTCATGTTGCCTGCATGAGTGAAAGATATTTTAGAAATAAGAAAAACCTTGACATGATTTTACTTCAAGGAAGCTGATTGGAATCTGTCCAGATTCCACATTTGTTCCTATTGACCAGAAGTCTTCTGACTTGGGAAAATATTTTTATTTCTCTCCCCCTTTTCTAAATGTCCTACAAAGACCTACGTTAGGATGGGAAACATTTTCTGAGTCCCCAAGGAGTCTTCCATTTGCCTGAAAGATACAGTGGAACTGCGCGCTAGGCAGGGGCCCCTCAAAGAGGCAGATGCCTCAGAATAACCTTTTCAAACATTCTATGCATACTTTCTTCATTCATACTAACATCTGCCACATGATAGATACAATGTGATTCTGAAGAGCATTTATGATTTTCCTTTCACATACATATTAAAAGATTGCCCCCAAATTGTCACTTTTAAGAGCACAGTTGCATGGTGCCTGGCTATTTATTCTTTAAAAAGTCGGTTTCAGTTTACTTCTGGAATTAGAGAAATAGCAGAGTCTGCTACATTAGATAGAGATCAATTTTTAGTCTTCTCTCAGGAAATAAATAAATCAAAAGGAATGAGGAAAGAAAAAAACTGACCAGTTCCCTGAAATAGGAATTTTGCCTTATTTTTGCTAACATTCCCATAATAATAGTAAGCTAGAACACATTAAGTAGGAAAATGAATTCCATCTACTGAAACTGTTTTCTGATGTACTAACAAGAATTCACACGTGAAATATGTAGTGAATTTTTAAATCAGTTTAACCATAAAGATAGCTGGTGTCATAAAGGTAGCAGTGTTTTCTGTAGTGAAACAGGTAGCCCTTCTTTGGAAAAATACTTTGAGAGATACTATCATTGCAGAATTTTGTCCTGGAATTCAGGATGGAATTGCCTCTGCTTTAGCTTTTGGAGGGAGATGATATTCTGAATGGATGAAATAAGAAGTGCAGTGTCCTAAGAGTGGTAGATAATGTCTTCACTCAAGGTACTGATCAAATGTTTGGTAAATGAATGATGGAGAACATTATTGGTTGTTTGGGGTGTAAGGGTTTCCATTTGGGATATTGCAGAGTAATGTGTCTCATTTACTTCCTTTTTTTTGTTTTTAAATGTTTTATTTATTTTTGAGAGAGAGAGAGAGACAGCATGAGCAGGGGAGGGTCAGAGAGAGAGGGAGACATAGAATCTGAAAACAGGCTCCAGTCTCTGAACTAGCTGTCAGCACAGAGCTCAACGCGGGGCTCGAACCCACGAACCATGAGATCATGACCTGAGCTGAAGTCGGAGACTTAACCAACTGAGCCACGCAGGCGCCCCCTCATTTACTTCCTTTAGGAGTGGGCTTATTCTTCCTTTTTTCCTTCATTTATCTGTTGATGCCTGCTGTATGTCAGGATCTGTCCTTGGAACTGAAAATACAACTATCGCTCTTAGAGATCTTACTCTTAGACGGCTGACATCCTAAGAGATGTCAAAACAAACAAACAAACAAAACTTTAGTCAGTCAATAACCTCAGGCTGAAAAAGTGTTCATGACTCTGATCCTGTCTGCATCAAAGTTAGGACATGCCTGGTATGAGAAGCAGCAAAGATGGCCTCTTGCGGGAGCTCCTCTCTCTGGACCTTTCCTAGGGGGCTGATTGGCTCAACCTTTATCATCTGAGGCACACAGTTAAAACACTGGACAGGAGAAGGGACTGCACTGAAAAAAAAAAACAACCCCAAATTTTCAGGATAATAAATGAATCTCTTATGCCTTCTTTAAAAAAAAAATGCTCATGGGGCACCTGGGTGGCCAGTTGGTCCAGTGTCCGACTTCGGCTCAGGTCATGATCTCGCGGTTCATGGGTTTGAGCCCCGCGTTGGGCTCTGTGCTGACAGCTAGCTCAGAGCCTGAAACCTTTCTCAGATTCTGTGTCTCCCTCTCTCTCTGACCCTCCCCTGCTCACACTGTTTCTCTCTCTCTCTCTCAGGAAGAAATAAAATTAAGAAAATTAAAAAAAATGCTCATTTAGGAATGTTAGGCTTTAGTTCACATGGTTGTATCTACCATCAGAAAAATTGGTCATTTTAAAGGAATAGACTTCCTTGAGGACAATGGATATATGATTGATTCTATAGAACAGTGGTTATTATACAAGTCTCCTGTCTTCCCTGCCTGCCCCTTCTCCCCACCTTTGTCATCACCATCCTTCCTTGTTTTGCTTTATATATTATGTATTATATATATTATAATCAAGTAAAAAGTAGGGTTTGGAGTCTGCATTTACAATAAGGCTAGCCCACATCATCTTCTGATACCAGACCATTTTCACTTCATTTGTGGCTCTGCAAAAATGGTGCTATGTCACTCTAGCTTTCCATGTTAAAGTAGTCATAATTTGCCTTTTTTAAAAATAAATGTTTTATTTATTTTTGAGAGAGAGGAGAGAGAGAGAGAGCACAAGCCAGGGAGGGGCCAGGAGAGAGGAGGACAGAAGATCCAAAGCAGGCTCTATGCTGACAGCAGCAAGGCCAATGTCGGGTTGGAACTCAGGAACCGTGAGATCATGACCTGAGCCAAAGTCAGACATTCAACCAACTGAGCCACCCAGGTGCCCCATAATTTGCCTTTTATGACCAATATTTTTCTACCATGAAGAAGGAAGGAGTCAAAGTCTGGTTTCATTTGTTGCCAGTGGTTCTAGTTTAGGCAAGCCCATCAAGCAGCTAGCTACAGATGGGGGAGGTCCCTAACCAAGAGATTGTTTGACCTCCAGCTTCAGATTTTAAATGCCTGGGCTGTTGAATTAGAATCCACATGTATGACTCTGATGCTGGGGTGTTATTGCAGAGCCGGTGTTGGATTTATTTTCCAAGTGGGTCCACTGTTGTCACGTGTGAGCCATTGTCACCTTTCCTATGAACCAGTGTGACTCTATCCTGAAGAACAAGGACACGGAATGGAGCCAGTCCAGCAGTACCTAGGGACTGCTTAGCGCCTTCTTAGTGCCCTGGGCAGGACCATGCCGAGTCAGGTGGCAGCAGAAGAACCAGGCTGTTGTAGGGGAGCAAGCCCAGGTGGCTCAATTCCAGGCCAGGCAGATGGAAGAAATGCTGTCAGACACCCTGGAGTGCAATTCCAGGCCATGTGGCATAGGTGTGGCAGGCCTGGGAACACCGAGATCAGACGGCTTCTTAATCAGAAGGGAGGTGCCTTGGGGTGGCTGGGTGGCTCAGTGGGCTGTGTCCAGCCTGGGCTCAGGTCATGATCTCATGGTTTGTAGGTTTGAGCTCCACATCAGGCTCTGTGCTGACAGCTCAGAGCCTGGAGCCTGCTTTGGATTCTGTGTCTCCCTCTCTCTCTGCCCCTCCCCCTCTTGCACTCTGTCTTTCTGTCTCTCTCTCAAAAATAAATAAGCAAAACAATTGTAAAAAAGAAGAGAGGTGGCCCTTGTGGAATAAAAAAGAGTTTGGTAGTCTTTGGATTAAAAATCAGGACAGAGGGGTACCTGGGTGGCTCAGCCCATTAAGTGTCCAACTCTTGATATCAACTTGGATCATGATCTCATGGTTTGGGACTTCAAGCCCCATGTCGGGCTCTGTCTGACATCATGGAGGCTGCTTGGGATTCTCTCCCTCCCTCTCTCTCTTTGCACCCCCAATAAATAAATAAACATTTTTAAAAAGTAAGTACAGAATGTTAAGTGATATGATCAAAAGCCATGCGCCCAAATTAGAGGAAGGCCTTCACACAATGATCATGTGGAAAGAAGCCCTCTGGCGCTCATTGAAGAACACTGTTATTATGTTCCCTAGAATAAAATACCAATGTGCTCTGAAGAGAAAACAAAATTAACTTTCATGGTTGCAACAAATATTGATGCATGAATTCACCTTTTAATCAAAGGTTCGTCTCATTTCTTGGTTCTAAGATTATCTGTTGTATTTTGTTATCTGTTGCTGTATAAGAGGTGATCCTAGCTTAAAACAACAAATGTATCTCACACAGTTTCTGAGGGTCAGGAATCAAGAAGTGACTCATCTGGATGGCTCTACCTCAGGGCTTCTATCATGGGGCTGCAGCAGAGCTCTGGGCCAGGGGGTGTAGACACCCGAGTGTTTGTCTGAATGCTTCCAAGATGGTTCACTCACATGACTGGTGGCAGGAGGCCTCAGTTCCTTACCACATGGGCCTCTCCAAGGGCTGCTCAAATATCCTCCTGACATGGCAGCTGTCTTCTAAAGCAAGTGATCCAAGAACAAGGCAGAAGCCACAATTCCTTTCATTATTTGGATCATGAAGACACATACAACCACTTCGGCCATATTCTGTTCATTAGAATTAAGTAATTGAAGCCCTTGGGTGGCTCAGTCAGTTAAGCCTCTGACTTCGGCTCAGGTCATGATCTCAGTGTTCGTGAGTTTGAGCCCCACATTGGGCTCTGTGCTGACAGCTCAGAGCCTGGAGCCTGCTTCGGATTCTGTGTCTGCCTTTCCCCCACTCACGCTCTGTCTCTCTCTCTCAAAAATAAACATTAAAGTAAATTAAAAAAAAAAAGAATTATTCAGAATTTCAAGACAGTGACTGCAGAGTATTCGACTAAGCGTGGCCCCCTTCTAGATGTCAGGGCCTGTGCTACTGTCCAGGTGTGCAGCCAGGAAAGGGGGCCCAGAGTATAGTGGTGAAGAGCATGGGTTTTAAAATCAGGAGTTTGAACCCCAGCCCTCCTACTTAATAATTGTGTAACTCTTGGGAAAATTACTTAACATCTGTGAACCTGAACCTCCATTTTTTAAAAATGGGCATGATTAATTTACCTTCCCCTTCCCCTAGTTCTCTGTGAGGACTAGATGAAGTAAGTACAGTGCCTGGCTTTTAGGAGGCACTTGAAAACTTGTGGATATAATGATTATCTTTGTAAGAAGCTCTCCGGGCTGCAGAAGAGAAAAGAACCACTGAGCTGATGACTCAGGTTGGTTATTTAGCTGATCCCCATAAACCCCTTAAGGCAGGAATCGTATCTCATGCTCTCTGCACTACCAACATCTCTTTTCCCTAGCACGAACTCACATGCTCACGAGTTTGAAGGATGTGTCCTATAAATTACAACAGGAATGGCCAAGACGATGTGTTTCAGAAATGGCATGTTCTCAGCATTGAAGAGGTAGGACCAAAGCTACTATTTAAAGAAAATCCGTACAAGAAGATCATTGGTTGTTTTAATACTAGGAATTTATTATACCTTAGAAATGGTTGTCATGAACTACTTTCTATTAATAACTCAGTTGATCAGGCTGAATATTGAATGGGAACTTTCCCAGAGTAATAGTCTCTTTGAGCAGCTCAAAAAAATTAAAAGCAAAAGCTAAAACTCTTCCTGGATGAGGTCTCGATCCTGGGAGAATTAGTTTGTAAAACCCGTTAGAGCTGCAGGCAGGCTTTCTGCTTCCTTTCTCATGAAGCTGAGTGGCCCAGGGAAGCGAACAAGGGGCGGGAGTTTGTACAAACTCCACGCCCACAGCCCAGGGGTGCCCTGCCTGATGCTCCTGCGACACTGCTTTGCAGGTTCTATTTCACACAGACAACTCGCCCCCTTCAAAACACCTGTCACGTGTTTCCACATGGGCATCTACTAAGCTCTTGGCCAAAGTGCATGGTTGGGCCCAGACATCTTCGCATATCTGGGGGAACTCACATACATCACGCCATGACGTAGAGTCCCCGGCGCCCAGGAATCCAGTACTGGGCATTGAAGGGCTACAAAATGGTGCCCAAAAGAAGGGACACAGGCTCCAGGGATGCCTTTCTTGCTTCTACTGAAAAGATAGTCTCATCAAGGGCCTGAGTAAGGAAAGGCAAAGATAGCAGTTATTTATCTGCATGCGCAGATTAACAGGAAATGTTAAGAAAAATAATGCAAGGTGGATTCTTTTCACGGACATGTTGGCATCACAAAATAAACAAGCCAGGTGTAAGTGTGAATAGACCTTTTTCCTTCACTTAAGCACAGGCAGTGCTGTCTTCTTAGCAAGAGTCTTCTCTTTCTCAAGGAACTTCTTTATTTATTCTCCATTCCAAAATTAGTTCCCTAATTTGAAACAGCAATAAACAAACATTACTGAAGAAATCCCTTGGGCTCCCTTCTCCCACACCCTCTCCCCCCACACACATTTCTTTCTGCTGCTTTGTTTGCTCTCAGCTCTCTTTGCCTTTGTGCTCAACACAAGGACCTGCAGTGGTTTGACTTTCTGAAATCTCTTTGGAAGTCTCTCGAAAGATACTTAGATTTCATTTTGACAGGAGGGAATTAAAATCGCATTAATTTCAATCAATTACGTATTAAATCCAAACAAACCTCAGTTTCATCAAAGTAGGGATTTTAGTACTCTACTGGTTTTTAGGGCTCTGTAATTCTTCTGTTGGCTTGTTCTAGATACAGGGATACAAATGGAGCATCTGATCTAAGCAGTTGCTGGAGCAGACTTAGAGAGAGATTCTGCCCCTCTCCTCTAACTCATTTTTTTTTTTTTTAATAAAAATTTTTTTTTTTTTCTGAGAGAGAGAGAGTGTGTGTGTGAGCAGGGGAGGGTCAGAGAGAGAGGGAGACACAGAATCCGAAGCAGGCTCCAGGCTCTGAGCTAGCTGCCAGCACAGAGTCCAACATGGGGCTCGAACCCATGAACCGTGACATTATGACCTGAGCCAAAGTTGGACGCTTAACCCACTGAGCCACCCAGGCGCCCCTTCCTCAGTCTCCTCTTGACTTGCAATCTTTCCCCCTCCTCTTTCTTTCCTACCTTTCTTCCTTTGAATTCCCTTCCTTCCCTCCTCCCAACCAGCAAAGAATTCCGTAGCCTTGTGGCCTTTCTCTTCAGGCTCATCTGAGCACCGTGGTCATTAAAGGAACATGCTGGTCACTTGCCTGTTGCTCTGGCATTTCTGCACTGTCACAGGGGACTACATTTTCTTTTTTCTTTTTCTAATTTTTTAAATGTTTTATTTATTTCTGAGAGAGATAGAGAGAGACAGCACGATCAGGGGAGGGTCAGAGAGAGAGGGAGACACAGAATCTGTAACAGGCTCCAGGCTCTGAGCTGGCTGTCAGCACAGAGCCCGACGCGAGGCTCGAACCCACGAACCATGAGATCATGACCTGAGCCGAAGTCGGAGCTTAACTGACTGAGCCACCCAGGTGCCCCAGGGGACTACATTTTCTAGTTTCTTTGCCTTCTGACTTCCACATAGGCTGAACCAAAGGGAGGGATAGGTAGAAGATGGAGGGGAGAGCCAGGGAGTTTCTCCTCCTCTCTTTCTGTTTTGAGCAGTTTCTCTGGCAGTGGCTTCTTCTCCTCCATGATTCCAACTACTGTCAGACAGCCCCTCCCTTCATGGTCTCAGCATCTACCAGGAACCCTCCTCTGTGCTTCTGACGACTCTCCGATGATTCCATCTTCCAGTCTCTGATAGCACCACCTTCTCCCTGGGCTCCTCCAGCCCTAGGGGGTTAGTGCTTTCTGACTTTTTGTCACTCTTTGGGTGATCCTTACCGTCTCTACTTAACTCTTTGGTCCTGGTTCTTCTATCATCTGTGTAACAAGTTCCTGTAATAAAATCCCTTTGCTTGAAACACCTACCCTACAGTAGTTTCTGTTTTCTCATCTGGGTCCTGACTGGTCAGAGCGCTAAAGATTATAACAACAATAACAGCAGAAGCTTCCAGATTGCTGCACACGTGGAAGTGCTGGGAGAGTGGTGTGCTTGAGGAGAGCAGGGCGTTCTGCACCCCTTTCCACATATTTCATCCTATGTGTCTCTTCTACCTGGCTGTTCCTGAGTTATATCCTTTTATTTATTTATTTTAAAATATTTTTTATTTATTTCTAGGAGAGAGAGAGAGAGAGAGAGAGACAGCGTGAGCAGGGGAGGGTCAGAGAGAGAGGGAGATACAGAATCTGAAACAGGCTCCAGGCTCTGAGCTGGCTGTCAACACAGAGCCCAATGCAGGGCTCGAACCCACGAACCGCGAGATCATGACCTAAGCGAAAGTCAGACGCTTAACCGACTAAGCCACCCAGGCGCCCCAGTTATATCCTTTTATAATAAGCCAGTAATTGGGGCACCTGGGTGCCTCAATCGGTTAAGCATCCGACTCTTGATTTTGGCTCAGGTGTGATCTCACGGTTCATGAGTCAAGCCCCGCATCAGGCTCTGTACTGATACAGCAGTGTGGAGTCTGCTTGGGATCCTCTCTCTCCCTCTCTCTGCGCCCATCTCCCTACCTCTCAGAATAAATAAACATTTTTAAAAAAAAAACCCAGTAACCTAAAACCAATTTAAGAGATTATAACCTTCTCCAAACCTTTCAGTTCTCAAGTCTTACAAAGTCTTCATCAACTGAATCCAGATGACAGGAAGTCAGAGAATAGCAGAGCCTTAAGATGGAATGAACCCTAAGGGGCCACATGGAGGAGAGCAGCCTACTGAACATGCACGCCACCTCAAACCGGCCCGTGCACAAGAAAGGAACTATTATTGCCTTTGTGCCGTTGTATATTTGGAGGTTATTTGTTATAACTGCTTATTCAGCTCCACTAGAGGAGAATGTGAGCTGTCCATGGGAAGAGATAGTACTCAAGCAATAGCTTAAACCTTGAAAGTATAATTTATAGGGGAGCCTGGGTGTCTCAGTGGGGTGAAGCACTGACTTCGGCTCAGGTCATGATCTTGTGGTTGGTGAGTTCAAGCCCTGTCAGGCTCTGTGCTGACAGCTCAGAGCCTGGAGCCTGCTTCCAGTTCTGCGTCTCCCTCTCCTGCTCATGCTCTGTCTCTCTCTTTCTCTCTCAAAAACATTTAAAAAGTGTAATTTATGTAAATAATAATCACAAAATACATATTCAAATTTTTACTTTTTGACTAATGAGCTTATCAAATTTACATGTGGTAATGAAATCTTCCTTGTGTATAATTCAATCAGCTTGGCAAATGCATTTGAACTAATGTGTTAGTAGGTCTGTCAGTGTTAAAAAAGGAACACAAAATTCCCAGACACAAGGGGTTAATCATAATTTTGATGTAGTAAAACAACAAATGTGAAAAGAAAAATAGGGAGGGTGTGAGTGGCTTTGTCGGTTGAATGTCCAACTTCGGCTCAGGTCATGATCTCATGGCTTGTGAGTTGGAGCCCTGTGTCAGGCTCTGTGCTGGCAGCTCAGAGCCTGGAGCCTGCCTTGGATTCTGTATCTCCCTCTCTCTCTGCCCCTCCCCTGCTCACACTCTGTCTCTCTGTCAAAAATAAATAAACATAAAAAAATTTTTTTTAAATGAAAAAAGAAAGGAACAAATGAAAAAACAAAAACAAAAACAGCAACATCTCAGTGTTGATCTGAGAGATCAACAGTTCTCCAGGGTGTAATGCTGCAATGGATGACCTTATTCCATGCGCCTTTGGGGTTTTTATACATGCAGCAAACCTTATAAAATTTCGTTGATGTATATTTATTTTTGAGAGAGAGAGGGAGAGAGAGAGAGCACGAGCAGGGGAGGAGCAGAGAGAGACACACACACAGAATCTGAACCAGGCTCCAGGCTCTGAGCTGTCAGCACAGAGCCCAATGCAGGGCTCAAACTCACCAACACTGAGATCATGACCTGAGCCGAAGTTGGACACTTAAATGACTGAGCTGCCCAGATGCCCCATGCAGTGAACCTTATAAAACTAACAGCTGCCAAAGGTAGGCTGGGGTGCCTCAAAGGGGTGCACTAGGGAAACAGGGGAAGCTTCTTTTTCTCTGTGTGCCTGGGGCACCCTGTTGCTTGCACTCTTCTAAACATGGAGAGGAGGATTTGCTGGCCTTACCTCGCTAATATTTGAGTTTCTGGCAAAATGTTACATGGAGGTTGTAAGTGATTTCCTTTCTCATTCTCATCTGAGTGGGCACACCGCTGCTGCTGGGCACCACTGTCTCAGGACTCCAGGGAAGTGGTTTTTTCTCTCCTGTGTTCATTAATCCTGCATCTCAGCTGACAGTAGCACATCTTTGTTTATGAACCTGGGAAATATTTGCTAAAAAACAGTGGTTGGTAACCCTTTGTGAGTTGAAAGCCTTTTGGGAGAATCTGAGGACTGGTCAGAGTCCTCCCCCAGAGAAATAGATGCATGCACACACACACACACACACACACACACACACACTCACTTTGATGTAAATCCCAGTAGGCTTGTTGATCCTAGATTAAGAATCTCTCCCTCTCCCACCCAGCCACATATATTATTCTTCTATCCATAATCAAGATGTCCTGGGTAAGGCCTATGTATATAGCTGTAGTTTTAGAAATAATTTATTTTCTTCCCACTTATCCTTTTTTTAAAAATATAAAATCTATTAGACACTATTTGGAGAGAGTCTTATTTTGGACTTCTTCTCAGGCAGATAGTTCCATGTCTTACTTATGTTAAAAGATTTCTCTACAGCGATATTAAATGTTTCTGCACATGAAACAGTAATTTCTTCCTGCTGTTTTAAGATATCTGTCTTTCTTATTGGCACCACATGAGATAAAGCTCTATAACTGGGACAGAGATTTATGGAGTGTTATTGTCGAATGTATGTTTATGTTGCTTTCCTGTGGTGAAAGACCCATAACACAAGACTTCCGTTTTGGGATTGATTTGGGGCCTAGCGTAACATGTAGGCTGTAATAAGTCACAGCAGATGCTGCTTATTCAGCCCCTGCTATCCCATGTGGCTTCCAGGGTGGATAATTTTGCTCATTCTTCTGGCCTTTGCTGTGGCTTGTCGGGGACCGGACTCATGTTCATAACTCTGAGAAGTGCTCAGCTGTGAAATAAGTACTGAAAAGATGAGATGCAATTGATCCCGAGCTATTGTGATCTTTCAATTCCATGTAAGCAAGAAGTATTTAATATGGCCCAATAAGTCTTTTTGAGTTTAGAAGTTCATTGATTAAAAATATTTATGAATTGACTTGGGCAAGAAGGCTGAGAAGAACATAAGTATTGGTTCTGCAGCAGAGATGGAAAGCAAGCAGTATGGAGCATCAATGATAAGCTGCGTGAGGTCAGCCTAGTGTTATCTGTTTCTACAGAAATAAGAATCCTTGGGGCACCTGGGTGGCTCAGTAGGTTAAGCGGGTGACTTTGGCTCAGGTCATGATCTCACAGCTCATGTATTCGAGCCCTGCATCAGGTTCTGTGCTGACAGCTCAGAGCCTGGAGCCTGCCTCAGATTCTGTGTCTCCCCCTCTCTCTTCCCCTCCCCTGCTCTTTCTCTATCTCTCTTTCAAATATAAATAAATGTTAAAAATATTTTAAAAAAAGAATCCTTTAGCATTAAAGTATGAGAATGTATATCAGAAGCATAGGAGATGTCAGTTCCAAGATTGATTAAAACTGAAAAATTGGCTTTACAAAAACATTTATAGCTATTTGTTGTATTTGAGCTTATTAGAAGAGGATATTACACCAAACATCTTGAAGTTTACTGTAAGAGAATGGAGGTAATCTTTCAAATTGAGCCATAAGAGCTATACAGGACCCACAAAATAAGATACTGGAAAAACTTTGTATTCATTCATTCATTCATTCATTCATTTCATATTATCCTTTCTCAGAGGAGGTATTGTTTTCCAGAATGAAAAGGTGTTGGCAAGGAGAAGAGGGAGGGGGAGGCAGGAGAGACAGCAAATGCAAAAGGTAAGGAGTCCTGAGAGATCAGGAGCTGGGAGGACTTGGTGTGAGAGGCCTGGGCTAGTGGACTAGTGTAGCAGTCACAGGTATGCCAGTGGAATATCCTCAAAAGTGCCTGGCCATACATCTCAGAGATACATGCCCTGACGCCCCATCTCTATCAGCTCTACCTAAAATCTTGACTCCACTTTTTCCCTTTGCATTAAGGCAAGGCCATGACACTGGCCCAAGGATTTTGGATGTATTGCCCTTGGCAGATTGTGTCTCCACAGCCGTCATTCTCCCTTGAGGTGACCATCACAGTCGACCACCAGGATTGTGATGGTGAGACTTCTCCGAGTGCTCCTTCTCACCTCTCATCCCTCCCACATGCTGCTCACTATCTGTGGGAGCAAGACAGATAATGAGGCAGAAAGGACCTCTTCCACTGAAGAATGTGCAATAAAGAAATCCAAGGACCTTGCATTTAGAAGCAAATGCTATGTGTCCTTAGCACGAACCCTCACTAGGCAGGAGTTGGTTATCAGATTTGCCAGTTTCTGACATATCCTGATGGAAGAGATCACCAAGTACTGAAATACTGATGGAAAGGTATTTTAAAAAAGTGTGTGTGCAATGCTTATTTGTTTGTTTGTTTATCTACTAGGGCCAATTTAGAAAACACCACCTCCACAAATTTATAGGCCACACATTTTGTCCAAGATAAAAATAGCCTTATTATATTTTCCTGAGTATAAAATAATACATGTTTAAATATTACAAAAACTTGAACATCATTTATATGAAAAAGAAGTAAATGCAGTTGGAAATTCCAAAGCCCATAGGAAGCCGTAGTTTAAAGGACAATTCAAGTGATTTCTTTAGTATTTTACTTTATGACTAGAAAAATGTCAATGAGTGCCTTTTAGCCACTAAAGTTTTGAATATTTGAAATTTTACATTTAAATGTATGAGATGGAGGAACATAAAGGCAGCTTTTTAATCTTCCATTGAGAATTGAAATCCTGGACGGCACTGTAGCCATTGTGCCCCATGTTGTATATCACTGATCAAAAAAGGCTTGGGGCAGCCTATGAAGGGCTGGGTGGATGGTGAGGTCTGGGGGTACCTAGGGGCAGTATCAGGACTCTCATTGCCTATAGGGCTTGGAGGGCATTACAAAGGAAAGGAAGGTATATCCATGGGATGAAGGTGCCAAAGACCTGAAGCTAGACCCTGACCGTCATGTTCACCACCTCATCCCTATAGTACATCCCTGTCCTTTGGGTCAGCACAGGACTGAGTAGGCACTCAAATACTTCTTGACGTAGGTCAAGTATCATCTTCACTATTAGGCCCTGGGGTAATGATGCCTGACCACAAGCAAGAATGGGAGTCCCCAAGGTTGAGCATCTTCTGTGGCTGATAATCTAGAGCAATTATTTAGCAATCAAAATCACTTAGTGGGACCAAACCATTTAGGCATGGAGAGCCCATGTGCCAAGAAATAATGAGATTCTTTTTCCTATGCCCAAGCTAAATCTGGATGGTGACAATTGCTTTAGGCTGATAAAGATTCACATACACACACAAAATTGAAAAGTCTTAAGCATGCTTTCCGATTCAGTGGAACTGTATAAAAGCATGCTGGGCTCTATAGGACCCTTTCTGGAGTAGATGTTAGGGTTTTTATTTTTATTTTCTATTATTAGCTTTTTTAAAAAAAAGTTTATTTATTTTGAGAGAGAGTGTGTGCGCAGGGGAGGGGAAGAGAGAGAGAGAGGGAGAGAGAGAAAACCTCAAGCAGGCTCTGCACCGTCAGCATGAGCCATGGCCTGAACTCACAAACCACGAGATCATGACCTGAGCTCAATTCAAAGGACCTACACCTGACCAGCTGAACCACCTAGGCGCCCCAGTGCTAGTTTTGATATGAGTTGTAAGAAGACTTCAGGAGGGTAGGAACTCTTGAAGCAACTTATAGACCTATAGCCCAGAGAGTAAGGCATTTGAGGCCCCTGAGCTGTGTCAGGGTCATTTTAGGTTCAGACTCAAGATTTGGGGAGAACTTGTCAAGCACCCACTTGCTGAAATGGGGGTTGGCACAGGTGAGGCTGAGGTATGGCAAAAGTGCCCCAGGGGGTCAAAGACCTAGGCCTGTGCTTCCTTCTCTTAATCATATTGACATGTATGGATTTGGGGAGAAACATCCACATTTTGGTATGTCTGATGGGAAAGGAGGGTATGCATCTGTTCAATAGAAGTTACACTTACTTTGGAAGTTGGGTTACTTTTCAGTGTCCTGGCCCATGTGGTCCCCTTCTTCCTCTGTACAAGGTGGACTATGCCTTGGTGCCACTGTCTTTAATGCTTCTTTTTTTTTTAATTTTTTAAAATTTTTTATTTATTTCTAGGAGAGAGAGAGAGAGAGACAGCGTGAGCAAGGGAGGGTCAGAGAGAGAGGGAGTCACAGACTGAAACAGGCTCCAGGCTCTGAGCTGGCAGTCAGCACAAAGCCCGACGCGGGGCTCGAACCCACGAACCGCGAGATCATGACCTAAGCGAAAGTCGGAGGCTTAACCGACTAAGCCACCCAGGCGCCCCTTGGTGCCACTGTCTTTAAAGTTTTTCCAGCTTTATTCAGAATCAAAGTAGATCATCACTGTGAAGCCGCCAAAAGACCTGCTGCGGAAGTCCTTGAAACTACCCTAAGATCCATCTGGAAACAATAGCTGAGATTAGAGACAAAAATTCTGCCTTCATGGAGCCTCTTATCTCGTACAGATGTCAAGATTGAGAACCTGCAGAAGCGATGAGGGAAACTGCTATGAAGCCTTGGTTTATATTTCCAAGTTACATTTCCATGTATTAATCAATAGTACCTCAGCCTGGGTTATGTCACCTTGGTTGTTAGTAAATTAATTTTTTTTGTTGTTAAGCAATGATCTTTATCAGCATTTTCATATGCTCAACCTAGTGATGAGTGTCTACACTAGACTCAAATAAATGGACGTCTAGTTCTGGGGGCCTGCAGCTTGCTAAATTGCTCTGTGTTTGGGATAGTCAGCCAGTACTTTTCCCCTCTGCCATGACATTTGCTTTTCCCTACAGTCCTCCTTGCGTCTCCTCAGCAACGAGATGACAGCACCCCAATTATCATCGGAAAAATGAAAATACTTTTCTCAAAAAGATTGGGAAAAAGTCTGGCTGTTTTTCAGGTGGATTTAAGGTTTTGCCATAATGCTACAGCTTGAGAGGAATTTAAAAAGACAATTATTTTACTAGTTAAAATGACAGAATGCCAAATTATAAAAATGTCAGGGGAAAAATCCAGGCAATTTAAATTTCCTGGCAATGGGTCTATAATTTATTTGTAGGATCGGAGTAGTCTGAGCTATGGACAAATGCATTTTGTGGAGGGGAAAATTTACACTCAGAGTTTCACTGCCTGGTTTTAGTGCTCAGTTATATTGTTATGTTTTCATAAAGAATAGTTGCTTTTTTTTTTTAATGTTTTATTTATTTCTAGGAGAGAGAGGGAGAGACAGCGTGAGCAGGGGAGGGTCAGAGAGAGAGGGAGTCACAGACTGAAACAGGCTCCAGGCTCTGAGTTGGCAGTCAGCACAGAGCCCGACGCGAGGCACAAACCCACAAACCGCGAGATCATGACCTAAGCGAAAGTCGGACGCTTAACCGACTAAGCCACCCAGGCGCCCCAAGAATAGTTGCCTTTGATCTTCACATAGGCTAGTACCTATAAAGAACCCTACCTGTGAGATCTTTGAATTCTTCTTCTTTTGTTTTATCTACAAAAAACTTTAGTGAATTTTCCTGCCCGGGAGAAATTCTGTCAGTCATTTTACCCTCTAACATTCTTGTTGTCATTTATCTACAGTTTTTAATTTCTTAAATTATTTGTAGTTTTTATTGATGTATAATAGAAATTGATATAACAGATTAGTTTGAGGTGTACAGTGCAATAGTTTGATTCTTGATTATATTGCAAAATGATCACCAGTTGACAGTCCAGTTACAATCTATCATCATACATAGTTACAAACTGTTTTACTTTTTCTTCTGATGAGAATTTTCAAGATCCACTCTCCTAGCCACTACCTATCTACAGTTTCTTAAATACTTAGAGTAAGAGTAGTGTTTATTATCCTAGAGGCTGAAAAATGCCATAGAAATATTTTCAAATAATTCTTTCAGCGAATTCAAATAATACTTTCAGTATTAAGCATTTATTTTCAAACCACTCCTTAAATATATAAGAAAGATTTTCTTTAGCACAAAGCTTCATGAGAAATAGTAATTCAGTGTTTACTGCATTTAGAGCACTATTCTAAACCAGAGATAAAAGGTAAAGAAATAGGACAACACTTGTTTTTTGACACAAAAGAAAAAACAAGCTCACAGATTAAATGCTCACAGATGTGAGAAGACGTATAGGGTCCTGTGGCGACAGACTGAAGCTAGACTGGCTAGGCTGAAATGCTGGCCCTAATGTTACTACTGTGTAACCTCATGCAAGTAACTTTTCTCTGCCTCAGTTTCATCAACTGTAAAATGGGATTAATAACAATTAAAATACTGATCATATTTGCTATAATTATTGGGCATAATAACTAGTAACCTACCTCCTTGGGCTGTCTTGAGGGTAACTAAATTAACATACATGCAGAGCACTGAGAACACTTTTGAAAAGAGAGTGAGCTCTGTAAGACTGTACTTATTGTCATGGGCCTGGTGCTTTCAAACTGAATCATTTGTTTATTATTTATTTATTTATTTATTTATTTATTTAAATTCATTTTAAGAGAGAAAGCGAGCCTGAGGGAGGGGCAGAGAGACAATGCCAAGTAGGCTCTGTGTTGTCAGCCCATAGCCCAGTGCAGGACTCCAACTCATGGATGGCAAGATCATGACCTGAGCCGAAATCATGAGTCAGATGCTTAACTGACTGAACCACCCAGGCGCCCCTGAATTATTCCTTTAATCTAGACATCCACCATGTAGTTGGAGAGGCCAAGCATTTATAAGAGGAGAGCTAGAAAGATGTTATAACTTGGAACAAATGAATAGGTACTGAGAGTATGTGGCGGCAAGAGGTTACTCTGGAAAAGAGTACAGGGTCTATTTCAAGAAGATGGTCAGGAATAGAGGAAAATGGAGTTTGGTATCGAAGGATAAGTGAAGTGGGTAAAAACTAAGAGTCTGGTTTGGTAGATGAGGAGAAAAAAGATGGCAAAACCAAAAATTCTTAGATGTTTTAGAACTGGAAACTCCTTAACACATTTAAGATGACATAAAATAACTAAGGACAGAGAGCATGAAGCCTCTGGTTAAAATTCTAAAGCTAGCTGCAGATAAGGCCAGTGAGAACATGTAAAATTATGACTTCCGGCCCATTATTTCTGTTGCTACATCAAAATGAGGTAGAAGCAGGTCATCTGGTCCTTTTGTTGTTTATTTCCCCAAAACTGAATTTAAAAAATGTTTTTTTTTATAAAGGGCTCAAGTTAAAAACAAGTAGGATAAAAGAAAAATAAGAAATCTTGCACATTTAGTGGTAATTCTCTTTCTGGGATACACAAATGTGCTTATATATATATATTTTTTTTTTCTCACAAGGGTGACAGGATTTCCCTTGTTTTAATTTAAATCACTGCATGTTTTCATTGAGGTGAAGTGCATCTCTTAGATTCATTTTACTCCTATAATTTGATAATTTATGTCTCTCACCCTAAAATCGTAATAAGAGTCTTTCTGCTTCTTCATATATTCTACCTCCTTTAAACAGACTGATGGGAAAGTAAAAAAATGCTTTTGTAGTTGGTGGATTTATTATCCATGCTTGACAGTTATTATAACTGTAATCTGCTTCTCTTAAATTCAAAAGTTGTTGATTGATTGACTTTTGAGAAGAATGGCCAGGAAGGTAAAAGTATTTAAAAACCTCATGGTATGTCTTCAGGAGTTGGATTTTGAGATTTATGAAAACTAGGTTAATGGTGTTTTTAAAAGAGAAGCAGAACTTTGCTCTAGAAACCGTTTTGGGTTTCTAATAGCTTCTTGGTTCATTTTCTAGTGTTTATTAGGATGAGTTCAACAGTTTCTAATATTTTCTCATCTCAGTTTGTTGAAAAAGAGGGCGCGAGCCTCAGTCTCCTCACGGTGGTAGGTCCTTCCAGAGGCAGAATTGTGCCAACATAACCAAGTTCCCAATCTTTTCCTTGGAGCAGGAGCTCAGAAGTCTTCCTAAAGACCCCTCTCTCAATAGTCCTATTCAGCACATAATTGTCTCAAACCAACTTTTTACGAAAATTTGGCCTTATTCAAAGAAAGGTTACAGAGTTCTCCCACTCTTTCAAACCATTTGTTTACATTTTGTATTTGTGAACCTGCCACTTGAATTTCTGTTAATTTTTGAAAAGCTGGACTGGATAGGGAGCCCCCGTATTGCCAAACTGCTAGAAGCCATCTGCTTGGAACCTGATATCAAATGGCAAACTGGAAAAGTGAGTCTAAATGTGTCATCAGGTAGCAGGCCCATACACTGTTGTGAAGGCTGGTGTTCATCAGGCTGGGTTATCAAGCTCTGAGGCAGTAGGACTGTGGTGGAGACTGTGGAGTCAGACTGCTTGGGTTCAAATCCCAGCTCTGCCACTGTTTTCAGTGCCAGTTGCTATGTAACGACCACTCCGAAGACAATCTCTTATTACTGTTATCGCTCCTGAATCTGAGCACTGACTAGGTTTAGTTAGGTTTTCTAAGTCCCTCATGTAGTGTGCTCAGTCCGTGACTGAGGCTGGAGTCATCTCAAAGGCTCAGTAACTCACATATCTGGCCGCAGGCTGGGTTCTCAGCTGACACCATCCGCTGGGACACCTACACATGACCTTCCATGTAGACTGGGCTTCCTTGCAGCAATGGCAGCTGGGTTCCGAGGGTGAGTGTTTCAGTCAAGGTCCAGGTGAAAACTGTAGCTCCTTTTATGATCGAAAATCGAAGTCCTATAGCATCACTTCTGCTGTGTTCTGTTCATTAGAATCGAGTCGCCAAGTACAGCCCATATGCAAGAGGAAGGCACTTAGACTCGTTAATGGGAGGAGTGTCCACGAATTGGAGAACATGTCTTCAAACCATCATCGCCATTCATTAGTTGGAAGACCTCTCTGGTGTTGGCTTTCCTCGTCGGCAAAAGAACAATGAGAGTAACTTATCTTCGGTTTTTGTGAAGATTAAACACGAACAGAGCAGTACCTGGTATTCAATATGCCTTAGCTTAGACCATTATCGTGCATGTCTGAATTGATGTGGATAGTGTCATCAATGATGATACAGCTCCAAGCAGACCGAGTCTGGGCAATTGCCACCTTCCCAAAACCTATTGGTGACATTTGACAAATCCCAGTGCCTTTGTTCTTCTGGCTCTGGGAACAGAGTTACTATATATGGTCTGAATTCTTTGGTTCACCTCATTTTAGTGACAGTTTCCAGATATAGGTCAGTCCATTTAAACCTGGCCCCATTTATGGCAATTTATTTCATTACAGGATACAGTAGTTAGAATCATGAGTAATAATTACTGCGCCTATATAGCTTTTAACACCTTAGCCAAGTAATCCTCACCTCACCCGGTGAGTAAGGTTGGAGGAGCACCCTTCCTTCCTCCCGGAATGAGGAAACCAGGACCTCGGTGAAGTGGCTTGTTCTAAATTCCACAAAGAGGTAAGAGGCGGGCTGGAGTGAGAAGCTGGAGGTAACTGACTCTCTGGCCCTCCAACATGCCTAAATAATATGCAAACTAATACCCCACCACTGATCATTACCCAATGGCTCTTACTACGCTATTTTCAGATACATATGGGTATTTGATATTTCTTTTAAACTATCTTTTATTTTTTGTAGGAAAGAACTGGCTAGTGTCTACTTAGCATAACGTGAGATATTACAGATCACGTAAGTAAAAGCACACTTGGCTAGTCAATACACTTTTTCCCCCTTTCGGTCAAATTAATCCTCTCTGATATTCTTGGGTATCCAAACTTTTTTATCTAGGGCAGAAGGAACTGTTGAGAACATTCCCAGTCTTTGCTGGCATGTGCCCCCAGGCTGGCTCCTAGTCGTCATCCCTCCTGCCCTAGTTAATACATTTCTAGTTTGATGTTAGTGAGTTCGGGAGTAAAAAAAGGTATAAGGGCAGTGCTCTCCGTGGGCGCTGGGCGGGGCGCCTCTCCTTCCCTCTCTTCCCCTCCCGGCGGTATCTAGGCTTGCCCGCGGGTGCGGAGGCTGCCGCTCGCGCTCACCGGGGGGCGCTGTGCAGCCGGCACCGGGCGGCCGGAGGTGAGTCGGTCGGAGGCGGTGGCTCCGGGTCCTGCAGGCGCGCGGAGGGGCGAGTCCCAGGCGGCGAGGTCGCCGCCCCCGCCCCTCGGCCAGCCCCTCCGTCTGCCGGGGAGAGGGGAGGGGCCGCACGCCTCCCGCCGCAGCCCAACTCTCCGCAGCCGCCGAGCACTCTGCAGTCGGGCGCGCACCGGAGCCCAGCCTCGGCGCGTGGAGGCGGTGCGGGAGCGCGGGGCGCGCAAAGGGCCGGCAGCCGCGGGACAGCGTCCGCCCAGCAGCCGCCGCCGAGCAGCCGCCGCGGGAGCCCCGTCGCCTCGCAGTGGGCCGGCGCCCCGGAGCGCGAAGAAGACCGGGAGGCGGAGTGGCGCCCGGCGAGGTAGCGCGAGCGCTTTCCCCCTCACCCTGACCCTGCCCGCCTGCTCCAGCCGCGGCCCGCCTAGGGCGGTAGAGGGGGCGCCCCGCGCGCCTTTGTGCCCGAGGTCCCGGTGGCCCCGCCGCAGTCCGTGGGGCACGGGTCAGAGGGGGCTGCGGCGCTCCCCTCCCGGCGCGGCGGCGCTGCGGCCAGAACCCGCGCGTGCTGGCGGTCGTGACTCCGCAGTCGTTTCGGGGACGGGTGGGAGAGAAGGCTTGTAAAGTCGCTCTTACTTTGCCCCATCCTCCTAGTACTGTGGGCAAAGTGGAATCCAGATCTGCCCCGCTCTTACCCACACCCCCTCCATTTCCCTGGCCCCCAGCTGTTTCCTGGCCCCCTGGTTCTTTGGAAGGCCACAGGGTGGCCTCCTCCGGGAAGGAGAACGTAGGGAGAACAATGGGGGCGTCCTGGGGAGTAGGGTTCAGGTGCGGCGTGTCCTGGCGGCGGCGGTAGGGGAGAAGGGGGACCCGATGGGGCGTCCCGCGCGTGCAGCTGCGCCTTTCTCCTTTGTTCCGCCGAAGCGGAGGGGGCTGCCCCGGGTCTCGTTTCCTGCCCGGGATGGGATTGATTCACGGTCGTCGAGAGGGAAGGGGAGGGAGCGGGGCCGAATGAAAACCAGATCAGGAACGGGAGTCCTAGAGGGTGCTTTCTGGGGCGGGCCGGAGGGTTGGGGAGGCGTTGATGAGAGTGCATGGGAGAATTGATTGCAAACACAACAGTTTGTCCAGGGGCCGTGTGGGTTCCTGGAGCTTCTTTGTAATGCTTTGTTCAGGCCGTGGCCCAAGCGTTGATTGCCTCAACAAGTTGTGCACTTCCTTGAGTTCTAGGCGCTCCCAGTGTTAGTTTGCTGAAATCAAATCTCAGTTACAGTGGAAGAAGACTTTTTTGTTATGGATCAGGGTATTTGTGTGTATGTGCGTGCCCGTGGATCTGTGTGTGTAGCCAGTGGATAATTGGCTTGAATGGGTAGGAGGCAAACTGCAGACAATTGGTTATGACATAGAGTAATTTTCTCCATTGTAATATAATATATAACAATTTTCCAGGAATGTTTGAGGGGAAACCACTATAAAATTAGACATTGCTAAATAAATTAATCAGATTATGTAACACTTGAGTTGAAACACCCTTTTGCAGGCTTTCCCAGAAAACACACCCCACACACATCAGTGTTTGGAGTTTGAGTTGAGAAGCCTCTGCTTTGGTGCCTTCACTGCCCCACTGTGGGCCACCTGGAATAAGAAAAAAGAACTCTTAACCGTTATGGTGAATGGGAATTTTTGTTTCTTCTTTTTTAGGGGGAGGTAGAATTAAATGCAGTATGTTGGACATTTGTTGAGTAGACCCTCTTCTAGATTGGAATCAAGAAACCCGGGAGGAAAAAAGGTTGAGCTGCTGAGGGAGCCAGGGGGCACTGGACGGGGAGTGTTGTTTGAATGGGGGTATTCCAAGCAAACTGTTTTGGGAGGAGGCTGATATTTCCAGGCATTCATGGGTCGTGTCTATGGGACAGTGGTGGAAGGATGGCAGAGTTGGACTGAGAGTTAGAATTACCGTGCGGGTAATTGAGGAGACATTCCCAGGTATAGTAGTCTGGCTGCAGGCAGGGGCGGCAGATGACCCAGTGCTGTGTCTTTGACAGCTCCAAGGACCCACTGGTAAGCCACCCCATTGGGCATTCATTTTAGGACAACCAAGTTTGAAAGCCTCTTAACCTTAGCAGGGGAATTAGGAGCTTACTCCAGGGGGAAAATATGTTTCCTGCCCACTAAGTGGTAATGGAAAAGAGCTGTGCAAGCTGCTGCTGACGGTTTGTCTTTTTCACGGGGGTGGGGGGAGGACATGTGGTCACATTTTCAGGCCAGGCTGAGAAGCAGTGGGACTTGTCCTCAGGAGCCATTCTGATGTGAAGTTGAAGTGGGATGCTGTCCAGCCATCAAGCTGTTTGTTGTTACAACTAACACACTGCCTGGCAAAACATTGTGCCACGGGCAGCAAACAGAGGGAACAGAGGGAGACTCCTTCCTTATTGTTGTGTTGCCATTTTGGACTTTTCGCGTGTGCCGTGGATAGCTTTGTAAAGTGTAGCGCCGTTGGATGCCTCCCAACTACTCCTTGGAATATACATTAACAACAAGCAAAGCGTGAGACTGTGTTAACTGTTGCTGGGGACGCGGGGTGGGGGTAGCGGGGTTCTCTTCCATAGCTTGTCTCTGACCAAGGGCTCTCCCCATGGAGCCCTTTTTGTGCCTGAGGCTGACTACTGGCTGCACCCCCTTCATGGGATGGGATGAATCATCACTTTGTCAAGCCTGATGTTAAAGCCTGACTCTCCCTGGTTGCTGCGCGAAGTTATGCAAAGCAAGGAGGAGCTGTGGATGTCAGTGGGGAAGGAGTGGGGGGGTAGGAGTGGTTTGGCTAAGAAGGCATCCTCAGAGTGTAAGATCCATGTTTTTAGCATTTGTCCTTCTTTTTGGTGAGACTCTCCCCGCCTCCCCTTTCCTTCTACTATTTTTAATAGCTGGATATTTTGATTTTAATTAAATAGCCTAATAGTAATTGTTACTATAGCTTAGTGTTTACCATGTGTGATGGGTTTTGCATGCATAACTCTACGAATCCTTAGAACTTGATAAAGTGGGTGTTGTACCCATTTCACAGTTGAAATGAAGTGTAGGGAATTCAGTAGCTTGCCTCTTACCCCCTACTTGTGTAGGTAACCAGTAAGTGGTGGAGGGGGAATTTGAACCGCGATGTCTGATTCTGAAGTCCACACTCTTTTAAGTAGACACTGTATGGTGTGATATCTGTTAACGATAGGAATAACAACAGTTTGACTATGTGATTCGCCTTTTGCAAATTTCATATCACTTTCATATATATTATCATAATTGATCCTTTGGGAAACCTCTGTGAGATAGCTTTGGAAGGCACAATTAGTGACATCACAACTCTTTAAACTGTGTTGTTAAAAAGCTTTATGCTGTGTGATGGCCTGTGTGACTAAGGTTTAAGTGAAGGAAACTTTATTTTTAAAAAGTTAGGCTGCCAACATTTAAAAATACTGTGTTCTTTTTTGGAGACATTTAAAAGTGGTGGAATAGAATAGATCTTACATAGAGTTTAAGCATTTTATATTTATTGAAATCCATTTTAGCTCCTTTTATCTTACAGCCTTTTCATAGAACAGCACACTTTGGAGACCCGATGCCAGAGTGTCTTTTTAGAAGAGAAATAAGGAGGGAAGGAATGTGATTATGAAGAGGAAGTGGGGCATCAGAATTGGAAACATACGCAGCAGCAGGCCGTACATTTTCCCAGCACATGCTTTCGGTCCTGGCAGGCGCCTGTTACAGAAGACATCCTTCCTCAGGGAAGTGTCAAGGGCCCTTCTTTACAATACCTCTGAGATCATCACATTTCTGTGCTCATGGGAACACATATTCCTGGGATTTCTGTGCTCATCCTTTCCCCTCAGGGGAAGCAAACAAGCTTAGTGGTCAGTGTGAGAAGGGATGGCAGCGGTATCCAGTCCTTGGGGTGGAATGGATAGCGGTCGTGGGCAGGAGGCACCTGACCTTGACCCAGGAGTGACCACCAAGTGCAGGAGTGGAATGGATTTTAACCCTTAGCATCACCAATTGTTTATGGATTTCTCGGAATGCTCCTGGGCAAATGGAAAAGTCAATATTGGTTTTGTTTCTAAGATAAGACTGTGAAGACTGAGAGTTCTACTCACTCGTGTAATTATTTCAAGCTAGGAAGTAATTAGCGGTCTTTAGGGACTTTGGTACAGGCGTGGCAACTTTTGTCCCGTCTTGTCATTAAATTCCCCTCCGCCAGTTGTTTAAAGGGAGGCAGACAAGAGGTCTGCTGAGCACCTTCAACTTAGCTGCTGAGCAGGATGAAGGATGCTCAATAGCATCTTGCACCTATAACCTTTCATGGGTGTCTTTTCAGTTGTCAGTGCCTTCTTCATCCATTCATATTTTATGAAGCACATGGGTGATGGGAGGCCATGCATTAAAAAGCAATAAAGGAAATCCATTGTGCCTCCAAGGGCACACAGCAGGGCACGTCACTATGCCCAGAGTGGATGTTGGTGACATGAAGAAAGTGACTATGACAGCTGTGGTGACCAGGGCCACACTGGCACTTGCTGCCAAGACAGAAGCTAAAACAAAGCAAGAGAGTGAGAGGGACCCTGAGCACAGCGCCCGCTTCTTCTTTGTCTGAGGTTTCATTTCCTCTAGCCTTTGATGGTGTGGAAGGGGTTGGGTCTCCGAAGGTTGGATTGGCTGGGATGTTAGGAAGCCACATCCTGGAGGAGAGCGTTGGGGATCCTTTTGTGGGTCCTGAGGGTGTCTCAAGTGCCCTTCCATGCGGGAAGGTGGTGACCTGCGTGGTTGGTCCTGGCGTATGGTGGGACCTGGTGCCTCCCGCTTTCTTCCCCTCACGCCTGCCTGTGTCCGTCCTCCTTCTGTGTTCAGTCTGGCTGGCGATTCAGCCCCGCTGAGGCTGTTCATGGACTTCAGCTGTATTTGCTTTGTGGCCAGGAAGTGCCACGTCCCCGAAGAATGAAGCATTCGTATTTTGTATGACAGTCATTGCTCTTGTTGGTGAAGTGTTGGGTGCTTTCTTTGTGTCAGGCCTCATCCTGGGTACTGTGTACAGCTGGTCTTGTTTAGTCCCCCTTGCTCTCCTTCAGTGGGAGAGATTTGTGGATGAGGGAACTGAGTAATTTGCCCAGGAACTGTGTGCTTCCCAGAGCAACACGCTGCCTCCTAGTGCAGTGTTCTTTGAAGCTTTGGCCCTCCACCCCCCACCCCCACCCCCTTTTTGAAGTTTATTTATGTACTTAGAAAGGAGAAGGGGCAGAGGGAGAGGGAAAGAGAGAGAATCCCAAGCAGCCTCCAGACCGCCAGCGTGTAGCCGGATACAGGGCTCAGACTCATGAACCAGGAGATCATGACCTGAGCCCAAATCTAGAGTTGGACTCTTAACCTCCTGAGCCACCCAGGAGCCCCACATTGGGCCACTTGTGAGGAGTGTAAGGAGTTGGAGGGAGGCCCTGCCCTGACAGTCTCTCCCTCTTGCCTTCTTCCTGTGTCAGCTGGAGTCAGGGTTCCTCTGGATGTCCTTGGCCAGTCCAGAGCTGGGTGGTTCGGTCGAAATGCTTCTCCATTTCTCCTTCTTTTCTGGGCCTTGTGCTTGGCTCTCCCATTGTGCCTCATTCTACCTCAAATGAGGGCGACTTGGTGAACAGGATTCAGCCTGCTGGTGAGGACCCATTCCTTGCCTGGGGATCTGTCTTACTGTCTCCTGGCACTTCTTTATCTGCAGGAATTAGACGGCCATCTGGGACTTTCCGGGGCTTTGTCTGGTCTCTGGTCTCTAGTCTATCCAGAAGCAGCATGTGTGCTGCTGGGCAACCGGTTGGATTTCAGGGTCCTATGTATCTGAGCGGAAGGGTGTGAGCACCACTGCCAAGCTGGGGCTGAGGGCCTAAGACTTGGGACAAGGTGGGGAAGAAGAAGGTTGATGTGGAATTTATATTCTTCCAAGATAGGCTGTTTCAGAAGTTGAAGTCTGGAGAAAAGTGAAAATGGACACTCTTCCTTTGCTTATCAGATAAACAACACTGAGCTTCTAAAAATGCCAGGTACCTGGCTTTCCTTGATAGTTTGAGAGGCCAAAAGGAAGCCAGGTCTGTGCCTTCCAGGGACTTTCCCACCAATCCTGGGTAAACTCAGGAGGCTTTGAAAATGCACGGATGGGGGCGCCTGGGTGGCTTAGTTGGTTAAGCGTCCGACTTTTGCTCAGGTCATGATCTCGCGGTTCGTGGGTTCGAGCCCCGCGTCGGGCTCTGTGCTGACTGCCAGCTCAGAGCCTGGAGCCTGTTTCAGAGTCTGTGTCTCCCTCTCTCTCTGACCCTCCCCTGCTCACGCTGTCTCGCTCTCCTAGAAATAAATAAAAATATTAAAAAAAAAAAAAAAAAGAAAATGCATGGATGGCTTCATTTTGCTGTGTTAAAAATGGAAATACAATTCAAAATGGTAACTTGTGTGTTTTTAAACTTGTTAAAGAGAAAAGAGAGGAATTTGACATCCTTAAAGAGATTTTCAGAAATTGAATGGAAAAGACAATGGAACAGGTTGTTAACTATTGGCTTTTGTTAACAGTGTGTGTGCGTGTCATTTCCCTACTGATTTTCACTAGTTGCATGAAAGTAGTTTTCATATACTTCAATCAAAACAAACAACAACAACATCTTGGTTTTTTCAAAAACTTTTCAACCTTGATGGAAAGATCCTTGCTAGCCTGCTTGCATTTTCCATCGTACCTCTCTTCTCTCTTCTCCCTGAATGCTGCTTCCTTTTAAGTTCTTTATTATTACACCCTACAGCGCTACTTGCAGTTCTTAGCTGATCTTTTTTTTCCCTTGAAAGTACTTTAGAAGGATCATCACGATTTTATTCATTTTAGAACCCCAGGCTAAATTATTTTAGGAAAAGCTTAACTTTTTAAAAAAACTTTAAAATTTATTTATTTTTGAGAGAGAGAGAGAGAGTGAGTTTGTGTTCACACAAGCAGGGGAGGGATAGAGAGAGGGAGACTGAATCTGAAACAGCTCCAGGTTCTGAGCTGTCTGTACAGAGCCTGATGCCGGGCTCGAAACCACGAACCACGAGATCATGACCTGAGCCAAAGCTGGATGCTTAACCAACTGAGCCACCCGGGTGCTTCAGGAAAAGCTTAATTTTTATAAACCCTGGGCTGAGGTCAGCGCTCATGGCTAGTGCTTTGTAGGCACCCTGCTTAACAGTTGTAATAAGCTGACCACAGTTTTGATCTACCCCTGATGTGGTGAGCCATCTAGGAAAAAGTTCTCATTTGCCTGAAATCCTCAGGGTGTTGAGAGGTATTCATAAAAACATATGAATTGTCACATTGGGTCAGATTCAGGCTTCTGCTCTGTGTAGCAGTGGAATACTAAGTGTTCTGTGACAGTTGGGGAGAGGGCCGGAGTTAGACCTCATAGCTTCGTAGGTTTCATGGATAACTCTTAAATATCTCTAATTGCATGATCTCTTAAAAACCTCCCATTCGTATATTTAAATTCATATATTCAGATTCTTGAATTGTTTATTTTTATTCTGTATTCTATACATTTCACACCTTTAAAGGTAGAACTTGATAGTATTGGTATTTTGACTCCCAAGTGCCCTAGTTTTGGAATGGTAGAGTATTAATGTTAAAAGAGCCTAAAGTTCACCATTGTAACCTCTTCGTTGTATCTGAGACCTGCTGAGGCTCATGAAGTTGACCTGGAACAGATCTGGGAACTTGACCATAGTCTCTTTTCTCCCGTTCCCTTCCTTCCCCCTTCCCCTCCCCCCCTCCCCAAGAGCATGTGGGAGAGGGGCAGAGAGAGAGAGAGAGGGGGAGAGAGAATCCCAAGCAGGCCCTACACTGTCAGCACAGAGCACCAGGTAGGGCTCAAACTCATGAACTGTGAGGTCATGACATGAGCTGAAGTCAGATGCTTAACGACTGAGTCATCCAGGTGCCCCTTGACTGTAGTCTTTTAACTTCCTGCTGTTTTCCTTCTAGGGGAATACCTCACTGTCTCCCCAAGTCCATCTAAATTCAAGCTCAGTACTCATTACCTAATAGTTGATCCTCTTTTGACTTCGCCGTTTGTGCTGATAGCGTTCCCGTCATCATCTGGACTTGGGGTTCCAGAAGCATTCCCTACTTCTCTACTTTCTGTGGCCCATCCATTCAGTTGTTATGTTTGGTTGATTATTCCTTTACTTTTCAAATCCTTAAGCTTCTGCTCTGGCTCAGGCCTCTAAAATGCTGAGTTAGTAGAATGTAGCAATTACCAAAGTGGGTTGTTCCATAAAAAGTAGGTTGACAAAAAAAATTCCATAAAGTGAGTAGATGTGTACTGTCGTAAAGGGTTCCTTGGAGAAGTAGGTGTTGGTCCAATATTTTAAAGAGGTTTAAATGGGCTTCTTTGCAGAAAGACTTATTATGGCTTTCCATTTGTGATTGTGGATGGTGACTATCCAAGAGAGCTACAGTATGCACGTGTCCCCGTTGTGTGACCCCTGAACCACTTCTGGCAGGGACCATTATTTGATAACCCTGCTGTATTTACTTCCCAGTACCATTTCTAGAGCCATTACCAGCTGACTTTCTAGGAGAATATGTATGCGATTGGTGCGAGCCACACTTGGTTCACTCTCAGATGGGTCTTAAGCCTTTTGATCTCCTTATTCTCCTGGATCTTTCCTTCACCCTGGAAGCCCCTTTCCATCTGTTACATGTCTCTCATAACCCAGGTTTGTTCTCATCTTTGTCAGTTTCCCCCATACTTTTGCTCTCTGAACTTAGAGCATTTACTGTTTCACACCTTAAAACAAAGAGAAAATAAGTAAAACAGTCAAAATATTAAAAGTAATGTTGCATACCTCTAATAGTTAAATTACTGGAATTCGCAAAAATGACATTTTCCATATTTGTGTCTGTTGATGTTTCACACACACATTACACTCTTGTCTCTTTCTCCATACTGGGGAGTGTTTACATTAGCCAGACATGTGGCTTTAAAAAATTTTTTTTTGTGTTGTTGTTATTACATTGCATTTATATAGCATGTGGGGAGTATTGACATCTTTAGGGCTTCATGGCTTACCATCTGTGAACTGATACACCTCTCTATTTATGTCTTTTATGTCCTTCAATGAAATTTTATAATTTTATGTCTAAAACTCTTACGTCTTCTCTTAGATTTGTGCCAACATGCTTTATGGTTTTTGTGGTCTGAGAATGGATTTGTGTCTCATATTTCTGATTGGTGTTGCTGGTGTACAAGAATGGCATTGACTTTGCGTTTGTTTATAGATTGGTCTTGACTGATCAAATTTCCATTTAAACTTGTGTTTGTTCTTAAAGCCTGAAGTTGGGTGGCTTACCTAATAGAACACAAAATACAACCTGTAATGGAAATGTCACACCATTCACTCCACTTTTAAAATGACTGCAGTGCTTTTAGAAGTAAGGGGAGGTGACTTTTTAGTTCTTTAGTGTATACATGTGTTCATTCGTCAGATGTTTGGGTGTTTATTGTGTGCCCGATGCTGGACTAGACGCTGTACTAGCCGTTAGTGGTGGTAGCGCAGGTATGGTTTCCGCTCTCCTGGTGTATGAGGGGAGAGAGACGTTGCAGAAATGATCACAGATATTTATGGCATATTTATGAATTGTGATGAGTGCTGTGAAGGAAAAGGACAGGGGGCTGTGAGAATAAGAAAGGCTGGGAGAGGGGACATTAGATGAGGCTCCAGGGAGAGCCTATCTGAGGACACGGACGTTCGTGCAGTGATCTTGAGAATGAGTCGGTGCTGGACAAAGAGAAGCCTGAAGAGCTTTCCAGACCATGAAAAACAAGCTCGGAAGTCCCAAGATGGGGCTCTGCTGTTAATGATAGATTGATGGAAATGTTAGTAATCAGTGACTGAAATCAAGTTATTGCCTCTTAGTAAATCATCACGATGGTGGTATTCAGGAGTGTGTAAATTACAATGACATGGGAATATTTATTTTTGGTCAGTTTGTTCCCCTTCCTCCTCAAATGAAAATGCTCAAGAGGTGCCAGGGTGGCTCAGTTGGTTGAGCGTCCGAATTTGGCTCAGTCATGATTTCACAGCTCATGAGTTCAAGCCCCATGTTGGGCTCTGTGCTGACAGCTCACTGCCTGGAGCCTGCTTTGGATTATGTGTTTCCTCTCTCTCTGCCTTTCCCCTGCCCGTGGTCTGTCTCTCTCTGTCTCAAATATAAATAAACATTTAAAAAAAAAAAAAAGAAAATGCTCAAGTGAAGAGAGCTTACCACCAAGATGTGGTTTGAACTGGGCTCCTGCCCATCCTCCCATCTCCAGTCCCCCATCTGAGTGCCGTCATTACCCTCACGTACTGGCATCTGCTGGAAACGGCAGAATCCTGCTCAGACTTCGGTCTTGCTCTGAGTCTGGAGAAGCCCTCTTCCCTTCCTGGGAGAGGTTTGGAGCAGGGCCACCTTTGGCTTTTTCAGTAGCCAAGCCCTTTCACCCCTCTCTGGCCCCTTCTCCAAATACACACTGAAGGCTTTGGGGGAGGTGGATGGTCCTGTGAGAGTTACACACTCCTCAGCCCACCTAGACTAATTGCTTTTTGGTCATTGAAGCTTTGCGCCTGAGGCAGGTGTGACTGAGTCTGGTTCTTTCTTATATGCCTCAGTGGGAGGCAATGTGGTATAGTGGTGACAGGCGTTGGGCATGTAGCTTAATTTGTCTGTGCCTCGGTTTTCTCATCTGCAAAATGCACGTCATAATAGAGCCTTCTTTTGGGGGTTTGTAGTAAGGATTCAACGTGTTAACGCATGCATGTGTCTCGAATAGTGTCAGACACAGGCATCACTCCGTGTAAAGGTTACTTCCTACTCCTTGGTCTTCCCTGAAAATGGATTCCTGGAGTTCCTCCTCCTCCCTGCCAGACACTCATATCTTTGAATCCAAGCAGCACATATAATTTATGATTTGATATGGGACTCTAGTTACTCCTGAAAAATAATTAGGAATAAAGATGGCAAAGAAATGAACCAAAATATCAATAGCGATTTTGTTAGTGGCGTAGATTGTGGTGACTTGCTTTTACCCCTCTTACTTTACACACTTTCTATAGTCTGGTTATGTTACTTCTGTACAGATAATAATATAATAACATCTTATGGGAAAAGGCCAGGCTGGCACTTAAGCCTAGTGGTTCCTTAAAGCAGGGCAGAAAAGGAGGGGCGTCTGGGTCCTGCCTGCTCAGATTGCTTTGACATGTGGTGGAGCACCTTCCCATTTACACCTATGGGGTATTCAAGTCTTCAGAAGTTAGAAGGTGGGGGGTGTGGTTCCCCTTGAAAAGAAGCTCTTCATTCTTTGTTTCTTCTTCTGTTTTTCCCTTTGTGTTCCATCTTGAGCTCCCTGAGCAGGCCTCCAGCCATCTGTTACTCAGTCTCTTTTGGGCTCCCCTCCCCCTTGAACATGTTCTTTTTAATCCATCCAATCGTTCTTCTTTACTTGCTGTCGTGCAGTAAAGGAGATGCATACATTTCTACAATTCAAAGAGTAATTTTTTCTTTATTTTTAATCGTAAAACTAAGTAGCTTTTTGCCTTCAGAAATCTAAATTGAGTTACTTTTTATTTACTCACACCCGTAGTTGATTGATTGGCCTTCTGAGTCACTAAGCTCTAGGGGCCAGAGGTGGATCTGTGCCTCCTGAAAGCACCAGGAATCATGGGGGATTGGGAGTCTGAAAGGAAGGGAAGATTGAGGGGATGCAGAAGTTAAGATTTTCCTCATTCCCTGTTTTTCGTAGGGTGATCTCTATTGTTACTATTTCATTATGTGTCAGAGTTTTTAAACATTTCCAAACTGGAAGAACGGAATTCTGGAAGATTACCAAGACGCATTTTTGCAAAGAAGACTTTGCCAAATCTGACACATTTCCTCAAAGGTCTGTTGCTTTTAATTACTTTTTAAAAAGTTAAGCAAGCTTTCCAGTTTTCCTTTCATGCTCTCTCGTATAATTGTAAGTGGAGAAACGGGCTTTCCTGCTAAGTTTGTTTTATCTGCAGGAATTTATGCGTAAGCAGGGGTATTCTCTAAGTATCTCAAAATAATACCGACCACAGATTTCAAAGAGTGTATGACAGCCATGGAGTGGAAGAGCTACTTCCTTAAGAAATATTGCTAATTTCAGTGAGATTTCACAGTTGAATGCAAAATCTAGTTGAGGGGATTTAATGAGGTGATGCCTTCCCCTACCATATTTCACAATTTATAGTGTTTTTCATGTCTCACCAAAAATGCCCAATTTGAATGTAACATAAATATTTATGAGCATTCTTTCTGTGCTGTAAGGAAGTCTGGTACAATTACAGTAAAATCTAGATTTATAGAATGGGTATAACCAGGAGTTAGAATTTATTTTCAAAAGGATTCATCATAGGAATCCTTTAAGTTAGAAACGTGACATATATGACTTGAGTAGGGTAGTGGTCGGAGAAGGTGTGTACATACGTGGGCCCATGCAGTGTGCCAGGTTTTCACAGACTCACGCAGGTGTGCGCATAATTTTGTATATGTTTGTGGCTGTTGCCTGTTTCATTTCATTTATACCGAAACGTGGAGGGGGAGGAATTTGTTGGGTTTTTTGGTATGAGTGTGTGTACCAGGAATAGGGTATGAGCATTGAAGAAATAATGGTGAAACTGCCCGCCCACTCCTAATCCTTGGCATTTGTTGCATATTTGGAAAACAAAATGGCATAAGTAAAATGTTAAAGGAAACTTGTACCCATTCACATTCTTGGAAGGGGCCCGTTTTCTGTCTCATGGACTCCAGGGTGGAATAGTTGACACCTTACGGGAGAAATGCCCCTCTTTCCCTGGCACATGGGTAGGCAGATGTTTGCTAGGGAGGTGGCCTCACCTGTGATTTAGCTTCCAGCCTCACACCTGCTCTCTTGGCTGCAGCTGTGCATGATGGTCTTTACTAGAATACTTAATTACCGTGGCAGACGTGGGGAGCTCCGTTCCACAGCCGTACTGCTATTCACAGGTCCAGTTGGATTTCTTGGAAGAATTAATCACTTTTTAGAGGATCTTCTGCTGAGGGCTACAAGTATAATAGGATTTAAGAGGACACTTTATTGAATGGAAGTTTGCACTGGATATTGTAACAGATGCAGTGTGGAGGTGGAGCGACAGACAGCTGAGGGGAGATTGGTAGTAAACTTCCCATTTACCCTGAAGCCAAGCAATTCACAAAATCCAAGATTGCTAGAACTCTCATTTGGACATTCTGTACTAGAGCATCATCGTAAGAACATTACACAGAGTTTGGAAAATGGAGCTAAAAAAGACACTTCTTGAGCCAACTACTCTAAACTATCAACTGTAGTCACTTCTGAGTAATCCTTTCCAAACTTTTGATATATATGTTTAAGATCTATACTGCTGCCTAGTTCTTGAAATAAATTTTATAATTTGTGTATTATTCCATCGAGTACTATAAGGTCCCCGAAGAGTTTTTTGTTTTTTTTTTTTTAGTTTAATTTTTGAGAGAGAGAGGAGGGGCAGAGAGAGAGGGAGAGGGAGAATCCCAAGCAGCCTCCACACTGTCAGCACAGAGCCAGACGTGTGGCCCAAACTCATGAATCGTGAGATCATGACCTGAGCTGAAGTCCGATGCTTCTGTGACTGAGCCACCCAGGTGCCCCTCACCAAACATTTACTGTTGGGCTTTTGGGTTGCTTCCACCATTTTGCTGTGGTAAATGATACTGTGATAAACACTTTTGTACATATAATGTTCTCTGTATTTTGGATGCTTTCTGACAGTAGATGTTGAGAACAAGCTGATTGGATCAGACATTGTGGTGAACATTTCCATAGCTGGAGTGTGGGATGGCTCCTCGGATTCGGGCCTGTGAGAGGTCGTGAATGGCTGGCACACACAGGCCCACAGGGGGATGGGTTCTGTTTGGGGTATGGGGCCTCCTCAGGGCAGTGTGAGCTCAGCTCAGCAGACCGCTGGAGTCCAGGGCCTGGAGCTCAGGGACAAGCCAGGGCCCGAGGTCCAGATGGAGGATCACCAGTGTGGTGGAAGATGTTAATTAAGATTGCTTGGGGAGTGGAATGAGAAGAGAAGAAGGGGGATGTTAGAACTCTGGTGAACATTATTTTGTGATAGGCAGAGGAAGGAGAGGCCATTAAAGGAGAATAAGGAGTGAGGCGGGTAGGAAGTGGGCAACAGCCAGTGGTAGCTAGGGCAGGAGTGCGTTTGGGGGAGTGAGGTGGGCAACAAACAGGTGGTGACATTTTATCTGAGGCTGTTTTGTTGGTGTGTGCCAAGTAACGGGTAGCAAGTGTCAAAGGCAGGCCTCGTCAGAAACCTGAGGTATAGAAGAAGAGACTGGAAGTAGGCAGTTGTCAGAAGGGACTGTAGGATGGTTTATTAGTCTGCCAGGGCCGCTGTAATAAAATACCACAGACTGGGTAGTGTAAACAACAGAAAGGTATTTTCTCACAGTTTTGGAGGCTGGAAGTCCAAGAACGGGGTGTCGGCAGCTCTGGTTTCTTCCGAGGCCTCTCCTTGGCCCCCTTCTCTGTGTCCTCATGTGGTTGCCCCTCTATCTGTGTCTTCTGTGTCTCCGTCTTCTCTTATAAGGACACCTGTCATATTGGATAAGGGCCCACACTAATGGCCTCATTAAAAAAAAATTTTTTTTAATTTTATTTCTGAGAGAGAGGGAGGGCAGACACACACACACACACACACACACACACACAGAGAGAGAGAGAGAATCTGAAGCAGGCTCCAGGCTCCGAGCTGTCAGCACGGAGCCTGACGTGGGGCTCCAGCTCGTGAACTGAGAGATCATGACCTGAGCCAAAGTTGGACGCCCAACTGACTGAGCCCCCAAAGGCCTCATTTTAACTTAATCACCTCTATACAGACTCTGTTTCTAAATCCAGTCTCATTCTGAGGCCCTGGGGGTTAGGGTTTCAACATATAAATTTGGAAGGGGGATGCAGTTCAGCCCCTAACACGTAGATTCAGGTCTGATGACCCACATGTTTCCCTCCTTGTTCTGTGCTCCCCATCTTCCACACGGTTGATCATCTGCGCCTCCTTGTCACAGTCACCTCTTGGCTTTGGTGACCTGCGCTCCTCTGGTCTCACCCCGCAGCTCCTCCTGACCCTTTGGTGTCTAGGTCCTGCAGGCTTTGGGTCTTGGCCCTCTTCTCTTCTACTCAACTGCAGCTTCTCATCTTGTAGCAAAGTATTCATTCTTCCACGCATCAGATTAACTCTTCTATTATTTTGATGACGTTTTATCTGATGCGAAGACTAAACCACTTTGTGATCCTGTCCTCATGGTCGCTTATCTCACAGTTGAAAAAAAAAACAGTGAAGGGCGCCTGGGTGGTTCAGTTGGTCAAACATCTGACTCTTGATTTTGGCTCAGGTCATGATCTCACAGTCATGAGGTTGAGCCCCCTGTCGGGCTTTGCACTGAGCCTGCTTAGGATTCTCTCTCTCTGCCCCTCTCCCCGGCTCATGCATACTCTTCTCTCTCTCTAAGAAAAAAAGGTGGGGACATTGATTTAGGTCAGGGTTCAGGAACACTTTATATTTGAATTCACCTCAAATTTCACAAATTAATGTTTTCACCCTAGGATTTGGTTTTGGGTTCATTTCTTTGCAGGAGTCTACCTTGGTTAAATAAGACCAAGTGGGTCGCTATCCCAGTAGAATCTGAGGCAGAATTATTTTGGCAGGTACGGTATGACTGCCTTTTATTCTCCAGATGTTTTTTTTGTTTTTTTGTTTTTTTTAATTAAAGCTGTAGAGGTTAAGATTATTGTATTTGATGCTGAGGAGGGAGCCTTCACACGCATATTGGTTAAGGATCTGAGGTGGATTTGTGAGTAGGGTATTCAAACTATGGTTGGTTGTTTTGGGGTTTCTGGTGTGTATGTGTTTACACAGTGTTTCTTTCAGCAGTCTGTTGAAATATGTCAATAGGATTTCTACCCGAAAGTTCATCTTTTTATTGACAAGGCTGAGTATCAGACTTCTAAAAGTATACAAATCATGGATAGATTTACTATTTGGCTACCTAAAATAGAAGCACCCAGATTTTGCTGGTCAACCTTGAGAGGAACATTTATCTCTGTGGACAGTTTTAAAGAAGTATATAATTTTAAAGTATGAAACTCAAATTTAGTTTTTAATGGTAACTTATGTGTTTACTCTGTCTTTAAGAGCAAGGTTATGGAATGACATGTGACCTTGTCCTCTTGACTCTATGTCTGGTTGTGGGTTTGAAGTGTTATTTTTGTGCCTTCTTACATGACTTAAGCACTTCTGACTGTACATTTGGGACTGAAAAAAATATGGCAGTTGGATATAGTTTTGAGACAGCAGCCAATATTTTAACCTGGTAATCTGATAGTACTATTCATTCTTTTAATTTTCTAGGCTCACAGCTTTAGAAAACAGTCTAGGGTCTTAGTGACCTCCGGACTTGCTAGATGAGTTGGTGTTCTTTTTCTCTGGAAAATATATCAACTGCTGCCCGGAACACGCTAAATGAGTAGAGCCAGAGGGCTGCCCTGTAGTATGTTCTTGAGTTTCTGTTCCTGCCAATGGGGGTGTGTGCATATCCAGACTCAGCTGTGCTTTCTTTCCCCCAAACCTTATGCCCGTTGTACTTACTACTCTATAACATAATGATTTTAAATATATGCAAAAAGAATTACTGTTTTTGTGAACATTTATTTGAATTCATATGAATGCTTTGGAGACCACCTGATAAAAGTTTCTAAAAATGATTGCAGCTGATTTAAGAGTGGCTGAGGTTACTGTATAGGATTTGGGGAGTCCTGAAAGAACAGTATTCCCACTAATATTGCCAGCCATTCAGGATAGGTGGGTTGAGTTGTGATCATGTAAAACCCAAGAATCTTGGGGCACCTGGGTGGCTCGGTTGTTTACGTGTCTGACTCTTGATCTCGGCTGAGGTCACGATCTCACGGTTCGTGAGGTCGAGCCCCGTGCCGGGCTCTGCACTGACAGTGCAGAGCCTGCTTGGGATTCTCTCCCTCTCTGCCCCTCTCTTACTTATGGTCTCCTTCTCCCTCTCTCGGAGTAAATAAATAAACTTAAAAATATAAGTAAAAAATAAAACCTGGGAATCGTAGTGGCCCAGAGCAGTAATCGATGCTCACACGGTGTGTCCACTGTAGGTGGGGTTGTGGCTGCGGTCCCTGTCGCCTCACCCGTCTTCTGCCCTCCAGGACAGAGTCTGACCGAGCAGCGCCCTCTGCAGTGTTGCTGGTTCCTGGGCTGGAGGGGAAGACAGCCGGGAGGGAGGTATGACTGCACACCTGCGTCCAGCGAGGCGGGGTGTGAAGCTTTCCCACAGGAGGAGTGTTGAGCCTTTGTCAGGAGTAATGTGGTCTACCCCCCGGTGTTGCCCTGGTGTCTTTGCAGTCTCACCATTTCTTTACAGAAATTAGATCAAGAGGGTGGTGCCATGAGACGGCTTCTCAAAGAAAGTACCGCTGTGTTACTGCAGTTAGTGGACCGACTCCAAGAAAAGGCCTCAGCGTTACAGCAAAAAAAAAAAAAAAAAAAAAAAAGGGGCAAATAAATATATGGTTATAGGGTTTGATTTAAAATAATATGTTTTGGTTTATCTTCTCAAATGACTTCCAACTTTGACTGACTTTTTAAAAATTTAAACCAAGCAGCCCAACTGTCAATCCTTAGGCATTCGGATGAGAGAGCCTCCTTTAGTCTCAAACCCTCCTCTGTCTCTCATGCCCCCTCCGTCAATTCGAGTTCCACCTGTTGTGATCGATTCATCTGTTATTTCTCTTACACTTATCTTCTTGTTTCATTTCTATTAGTTCTACCCTAGTTCTTATTCCTGAACTGCTAGATCTGTGCCCCAGCTGGTTTCCCTGCTGTGAGCTGGTACGGTGCCTTCCCACAGCACCCTTCAGGGGCGCCGGGGTGGCTCAGTCGGTAAAGCGTCTGATTTTGGCTCAGGTCATGATCTCACAGTTTGAGAGTTCGAGCCCTGTGTCAGGCTCTACGCCGACAATGTGGAGCCTGCGTGGGATTCTCTCTCCCCCTCTCTCTTTTCCCCTCCCCAACTCGTGCTCTCCCTCTCCCTCTTTCTCTCTAAATAAGTAAACAAACATTTAGGGAAAAAAAAGAAAAGAAAGAGGTACCCTTCAGAACAAACACTATCCCACAGGAGCTCGGCTTGATGTCAGTGCCCATTTTCCCCCGTTGGCCTGGCCCACTTTTTTGCAGTGCACAAACTGAACAGCTGCACAGAGCAGTCTTGCTTCTTGCTTCTTGCTTCTAGCTCTCTCCCAACGAATTTAGACTATCCACTGATAAAACCTCCTTTAGATTTTTTGTTGTCTGTCGCTGCTTAAGACATTTTTGATGACTCTGTCATCTATAATGGCTGTCTTTGATTTTATTTTCCATCGTACTATCACCAGTGACTCTCAGTCACACTTTCTGCCCTCTGGATGCGCTGACTGCAGCGTGGACATCGCAGACGCTCTTCTGCTCCTCTCTCACCCCTTCCCACCACATTCCCAACTGCAAGCTCCTTAGCTTGGACTCGCAGCTCACCTTTCTTCCCCGCGTCACGGCCCACCAGGGCCCCGCACCTGCTGTCTTCTGCTGCCGTTCTGCCCAGTCACCATCTTCTGAATGTTTGTTCTTCTTGCTTTAAAGTTCTTTTCTATTTGACCACATACCACTCATCCTCAGAAAGTCAAGGCCGAGCTTCAACGTCTTCAGCCATCTTCCTCTGATCCTCCTACACCATAATAGCCCCACCTCTAAACATAAAGCCTAGTCTCTATATTCCTCCGTTAGAGGTGAATCATCTGCCCTAGGTGAGCGCTTGTTTTATTCGTTATACTGCTTTTAGGTATTTTCTCTCCCCAGCTAGATTGCCAATGGCTGGGAAGTGAGTAGTAGGCATGTCTCTAATTCTTCTCTCTCAGAGGCTGTGTATGCCAGGTGCACGGGTCAGAACGGTAGCCTGGAGAGAAGAGAGTCCGGCCTGGTTAACCGTATAATACAGTCCTGGATGGAAGATCAGGGTGCTTTTTCCTGGCCACAGGATATTGACCTACTTTTCCCTTCTTATCTCTGTGCAAAATATTTGTTGTACTCAGTGTGTTCTCCCTGTCACAACGAATGTTTGTCTCTTCCTTTCATACGAACCAAATGCTAAAGTGCTAGTTAAATCAGTGGAAAAAACAATGGAGAAGAAGAGCTGGTAAGCAGTTTTAATTCCTAAACTAGGGGATCTTATAATTATGTCGTTTAAAAAGAACTCTATAGTTTTCTTTTTATCTATCTATCTGTCTGCCTACCTATTGAGAGACATGATTAAAGGTGGATTGTAGATTTTAAGTTTATGTGCCTTTCAATTTGATGACTTAAGTATAATAATGTGTTATTTTGAAAACCTTTTATTTTGATAAGTTACTTGTCAAAGGAAATAAACTTTTCTTAATCAGGCGTATACAGTACAGTTCACTATTGACTATTTTATTTCTTACCAAATTTCCTTTGTAAAAATTTATTGAAAATTTGTTTTATACATGGCCAAGCTGATTAACTTTAAAACTGATTTTTGTGTAGCTTTACAGGTTAAGCGTGCGCTTTTGTTCAAGGGGAGAAAAAGTATGTGTGTGTCAGAGGGGGAATTTATATGTTTGTGTTTTTATATAAATATATGAAATAATTGCTGTGTTGTACAGAACTTTTGGAGGTTAGAACTATTATTCAAATATATTTAATATTTATAAATTTAAATTTAGTAAACAAATTTTAGTAATAAACATTTTAATTTGTGACTTTAAAGAGTTATGAGTTATGGCATGCCTGATTTGCTATAGTGTATGTTTTACTTTTTCATAAATATTTATTTAGTATGTATGTATGTATGTATGTATTTATTTGTTTCTGAGAGAGAGAGAGAGAGAGAGAGAGAGAGAGACAGTGTGAGCAGGGGAGGGTCAGAGAGAGAGGGAGATACAGAATCTGAAAAAAAGGCTCCAGGCTCTGAGCTGGCTGTCAGCACAGAGCCCAACACGGGGCTTGAACCCACGAACTGTGAGATCATGACCTGAGTCGGATGCTTAACTGACTGAGCCACCCAGGCGCCCCATAAATACTTTAGAATGTACTTGAAGCTATCTAACATATGTATCATGGTACATTTGATTTTAAATTTAGTAATGCTTTAGTAATGAGAAAAATTAGAAAAACACTGGCCCAGAAAATACTTCCAAATTCTGATTGTTGATTTTATTCTAAACTTAGGTGAAGTAACCCACTGCAATTTAGCTGTTTTCTTTAAAAATTCTTTTTTAATGACAAAGTAGTTTTGCCTTCTGAATTTACATCATCCGTGTCTTTTTTGGAAACATCTTAGCTATTTTTGTTTGATCAATTTTTAACTAATAAACACTCATGAAATCCTAGTGTAAATGTATAAACATTTCTTCCTTTGATGACATAGTTTATTTATTTGACTTTGTTTTAGTGGATAACTACTTGAGGAAGTTTCTGAATTTTTATTACTCTAAAAAACTTTAAGAAAAATCTCTTAATTATTTTTTAATTTTAGAGAAGAGAGAGCGGTAGCAAGGGAGGGGACAGAGGGAGAGAGAGAGAGAGACTTATGCAGGCTCTGTGCTTAGTATGGAGCCCCATGTGGGGCTTGATCCCATGACCTGGGATCTTGACCTGAGCAAAAATCGAGAGTCGAATGCTTAACTGACTGAGCCACCCAAGCGTCCCTACAAAACTTTTTCTTAAGCACAAGTACAAAGATATTACTAAAGACACATTATCGAGTAATACATATTTCTCTCTCTCTGTTTTTTTTTTTTTTTTTTACTATATAGGTTTCTTAATTTGTAATCTTTAGACCCCTTTTTGCTTTCATGACTAGATTAACTTATTATTACTATTTTTAAAAATTTTTAGTATTAATTTTGAGAGACAGAGAGAGAGAGAGAGAGAACAAGAACGTGAGCAGGGGAGGGGCAGAGAGAGAGGGAGGCACAGAATCAGAAGCAGGCTCCAGGCTCTGAGCTGTCAGCCCAGAGCACCGTGTGGGGCTTAAACTTGGGATGGCAGGATCATGACCTGAGCTGAAGTTAGCCACTGAACTGACTGAGCCACCCAGGCGCCCCAATTAACTTGTTAAAATAGTGTGTGCCATTCTGCAGCTTGCCATGTAGCTGTAAACAGAGAACACATTCACACATGTCATGATGCCTGCAGTTATGAAGATCTTGTTGACTCCGTGCATTTCTTTCTGTGCTATGTATCTAGGTATGGTTAGACCCTTAATACATCTTTTTTTTTTTTTTTTCTTGCTGGTGAGGTCAGAATAAAAGAGCTACTTTCCTTAACCTCTGAGTAAATGTCATTGAGAAGGATTCTTGTGGACTGGCATTCTGGGTTTTCAACATTCTTTATAACCAGACACAGGATGCATGTTCCCCCCGAAATTAAGAAACTCAGTCTTTCCAGATTTGAGCCTTTTTTGTTGAATCAGTAATGATGGACTGGGACCGGATCACGAGAGATGACGTATTCCCCCTGCTTTGTGGGTAAACTGAGGCTCAGTGTTGGCAGTGTGTGCAGGGTCTTGCTTTCAGCTAGCTTAGTCTGCAACTTGGATATTGTGGTTTTTTTCTGGAGCTGCATTGGTAGTCATGCTAACCTCTGTGGTCTGTTGCAGAATGCAGCAGCCGATGTTTCCCTGAGAGATAACTTGCTTCCTTACCCCAAAGAACAAGTGCCCTGAATTCAGTACATTTCCCTTCATTGTCACTTAAAAGAGCCTGAATGATGGGAAGGTGCCTTTTAAAATAAGGTAGCTCTGCCCTGATGTACTCTGCACGATTTTATCGTGAGTGTCTTTGTCCAGCCAGATGTCTTCCAAATGCGATCCATGGGGACCCCCAAAACCGACAGGTACGGGAAACCCTGTGTGAGTGCCTACCAGGTGCAACACACTGTACTTCTAGATATAAGGGAGTAACTTGATTGATAGGATGGTGTGATCAGGTAAAAAGAGAATAGAAAGAATGAATCTACAGGTATTGTAAGCACATGAAGGGGGCAAGGGACAGGATGACTTTGTCAGGATATTAGCCTGTGGGATGAGATCTGGAGCCTCAGATTAACAAGCCAATTAATTCATTTGGAAGGAGAGTAGGTTTTCCCCCTGGTGGCTGTATTCCGTTTCATAATCACTGGTCACACTGGGTGTCTGTGCACTGGCCAGGAACAAATCAGAGCTGTCTGGTGTGCCAATTAAATTTGAGCAGTTTTACATTCACATAGGGGTCCTAGGGTCTCAGGTTTGCCAATCTAAACACATTTGGCTTCTTGGAATTTTTTTTATCTACCTTGAGGGAACACATCGAGAAGTCTGTGGCTTATAATTAGCACATGCCACGTGCAGCTGAGTTTGTGTTTCTGGCCATAACAGAGGTTTATGGGTCTTGGCTACCTTGTCCCGTAGGAACTCATAGGACTTTTCAGACATTAGCTCATTAATTCTCCTAATACCCAGTAGGAATTAGTATGACCATAGGTTCCCCCTAAAGCTAGACTGCTTGCTGTCCATTCTAGATCTTCCAGGATTTGGGCTGGGGAGGGGTGCCGGGGTGGGTGATGGGTGGAGAGGGAGGGCTGGGGGTGGGGGCTTTCGGACCTGGTTTTGGTGGAACGGTGGGTGGCATTCTCTGACATTGCCTGCTCTTTGGAAGTTGTTCCTTCCATGACTGTGCAGAGTTTCCTCCGGGAAATGATGGTGGGGCAGTGATGTCAGCTGTTTCCTCCTCAGGGTACGAACTCCATGGAATGCCTAGTGCATATGAGGCAGCTTTCTAGGGTTTTTTTTGTGTGTGTTTGTTTGTTTTTTTTTACCTTGGACACTTGCCAGAAGGTAGCACAAGAAGAGTAGGTGAGCTCAGGGCCAGAAGAAGTTGGCTGGGGAAGGGAGGGAGCTAGCATCCCAGAGACCCTGCCCTCTTCAGGGCTTTGCTTCCCCAGCCAGCCTGTGGAATGGATGTTGTCATCCCTGAGGTTTTAGATCAGAAGTTCAAATTCCAGAGATGAATTCCCTTGGATTTGAGCCTGGGTCTATGGTCCAGAGCCTGCATTGTTCCGTGATGGGGCATATCAAACGGGAATTCTCAGTCGTGGTAAACTCTTGCCACGCAGCTTCTGTAGAAAGTGACTCTTCCCATTGTGCAGGTGAAGCTTCTCTGTAAAAAACTGGTGTGTTGTGAAGAGTTTGCTGACTTGGGAATCAGGTGGATGGGTGTATGGAATATGATGGGGGTGAAAGACCACCCAGGCCAGTCAGAAAAGCTTCCTCGTCACCCTTGCCTCTTCCAGAAACTAGTTGTGCAACACCTTCTGGGTCCATCTCTCTCTTCACAGAAAGGTTTGCCTGAGATCCAAAGATGTTTTGCTCAGACATCAGAAGAGATAGTTTGTAGCTTGTCATCCCAAACCTTCAATGTTGTCATATCAGCCACTGTTATTTTGGACTCAAAAATCCTTCTGATTAGTCTAGGTAATATACTTGCCATTTTCACAGTTAGAGAAAACCTTTCTTTTAACCTGTCACATTACAAATTCTAAAGTTCTAAGGTATCGTTCAAATCCTTAATAAGCAGCCTGTTCCTGGGATTGAGGGTAGCTGAGCTCCTGGTTGAAGATGTTTGTTGGTAAGCCAGCCTTATTATGCCCAGACTGAATCAAACCTTGGCATTTAGGCTGGGTGGTTCCTGGCCCCCATCTACCAGTGGGGAGATACCCCATGGGGTGTTAACTCTTAGATCACCAGAATCTTGAATTAATTTACCTCTCATTATACAGAGCTTTTTAGGATTGGAGTCTGGCTTCCTGGTTTATGGGCTTCTGAATGCTTTTAGCTATTTGGTTTAAGTCCCTGTCCAAATCTGTTCTACTTTGTCACTGATAATTTAATGTTCTTTGTATTAGCCATAGTTTGGACACACAAGAACAACTTACTGTACAGAAATTGCCCAGTAGTTGGGCCTATTTCATCCCTAATCCAAGATTCTAACAAAAGCCAACATACCAGCAATCCACTAAATATTAATACCAAAAAGCTATAGAGAAGGGAAGACGTTCAAGATGTAGTGGCTTTAGCAATGGAATAAAGAGGTGGGAAGTCAGATAATTTTGTGAAGTAAATACCTTGAATCGAATACCTTATGTCAGCCCCCCTAAGGAAGCATGTTGATGGGAGTGAGAATCGTGTCACCGAGCCCTTTCACAGATGCACGCCAGCGCCACTTTCTCGTGTACTCTAGGGAGCCCTCCGGAGCACCCTGTGTGGTTCTGTGTGGCCCTCCAGCTCTTATCTTTGAAAACCACGGGGCTTGAGTCAACTGTCCCACCGCTTTGCCTGCCCCTTCGGCTGGTAAATACTGCGAAACCGTCTTGCCCTTTGGTGTCTGTTCCAAGTCTTTCACATTCTTGGAGGCTCTCTGATTCTCCCGTGCCTGCTGTGGCCTGGATGGGAGGGGTAGAGGTGATGGAAACAGTCTCGGGAGGAAGAATGGCATGTGTCTCTCTAACTGTGCGTTCATTCTTTTGCCCTCCACCCCGGAGTCCTGCGTGCTGGTGGGGAGAAAGTAAGAGACAGGGAGTGGTCAAGGATGAGAAACTGGGTCTGTTGAGACTTTGTGGGATTTGGGGGTGGGTGGGAATAGAAGGGTTCTGTTTTTGTTTTGGGGGTATTTTGGTATGGGATGGTAGGAGATCGAAGTTTTGGACATGTGTTGAGATGTTAGACTCAGCCACGAGGGCTGGGTGGTTGGTGGGCAGGCTGTTGACAATATGGGCTGCTAATTTGGGGGGAGGAGAAAAGGTAAAGAATAACGGGGCAGATGGCCAGGCACCCTGGCTGAATTGGAAAGCGGTGGGGACATTATTTGTGTACCTTCAGAGTTTCACAGCTCCTATAGATCTGCTTCACATTCCTACCTGGAGGCAAAAGTGTATCAAAATTTATAAATTTATCAAAATTTATATCAAAATGTATAAAACCAGAAATGATGACCAATTCATTGGTTATAAAAATCAGGTTTCATAAGGGTTCTAATGAATTCAGAAGGATTCAGACTAAAATGTGAGAGTGTTGACTTTGGCTTGTGTTTTGCTCATCTATATTTTCTGATTTTTTTTTATAGTGAATATGTATTGTGTTTAATCATTAAAAGGTTACCTGAAATTTCAAAAGTGGTTTGTTTTCTTTTCTTGCCTCATCCTGGACCCTGAGCTTCTGGAGGGGATGGAGCGGGGAGAAGGAAGTGCCATGATCTTTCGCTGTGTGCCCTTTGTACTTTACACAGTGCTGGAGACCAAAGGGGCTCAATCCTGTAAATGGTGGTTGAGCTCAGTTGCATGGAAATTTAATCTAACCACTCTCAGAGAGGAGATTCGTGCTATTTTAAAAGATCTAGGAAGGAAATTCCAGTTTTTCTCAGTCACTTAGCTCATTGTATTAGGCACTGAACCACGTCCTATATAGACTTGGCCCCTCTTTTGCCTTTGTTTTGCCATCAAGATTTGCTGAGATTTATTTTGTTCATGAAATCTTGCCACGTTGGCCCAGTTTTGTTGCTTAAATGTATTTCTCATGTTATTCTTAAAAGCTTTAGTAATCTCTTTGGGAGTGAAATGGCTCAATTCTGTTTCCTGTCCTTTGTTGATAATATGTTTTCAGAGGAATGGATCAAAGTGGCTTGAAGCTACAGTCATTTTTTGCCTTCTGGTCAGACCAACCATGGCAGCCGCGAGAGAACGTGCATTATTGAATGATGCAGTTGTCAATCGTAAATATGCATACTTGTTTTCCCTTTGTATTTGTCTGAATGCCTAGCATGTGCAAAAGGCAGTGCACTTTGCCTTTGAGGAAATAAAGATGAATAAGCTGTGACTCCTGACACCAAAGAGCTGATTCTCTAGCAAAGGGGGTATCATGCATACTTGACCACCCTGCAGGGAGGTCAGGAGTGGAACCAGAGTCAGATGGGAACAATGGTTATTATGCTGAGAAGACCCCATGCAGTATCTGATGTATGTTGCTAGTGACATTATAATAGATGTGTTTCAAATGTCCTCTTTTACAGTTGCTGGTGCAATAGGTGTCTGCTTTCATTGAGTTTTCCAGCTAGTGGTTTTTATGGCTTTGTATTAAAAGTTTCCTCAAATTTAGGGACACCTGGGTGGCTCAGTCGGTTAAGCGTCCCACTCTTGATTTCGGCTCAGGTCATGATCTCAGGAGCTCCGTGTCAGGCTCCATGCTGAGCATGGAACCTACTTGGGATTCATTTTCTTTCTCTCTCTCTCTCTCTCTCTCTTTCCCTTTGCCCCTCGCCCCCCCGCCCCCACATTCTCTCTCCCTCTCAAAATACATAAATAAGCATAAAAAAACTCCCCATATATTTAAAATTATGCTAATAACTCAGTCTTAATCCTTGTTAATCATGGCAGCCTCAGCTCAGATTTGTGACCTGATTTGTAAACTAGTTTTACAAAACTAGTTTACAAACAAACTAAATTAGTTTCAAATTTTACAGTAAAACCAGGTCAACTTAAAAATACATGTTTGTTCTCATCTGTGTTAACTCTGAGAACTCTGGATAACGTGGGAGACCACCAGATGCTGTATTTTAGTTTATCGTGCATCGTTTCTTAGTTTTTATCCAGTTGTTAGCAAATTAACTAATTATTAATTCAGAATAGCTTTTCGCTGTTGCTGTTTTGCCAGCGAATGGAATAACCATGCGTTTCACAGGGAAGTGCCCCGTGGTCTGGCTGTCTTTGTGGGCCTATTGGTTTGGAGAATGCTGGTCTTGACTCCCAAGCACGGCAACATTAACATGGTAGGTGGCTGGTAATTTACGGGTGGTGACTAGGGTAGACTACTTATATTTAAATATTAGGCTACAAGTGGTCATTTTAAGATACTATAGGGTGTTTATGCTATATTTTCTTTTTGGATTTTGAGGAATTTTTGAAATACTTTCTATATTTTAAATGGAATTTTTACACTGAGAAAGATGCCTGTAAGTGAATTGGCATACATTGAAATATAGGTAGTAATTTTGGAAGTTTATGAGATAGTAGGTTGGGGAAAGAACGGCTGCAATCGTATATTCTGCTTTTCTTGGATGGACGAGCAGGTGGAAAGCTGGGGCAGCCATAGAGGTATCTGGAATCAGTAGATGGGCTGGCGCCTGGGCTAAATCAACACTTTTAGATAAAGAGACCCTGCCTCCAAGTTCCTCTGTGGGTCCTCCACAGGCTACCCCAGTGACTGTATTTTCTAGGTTGCTTTCACCAATGTTGGGAGACAAAGGTTAGGTTTTACATAAGAATGAAGCTGTAACAGTGGTATCAGACTGTGTTTGGGTACTGTGCCTAGTGTACCTGTGGGTCAGGGGTCTTGGTCTCTTGCAGTGCAGGAAGGATGTAGACAAGGAAGGATACAGGCTTGGAAGATAGGCAGGAACCAAAGAAAGGCTGGAGGGCTGGGCAACAAGATCATAGCAGAAGCCGTGCCCCCGGGACCTTATGGTCTTCATGCTGCTGCTGTTGCTGCAGTGAGTGACAAGTATTACCTCCGGCTGTCCTCCCCAGCTTTCATCATTACCCAGGACTCAAAGTCCCAGGAGGAGGAGATTGGCTGTGCATAAGCCATGTTCCTCGGGGTGGAGAGAGCAGATCTGTCTCCTTTGAATTCTGAGATGGTAATTGGGTCCCACGTCTCACTAGATTACTTGTTGTCCCAAGGTAGCTGGGGACTCCCTGAAAGGGAATTGAGGACCAAATAGGAACAGGACTGTGTACTGGATAGTGACCCTTTAAAAAGAAAGATGTCTACAGTGGCTCTCCCCTTTGGCTGCCCAACAATCATATACTCCTTCCTTACCATGCTTATGCTTTTGAAAGTAACATGCCCCAGCCAACATGACACAACTCTAACCTGTATGGCTGAAAGCTTAGCCACTTCCTCTTCATAGGTGCTCCTCTTCAAGATCTTCTTGAATCGTGGAGCCTGCTTGGTATTCTCTCTTTCTCCCTCTGCCCCTCTCTCCCACTTGTGCTCTCTCTGTCAAACTTGAAAAAAAAAAAAAAGCACTCTGGTTTTTGAGATTTATTGGCTTCCATGAATTAGTAACCAAAATCAGAGATACTGCCAACTCCCAGTGTTTTGAACATAGAACTTGGTCTGAGAACTTGTCTCCTGGCAGTGGGAGCTGGCCTTGGGTGATGTGCAGAGTGTTTTAGCTCTTAGTTAATAGAATCCACCTGAGAACAGTGAAGAAGCATAAGAAGCAATAGAGCAGGTGATGCCTCTCCTGTGCTACATCTTCAAGGCAGGTCCTCAGGCCATAGAGGCCAGACAGTTGGCAGGTCACATCTCTGCGCCTCCCACCTCCAGCCAAAGTGACTCCATTTAGCAGCACAATATAGTCTCTGCTCTGGCTTTCTAACAGGCCATTGTCACAGCAAGCTTGTTTTTTTCTTGAAGGTCCTTAAGGAGTAGCCAACGCACACTCTGGCATCTGAATTTTTCTGAATTCTCTAAAGTTGGAGGCACAAGGTCCAAGTCATAAGGCCTGAGAAGCCGTCGTTTGATCAGTTGTTTGCTATCACATATCAAAGATGAATATTTCCAGTCCAAGATGGTGGTTCCTCATGGCCCCGGCTTTGTGGTCTTGGGTCAGCCAGTCCATGCTGTTTGGTGTGTTACATACAACACTTATGTCCTTGTCCCAGCTTCTTCTATTAGGTAAGATGTTTTCTGTTGCAAATAATAGAAAATCCAACTCAAAACAGCCTAAACAATAAGGAGAGTTAATTGGCCTCCGTGTGTGTAAACTTAAGAGCTGTGGAGCAGGTTTCTATTGTAATTTGATCCAGAGGTCCGTGATATCATCACGGCTCCTGCATTAATTCTCAGCCATTTATTTATTTTTTTGCCTTGCTTTCCTCCATGCATTGCCATTCTCCTCAGACTACACACGCCCTCAAGATGAAAGCAGATATGACATGGCCATGGCAGTCCCAAGGTCACAGCTGTAAACTGTGCCGTCCAGAGGTAGATAGAACCTTGGTCCCAATATACCAAGCCAAAGCCTGAGGCTCAGTTAAATGACCATCCCCGAATCAATGACAGTGGCTGGGAGATGGGAATGTGTTGGTTGCCTTAGTCTAGATTGTGTGCTACATTCCTGGCACATGGGATAAAATTGGCTTCCTTAGAACCACATGGGTTTCTGTGGAAGTCTTGGGAAGTGGGGAGTAGACATGTATGTGTCAAATAAGAAGTATCCTCAGCGCTCTATATATGTGCTCATTGAATTCTCCCATGTGACTTCTGATAGTTTATGGAAATCTTGAGCTTCAACAGGTGATTCTGAACCCAACCAAGGCTGGATATAGTAGTCACAATAAGGGTACTCAGTCCACATGTAGGAAGCTAGGGAAGTACCTCTGTGCCATTTTCCCAGTGTCCATTTTTACCATGAGAATGAGGGAGAGGGTGTCACTGTGTCTTCTCCCAGGGTACTTAGATGCTAAAACAAGACGAAACAAAACAAAACAAAACAAAACAAACCGAGAATGGAACAAAACTATGCTTGAATAACTAAATGAATGTTGGTATCACCTTATCAGCTGGTTTATTATTGTATTTTGGTTTGCAAAGGTTGTGTTTTCAGATTTTTTTTTTTTTTTTTTGCCTGCAACTCAGCATTTGATTTGTCCTCTCCCCCACTTTGGATTTTGAAGTTGGGATAGAAGTGTAAAAATTAGAACCCCTACAAACTTGCTTGAAACTTGTATTTGAAAAGATGGTAAAGCAGGCGTAATTACAGAGAAAGATTGCGTAATTATTGTTACCTGCAGCGAAGGCCTTGTCTTTCTACCGCTGTTTCCATAAATAGCCTTTATATACAGCCCGGAGCAGAGAGTTCCCATTCAGCCTCTTTGCTTCATTTAAATTGCTGGTTTGAGGTGGTTATTTTTGAACCCCTTCTCAGGTTGACTTCCCCCTTAATCCCTAAACCTTCTAACCTCGTCTGCCAAATTACATGTAATGCATCGCAGCTAGAGTGCTTTTGGCATTTCATGAGTCTGAGAACTTGAGATTTGATTTAAATGTTAATTTATTGCGACAAAGGTTGAGCACTCATGTTCCTGTTCCTGTGCAAGTCTTTCTATGGGCTTGGCATGAGACCAGCTGCTCTCCGGGCTTCTGCTCCGTCTCCAGAGATTGGCAGGGGCCCCCCCCCCCCCCCCCCCCCCCGTTTTGTTTTAAAACAGAGTCTGGCCTAGTTCAAAGTACATGAAGCCATTCTATTGTTAGGTTTTAGTGATACCTAGGGCCATTTATTCTAGCTGTAGTTGGCATGAAGTAAAAAACATATGTTAACAAAAGAGTTTGATTTTTCTTCTTGTGAATATTAAATACTTCCTTGGTGGGTTGTTTTTGTTTATGAGAGACCTTTCCTCTTTGTTTCATTTGGTCTCTCTTTTTTTTGGCTTTTCAGTGCACACTTAAAGCATTTTTTTAATAGGCTCAGAAATAAAGGCTATGTTTGTGGATTCATATAAAGCATCAGTAATTAATAATAAAGAATTATATATTTCTTACCCCTTCCCAGTTCTCTTGAAAATAGCCCAACTAAATATAGTTTTCCTTGTCTTTAGGAGATCTGCTAGATGTTCTAGACTAGAAAAGGAAGACATTTATATAAATCGATCTCTTAAGGAAGCAGACCAACCTTTATATAAGATGTAATATGCCTGAGTGACTCCTTAATGAGAGTAATTAAATGTATGTTTGCCTCAGTGTTAGGGGCATGAATATATAGGAGTATTTGTTAGTATCTTGGAGTACTGTTTAGTATTCATATACTGAAGGTATACAAAATTGACTTCTGCATTAGAAGCATTTAGAAGAAATGTCTCAGATGCATGTAGTTGTACATCCTAGTAATACTAGAAAGAGTAACATAAAACACACATACTCTATTCTCCTATGTTAATATATTTGAAAGAATTTTAGTACTTTTGACAACGATCAGATTTGAAGGGATGGGGATTTACCATTCTACTTTTGGGCGGCATCATTCACGTTAGTGGTGAGGGCAGAATGCTACCTTTGGTAGGGTGCCTCTGTTTCCACTTGGTAGGGTTTCATACTGAGCTAGAGAGAAACTTGTTGTGTTTCTGGTCTGTTCGTTGCAGGTTCATTTGATTTTGCTGTTGTAGTTGTGTTGTCTGTTGGGATGAGAATTAAGAACATTGGCAAGTTATATAAGCAACTTTTGATTTACAACTGGTTGTGTTCCTTTCTTTTTTTTTTTTTTAATTTTTAATGTTTTATTTATTTCTAGGAGAGAGAGAGAGAGACAACGTGAGCAGGGGAGGGTCAGAGATAGAGGGAGTCACAGACTGAAACAGGCTCCTGGCTCTGAGCTGGCAGTCAGCACAGAGCCCGACGCGGGGCTCGAACCCACGAACTGTGAGATCATGACCTAAGCGAAAGTCGGACGCTTAACCGACTAAGCCACCCAGGCGCCCCAAGTTGTGTTCCTTTCTTTATGATTCAGTGTTGACACCTGGAATGAAAGTTGCCCCCCAGTGGTATAAGTGGTGATTGAGTTCTTTAACATAAAATGTAATATACTCTTAGGTAATCATAAGCAAAATTTCTTACTTCTCTGAACTTCCTTATCTTAAAATGCAGAGAATGGCAACAGTATCTACCTCATAGAGTTTGTGTGAGGATTAAATGAATTATTGCATGTATAGTTCTTGATATAGTGTCTGATAGGTAGCAAGTACTCAAATGGTGGTATCATTTAAAAAATGTTATTTCCTGGGACACCTGGGTGGTTCAGTTGGTTGAGCATCCGACTCTTGGTTGCAGCCCAGATCATGATCTCACAGTTCATGGTATCAAGCCCTGCATCAGTCTCTGCGCTGATGGCATGGAGCCTGCTTGGGATTTTCCCTCTCTTCCCACCCCTCCGCCACTTGCTCTCTCTCTCTCTCTTTCTCTCTCTCTCTCTCTCAAAATAAATAAATTTTTTAAAAAACCCATCATTTCCTGGGAAAATGCGTTCTGAATTTTATCATGGAGTACTGAGGAATGCGATCCTGAGGGAAGCAGGTTCACATGGCTTCAAGTCTGACATTGTATGCAAGGGCTGGTGGAAAGGCGTGTGTTGGGTTCTCTTGCTAGAGTTTTGCAACCTCTGGCCAGGGAGAGAGGATGATCTAAAGAGGTACAAACTTCTACTTCTACACAGTCACAGGGATGAAAACTACAGCATAGGAAATGTAATCAGTAATACTATAATAACTTTATAAGAATACTGTAATAACACTGTGGTGAGCGTTTTGTCACGTATGTACACGTTGAATCACTATGTTGTACACCTGAAACTAATATAACATTATATGTCAGATATACTTCAGTTAAAGTAAAAAAGAAAATGGAGGTTCTGGTTTCTTCTGTAGATGGACTTAGCCTAGAAGGATGGACTAGTAGGGAGGTTCAAGCAAATGGAGCTTCTGGTGGCTTAGCAGGGACTGCGGCTAGCTGGGAGGCTTCTGAGGTAGGTTGTAGGGAGGGTGTGTTACGACATTTGAGATAGAGATGAGGACCATTTGAAACTACTAATGCTTCATTTCTCCTGTGGTGCTAAGAACCCATCTGAAATAATTTTGCCCATTTAAATTTCCCCTTTTCCCCCTCTTTCCTGCAGCAAGGGACAATGGCCAAAATGGAGGTGAAAACGTCGCTGCTGGACAATATGATTGGGGTTGGAGATATGGTTCTTTTAGAGCCTCTCAATGAGGAGACCTTCATCAACAACCTCAAGAAGCGCTTTGATCATAACGAAATATATGTGAGTATACAACAAAGGTCGTCTTCTGTGGGTTTGGACTTTGTATTTTGTGGCATAGAGGTAGCTTCTCTTCTCCAGACTCTTCTTTTTTCTATTTGTTTATTAGAGTCCAGATGTATGTGTTTAATCTCTCAGAAAGAGTTTTGTGTTTGCTCATTTGGCACATGAATAATATCGATTAGAGTCAAGTGAGTGTGTTTTCCATGTGGTATTTATAGAGTGCCAATTGTGTGCAGAGAATTGGACCGGGTATTAAAGGCATTCTAAAGCAAGTAGAATGTTGAGTTCCTGTTCTCTGAGGAACGTACATTCAGGAGGAGTTTTGAAATTCATAGGTATCTTCTTGGATGCCTTCATAAAACTAGCATTCTAACCTTTGAGAAGCTATTCATTAAAATGCAAGGCAGTGAACTGTCAAAAAATACCTGAACCTTGTTGACATTTGTAGTTAGTAGAAATAGGAGCAGATTATCAGTTAAGAATATGTTTGGTTCCTGGAGATTTGGGAATAGTCCTGTCCTGCTACAGAGAAGTATATCATCATCTGCAAAAATGAAAATATATGAAGATACACAATAAAAGGAGAAAGTTTATGTTGTAATAATTCTTTATAAAGGATTTCATAATGTTACTTTATCTATCGAGTTCCTTAAATATAATTAAAACATGAGTAAGAGGTGCCTGGGTGGCTCAGTTGGTTAAGTGTCCAACTCTTGATTCCGTCTCGGATCATGATCTCATGGTTTGTGGGTTTAAGCCCTGCGTTGGGCTCTGTGCTGACAGTGCAGAGCCTGGTTGGGATTCTCGGGTCTCCCTCTCTCTCTGCCCTTCCCTCGCTTGCATTCTTTCTTTCAAAAATAAATAAATAAAAATAACAATAAAAAAATAAAACATGAGTAAAATTACATTCATATGCAGCTTTTCAGGAATTTGCATGAAACACAAGTTTGTAACCTTTTTTTTTTTTTTTTTTTGCATGTAACACATCCCTCCCTGAAGAGGGATGTGTTAACTAAACCAGGAAAATGGGGCACTGAGTCCTTGTCCCAGCAGAGGAGAAAGAAACAGGATATTGGATGGAAGTAGTTTTTTGTTTTTTGTTTCTTTTTAACTTTTTAATGTTTATTTTTGAGAGAGAGAGAGAGAGACAGTGTGAGCGGAGGATGGGTAGAGAGAGAGGGAGAAACAGAATCTGAAGCAGGCTCTAGGCTCTGAGCTGTCAGCACAGACCTGATATGGGGTTCGAACTCACAATCGTGAGATCATGACCTAAGCTGAAGTCAGGCACTCACCGACTGGGCCACCCAGGTGCCCTGAGGTGGAAGTAGTTTTATTAGATTCTGCTTTGCTCCTGAGTTCTTTCCCCCCTTTTTTTATATCGTATCTGTGTTTGCATACGAATCGGATTATTGGGACATGCTCGTATTTTTCTATCACTGTGTAAACAGTAGGAAGAAATATAAATTAATACATGGAGAGCTGGTAACTGACACAAGTATGATCAATTATTTTGTGGAATAAATGTGTGAAAAAATTATATGCAAAACTATATTATTGTATGCCACAGGTAGCTTTTCTTTCCACTTAGCCAATTATGCTTCAAAGATAACTTTGTGTAATTAATTTCTTAAGGAAATGGTACTCATTTTCTGGGAATTGAACTTTCTTATCCTCCTTGATTTGTGTTGCTGGATAGTCACTGGAGATATTTCTTTTGGAATATTGATTTGACAGCTAGATATGAAGGTCAGAGATGCAGTCATGTAAAATGTTGATTCAAAGGGAAAAGGTATAAAACAGTGTTGCAGAGTTGGGGGGGGCGGTATTGTTTGGTTTGGCTGTGAGGCCCGGTGTCACCTTCCCTTAGAGTGTAGTGGCTCGGCTTTCAGGTGGGAAAACCTTACGGTTCTGCAGCTTTAATTGAAAGTATGGTCTGATACCGAATAAAAGACCGACTTTAAACATTGGTCTTTTGAGATGGAGATAGGAGGAATCAATTCTATCGTAAGTAACGCTGCCGATCATTTTTCTTTTTGGCTCTAAGGAACACAGTTCACTTTGAGAGGACTTGAAAACAGAAGAGAGACTGGAACATTGCATGCTTTCAAACACCTGATTTTTTTGTGCCCACTGAAATAAAACAGTCCCCTTTTTAACAAAATGCCAAATGTTAATGTTCGTGTGTCTTCAGCAGACGCAATGTCTGGGTTTCAGCCCTACATAATTTTATTTCCTAACCATTTGAGGAATGCCCTTTCTGGTATAACAAAAACACAAGCAGAAAATTGCTTTCTGCTTCCAGATAGTCACATCAGTTAATGTTTTCCATGGTATGTTAGGACTGTCGTTTCCGTGAGACGCGTGCCTTCATTTTGTAACCAAACATGCGTCATATTGGAGGGTTGGGCTTTCTCTATTTTAAGCCAGAAACATAAAAAAAAGGGTTATAGAGCAATGTGTATAGTAGGATCCTGTTTTTTTTTTTTTAAAGGGGTGTCTATGGATGTGCACATATACCTGTATACATGTATGCACATAGAGAAAGGCAGGCTACCTTTGGGCATCACAGCGGAGTGGGCTGAGGTGTGAGGACCGGGAAGTGTACTCTTTTAGACCTCTCTATTAAAGAACTCATGAAAGAACTCATGAAGTCAAGCATGTATTGTTCTTGTAATTAAAAAAAAGTCCTATACACCAGCTTTGGTTACCACACCTTTGGAATCCCATATGTCATGTCTACCACCCTTGAGAAATCTGTTTCTGGCTCTTATTCTTACAGTATTCCTCCTCTGCTTTTGTTCACGGGTTGCTGCAGAATTGATTAGTCTCATGCCAAAGGCCAAGTTAACATGGCATGCAATATCTTACTATCTGGTACTTTACTTTGTTTTTAAATTCTTTCCCAGAAAATGAAGACAAAAGGTTTTTTTTTTTTTTTTTTTTTTATTTTTTTTTTTTTTTTTTTTTTTTTTTTTTAATTATATTATGTAGTCTCATAGTTTAACTATAAAAGTGGGTAGGTCTATGATGATTCATCATGTGAGCAAATTGAACAGTCCTCTGTGTGCTCAGAAGCCATGGTTGATAAAAAGGCCAATGAGTGGAAGGGCCTAGGCTCAGGCTTTTGAGCTCTGGCTGTACCCATAGACTTAGTAGCCTCCTTTGTGAAGGTCAAAGGTCAGAGGACCTTCTTTTTCCATCCTGCTATCTATCCACTTGCCCCTACATCCCCAGTATCTATTTCTTAAAATAGTCTCTACCTTCACACAACTCTTACAAGGGACTGGTTTGTCTCTAGATACGAGTTATCAACTCTCAAGAGCATTTATAATGCTTAGTGATTTTCAGCATCCCCAGCCAGCTGACTCTGGGAGTCCCTTGTGCTCCTGTCGTATAAACTGGAAGCTCTGGGTAGACCACTTGATTCACACGCCCACTGCTTGGACCACTGATGCTGGCCTGCTGACTGGAATGAACCGAGTGGCTTGAGAAAATGATGTCTACTCCTAAGATTGGGGTGGGGCCAGCTTTTTCCAAAGGAGATGGGCTGTGTGTAAGGAAGTGAATACCCAGCCAAATATATTGGTCAACATGTAAAGAAGAGGAAAGGGGGAATGAACGCTGATGAGGTCACTGCTGTAAACCCGTCACATGTTTGCTAGGGAGTTTGCAATGAAGTGGCTTTGTGGCCTTGATACCAAAAGGATATGTTCTGTGAGAAGCATTTATCGTTTGCGTTCTAGGCTTCAGGTGTACCCAAAGGCGTGCCTCTCAGACTTTCTGCTAGAGAACTCCTAATGGCAGAGAAGAGCAAATAATTGCCTCTGGGGCCTCTGGGGGCATAGTTGAAGTCCATCCACTTCACAAAAATTTTGTTGAAACACTTGCTCCCAAACCAATTCAGTTTTATTCTGTTCTGTAATGCATACGGGTTTGCTTTTACCTAATATGCTCCTTGCAACACTTTGAGTGATAGTTTTTTTTGGTGCTTTGTTTTCTGTCTGAATTGTCAGATCAGGGATCACGTAGATCTAGAGGTGTGAATGCATCCAATTTTAGGGTCTTAAGTGAAACCAATTGTAACTGTGAGTAACTGCTTTGAAAATCTAGTAAAAATTATCTTAATTTTTAGAAGTTAGTATTATAGTTGGGATCCCTGTACAGATGGGATCACCTACTTTTATGAAAGACACTATGTGTATACTCCAGAAACATCCATCGTTTCCTTTGAGGTGGGTTCATGCACTGAAGTGCGGGATTGGTTCATCAACATGCAGGGTCAGAGACTCTGTTTGCTTTTATTCGTCCCTCTTGGCAGAGTGCAGTTCCGGCCGGGACAGGCTGTAGGCCGTGCCTTTCGGTCTCCCAGTGTATGTGGGGCCGGTGTTGGGAAAGGCTGGTCATGACGTGACCTTGCATTGCTCCTCTGTATTCGTTCTGCCTTGGTCAGACCTTCTTCCGGCCTCCCCACCCCCGACCCCCGCCAGACGGAATGGTGGCAGGATTTCATGTGGACTTGTAACACAGGAGACCCACCCAGACATGATTCTGTTTTTAGGGTGACTGGTCAGGACTGTGGTTCTGTTCAGGAACAGGAAGGCTGCAATTTAGGCAAGAACGAGGCCCAGGGCAAATTTGGAAACAAAAGAATCGAGGTGTCAGTTCTCTGACAAGAAATATTTTTGGTGCTGACAAGTTGATTTAGTTTGTTTTCTCTCTGAATTGTTAGGTTGGGGATCATCCAGATATAGAGGGCTGAATTAGTCCAGTTTTAGGATCTTAAGTTAAACTAATTGTAGATGTAAACATGACTGCTTTGCAAGTCTGGTAAGAATTGTCTTAATTTTTAGAAGTTGGTACTGGAATTAGGATCCCCATACGGATGGAATCGGATGCTTTTATCAAAGTTACACAACTATAAGTACACACTCTGTTTGGTTTAAAATAGTGGAAAGTAAATGGATTTAACATTTATATACTTATTTGAAGTTTCAAAAACACTTCTCATTTGTACATGTGAAAATTCCTACCTAGTGGCTATAGATCTCTTCCTAGGTATTTGGCATAAATGATGTATTAGTTTTCTATTCCTGCATAACAAATTTCTCCAAACTTTGCAAGTCGTAATAGCATACATTCCTTATCTCATTATTTCTGTGGGTCAGGAGTTTGGGCATGACTTACCTTGGGTTCTCTGCTCCAGGTTTTTTTTACCAGGCTGTTATTTAGGTGTTGGCCAGGACCATACAGTCTGATGGGAGGCTTGGTCCTTTCCTAAGCTCATGGGGATGTTGGTGGAGAGCTAGAGTTTTGACATCCAGTTTAGTGTTATTCCTCCTTTACTTGGACATTCTCCAACCTTTTTTTCTTTTAAAATTTTCTTTAAAAATTCTTTTTTGGGTAGGAGTGAGGTACCTGGATCCCTCAGTTGGTTAAGCATCCGACTTTGCCTCAGGTCATGATCTTGCGGTTTGTGGGTTCGAGCCCTGTATCGGGATAGGTGCTGACAGCTCAGAGTCCGGAGCCTGCATTGGATTCTGTGTCTCCCTCTCTCTCTGCCCCTCCCCCTCTCGCATTCTGTCTGTCTGTCTGTCTGTCTGTCTCTCTCAAAAATAAATAAAAACATTTAAAAATTTCTTTTAATTCTTTTTTTTTTATTTTGAAGTTAACAACTGCTTTTAGGAAAAAAAATTCAGATAGTACAGGCATGCATAACATAGAAATGTAATTTTGTCACCTCAGTGTCCCAGTCTCATTTCTAGAAGTAATAGTAGTTAAGAGAGTGGTAGGTGATTTTCCAGATTATGTTATCAGCTTGATTAAAAATTAATTTTTTTCATTCTAGAGTTGGAACTAGGAAGAGGTTCTTCTTCACTGAGACCAATGGCTCTATACCCAGAGAACCTGGGTCCAAAAATATTTGAGTGAAAAAAGAACCATTTTTACTGTCCCTCCCATCTCATCTAGACCAAGTAGGGAGAGGAGGAGGGATTCCCTGACCTGGGGAAATGAAATGCCTACATTTGATAGTGTATGAATAGTTCACCGTGAGTAGACTCTGCCCGTGTGGTTCATTGAAAAGTTGGACGTTTCAAGAGACATGAAGAACAAATTGTGTGTGTTTTCAAGCGTGCGGCTTTGGGATTTGGAATGGAGACAGCATTAGAAGGGTGGATAAAGCTGGTGAAAAATAGCAATCACAAGGCTGAAGAGGAATGTTGTGTCTAATTTCTGAGCACAGTCTATCTCTTGGGCAGGTTTATCATATTTTTCCAGACAATCATTTTCAGTGATAACTTGCCAGTTGCAACCTGTATAAGCTCTCTTAAAGCCTTTGGTGATTGGAAAATTTCTTCCTTCTTAGAACCTGCAAAATGGACACATCTTTTTCTGTTATCTACCAAACTTAGAGAGTTGTTTCATCATGCAGACGCTATACAGTACTTGAAATATTTGTATCATATTTACAATATATAATTTACATGTTCTGGTCAAGGCCACATTTGAAGTTTGGTTTGGAGGAAATGAAGGCCCAACCTCAGGCCTGCAGAAGTGCCTTCTTTTGATGATAATGTGATGGGTAAACAAACCACTTATTTGTTCCAGTCCCGGCATGGCCACTTGTTTCTTCATTGAATTTTTACTGGAATCCTATGCATTATAGGCTTTTAAATTATCTTCATTTTACCATGAGGAAGCTGAGGCTCAGAAAGGCTAAGTAACTCATCCAAGGTCACATAAAGCTGGGATTCACACCCAGGAAATCTGCTTTGAATGGTCCTGTTGACTGTATATGGTTGCCATGAGCATTCAGTGATACCGTTAATATGCACGTGTTCACAGTCTATAATGTACTATTCAAAGTACAAAGTATGATAAGTATAGGTATGAAAGTATGAAAATGTATATATATATATATATATATGAATGTTTGGATTTGGAACAAGGCCATCTCCCTGATCCAGACAAATAATTCCAATGATAATGAGCATTTGTGCCACATGTTGAGTTAGCATTCAGTAGTGCAGTGACATGAACTAGTACAACATGGAATGAGTGTGTTCAGTTCTAAAGTCACAGGTGCTCACCAGTCAAGGAAAAGGGATAGCAACTGATAGGATGATGTTTTTCCTTCTGGAAGGTGGGACAGGATCTTGGAAGGAAATTGATTTTCATCACGTTCACTGGATGGCGGGAGATTGACCACTGCATGTGGTCCTTCACCTTTATGAGAGTGAAGTAGGAGAGGAGGAGCAAATCAGCACAAGGGACACATGGCTGATTCACATGACCTACTCAGCTCCCCCCATGCATCTGTTTCTGCTGTTACATCTATCGCACAGTTATATATTAATGACAATCGTAATTTCTTTTTTTTAAACTATTTTTTTAAATGTTTTTATTTATTTCTGAGAGAGAGAGAGACAGAGACAACGTGAGCAGGGGAAGGTCAGAGAGAGAGGGAGACACAGAATCTGAAGCAGGTTCCAGGCTCTGAGCTGTCAGCACAGGTCCCAGTGCGGGGCTTGAACCCACGAACTGTGAGATCATGACCTGAGCCGAAGTCGGACGCTTAACCGACTGAGCCAACCAGGTGCCCCTGGCAATCATAATTTCTAAAGAGAGGCTGTATGTTTTCTCAGACTCTGTTTTGGAGGGGTGGAGGCTGAGGTAGGATGTGGCATGTTGGAAAAGGCACACAGACCTGAGGTTGAATCTTCGCCCCTTGCAATCACTGTGACCACTGTGAGTAATTAAGAGTCCGTTTCCTTGTCCACACATTAGGTATTGTGATGCTTATTTTGGTGAGTTGTGATGGAGATCAGGAGGCATCTTAGCCTGGTGCTTGGCACATAGTAGGTGTGGAGTACCTGGTAGGTGTCATGACCATCTGAAAAACTTGGAAACCCAGAATGACTTTTCTTTACAGTTTCAAACACTGAGATTTTCTTGTAATTACAGTCTCTCTCTTTCCCTCCCCTCCCCTGGCTCTCTCTTTCCCTCCTTGTCTCCTCCTCTCTTCTTCCCTCTTTTCCTTGCCCCCTTCCCTTTTTGATATTCATTGAACAGATTTCATTTTTGTTATGTTACTACTTCAATTAGCCACAAATGTTATTTTCAGCTAGTAATATACCTCTAACACAGGATCACTCTGTACCTTAGTTAAAAGAGAGTTTTATCAGGTCTGGAGAACAGTACATTTTGGGAAAATACTTTTCTCATTACAGAGTTTATCTCAACAAAGATATTCTAGTATTATGTTACCCTGCTCTAAAATAGAGGCTGCCTGAGGTGGTATTTTTAGCCAGTATTTCAGTGTGGCTTAGAACTCATATATAGTTCTGTAATTCATAGTCTGAAATGACTGGTAGCACAGGAACAAAGGGTTATAATATGATGGTAGTTTAGTCCAGCCTCGCACTACACCAACAGTGGCCATGCCTGACAAGCTTGCTCGCCTTTCTTGGCAGCCATGAATTGTATGACCCCCGGCCTACATGTGGGCTCCCGAACTGAGACCAGTCCTTTATGGGACAGTAGAGACTAAAAAGATGAACAGTGCTTGATTCTTTCTGCAAACTTTGAATTGAGAACTACTGAAAAAATAAATTTATCAATAAAAGCAGATGCTGGCAGTCATATTGTTGTAGGGCCATGATAGGCCATGTTGCACGCAGACACTGTGACTAAGCATCTTTGAGGTAGACCAGTTCTGGAGTAGAAAGGGAGAAAACCAGTTAGTAACAGGCCCAGAAGAAGCAGAAACATGAGCAGGGGATGAGCACATTGATAGTGGAATTGGACAGGAAGTTACCATCAACTTGTGTTGCCTTGGTATAATGCCGCCCTGTGCCCATACTCACTCTAGGGCTCCAGCCTTTCTTGTGGCTTGGTGATAGGCTGCTCAGGGGTTCCTGGGTGTGTTCTTTAGTTCAGTAACTCAGTACTTCATGTAATTTGACAGCATCACTGTGCTGAGCGGCTGAAACAGTCTGACCATATCACATGCTTTGTTCTAGTGTCACTGACTTTGAAGTAGAGCTTTGGCATGAAGCCAGTCTCTTCCACGAATCTCTTCTCTTGCCTTGGGCAAGTTTTTTAAAACCTTCTAATGCCTCTGTTTCTTCTTCTGTAAAAATAGACTTCTATTCGTATGAGTTCTATGTATGTTTTGCATACGTATCACAAATATGTTCTTAGGCTGGGTATGTGCAGTGTACACTCTGAATGACACTGTGTTGGATATAAGACCCAGAGAGAAGGCTACATCGGTTACTGACCTGACGTTTGTAATTTTTTTACTCAGGCAGCTCTTCACCATTTTGAACTGTGTCTAAAAAACTAACGTCTTGGCTAGACCAAAGTATGGTTTTAAAAAACCAAGTAAGACAAAAATCCTCTTCAGGGGAATCTGGGAAATCTTGCAGATGTCTAATGAAACAGTGTGGCACATAATGTCTTGATGTCTTGTGATCCGGTTCCCGGTATCTGAGACTCAAGAAGAGGGTAAGTTCCTCCACATGAAGTGAGTTGGGTGTTGTCATTTCTGAAGATTCCACCAGCTTATCTTGTATCATCATTTTCTCAGGGTCCTAGGCCACCTTCATTAAGACGTACCTCACATGCTCATTTAATAACTCTTCAATTCTCTGTATACAAAGACCATTTTGTAAGACTTTGGCATCATAGGATGCCTTGAATTTAGCTGAGTTACTAATGTATGTTACAGGCTTTCGAGTCCTGGCTATTTACAGTGGCTGGCAGATTCCAACAGAGTGAAACTGTGACTTTCTGTAATCACAACAGGTAATATTTATGGGACACTTGCTGTGTGTCAGATGCTGTGTTTCATGCTTTAGCACAGAATCTCGTTTAATCCTCAGATGAGGAATTCTCCTTGTCCAGATGAGGAAACTGGGGCTTGGAGAAGTTAAGTAGATTACTCAGGTTCACACGAAACTGGAAAACTTTGCCAGATAACTTGGAACCAAGGTTAAACAATATTTCAAAAGCATTTGAAGCAAATTAAATTCTGTATGACACAGAATCTGAGTGAAGAGCTCAAAAACACTGATTCAGCGTCTGATGCCCCTCACCCCACACACTGACTGCTCTCAGACTGGATAGAGCTCAGTCTCCTGACCCTGATGTTTGAGGCTCTCTGCAGTTTGATCCTAGGCTTATTGTCTGGGCGATTACTCACAGGAGGTCTTTGCTGTCTCATTCCTGTCTTTGAAATATGGGTGGGTGGGCCTATGTACCTCTGTCCATGTTTTAATCCATGTTGGAGCACGTGTCAGAGTTTCATTACTTTCTAAGGCTGCATGTCTTCCACAGTATCTGTACACCTCATGTTGTTTATCCATTCTTCCACCAGTGGACGCTTGGGTTGCTTCCACATTTTGGCTGTGGGGAGCAATGTTGCAGAGAACCTGGGCATACAGGTAATTGATTTGAGTCTCTGGCAATTCACTCTTAAAAATTTTGTTTTTGAAGGATGCAACTATCTTAGTAAAATTTCAGAAAAAGAGAGAGGGGTTCAATTGTTACCTAAAACTTGAATTCTCTTATGCCACTCTTTGGGGGAACATTACTTTATGTGAATCACGCCCATCCTTTTAGACCCGCTCAAATCTTCTGACTTCTTGGATCGTCTTGGACCTTTGTAGTCCACGGTGACCATTCCCCTCAGGCAGACCCGACCCAAAGTCCTCCCCTAGTCAATAAGAAGACTAATGACTCAGAGTGGACGGTTGGCTCCGTCGGTTAAGCATCTGACTCTTGGTTTCAGATCTCATGGGATTCTCTCTCTCCCTCTCCCTTTGCCCCTTCCCTGCTCACTTTCTATCCCTCTCTCTCTCAGTATAAATAAATAAACATTAAAAAAAAAAAAAGACTAATGACCCATTTAGCCAAGAATCACTTAGATCTTATCTCTTTTCATGGCCAGACTAGTTAACTCTTAAATTTTATGTCTTATGATATAAAAGGCTCACCTCCTAAGCTCCATCATAAGCTCCTTGGGAGCACAGGCCACAGTCTGTTTTCCACTCTGCCAAACGCGATATTGTGCATAAAGAAGGCTCTTAGTAAATGTGTTGTTTGCTTGCTCAGCGGTTGTCCTTAATGCTGTCCAGGCAGTGCGCCATGTGAAGATTTATTTTTTCTTGGGTCCAGCCCATCCTGCGTTTGAACTGTTATCACTGTACAGGTGAAAGTGGCTTAGAGAAACATGGCTTGGAGATGGATTTGGAAGAATCCTACACATTCTTTAATACTTCTTTGGTGTCATTTTAGACTAAATCATTAGCATCAAATAAGATATTTCATTAAATCTTACCTGTTGCATTGCCACTTTCCTGGTTTATTTCTCTGAAGTTAAGGGATGATTATTATAGTGTTTTGCATTTCTTCATGATGGAGGCATAACTTTGTGTGCTGGGATAAACATTAAAAGAAAAGTTTTCATTGGGGCGCAACTGGGTGGCTCAGTCAGTTAAGCATGCAGCTTTGGCTCAGGTCATGATCTCATGGCTCGTAGGTTCGAGCCTCACGTTGGGCTCTGTGCTGACAGCTCAGAGCCTGCAGCCTGCTTCGGATTCTGTCTCCCTTTCTCTCTCTATGCCCCTCCCCTGCTTGCACTCTGTCTCTTTCTCCCTATCTCTCTCAAAAATAAATATTAAAAAATAAAAACGAAAAAGAAATGTACTCTTTTAGAATTTTGGGTGTCTAAAGATCTTGATGTTGCCCCGGGAAGAGCTGTGATATGAAGAATGTGAAACGGTTCTGAGTTTCCTGTGTCTGTATATTAATGTTTCATTCGAAGACTTGGAAAATATTCAAACTGCGCTTTGCTGTTTAACTTGAAAAAAGTTTTTTTGGTAAGATATCTTTGCAAAATGTGTATATTCTTGTCCCCAAAACCAGAATACTATGTCTCATTTCAGCCTTTGACCATCATGCTGTATTCTGATAAGGTGCACTCAGGGCCAGCCAAGCTGAGATGCTGACTCTTACTCTAAACAGCTCTCGGTTTTTATGCTTAAAATTATTTTGAGCACTTCTTACTCCTTTTCTTTCTTTCTTTGCTTCTGTTTTGCTTTCCCTCTGTTTCTTATCCTTTTTTCCATTAGTGGCCATTGTTTCTTCCCTTAGGATAGGAGTTCTTAACCTGGCATATCAACTGTATGGAAACTTTTTTTTTTAATTGTTGACGTTTATTTATTTATTTTGAGAGAGAGAAGAGTGTGTGTGCACTAGCCAGGGAAGGGCAGAGAGGAGAGAGAGAAGCCACGCAGACTTCACATTGTCAGCATAGAGCACCAACAACAGGGCTCAACCTCAGGAACCGTGAGATCATGACTTGAGCCAAGATCAAGATCAGACACTTAACCAACTGCACCACACAGGAGCCCAACTGTGTGCACATTTTTATGTGTTTTTTCTGGGGAGAAGTTTCATAGCCTTCATTGACATTTCAAAGGGACCTACCACTAAAAAAAGGTTAAGAGGGGCTCTATAGCAGTAGTTTTTAAATCATTTAACTTTCAACCCATTAATGGGTGATAAAAACCATTTGATGGGTTAGGGCCTACAGTTTTTAAAAAAATTATAATGAATAGAATTGAGCAAATAATACCAGTGCATGACATATGGTAAGAGTATTTAGGGTTTTGTGAGTGTTTTGTTTCATATGTATGTGTACTTGTATGTAAATATCCACTCAAATACACATACTTTGTCATGATGAAAATTTATTCCTCACAGAGTCCTAGTGAAACATTTGAAATACGCTGCGACAGAATGGCCCCAATTTAGAGATGTTGCAGCTGTTTCTTTGTAGCGTGCTGACAGACCCTATGCCAAGTTCATTAGAAATGTGGCTAAGATGAAAGAAAGTGCAGCTAGGACTTTCTTTCCTTTTTAAAATAGGAATCAGAGAGGAAAGTAAGATAGCATTAGGTCAACAGCGACACTGTCATGATTGCTGCCATTGGGAGTAAAACACGGTCAGTCCTGTGGGTCCTGAAGGTGAACACCAAAGCAGTGGTTTTCGCCTCTGGTCCCACATGGCTTTACCTGGGGACACGTTAAGAGATACGAATGCCTGGCCGCCCCTAGACCATTGAAATTGAATCTCTGAGGATAGGGTCTGCAAGAACTGTCTTCTAGAATAAAATGCAGGGTCTTTGGGGGTATATATGTATCAAGGGTCTTCTGGGTTTTCAGTTGCTGGATGCACGTCCTCTAGAAAAGACTTCGGTTTTCACTGTGATCACAATAGAAATACACAAGTATTATTTGGTTATTCACAAGGCATTTGTTCTGGAATGCTACAGGTATCTGAAGTATGAAGACGGAGATTGTTTTGACTTAGGAATGTTTGTACATTCTTGATTTAATGTCTACCCTTGAGAAGTGGAAGATAAAGTTGCTAATTTTGCCATTTGTAAGAAAGTAGTCTTTCCTCTTTCTCTTCCCTTTTCTTTCCTCCTTGTTCTTTCCCCTCCCCTCTCCTCCTCTCTTTCCAGAGGCTGGATGTCAAAGGCTGGTCCCATAGGGCAGTGGGAATAAAGGGAGCTTTTCAGAGTCATGGTGGTGGTGTGCACATGCTTGAGTACGTGGGGTGCCAAGGGGTGGGCACATGGAGGTGGTGAGCTAGGTAGTGGCTGAGATGGTTAGGTTAGTTACACTGAGTAAACAAGTACACCGATTGAGCAAATACATACATAACATACATATGAGGGTAATGAGAGCCAGGCTTGTCTCTGTTGGAGAAGGTAGATAGAACTTAATTGGTAGGTAATCTTGGCCATGATGTGAAAGGAGTCCCTTTCAGTGTAATTAGCCTAATGGAAGAACATCTTCTGGATTCCAGTAGGAGTTTCTCTGTGAGTCCTTTGTGGCACAGGGACAAGGCTGAAGTATGAGCACAGCCATAGAAGTGGCCTGCTGGGAAATGAACTAGGTTGCGGGACACCTTTCTGTGGGCTCCCTTGGTACTCCCAGCATCTGCACTCCGTAGTAGTAGCTGTTGATGGACACAGGATTTATGCACCTCTTATTTCCACTCAAGTGAGTGGAACTCCAGGGAGCAAGGGCTGGATCCTTGTTGCTGCTCCCTTTTGTAAAGACTTATAAGTATTGTTTCCTTTTTTTGTCATGGGCATATTCAGAATAAAAAGGACACACCCAGCCCTTTTATGTACATGTCTTTTTTTTTTAATATTAAGATTAAAGAAAGTTTTTTTTTTTTTTTTTTTAATTTATTTATGAGAGAGCATGAGCGGGAGAGGGAGACAGAGAATTGGGAGCAGGCTCCATGCTGTCAGCTCAAAGCCCGACATGGGGCTCGAACCCACAAACCCTGATATCATGACCTGGGTCAAAGTTGGACACTCATCTGGCTGAGCCGCCCAGGCACCCCTTTATGTACTCGACTTTAAGAAACTCTGTGTCTTATCTCCAACCTCGTGATGCCAGTGGTTACTTAATGAGTTATAGTTCTTTCTAGAGCATGGTGCAATAACTTTAAATAATATACTGACTTTAAATAATACAGAGTTGCTTGTTAAAAAATGTCGTATATCATTTATTAAGTCCAAATGTTAATTGATGTAAACATGAACTACCTGGTCCTTATTGTTGTGATCCCCAAAAGGGAGTTTTAATCTGGTGTTGCAGTTAGCTGAATGGGGAATGGATAGCTGCCTAAAGCCCTAGTAGATCTGTAAACACCACCCAGCCAATCAGCTGCTGCAGGGGATTCTTTGCTGTCTCAGACAAAGGAGGGCTGTGATTGAACATTTGAATTACTCTGTTGGCACACATGGGACTATTTAAATCTTTGATTAATGCATAGAGACATGTCAGGGGAGAAACCCATATAAACAGCAAGGGCAGGCCTCATGGTAGAGGACGAACCTAGTAGGAATTCAAGATTAGAGGATACATATCTGAAACATATACATAAAGTAGAATGGAGAGATAGCATAGTTTCTTTTACTGTTTCCTTATGGAGATTGATAACACTTGCCCTTTACTGATTTGTTCAGCTCTGTTGGTGTATTGGTAATCGTTGCTGGGTAACAAACCAGCTCCCCAAATGAGTAGCCTAAAACAACAACCATTTATTTGTGCACAGTTCTCTGGGATAGCGGTTTGGACTGATGTTAGCTTGGTGTGTTTTCTCCTGGTCTCACCTCGGATCACACATGTGACCTTAGGCATCTGGTAGCCTAACTGGGAGTGGATGGCTTAGAATGGCCTCACTCCTATGCCTGACGGTTGGTCGTCAGGCTGTGCAGTTCAGGACACCTTGACCATTTACGTGGCTCCAGGTCATTCGCGTCCTGGCTCCCGGCCACAGCCATAATAAAGGGGGTTCATCCTATACGGGTGCTTTTCAAGCCTCTGCTTGTGTCCCATCTTATAATGTCCCATTGGACATTTGACAGTCAAATCACATAGACAAGTCCGAACTGAAGAGCTGTAGGAGTAGACTGTATCTTTTGATAGAAAGGGTGGCAAAGTGGTATTTCAAAGGGGTCTGCTTACAGGGGCGGAAGGAATTGCTCTGGCCATCTTTGCAAACAATACCCACAGCAGGAGCCTAGGGAAAAGGGCACACTTTAAAGATTTGTTCTTTGGCAACGCATGGATATAGGTTTAATAAGATATCAGGCAGTGTATACGGTGTACTCGCTATTATGTTTCAACAGAAGAATAGTTCTAGGAGAGTCACTTTCTGAGATGAACTGGCCCTGTGAGAATTAGGCATTCAGCTAACTGGTATTTATGAGACATCGTTAAAAGGCCAGGCCCTTTTTCTAGGTGGTAGGGAAAGAGGGGGGTAAAAAGCCACGCATAATTCAGTTATGTATAAAAGTCACAAGTAACAAAGAGAAACGTATGAACTCCGTAGTGTGGCTTTTGATTTTGAGGTTGAGGTAGCAGAGTTTGCTCTTTATGTAAGAAGTCCAGGGGGGCAGGTTTTTATCAAGAAGTTAGCCACCGTGAAGTTTGGTTTTAGGGAGCAACTTGATTATTGGTTTCTGTGCCAACAGCAAGTATATATTTCAATTATTGTTTTTAAGAAATAACCTAAAAAAAGAGAGTCATGTACTTTTCTACTGAAGAAGGCCAGTCTTTTAATCAACAGATACTAAAAGAATAACCGGCCATTATATTTTCATATCTACCAGTGTAGCTAATTCTAGTGTGTTACTTAGAAGCTAGTGAGACAGTAATTCCGTCTCCAGCATCTGCTGGCCCAGGTAGGTTAGAATGTGAAGAAACCTTCTTGAAAAAGTCCTATCCAAATGGGATAAGTTAGGAAACTTGAAGTCATCTCTTGTCAGGCCAGATTAATTGGTCCTAGTGATAGAATGTCAGAAATGAATGCCAGCAATAAATGCAGCAGCTTGCGTGGGAACAGCGTTTTCTTTCATAACTGTGGTCTTGTCTGTGCTTGATAGGGTGAAAACATCTGTGTGGAAAATGACCTGTTCTGTTTTCCAGAGTGGGGGAGAAGTCCTTTGTAATTAAATAAGCGTGACCCAGGTTAAAAAGAAATCAGAATGTTAAAGAGGGTTAAAACATTTGTGCTGTTCTGTTTTCTATCCTCTTCAGTTTTCTGGAAAGTTCGGACAGTCTTGAATCCAGTGATGGAAATACTGGACAAATTTGTTGCTCTAAAAATGCCACCTTTTGTTGCACGACACTGGAAAGGTGGAGAGGTTAGAGCTGACTTTCCCCCCTTCTTTTTTACTTTAACTTTTTTCTTGAAACAATTTTTATCACTTAACGTATTTTTATTAGTCTTCCCCCATAATGTTGAAACTGAAAGGAAAAATGAAGCCACCAAAATGAGTTCCAGTTACATGACTCTGGCTTGTGGCACTGTGCTAGTCTTTGTACAAAATGAGCTGAACCAGACTACTCTTCTTGCCAGGAATTCCAGATCAAAATGGAGGGGAAGATGAATAGTGTTCCAGTTTGTAGTATGAGAGGGTTAATGTGTGCTAAAATATAGTATTGGTCCCTCCAAAAGTACATTTAAATTTAAATTCTACCTTAAATTTATATTCGACATTAAATGTGTTCTCCGAGGGGTGCCTGGGTGGCTCAGTCAGTTGCGCGTCCGACTTCAGCTCAGGTCATGATCTCACAGTTCTTGGGTTCGAGCCTCGTGTTGGGCTCTGTGCTGACAGCCAGCTCAGAGCCTGGAGCCTGTTTCAGATTCTGTGTCTCCCTCTCTCTCTGACCCTCCCCTGCTCATGCTCTGTCTCTCTCTCAGAAATAAAGAAAACATTAAAAAAAATAACTGTGTTCTCCTTTAGAAAGTACATTAAATTCTGACATTACAGTACATAATGGGAGGGTAAAGATGAGAGAGGAAAACACCAGTTCTAACCGGAAGAGGAGAGAGCATAGCTGTTGCTCAAAATTAGCTGTGGCTGCTGACAAAATTTTTGGCATGCGTCACAGAATTTTAGAGAACTCTTAATCCAAGATCGTAAATTAATCTGGAGATTTATTCTGAAAGGTATTTTCAGTGTACAAATCTGTGCCTTCTATTTATCAGCAAAATGAATAAGCACTATTGGCCATCTGTCTTCATAGATACTAAATGTTCTTGAAAAGTATGAATGGTCAAGCCGTAGAGACAGTTTTGTGTTTCAGGAGGATGAAACCATGAGACATGAAGATTTAAGATGTTAAAATGCATCCTGTGTAATCCCGGGGATATTTTCTTCTTCCTTTTGCAGACATACATTGGAAGTGTGGTTATATCCGTTAACCCATACCGGTCATTGCCCATTTATTCACCAGAGAAAGTGGAAGATTACAGGAATAGAAATTTTTATGAACTGAGCCCTCACATGTAAGTACAGTATTAAAGCACTGAGTTTCTCTTTCACTCCCGAGATGTGTAGTTGACAGATGTGTCCAGCTGTTTCCTTTGAGTCTCAGAGAAATGTTTTCGTCATTTTTTAAAATTAGATAAAGGAATGTGGAAGTTAATTGTCAATGCCTTATTTTAAATTAAAAAAAAAAGACAAAATACTTCATTTGGCGTCAAGGCCTTTAAGTTCTGAAATATTTGGGTTCAGTATGTAAAATATGTTCTGTTAAAAATTTTGCATAAGTAACAGCTGTTGCTAATTATTTTTGCAAATAAAACAAGAATGTGCATTGTTTATTCTTTTAAAGAGCCCAAGCAGCATTTTCATGGGTTGGGTCAAGAAAGATTCCAAGTGTTGAGTTGTGTAATGGTTTTGAGCAAAAGGAAGAAATGGTACCTTCAGTTTATAATCTTCATAGACTTTGTTCACCAGATGTGTATATCAGACCAATGATTTCACCTTCCCTGAAGCTAGCCACTTGTTTGATTTTGCTGAAGGTCACTTGTTAGTGTAAAGAATTTTGGTTAATAATAATCTACAATAATCATATAGTGCCAAGGTTGAAAAGCCTGCACTAAAGTGAAAGAGCTTGCAGAGTTTTACTTGTGTTCTAGCAGGAAAGAATTTTCTCTCTGTGATTGAAGATCAGCTATAGGCTCTATTGATTTTGACAGAAAGTAAAAGCTAATAATTAAAGGATATACATACCCTTGTCTTAGATGTTTCTCTTGTTAATGGAGCGTATAGTGGCATTTTGGGACTGCTTGGAACTTAAGATTTAAATAATTCCTGAAAATGGTTGTTCAAAGCTAAATGTTATCTATTTTACCAATCAAGTGGATTCTGATTATTCTGTTTTCTTCTAGAAGTAGATTTTGCAAGTCATCTTGTTTCATTTTGTTTTGAAATTTGTTTTATAAAGTTATCCGCATAGTGAAGTCCCTGTTGTGAAATACTTTATTTGATGCCTGAATATTTATTTTAAATTCTCAGCCTTGAAGCCGTGCTTCCCAAGGTAAGATGCTTGGATAGGCTGTGTTAGAATCCTCTAGAAGCTTGTGAAATATCTGTTTTCATAGGGCTTTCCTCTAACAGTCCAGGAATCTACACTTTTCACAAGCTTTCCCGGTGATACTGAAGTACGGGCGAGTTTGAGAACATGTCTTAGATGTGTATTTACAGATGTTTTCCTTTCCTTCACTGCTTACTGCAAATCGTGATCTTTACTGCAAATAGTCTTAATAATTTAATCATGGCTCATATTTATTGAGCACTTACCATGTGCAAGTACTGCTCTAAATATTTTACATGTATGATAGCTCATTGTATTCTTAAAATAACTCTGTAAGGTACATACTGTTACAAATGGGCAAGTTTTACCAAAGCCACACAGCTCATGGTGGGGAACCGGGCTGTGAAAATAGTCATCTGCTGTGTCTCTCAGCCAGAAATGGATTCCACTATTTTCATGGTAGGGCTCTTACTGTGCACTTCTGTCCACACATGAGGCACCCCAGGGTCACCTTAGCTGTGCCTCCATTTATCTCCAGAGACCATCCTTCTTCCATTTGCAGCTTTAATCTCCAGTTTGGGGATGTTTAGATATATAATAGATGTCTATTCTAGAACATAGAGGTTCACGCCCTATAATATCCATTTTTATCCCCTCCCGTGAAGTTTTTTCTAAGAGTCCATGTGGCACTGTTATCCCTAGTTTACCCCTCTTACTCCCCAAGGAAAACAGCTACAATCAGCTATAAAATAAATTCAAATGTACACTTAGAATAAAGACAATTTTTTTTAACTCAAGAAATGTTTATTAGATTGAGTTAGGTGACAAAAACTTTTCTCCATGGTCTATAAAGCACTGCATGGGGTGGCTGTGCAAAGTCCAAGTTTACCTAATGAGTCTGAATTTGCTAGGTTTGTATCACACATCTTCCCATCTCCCTTTGTTCCTTCAGTCCTCACCATACTCCTTCCCACCTATGTCATCTTTGCAGATTCTGTGCCTTCTGCCTGGAATGCTTTTCCCTCCCCTTCCACCCTCAGGCAACTCCTGTTCTTTCTTTAGGTCTCAGATTGCATTAGACCTCCTCAGGGAAGAACTGGCCGTCACCCCCTCCCTGCCAAGGTCAGATCTATTACCCTTGTCACAGTTAAAATTTAACCTTGCTCTGAGATTATTTGATTCATGTCTGCCTCACCTGCCATGCCAGCTCACCACAATACTCTCAGCATCTGAAAGTCAGTTCAGATGAGAATATATTTAACAGGACTTTCACTCTTTCACTTTTACTCACTATGTAATCTTGAGCAAATTACTTGAAAAAAAAAAACACTTCAACTCGGAAATTAAGCAGTTTGCTCTATTGACTGGAAAAATGATTATTAACTCCTAGGATTTTTGTGAGGGATAATTATCTAGTAGATATTTAGATAATTATCTGGCATATGGAAAGTGCTCAGTATGAAATGGGCTACAGCCCTGCAGTGAGTGATGGCAGCTGCTATTCACAGTGATTAACGTAATTATTGCGTGTGGGACCAGTTTCGAATCTTCTAACACACTCTTTCTTCCCAGTTTCTCTTCCATGGTGGGACATTTTCCTCCTTTAAGGCATTTTCCTGCATTATTCTTTGTGAATGTCCTTCTTTGACAGTGTCTGAAACAGGGTCAGTGATACCTAGATTTCCTGCTAAAACCTAGTCTGACATTCTCAGATAGGAGTTTTGCAGTATTAGAAGATAAAATGAGAGGCCCCTGGGAGGCTCAGTGGGTTAAGAGTCTGACTTTGGCTCAGGTCATGACCTCATCATGGTTTGTGGGTTTGAGCCCTGCGTTGGGCTGACAGTGCAGAGGCTGCCTTGGATACTATTTCTCCCTCTGTCTGCCCTACCTTCCCCCCCACCCCCCCCACCCCACACTTGCGGGCATGCATTCTCTCTCTCTCTGTCTCAAAAGTAAATAAAAATAAACTTAGAAAAAAAAAAGATAAGATTACTTCAGGCTTTTGATGCATTCTAGCCATAACTATTTCAAGAATTTGGTCCCAGTTTGAAGAAAAATCTTAAATAGCTGCTCAGACCACATATATTTTGAGAATTTTGCCAATTAATTTTCTTCAGATTATATTTGGAAATTAACTTGACCTGTTGTTGCCGTGAGTTATCAAAACATCCACATATTGCCCTTAGAGCTCGTGTGTTTTTAAAGGTGTCCAGAAGTTATCTTTCTTTATTTTATTTTTTTAAACAAAAAAAAAATTTTTTTTTTTTTTGTGACAGAGAGAGTGTGTGAGTGGGAGGCGGGGAGAGAACCCTAAGCAGGCTTCACACTGTCTGCACGGAGTCCAAATGAGGGTCGAACCCACGAACCGTAAGATCGTGACCTGAGCATAAACCAAGGGTCAGATGCTGAGCCACCCAGGGGCCTCTTATCTTTTTTTAAATGTCAGACAACTGAACAGTTTGCATATTTCACGTAAATATGTGACTTTAAGATAGCGGACGTGTATAGAATGAGAAAAATGAAACTAAACAGTGGTTTCTTACCTATACTCCTTTTCAAAGGTTCTCTTGTGTTGTTATACCCCTTCTCTCTTTTTCTCTGGGCCCCTGTCCCCTTTATGTTTGGAGTCCCCCCTTGAGTAGGCTGTCATTGGGCGGCATGCCTGGAGAAAGAAGGCCTCCATGGGGCAGCCTAGATGACACCGTTTGCCTTTCTGTTTGTGTAAGGAGTGTCTTTCCGATGTGATTTTAAAGTTCTTGGCACATAAGGAATTTTTTTATGTAGCCGGTGAGGGCTTAGTACCTTTCAGGTAACTCAGGAACTGCATTCTTGGAGAACTGCCTCAGGTCAGCCAACCTGAGACAGGCGAGAATGACAGAGGAGGGATGGGAATAATCGAACTACTTAATCTCTTCTCACTCAGAATAGCACCAATCCACTGCCTTTTGGTGGATGGTTGCCTTTTGATCTTGCAGCACTAGATACCACTTTATCACCATCCTGTGGATCCTCCTAAAATCAGCACATGCTACTTCCCTTCCCAGAAACCTTCCTGGGCTCCCTATTACTATTTGAGTGAACTCCCAAGTTCCATGGCTTCGTGTTCAAGCTCCACACAGTCTAGCCTTAGTTAGACCCCCGCACTCCAGCAACCTCCTTCATGGAACCTCCTCCCGAGTCCCAGCCGTTTATGTCTCCTCCTTTCCACTCCTCTTACTGCCTACCCATCTCTGTCATTAAAACCTTGCCGGTCTCCTCGGGTCTGTCTGAAAGCCCAGCCCACAGGTGACCTCCCCTGCCTCTGAGTTACCAAACCGCCTGTGATCTCACGCCCCACTTTTCTTACTGTGGTTTGTCATGTTTCTGTGTCATCCTCTTTAATGGGATAGAAGGTTCTGTAGATCAGGAATCTTATCCTGAATATCTCTGTGACGCTCTCAGTGCTTTTCTCTTAAGAGTCCAGTGACAATAGAACAAAAGAGGTTTTAAGTAATTTTTCATTACATTTTACTTGTGTTATCTCATCTCTGGCAATTCAATGAAATCAAACTATTCTTGGTAGGGTATTTACAGGGTTTATTCAAAATTTCGTGGAATATCATGGGAACTTCTTCACATTTTTGTAAAAAAGTAAGCTAAACCACTATTTTTATGGTGCCCTGCAACCCTCAGTGTTCAGATTCAATTTATTTATAATATAGAGCGCTTACCTCAAGAGTCTAGCCAAGGAACCACGGGAAGGGAAGGAAGAAGGTAGAGTGTTGGAGTCCCTGCCAGCAACCCCTTCTGGTGGTCACCACCCAGGAGAAAGTTGAAATGTGTCCTTAGCTTAGGATAGAACGTGGCAGCCATATTAATTACATGGGGTGTTACAAGCACTGTTTGAAGCAGCAGTCTTTCCCTTTTAGTGAATGAAAAAAAACCCTGCGACAAACTTTAAAAACTGAGAAAAGTGGCTTAAAGCTTTGAAAACTTTTGTTATTCTCACCTAAAAATGGGAAAGTGATGGAGGATTTGGACAGTGCTCGTATCAGTGGTCCAGACATGAGCCCCTCTGTCACTAGGGAACTTTTGACCCCTAATCCTGTGCCAGATTGATTTGATAGGACCACATGCCATTGCCCATAGAATGACATTGCTGGAAGGCTTGTGCGTTTTGAGTCTTTGTTACTCCTGTTATCCTTGTACTCAAAGTAACCCAGAAAAATGTTATAAAGAACATTTCTGGCCATATCTCAAAATATACTAGTGCTGTGAGTGTCCGGAGCTTAGGACAAAGGTCCAGGACAGAAGATCTAGATGTTGTCCCTGTTAGGATATCAGTATTTTTCTCCACAGCAGACTTGACTTTCTCTGAATAAAATTGTATTTATTTTGAGGACTCTGAGGACAGTTAGATCCTGAATTCTCATAGAGGTTGCTTATGTATCAGAATGCAAAAGTGCTTTCTTTTTAAAAAAATTCTTAAAAAATTTTTTACATTTATTTATTATTCAGAGACAGAGAGAGACAGAGCATGGATAGAGGAGGAGCAGAGAGAGAGGGAGACACAATACAAAGCAGGCTCCAGGCTCTGAGCTCGCTGTCAGCAGAGAGCCTGACGCGGGGCCCAAACCCACAAGCTGTGAGATCATGACCTGAGCTGAAGTCGGATGCTCAACCTACTGAGCCACGCAGGCACCCCAAAAGTGCTTTCTGAAGGAAAGAGAGAGAGAGAGAGAGAGAGAGAGAGAAAGTTGGTTGATGTTACTGAGGCTTTTGTATTATTTCTCTCATTTCACTTTTAGAATAACTGAGCATCTAATTGGTTCTGTACCTCTCCAAAAACCACGTGCAGAAACTGATGTGGTGCTTTCCCATATAGCATTCTTTCTACTTACTGCTTTTGGAAAGTTACTCATTTACTGGGCAAATATTTACTGAGCGCTCCCCATGTGGCAGGCTCCCTGTCAGACACTGGATGCAGTGGTGAGCAAAGCAGATAAAATTCCTGTCTCCTTGATGGGGAGGCAGTCTTCTGACTTAAGTATACAGAAACCAAGATTGTTCCAACCATCAGTTAGGAGGGAAACAGAGCAAAGGGAGGGAAGCTTTTGTGGAAGGCAAAGGGAATGTAGATAGTTGTCTTAGAAAGCACTGTTGACCCCCGTTCTCTCGGGTGGTTTGTGAGCTGATAGGTTGTGGTCTGGAAGGTTTTGCATCTGTGGAGACCTCTGACCTGCGCAAGTGACTTGTGCAGGACAGAGTCCGCACTCTGTCTTGAGTTCCGGTGTAGGCTCCTTAAGCTAACATTTCCTGTGGGATGACACCATTGTGAAAATAGTTGAAGTTGTCTGGTATCTTTTTGCATGACTCTCATGGGTCAAAATGAGCAGAAGGCAGTCACCGTGTTTGCTTTTAGTCTTGGCAGATACTTGTTTGATTCTGGACAACCATGGATTAGAAAATTTTTTGATTCAGAGAGACTACGTAGTTATCTGTTAGCCATGCAGTAGTGACGTGGAAGTGGGTGAAGGACAGCTCTTCAAATGAAGGCTTCCTGGGCTTGTGGTGAGAAGAAACATTTCTGGGCTTAGCCCAGATTCAGCTTTTATAAAGCTCCATGTACTGACTTCCTACCTTTGGTGCTCAAGATTTTATTCTCAGTTTGTTTTATTTTTTGTAAGTTTATTTATTTCTTTTGAGAGAGAGAGAAAGAGAGCACACCTGCAAGTGAGAGGGAGAGGGGCAGAAAGAGAGAGAGGTGAGAGAGAAAATCCCAAACAGGCTCCACACTGTCAGCGTGGAGCCCGATGTGGGGCTCAAACTCCTAGACTGTGAGATCGTGACCTGAGTGTAAATCAAGGGTCCAGTCAGATGCTTAATCGACTGAGCCACCCAGGCGCCCCTTAGTTTATTGTCTTATTGGGTATATGTTCCTGGCAGAAAGACACCTCAGCTAATTTCTTTTTCAGATTATGAACCGTTTTCAATTAAAATTGGAAGGTTGGATCTATGCCACCATAATGCTTTTATCATGAAAATCATTGTGATAGAAGAATACATTCATTGTTTCTGTATGTCTGAGAAGTCTCAGATTCCTAATTTCTAGATCCCTAATAGAATTTATACCACTTCTCACAAAATGCACATCGTAGACTTGGAAGTTCATTTTGAGAAGCCTTGGCAGTGCCGAGCACACATGCTTACCAGCATACAGGGTTATTTCAGTGACACCCTCTTAAAGGGAAAAGTTTGTTCTTAGCGAAATAGTTTTCTTCCTGCTGGAATGTTAGAGGTCTTTAACAGTCCCTGAGAAATTCTACCACATTCTAGAAAAGATCTGTTTCATCCAAAGGAGTGGCACGGAGGCCTCAGTCCTGAAAATAATTAGTCTAACATTTCACTCCCAACAAAGAGAACTATAGTTGGAGCCCCTGTGGGGGAGCCCTGTCTAGAGAGTGTGTTTAGGGTAGGTGGCGAGGGGATGAGAAGCACGGCCATGATCTGTTGCTAGGACTTGTGTGGCAGAAGGACAAGGTAGGAAGGGCAAAGGGAGCCGTATCGGAGTTTGCCTAACAGGGATCAGCAAATACTAGTCCTCATCCAGTCTGGGGCAGTTAGCAAAGCCAGACAGAATGGAAACAGAGTTCAGTAAAGTGTGTCGGGTCCCACACTTAGGAGACCGGAGAGACAAGAGTGTGTCCTGGGGTAGACAGCCCTAGTGTACCAGCCCCAGCAGGGTCTTGTTGCTGCCCGCATTGTCCAAAATGTCTTCCTTCCCAACTCCTGCCTGTCTCAGGGATCCCCATCCCCACGTGGAAGTGGGGATACCAACTGCATGCCTAACCATCCTTTCAATTCTGACACTACTCCCATTTAGGGAAGATTTCCCAGGTCAAGGGCTCAGTCTCACAAGACAGCCCTGCTTCGGATGCCTGCTGCACGTGGAGTGGCCAGGCTACCCACATTTCTACTCAGCTGATTGCCAGTTTGGGGGTTTCCGCAACCTTTCTTAGGTTCAGTGATTTGCTAGAATGACTCATAGAACTCAGAAAATACCTTACATCTGTTGGCTTATTGTAAAGGATATAACCCGGAACTACCAAATGGAAGAGATGCATAGGGCAGAGTGTGGGGTGGAGGAGAAGCACACAGTTTCCATGCCCTCTCCGGACATGCCATCTTGCCAGCACATCAGTACTTCACCAACCCGAAGCTCCCTGAATCTCCTTGTTCAGAAGTCTTTATAACCCAGTCTGCAGCTCCTCTTTCCCTTCCCTGAGGTGGGGAGCTGGGACTGGAAGTTCCCACTGTGTCATCATGCATTTGGTCTTTCTGGTTAGCAGCCTTCATCCTGAAGCCACCTAAGGGGTCCACCATGAGTCACCTCCATAGCATAAACTCAGGTGTGGGTGAAAGGCATTTGTTCTGAGTAACAAAGAACATTCCTATTACTCAGGAAATTCCAAGGGTTTCAGGAGCTCTGTGCTAGGAATCAGAGACAGAGACCAAATACATTTCTTACACCACAGATGTGCACATGTGCACGCATCATTCTTGAGCGTTAGCTTCCCAAAGCCAAGTTGATGTTGGAGTTTCTCTATGCTGCTGTGGAAACCGGAATTAGTGGGCCTCCTTTTTCCAAGAAATATCTTAAGGGTAGTTCACCAGTTCAACTCAATAAACACTGAGTGTCATAAAGACCCAACTGTCAGCTCCGCGCCTCAGGCGCCCCCTCCACATGGGCCCTGGATCCCATCCAGCCCTTCTTGTAGTCCTGAAGGACATCTCTCTAGGATTTTCTCTCAACTATATTCTCAACCTTCCTTCTCTCTCTTCCCTTCCCGCCAACACATAGTACTTAATGGTTCTTGTGATTCCACGACTCTTAGCTATAACAGTTTTCTTCTGTTATAAAATTCTTTGCAGAAGTTGCATATACTTGTTGGGTTGGACTTTTATCTCCCCACTCACTACAGCTATTCTTTTCAAGATCACTTGGGACCTCCATGTTGTCAAATCCAGTTGTCAATTTTGAACCCTATCTATCTTCCTTTAAGTATCAGTAACATTTGACACCGTGACCAATTCCTTCCTGAAATCCTCTTTTAAAAATTTGGCTTTCTGGCCTCCACACTTTTCCTGTTTTCCCCTAGCCGCTGGCCTCTCCGTCTCTGGCCTCCGTGGGATGTTCCTCTTCCTCTTCCTCTGAATGTTAGCACGTCTAAGGTCCCGGTTCTGGACGTTTACTTTTCTCTTCCTGTAGGCATTAGTTACATGAGCCTATGTAGGCTTTAAATGCCCCCTGTGTGCTGATGCACCCAGAATTAGGTCTCTAGTTTGAACTTCTTCCCTGAGCTCCTGGTGATTTGGCATCTTCACCTCTTCTTCATACTTGCTTGGTTGTCCCAGAGGCATCTCAGACTTCAGAAAGTATCAAACCAGACTTCAGATTGGCCTTCTCCCTCTCCTCTTTCCCATCTCAGCTGGTGACAGCACCATTCTTTGGCTGTTCGTGCCACACCCCTTCTTTCTTTTCTCTCCCACCCCGCATTCATTCCATCATCAGGTCGTGTTAGCTCTACCTTTATATACCCAGCCTCACTACCTCCATTGCCGCCATCTTGTGTTGCTTAGATTATTGGAGAAGCCTCCTAATGGGTCTCCTTACTTCAATTCTACTATTGTCTCCTCCTCCCACACCTTACCCCTCAGCCATCTTTTGTCCACAAATGTTATAGTTACTGGCCAAAGTGATTTCTCTTTTTCTTTTCTTTTAAAATTTTAACGTTTATTTTATTGTTGAGTGAGAGAGACAGAGCGTGAGCAGGGGAAGGGCAGAGAGAAGGAGACACAGAATCTGAAGCAGGCTCCAGGCTGCCAGCTGTCAGCACAGAGCCTGACGCAACGCTCGAACTCAGGAGCTGTGAGATCAAGACTTGAGCCGAAGTCGGACACTCAACCAACTGAGCCACCCAGGCGACCCATAGAGTGATTTTTCTTGTAGATGTTCATCATATTGTTTTCCTTTGCTGCTCAGAAACCTGTAGTGGCTCATGTATGTCCTGCAGGCCTCCGCTTGATGCAGGCACTGGTCAGCTGACTGGGAATGTTATTTCTCTGCTCCACCCCCTTTGCTCTAGTCACAGTGGCCCCCCACTGCTGCTCCTCTCACATGCCAAACACTCTCCGGTACCTTTCCCTCATATAGGAGCTGATTTGTTCTCTTACTTCAGTTAGGAACTGTCTTTTTTTTTTTTTTTTTTAAGTTTGTTTATTTATTTTGAGATTGAGAGAGAGAGAGTGTGAGCAAGAGAGGGACAGAGAGAGAGGGAGCGAGAATCCCAAATAGGCTCCTCAATGTCAGCACAGAGCCTGACGCAGGGTTTGAACTCATGAACCGTGAGAACATGACCTGAACTGAAATCAAGAGCCAGATGCTTGGATGCTTAACCACCTGAGCCACCCAGGTGCCCCAGTTAGGAAGTGCCTTAAATGTCAGTGATAACAGTGCCTGAAATAGCAGTCTCCGCCCCAGTCATGCATCATCTCCTTAGACTATTTTACTTTTCTTTGTTGATTGTTATCTGATATTTCACTAGGTGTTCATTCATTGGTGTCTTTATTTAAAAAATATTTTTTAAATGTTTATTTATTTTTGAGAGAGAGAGGGTGAGACCTAGCATGAGTGGGGGAGGGGCAGAGAGAGAGGGAGACACAGAATTTGAAGCAGCCTCCGGGCTCTGAGCTGTTAGCACAGAGCCAGATGCTGGGCTTAAACCCATGAATGGCCTGAGCTGAAGTCAGACGCTTAACCGACTGAGCCATCCAGGTGCCCTGATGTCTTTATTGTTTGTCTCCTGGGCTGGAATATCATCTCCATGAGAGCAGGGCTCTGTTTATTCCGCATACCTCTGTACCCACAGCAATTGGAATGACGCCTGACAAGGAGCAGGCACTCTGTAAATATTTGTTGGGTGAGCGGATGAATGAATGAATTTGGGGGTCTACTCTTTGTTACAAACTGTGTGTAAAAGGCACACGTGGTCTTTGTCTTGAGAATTTTCCAGCCTAGGTGGAGGGAGTGGGGACTGGCTACATAAACGGGTCATTTTAATATAATGGCATACTTGCAATGACAGAGAACAAGTGGGAAGTACAGAAAAATTAGTGGGTTCAGGGATTCTCAAGGCGCCATCTGTGTTGAGTCTTGCAGAAGAAATTCAAGAACTAGGTGGCTGCTGTGGTGTAGTAACTATGTAGAAGATGAAGCAAAAGGCCAGTTTGGGCTACGCACAGTGAGCCAGGAATCTTAGGAAGGGCAAAGGTGTTTAGGTTGAGATGATAGCTACATGTAGAACTTTTTTTGTTGTTTTAAATAAAACATTCAGATACCAGTCTACTTGAATCCTTGGGAGTATTGAAGGGTTATGAAGCTTACTCCTAAGTAATAGAGGAGAATTTGAGATGAGGGCAGTACTTAAAATTATAAGCTTATGTGTCTGAAAAAATTGTCATCTTGCATTTTCAGTCACCAACTGGAAAAAATGTTCAGACTTGTTAAATATGCCTAAATATGTATGTGTATAAATTCAGTGTTTTAATGAATGGGTGTTAAATGACTGAATGTTGAAATGACTTTATAAGTGGAAACAAATGTTAATTCATTACGTTTTATGACAGAACCTCTAGTCGCTATTGGTAATCAATCATATTATTCAGAAGGCAAAACATGCGATACAGACTTTCAAAATCAATATACTGAATTTCAGCAATTATTGACTTCTATAAAGGATGCACACTCCTTTGGCTATGAAGCCATTCCCTTGAGGTGGGGTTCAATGTCTGGATGCATGGGTGTTCAGCCTGAGGTCTGGAAATCATATTCACAGTTATATTAGGAACATCCTAAGCCTTATAGATGGCTTGGCCTAATGTAAAAAAAATAGCAATAGAGGAATAAATTAGAACGCCTACATTTTCTACTAATCTTTTTCCTCAGTCCACCTCCACAGCAAAGAGTTAGAAGGCACCTGGAGGGAGGGAGGATTTGGCTGGTTTGCACCATGGATCTCTCTACCTTTGGGAAATGCATGCAGGCTTATGCTTAGGTTGTCTCCTTATTAAGATTTCAGATTGCTGTTAGAGGGATTCATTCCCACTTTCATATTCTATATTTTCGTGAAGTGCGGGATCTCTAAAGGCTCTTGGATGTTTCTTTAGGAATTGCTCATTTTTAAAATTTATTTATTTATTAAGATTTTTTTAATGTTTTTTTTTTTAATTTCTGAGAGAGAGAGAGAGAGAGAGAGAGAGATTGGCAGTGTGAGAAGGGGAGAGAGGCAGTGTGAGAAGGGGAGGGTCAGAGAGAGAGGGAGATACAGAATCCGAAGCAGGCTCCAGGCTCTGAGATCGCTGTTAGCACAGTGCCCAATGTGGGGCTTGAACCCATGAACCGTTGAGATCATGATATGAGCCGAAGTCAGACACTTAACCTACTGAGCCACCCAGGCGCTCTATGGAATTGCTCATTTTTAAACTATTGCTTTGATTGCTTTCAAAAGACATAGTCTCCTATTCATAGGCCCTAGCCCACATTTGGTCCTTTAGTGTTGCTGTCTCTTCTATGTTTATAACTGTCTTGTCCGTTATTAAGAATGGAGGCTTATACATAATTGGCCCATGTGAATAGCATAATAGATAAAAACAAGGACATCGAAAATGGCAGAATCCCATCCGGGGCCACAGAGAATTGCATTAAAAATGTTACTGAAGTATTAAGATGTTAAGTCATAGGTTATAAAATGAACACGTGTGGCTATTTAAGATAACGTGATATGGGTGAGTCATTGCCATCTGATTACTCATGACCTGCAGTGGGGGTATAAGGAAGGAGGAAGTGTGGACATGTGTATGGGTGTTTATTGGGCATTGTTCCTAAAACAAATAGAAATGCTATATAACGCTTTGTGTAATAGCTTCCTTTTCATAATGTAACATAGTTTTCACTATAATAGTATCTATGATTGTGAATCATTCTTTGTCTTGCAGGTACAGTTAAGGTAGCATAACTGAGTCTTAAAAGTTGAAAACCTGTCATTTTTTTTAATATTTAGGGACCTCAGCTCTTCTTTGGTGTTCATATCCGGCATTGATTGTGACTAGAACTTTGACAATTAAAATCAGTCCTAAGTGAAGATAGAGAAGTTGAGTTTGAATGAGGTTGTAGCTGGTGATCAGTTTGTTGTGATCCCGCTTTCACTTGGGCTCTTCTGGCCTGCTCCACTGTTGCTTTCCTTTCTCCTCCTTTCCCTCCCCCGGGCCTTGTGTTTTGTTACCCTCACTCCACACTTCTCCGTACCTCACAGGCTCCTCATCTTTCAACATGTATCGGGGGCACACCCGCATTTTCTTAGGGGTACTCCTTCATCTTGCAGCTTCTTCCTGAAAGACCACTTCATGGCCCTAATGCCTGTTTTCCATGGCGTGCGTTATGTCACGATCATATGGCACATTATTGTGTGCCGTCTTATGGATTTCATTCATTGTTTCCTATGTGTGTATTGGGCTCACTCAAGAGGAAACATCTTTTGAGCAGGGACTCTGCATTATGCTTGTCTTGTTGCCGTAAGATTGGTGGGCTTAAGATCCATTCAGTGTGGTTGTTTATATACGGTTAAGCACGTAGTTAACTGTTAAGTAATACCACAGTAATGTACTGTGCACGTTATAAAACATACACAACTATAGGGGGAAACCTGATGACAAAAGATGTAAACATAGATGTTCTAATATTTTACATCCACACTCCAGTGTTCATCTTGGTTAGGCCCCAGGCCCAAACCTCACTTTGGGGGCTCAGTGTTAGGTACATGTTAGGGACTCAGGAGATATTTATTTTTAACCTTTATCAATTCTGTGCTGGTTGCTAACAAAAGTTTTGACTGTCCCAGGGAAAATCAGGGTTGTAGGCTAAACAAGGTAGGTTACGCTTGGGGAACAAACCTTCACATCTCAAGGTAGAACACGCGAAGGCTTGTTTCTCACTGATGGCATCGTCTCAGGATAATCAGTGATTTCCTCAGAGGCTTGCCCGCAAGTGGTCCCACATTTCCAATCTGCTTCCAGCTCAGGGTTGTTAACAGCTGTAACACACAGCTTTTAAGTTTGCCGTGGAAGGTGAAGAGAGAGCACAGCCAGGCCTCATTCTCCAGTCGGGGCGCTCGGTGCACGGTCCCATGGGCTCAGCCTAACTGCAAAGTTAGCCTGGAGGTACTTTGTCCCATGTACCCAGGGAGAGGAAGAAGTGGTGGGACTTGGTAAATATGTTGCAGGGCCTCCTGTTTGCTGGGATCATCTATTCATTTCAGTAGGGTTGCTGATATTTCATAATTCAGCTCACAGGTGTTGTGTAAAGCAAGCTTCTGTGCAAATTTAAATAGGAGTTCGGTAATAGAATTTAGAAAGAAAACAGATCCTCTTTCAAATATTTTTTCCTTGTAATGACTGTAATTATGGTGCATTTTCACATTTCGACTTTAATCTTATTTGAATGCATTTTATCATATTTTTAAGATTTTATCTTTTTTATTATAATTTTTAGTTTTTGTTTATTTTTTAAGTAATCTCTACACCCAATGTGGGTGAATGCATTTAAACTACAGATGTAGAACTGTTCATTCATTTTTCATGTTTCTGTTGCTATTCCTTTTCTTTCACATTGCTGTTCGGCATAGAGGCTAATGGCGTATTGGCTTCTAATGAACAAGGGTTTTTAATAGTGTCACATTTTCTTGTTCTTGTTTCCAGGAGTAGTTAATACGTGAATATTTGAAGAGGTGTTTACATGCTTTCGTAGTTTATGGTAATATATCTATCTTTGGTTCAACTACCATATTACTGATTTTCTTAAAACCAACATGTTTACTGGGAGTCTTAGAAAATTTGATGTTGACCTCGTCTGTATTAATTACATATTCATCTATGGGGAATTGTGGCAGAATAGTTCTAGTCAGCTTTGAAATTTAAGCCAGGGCAATGTTAATTTTTTTGGATTCAACTCTTTTCCAGATGGGTGGTGAATGAATAAAACTCAATTTCTCCTACGCTGGGGAATTGAAGCTATGCGTAAGGATAACTGTAGTTAAATTCCTTTTGCAAATACGGATGTAACCAGAGATGGAGGGTGAAGAAGTATTAACATTTTAGAAATGATTACAGAATTTTAATATTATTTCTGACCAATAATTTTTAATTTTTAGGCAGTAATCTTAATTTTTATGGTAGGCAAACCAAAACCCACTTCTTCACCCCCCCAATATAATGTCACTTTGTATTTTCATATTATATAATGTAGATAATATGTTATTTCTGAATTTTACTTCCAAATTTATATGATTCTCTTGTTAATTTTGGTCACGGTCCAAGTACTTGCAAAAATACTTGAGGTATACCCTTTATATATACTTTTCTTGTATCCTCTTAATCTGGATAAATATACTTTTTTTTGTAAACTGTTTTATTGAATATAAAAAGCAAGTTCCAGTTTTTATATCTCTAAGCATTTATTAAAAAGCAGATTAATGTTTTTATGTGTATATATCTTATTTTACCTACAACACAGTATCACCTTTTGAGAACAGACTAAACTTTCTATTTTCTTTGATACAAGAGTACCAAATTAAGTACCTTGCACATTGTTACTATTAATATTTGCAAGTCAGTATATCCAAAGGTATGGTTAAAAATCATGGTCAACCAACTCTTTGAAGGCATTATATAGGGCATTAAAAGCAGCATGAATAATTGGAATAAGATTCTGATTAACCTTTAAGCCAGATGCACATTTGGATGTTGGGAGCTTTGTACTTGCTGTTCTCCCTGCTTAGAATGCCCTAGCCCCTGTGTGTGTGTGTGTGTGTGTGTGTGTGTGTGTGCGCGTGCACGTGCATGTATGTATCTCTCATCTACATACCTACATACCTATTTCTGTATGCCTCTATCTATCTGTCTTCTCCACATGTCCTTCTCCCTTATCTCCTTTAAGTCTTTGCTTAAATGTCATCTTAGTGAGTTCTTCCACTGTATTCTAACAGTCTCAGCCTGCTCCCCTTTTCTGCCCTGTCCCAATACCCACTATTCTTCTTGCCTGCTTTATTTCTCTTCTCGCCACCTTCCAGCAAACTGCACTTTACTTCCTTTATTTATTGCCTACCTTGTCTCCATCTCATCCCGTAGAACATTCAGTGTATGCCCAGTGGCCAGAACAGTGGCCGGCACATGTTAGAGAGTCTGTAATATCATTTCAGTAGATTCAATAAGGCTTAATCACATGTTCAAAAATATCTCATGTTCCAGGAATTCCAGGATAAATTGTAAAGTCTTTATCTTAGCTTGATATTTAGCAACTGCCACAAAAAGAAAGAAAGAAAAAAAGAGGGGAATTTCAAATGGTATAATATAATTTTTAATTATATAGGAAGCAACTTTAAGTATTCATAATAGAGACCAGAAAATAATAAAGTTATTCAAGTATGAGATTTGAATGTATCTTGAGAATGTTACAGCTGAATATTCACAGATTAATTTGCACCGTCAGTAAGATTATTTGTGGTGTTTAAGAATTTATGAGTTTTTGAATGGGAAATATTCAACAAACAGTTTATGAGTGGGAAATATTTAATTCTAAGGTTCCTTTCAAATGTAAAGTTCTAGGGGCGCCTGGGTGGCTTAGTCGGTTAAGCGTCCGGCTTTCGCTTAGGTCATGATCTCACGGTTCGTGAGTTCGAGCCCCGCGTCCGGCTCTGTGCTGACTGCCAGCTCAGAGCCTGGAGCCTGTTTCAGTCTGTGACTCCCTCTCTCTCTGACCCTCCCCTGCTCATGATGTCTCTCTCTCCTAGAACTAAATAAAAACATTAAAAAAAACATAAAAAAATGTAAAGTTCTATGGGTATATGATTCTCTTTTTTGAGAAATGTATGGCATATATTAGGAAAAATCATTAGCAATTTTTTTTTTTTTATGTTCATGAGTAAAAGGTTTGCTTCAGTCATCTAGAATAGTTAACGGGGTGTATGTGGGGCCACTTCGTTCAGTGGGAACCAGAGGTCATGATCTAAATTCGAGTGATCACAGATGCATTAACACATCTAGAGTTGAAGTTGGTTTTGCCCTTTTTCAACTTCAGTGTCACCTGGGCGCATGTGACAGGAGCTCTTCTCTCAGCTTGGAGATGTAACCAGGGGCATCATTTACCTTGAAGTGTCGGCAAATATTTTCCGACTCTCCTTTTAGAGATGCCTCTCAAGACATACATCTTAATTGTTTTTGGGTTATTGGTGGCCAAGACTTGGTTGATTTATATTGGGGATCCCAGTGACTGGAACGATACATGTTCACAACACGTGCCTCATTTGCAGTGTCTCCACAAAAGCGTGTAAGGAAAGAATCCTCTAGGGGTTCGCAAGAAAGAATGATAATATTGGATTTTTGCAGAGGAATTGAGGTTTGAGGTGGTTGGGTGATGGATTAGGGGATAAAGCACAGAATTCGGAATGCACAAATAATTCGAGTAGATACAGAGTCCATGTCAACAGTCATGCATTTAGAATTCCTGTGTCTGCAACATGTGGCAGGAAAATAGCCCTTTGAAATGTCTCTTGACTCAGTGTTGCCATGACTTATTCTGCTGGATACTGAAGACTTGAGAATAGTTTTTGAATGTTATAGTTGTAAGTGAATAGATGAAAAATTTCTGAGGAATTGCCTTTCTTAACCATGCTCATAAGGGAGCTCCTATATTTGGAAGCATATTTATCTATCTACCTACCCAACCTGTCTATATGCCTCCATCAGTATATCATCTCCCCCCACCAAACAAACGAAACCCAAAGAAGAGGTGTTACTGTTCACATGGATTTTAGTCACATTAATTGCATTATTGGCTTTTTGTAGTTCAACAGTATGTGAGGGATGTGAATGAAAGCTAATTATCATATCCCCCTCATATTGAAAATTGACTGGAGGCACCTTACTATTTTACAGTCAATATTATAAAATGACTAGCTTTTTTAAAAAAAAACATTTTAATGTTTACTTATTTTAGAGAGAGACAGAGAGAGAGAGAGAGAGAGAGAGACTCTGAGTGTGAATAGGGGAGGATCAGAGAGAAAGGGAGACACAGAATTGGAAGCAGGCTCCCAGCTCTGAGTTGTCAGCACAGAGCCAGATGTGGGGATCAAATTCACAAACTGTGAGATCGTGACCAGCGCCAAAGTCGGCTGCTTAACTGACTGAGCCACCCAGGCACCCATAAAATGACTAGTTTTAAAGTCAGAGCAAAGGAAACAGAATAAATGAGGCCCAAACAAAAGTTAATACCATGATGTACTGCATGGTTATTGAACTTGGATTTTCATTTGCTGGTAGTCCAAACAGAAAGAGAAATATAATCAGTTACAAAGTAACTTTTGCACATAAGATCAAAGTACTTGAGTTGCTCAAGAGAGGTAAAGTTTTCCTTACCAGTTAGATTTAAAGAAATTTCTTATGGGACTTAGGATGTGAAGAATGTCATCTTGAACAACACTTTAAAATTTCCCTGCGTATAATAGAGTAGTGAATATTATATAGCTACTTCTTTTTTTTTTTTTTAAAGAAAGGCTTTTTTTTTTTTTTTTTTTCTGAGAGAGAGAGGCAGAGTGAGCAGGGGAGGGTCAGAGAGAGGGAGACACACAGAATTTGAAGCAGGCTCTAGGCTCTGAGCTAGCTGTCAGCACAGAGCCCGATGCGGGGCTCGAACCAATGAACTGTGAGATCATGACCTGAGCCAAAGTCGGCTGCTTAACCGACTGAGCCACCCAGGTGTCCCAAGAAAGGCATTTTAAAAAAATGTTTATTCATTTTTGAGAGAGAGAGACAGAGCATGAGTAGGGGAGGGACAGAGAGAGACACACACACAGAACTTGAGGCAGGCTCCAGGCTCCATACTGTCAGCACAGAGCCCGACACAGGGCTTGAACTCACAAACCCTGAGATCATGGCCTGAGCCGAAGTCAGACTCTTAACTGACTGAGCCACCCAGGCACCCCTATATAGCTGCTTCTTAGGCCACTTCACTATGTGGAAGTTAACCTAAGCTGTGCCACTAAAGAGGATGTAACACCCAAAGCACAAGATAGGAGGAACAAGTCCATAAGACATAGAAGTCAGTGGTTGTCATCCTGGGCTGCTCAGTAGAACTGCTGCAGAACTTGATCGGGAGCTGTGGAATGTGGAAGAACAAGGCATCAGCACCTAATGTAATTCCAGTGTGCATCCACAGTTACGAACCACCAGTACAAATACCGAGCTTATTGACGGTTTGAGTTGATTCAGGAATGCGATGAACCGAGAGATTGCATTTCCTCCTTCTGGTGCTACTTCTGTGACAGTTTTGTATGTGCCTGCATTTGTTTTCTTTTTCTTCATAACTGGACTTTGCACTAAAGGTGTTCTGCAGACATGTAGAGGTTATATTCTCTGGAAAACTCCCAGAGTACACACTCTCTTGTCCATAAAAGAGCCTCAATTTTAAACCCACCGAGTAATAGGTTGGGCTGTCGTCATTTTATGAAAATTGATGGAGCAAACTGAGAGTTGTGTAAATAGGTGGCCCCCTCCTCTCTGCTGGGCCATAATACATGATAAATGGAGAATTCCCTAGACTGGAACTAGTTTATGATATGATGGTTATTAGGCAACTGTGTAGGATATAGGCATGGTTCCAGTCCTCAGGCTTGGAGAGTGACTGCAGACAGTGGTATTTTCTTTGTCACGTGCTTGTGGATGTGGGTGTGCATGTGCATGTGTTTTCTTTTTTAAGGTGTTTTTCTCTTTTTTAACCATAAGGTTAGGTGCATAAAATATACCTAGGAATTGGGATTCCCTATTTGCAGGACTGTCTATGCAAATTGCAGAGAAGTCCTCCTGCAATATAATGTGCCCAGTTCTGAAACCTCCCAATATAATGGTCTTCTCTGTCCTATGCCTGCTACAGGCATATAGAAAGCTCTGGCAAGGTCGTTTGCCATCATTCTAGGACCTGTCACTAAACTGGTTGAATTCAGGGTGCTTGGGTGGCTGAGTTGGTTAAGTGTTGGACTCTTAATTTTGGCTCAGGTCATGACCTCAGGGTCATTGAGAGCTCTGCACTGACCGGGTGGAGCCTGCTTGAGATTCCCTCTCTCCCTCTCCCTTGATCCTGCCCCCGGTTGTGTGTGCACGCTCATGCTCACTCTCAAATGAATAAATGAATGAATGAGTGAATGGGAGAGTTGGATTCACTATTATGCCAGATCTCAGTGGCGAGAAAGACACATGGAGAGGAGCAGAGGGACATTGCCACAGGTTTTCCAGGCAGTGTTTTTACTCGTTTGAGTTATGAAGATTTAATGTGAGGAGTTTTTGAAGATGTATTGGTTTATTCATCTAACAAAAATGTTGAGTGCCTCACCGCTGCAAGTCCCAATGATTTTCTTGGTGTAGAAGATCCGTCCCGAAGAACATAAATTTTGGGACGTTAACTGTGTGCCTTCTTCCAGGGAGGAGGTTAACGTGTTTGGCGGACAGCAGGGGTCTGTGATGAGTGCGACTCTCAAGAGGCCGTGGTGGAGGGAGAGGCTTGAACTTGAGTGTCTGGAGACCAGAGACAGCCCCGTTTTCATTGTTACACCTTCTGATGCTGGGTCAGCTTCTGCCAGATTGTAGGCACTCGGTAGCTAGTGGCTATCAAACTTGGGAAGGAAGTTAGGATAAACCTGGTAATTTGCTCAACAGGGACCTAGAGAAGTGCCTGTACATATTTTAGAGACAAGAGGTCCTATCAGGTGGGTCTCTAGGGAGGGTGGGAGCAGGATATTCTCATCACTAGCCCTGAGATGACTAATTGCTTTGGCCTGTTCATTTAAGAACTGGAGAGATTCTGGAGTGCTACTCGTGCAAATATAATCACACTTTGCCTTTCTGAAGCAGATTTTCAGTGATCATTTGCCTGTGCCTTCAAATAGAACCTGCACAAACTAGCATCAGAGAGAATTGCTGAATACTAAAACAACCTAAGTGAAGAATTTCAGCTGGCAAGCATGAAGTAGAATCCCATTTCCCTTTAACTTTCTTTTTCCTCTTTGAGTATTTTAAACCCATAGAGCTCTTTCTTGCAAAGATACGAATATGTACTTACGTATGCATACTCGAGTAACGGTTCTTTTGATTTCTCCTTTATTAGGTTTTTAAAATTTTTTTTAATGTTTTATTTATTTCTGAGAGAGAGAGAGAGAGAGCGAGGAGGGGAGGGTCAGAGAGAGAGGGAAACACAAAATCTGAAGCAGGCTTCAGGCTCTGAGCTGCCAGCACAGAGCCTGATGTGGGGCTCGAACCCACGAACCTTGAGATCATGACCTGAGCTGAACTCGGACGCTTAACCAACTGAGCCACCCAGGAGCCCCTAGGTTTTTTTTTTTTTTTTTTAAAATAGTTGGGTAGGTAAACACAGACTTTGAAAATGCTATACATTAATTTTTGTCCATTTCTTGCATGACTAGGAGAAAGGACTGTTAGGATTCATTACACAAATTTATTCTGAGGATTTATGTCAGGCACTGAGATGGTGAGTCGTAATTCCTGCTCTCAAGGGAGAGAAACTGTAAAAAAAAAAAAAAAGTCCAAAAATTAAAACACACCACACACTAGGGGTATAATAGATGCATTAATGGGATTATGCAGGTATCGAGGCAGGGAGCAATCATGGAACAAGGGAGTCATCCAGGGCTTGCAAGGGAAGAGGGTATTTTGTGGGGGCAGTGGGGCAGACTGGGAGCCAAGCGCCAGATGAACCATTTGGAAAGGTAGCCAGAGGAGCTCCAGGGAAGGACCTTGCTTGCTTTGTAATGCGCCACACACTCATGAAATGAGCTCCTAGGGACTAGATCCTATGGGAAAACTGCCTTATTTTTACCTCTCTGAGTAATCAGAAACCAGTTGAGGCACACATGAAAGAAGTTTTTAAGTTCAAGATTTTGTGTTGAAGATAGACGCTTGTCTTGGGCTTATATTCTGTACCAAAAACACCCCCTGGCACTGTGCATAGCTCTCAAGGACCCAGTATTTGTGTCCAGAATGCCTTAGGCACAGTCGGTTCTCATCCAGGGCTCTCGCCCCTCTCTAGCTGATAAGGGACGGTTGCTGCTTGCTTTCAGGACTTTATTCTTAGTTTCTCCAAGGTTGGTCTCTAATGACAATGCCTTTATCAGATGGCTTTCCTCCCCTGCAGACACATGATAATAAATACTAATTGCAAATATGTGATTTGTGTATGTGACATGTCATTTTCTTGCGGCCACTCTGTACACGGTGTGACATGGCTTCAAGTACTTGAAAGCAGATGTTTGAGGGCTCTGTAGTTGAGTTCACTTTGGAGCTGCACTTTGGTGGGATGGAATAATACAGGCGTTGTATCTGGCCCTTTGGGAAGTGTTAGGGCACTTCTTCTGGATCAACATTAAATCTCCCTCCAGCAGAAGCTCAAAGCATTGCTGTTGCATCATTTCCTGCGAAAGCGCTGCACTTCGCTCTGCCGGAGTGGTGGAGAGCCAGAGGAGCTAGGCTAGGAGGGAGTGGCCAGTTAGCATTTTAGAAGGAGGAGGGTTGTAGGGAAGCCAGCCCACAGGCGGAGTGGTGTGTGATATTTTTGACTTACCCATTCTTATGTGGCCACTTTGAAGCCATTTTAAAAGTGGCAAACATTTTAGCATTGAAAGAAAAATGCAACTTGTAAGAAACAGTGACTGCTGTGCAGAACAGACTTTCTGGCATCTTGAGCCTTTCTTTCTTCCCTTATCATGAAAGTCCTTTCCCCCAAGGTGAGGACCAACACTGGGGTAAGGAAGGGAGAGTGGGAGTGAGAACCATCTGGAAGACACACCCCATGAGGAGTGGTCATCCCTGGTTCCCCACCCTGGGACCTCTTGGAGAGGGCTGTCAGTCATCCCAAGGGTAGAGCCTCCTCATTTGGGACTGTCTGGGGTGGGGAGTGGGGGAATTCTTTCTTCTTGGTTGGATTTGTGGTCTTCTGATTTCCCCCCTTCGATCACGGAGTTGCTTTTGTTTATTTTTTAATCGAGACATGGATTTGACTATGTATTAATGGACTCATTTGTTTCCCTTATGGTAATCCAGAGGAAAGGTTTCTGCATTTTGTCTATGTCCTGAATTTGCAAAGATGTGAGTAGATATTAAAACACTGGATGTGGAGGAGCAAAGGGAATCTTTGGGCCACTAGGATCACTTCAGTCCAGATTTCTAGGAAATGCTCCCTATGTGTCTAACACTTATCGCTGATGCCTAAACAATATAAGTGGGTGATACTTAAAATGGAGAGTCCTCCATAGAATCACAGTTTTGGAAGACAGCGATGATACAATTTTGCTTTACAGAAGCAAACGTTAACAAACTGGTTACAGAAACGCCTAAAAGCAAGTAGTCAGATCTGGCTGCAGTGAGGCCAGGATTAGGAATAGAGAAGGAGTCCTGGTAATCAAAATGACGGTATATTTTGACAGTATCGTATCAAGATGGCTTGTGAAAATGTCTTGCCTGGATATAGAAGGCCCCTTTAGGAGTTACTGATGCTCAGGCCAGAAATGAGGAACTTGTCTAAGGCAATAAAAACTGGTGATGGGGAGGAGAGGAAGGGGGTGGATTTGAAAGGTATTGGGTACCTGGATGAGGCAAGCAATTTTAATTCCAAAAAAATTTTTTTGCTGGTACCAGTATCCCTCATGCTTTAGAGAAAAGTTTTGTTGTTCTTTTCAAGTAAGCCACATAGACCAAATGACTTGTCCTTAAATGATTAGATTATTAACTAGTTAGATGATTTCTCTACCTACAGTGTGCAAGGGCAGGCATTATAATCATGTGTGTTCCTCTGCCTGACACACAGAATGCTTATTGAATAAATGAATACTGAATTCTCTTAAAATTATTTCCAAAATGTTTCCTCCTTTATGGTATCACGATGTGAATTTAGCTAATAACTGAAGTATAATAATAACTATTTACTTGCTTTTTTCTGTAATAACGTATGCAAACCTAGATGTTTCATTGCATATGCACAGCAGACTGTGTGTGTGTGTGTGTGTGTGTGTGTGTATACATGTCTATTTATTATCAGTCTTCTTGGTAATATTTGTTGATTTCATTGAATTTTGCATCTACTCTATGAAATGATGGCAGATCTCGCTTTCCAAAATGTGAATTGATTTGTAACCTTGATTCTTTAAACATGCAAACTTGGCCTCAGCTGGCCTTCCAGTCCTTTCCTGAGTGCCTGCTCCATTTCAGACACTGTTCAGGGTGCTTCCATAGGCTGGAAGCACAGACCAAAGCTTGAAGAAATTGGTAACCTTCCACGACTGCTCACTCCCTCTCCGCTGTGCGTTTGTAAACAAATACACCAAAGCAGTGTGCACTTGGGCTTCCCATTCAGATGTTGTTCTCCTTCCAGTCCTCCTGTGATGGCCATGGCCAGATTTTGCTATGCTTCTTCATTCAGTACGTGGTGCCACGAAAGGCCCCCAGCACAGTGTCTTCTGTGGACAAGCATCCCTGTGTCTCCCGCGTCTCCTGAGGAAAGCTGGGACTCTGCCTCCTTGCATCCTGTGTCCATAGCAGGCACTAAGGGGCTCTCCACGTTAAATGATACAGGTTTATATTTTAATGTTGTACATAAAACCTGAAAGGTTCACTTCCCTGAATTGACTTAACTATTTGGGATGGTGACGCTAGGTACCTTAGATCGTAATATCTGTTCCAAGTTAGGCAAAGACACACAGAAGAAGCACATTTTGGGGCGCCTGGGTGGCTTAGTCGGTTAAGCGTCCGACTTTCGCTTAGGTCACGATCTCGCGGTTCGTGGGTTCGAGCCCCGCGTCGGGCTCTGTGCTGACTGCCAGCTCAGAGCCTGGAGCCTGTTTCAGTCTGTATCTCCCTCTCTCTCTGACCCTCCTCTGCTCACGCTGTCTCTCTCTCTCTCCTAGAAATAAATAAAACATTAAAAAAAAAAATTAAAAAAAAAAAAAAAGAAGCACATTTTTAGGCTTTAAATCAGTAGGGAACATCTATCTGGAAAATCAGCATCTTAAGAACACAAGAGTCGTTCTGTTTACTTTAATGTGTGAAACATTAAGCCCTAAGCATAATTGGGAAGGTCTTTGGAGTAATATCTCTTGGGCTAACTTTTTCCAGGATTTAGTTGCCTGTAATAGAGTCATAAAACTTGACTATGAGATTAGTTGAAATAATCCATTTTTCCAAAAGGCTTGGGAACAGTTGTGTTGGGAATTTGTTTAAATTGTGTTTACCTTGAGCAGGAAAGGCTGTTTTTATAGATTATAACTGTGTAATTATTTTTATGAGAATTGGGTGATTGTTAGTATTCTTTTGTTAAAAAGGATACTAAAAATACTTGAAGGGTTTACTGAATTTGAATTAAGAGACCAATTGTGTCTTTGTTCTTTCCTCCAAATCAGGTGTGTTTTGTTAATTTCTGGACAAGGGAAATAACATAATTTCCTCCCTGCTGTCTGCGTCCTCCTAGACTCTGTCCTTGCATATGCCTCGGGGTTCAGATTTTGCAGCTTTCTGTGGTATACCTTTCTCAGCAAAAGTCATTTCTCCCCTTTCGGAGTATCTTTAGGATATTGCTGATGTGGTCATTACCTTCTCCCACCTCCATTTTGGGGGACTCACATGTCTTTCCTGTTAGTTAGATTTGAAATGTTTATTTATTTTTGAGAGAAAGAGAGAGAGAGAGAGAGCACAGGCAGAGGAAGGGCAGAGAGAGAGAGAGGGAGACACAGAATCTGAAGCAGGCTCCGGGCTCCGAGCTGTCAACACAGAGCCCTGACATGACGCTTGAACTCAGGAACTTCGAGATCATGACCTGAGCTGAAGTCGGACGCTTAACCGACCGAGCCACCCAGATGCCCCATTCCTGTTAGATTTTAAGCCTCTAGAGGACAGATTTTCTTCATCATCGTCCTCAGAACTTGCACGGTGCCTCTTCTCTCATGGGTGCCTGTGAGCTCCTTGGGAGCCACTTCTTCCTCACACTCCTCCATTTTCCTTACTGGGGCATTGATCCATTCTTGAATAGTAGGAACCATTCTCCCTTTGCTACTTGGTGGGATAAGGCCCTGCAGCAGCGAAGGCGGATGAAAGGGAATCAGCCTCTTTGCTTCTGGATGCTTGCCAAACTCAAAGCAGGATGCTGCCCCGGTGAGGGCTTTCCCCCCGTGGCATCTCATGCTCTGGGCACCATTTTCAGAAGGAAGTCCTGAGCAGCACAAGGGATTAGTACTAAATTCCAAGAGCAACTTCCAGGCCCTGAAAGCAGATGTTTCCTCCTTACTGCTTGCCTATCTTAAGTCCAGTCCTTTTCCTTCCTGGCATAATTTAGTGTCTAAACCTCTTCTCTCTTCCTAATGCACGTCTCCAGTACCTGGCTTTTGTCATTCACCTTTGAAAAAGCATCAGCCCTTGGGCCAGTCCACTTTGTATCAGTTCTCCAGAGGAAGCGGCTGGCCCCGGATGGGGGAACGTGTGCTGATCTCCATGGCAATTTTGATATTGGTTAGGCACATAGAGTCAGAAGATTTTGTGTATACCCTAAAGCTTCTTCATCACAAGAGGATTATAAATAAAATTTCTAAAATCTTGAAAGCAATCGTTGCTGTTTCTTTTAGATTATATTCCATAATAAGCATGTGAACTTTTGATATAAGGAGCTGTGCTTGTAAATTCTAAGAAGAGTTTTTTGTCCAGTTACACAGGGATTTCTGCTGTTACTTAAAACATTATAACACAAGTGAATCATTTTATGTACACAAGACATTCAGATATTGTGATTTTTGTCACCTTAGTGGTTACCTTTGATTGTTAAAGATTAAAAAATATTTTTGACCCATTAAGAAATAGGAGACCAGGTGTGCATCGAGGTTGACTCAGCAATCTATGGAATTTCACAAAAATACTGTGGGTGTCTGTTTTTCAAGAACCAATGTAATTCTGAAGAAAGAAGAAACTTTGTGTGCCTATTTGTCATATCCTATTTTAAAGCCTGACTTTTGAGCTTTATTTGATGCTTTCTTTACTTTTGTCACTTCAGAACAGATGTCATCTTAAAATGATTCATCCCTGATGAGATTATTTCTGTTTTGTAGTTAATAGAAACAGTCTCTTTCCAATTGTGTAGCAAAAAGAAACCAGTGTGGCTACTTTTGTTTAGGATATACAAATATCTATGAATTTAGAAAATTAAGTGTTAATAAAATATTCTTACAAAAATGTTGGTAGCTCATATTTTTAAGATAATTACATCTCACCTGCTCTCTGGCTTGTGCTATGTCATTGCATAGCATCCCTATTAGGTGGCAAGTAGGGACCTCTTTCAGTTTAAATGTATGAAAATAAAAGTACAATGTAGTTCTTTTACCCAATCTCTTTTTTAAATCTTATCTCCTTTCAGCCTATCTATGTCTTCCTATTTTAAATGTGGCTTCTACAGGCAATGTATAGTTGGATTTTGCTTGTATATCTGTTCTACCACCCTCTGCCTTTTAATTGGAGCTTTTTTGTCCATTAGCATTTAATGTAGATATTAATATGGTTGAATTTGGGTCTGTCATTTAATAATTTATTTTATGTGTGTCTCTTCTGTATTTATTCCTCTTTTTCTGCCTTTTTTTGGATTATTTGAATTGTTTTAGAATTCTATTTTAATTTTTTTTAAGTTAGGTTGGCTCTTGTGTTATTATTTTAGTTGTTTTAGATATTATACTTGTCAGGACTGTTATTGAGGTAATATTGTATCACTTTATGTAAAATAAAGGAAACTTGCAGCCATTTGGATCCATTTACCATCCATCTCCCCCAATTCTATTCTTTATGTTTGTTTCATCTTCTTTCCTTTTTACTTATAGTGTACATTTCGCCCATTCGTATTTATTTTCAAGAGAGGCTCATTTTTGTTCTCTATATTCTGTTGTTTTGAGGCTTAGATTATGAGGAATGCTCCCCGATGACATGGCTTTGAGGGGTACTGTGAAAAATATGTTAAAATACCATGTCTGGCCTAGGACAAGAATGCAATAAAGCTTTTCAGGATAAAAAGCTATAGTAACTTGTAATAAATAACTATAAAGACTCCTTTTCCCTGAAGTTCTTCCTTCAAATGTGGTATGATGAATGTGTGGTTGTAGAGCATTATATCAATCTAACAAGGTGAAATGTTTCAAGTAGGTGAACATTTTCTGAATTAAGAATGGGAGGGGGGCGCCTGGGTGGTTCAATTGGTTGGGCCTCTGACTTCGGCTCAGGTCATGATCTCAACGCTCGTGAGTTCAAGCCCTGCATCAGGCTCTGTGCTGAGAGCTCAGAGCCCGGATCCTGCTTCAGATTCTGTGTTTCCCTCTCTCTCTGTCCCTTCCCTGCTTGCCCTCTGTCTCCCCTTCAAAAATAAATAAACATTTTTTTAAAAAAAGGAGGCAGTGATTGATGTACAGATATCTGCAATAAGGTTTTACATGGATGGCCAACATTGTGCCTCTCTTCAAAAATAAGCAAACACATCAACAAACCTCAAGGTTTCCGTGTAAAACACTCCACACATAATTCCCTTTCTCCTTTTCCTTCTCTCCCCTGTCCTTCTCGTGGACCGTCTCAGCCCTTGAATAAGGTTCAGTATGAAGGTTTGGAATTTTTTAAAAACACTTAGTATTTTTTTGTTACATAATTTTAGAAAAATGTAGGGCTGAGCCAGAGCTAGAAAGAGAACAGTTGAGATGTGTAGATCTAAACTATAGATGAGAATTTTGAGACAGCGACTTTAAGAGGGTTAAAATCAGAAGCAGAATTTCCCTAGTATGGTTCTAAAATATTTTAGAATTCAGGATTAGATGAAAGGGAATACCATCCTGAGAGCTTTTGAAGAAAATGACATGTAACAAATAGGTAGTAACAGTTACCTACATTCAGGAAAGTTTTTGGAGACAAATTTTGTTCTGTTGAACTTTTGCTGATGGAGATGACAAATTAATAAAATGGACCATACTGTTTTTGGGAAAAGATATCAAGCAACTCATTATGGGAGATCCAGAGAGAGAGAGTGAAAAATAGAGATCTGCTTGGAAGAACATAGGCTTTAGGTAGCGATGGTGATGTATTTGGTGTGACATCTTTCCTGCTTTGCATTATAGATGAAATAAACTTAGAAAGGAAGTGGCAGGGTGGAGAGCCTAGAGTTTTGGGCAAAAAAGCCTGTCATCCCCTTTGATGACCATAAAAGCAGAACCACTGTGAAGATGAATGTTCTGAACAGAAATAAGATGGAGGAAGAGCATGCATATTGGCTACATAATTTTGAACGTGTAAACCAACATTCCACCCACACAGAAAATAACAGATGAGCCCCAAACCAAACTCCTAAAGCCAAAGAGTGATAGGTTCAGCTGTTTGGGAATGTACAGTGAGCATACATGGTGTTGGGGAGAGTTTGGCTCTCAGCGAACAGCCGTGCAGCTGACCTGGAAATGAAGGGGAGCCTTGCTTTCAAGTGTCAGGCTGTCTCTATTCTTAGAGCTCAACTAGAAGACAGAAGAAGCAGATAAAACCCACGCTCTTGATGTGGTGGCATCAAATCGGTGCTTGCCCCTGACGTTATCGTCACTGCATTATAATAAACCATTCATTTCTGTGTGTGGTAAATAACAATGCTGACATGCTCACAAAATAATGTGAAGCATATGGGTCACAAGTGTTCTTAAGTAAAAACTTTTCTAAAGATTTATTTAGGTTCCTTAATTACAGAGTGGTTTGGAAGACTGGCATGTGGTTTCAGTTTATAGTTATGAATGTTGGCCTTGGTGATGGGTACGTGCTAATGTTGCCAGAGAGAAAGAGAGCAAGGCTGGGAGCAGTGCTTGTGTCCTTCATGGCCTGCCCTTTGGTCTTTTTTTTTTTTTTTTTTTTTTTTTAAATAAGTGAAGTCGAGGCCTGAGTTTATATGAATAAGTATATGATCGCATTTATCGTGTGCCTGGGCCGTGTGTGCCAATGGTCCCAGCCAGTTGTCCCAGTGTTTAAGTACTGCGGTGGGTAAATTTTCATGGCACTTGGAATCAGTGGCTGTCCAGAGTCTTGAAAGAATAGCTATACTTTTCAGACTTATATGAAAATATACTCCATGATTAATCAAACCCAGTTTTGGGGGACAGCAGTTAAGTATTTCTGTATGGACAGACAAGAAAAAAAACTAAGCATTCAGCATAAGTGTTTTGATGTGAAATAAACCCATGGCAGGGTCATTTGGTGATCTTCTAAAGCCATGTGTGTGTATGTGTGTGTGTGTGTGTGTGTGTCTTGTGCACTTATACATGCACACACACAATAATATATTGTTCTTCATATTAGAAGTAATTTTGCATCATTAATGGTGTACTATATAAAACTAACTTGCAGTCTTCGGAGCATAGGAGAGGCCTGTGTTAATCCATGAAAAAGTCAGTGAACCCATATAGTGAATATATATGTATTGATATCTCAAAGTGAGAGGAGTGGCAGGGGGAGTGAGACTAATAAGAAATCTAAGTTATGCTTTTCTTTCCTGCGTGAAGGTCATAAGGAGAAATGAATTTCCTGTTTACCATTCTGTGGGGTGCACTCTAATAGCGACTTACTTTGTTGATATTTGGAGAGAACTCACTCATCCATTTTTTCATATTTGGGTGTTTTTGGTGTCATATGCTTATAACTGCAGGATGGCACAAAGATTAACTAGAGAGAAACGCCATGCCCTGGAGGAGCTTACCCTCTGGTAGCGGTTGGGAAGATGTGTACATAACTGATTGTAGCACAGAAAGGTTTCACACATTTATTTAGGGCTCTATAACATGTGAAGAGCTTTTATACACCTTTATTTAACCTTCTCAGCTGAAGCATGTGGCTCTATTCTCCAGTTTGTCCACAAAGAAACTGCCATTCAGCCAGGGTCAGGGACTGGCTCATGGTCATGTAGGTGGGGAGTTGTGGATCTGGGGCCTAGAGAATCCTACCCAGGGCGGCTTCTGTTCCCATAGTCATTGTGTTTTTCACTGTCCTTGGTGCCTACAGGGGCATGCTCGTTTTCAACTGGGGACATCAGAGGACACAAGAGAAGGTGGAGCCCCACTCAGTGGTCTTAGGGGGTGAGCAAGGTACTGGTTAGGTGGGGAATGACTGAGAGGGATTTGAGGAGAGAATGAGACCTGTTGGGCAGAAGGAGATCACCGTGCACTAGTCATAGAAACAAGCTAAAGCTACCTGCTACTCAAAAAAGTCCTTCGTGCTAGATAGCTCCATTATTTTTTTCTGTCTCTCTTCATATTCATATGTTCATTCAACAAATGCTTTTAAGGGTATACTTACTATGGGCAAGGCATTGGATTCATTGAAATGATGGTTACAGAATAAGGCTCATGGTGGCTCTTTGAGGGTCCCACAGTAGCTCCGCCAGAAGATGAGATCACAAATAGCCCTAAGAGAATGTGACAGGAAGGGAAGAATGTGGTACACAATACTTCCAGGTTCAAGTTATGACTGTCCTGGGAAAGGGCTTGTGGACACGTTGTGTCCTTTCTCGGTCTGGGTTGGATCGTTTTTCTTCAAGGAGGCCAACGGTTACTTCATAGAGCTGTTTTAAGGATCAGATCTGATGATGAATATGAGAGCACCTCATCCTGCTTTGCAAATCGTCAGTATTAATGATGCTACTACACACCTTCTCAAGAAAAGCCAGCCATCGTTTGAAAGTCTTTCTGTGGTCTGGGCAGCGAAATGTAAACTCTCCCTGTATCCCAGCCCTTCACTGGTGTCCTTGCCTCCAGACTGGTGTCCTGTGCACTCTTGTGGCCCTGCCCACAATGCAGAGACAGTGTATCCCTGTGGGCGGGAGCAGGGATCAGTTCTGGCCCCACTGTGTCACACCGGCAGTGTAACCTTGGCAGGTTGTGTCTTTATTTCATGACACAGTTTTATCATCCAGAAACGAGATGAATAATAACGTATTCTTAGTGGTTTTGTTGTGAGATGTAAGACAATTAAATATGAAGGGCTTGGGGACTGGTAAGTTGCTGTTTTCAGCTCTGATTACTCTCTGAATGTTACCTGATCCTGCCACTCTCCTGCTTAGAGTCGGGGAGCGTGGCGCCCTTACCATCTCTGCTCTCATTTGGAGTCTGCCCATCCATCTCTCTGGCTCATCGCTCATCTGTCCATCCCTTATGCTCTGCCTTCCAGCAACAAGGAGCTGCTCATACCCCCACATCCCCACTCTGGATTATTTTGTTTTTTGCTTTTTTGCCTAAAAACCCTCCGTCTTGCTAATGTATTCCTTAGGACTGGTTTTTCTACTTCTTAAGAATCTGCAGCTCCATTCCCCATCCCCTTGAGGCCCCTGTCTTGTTCTGCAATGTTTTGCACTTATCTTTCTCATTGCTCTTAACTTGTTGGGTTGCTGCTTTCTATTTGTATCTCTCTCCCCTGCTTTTGACTGAGAATTCCTGAAAAAGGGCAGAAACTAACTTACCTTTGTATTCCCAGCATGTTCTTTACACAAGGTAGACTCTTGGTAAATACTTTTTGGTAAATGAATAAGAGGATGGGCTTTACCTATTTTTCTTTTTAATTTGAGAATGAGAGAGAGAGAAAGAAAGAGAGAGAGAGACAGAGACACGGGGGGAGAGGGAAAGAGAGAGAGAGAGAGAAAGGATCTTAAGCAAGCTATACACTCAGCAAGGAGTCCCCACTTAGGGCTCTCTCACACAACCCTGGGATCAGGATCTGAGCTGAAATCAAAGAGTCAGAAGCTCAACCAAGGGAGCTACCTAGGAGCCCCTATTTTAAACACAGTATCACATTTTAAACACAGTATCATATTGTCAAAATTATTTTTCAGTTAAGGACACCTGGGTGGCTCAGTCAGATGAGCGTCCGACTCTTGGTATCAGCTCAGGTCAGGGTCTCACTTGATTGTGAGATCAAGCCCCGCATCGGGCTTTGCGCTGACAGCGTGGATGGAGCCTGCCTGGGATTCTTGCTGCCCCTCCCCTGCTGATGCTCTCTCTCAAAATAAAGAATAAACATTAAAATACAAAGAAACAATTATTTTTCAGTTAGCTAGAGGGGGCAAGTTTTATCTTATTTGTAAATTTTGAGGCAAGGAAGATCAACCTGGGGACTGACCTGGTCTTGATAAGGGACTTTTTTGTCAGCACAGGGCCCCGTAAGGAGCTTGAGGGCCTAGGATGGAGCAGACCCCTAAAGCATCGGCCCTCCTTGCCTCCGGTGGGCGTTACAGTTTGTTGTCTGTTTGTGAAGGCAGCAGTTCTGTGTTTAGCTCCATGATGGTAATATCAGCCATTTGGCATTTGATAGCGTTTTTTTCTAACTTTCTAAAAAATTTCTTCTCACGGCTTTGAAATTCCAGTGTAGCGCCCTAAAAACCACCCCATCATCCAGCGTTGGACGTGTGATGTGACATTTTCTCCTTGGTCCTCTGAATTGTCAAGATTTTAATAAAATGAACCAGAAGTATCACACGTGGGTTAAACAAATCATATCTTCATTTAGTCGGCACCATTTTGTTTACTAGAGGATTGAAGGAAAAGGGAGACATGGGTCACAAGGATGGATGAGTTTATTTATTTCCTTTAAGAATCTGAAGGATATAAATCTGATGTCTCATCTTCCCATCTTTGGCATATCAGTGTCCTTTAAAGAGTCTGTAGTTACATCTCATAAACACGCTAATAATGTGAATTTTAAGGACTTCTCTCCCATTCTCCCCCGCAGCTTTGCCCTGTCCGATGAAGCGTACAGATCCCTAAGAGATCAAGATAAAGACCAGTGTATTCTCATTACCGGGGAGAGCGGAGCAGGAAAAACAGGTAAGGCGGGCCCCAGAGAGCCTTCCCTTCTCCTCTCTAGAAGGTGAATGCTGCACAGCTGATGCTGTAGCAAAGTGGGCAGGGGGAGCCTCATGAGCATGCAGCTGCACCGAGCCACTGTGACCGCCCCTTTGTGGGAGGCTGCTGGTGTGGATCATGGAATGTTCTCTGGGAAGGACTTTCTCCCATGAAGAAACAGGTACCTATCAAAAACATTTCAAGCAATATGGGAGTCTCTTTCTGGATTCTGGATTTTCTGGTACAGTCTGAGTGCTTCGAGGTTCTTTTGCCTTTCCTGTAAGACACCAGGCTTGGAAGTCCTTTTTTCCAATCCTCTGAGGAATGGCAATTTGTCAGGGTTTTGGGAAACCGTGGGCACATCTTATCTTTGCTAAAGAGTGAGGAGGAAAAGCTCCAGAAAGATGCTTAATTTCACTCTAAAGTCTTTGAAACCTAAAGAATTGAGATATTTCTATATATTTTTATATTTGTTTCTTTATTTAAATATTTATTTTTGAGAGGGAGAGGGAGAGAGAGCGTGCGAAAGCATCAGCCGGGGAGGGGCAGAGAGAGGGAGACAGAGAATCCACGTCAGGCTCTGCATTGTCGGTGCAAAGCCCAATGTGGGACTTGAACTCACGAACCGAGCTCAAACTCACAATCATGCCCTGAGCCGAAGTCTGATGCTCAACCCAACTGAGCCACGCAGGCGCCCCAAGATTTTTCTGTATGTTGTTAGATGGGCTGGCACCTTTCCATAAAATAAACCCTCGAGTAGAGAGATGATGCTGTTTTTCGTGTGCTTTTAATAAATCAGTTTTATAATGGATGCTCTTGAGTGAAAAGTGATCTCACACATGATGCCCAGTTACCTGGTAAAGGTTCAGAAGAGCTGTGCTGAGTCGACACTGGGGCAAGTCGAAACTGCTGTTGGCAGTGAACTTCTCTGATGGAACTGCTAAGTCCCTGGAGGAGGAGAGCGCTGAGGGAGATGGTATTTTCACAACCATTTTATCTGTAAAATGTTCTAGTTTTATACACACGATTCTGACGATTCTACTAGTTTGCCAGAATGGGATTTCAGTGTTTCAGCTTTGCTTGGCTATTAAGTGACACATTAGCGTACTTCGAGTCTCTGAATATTAAGAGAAGAAAGTTGCCCATGGATATTTCAGTCATCCTGAAATGGATATTTTGTTCATAAGCCCCTCCTAAGATTTGTGCCTCTAACATCTCACTCTCTGCTCTGAAACGGCTTTTCCTTTTGCACCTGTCCCTTCCTCCACTGCCTTTAGGAGTACCCCCTCCCTGCCCCCAGTGTAGATAAGTGTATCCAACTTCCTAGAGCCCTTTAGAAACACAGCAAGGACACACTTTCCTTGCAAGGTTCTAGGCTCTGGCGGGGCAGAAATAGGAAAAGACTGCATGTGAGAGTGTCAGGTAACAGAAAGCGCAGTCTCATGTAGGTAGAAAGGATCATAGGTGTAGACCGCCTACTGTAGGGTCCTTCCCATAGAACTGCAAGCTCCCTTGTTTTGTTTTTTAATGTTTTTAAATGTTTATTTAACTTCGAGAGAGAGGAGCAAGCACATATGTACAAGCAGGGGAGGGGCAGAGAGAGAGGGAGACAGACCCTTTGAAGCAGGCTCTGCACTGGCAGTACAGAGCCCCATGCGGGGCTCAAACTCATGAACTGCGAGATTATGACCCAAGCCGAAGTCAGACACTTAGCCAGCTGTGCCACCCAGGCACCCCCAAACTCCCTTGTTTTGTAGTGATAGAGGGCTCACTGGTTTGTTTTGTTTTATTTTATTTTTTATTATTTATTTTTGAGAGAGAGGCAGAGCACAAGCAGGAGATGGGCAGAGAGAGGAGACACAGAATCTGAAGCAGGCTCTAGGCTCCAACTGTCAGCACAGAGCCTGCCATGGGGCTTGAACCCACAAACCATGAGATCATGACCTGAGCTGAAGTCGGACGCTTAACTGACTGAGCCACCCTGAGAGCTCGCTGCTTTATAAAGCAGCCTGCTAAATTTGTCATATAGTTTCAGCTTTCACAAGATCTTACCTAGAGTTGAATTCTGCTTCTACTTAGTGGTCTTAATTCTGCAGTTTGGAACCTTCCCAAATTAGTGTACTTCCTTTCCTTTCTTAAAAATTTTTTTATTAAAAAATTTTTTTTAATGTTTATTTTTGAGAGAGACTGAGTGTGAGCAGAGGAGGGACAGAGAGAGGGAGACACAGAATCCGAAGCAGGCTCCAGGCTCCGAGCTGTCAGCACAGAGCCGATGTGGGGCTCGAACTCATGAATGCAGAGTTCATGACGTAAGCTGGTCAGATGCTCCACTGACTGAGCCATACCCAGGCACCCCAGTGTACTTTCTTTTCAATGGGATAGTCATTCAGTTATTTGAAGTCATCCATCATAGCTTGCTAGGTCTAAATAACCCTGGCCTTCAAAAACTTCCTATGTGATGCATATTCATTTATTCATTCATCCAGGAAATAATTTTCGAGTACCTTATAGGAATACTAATAAAATGAAAAATATTGTACTAAATACTAGTGACACATTGGTGAGCCAGACATCATCCTTGTCCTTATCAGATTTGTAATCTAGTGGAGGAGATAGACAATGGTGCTGTGTTATATATGCATGTACACAAGTATGTGTATTATATATACACATAAACCTATATTGTATGTATGCATGCATATGTGTAGTTTATATATAAAGTGTTAAGTGTAGTGAAGGAGTACAGGGCACTTATAAGAGCATATGATAGAAGGATCAGATCTCGTTTTCAAAACCCTTACTATCATGGTCCTACTATTCTGGAATGATCTCAGTTTGTCAGTATGCCTCATAAAATTACATCCCAAGAAGAGAAATGAACAGAATAAATACTTCAAGTTTGGTCTTGATTATGGTGGAACTGTTACCTCTCTTACTGTGGGCACCTGGCTTCTGTTAATATAGCAGATGTATGGAGTTTTACCAGTCTTTCTGTGAGGCAAGATATTGTAGGGTTTTGGAGGTCAGCTTCCGTTAGGTCAGATATGCTCAGTCTAGTATTGTCCAACAAAGTTATTTTAAGCTTACTTATAGAATCTTTCATTTATTTTTATAAATTTTAGACCATTGTTACAGCCTCCTGTGCAACTGACAAATTCTGATTCTATTCCCTTCCATAGAACCACTTGCCATGCCATTGGGTAATAACAGTAGCTGCCCTACCTAAGTAGCGACATTGTGCTTTAGTGCATTACATAGAGAAGTATTCTTCTTACCCCCGTTTTTATCATGGGGAAATTAAGCCACACAAAGGTTAACCAAGTTGCCCAAACTTCCCAGTGAGTAAGTGGCAGAGATGGGATTTTGAACACAAGTAGTATATATAGCTCTAGAGTCCCCACTTTTCTTAGTCAATTAAGCCTGCATTAACAACATACCGTAGACAGGATGGCCTAAACAACAGATCTTCCCTTCCCTTCCCTTCCCTTCCCCTTCCCCTTCCCCTTCTTCCTTCCTTCCTTCCTTCCTTCCTTCCTTCCTTCCTTCCTTCCTTCTCTCCTTCCTTTCTTTCTTTTTCTTTCTTTCTTTCTTTCTCTTTCTTTTCTTTTCTTTTCTTTTCTTTTCTTTTCTTTTCTTTTCTTTTCTTTTCTTTTCTCTTTTCTTTTCTTTTCTTTCAAATGTTTATTTAGTTTTAAGAGAGAAAAAGACAGAATGTGAGCAGAGAAGACACAGAGAGATTGGGAGATCCAGAATCCTAAGCAGGCTCTAGGCTCTGAGCCATCAGCACAAAGTCTGATGCAGGACTTGAACCCACGAACTGCGAGATCATGACCTGAGTGGAAATCGGATGTTTAACTGACTGAGCCACCCAGCCCCCCTCCCCCACCAAGGCATTTAGTTTTTATAGTTCTGGAGGCTGGGAGGTCCAAGATTCCAAGACCAAGGTCCCTGCTGATTTGGTTCCTGGTGAGAACCTTCTATCTGTGTCCTCACATGGGAGATGGAGATGGAGATGGGGTTGGGAGGGAGAGATAAGAACACTAATCCCGGGGCACCTGGGTGGCTCAGTCAGTTGAGCGGTTGAGCATCTGACTCTTGGTTTCAGTTCAGGTCATGGTCTTGCAGTTTGTAGCATTGAGCCCTGCCTTGGACTGTACTTTGGCAGCAAGGAGTCTGCTTGGGATTCTCTCTCTCTCTCTCTCTCTCTCTCTCTCCCTCCCTCCCCATCGGTCCTTCTCTCTCCTTCTCCCTCCCCTCTCCTTCTGACCCCTCTCCTGCTCTCCCACACACGTGTGCTCTCTATCTCTTTCTCTCTCTCTCTCAAAATAAATAAACTTACAAAAAAAGAACACTAATCTCATCATTGGAATTTTTGAGCTTTCGCGGAACCTATGTACTGTTCTCCATAGTGGTTGTACCAATTTGTATCCCCACCAACGGTGCACAAGGGTTTCCTTTTCATCACATATTCTCCAACACTTGTTATCTCTTGTTTTTCTTCATTTTGGCCATTCTAACAAGCGTGAGTGGTAATTTTGTAACTTTGAATTGTAATTTTGAATTGCGCTCTTGAATGTTATTTCCCTGATAATTAGTGATATTGAGTACATCCTCAGGTATCTGTGAGCCATTTGAATATCTTATGTGGGAAAATATCTATTCAAGACCTTTGCCTATTTTTAATCAGATTATTATTATTTATTGCTATTGAGTTGTAGGAGTTAGATATGTATTTTAGATATTAACCATTGATCAGATACATGATTTGCCAAGTATTTCCTGCATTTCGTAGATTGCCTTTTCTTACTGGTTGTTTCTTTGGCTCTGCAGAAGCTTTTTCGTTTGACGTAGTCCCGCTGTGTGGTTTTGTTTCTGCTGTCTGCGCTTTGCATGTCAGAGCCAAGACATCATTGCTAAGACCGATATCAAAGGGATTTTTCCTTATGTTTTCTTTTAGGATTTTTATGGCTTCAGATCTTATATTTAAGCCTTTAATCCATTTTGAGTTCCTTTTGTGAGTGGCATAAGGGTTTGGTTTTATTCTTTTGCATGTGACTATATAATTTTGCCTGCACCATTTATTGAAAAGACTGTCTTTTATCCATTGAGTGTGGTTGGCTCCCTTGTTACATATTAGTTGACTGGACATACATGGTTTTGTTTCTGGGCTCTCTATTCTGTTTCTTTGGTTTATGTGTCTTTTTTTTTTTAATGTTTATTTATTTTTGAGAGAGAGAGACAGAGTCTGAGTGGAGGAGGGGCAGAGAGATAGACACAGAATCTGAAGCAGACTCCAGGCTCTGAGCTGTCAGCACAGGGCCTGATGCAGGGCTTGAACTCATGAACCAAGATATCATGACCTGAGTCAAAGTCGGACGCTCAACAGATTGAACTACCCAGGCACCCCTGTGTATCCGTTTCTGTACAAGTACCATGCTATTTTGATTACTGGAGCTTTGTAGTATGGTTTGAAATCAGGAATTGTAATGCGTCCAGACTTGTTCTATCTGAAGATTGCTTTCACTATTTGTGGTCTCTTGTAGTTCTGTATGAATTTTAGGACTGCTTTCTCTTTTTCTGTGAAAAATGCCATTAGAATTTTGACAGGGATTACGTTATAGATGACTTTGGTAGTATGGACATTTTAATACTATTAATTCTTCCAGTTCATGAACACAGAATATTTTGTCCATTTATTTGTGTCTTCTTTAATTTTCTTTTGTCAGTGTCCTTAGGCTTTCAGTGGAGGGATCTTTCACCTCTTTGGTTAATTTTTTTCCTAAGTATTCTGTTGTTTTTGATGCTATTGTGAATGGGATTGTTTTATTTCTTTTTCAGATACTTTGTTGTCAGTGTAAAGAAACAACTGATTTTTGTATGTTTATCTTATATCCTACAATTCACTGAATTAATTTATTTTAACAGTTCTTTTGGTGGCATCTTTAGAGTTTTCTATATGTAAGATCATGTCATCTACAGAGACAATTTTACCTCTTTCTTTCTGATTCTGGTGTCATTGATTTCTTTTCCTTCCCTAATTACCCTGTCTAGGACTTCCAATACTGTGTCGAATAGGAGTGGGTGAGAGTGGGTAGCCATGTCTTGGGCCTCATCTTAGAGGAACAGCTTTCAGCCTGTCACCATCGAGTAGGATATTATCTGAGTGCATGTCATTTATGGTTTTTATTATGTTGAGGTGCATTCCTTCTATACCCCGTTAGATGAAAATGTTTATCATGAAAGGATATTAAATTTTGTCAAATGATTTTGTACATCTCTTAAGATGATCATATGATTTTTATCATTAATGTGGTGTAGCACATTTATTGATTTGCATATGTTTGAATCATTCTTGCATCTCAGGGATGAATACAACTTGATGATGGTGTGTGATCCTTTCCATAAGCTGTTGAATTCAGTTTGGTAGTATTTTATTGAAAATTTTGGCATCTATATTCATCAGGGGTATTCATCTGTAGTTTCCTTGTAGTTTCCTTATCTGACTTTGGTATCAGGGTAATGCTGGCTTTGTAAAATGAGTTTGGAAGTTTTCTCTTCTTGAGTGTTTTGGAAGAGTGGGAGGGATTGGTGGAATTAGCCAATCCAAGAGAGCGAGTGGAATTAACACCAGTCCTCCCCTAAACGTTTGGTAGAATTCACCGATGAAACATCTGAGTTTGGATTTTTCTTTTTGGGGGAGGTTTTGATTATTGACTCAATCTTGCTATTAATTTGTTTACATTTTCTATTTTTTATGATTCAGTCTTGGCAGTTTGTATGTTTCTAGAGGAGCTTATCCTTTTCTTCTAGGTTGTCCAGTTTGTTGGCATGTAATTGTTCATAGTAGTTTCTTCAGGTTCTTTGTATTTATATGACATTTGTTGAATGTCTCCTCTTATATTTATAATTTTAAGTATTTGAGTCATCCATCTATTTTCTTGGTTAATTTAGCTAAAGGTTTGTCAATTTGCTCTATCTTTTCAAAGAACTAACTCTGAGTTTTATTAATCTTTAGTGATTTTCCAATTCTATGTTTCATTTATTTCTGTTCTAATACATATCATTTCCTTCCTTCTGCTAACTTTGAGTTTAGTTTGTTCTTTCTCTGGTTCCTTGAGATGTGATATTTGGTTTATTTGAGGTCTTTCTTTATTCTTGATGTATGCATTTGTGACTATAAACTTTCCTCTTAAAAGTTGCATCTCATAAGTTTTGGTATATTGTTTTTCTGTTTTCATTTGTCTCAAGATATTTTTTATATAAAAAAATTCAATGGTTTCTGCTGCACTAAAATAAATGTCAAATCCATTGTGCTTGTTAAGGTTCTGTGGGATCTAGTCCCTACCTCCTTCTGCACCTTTCTCTCATGCTTTTCTCCTTTTCAGTAATTGCAGCTTGTGCTACTTTTCACTAAAAGTTTTGCTATTATATATAGACAGTATTTCATTATTTAGTTTCCCATCCCTTTTTGGGATCTAAAGATGATCTAAGATCATTCATCTGAATCTTTGGGTATGGGCTCTTAACTTCTATTTGCCCAGAAATTTGTGAGGTCTTTGTTCAGAACTCTCTTTATAGTACGTAATTTAAGAGGACACCTGTGTCCTGAGAGAAAGTTTTTGCCTCTTTTCTGTTACTAAGCAGTTCTTTCTTATGAGACAATTTCATTCTTCGAAGTAGTGCAGCTTCTTGTTTGTTTCCAAGTTGACCAATGAAAATGGTAGCAAGGTAAGTTAAAAACCACACCCCTTGACAGAATGCATTTGTATTGGTAGTGTAGCTCATGCCGCCTACCCCTTCCCCCAATTCTTTTGACTCTATCTACATCACATCTTTCTTTTTATTTAAGTTTGAGGGAGGAAGAGATGAAAATATTCCTAAGCCTATTAATTTTTTTTTTAGGTTTTTACTCATTTTTCATCATGACTAAAGTTACATTTTTTGAGGGTCTGAGTGTATCACTTTGTTCCTATGTGAGTCATCAGAAGTGGATTGTGGTCATTGGTTTGATTGGTGTTGGCCACGTCTTCATCTGCTCTGGAACATACATTCCACGAAGACAACGCATCTACTTATTAGCCGTGTCAGTGTATGACCTTCTCCTTCTCAGAAAGTTGTAAACTGCACTGTTCCCTCCTGGAGAGAGATTCTGTCCCCTTGTGGGCTCATGTGTCTTACTTATTGAAAGACAAAGTGGAGGTTGCTGGTACTATTGGAGAGGAGTGGTGTTCATTCTTTTTTGAGAGAAACAAAACACCTCATTCCTCTTGGAGAAATCTAGTAGCATGGAGTTCGTTCTTCTTTTCTGTAGTTTTCTCTTCTCTTGGTGCTTTTTTTTTTTTTAATGTTTTATTTATTTCTAGGAGAGAGAGAGAGAGAGAGACAGCGTGAGCAGGGGAGGGTCAGAGAGAGANAGAGACAGCGTGAGCAGGGGAGGGTCAGAGAGAGAGGGAGTCACAGATTGAAACAGGCTCCAGGCTCTGAGCTGGCAGTCAGCACAGAGCCTGACGCGGGGCTCGAACCCACAAACCGCGAGATCATGACCAAAGCGAAAGTCGGACGCTCAACCGACTAAGCCACCCAGGCACCCCTCTTGATGCTTTTTTAATTAATAGCTTGTCCTTTTGATTTCAGTATCCCATTCGCCACTTGGAATCCTTCTCTCCCTATCATCCTCCCTGGATTTAGTCCTTCCTAGGATCCCTTTGTCCTCTGTCATAAGAGTAGATGGCTGCTTCTCAGGAGCTTTGCTTTTCCCCTCCGGTCGGGCCATTCTGCTTACAGTAGACAGGGCTGGGTGCTGCTTCAGGTTGAATCCGGAGGAGGGTACCATACACATGCTGGGGCAGCACTTCTCAAACCCTCCACCATGTAACACAAGTCTCTCTCTTTCCCAAATCTCTTCCTGACTGATCCCAGAAAAAGGAAATAAAAAAAGACATAGACGAACCAATCTCTAAAGTTTTTAGCTTAACCAGACAAAATAAATGACCAAATTGCTATACAAACTTATGAGAGCCTATTCTCATGGGTAGACAGTCCATGAATGACCAACTTTGAGTAGCACAAGGTTTTGGATCATACTTTGAATAGCGTTACCTGGAGGTCATTTGATGCATTTGTCTTAGTTTTGAGCCACCATGATTCCTGGACCCTGTGATGCTTTGGTTGTCCGTTATCACTCAACCTCCTAGGGTGGGGAGGTGGAGCCTACTCCTGAGAGTTGCTTTTTCTTTTCTTTTCTTTTCTTTTCTTTTCTTTTCTTTTCTTTTCTTAAAGTTTATTTATTTTGAGAAAGAGACAGTGCAAGTGGGGGAGGGGCAGAGAAAGGGACAGAGAGAGAATCTTAAGCAGGCTCCACACTGTCAGCACAGAGCCTGTTGTGGGCTTGAACCCATGAAGCCATGAGATCGTGACCTGAGCTGAAACCAAGAGTTGGACGCTTCACCGACTGAGCCACCCAGGTGACCGAGAGTTGCTGTTTTTAAATATCCACTCAACTATGCTCTTTGGTAGCTACTAACAAGCTCTTCCTTTTCATTTCTAGTTCCCAGCAGCATCTCCTACCTGTCTCCCCAGGGACATATCGTGCTTTGCTTACTTATTCCATTTTTTTTTCTACTTTCATTTTGAAAGCAGTGGCACAAAAATTGCTTCAGTTTTTATTTTGGTTTTAGTTGTCGTTAGACTGTACATTCCAGTATAGAATTTGCGTGTTGATTAATGTCTCTTTCATGGAGATTACTTCCGGGAAAGTGAAATGATGGAAAACAATCTAGAGATTACAGCATGGTAGTGTGAGGAATTTGGAGAGGGGTTTAGTTATGTGGGGAAGAGGGACGCCAGGCCATTTTTGAAATGTCACATTATCTCATCCACTAAAATGGTTTCTGAGTACACAGAGTCATTAAAAATTTTGTTATTAATTAAATGAAAGAAGAGACCTAATATTTATTGAGGCCCCAGAATGTGCCATGTGCTTTATACATAGTGTCTGTTTTCAGTAAGAATCTTTATTTGACAGCTTATACAGAACTACCCTGCAGTATCAGAGGGCTTATTTTATAAGAAGTAATTAATTTAACGAGGTTGTAAACCCCCTTGACAGATGATGATGTTATTGGCCTTAAGCATTGGAGACACTCTTATGCCGCATGATTATATAATGTGGGCACTCAGGGAGAAGCATGAACTCTGAGTCCTTTGGGGTCCTACTTAATTCATTACTGCTGTGCTAAATAAAAAATTCATCATGCTTCGTAAAAGTGCCCAAGTATTTCTAGGCAGTGAACTCAGAATTCACTACCGTGAATACAAATAGTTTATGGAGAATCATTCAAGCACTGATGGGGGCAACGAGGCAGAACATGAAGGAACAATTGTAACTACATTTTTTCAAAGACATCAGAATGAGTCTGTGGGCTTAAGAAGATGATCCTGACATGAGAAAACATATATTATTTGGTTTCGAACTTTACAGTTACATCAGTTTCTAGGAACTCTCCGGCCATCTGCTAAAGAAGTTATAAAGCCTGTCTTGCTCATTAAGACCTTTGGTTCTGAACCCCAAATGACCTTGTACTACTTTGCATCTCTTTACAGAGATGTCACATCGACATAGCAGAATAGCTAAGCAAACAGAAACCCTCGATAAGAGCGAGCTTCTGTTTTGTTCCTTCCCCATGTGAGAAAGGCCTCTCTTGATCTGCATGTTTTATACGAATTACCAGAGATCTTGTGGCCAACTTTAAGAAGCAAAGCCACTTGTATACATTGTTGAATTTCAGTAAAAACGTCACCCATCATGACTCCTTTTAGAGTAAAGGCTGCGTTTCTCACTGCAAGGCCCGTGCTTTTCGTCCCGCGATTGGAACACTTTGAGACTGCCTGTCTGGTTAGTTTGAACATGCTGCAGCTGGGCTCTTGCACAACACTGCCAAGAAGCGTGTTCCTCCGTGCTGCAGAGTCCTTGTTCCATTGTACACCGGGGTGGCCTTACTCGCTTAGGTAGTCTTACTCATGAGGTCCCTGGACCATCAGACATGTAAGCTCAGTCCCTAGAAGAACTTGGGTATCCTGGCCGAGGAGATCGAGAGGTATAGGAGCAGATAGATCTGTCAATTCATGTGTGTGTGTAAATGTGTGGTTCTCTCTGTTTGCTCTATGATATATGTATATGTTACGTGATCTGTATGTGACACGGATGGTGTTGCATGTACAATGAATGAATACATGGATACCTGTTAACTCCTGGGAAACCTTAGGAGAAATTCTGTGAAGAAAACCCAGAATGAGCCTTGCTTATATTCATATTTAATTTAATTTTCTTTTTTTTACTCTTGGATACTGAGAACAAACTGAGGGCTAATGGGGGTGGGAGAGAGGGGAAGGGGGAGTGATGGGCATGGAGTAGGGCACTTGTTGGGATGAGCCACTGGTATTATATGGAAACCAACTTGACAATAAACTATGAAAGAAAAAATTTTTTAATATTTATTTATTTTTGAGAAAAAGAGAGACAGGGAGACAGATTAAAAATGAGTGGGGGAAGGGCAGAGAGAGAGGGAGACACAGAATCCAAAGCAGGCTCCAGGCTCTGAGCTAATGGCATAGAGCCTGACGCGGGGCTCGAACCGGTGAGACTGAGATCATGACCTGAGGTGAATTCAGGCACTTAACCAACTAAGCCACCCAGGCACCCCCATACTTTTTTTTTTCAGGATACAGTGACTGAGTCCATGCGCGGATTGCTCAGTTAATATGCACCAATTTTGATATCTTCCTGTCCTTTTGGTACAAATGTCTTTCATTGAAATGTTTGTATTTCCTTTCTCATTCACCTACTATTACTTCACAATGCTTTCTTCCATAAAAATATTGCTATATAATTATATGATTGTGTAATAATTGCCGAATAACATATAATATATATTGTTCACAACCTCTTGCAAGGTACCAGAGAATACAGAGGTAAACTAGTTATCATGTATTTCTTACCAGGAGTTTAAAATGCCCAGAATCATAAACTATCTTCTGTAACCCCTTTACATTCTTTGTTGAAATGAATTCTGATCTACATACTCTGATTTAGAAGCATTTTGTTTTAAGCCATTTTCCTATTAGTGCAGAGTATCTGTTAAACCCTAGATGTTCTGCCATTTTTTGGTGAGAAGAAACTTTTACTTTGAAGACTCAGTATTTTTTGTCTGACTGTTGATGAATTTTAGGATTCAAGTTATATTCAAACATATATATGTACATAAATTTATATATGAGAAGTATCTATGAGTGAAAGAAAATGATGAGCTGAGAATTGATTCTAAGCAAATGCTGTTACATTTCGCCAATTTTAAATGCCAGTGTTCTTCAGCTAAAATACAGTGCTTTTCAGAATTTTGAGTACACGTGAAGAATACAGCTTTTTGTCTCAAATAGAATCGTTTTATATTTTTACAGGGTACATGAAAAGCATTGTCATTGAGAGTATGATTGCTGGATTAAAGTATCCACAGTCTGTTCAGAAGCATTTCTTTGGGAAATGCTTATAATTTTATGCTGTGATTGCCAAGGTCATCGTTAGTTGATTTCCGTAACAGTCAGTGTAACTCAAAAACTAGACTTTGAAATGCAGAAGATGATAATTCTTGACTTTTAGAAATATATTTCATTCATAGAGGCTATTGCATCAAGTTTTGATTTGGATAAATATCTAAATACGTGAATGAAGATATAAATTTCTTTGAACTTTAGCACAGAAGGGCCAAAAGGAAATGAAGCAGAAAGCTTTAAGAGATAACTCTTATTTCCTGTTTCCAGCATGGAGAAATATTATGAGAACAGTCTTCTAAATGATGTTGGAGCTTGCAACTTCTCCTTACTGTTCTACTTATTTCTCTAGAACTACTTAAGTTAAAGAGCAAGTATTATGTCAGAAGAAATGATTATAAGTGTTCTCTCTTTCAGATAATGAGACTGTTTAAAGAAAATTACTCTTGATCCTGGCTTCCAGAAATTATTAAAATGAGCCCAGTATTAGATTTCCTGAAGATAGTGAAGAATTGAATACATAAACTTTTTTACCATCTTAGGAATAAGTATCCTTGAACAGTATTTAAAAATTATATTTGATTTACTTACATAGATTTTAAAGTTAATAAAAGTAATTCTGAGTTTCAATGAAGTTAACTCATCTTTATATCTCAGTAGATATTGTGGGTTTATATGGAATTTAACAACCAGATAATGTAAGTCCAATTCATATTCCAAAAGGTCTGCATGTTGTACCATTTTTTTTTTAACAGATTGGACTCTGAGAAAACTTGATTCTGTTTCATACTAGCCATTAAAAAAAAATCTCTGAGAGGCCAAGTCAATTACAATAGCCCACAAGAAAGTTTTGATTCTTGGTTGATTCCTGCTCTGGCACCCTGCACACACCCCTCCCTCACCCCCCAGCATTTTGTCCCTTAGAGTCCATCCTGGACGAGAACAGAGTTTCTAGAGAACTTGGTGCGGTCATGTACCTGAAGTTTGAGGTTGGCTGCAGTGAGCTCCATAATCACTGGAATAAGCAAAATAGCTTAGCCTGGACTTTTAATATTTATTGACAGTTTACCTAAAAGGAAATTTAGCTTTTCATCTAATATATGTTTATATATGTGTGTGTCTAAGTGTACTTGCCACTATCGAGACCGTTTTTGTGCCTTTGAATGCTTTTAGCCTAATAGTATACTGAGTCGAAAGGTAGGCCAGAAATTGCCAAGAAAGAATGTAATAACCTATGTGAGGGTATAGATGAGGATGGGGAACAAAGGTAACACTGAGAAAGCAGAATGATGAGAAAGCAAGCCTGGAGGTGAGTTGCTTCAGAGGCTGGGATGCATCAGTAATTCAGGAGAGGTGGCCCTGAGTTGGAGACCAGTTAGCACAGGATGTAAGGAATTTATTGGGAGGGCAGTATCGCCTGAACTTGAAAGCCAGAGCCTTGTCCATGTATAGTTCACTGACTTTTAGATACTTAAACCCTGAGAACAGTGGGAAATGTAGTTCGGGAACTTTACACAGTCATCACAGACCACCGGAGAATCTATTTGGACCCATTTTCTTTACCCAGAAAACAAATTGGAGGAAGATGTAACTCCAGCCTTCACAGAGGTCCCCAGCCTCCCATGTCATCTTCCACAAGATCGTTTAACTACTTGCTCATGCACCACAAGCAGGCAGAGAGCTTCATGTGACCCGTGTATATTCTTGGTGCTCAGTGGCTCTGTCAGTCAGTGCTTTGGGGATGCTCTAAAACCCTAAAGCAAGTGTTGGGCAGTGTGCTCAAGGTGGCATTCCACTTGTTTATTTTTTACTTCGTGGTGGGGGGTGGGACTGGAAGCCACCTTCATGTCTCTGTGTGAGAAATGTCAGTGTTGACATTTGCCCCCTTACACGCCTGTGGGCCTAGATATCGTCACTCACACTTGAGGAAGGCTTCCTCCTCTTAGACGGTGGCCCCAGTGCACAGACTGTAGAGAAGGCAAGATTTGGGTGATTAGTCTCCTAACCTCACCTGCCCAAATGAGGGTGTGTGTTGAATTCTTCTCACAATTAATAGTTGAGCCATTTCCAGACCTTGGATATGGAAAATCAGAGTGAGGACAGCTCAGTGAGAAACAGATTCCATGGCAAACCAGTTTGGAAAATGTAGCATTCAGGACCTTCTCCAGCATTCCACAGTGCACGTGATCCCTCTGATAAGCCTTTTAAAAAGAAACCTATTTCACTTCCTCTAATTCACCGTGACTCCAAATTCAGTTGACTTTGGACCTCATTTCCCCAGAGTATCTATTAATGTTCCTTGAAACGCAGTATTAAAAAGATCAGGTTCTGGGAGACAGATGTTGGGAGGGCCCACAGGCTGATAGACGCTGAAGGATAAAACCACCAAAAACAAATCTAGTCCACCTTTGAGCTAAGGATTCTTTGTGTACCTAAGCTGGCCGGCTTCTTTTAGCAGTTTACCTTTCAGAATTATAAGTGAAATCTATGAATACAACTGTGCCCTGAAAAAGCTATCTTTCTTTTGTTACCAAATCCTTACTTTAGCTGCTTAGTTTTTTTAATGCTTATTTATTTTTAAGAGAGAGAGGGAGCACAAATGGAAGAGGGGTAGACAGAGAGAGAGAGAGAGGGAGGGAGGGAGAGAGAGAGAGAGAGAGAGACAGGGAGGGAGGGAGAGAATCCTAAGCAGTCACTGCACTGTCAGTGCAGAGCCCGACATGGGCTCCATCCCACAAATTGTGAGATCACGACCTGAGCTGAAACTAAGAGTCAGATTCTTAACCAATTGAGCCACCCAGGCACCCCTAGCTGGTTAGTTTTTTAATTGATTTGAAGAGTAATTATATTTAAAAAGATTTTTTTAATGTTTTATTTATTTCTGAGAGATGGAGACAGTGTGAGTAGGGGAGGGTCAGAGAGAGAGGGAGACATAAAATCCGAAGCAGGCTCCCAGCTCTGAGCTGTCAGCACAAAGTCTGACACGGGGCTCGAACCCATGAACCATGAGATCATGACCTGAGCCGAAGTCAGACGCTTAACCAACTGAGCCACCCAGGTGCCCCAGAAGAGTAATTAATTTAGTCTAGTTGTGAGCAAACTAGTCTGATTTGGAAAATATTTTTGAGGAGAACAATTCTTTTAAACATTAAAAATAATTTTGTAAAGTGACGCAGGTTACCAAGTAATTTTTGGGTTGAATCATCTCTGTATGATACAGTCATCATGTATAAATGATTGCTTTAAGAAAATAGTTCTGACGTGTTGTTGGCTGTATTACTGAGCAAAGTTTTTTCATCCTCGTGATAACCTTTAAGCACAGTTCCTGTTATATCTGAATAAATGACATGTCATTGAATAGAAAGCATAAATATTTTATTATTTTTTACTTTTTTACATTTTTTGTTTTTATTTAAAATCAGTGTTACCATGCAGTGTAATGTTAGGGTCAGGAGTACAATACAAGGATTCAACACTTCCATACAACACCCAGTGCTCATAACCAGTGCTCTCCTTAATCCCCATCACTCATTCTACCCATCCCCCATCCTTCCCTCTGATAACCATCAGTTTGTTATCTATAGTTAAGAGTCTATTTCTTGGTTTTCCTCTCTCTTATTTCCCCCTATGGTCCTTTGTTTTGTTTCTTAAATTCCACATATGAGTGACATCATATGGTATTTGTCTTTCTCTGACTGGCTTATTTTGCTTAGCATTATTCTCTCTAGCTCCATCCACGTTGTTGCAAATGGCAAGATTTCATTCATTTTTATGGCTGAATAATATATTCATTCATCAGTTGATGGACATTTGGGCTGTTTCCATAATTTGGCTCTTGCTGATAATGCTTCTATAAACATCGGGGTGCCTGTATCCCTTCAAATCAATATTTTTATATCCTTTGGATAAATACCTAGTAGTTGCAATTGGATCATAGGATAGTTCTATTTTTATCTTTTTAAGGGACTGCCATACTTTTTCCAGAGTGGCTGCACCAATTTCCATTCCCACCAACAGTGTAAGGGGGTTCTTCTTTCTCTGCATCCTCACCAGCACCTATTGTTTCCTGTGTTGTTAATTTCAGCCATTCTGACTGGTGAGAAGCACACATATTTTTAAAAATTTCCCAAACATTATTTACTCCTGGTATAAGGTCACTTGGAAATATTATTAGTGGATCATCTACCCTAATTTCCTTCCTACATAAATTATTTACAGATTTCTGCTTAATTTATGAATATGGTCTGTTTTATCCACAGAGGCCAGCAAGCTTGTTATGTCCTATGTAGCGGCAGTTTGTGGAAAAGGAGCAGAGGTGAACCAAGTCAAAGAACAGCTTTTACAGTCCAACCCAGTCCTGGAAGGTAGGATTTCCTGTGTGCATTGGGGCAGCGTGACGTGGATCCAGTCGATCCAGTCTGCAGGGCGCTTCGGGCACCTGGTGGCCTGGGAGGTGGGCTGTGGGGGAAGAGGAAGGAAGAGATTCAGGCCCAGACCTGCCAAGCAAGTGAGCTGTGTCCTAAGAACTCCTGCCTTCGGGTGCTTGAAGGGGGAAACCATTTACTCGTCGAAAAGGAGCTTTTCCACTTACAGTTGCTTTTTTTCCTTTCCAGTTTTTATTTGAATCGCTTTCATTTTGCTTAAAAATAATGAACTGATGTTTGCATTTGATTTGATGCCTAGGATTTTGTAAGAAAGAGCAGTGTGAGTGCAGCATTGTTTTATCATTCAGGATCCCACGTGCAAACGCTTATTTCTTTTGTTAGAAAGACCCGGCCAGAGAAATAGGTAAAGGACAATTTTTTTCAGGGTCACAGAAAGTCTAAACCTGATTCTAGAGTTCAGATTCTATGGTTGGTCATCTATGCTAGTCAGGTTGGGCTTTCATAATAAAATGCCAAAGGCTGGGTGGCTTAAGCAACAGGAATTTATCTAAACTTCAAGAAGCTCAGAAGGCCAAGATCAAGGTGCTGGCAAAGTAGGGCTCTTGGCATACAGGCGGTCACCAGCTATTGCTTTGTGCTCACATGACCTCTTCTTTGTGTGTGGTGGTTGGGGGCAGGGACCCTGGCTGACACTTGACCTCATCTAACCCTAATTACTTCTCAAAGGCCCCAGCTCCAAATACCATCCCATTGAGGGTTAGGACTTCAACATAAAAATACACATACGTGTAGCCCATACGGCCATCAGAAAAAGGCAGCGGTGAGCCCCTAATGCCATGGCGGTTGGCATAAATTATAGGTATAAACCATTCTTTGTTTTAGAGATAGTAAATCAGTCTTTCCCTATTGATGGCAAGCCCTTAATGTTGCTTTATATTGTAAGCCCCATCTTCGTTGTCACTTAATACAGTTGTTGGGATAGAATAGGGTTTCTCAACCTCATTTTGGACTGGATTTCCTACGCGTGCTGTCCTGTGCATTCACTGGAAGATGTTCAACCGCATCCCTGGCCTCTACCCCCCAAGTGCCAGGATCATCTCTGCTCCCAGTTGTTGCCATTGAAAGTGTCTCTAGACATTACCAAATGTCACCTGGCAGGGAAGGGTCAGAACCACCTCTGAATTAAATCTTTGGTCTAGAAGATTAGTTTGGTTCAGCTCTTTGTTCAAAGTCATAGAGGGTCAAGACTTAACAGGGATTAAAGCAGAGCTGCTTTGGGGGTGAGTCGGATGCCCCCCAATGTGGAGGGACAGAACCTGACAGAACCTTGCCTGTTGTCTTTATTTCCTGAACCCAATCCTTCCTTCCCATTTTATTCCAAGGATATATCAGGCATCTTTTTCCCCCAGATAGTGAAATAAGACTAATGAAGATACTTCAGCTTGTGAAAAGCAAAGGCTGTAACATCTATTCCATTGTTACCGATCTTTCTTCCCCATCGGGTACCTTGATGAATAAAGAAGCTATTATAGGAAGTGCTGTATCTTCATTTTATTTGGCTTTTTGTTTACTTTGTCTTTTGCTTCTAAGTGAGGGTGATATACATATATTTCTGTATTTGCTTATTTTAAGAATGCTGTGATATAAAGGAGAAGCACCGTGGAATGCTCTAGCTTGCATCTGTGATTAGAATCTGACCCTTTATTTGATGGTATTTGGAACTAGGCCCCAGTGCAGGAAATGGAAGAAATGTCTGCTGTGGGCATGTATTATCTTTTAAGGGAATGCTTTACTTTTTAACTGGAACTGCTACTGTAAATGAACATTTCGAACAATGAACTTAAAAAAACAATTGAGGAATGTGTCTCAAGTGTTCTATAATGAAGCACTTGTTTTTGATTTCGTGGCTCACAATAAAAGACTTTAGTGTTTAGCGCTGTGTGTGCAACTCAGATTTGTTTGATGAAAAGATGGTTTATGGCGTGCAAATGGCGCCCTGAATAAAGTTTTTTTGAAGCAATTCCTTCACTTGCCCTTGACCTTCATACCACAATAAACTGTCCTTTATACATCAGCATCTCAAGTTGGATTTTGGGGCTATGCAAGTTAGTTAATTTGGCAGCCCTACGTGTTTACACCCACCAGGAAGACTAGCCTGTGCAAACGTGCACAGTGTCATGGTCTTCATGACAACTAGAGCAGCACTCCACATTTTCAAGGTTGCATTTATTATCACCTCTCAGCTGGTGGTAGACATGGGTAATGACGTGAGCTTCCTCAGTAATATCCTTTTTGAGTATTTCTCCACTCAGTAGAGCATCTCGGCTTATTTTCTACTAAAGAGAGAATTTGGCGTCAGGGACCTACCAGGCTATTCCCATCCTAAGCAGAATCTCTGATACAAAGAACATTCCCTGTGTTGACTTTGTACATTTTGTCTTAACTGAGCAGGAACCAACTATTTCTTTAAAAATCAAAAACATAAAAAAGCCAGCTAATGTGAAATAGAACACATCAGGTTTGCCTGCTGGGTATCCTAAGCGAATTTCAACTTTATTATTTTTTTAAATGTTTATTTTTGAGAGGGGGAGAGAGAGAGAGACAGTGTGTGTCAGAGTGAGCGAGTGGGGGAGGGGCAGAAAGAGGGAGGGAGACACAGAATCCAAAGCAGGCTCCAGGTTGTCAGCACAGAGCCCATGTGGGACTCGAACTTGTGAATTGTGAAATCGTGATCCAAGCTGAAGTCAGACGCTTAACTGACTGAGTCACCAAGGCACCCCCAAGTGAACTTCAACTTTAAGCCTTGTCCCCACTTTGATCATGTGACTGCTTTCAAAACTCGGATCAGCTTTTAGCTCTTAGTAGTCATTTGAGCTCTTGTTGCTTTTTTCTTCCCTCCCTTTAATTTAATGCAGTTATGGGGGCTTCCAGGGATTTGATGCCTTGCCTCTGAATCCCAAGATTTGTTTTGCGGTTGCCACATCACTGCATACTCTTCAATCCTTGCTAGCTGCAGTGGGCCCATGGATCCTAGTAACGGCCCGGGGGTGGGATGGCGAGGGAATAATGGTAGAAATGCAGAATTTCATGCCCATCTCCAGGTCCATTTAACGAGATCCGTAGGTGCCTGTTTGCACATGGAGGTTTGAGGTACCCTGCTGGACTTCCAGAGCCTCATACTGGGATCTCTCTGCTTACAGGCCATATATTTTTCAGATGTAATTCTCAGATTAATTTGCCCCTCCCTTGTGCACTAGCTTGGTGAAACTAACCTTTCTCCTTATGACACTGGGAACCAGCTGTATTGAACAGGATCCTTCTGTGCCTGAGCGGCATCAACCTGTGGTTCGTATGTGCCCTCATTTTCTTCAAAGGGACCCAGTCCTGTGGGAGATTTGGCTCCACACGGCAGCTAATGTTGGAACAGACTTGGATTCTGAGTTATGGGCCGATTTGGTGTTCTTTCTTTTCGGGAAAGTTTTACTTAGATCTGATGGATATGGACTAATGAAACTCCAGCATTTTTAGCCTATTGGAAATGATGTTAGTTTCCAAATCTCTTACTCTTTCTATGTCTCACAGTTATATATGTAATCACATTTAAATAGCTTTGTTTTAAAATTAATGACATTTAAAGTTTCTTTATGCTTTTTTCCATCTGGGAACCTCATCAAGTTCCCTAGAACCTTTGACAATATTATGTAGATGTCTCTGAAATAACCTTACTCACGGATGAAAATAGTGGAAGAGAATACAAGCCATTTTTGCTAGCCGCTCAGTTGATTACCCTCAAAGTGGTAAATGCATTGAATTATACAAGATTACAGTTATGGTGATATTTGAAAAAATTCCATGAATCATAGGAATGACTCTCTTTTTCTATGCACTCATAATAAGAGATGGAAGCTTTAGCAGCTCCTTTTTTTTTGAATCTTTGTTTTTTCCTGACACGTTAGCAACTTCTGAAGACTTCTGTTAAGTATGTTTCTATGGGAAGTTTGGACAGAAATGTCATTGCTATGAGTTGTATTTTCTAGGATTTATAGCTGTCAAATATTCCATTTGCTTTAAATTGCTGCTTGAAATTATTTTTTGTCAATTTTACCCACGCATCTGTTTCTTTCTTACTAGCTTTTGGAAATGCCAAGACTGTAAGGAATGACAACTCTTCTAGATTTGTAAGTATTTGTATAACCATAAGTGTTAACACTAATATTTAGCTCATGTATGTTTAAACAACTAGTAGATGTTTAGTATTTCTTAATATACACATTTGAAAAATAAGACCATTGCTCTTGAGACACAGAAAGTTCTAGAAGGCCTCTTTTTGCCTTCTTGGATTTTTCTTTTTAATTCTTTTTGGATGATAGCTATTTCTTTCATATTTTCTTGTCTTCTGTCATACAATTCTACGGGCAATTTAAATGAGTCTATTTATTTATTTAAAGTAGGCTCCTTGCCAATGTGGGGCTCGAACTCACGACCCTGAGATCAAGAGTCACACAGTCTACTGACTGAGCCAGCTAGGCGCCTCTAAATGAGGCTACTTAGAATAACTCTTTACTTTCTGAGTTTTGGTATTTAGAAATCACCGTTAAGAATCAGATTAAATTAAGTAGAAGGAAGAATAAACTGGGCGTCAAGCTTGTGTACTCTACAGCTTTTGTCCTTTATTCAGTGGGACCAGAACGGATGGAAGGGTGTACTAGAACTTTATAGAGGGAAGGTCATTAGGTTTGACAACCAATGGGACGGGGTGGGGAGGAAGACTGGATGGTAAGAAGTGCAGCTACTGGATGGTAAGAACTGCAGCTACTGGATGTTTTGAGTTTGGCTGAGTTGGAAAATACTAATTCCAGGAATACAGGCCTTCCTGGCCTCACGCCCCAGTACCCTGCAGCACCCACCATGCCCTGTGGCCCGCTGGGGTCTCTCTAGCTGTACACGCACTATCCTGGGTTTGGTCATTATGGGGACGCAGACCCTACCTGATGGCAGCTGGGCGCTATATGTTGAGTGTGATGGTGACATTTTTAAATTGGCCCCCTTTTTTCCTATAGTTTCGGCAGCCTTATAAATTTTATAATTACAGGTCATTTACTTTATAAGCTCTCTTCTCATATACATTACTTGGGACCATTTGGGGTGGTTTTTATGCTTCTCTGCCAGGGACCCTTCTTGCCCTTTCTCCCCCACTTCTTTTAGCTTCCTTTTTGCTTTTTTCCTCATTTATCCAGTGCTTAAGTCAGGACAATGACCTCAGATAGAGGTAGTTTTGATAGTTCGGAAAGTGGAAGGCAGAAGTTCCTAATTCCAGTGCTGTGAATTTTTTCCATTGGGATTAGCCCCCTTACGTTGTTCTAAGTGATTGGAGCCATGCTGTTTCCTGTTGTGGTAACATGGCTAATCTCTTTATATAAATAGAGTTGGAAGCAAAGTGTGGGCAGATAGAAGTACTTCCAATAGATCAAGCTCCCTTATGGAGATTTTATTTTTTGCTGTTTGCAGATTATACATATACATTTTTAAAAGATTTCTAAATATATTTAGTTTCGGACCATAAAAACGCAGAAAACTATATTGCTTGAAGTGTCATTACTACTTTGTGATGTTTGAAATCTAGCGAAAGGCTTGGCAGGTGATTTGGCTTAATAAGTAACTTCAGAGAAATCCTATTATAACATGGGTATTAGGATATGAGATTAATATTTGATTATAGGCTATTTCATTTCATGCCCAGTTTTTAGTAATTTCTCTGCTTTGTAAACTGTGACCTGACCAGTAATATACTAACCTCCATGTTATAATTGGATAGTAGGACTCTGCTATATTTCAAGTCAGTACTCTATATAACTGTGGCTTATATATTATATATTTGTACTCTAGGAAATTGTATTTCCTTTGACCGTGTTTGGTGGGTTAACCTAGAATGAACTCCTTGCTCTCTTCCCTGAGCAGCATGGGAGAACCTGAGGTGTGTATTTATGTACGCTCATTGTAGCTGCCATCACACAGTGCTCCCCACCCAAGTACCTTTAGTTTGATATATTGAACCTAGTAAGAAAGTGACCCAGCATTTTTGAAAAGAGACCTTTAAGGCTTTGGAAATCACCAGTCTCAATCAAGCATTTCAGAGGAAGGAAGAGGAGTCATCGTTGAGTGTCTACTATCTGCAGAGAGCCAAGCTGGGCACTAGAGGAGAGAATCCATAGGGTCAGGCAAATTCCATTACCAACCCTCTCATTCCATGAGAATATAAAAACCCGGGGCGCCTGGGTGGCTTAGTCGGTTAAGCGTCCGACTTTCGCTTAGGTCATGGTCTCGCGGTTCGTGGATTCGAGCCCCGCGTCGGGCTCTGTGCTGACTGCCAGCTCAGAGCCTGGAGCCTANCCGCGTCGGGCTCTGTGCTGACTGCCAGCTCAGAGCCTGGAGCCTATTTCAGAGTCTGTGTCTCCCTCTCTCTCTGACCCTCCCCTGCTCATGCTGTCTCTCTCTCTCTCTCTCCTAGAAATAAAATAAAAATATTAAAAGAAAAAAAGAATATAAAAACCCATACAACATACCCGTTTGTTTGAAACCTCTGTTGTTGTTTTTTTAAACACAGTTAAGCATGGGTCTCCCTGCATCTCCTCTTGCAGCCAGTAGACCTTTCACCATTGGCACCCAGAGTGACCTTTATAAACCTAATAAGCCTCATCACTTGGCTGCTGAAAGACTTCAGTGGCTTCCTCCTGCACCCAGAATGCAGCACAGGCTCCTCCTGGAGCCTCCCGTGCCTGCCTGCATCAGCTGGGGCCCGCTCCACCCTGCCCCTGCAGGCCCGGCCTCCGTGTCCCAGGCCTCTGTGACTGTTGGGAGTGCTGAGCGCCTTCTTGCTTCGATCTTTGCAGTTGTTGGTCCTTCTGCATGATGTGCTCGTACTCAGATCACTACACGGCTGCCATCTTTTATCATTTAGATCTCACCTCAAATGTCACTTCCATGATGCCTATTATAGACTCTGACTTTATCCTGTTTTTATTTTTTTCAGGCATTCATTCATTAGTCTCTGAAATTATTGTATTCACTTTCTCTGTTTCTCTCTGACCATGGACCTTAGAGAGGAGGAGCCATGGGAGCAAGTACCCCAGCCTTCGTGTTCATGGTGGTGGCCCCACAGTGCCTGGCACCAGAGTAGACACTCAGAAAGCATTGATGAATGAATACCTATTTTTAAGAAGCTTATAGACTAGTCTGAAAGAATGAACATGTCTGAACATGTTGTGTTATAACACAACACATAAAATTCAGAATAGAGTTGCTGGAGGAGTCTGGGGGTGGGGGACAGTTCTGAGTGAGCCCATAAGATTGAAATGTGCCAAAATTGAGTAGAAAGCAGGAAGAGCTGGCGATACAGTATGGGGAAGCTGAGGAGAGAGACCAGAGGGGATCTGCACTTTTCCAAGTTAGTGGCTGGATGAGAGGGTCCATGAAAGGAGCTGGGGGCTGACGGTCTAGAATGATGGATCAGGGCCTCAGCTGGAGAGCTTGGAGTATCAGGTTCAGGGCTTGGACTTTATTTTCTGGGCAGTGAGAAGTCTTTGGTTTTCTCTGAGTAGACTCATGACATGCTCCTGGGAAGAATGCCATTCCAAGATCATATGAATTCTCTGTGCTGTCCATGAGTTTATTCGTGATCAGCGTCCATGAGTTTATTCGTGATCAGCTTCCTTTTCCAGGCTCTATAATGCTTATTTAGTCTACTGTCTTCAAACCTCCTATCCTTTACTCTGATGATATTATGCTTACTTTTCATGAAAATCATTATCATCATCGTCTTCCTCTTCCTCCTCACCCAAGTCCTCAGCTTTGATGTCTCACCTGTCCTTGTATCTACACAGACACCCTCCTGTCACACTGGGAGATTCTCAACTCCTGTCTTGCACTAATCCCTCTGCTCGTGCTCTAGATCTGGTCACGATGTGTCTAGGAACCACCCTCCATCAAAATCACCCCCTCTCATATGGTCAACCTCTGACTCTCCTATGAAGTTCTGCTTTCTCCCCCTCCTCTATGGCTGCTGTCATCATGGAGGGCATAACTGATCACTCAGTTGCCTGGGCCACATTCCTGGCCTTTTTAATCATTGCCCCTGTCCTGTGTTAACCTCGTATGTCCAAGCAGCATCTGTCATTGTGACTCTCAACTCTGTTTAATCTTCCCTTTATCCCTGCTGCTGCCAAAAACCACCAACATTCCTCCCATTACTACTGTTACCTCCTATCAGCTCTGTCTGGTTTTGTTCCTTTTCAGTCTATTCCACATTATCTAGGGTGACCTTGTGAATAGGCAGGTCTGATCATGACTTCCTCATTTGGGAATCTTTAATGACAGTCTTTACTGTCAGGCGAATGTTTCAATGCCATGATACGTACTCCCCAGCGTCCCTCACCATCATCATGGATGCCTACTCTTTTTTTCTGTTTGTTTTAAATGTTTATTTATTTTGGGGAGAGAGAGAGAGAGAGAGAGAGCACACACGAGTGAAGTAGGGGCAGAGCGAGAGACACACACACATAGAATGAAAGGCAGACAGACTCCAGGCTCCGAACTGTCAGCATAGAGCCCGACACAGGGCTTGAACTCGTGAGCAATGAGATCATGACCTGAGCCAAAGTCAGACGCTTTACTGACTGAGCCACCCCGGCGACCCATGGATGCCACTTCTTATGCCTGCTCCTTCCTGCTCTCTCCCCTCCTTGCTGCCTGACTTAACCCTGCTACTTTGCATTTAAGCTAGGGTCTACTTCACCATTCACCATTCGTCCCCAGTTCTTTGTGCATAAGACCCTGACCCACCATAGGATCTGTCTCCAGACACAGTAATGTCCTGGTTACCTACCTCAGTTCCCCTCAGGCTGTAAGTTCCGTGAGGGTGGGAGCTGTGCCCTCCTTTTGTTGTTGTTGTTGTTGCCTACATTAGTATCTAGGAAATGCTTGGTAAACATTTGCTTAATGAATAAGAGAAGACTTAGAAAGGACAGGTGACCCTTGACGATGAAGAAAGAAAAGGGCGAGGGAGCGTGTATAAGCTAATAAAAAGTCAGATTGCATTGTTGACTGAGTGCCATGTGATCATGTTTCTTCCCCCTTACTATGATTTTGAAAATAGAAGGAGTTAAAGTAGTAATTCTTTGGGAGAATTATTTACAAGCCGCCGATGTGACTATTACTAAAGTAGAACATGAAACAAAAGGACCACTTATTAGATCAGCAATCCCTTTTCCAAACAAAAAACAGCTGTCAGGGCTATTGTGTTATACTTGTTACTCTTTAACTAGACAGTCATAGACCAATTCTTTAAAAATCACAGTATGAAACTCCATGTGTGTTTCTGTGTGTTTAAAATACCATCTGTAAAATGTAATAGAAATCTGGGATATATACATTGCTGTAAAATCAAGATCAAAAACCAAAGAGAGTAATAATGACGTGTCTTTGATTCCAGATTGGCCACACCACATAATCATGGATTTGATTTGAGTAGATATAAAAATAGTACTTTATGTCTTCCATTTTATCCACTTTCCAGTATACTTGGAGTTTCTTAACCATGGCTGAAATCACATTTTGCTTGTAAAAATGAAATAATTTATATTTCCAACAAGTATATATACAAGGAATACTGCCTTTCCCCAGTTTTTATTCTTGAATTGAATACACACACGGTTCAGAGATTTGAAACACATATCTGAAAAGGAAAAGTCACATGCTGGCTAAGAAGATATATTCTTAAATAAGCAACATGATATGTTAGCTTTGAGCTAATGGTGTCTTTAGGATGAATTATTTATGGAGTCGTATTGTTAGCCTCATGGTTACATAAATTGTGTGTTAATTACATTTAAACAGATGTGTAAAGGGCTTCGTATGCTATTCTCTAAGATATGCTAACTGTATTTTGAGGTGAACTTAAAAACTCACAAAGTCTTTCTTTGGCAGGGCAAATATATGGATATTGAATTTGATTTTAAAGGCGATCCCCTGGGAGGAGTCATAAGTAACTGTGAGTATTTTACTTGAATCTTTTCAAAGCAGTTCAGAATAGCAAAACGTGTATTAGAATATTTTAGATACTGGAGTCTTTAAGAGATAGATATAAGAATATAATTTCTTTTTCTTAGACAGTGCTTTTCCAACTATGTGTTAGACTGTGATTTCAGATTTTTTTATCATGTCTAAATCTTTTTTAAAGATCACTTAAAGTCTTTATCTTTGAAAATCTTTAAAAGTTTGCTAAAGAAATGAGAATTAGGGGCGCCTGGGTGGCTCAGTCGGTTAAGTGTCTGACTTCAGCTCAGGTCATGATGCCATGGTTCATGAGTTCGAGCCCCGCATTGGGCTCTGTGCTGACAGCTCAGAGCCTGGAGCCTGCTTCAGATTCTGTGTGTGTGTGTGTGTGTGTGTGTGTGTGTGTGTGTGTGTCTTTCTCTGCCCCTCCCCACTCATGCTCTGTCTCTCTCTCTCCCTCTCTCTCAAAAAAATGAATAAATATTAAATAAAAATTAAAAAAAAAAAGAAATGAGAATTAGTCCAACTGTATTTTATATCCTTTAGGTCTTTACGTTAATTCGTTAACCAAAAGGATCCTGCGATGGTTCATTTCTTTAACAAAATTATTTTATTATTAAAAAAAATATAAATATGGAGCACCTGGGTTGGTTAAGCATTTGACTCTTGATTTCAGCTCAGGTCATGATCTCACGGTTCGTGAGTTCAAACCCCTCATCAGGCCCTGTGCTGTGAGCATGGAGCCTGCTTGGGATTCTTTCTTCCCCACTCTCTCCCTGCCCCTCTCCCACTCACATTCTCTCTCTTTCTCTGCTCTCAAAATAAACAATCTATTAAAATATATATATATAAATAGCTTATTTTAAATTAATAACTTTTTAGTAACTTTTTGGGTAACATTTTCTCAATAAAATGAGTAGACTTGTACTTCAGACTTTATTGTGGGAAATTTTGTCCTGGTGTAGTTAGATAATTGAAATGCGATAAACCTGGTAGGAAGAAATACAGATTTATTAGCCTTCTTTAGTTATGATTAGTGATTATAGAAGTGACATGGCCTTGTCAAAGGTGAAAATCTGAACAGCCCCAGGTCCAGAGTTTTCTAAAGTGGGTATGATTGTTGTAAGTAGGGCCCCGTCACTAGCACTTTGAACCTGCGGTACGTGCAGTATTGCCGTGATACTTCTGCTCGTGCTGATTTCGTAGTTGATTCGTTTGGAAGACTGAAATGACAATTTAGGGTTTTTGCCCTTCCCCCCGGAGCCACGGCCTGGTTATTCTCCTGAACCCTTATGTGTTTTCAAGGCCACACCAGTGAACCTCCTTTTACCACTGGCCTCACCACTTATTGGGATTGAAAAAAATCTAAGTTTGCCATAGAAAAAAAAGTACTGAATTGATTCAGGTGACCAAAGCAATGCTCATTAGACTTGTTATTAGCAGTGGCGTTCCTCCTTCAAATGAAATTATATGTCGAACCTACATAGGAAATAGAGAAAACAAGATCTCATCCGGTAGAGGAGATGAGTAGCCAGAACTCCTCACCTCCCAGGGGGCCCCTGAGATTTTTGCTGGTGAGCTCTAGAACCAGAAGAATGCTATTTGAAAATTAGCATTTTAAGAGATTTAAGGAAAGAAGGCAGCTGATTTTTTTTTTAAAGTTTTAAAATCACAATTCAGAGAGAAACATAGGGCTAGAGTTTCCTCATCTTTATGGGTTTTTGTTTTTTGTTTTTGAATGTGGCAGAGGGATTTGTTTTTTTTCTTTTTTAAACAGATTTAAAAAAAATTTTTTTGACATCTATTTATTTTTGAGAGAGAGAGAGTGTGAGTAGAGGAGGGGCAGAGAGAGAGGGAGACAGAGAATCCGAAGCAGGCTCCTGGCTTTGAGCTGTCAGCACAGAGCCTGACTCAGGGTTCGAAGCCACAAGTGGTAAGGTCATGACCTGAGCCGAAGTCGGATGCTTAACTGACTGAGCCACCCAGGCGCCCCGAGATTTGTCTTTTAAATGTTTATTTTTGAGAGGAAGACTCAGGGCACAAGCTGGGGAGGGATAAAGAGAGGGAGGCACAGAATCTGAAGTAGGCTTCAGGCTCTGAGCTGTCAGCACGGAGCCTGACATGGGGCTCAAACTCAGGAACCTGTGAGGTCATGACCCGAGCCAAAGTTGGACACTTAACTGACTGAGTCCCCCGGGCGCCCCTAGAGCTTCCTCTCTCTGAAACAATGGGATTGAAGTGGATGAATTCTATGGTTCTTCCTGTTTCTACTGTTCTGTAGTTTTTACATAGTTTAATTTTCTATTTTAGTTTCCACTTTGTATACTATGCATTGGGATTAAGCCATATTTGTAAAAATATATAATTGTTAGAGAAACGTTTGAAGAGCAACTTTAATGTGAAATGAAACTGGCTGCTTAGATTAAATGGTTTTATGTCAAATATGGAAACATAAGTATTCATGCAAACCATACATGACATAACCAGAAGCACTTATGACTGCCCTTCTAAGCTTTCTGCACAGTTGTATAGTGGCTCATGAGAGCTGTGAAGGAAAAAGATTTGCCCTGGTTTGAAGACCACCATTTGAAGGAATGCTTAATTTTTATTCTGAAGGATATTTGTAAATCTTTAGCACTTTTTACAAGACAGATGGATTCTAGTTATTAACAATACCCTATTTTTAAAATGAGGGTAATACATCTAAACATTGTGGAATGACTGAATCAAAATTGCTTTTGAGGACTCTAGGAAAATATGTAAGGATTACTTTGTTGTAAGCATTAGAAAATAACTTCGGTTTTACATTTTGAAGCGTAAGTTCCAAACAGAAACGTCTGCCTGCCCCCTAATTCTTGCAGTATCCATGGAGAATAAATATTAAACACTCATTTCATTTCCAGTTAAGATTAGTATATCCTCATGAATGGATTTCGTATGGCGTTTGTTACCATTTGTTCCCACAATGAAATTATACGGAAATTTATGGTAGTGGGAGCACTCTGTATTTTAGAGTATGCTTTGCTTTAGAAAGGAAAGGAACACATGCGTGGTAAGAACAGAAAATTTCACCCTGTGTCGATAGAGCAGTGACTCATAGGTAGTCAGTGGGAGTTGCTCTCTGCTGGCTTCAGGGTATAGAGCAATGGGTAAACTCATTCTTGTTCTCTCCAAACTGCCAACAGTTAGCTTCTTGTAGTCCAGGAAAGAAGAGATTTGCCATTTTGTGGGACGCCTATCTTGCCTCATTTTGCAGCAGCCGTGTAGTAACGGTGTCGCTCGTTGTTGGTTGTGCTTAATACCTGGAAGAAGACACGTAATCAGTCAAGCTAGTTGGGCTCCCTGCGAGTGGAGAGGAAGCCCAGGAACTTACTCTCTCTTTCTAAAAGTGGGATGCTTGAAAATGTTAAGTGTTGAACTCACCTGAAAACTGTGTGTCTCCAAGGTTGCTCTTATTAGGCCAGGGCTGTTACGGAAATACAAAATGGCACCCATGGGAGGGAAGATAAAAAGTGGAAGCACAGTTAGCACATCTTAGCTTGTGAGATAGTATTTCTGCTACTTTGTTAATGCTTGGAGGTGTCATAAGATTTGCACATTTGTGTGTGAGGATTTTGGACCTAGTATTTTGGGCTAGAAACTTTTGGCAATCTGTTGTTTTAATTAATAGTCTAGGTACTTTCTTATAGCTGTGGCACTTGATGGCAGTTTTCACTGTGGAGAAAATGTGGTGCAAGTCTCAAGGGATTTTACCTCCTAAAAGAAGAATAGCACAGAGATAGATATGCTGTGAAAAGCCGTATGATTTCGGGTGTGCATATATACTTACCCTTATCGCTTAAGGACAGGAGGTATGGCTTTCCTGTTCACAGGAATGTATGAAGAGCCTAGTGTAATATCTGGCACACAGTAGGTGCTCAGTAAGTCCAGAACTCAGGATGGGATTGGTTAAATATAGGCAGGCCTACATGTAGGCATTTCCTACAAGGCTACTTATGCAACTCGTATTATGTGGTTTCTGATGTCTAAACAACAAGACAGTAAGTTAGTTATTTCTCTGTGCCTCCATTTTATCATCTTTGAAATGAGATAATAATAGTACTGATCTCATAGTGTTATTAAAAGTTGTAAATTTTTTGTTACCATCTAAAGTGCTGCTAACAGTACCAGCACCTAGTGAACATTCAGTAAATGTTTACTTTTTTTCATTACTATATACTTACTTTCTTATTGTCTCTACCCCCTAGCCAAATGTATGTCCTATCAGGACAGAGACTTAGTTTGTGTGCTTCGTTGCTGAATGACACCAACCAAAATAGTGTCTGACACCTCACATGTATTTCTTGAATTAATTAATAAACACAAATACACGGTGAATAACAAGTGATATAGCTGTGATATAGAAAAATTTATCTAGAAATAAAGCTCCTGCTTTATTGTTTAATTTTATCTGAATATTTAAAACAATTTTTTATTGAAGTATAATTGACATACAGCATTATGTGAGTTTCAGGTATACAACATAATGATTTCATGTAAGTATATATTGCTAAATGATCACCACAATAAGTCTAGTTAACATCTGTCACCATATATCATTACAGAAACTTTTCTTTCCTTGTGATGAGAACTTTTAAGGTCTGCTCTCCTAGCAACTTTCAAATATGTGGTACAGGATTGTTAACTATAATTGATATGCTGTACAGTACACATCCTTATGACTGACTTATTTATATATCTGAATATTCTATGCTATTCATTTTTAAATGCTTTTTCTAAATACCAGAAAGGCAACAAAATTACTGGTATTCAAACTTCATCTGTCACTGCCTTCTCTTTTTGGCTTGAAAGAAATACTGTCCTGTGAATTATGAAGGAAGACAGATATTGAAATTAGTTTGTGGCCCACTTATTAATCCACCCCAAACTTAGTAGGGTAAAACAATGGCCCTGTCATATGCCGTTTTACGCTGTAGATCAAGAATTCAGAGAGGGCACAGTAGGGTTGGCCTGTCTCCCTGATAGATGGGGCTTCAGCTGGGAAGACGGTTGGGTGTGACTTGCGTGAGTGGACGTTGGAGTCTTCTGGAAGCTTGAGCGTATGTTACATGTCAGGCTGCTGGGCTAGGATGATTCAAAGCATGTGCTCAACTGGGACTGTTGTCTGGAGCCACCTTACATGTGGCCTTGTGTGGTTTGGCCTTCTCACGGGTGGCTAGGTTCTGAGAGAGAGAAGTCTCTCCTCCTGCCCAAGTGAGGAGTGAGCAAGGGGCTGAGAGAGGCTAGGGAGTTAGTCTAAGGAGATCCTCCCACAAGGCATCCATTAGAGCAGGAAGGAACAAGGACCCAGCTCACAGGGGAGATGGGGGATGGAGTGAATCTTTCTGATTTCCTGTTCTATATATTTTTTAAAATTTATGATACAACTGGCTTACACTTTTATGTGTTGTCTACCTCATGACATGTTTATATATATGGCATATCCATACCAGTTGTAGAAAATGGAATATAATTTTATTCTTTTAGATGGTTTGGGATTTATAACTTTGTTTTTCCTTTTATATCGTATCTTCGCTATTATTGATGACAAGTTGCTGACTAGGAGCAAAGCTGCTTGATGGAATACTTCCTAAAGAAAACTCTGCTCTGCTTTGTTTTCTGAGAATATGTAAATATTGAGTTGGAGTTGGAGATTACCTGTATAGGAGTCAGTTCTCAACAGCTAGTGAATATTCATCAGTGAGCAGTGTCTGTTTTTAACCTGTCTTCTTTAGGGTTGAAATTCACCAAAAGCTAAGCCATACATTGTCTGGATAATAATAGAAGGCTGGGCATTTTTTCGTGCTTTAAGATGCAGAGCTTCCAAAGAAGACAAATAATCAACCATTGGTTATGAAGTATCCGTAGCAATGAGACAAATTTCCAAGAGCAGTTCTGTGACCCTGTAATGGATGGTTTTGTATAAAAATCCATGCTTTTCCTTGTCTCAGTTTTACTTTCGCTGTTTTTCTTTTACAGAAATATTTTTACTGGAGCATTTGGGTGGCTCATTCGGTTGAGCGCCTGACTCTTGGTTTCGGCTCAGGTGATGATCTCATGGTTCATGAGATTGAGCCCCGCGTCAGGCTCTGTGCTGACAGTGTGGAGCCTGTTTGGGATCCTCTCTCTCTCCCTCTTTCTCTGCCCTTTCCCTACTCTCTTTATTTAATGTTAAATAAAACATTAAAAAAATAAAAAATATGTTTATGGTGAAGAAAGACTATGTTTACCATAAAACAAGATTATATACAAATATAGAAGAAGCCAGGTGTTCAAATATATCTAAATTAATTAGGATAGTATATCTAATAATAAGACGTTATATTTCATTAATTTTATTTCAGAGTTTGGATATGGAGTTTTAGATTCAGGAATATACCTATGTGAGTAAATTTTTAATTATTAGATAAACATTAAATCTGTATTAGGAAAAATCAGTTGTGAAAGTCCACATATGCTGTATGTATGTAAACAGATGCTAATAAAAGACAGTAGTTGATGAGGTAGATAATAAGCCAAGTTCTCTTGATGCTTTAGAGCCCAGTTTGCACATGCAGATACCATGTGCTGTGAAACCCTTTCATAACTTCTCATGCAACAGGTCCAGCCACCTTTAGGGCTGACTTTATAACTTCAGGATACTGACTTTTGAGAAAACTTCAAGCCGATTTCTTAAAAATTACAATGCCGCAGTAGAGGCGGAGGTGGAAGTGGACGTCAGGGTAAAATTTAATGCCGTGGCGTGCCAGGTGGTTCACGTGTCCAAGGCCTGTGACCTGCAGGTGGATAGAGCTTTGTGTGACCCCCAGCTGAGAGAGCCCCATGACAAGCGTTCTCATTTGCCCTCACCGTAATGCGCATGTACAGTGTGATTTGTAAGAAGACCTTTGTCCCATCTTTTTGACTTTAAAATTTGTTGTTAGTGAAACTTCCTGATGACCATCCTTGAAGCCTTTGTTGTCTATTTCCTGGCTCCGACCAAGCCAGGAAAAGTAGAGGGTTGACTTTCGAATGTATACTCTAACCCACGAGCAAACTTAAGCTCGTAGAGTTTTCCACTGAAACTACCCTCAGTGAGGTTCAGTAACTCACTGGTTACTTAGATTGCAGGCCCAGTGCATGAATGAAGGGACATAAATTGATTAGAAAAACCTAAATGACACTCAGACACTAAATCCGTAATATTCGTCTCTGAGCAGTTGTAAGGAACACAGGATCTCTGTGGGTGGGTCAGTGTTGTGCATCATGGGCTTTCATTGTCATTCTGGTCTTCCTGGCAAAACTGAGACAAGCCAATTATTCCTTAAGCCTTGGACGTGAATCATTTCTTTTTTTTTTTTTCAGGAAGATAAACTATACATAAAACAAATTTAATCATGCTATCTCATCCTTCATCTGTAAAGTAATATGATGTTCTTTTTTCTTCCCAACCACTACTTATCCTGCTATTCTTTTGCCAATTAGAACACTTCCTTCTCCAGCAGGTGCAAAAAACATGGACATTTTCCTTCTTTCGTGTCTTGTACTGAGGGGAGGGGCCTGTGCGGTGCACAGGCACGTGTACATGCCGTAGACGCACTGGTAATTAGTCAAGACTAGGAAAGCCCCTGAGTGACAGGCTCGTCCTAGTAATAGTCAGGTGGCGGGAGCATGCTTGGGGCGGGGGGAGGGATTCTGATCCCAGAGTTTCTCTGACCTGGTCTGTTGGTTTTTTCCTTTAGAATGGCTTAGTAGGTTTATCTCTTCCCTTACAACTTAAGTTTGTATCAGATTTAATGTGAGCTTAAGTTTGCATGTTGAGAAGGAAACTTATCTGCATTGGAATACGTGGAAATTCCTACTCTCTTCTTCACTAGACATTTGGCATGTCCTGTCCTCTTCTTCCCTAAGTCTTGTTACAGAGGCTCGGTCAGTGGTAGCAGGAACATGTGAGGCTGAAAAGGCAGGCTGAGCCGGTGTCTGCTTTGACTTAAGGGGAGCATTCAGGAAGTTCATTTGGTCAGGTAGCAAGTCTTTATAATAAATTTAATTTATGTTCTGTGCTTTGAGTAATTATTTGATATGGCTTCATACTCTTAGATTATGTTGGTGCGTGCACATTTAATAAGGTAGAATAGGGAATGGTTTTAAGCATTAGCAAATTATTTGGGGCCAAACCTTTTCCCTGATTACTTTTTGGAAGCTTGTAACTTCTGAGAAATGTCATAAAGAAATAGGAGGCTCTGGAGTAATAGTGTAAGCATTTTAGGTGATAAAACCTTCAACTGCTTTGTAATAAAGGTTTCTTATTTTGTGATTGATGAAGTCGTGTATTTTATGTGAAGTATGGCCTTTCCTAGTATTTATGGATTTTGCATTCTTTGTACTAGAAAATTATAAACAGCATAAGTGTGATATCTTAGTCACCTGAAGCTTTGAATTCTGGCTGTGTCACTTAGTAACAGTGTGACATGAGCCTCATTTTTTCCTGTATAAAATAGGGATTATAAAACCAACTCAGGGGAGGTGTTTGGAGTTGAGTAGGATTACTAATGAGAAGCACCGAATGCGGAGCAGAAGGTCAGTGAAAGTTCCCTTCCTACTTTCCCTTTGTACCTTTCCTTTTAAACACACATTGTATTAACTTTCATATTTGAATATGATAGTAATCACTGATCATATCAGAGCATGTGGTTCAAGGAGTACATTGACCAACATTCCTTTCCATTATGTGCACGTGGGAATATTGTTCTTGCACTTGGTGGCTGTTCTCTGCTAAACCTTCTAGCCGTCGTCGTTTTATGCTCCGTTTTCTGTTAGCATTTGTTCAAAGAGCACCAAACATTAGGCTGGCAGTGTTGCCTTTGGACAGTGTGGCTCTGTCATGCTTTGAGGGTATTATTTCATATCTTGAAGCACCACAGTTTGCTTGTTGGGATGTGATTGGGTAAGTGACACCAAACAGTGGTCATCCTTAGTAAGGCACCCCTATGAAATGAGCAGGAAGCAGGCTGCCGGTACTTTCAAGGCCTAGCTCTCCTACCTTGGGAAGAGTTGCTGCTGTTGGCTTGGTGCTGGGAGAGATCGGGAGCGGTGTGACCCTTGAAGGTCTTTATATTTGCAATCAGTGCTGGGTGCATTCCCAGTCTTGGCGCGTAGTGGGTGAGCAGTAAGTGAGCTGATTTGAAGAAAATGTGCTGATGAAGTGAACCATAGCATTTATTTATATTTTTCATGCAGTTGAGTTACTTTCTTCGAGGCTCAAAGAGTTTCCTATAAGGATTAACTTCTCCATGAGGATCTGCTCATGCTCTGTGGATTCTTTCTTCTGAAATTGTGCCTATATTCTTAGAACTCTAAAGGAGCTTGGTCACATGATCAGTACAATCAAACTGCGTTTTTATCTTATCTGCTTGTTTTGTCTTCTGCTTTGTGCGTCAGTCTTACTTCTTAACTGAAACATTCAGCCCTTAGAGATGATGAGTAGTATACAATCCCTTCTTTACTAAATTTTGTCTCACTTGTGCTTTTCAATTTTCTATTTCCTTTCTTTTTGCTAAATATAAAGTCTTCATTATTCTCCATGTATGATTTGAGGGCATTGGCAGTCATCCAAGTCAAATGAGCACTGAAGATGAAAATGAGCATCCCGTTCCTATAGTTTTTGAGTTTACATATTTTTGTTCTCGTTTTAATCCACTTAATTTTGTACGTCCTTGTAACCCATCTCTTCATTCTTACAAATGACCTCGTGTATGGGGAGCACCCTAGGACTTCTCATTCACCAGGTCCACACTCTTTCATTCTACCTAGGCTCATCTTTCCATGCTCCTGTGGATTCCAGAAATACAAATTGAGAAGTTCAGTGACCATGCCCAGAGAAATTGCACATCTTCTCTCCCTCACTCATTTGTTAATAATGTTTAGATTTCAGCCGGACTGGAAGTCAAATGTGTCTATTCTCTAAAATTAATAATGGGATCAGTGATTTGGAATTTTATAACTAAATTTGGCTTTTGCCTACAGAATGCAGAGCCCCTTTTATATCACTGGTCAGAGGTAAGCAGGACTTCAGGCAGGATACAGTTCACCATTGTACTTTGCCATCTCTTGTGTACTGCCTCAATGGCTGTTTTCTGGTTGGTTGGCTTTTTTCCTTCCCTCCCTCCTATCTCCTTCCTTCCCTCCTTCCCTCCTATCTCCTTCCTTCCCTCCTTCCCTCCTTCCCTCCTTCCTTCCTTCCTTCCTTCCTTCCTTCCTTCCTTCCTTCCTTTTTGAATGAAAGTTTGAAAACTAGATTAGACATGAAATCACTGGATAAAAAAGTATCTGGAATCAAAGAAAGTATACTGTCAAATAGCAATACCAAATTCCGTTAGATGAGGATCACCTTTCGTTCTGTAAGACTTCAAAACCTCAAGAAGAGCTGCTTCCCTTATCCCACGTAGCAAGGTGTGTGGATATGATGAGGTGAGGTTTACATTTGGATCCAATGGTCTGATTTCAAATTCCAACTTAAACTCTTGGGCTGTTAGTTTTTTCATTTGTTAAGTAATACCTTCTAAAGCAGTTGGGAAAGTAAAGTGTGACAATGGCTCTCAAGCATTTGGCACATAGCAAGATCTCAGAAACATGAACTTTATAATTATTAAGTGGATTCATAACTGAATGACTGGATCCCATTGCTTAGATGTGTCATGCTACATTTGAAGAACTTAATGCCATTATGTATAACACCAAATGAACATTAATATGGAAACCGTTTTGTCTTTAATCAGCTTGTCGAATATATTGTTAAATTTATTTTGCATATTTACTGTTGTTTGAAAAGAACCTGGTTTGTTTAATTTGGTGATTTCAGTTCGAGTGAGGCTTCTTCCTGAAACAACTGAAAATGTAGCTTCTGTTATTATTTTATTAAAAAAAGAAAATGAAAAAAAGTGAGGGGAGTGGGGAAGAAGAACCATGGTAGATTTGAAAGAAAATTCATAATATACTATGATATTTGACTCTTTTCTCTTTAGATCTTTTAGAGAAGTCTCGAGTTGTTAAGCAACCAAGAGGCGAAAGAAACTTCCATGTGTTCTATCAGCTGCTCTCTGGTGCCTCTGAAGAGCTCCTCAGTAAGTCCCTTTTTCTGGGCTTTAATTTAATTTTTAGTGTCATGGCATTTTTCAAAGCATTCTTTTTAATTTTCTTAAAAACTTTTATGACCGTGGTTAAGGTGAAGAACGTGGTATGTTTGCTTCTGTCGTCCTACCCCAGCATCTGCTTGCTGTATGTCCCTGTCTCTCACCAGAAGCTGTGCATGTGTACTCAGATGGCATACTCGAAGAGCTAACTAAATTTTGGAGGATGGGTGAATCACAATTTTTTTTTTAATCTTTTGTTTATTTTGGAGAGAGAGAGAAAGACAGTGCAAGCAGGGGAGGGGCAGAGAGAGAGGGAGACACAGAATCTGAAGCAGGCTCCAGGCTCTGAGCTGTCAGCACAGAACCTGACGCGGGGCTCAGACCCATGAAACATGAGATCATGACCTGAACTGAAGTTGGACGTTTAACCAATTGAGCCACCCGGGTGCGCCCCAATCATAAATTTCAACAATAAATGGAAGAATATAGGGGCGCCTGGGTGGCTCAATTGGGTAAGCGTCCGACTTGGAGCCTGTTGCAGATTCTGTGTCTCCCTCTCTCTCTGACCTTCCCTTGCTCATGCTCTCTCTCTATCTCTCAGAAATAAATAAAACATTAAAAAAATTAAAAAAATATTTAGTTGTTTTGCTGAAGAAGAAGTTAGCAGGAGCCAGGAGATGAGAACAATTATATAAGGAAAAAATTGCTCAGTGAAGACTTAAAAATAGTGGGAAAACATTTGTAATTGATAAAAGAGTTAAAATTCTGACCTTTGGGTATTTTAGAGAACTAATAGAAGTTCATCAGAATCGTATCCAGTAGTTAATGGCTAAGTGATCCAAGTTTCGAACAAATAGTTCATATTAGAAGCGTGGAAAGTAAATGATGTTTGGGGAAGAATCATTCTCACTAATCAACAAGCATAAGCTAAAACAGCACTGAAGTGTTCATTATACATGTATTAACAAAACCGATTAAAAAGGACAAAGCTGGCAGAATTCTCAGGCCTTGGTCTGTTTAGAGCTTGTGGATGTCACTTCAAAGTGAAGACTTCTTACTGGGGACTAATTAGCAATCCAAAATAAGTCATAAAATGAACAGAGCCAGGCGCACCATTTTTTGGAATGTATCCCAATGAAGTAATTCAAAAGAATCCAGAGAACATTTTTATACTAAGACCTGTATCACTGCCCTAGTATCCAGTGGCATGGGAATTACTAGGCAGACATCATGTTACAATGAAATAGTATATTGAAGATATTTTATATGATAAAAAGATGGAAGGGAGCTTACTATGAATAAATGTGGAAAAGCAGCTTGAAATATGTACAACAGTGGTAAAGGTAGATTTTAGAAAAATGCTGTTGGTATTTGGGTATCAGTTTTTGTTCTGTTGATTCAGTACCTAATATATGAAAGTCATTTTGTCTGGAGGTTTTAAGGAATGAGATATTAAAGATGGTTAGACTTAATTGAAGTAACTTACCAACTTGTATGCGTGATTCAATAGATAAGCTTACACTTGAGCGAGATTTCAGCAGATATAACTACCTGAGTTTGGACTCTGCCAAAGTTAATGGAGTGGATGATGCAGCAAATTTCCGAACCGTTAGGGTAAGTAAGACAGTCCTCTCGTTACTCTTTAAAATGGTAACACTCTATTGCTCATTTGGAACTGATAGCAATTCTGAGTGTTCTTAGAAGCATAACTCATGCCCCCTAATGTTTTAGAATCATACAACAATTTATTGTATTCTTACTAAAATCATACGATATTGTAAAGGCCCATGCTCTCCTGGAGCATGCGATTTTGGTATTTATCAAAAGGAGCTTTCTTATTGTATTGTCCTGACTTTTTTAATGCCATATTTAAATTTCAAATATTTTTGTAGCCATAGCTTAGTAGTTAATTTCCAGCTGTGAAAACTGTCCCAGGAAAGCATTAAATCAATACTATGTTTGAGACAGTTTCCAAAAATCACATGTAAACCAGAATAATTAGCATTTCATGTTCATTAGAAAATAAATTATTATTGTTATTTTTAATATTTATTCATTTATTTTGAGAGAAAGACAGTGCAAGTGGGAAGGGACAGAGAGAGAGAAAGGGCAAGAGAATGCCTCAGAGCCCAACGTGGGGCTCGATCCCATGAACACTGAGCTCATGACCTGAGTCAAAATCAGGAGTCAGACGTTCAACCAACTGAGCCACCTAGGCGCCGCTGAAAACAAATTATTTTAAACAATATCCTATCTTCTGTGTTTAAGTGGCACTTTGAAAATTACTCCTATAGGGCATGATATGGTAACTGTACTTGACTTCCAAATGGGACAGCTGTGGTGGTGGGGAGGCGGGGAAGTAGGTCACATTAGCAGAAACAAGACTGGCATCAGTTGATCTTCAAGGGTGAGTGAAAATGACTTGGAATTCTTTTCCTGCTCTCTCTACTATCGTATATGTTTGAAATTTTCCATGACAAAAAAAATTACATTACTCCCATTGCTAGGCTAGGTAGTCTTGTCACAAACAAACAAGTAAAACAAAACAACAAAGCTGGGTTATTCTCAGAATATATCTCTGTCATTTGTTAAAAGCTCTGGAAACATCCTCCTGTGGCAGGCCTCTTGATTCCTGGACATGAGTTGAGTTCAAGTCCAGTTCTGTAACTGTTTTTCCTAGCAGATTGTTGGCACTTAATAAAAGCTTATGACTGAAGAATGTTTCTTGTTACCTGTAATGCTTTGGGTCGGGCATTTCACCTTTGCAGACCAATTTTTCTCATATAAAGTAAATGAGGGGCGCCTGGGTGGCTTAGTCGGTTAAGCGTCCGACTTTCGCTTAGGTCATGATCTCGCGGTTCGTGGGTTCGAGCCCCGCGTCAGGCTCTGTGCTGACTGCCAGCTCGGAGCCTGGAGCCTGTTTCTGAGTCTGTGTCTCCCTCTCTCTCTGACCCTCCCCTGCTCATGCTGTCTCTCTCTCTCCTAGAAATAAATAAAAATATTTTAAAAAATTAAATAAAATAAAATAAACGAGCAGGTTTTTATGTAGGAGAGTATAAAAGCTTTTTGTTAGGTTTTATTTCTAGCATCAGAACCCAGTATGAAAAATGACACATACTCACATGCATACACGATGTGCGCACACATGCACACAGACATAGACACACACACCCCAGGCTGCTGCGTATGAAGCGGGGGGTTGGAACCCATGGCTTGGCTCTTAGCCTCCTCTTCTGCCATCTCCCTCTTGGGTCCCCTCTACCCCCTTGCTCCAGCATGCGAAGTGCCCTGGGGATCCTTGACTCACAGCTTGAAAGCACTGAACAAGTTACATCCCCACCTGGTGCCTCGTCAGGTCTGTTCACAGGTCTCCCTCCTCTTGGAGGGCTTTTTCTGGGACGTTTTGTCTTGTTGTTGTTGTTTGTTTTCAGAAACGAATCTGTTATATGATTCATTAAAAAAATGCTATAACGAGTGACAGAAAGAAAACAGCTGCTTTTCTCCCTGCCCCCCTCAGAATGCCATGCAGATTGTGGGTTTTATGGATCATGAAGCTGAGTCTGTCTTGGAGGTGGTGGCAGCGGTGTTGAAACTGGGGAACATCGAGTTCAAGCCCGAATCTCGAGTGAATGGTTTGGATGAAAGCAAAATCAAAGATAAAAATGGTAAGTCAGCCTTGTTGAGCAAACCTGCTTTTGAACGTCTGCCCACTCCTTAATCTAGAAAGGAAAACTTCTGTTTTCATTGATTTGAAAATGCTTTCCCGTGCAACTGAGCAGAAACATAATTATAGCTGAGTTTTAAGTCTTTTGACTTCTACATTTTATACTATTTGATTTGAGTGTGCTTTAGGAAGAACACCCTAAGCCTTGGAAAGGACTTTTAGCAGCACATACACAGTCACTTTTTGTGTCTGTCCCCCAACAGAGTTAAAAGAAATTTGTGAGTTGACCGGCATTGATCAATCAGTTCTAGAACGGGCTTTCAGTTTCCGAACGGTTGAGGCCAAGCAGGAGAAAGTTTCAACTACACTGAATGTGGCTCAGGTGGGTGAAATGTCATGGCCAGAAGTGAATTTTTAAAAAGTCTATGATATTTTTATATAAGTGGAAACAAAAATTTCATTTTGCAGGCTATTATCTTAACTCTCAATACTGTATTGCGGGCATCATTCTGAGTCCCAAGAGCACAGCAGTAAACGAAACAGATAAGGATCCCTGCCCTCGTGGAGGTTAAAATTTGGGCAGGAGGAGTGGCCAGGCGATAACTGGTAGACCTTGTAAATGAACAAATTTATACAGCAAGCTAGCAGCAGGCAAAGAGGAAAGCGAGAGCAGAGCAAGGGAGAGCCACCCTGCTGGGGCAGGGAGGTTTCGTCTGAGTGAACTGGGAAAGGACACCAGTGGCAGGATCTGCCTTGTGTTTCAGAGGGTCATTGTGGCTGCAGTGTGCAGAGCAGAGTGCAGGGGGACAATGGGTAAGAGCAAGGTGTCTTAGTTTGGGCTACTATAACAGAATACGATAGTCTAGGTGGCTTAAACAAACAAAAAAACCATTTATTCCTCATAGTTCTGGAAGTTAGGAGCCTGAGATCAGGGGGCCAGCATGGTTGCATTCTTGGTGAGGGCCCTCTTCCTGGTTGACAGACGGCCACTTTCTTGCTGTATCTTCTTCACAAGGGGAGGGGAGGGGGAGGGGAGGGTGCACTGTGGTGTCCTCATACCCCTATAAGGACCCTGATTCCATCATGGGAGCTCTACCCTCATGACCTCCTCTAAATCTGTCTCCTAATGTTCCCACCTCCAAATACCATTCCGTTGGGGATTAGGGCTTAAACACATGGGTTTGGGGTTGGGAGATGATGTAGACGTTCAGTTCGTAACACCAGGAAGCTGCAAGGAATGATGTGCCAACCTAGAACTGAAGGCGGTTTGAACCAGACGGTAGCAGTAGAGTGAGCAACGGTTACGTCTGAAGCTGCTGGCGTAATATGTGGTATGAGAGAAGGAGGAGAGGTTAGGACGGCTCCCAACGTGTTTCACTTAAGCGACTGGAAAAGTAGGATTGCCGTTCACTGATTTGGAGAACACAGGAGAAGCCGGCTTGGAGAGGCCAGATTGGCCTCCCTGCCTCCCTTATTGTATACCATCACCTGAAGACAGTGAGCTCTTTCTAAGACTCAGGTCTGAGTTGGTTATCTCTTCTGTCCTTTGCTTCAGTTTCAGTGGATAGGTGAGTGGATGCATGCATGTGTGGATGTTACCCCAAGGCAACTTCTGGAGTCCCTTTCAATGTAAAGCCTTTGTTCTACAGCCTAAACATTCTCCCACCGGTCTGTGCTAATCTGGGCTGGAATTCAGTGACTGACTGGGGACTTTTCCCACAGAGGCCTACTGTCTTCTCACCCCGTAGTCCAACTGCATTCTCCTCCTCTTTGTAAGCGGTCTTAAGCATCTGTAAGACAGTAGGTGGATTTAGTCTTTCTCTTTGCCGTTCAGAACTAGTCTTTGCTACTAACCCGAGGATGTCTATGCGTCTGTAGCTTTCAGTGTAGCTTTCTTATTTTAAGTGAGGTGCTTTGACTGTGAAAAATACTGTAACTTCATGTATATGTAAATTTGATTTGTAACAATCCTCTTCTAGTTAGAAGTGTTGTGTGTCCTTCTTACTAAATTATTGCTTCTGCTATCATCTCCGTCCAGGTCAGTCTCACTCACGCAAAGTCGGATGCTGAGTCACTGACTTAATCAAGGAAATTCACTGAGAGCCTGCTCAGCACAGGCCCCATGTAGACCACTAGCAGGGACTAAGGGATGAAGGAAGACGCCATGGAGACGATAGTTTCGGAGCCAGCCTCGAAGGATTTGATGTATAAAGAATGGGCGAAAGGGCATTTGAAAAAGAAAACTGAGGAAAGCCCAGTTTGGAGTTACATCGGGGAGGATTGGGCTCGCGTGGCTGTAGCTTTAGACACGTGAAGGGGATTCAGAGAGAGCAAGGTGGCTGGAAAAGTTCCACGTGGAGGCGGTTCTCAAACTTGAAAACTTGAGTGTACCTCAGTACCTACCGCCTGAAGGGTTTGTCAAATGCGGTTGGCAGCCTGTGCCCGGAGGCTGTTTGAGGTAGGACTGAAGAATTTGTGTTTCTAATAAGTTCAGTGCTGCTGCTGCTGGTGGTCCAGGGACCACATTTTGAGAACCACTGTACTGAAGGTCACACCGAGTTTAGACATTTTCAATAGCCAGAGTGGGGATCGTTAAGTAAAAAGTGTTGCAATGAGAAAATGCCTGCTGTGTGAAGAAGGCCCTTCAAGAATATCCACATGTACGTGGATATACACGGAATATATATGTGGATGTATTTTGGTCTACTTTTACTGTGTGTTTTACTCTCGCTTTTTAATCATCCTCTACGGAAACCAGGCCCAGGTGCCTCTTACTTTATAAGCCTGAGTCACCTTACATCACCGGGTTAAACTTTTCCACATTGTTTTAACCTTTGGCGTAAAAGAATTTGGCTTGAGGTCCTCGATTTTTCAGTTCCTTATTCAAGGTCTTTTTTTTTTTTTTAATTAAATGTAGGGTTTAGATTTCTACAGATCTTACTGCCTAAAAGGTTTTGATTCCAGCAAGAAGTAATTTGTTTTATTAATGTTTCCTCATAGCTTCAGTTCTTGGGCCCCATCATCATCCTTATTGCCCCATTCCTTATTCTGCCCAAGGCATTTAGATCTTTTCTCAGATACAGTGACTCATAGAGAAATGATAGGAACTCAAGACAGAGCTGTAGTTCAGCTTCTACCACATCCGCTCTCCTTGGCTTCCACAGCCCTCGGTAATCTGACCCTACAAACCCTTTATCTCTGTTTATTCCCTGCTACTTCTGTAAATGGCATGCTTATTTTTACCCAGTGCCTTCACTCTTGTCCCTTCCCCACAAGGCGTGGCTAATTTTTCCTGCCTGTCTGAATGGTCCATCCCATTACCCCTCATCCAGGAAGCCTTCCTTGATCACAGCCCCCCTCTTCTCCCTTCTGGGATTTCCTTTTTCTCCTGCTGTTGGACACTTGTTCTCTGATTGTTTCGCTCATGAGGGTTTGATCTCCACCGCTCCACTGGGAGCTGCTACAGGTGGGCCCCACGGCCATGCATCCCTGTGTCTCCACCTGAGCCACACCTAATACCGGTCATCGCTGAAGCACATTCCACTTGGGATTTTCTTCAGTGCGTTTCATGCCGCTGTAGAGATGCATACTCTTTTCATATTGTGCTTAGACTCTGAGATGGTGAATCCGTGTGCTCGGTGTCTTCCTTCATTTCTACACACCTTGTTAGTGATGCTTCAATGAGAATTAACCTTCCTTCCTGTACTGTGGAGGATGTTCCTATGCCGGTTAGGTGGCATGAATCAGACTCAAGAAGTCGGGCTGGTAGATTGGCAGCCCCTGGTACCAGATATAGCTCAGTAGGCATATTTCATATGATGAAAGGATAATTGTGTTGTTCTGTATTGTTTGCTTGCTTTTTAAATGCTGAATTTGAGTGCCATGAATGTGGAATGCATCTGTATATCACACTACTTCCCATTCATTTCTGTCATACAGTCCCTGGAAACATTTGAGTTTTAAACTTCTGGAATAAATATTTGTTTGAAAGAAGCAAAGAACATGAATACCAGCTGTGAATACACTTTAAAATATTGGGGCACCTGGGTGGCTCAGTGGACTAAGCATCCGACTTGAGCTCAGGTCATGATCTCACAGTTCATGTGCCCCATGTTGGGCTCTGTGCTGACAGCTCAGAGCCTGGAGCCTGCTTTGGATTCTGTCTCCCTCTCTCACTGCCCCTCCCCCGCCCTCCTCTCTTACTCTGTCTTTGTCTCAAAAATAAATATTAAAAAAAAAATTTTTAAATATAAAGCAGTTTGCCAGAATAAGTTTTCACTATTAGTTCAACTGCATATTGAAATGGTGGTTTGTTGGAATCAGCATGTAGCTAAAAAAACCAGATGCCATTATGATGACATTCTGTTTACTAATAGGTAATGTTTTGAGATTATGCGGTATTTTGAGATAACTGGAATTTTCAAGAAAGGCGGAAAGATTAAGAAAGAATTCTATGGGCTCACAAGTGGGAGAGGAAAAGGATACTTCAGAAATCATAATATAAATATGATATATTTATAAATATGATGTATAGGCTTACTCTGTGCCAGGCACTGTTCTAGACGGTTATATGACCTATGTGAAGAAAGTAAAAACTAGAAGAAAGGAGGGTAGAGAAAAGGTATTCATCGAAATCCAGGCTTCTTTCCCCATTTCAGCATTTATATGCATTTTCTGCAGTGGAATCATTAACCACCGCCACCCTCCAAAACGACATTGTGCACTTGAGTTCTTTTTTTTTTTTGCCAATTTATTGATGGATTTTCTAGCTGTCCTTGGAGTAGCTGCATCAGACTTAGGGAGAGGTTCAAGATTAGCTTGGAAGTGTCAAATGAATGGGAAAGGTACTCTAATGCTATAGTATGTTGCCAGTGAAGGGCCTGTGTTTTTAAAGCTGTTGCACTTCATTTAGAAAGAAACATGGAAAAAGAATTTCCATATGATCTAATAAATTATGTTCTTTATAACAGACATGTAATGGTTTGCTCAAATTTCTGCTTATAATCAGTGAAATGCACACAAGTGGCCAGAGTATTAAAAACAGTAGCAAACTAGAGTGGCTGGGTGGCTCAGCAGGTAGAGTGTCCAACTCTTCTTTTTTTTTTTTTAATGTTTATTTATTTTTGAAAGAGAGAGAGTGTGCACACACAGGAGAGGGACAGAGAGGGAGGGAGAAAGAGAATCCCAAGCAGGCTCTGCACTGTCAGTACAGAGCCCAAAGTGGGGCTTGATCTCATGAACTATGAATCATGACCTGAGCCAACATCAAGAGGAGCATCTGACTCTTGATTTCAGCTCAGGTCATGATGTCAGGGTTATGAGATCGAGCCCTGAGTCGGGCTCCGTGCTGAGTGTGGAGCCTGCTTAAGGTTCTCTCCCTCTGTCCCTCTCCCCGACTCATGTGCTTGCTCTCTCTCTCTCTCTCTCTCTCTCTCTTTCTAAAAAAACAAAACAAAACGAAACAAAAACCCAGCAGCAGACTGTCTTGCTTTCCCTCTGAGGCTGCTGACGCTCAGGCTTCCGCAGGAGTCCTGCATCACACATCTTGTTGGTATGCACTTTCTGCACGTGCAGCTCATGGCACTTGACCTATTTAGGGGTTTCTAGGTTCTTCCTGGCAAGCCTGACTTTCTCCAGAGTGTGCCTTCTAGGTCAGGAGTGGAGAGACTCTCTCTGCCTCTTCTTTGTCAAGTAGCTCTGAAGTGCTTCAAATAATAAGCAAATAAAAGCATTGTATTTGTATCAAACAGTGTATTGCCCACAGTGTATGCTGACTCTAGCCACCAGCCGTTATGGAATATCTTTTTTTTTTAATGTATGGAAGGGGCACACCTGGGTGGGTCAGTCAGTTAAGTATCCCACTTCGGCTCAGGTCATGATCTTGCGGTTTGTGGGTTTGAGCCCCACAACAGGCTCTGTGCTGACAGCTCAGAGGTTGCTTGGGATTCTCTTTCTCTCTCTCTTCCTCTCTCTCTCTCTCACTCTCTCTCTCTCTCCCCCTCCCTTCCCTGCTCCTGCTCTGTGTCTCTCTCTGTCTCAAAAATAAATAAACATTAAAAAAAATTTTTTTAATGTTCAGAAGGTTGAATGAAGGAAAACATTTATAGATCACATCAGTCAAAACCATTTTAATGTTTTTCCTTTGAGTTTCCTATGTGTAGGGGTTAAAAAGATATAGTCATCGTATTAAATACACAGATTTTTATTTTCACAAAACATAAACATTTTCCATTTTATTACCTAATGTTCATAGTGATCGTTCTGTGATAACTATGTGACTTCCCTTTCAGTAGGCTTTCATTTATTTATCTCACTATTCCCCTGTTGGACTTCCAAGTGCCTCTGATTTTTGTCTGTTTTGTAATAACTGAGATGAGTATCTTTATGGAGAAAGTGTTTGTGATATTTAGAATTAGTTTCCTGGGATGCAAAAAAATATAATAATTGAGAATAAATAATTTGTCCAATTCTCTGAACGGTTTAATTGTTCATCCAGAGTATAATAAAAACTAGCTCTGAAAAGAAACTTAAAATATAAGAGCTTTAAATATTTAAACAATGTCATTATTATTTTATTGAAATTAAGTATTGTGACAATCGTGGGTATTGAGTTTTTCTTTTCATTTTTTTTTTTTTAATAGGCATATTATGCCCGAGATGCTCTGGCTAAAAATCTCTACAGCAGGTTGTTCTCATGGTTGGTAAATCGAATCAATGAAAGCATTAAGGTACTGAATCCCTGTAACCAGATAACTCTGTTGTAATAGATGTATTCAGGTTATAAACATTAAGTTAAAGACATTTTAATTTTATAATCAGATAATTGGTCACCACGTACAGAGACCATTCCTTGAAAAGAATTCACCTTGCACGGAACTGAAATTTGTCAGGACTCTGTTTTGTTTCGCACGTATGTTGTTGTAAGAAATCTCACCGGTCCGTGGCCTGATGAACTTTGCAGAGTTAACTCTGAGAGTCTGCACCCCAGGTCATGGTGGCAGTTCACCTAACGGGTTGTACTCACTTGGTTGAAAAGGTCGCTTGACCTCTCTACCTACTAATAATGTTTGTCAATAAAATGAGGACATTAGAGTACTGGGAGTTTGAAAGGCCTGACCTACTATAAGATTCCGTGATTGTTAATGATAATTAGGCATCACTAATGCCTTCTTTAATATGTTATCTACTATTAAAATTTCTGGAAGATTCTATACCAATATTCTATGTCATATACATTATAAAGAAAACAACTAAATTACAGTTATTCTAGTTATGAAACAAAGTTACTCGTAACGTAAGTCTGTCTTCCTTAGTGTGCTTTTAGTGTTATATTTTGGGCCTAAATTTAACTCATTATTTTTAAACTTTTTTAAAGGCACAGACAAAAGTGAGAAAGAAGGTCATGGGTGTTTTGGACATTTACGGTTTTGAAATTTTTGAGGTAAGCTTTTTTCTATTTTTTGTATTGTTTTTATTAATGTGGAATAGTTGGAAATTAAATCATCATCTATATTTCTATAGACCGCATTTAATATATAGTTACTATAACTTTGAATCTACAAAAACCTTTGTGCAGATGTAACAAAATGTGTGTGTATGTGTATTATGTGTATGTGCTTTACATGCCGAGAGCCAACATCTTGGTGACAACGCGGTTTAAGAAGAACTTCTTATATTAGTATCTGACTTTTGTAATTGCAAGTTCAAAATTCTTACTGTGCAGTTTCCAACAAAGTTTATGGACATTGTGCCTGTAGTCATTCAGTCATTTGTAGGAAAGTGTGGCAGGATGATGCCATGAAGAAGCCAGGGGCAGGAGAGCCAGATGCCAGCCGGGCCTGGCCCGAGCTGGTAAGTTTATCCCCGGGGGACTCAGGCCCAGGGTCTGGACTGGGTGATTTGCTGGGTCTTCTCCCGGGTTCATCCAACTGCTGTTTTACAATTTGAGTTCTGTCGCAAAGACTGAAAGAATTTCTGCTGAAGTTCATGATGGATTTTTTAAAAAGACTGCATACTTATTACAAATTTAAGTATTTAAATGTTATATACTTATATTCGAATTTCCTATTTATCCTTTTGCTAACTTTGACATTTAGAAGGCGTTTTAAGGAATTTTTTTTTTGCTTCCTCCCTCATTTTAAGGACCTTTTAAAACACTTACTCTTACTTCTAGGGAGTGACATCTTAGTGTGGTTCAGGAAAAGAACAAGTAGGTCAGCCTCCTCCTTTCTTCATTCTTCCCATAAGTAATGATTTGTGAATTCCTTTAGATAAGCAGGTCCTGCCCAGAATGACCACCCAAAGCCTTTATGTGTCCTGTCTTATCAGGTTCACAGAACAGAGAAAAACATCAGTCCATTCCCTGTAGCTAAGCCAGAACTTTCCAACAAATATCTTTTTCTTACAACGTTTATTTTTGTGATAGTACCTTCTCCCTGCTTGACCGTGTTCTGTATTTAATGGCCAGGGGTAAATAATTACTGAGAGCTAACTATATGCAAACATTGTGAGAAGTATTGCATACTGATTTAATTTTCACAAACACTTCATGAAATAGTTACTATTATTCCTATTTTACAGATGAACAGGTGAGGCTCTGAAGGTCGAGTCGCCATGCTAGGGTTACATGGGTACTAAATGGCAGACTCAGGACCTAAACCCTAGGCCTCCTGAATAAATAAATAATAAAAAAACTTTGACAGGGCCTTTTTGTCACTTTTCTCCCCAAGCTCATAGGATTCCCAGTACCTAGAAATAAAGGAGAAAACCCAAGTGTGACAAGTTTCTCATGACCCCTATTTCTGTACCATTGTCCTCATTCCAAACTGACCAGCATGGGGAGTCCTTCTGGAGTCCTTTTACGTGCTGGTGGCTGAGCATGGGACACCTGTACTGCTCCCCGACCTGACCCCCACCGAAAACCGTTCTTCAGCACAATGTCCACTTGTATCGGTGCCTCTTTAGCAGACTATGCAAAGCAAAGTTTCTGGTCTCGTGGTAATAGGGAAGAACTTGAGGTTTGTGAGTTAGGAGAATTGCTTGAGTATACTCAGGACTCATGGTGCTGAAATTATTTTCTTTCTAGCAAGTCCTCGGGTTACTGTTACCAAAGGGGCAGCCGGTCAAAATCATTCTTTATAGTTGGCAGGGAAAATGACTTCTTACCTGACACACTGCTGATCTATATTTAGACGGTTTCATGAACAGGACAAAAGTAGAGATCTCTCTAGAAAGTTAGAAGGAAAAAAACCCACATTTAATGATACATCTAAAATCAAAGACACCGGTTTTATTTTATTTTTATGTTGCCATAAGATTTATTGATCCTCAAGCTAACGGCCAGGTGCCTAATGTCATGTCACAATATATGAAAACTTTTTTTAATAGGATAATGGGGTTATGAGGGGACATTAGCTTGTCTTCACATTCTGGTCTGCCCTAAGATCTAATCAGCCGTGTGGTAAGTGACCACACGGCACTCATGGAACCGAGTTAGATCCCATGAGCAGTTTAAATTTTTTTTTTAATGTTTTATTTATTTCTAGGAGAGAGAGAGAAACAGCGTGAGCAGGGGAGGGTCAGAGAGAGAGGGAGTCACAGACTCTGAAACAGGCTCCAGGCTCTGAGCTGGCAGTCAGCACAGAGCCCGACGCGGGGCTCGAACCCACAAACCGCCCCATGAGCAGTTTAACCATGCCTAAGTGAGGAAGTCATTTGTCATTATTTATTTAGGGCCTAATAGGAGTCATATTCCTGTGGTAAAGAAGACAGCTGCTCCTTGCCTACATGGAGCTTACAATGATATTAGCCAACTCCCTTCCCCCCCAAGATGGAGGGTCTATTCCTGGCTGAGGGCACATCCTCTCTGGTAAGAAGATCTAATCCAGAAATGAGGTTACTTTTTAAAAACGTGTTTGCTGCAGATCTAATCCAAACAGAAGTTAGAGGGGTGCCTGGGTGGTTCAGTCAGTTCAGCATCAGACTCTTGATTTCAGCTTAGGTCATGATCTCATGGTTCGTGAGTTTGAGCCCTGTGTTGGGCTCCATTCTGGCAGTGCAGAGCCTGCTTGATATTCTCTCTCCCCTCTACCTCTGACCTTCCCCTTCCTTCCCACCCACCCCCCCAAATAAATAAACTTAAAAAACAAAAACAACAACAATGAAGTTAGATGTTCTTAGTGAAGACCTCCTGTAACCGGGGACTGGGTGAAACCCCATGTAGCAGTGCGAGAATATTTTTTTACTTAGGGTTTATTTGGGTTTCTCTCCAAGCCCATCTTTATGAACATGCTTTACTTCTGCAAGTTATATCATGATTTTTCTCAACACTGTTACAACTGTGAACTTCAGTTTATGAAAACACCTGCCATTATATTTGTAAATGTTCTTCTTCCTTCTTCAGAAGAATGTTCCAGTTCAGTAGTTCCTAAACTTAGCAGCATGTTGGAATCACTTGGGGAGCTTTACCTGAAACCAAACAGGTTACATTTTTATTCTTTTTAAATAGAACTTTCAGGGGGCACCTGGGTGGCTCAGTCGGTTAAGCGTCCAACTCTTGGTTTTGGCACAGGTCATAATCTTAGAGTTTGTGAGTTTGAGCCCTGTGTTGGGGCTCCATACTGACAGCGTGGAGGCTGCTTGGGATTCTCTGTGTCCCTCTCTCTGCCCCTCCTTCACTCGTGTTCTCTGCCTCTCTCTAAATAAATAAACTTAACAAATAATAACTAGACCTTTCGGCATAGCATAAGGAATATAGTCAGTGATGCTGTAACAATATTGTATGGTGACAGACGGTAGCTACATTGGTGGTGAACAAAGCACAAAGTATAGACTTTTCAAATGACTATGTTGTACACTTGAAACTAATATAATGTTGTTTGTCAACTATACTCAAATAAAAAAATTTTTTCTGAACTTTCAACCAAGGCCAAGGCCAAATCTAACCTGTCATGTCTATAGCAGATCTTATGATGGCCCTAAAATCATGAGAAGTTAATTTCCTTCTCCATGCAATGGAGGCTTTGATTTTTTTCCGTTTCCTTGAAAGAATTAAGATTTATCTTTCATTATAACTAACTGTTATCTCCATTTTCCTGTGTAAACTTTCTCACAGTCTTTCAAACATCTTGATTTTTAGCAATCCGCTTAATTATTTATTTTACAATTAAATTTATTTGGGGGAGTACAGAATAGAGATTTGGGTGTGCAGTTTTAGATACTTTTACTTGCTCTTTGATACAGAATTAGGAAGGTTTTGTTTTTTTTTTTCTCTTAATTTATCGCATGCATACCCCAGATGCCATCCTGTGGTTTTCCTGGATTCTCAGCAAAATTCAAATGCATGGCAACATCAGGAAGTCCATACTATTGAACATGAGGGAGCCAGATAATTAAGGATTTAAAAGTACCACAAGCTGAAATCTAAGGGCTCAAGGTCTGACATAGGAAGAAGTATTCAGAATCCTCATCAGTACAGAAATGAAAATTTCTCTGATACAGTCTACCCCAGTGAAAATAAACTGAGAGAACATAAAGAAAATTCTGCCTTTGTTTTCCTTGAAAATTGCCTGCAAGAATTATGGGTTCTGCCTTATAGCACACCCTGGGCATCACTTTAAAAATTGGACAGTGAAGGGGCGCCTGAGTGGCTCAGTCAGTTAAGCGTCTGACTTCGGCTCAGGTCAGATCTCACGGTTCGTGGGTTCGAGCCTGCGTCAGGCTCTGTGCTGACAGGTCAGAGCCTGGAGCCTGTTTCGGATTCTGTGTCTCCCTCTCTCTCTGCCCCTCTCCCACTCATGCTCTGTCTCTCTCTGTCTGAAAACTAAATAAACTATAAAAAATTTAAAAAAATTTAGACAGTGGAGGTCCAGAGAAAAACAATTTTAATGTCTAGCTCTAATTCTGCCTCGTGACCCCATTGACAGTTCCCATGAAAACACTTTTCAGCTGAGCTGGTGGAAACCTTTCATTCATTTTGGTCCATCTCTAAACGGAAGAGGGAAGCTGATGCATTAAACCATGGGATGATGACACATGGATTTGACTGCAAAGCATTCCTGGGCCAGCTGTGTGAAGAACCCTGCCTTGCTGGCCGCGTGTGATCTGATGGTCAGTTTGGAAAACACATTAGTGGAACACTGATACCAAAAAGAAGGGGAAGTGAGTTAAAATACACAGAGAGGAAACATCCATCCATAAATCCTGCTTTAACATAAGTCCAGTTTTGCAAAGGAAAAGAGCTGTAGAATCCAGACATTCCAATTCCACACAATTAAGTTTGGATGTTCTTATAACTGATCTCTGAGAAACGTTTATAGCATCACCATAAAAGAACAACTGCTATTCTTTAAAAAAATAAAATAAAATTCAAAACTAAGTTGAGCCATCTGAATCGATTTACCTTCTTGCTAAGTGCTTATCTGGGAAGTACTGCAGTTGGCTGGTAGTTTTCTGGGAAAATCTAATAAATTATTAGTGTGCTATAGGCCAGAACAGAACATCAGGCTGGATATTTCACTTTTCATACAGTGGAGCTAGTTTTGTGCAGGCAAAGGGCAGTTATTTTGAATCAGGCACTCTTTATTTGTCTTGCCCTGATGAACCACACTGAAAGTGACCCATATACAGTAAGGATATGATATGCTAGATGCAATGATTATTCCAAACCAAACAACCTAATAGTTGGGTAAGGGCCTGTGTAGCTTGGTAAGTGTGTCTTGTGATTCTGAGATGTGTTTTCTAAATTGTTTTTAGAAGAAAATGGATTCTGGTTGTAGACAATACCTTATGTTTCAGCTTTTTTCCTCTGACTTTGTTCTTCATGTGCTAGCAAACTTGAAGAAGAAAGAGAAGATGTAAAGTACCCTTTAGAATGAAAATGGTGGGAAATAATATGGTTTGTAATATGTATATGGACATCATTACTCTTGCTTTAACCTTTTAAATCAAAGCTTATTTTAAAGTAGTTAAGCACACTATCACCCTGTTTTTCTTAAAATTTACCACATTTGAATATGTACTGGGAAGAAAAGTGTTACCTGTTTAAAGAATACAAGACTGAATTGTCTTTCTGTCTTAAAGACTATATCATTAGACTCCTCTGTTGCCAAGAAAATACAAATAAATTAGTAACAGGCCAGTATTTTTGATCTGTCTTTCAAAATCCTTCCAGGCAGAAAGTTCATAGTTGATACTTGAGAGTATAAACTAGTTGTGAACTTGACTGGGAGTGTAGCTTGCTGTTTCTTTGATATTGAAAAGGTGGACTTAGACTCAAGAATTCTTGACAGAAACTCTAGACTTTAAAGTTTTGGTATATTACATACTTTTAAAACCTACCAAGTTCTTCCTACCCAGTGTACTCTTGGTGAATACAGTGTAAAACAGTATGAAACCTAGCCACCTTACTGTTTACCTGTTTCCAAGAGCAGTCCAATGGGGGTGGGGATGGTTCTGGGCTTCATTCAGGGAGACTGCATACTAGAAAATTCTGGATATGCTTATTTGAAGATGTTCCCCCAAAGTTTTCATTTTCTCCCTTCGCCTTTAGGGATAAATATGAGTTAGACAATGGAGACACAGTCCGTGCATGGGGCATGGGTAGAAAACTGGAGAGGGGAGGGGAGATGAGTCATTCAAGCTCCTGCCCACTTCCTCCTTAGGAGACTTTGATTCATGAGACTGACATGTGGGAGACAGCGGCCGGCTCAGGGATCTCTGGCCACCCACAGCTCTGGACACACAAAAAGCATCCAAATATCAAATTGCTTTGGGGCCTTTATGTTCATGTGATGGTTCCTAGATTCGGTGTAGTTATTTTCTTAAGGGAAGAAGGACCCGAGTGGAAAACCCAGTGGTATTTAGTGCCTGTATCCATGAAAGCATGTTCTGAGCCTGTGCAAGGGGCAGCTATCAGAACTGTTACCAGGCTGTTCCTTAAGTTTTTTGCCAATTATAAACTTTTGCGTGTTATTTTTAATGATTTGTGAAGTCCCGCTTCCCAAAACATTTGGACGACATCAGCAACTCAAACATAGATCATAAGAAATGTGATGGCCTTCAGTTTTGGCAATAATGATTGCTTTGGCGATTTGTAGCATGTCTTGCAGGCTGTGAGGTATGTTTGCAATAATAGATGCTCAGATATTTTTGTGGGGAAGTAAGCTGGTTTCTGCCTTGATGATGGTGCTGTTCTATTTTTTGTTGTTGTTCTTTAAGCAACAGAATGAGGTAGGAGAGACCAGTTTTTTCTCAGGCCGTCTCCAGAATACTCTCTCTCCTTACCACATTGTTTATGTTTGAAGGGGAGACATAGCAGGGACAGCACAGGTTGGGTCCCCGTGGTGAGAAAGAGGAGTTGTTTCTGGATCTTGCTGGATCTCTTCACTCCTATGGTGACCTGCTAATTGCCTCTGTCCTGACTGGCTGGGGGGATGGGTCATACATACACGTTTTTCCTGATAATTTAGAATTAGACGCGTTAGATCCTGAAGCCCTGGGACTTCAAGCAAGTTATATGTGGTATTGTTTGAATCAAACTTTTTATCCCGCATAGCTCCCACTTCTCAGAGCCACAGTTCAGACACCACATGTAGGTATTGTGGACCTGTTTTTTGAACTGGTTGGACATGTGTCTTGATTTCAGCTTTTACGCCCATCAGAAACATAGCCTGAATGGTAAAGTTTGTCATTTGCACCAATGAATAACTGCCGATAAGTGTTTACTTTTGGAAGTTTATGGCAAAGTAAGAACTGATTGCATTTTGTATAATCTGTCCCTTTTTGCACCAGAATGCAGTAAGTATGAACTGTTTGCAGTGACAGCCTGTTGCATGCTCCTGTGTTAATGGCTTCTCCAACTGTGTGGATTTTGCAATAAATGGCCATTGATTAACTGTGTGCGGATATGAAATAGAAAATTCATACAGGAATCTTTAAACGTTGAAGGGAAATCTAGTTGCGTTCTGACTTACTCCCTAAGTGGTAGTGTAATTGTGAAGCTTTGCCTCTGATTTCTAACCTGCTCGTGTGTATTTCATCGTCCCGTTGCAAGCACTCTGCAAGCTGCTCGTAGCCGTGTGCTGTGTCCAAAGACACTGCTGCTTCTCCACTGCCTTCTCCTCATTAGTTACCGTATGAAGTTTAGCATAATTTTGTTTCGATGGCTCCATGAGCATTGACTTATTAAATAACAGAAAGGATTCACTCCAGGAATTTCATGTAAACCGTTAAAACCTTAATTTTATTTGTAAGTTTTAATTTTGAGTAGTAATATTATATAAGGATGTATTTTACCAAACGAAGAAGGCCAGACTTCCTCGTTGAGAAATGACCTTATCCTGACCATAATCATAATAAGGCGTCTATCCCAGATGGACTTGTACTTCTGATCAAAATTGTTAAGCTCTTAAGATTAGAACACATAGCTTTTAAAGTTTTATGTGAAAATGAGCATTGGGGAATGCCCTTTGTATCTAAGACTGTGTTTGTCTTGAAAATCAGCAGGTGCCCTTTGGTTAGAACCTGCAGGGTTAAAAACAAAAAACAAAAGAGCTTTTCTCCTTGACCAGATTTAGCGTTAAAAGATTAGTTAGTGACAGTGTGTATGTGTCATTGCAGGTTTAGAGTTAGAAGTTTTCCCTGATTAATTTAGTTTATCACTGGTGATGGGAAACCCTTAGCTGACTTCCGGCAAAGAATGTGGTCAGATACTGCATCATATTAAGCCTCGTTTTAAAATTCATCCTACGTAGAGCAGAGTTGATTTTGAAAGTTCAGCTTTCAGAAAGCTCCATGACTTTTTTGCTTTCGTCACTTATGGAGAGATTTGAAGACCAGTTGCTCTGTGTTTTCACAGGAAGCGGCGAGTTTCAGTCTCACGCCTGGACACTCATAGCTCATTAGGCCAGGAATAGCCACCTCAGTGGGACAAGAGTCAGGTTTATCTGTGGTGAGGTCATACCATCCCTTGCTCCCATGGCCACCATCTCCTCTCTGCAAAGACAGATGGTAGAGGTGAAAAGAACATGTTTCTTATCAGACCTACCTCTTCTGGAATGGTGTGGTTCTTGTTGAATTGTATTTATTCAACAGACATGCATTTTGTACCCTCAGTATAGATGTCAGTACACTAAGCCCTGCGGATTGTTCAGGGATGATTAGGTATGGACCTTGCATAGAGTTCATAGGAGGTAAATCTAACATGAAGAGAAGCTACTGTGAAGCGTAAGGGCGATAAATAGGTGAGCCTTCTGAGAAGAGAGATTGTTTCTCGCTGGGGTGATGATTTTGATGTGTTGATTCCCTTGAGTCTGTTTTTTAGGCACTTCACTCATTCATTCGCTCATCAAGTACATAAGGATAACTTGCTAGGCACAAAGTCCTGTGCAAGGCGTGGGCTTACATGGGTGAGCAAGAGAGATACATGGTCAACCCTTGCCCTCAAGGAATGTACAGCCTAGTGAGACAGATACGGCTGAAACTAATCAATACATGTATACACATACATGCACACACATATACACATGGTGTGATTTTTTAAAAAGTGCCGGCCAGCATCTAAGAGTTTGAATGAGGGAGCTGACCCCAGATGGAGGGAATCAGAGGTCAGGTCAAGAAGACTTTCTTGGGCTCCAGAGTTTTACCTGAGAAAGGAAGATTGAGAACTTGGATGACAGAGATTATAAATCTCACTGTTCCTTTTCTGATCCTTTAGGGGAAACTATTTATTTTTTATATATGGGGTGCTTCTCTGTCAACTAAAAGTCTTCATCTTTCAAATACTGCATAACGTGTGTATACTTCATTTATCCACTTGACTTGTGAACCATTTCTCGAGTGCCTGCAGTGTGCAAACCTCTGTGTTCTGGGCCTCGGTGTCCCAGAAGCTGTGTGCTGGGCCGCAATTAAATCTGCGAGATAGTGCGTGACGTCTCCTGTAGATTGAGATGTTAGAGTCTCACTGCTGTGGGATAGCTAATACATGGTTTATAAGACTATTTTCATTTTTTTCCATATAGGACAACAGCTTTGAGCAGTTCATTATTAATTATTGTAATGAAAAGCTACAGCAGATCTTCATTGAACTTACTCTTAAAGAAGAGCAAGAAGAGTATATACGGGAGGTAATGTTGAAATATATGTTTTTTAAATGTTCCTTTTATACTCATGATACAAATTGTGGATTCAGAGGCCCACCTAAACATGATCCTAAAATCAGATTTATCTAAGTTCAGCCATATTGTGTCTTTTAAAAATCCATCTGTTATGACACCTAAGCTACCTGGGATTATCTTCACTGCTCTGGTGCTAGTACCTAGAACAATGCCGAGCATAGTAGGTGCTCAGTAAATATCAGTTGATTGACTTGAGTCTTGGTGGATTCTCGTGCTATGACATAAAATAATAGTGTGTTTAAGAAAAGTCTGAGATGAATGGGCAAATAACTATGACATCCATACAAGGAGACACTATTCAGCAGTTAAAAAGGAACACAGGATGCCTGGGTGGTTCAGTTGGTTGAGCGTCCAATTATGATCTTGTGTTTGTGGATTCAAGCCCTGTGTCAGGCTCTGTGCTGACAGCTCAGGGCCTAGAAACTGCTTCAGATTCCTGTCTCCCTCCCTCTCTCTCTGCCCCTCCCCCACTTGCACTCTGTCTCTCAAATATAAACATTTAATAAACATTTAAAAAAATTTTTTAAAAAGGAAGAAACACCATTTGAAACAATAGGGATGGACCTAGAGGGTATTACACTAAGTGAAATAAGTGAGACTGAGAAAGACAGACACCATATGATTTCCCTCATGTGGAATCTAAAAACAAAACAAATGAATAAACAAAAAGCAGAATCAGACCGATAAACCCGAGAACGAACTGATGGTTGCCAGAGGGAAGGTGGGGGATGGACAAATGTGTGAAAGGAGTGGGAGATATAGGGCTTCCAGTTATGGAATGGGTAAGTCCCAGAAATAAAAGGCCCGGCGGAGGGAATATAGTCCATGGTATTGAAGTAGTGTTGCATGGTGACAGATGCCCGCTACACTTGGGTGGCCATAGACTAAGCTATAGAGCAGTTGGGGCACTAGGTTGTACACCTGAAACTAATGTAACAGTATGTCGCCTCTACTCAAAAGAATAATTTTTTTAAACCAACAAATACTGATCGTGTGCTCATCTGAAGAATTTTAATCATGGCTACTCCGGAGCAAAACATATTAAACATGAAAGAAAAAAACTAATACAATTAAAATGTCAGTCCATTGGCAAAAAAAAAAAAGAAAAGAAAAGAAAAGAAAAGAAAAAGGAACAAACAATTGGTAAACACAATAATTTGAAGGGTTCTCAAACGCATTATGCCAAATGAAGGAAGTCAGACTCAAAAGTCTGTATACTGTATGATTCCATCATATGATCTAGAAAAGACAAAGCGACAGAGACAGAGTCTGGCATTGCCAGGAGATGGGAGTCGTGAGAGAGCGTGGCTGCAAAGGAGAAGAACAGGGAGTTTTGGTGCTGGTTACATGGCACTGTGCATTTGCCAAAACTTAAGAGAACTGTATACCCCAAAAGTCCGTGTCGCTCTGTATAAATTCGTAAATGTTTTGAGATTTTGTCCAATCGTGAAAAGCACTGATTTCCTAAAATTGTGTAATAAAAACAGGTAATATATATTGACTGCTTCCTATATTGTCAGGTATTGTGTATGGGTTATCTCAATGTAATTTGAAAGGAATCAGATGCAATGTTTACAGAATCCTTGTATCCTTAATTGTAAAACCATACTTGGTTTTCATCCTTTTGTCTTTTAAATAGTTAATGTTTTTTGAAGTATATTTCAAGCAAATTTTTGAAATATTATTTCAAACAAAAGGAGGAATTACTATACTGTATGTATGCTGTATTTTTGTTTCCTCTTCATTTATTTGCTTTAATATTTTAATAATGATATTACCTATTTTTCTTCATTTTCCGTGTTGTTATTGTAAATCATTAAAGACACTGAGTCCTTTTTTTTTGCCTCAATATAGATTTTTCTAATGTGATTGTTCTCCCCAGTGACTTAGTAAAATAACCCATCTACTTGAAAGCTAAATCATAAATATTTCATCTTTCTTTTAGAATGATCACCATGCTTTAGAAACGTTTTATACTTGTCTGGCACTTTTTTAACATAAACTTCCTAAAAGCCAGATTCATTCTCTTCCTGTCTTCTCATCCTAAAGAGATTGCCCCAACTTTGATGTGTAACTTAAAACAGTTTGTGCAGATTGTCTGAGACATGTCTAAGAGAGACCTCTAGCTTGCTGTATGAATTAAATTTCTTCCCCTTAGAAGAAAAATAAATGTTTACACTTAAGGGCAGAGTATAAACAGATCCAGAACGATTACATTTAGCCTCACAGATTTGGCTTTGTAGTTAGCATTAGAACCCAGTGGGTTGGTTTTTGTGTCTTTCCTTATGTTGGAAATATTTTGTCTTAGCACTGGGATATTCTTGCATTTGGAATAGTCAACTGCCCTACAACATGGGATTGACTCTAAAATTAATTTTTTCCTTGTGATTATAAATTAAGAACAGAAAAATGTGGGCCTTAGATTCCTGGGATCAAGTTCTGACTTATTTCCTTATAAACACTGTAAATATACACAGAGTAATATTGACCCAAGGGCCTGTTGAGTCCGTGTTTGGCACAGAGCCAGCGGAGTGCATGGGAAATTGTCACAGATGGCAGAGTGGAATGAGGGGCAGTCTCAGAACAGGTCAAGGGTGTTCCTTCAGTCACATCGTGTCAGTGGTGGTCTGCTGCAATTAGGAAAGTTTTGGGAACCGGAAGATGACATTTGCTGCATTATTTTATAAAGGAAATATTCAGAGAGGAAGTGAAGTGGAGTAAGGTGGCAGAGGCTGTTTTATAGATGGTAGTTTTGTGGCATCGTCATCGTATGGCATCTGATTTTGTTCTGTTTTCTGTCTCAGGGCATAGAATGGACACATATTGACTACTTCAATAATGCTATCATTTGTGACCTGATAGAAAATGTGAGTATCAGATACAACTTTCTAAAAACATTCGTAGTAAGAATTTACTGCTTACAAAAGACCCTCACTGTCTTAGCGTCTTCACAGTTTTGACACTTTTGAGAGCTATGGAGTTCTGGAGAACTTTATTGTCGCCAGAAGGGATCATACACAGTTCTCATACACACATGAACAGCTGGACGTTTTAGTACTTGGTTAGGATTTCCTGTGCTCATCCTGTGGCCTCGTCACAGAGCCCTTTCAGGATGTCAAGATGCCTTAGACGCATCATTCTTTTCTGTGTACTGGGAATATGAGCACTGGTCAGAGGAGGCTCTGAAAAGGTTTTCGCCAAATCCAACATCCATCTCATTTCCAAAATTCTAGTAACTTCTTCATATAGTGTTCAGTAGTTATTACCAAGAAGATAATTGTTGGTGAGAATGTGAAGAAAAAGGAACCTCTGTACACTCCTGGTGGGAATGTAAATTAGTGCAGCCATAAGAGAAGATAGTATGGAGGTTCCTCAAAAACTTAAAACTAGAACTACCATATGATCCAGCAATTCCACTTTTGGAGTAGGTCCAAGGGAAACGGAATCAGGATCTCGGAGATAGATTTACTCCCATGTTAATTGCAGTATTGTTCACAATAGCCAAGATATGGAAATAGCCTAAGTGTCTGCCTATGGATGAATGGATAAAGAAGATGTGTGTATATACAATGGCATGTTATTCAACCATGAGAAAGAAGGAAATCCTGTCATTTGCGACAACACAGATGGACCTTGAGGGCATTACACTAAGTGAAATAAGTTAGTTGAAGAAAAACAAATGCATGACATCATTTATATGTAGACTCTAAAAAAGCCAAAGCAACTGAAGATAATGGTGGTTGCTAGGGGCTGGGGGTGAGGGAAATGGGGAGATGTCAGTTAGAGGGTGTAGACTTTCTAGTTACAAGATGAATAAGTTCTAGAGATGTAATGGATAGCATGGTAATTACAGTTAACAATGCCTTATTATATATTTGAAAAGAGTTAAGAGGGTATATCTTAAATGTTCTTGTCACAAAAAAAAATGGTAATTATGTGATATGATAGAGCTGTTAACTAAGGTTATGGTGGTAATAATTTTTGCAGTATGGAAGGGTACCAAATTATCACCCTGTACACCTTAAGCTGACATAGTGTTATATGTCAGTTATATCTCAGTAAAGCTGGAAAAAAATTTTTTTTAAGTAAATAAAGAATAACAAAGAAACATCCCCTTCAAGTTAAGATAAAGGAAGATGAAGGGAGCTGGGAGTCATGGGAGCTGAGTTCAGTAGGACCCCAAGAGTGGCTGCAGTATAGACTGAGCCTTGGTTCAGAGAACCTGTACGGCGGCGGTTGGGGGGGTGGGGGTCTTGTGTGTGACTTTGCAGGTGGCCAAGAGCCACGGGATTTTTCAGGTGACCAGATTTGTCTGCATATATGTGAAAAGGCTTTTAAAGTCCGAAAAATTACTAGATATGTCTTAGATTTCAAAAGGTTACTGAATATTTTGTTTTTACACCATAGTTTGTAGTTTATTTAAATGAATTCATTGCAGGAAGATTGACTTGTATGTGAAAACCTGGAAAGTCTTGTTTTATGCTTAGGATTACTCACACTCCTAGCCTCGATAACAAAGTTATTTGAAACAGTGCATAAACTTTATTATCCTACAGTGTTTTTAGCTGTCAGTGGTAGGTGAGTGCTGTGTTTCAGGAATAGAATCACAGACTACATGTCCCAACAAATGCCTTTCATAAGACCTTTTGGAAATTATGTTATTAGCCAATGATCTCTCAGTTTTCAAGATATTCCTGAAAGTTGCACCTTTAATTAAATTGAATATGCTGAAGCGTTACTGTTTTTCTATTAATGAATAAACTTTGTTTTGAAAAATCTGAACAGCATTGGAGTGCGAACACTAATGTTCCATGTTAAGCAGTTCAGAACTCTCACATCCAGGAAATCAGTATATTGACTGGAAAGCTTTCCTGGTAAATTTTGTGCAACCCAAATTGTGGGAACTCGATTTTCAGAAGTCATGACTAGCACATTTTCCTTCATAAATAATAACCTTGAACTTAATTCTTTCCCTTCAAGAAGGAAAAAAAGAGAAAACAGTGTTCATACACTTAGTTTAATTAGATTATCTCGGCCCCAAGTGCCCTTGCCTATATGATTGAAGAAACTCATGTTCACATAGGAGCCTGGGTACATAAAGGAAATGTTTCCTTCCAGCGTTACCTAATTGTAATATTTACCCTGGGGCTGTTATGAACATACTTGATTCCTGAGAGTCCACACTTCCCCTGGGTTTGGTCAGAGGATATCATGGCCTTGTGAGAAGAAGGAGAGAGGAACCCGGAGCTCTGGCCTGCTGGATGTGGGTGGGGCTGATGTTCAGTGGGGTGGATTGTTCTCTTTGGAATGGAGACTTGAGCCCGTAGGGTCAATCCAAGGAACAGTGGCCTTTATTTAGCAAAGTAGAAGATTCCTGATTTTTTATTCCTTTTAACTGGGCTGACCGCTCTTGGGATAAATATGATCATAGGGTCTGAATACATAACAAATTCTCACTCATGTTCAACATCCATTTTGAAATTTTATGTGGAACATGAATTTTATTCTAAACAGATACTCTTGAAACACAGCTTGATTGCATTGATCCCGAATCACATCTTTTTTTTTCTTTTACTACAAAATAAACCGTATTTTGAACACATGAACAACTTGAAAACATCTGAAACCAATTTCCTTCCCAAGCTATGAATCAAATAATGGCCCTAGAAGACTGTGCTTTGTGATTTATGACCACATGTTGTAGAGACAGCACTGTCACATGAGTTTCTGATGTTTAGATTTGTGTTTGAATGTGTTTTGAATATGAGGTCTGACTTGCATTTTTCGAACAATGTGAGTTTCAGTTATCAGGCCGCTGAGGTAGCCGAGGTGACTCCTAGGTCCTGTTCTGAGGGGAGGAAGGGAGTGGGAGAGGGCGAATGATACAGACCCCTCCTCCCCAACATGCACACACACCTGGGACACTGTGGAAGGGGACCGATTTCTGTGGCTTTTTGTTACTTGTTTTGCTTCTCGACTTCTTGTTGTAACTGAATGGAATTTTCTCGTGACTAAGTTTTTTAATTGTGTTTGACGGTGTAATTAGGAATCATTATGAAAACAATACAGTGAGGAAGGAAGGAAACCTTCTTGCTTCCTTTCTCGCAGAACACAAATGGAATCCTGGCCATGCTGGACGAGGAGTGCCTGAGGCCCGGCACCGTCACTGACGAGACCTTCTTGGAGAAGCTCAACCAAGTGTGTGCCACCCACCAGCACTTTGAGAGCCGGATGAGCAAGAGCTCTCGGTTTCTCAATGACACATCCCTGCCTCATAGCTGTTTCAGAATTCAGCACTATGCCGGCAAGGTACGAGGGAGCGCTCCCCCCCCCCCGAGGTGGCCGCCCCTCAGAGGTGGCATTCTGACCAGTGCCAACTTGTGAGGAGCAGTTGAGTTGCTACAATAGCAGAAGCAGTGAATGTTCAGTAGAAGTAGAACCTGGGTCGTGTGGAGCAAAATCTTACTGAGAGCTGAGAGGAAAGCCAGCGGACTTCATGAGAGAGTTTGAATGTAGTTTAAGTCAATTTAGTTGTTGCTGAGCTCTGAGTGATCCTCTAAAAATAGATCTGCCAACACTAATAAAAGGATTGGTGATAGTAAAAGTTAGGAGACACGAAAGACCTGCCTATAAGGTTTTACAGGCACAGATCATTTATTTAGCAAATATTATGAATTCTTGGAATGAGGTTTTGAAACAACAGTAGGGAAAATACCAACTTAAAAAAAACAATATTCATTTGCTTATGTTTGAGAGAATTTTATGCCATCTAAGATATACATAACATATAAATATGTTAAAACAAGATATATAAATATGTTAAAAACAAATTTGAGCGTAGTTTAATTTTCAGAGTCCTGAAAAAGTATTGATTGACATTAATACCTCCTTTCTTCTAAATACAATTGCAAATCTCAAAGAGGAAAACATTCTCGATTGTATATCTAGGAGAAATCAAGTATATAGTATCTGAATTACTGTTAATTTCAGGCGGTTGGGACTTGATACCTCTTTATTATTTTCGGTAGCTTATGTTACTAAAAGATACTTTTCTGGCCAGTTTTTCTGCTCACTTAGGATGTCTGAAAATATCAGTGCTATCTCTATTTTCTCCTATCTACTTAAGACTAGAATTGGCATATGTGAACCAAAAAAACAACAAAAAAAGTAAAACCTCAAAAATGTGCTCAAACACCAAAAAAGCCTAAAATCCTTTGAAAATGTTATGATAGCATTTTGGAGTTTATTCTTGCAAATCCTGAAGGGTAATACAATTTATTTTGAACTCTTCTATGATTTAGACAGATGGAATTTAAACTTGGAAGCTAATTCGGTGGTAGGAGTGTGACTAATGTGTCGGGGGTTTTTTGATGGAGAAAGAGGAGGCTGCAATGGAGATAATCTTGGGATATTTTTAATATTTGTATGACGTTCTGGAGTGCAGTTGATCAGCTGTGGAGTCTCCTGTGCTGCCCGTAGGTGCTGTACCAGGTGGAAGGATTTGTGGACAAAAACAATGACCTTCTGTATCGAGACCTGTCCCAAGCCATGTGGAAGGCCAGCCACACCCTTATCAAGTCTTTGTTCCCGGAAGGGAACCCCGCCAAGATCAACCTGAAAAGGCCTCCTACAGCCGGCTCTCAGTTCAAGGCATCCGTGGCCACGCTGATGAAAAACCTGCAGACCAAGAATCCAAACTACATTAGGTATTTCTGGCACATAAAATTCGTTGACAAGTTCATTATGAAGGCACTTTCATGGAAGATCATTTTCCTGTTTGCCTAAATCTGAGAATAGTCCCAGCAGAGGATAACTGAAGCTCTTACACGTTGAATAACGTGGTGTCTCGGGTTTACTTAGCAAATACTCCAGTCCCCTTTCCCTGTCTTCAAATAAGAAATTTCAAAATGGGGGAAGAAGTGCGGTGGGGGATGGGAATAGACAGTTAATGAAATTGCGTTTTTGGCACGTAGGGTTCTTAACCCTTTGTATCTTTTTTTTGTTTAATGACAAATTCAGAAGTGTATACTTTTTTTCTGGTAAAGGTTTTGCATAAAACTCTTGATTGGATTCATGTTGGATTCTTGTTACAGTAACTTAGAATGCAGCATTAAAGCAAGTGGGGCTTTAGTTAGAACTTTGGTGTTCGAAAATACGTGCCTCTTTCTTTCCTAGGAGACTCGTAGATTTGAAGAAAGGAATGACTCCCAAGATAAGCTTACGTTTTTCAAAGCAACAGAAAGATTTCCTTAAGAAGCATCCGGTCTCTTTTTCTTTTTCTGGGCATCTTAGATCTCAAGATTCAGTAAAAACCAATTAGGATTAGAGTTCCCCATGTGTGTATTTGGTGAGCTAGACAATAGGAGATGCGTGTCTAACAGGTCAGATTTCATATAGTGCACACACACCTTCCATAATTGCCTTTGAAAGTTCAGTTGTGAGGAAACTGGCATGGAGAACATTTTTGTGTCTGGCTCGTTTGCCAAATATTTATATTAGTAACAAATATAAAGAGTCAGAATCCCCTGGTTCGATTGCATATATTAAGTAAAGATCCTAGTTTCAAAAAAGAAAAAAAAAATCCCAGGAAACTATCTGTGGTCAGTTGCTTTTGTAATTCTCAACTAAGTGGACTTTAAAAAAAAATTATTACTTAATAATAATTTACATAAGCCAGTATGCACAGATCCTAGGTGAACAGCTGACTTACTTTGTCACCATTGTATACATACACTTTGACAACCACCACCCTGGTCTAGATATAGAACATTCTGTCACCCCAGGATTGTACCTTCATTCCCCCTCCCTTTCCGTGGTTTTAACCTATATCTAAGAAGTCTTAGTAAACTACAAGTTTGTGAATTATATCATATTTTTTTCCTAGAGTCTTCATAGTTTCAGATTTCATATTAAGGTCCATATTTTTCCATATAGATAACCTGTTGCTCTTGCATCATATATTGAAAAGAAAAATCTCTTGTTTTTTTATTCAGTTATCTTGATGTCTTTATCGAAAGTCCATTGAAAGCACATGTAAGAGTCTAGGTCTAAATTTACTAGCCTGTTCCATTGATCTGGTTGTCTATTTTTTTTTTTAATGTTTATTTATTTTTGAGAGAGAGACACACAGAATCTGAAACAGGCTCCAGGCTCTGGGCTGTGAGCACATAGCCCAACATGGGCTCGAACCCACAAACTGTGAGATCATGACCTGAGCCGAAGTTGGACGCCTAACCGACTGAGCCACGCAGACGCCCCCTGGTTGTCTATTTTTAAGCCAAAGAGTGGACATTATTTTTGTAAATGTAGAAGGAGAAGCATAAAAACACTGAGGTCATGAGATTTAATTGTTCACGTATTATGTAATGTGTAGAATTTATCTAGCAATAGTGGGTAGGCAGATGTAACCATAAATGTTTAGCAGTATATTAATGAAGATACAGAGATTGCTTCCATAAGATCTAAACATAACAATGGCTTAAACAAGATTGTCATTTATTTCCTATGTAACTTCTGAGTATAAGGATCCCAGGGCTGATACAATGTCTTCTGTCTTGTGGCTCTGTGGTTCCCAGGGTGTTTCCCTCATCATATTGTCAAAGATGGCTCTCCACCATGGCTGCATTCCCAGCCAGCAGTTGGCAGAAGAACAAGGGGAGTGCAAGTCCCTTCCTTTTAAGGCCATGTATTAATTCTGCTATGATCCTAGTGGCCAGAGTTTTGATCACATGGCAACACCTGGTTGCAACAGAGGCTAGGAAATGTTGTCTTTCTTTGGGCAGCAAAATGTCTTGTTAAAAAGGGAGAGGGGCATCTGCGCAACTCAGTCAGTTAGGCATCTGACCTCGGCTCAGGTCATGATCTCACATTTCACAGGTTTGAGCCCACATCAGGCTCTGTGCTGACAGCTCAGAGCCTGGAGCCTTCTTTGGATTCTGTGCCTCCCTCTCTCTCTGCACCTCCCCTGCTTGCTCGTGCTCTCTCTCTCTCTCTCTCCCCCTTTCTCAAAAATAAATAAACATTAAAAACATTTTTTTAAGAAGGGAAATAACAGGGTTATAGGGAGACAGCAGTGTTTTTAATAGTGTCATTGAAGTATATAATATACAAACAATATAGACATACAATATAGTAAAGTGTTTGAATCTTAATTGTACATATATAAACTTAAGTTTTACATATGAATACACCTGTATAATCCTATCTGGACCCAGATATAAAACATTTCCATCATCCCAGAGGATCCCCTTATGCCCCTTCCCTGTTGATCTGTACCCCTAGCTCTCCCCAGAGGTAACAGCAATACTGATTTCTAACCAGAGATTTGTTTTTCTCGAGCTTCACTAAAAAAAAAAATGTACTCTTGTATGTTAAACTTATTTCAATCAACAAAATGTCAGGGATAACTCATCAATGTTATTGTGTGGATTAGCATTTTATTCTTTTTAACTCACATGTATGTCACATATTTTATTTTGAGGTTTCTGTAAAATGATTTGAAATCATTTCAAAAGAAATGACTAGGTTTCCAAAGAATAATAAATTATCTCAGCACTAAATAATCATATACTAGACTCTGTAAAACACAGACAGATATATCCATAAGAGACAGAGTTTAAAACCTAAAATCTTTGTAATCTTTTAGGTGCATCAAACCAAACGATAAAAAAGCCGCACACATCTTCAACGAGGCTCTAGTATGTCATCAGATCAGGTACCTGGGTCTTTTGGAGAATGTCCGAGTCAGGAGGGCAGGCTATGCCTTCAGGCAGGCCTACGAACCTTGCCTAGAGAGATACAAAATGCTTTGTAAACAAACATGGCCTCACTGGAAAGGACCAGCAAGGTGAGAAATTCATTGATTACATTTAATAATGAAGTTTTAAAGCATACAAATAACATGCAGTTTTCTTCACATGCTGTTAGTAAAACAGAATTCTGTGGAAAGTTGGATGTAACCTCTGTATTGGACCCTCTTCTGTCAGGATACCATTTTGTATTAGCGATCGATTATAGAGGTCTCGATGGTAAGGTCTGGGCAGGGCTTATCCAATCCGTGAATTTTAAAAATATGCTGTGGCACATTAATAGGAGGGGATTTGTAATCGCTAAGTATATTTGTGTAAAATCATAAAAAGATGGGAGTTAGAGGTATCTTGGATCAGTCCTCTCAACTTTTCAGTTTTTTTCTCTGGGGACTTAACCCCAGAGACAGACAATGGGTTGGGGTGAGCCCAGTTGCACTAGGGCTGCACCCATGGCGAAATCAGTACAGGAGCAGATTGGACTCAGAGGGTCAACGTTATTGCTGTTAAAGTGGGATTGGAGAATATGGCAGAGTCTGGGCTACGCAGCTTTCAGCTTATCTTCCCTGCATTGTACGAGCCCTCCAGTCCCAGACAGCACGCTGGACCACTGCGGGCCCATCCACGGGGCAGCCCCCAGGAGCGCTCCATGTGCAAAGAGAACATGGTGCTGGCGGGGGGCTGTTGCAGAAGATAAAGTGGGCTTTGCCTGTCCAGTGGTCTTTGTTCTGCTCTCACCAGTCAGAGAAGTTGCCCCTTCTCTGTAGGTCATTGAAGCTCTCCCAACTGCCCCAGGAAGGCCAACGCGCCTGTTTTATGGGCCTGTGCAGGGACTAGGGATTTGATTTCACTGTACTGGTATTGCCTCCACATTCTCACTGGACTAGCCTTTAATAAGAATATCAATAACATTAGACACTCACCTTTTATTATAAGGAGATGAACTCCAGACATATGATGTGGTCTCTGCTACCCAATTCAATACCCCGATGATGTAGGATGTGGGCACTGTTTGTTCCCACTGCTAATTTCCAGGTCAGAACATGTTCACTTCCTGCCTGGCACCTAGGCCGTAAGTTGGTGGGATGAAGGTCAGTTAAAGATTGATGTTGAAACCAGGGTCTAGGATGAAGTCTGAGCCAAGTTCAGGCAGCCCCCACTCCCACCCCATAAGGCCTATGCTTCATTACACCCCATTGGTCTGGCACTTAGCACTCTCTTTTTGGGTCCTGCCCATGCTGTGAGGCACAGGCACAGTATTAAAAATGTTTTGTAGAATTAACTGAGTGGGTTCAAAATAGATGTGAATTTCTTACACACCCTCTGGGTTCTGGTTGGTGCTTTGTGGTGGGTATATCTGATACAAAGATTACCTCTGCTAATGAAATCAAGATACTGGTTTTAATGCCATATTTTCTTAGACTGCACAGTTCTGAACCCAAATTTACTTTTTTAGTGTTACTGGATTTGGTTTAATTTGTGGAATTCAGTCTGAAGATTCTTTGATAGAAGGCTGCTTACTAAAAGACCAATTATACTTGGAAATGAAGCTATTTTTTAATACCACTGCAAACCTGATACTGTGATTTCAGAGAAGATAACCTCTTTCTGTAACTCAGAAAGCTCACTATTTTATTTTTATAGGGCTGGCGTGGAGGTTCTGTTTAATGAGTTAGAGATTCCTATGGAAGAGTACTCCTTTGGTAGATCAAAGATATTCATCCGGAACCCAAGAACCGTATGTAACCAACACCTTTACAGTCTGAACTTATGTTATAATCATATAGGCAAGTTCTTAAAGGGTATTTAACTTCATAACATTACCTGAGATGCTGCCGAGAGTGCCTCATTCTTGTTCTTTCTGCAAATGTCCAAGGGGATGGGTGAATAGGAGGCAATGGAAGCACATGTGTATTTTTTTTATGAAACATCAAAATCTTTGAACTGACAAATCATACACTTCCTGAATCTTAAAGGAACTGTTGTTACAAAATAAAACCTTCCTAATTCCTAGGAATTGGAGGTCAGTTCAGTCTGTATTTATAATATCTGAATTATGCCATAATTTTAGGAAAGACAGCCCTATTATTTGAGGTACATGAAAGCACTCAGATTAAAAAATATAAGGTGAAAAGATCACTTAAAATGCTGCTTAGGAACTCTAAGGGAGCATTTTTTATAAATGAATATAGACTAGCATGAACTATAACTAGTACAGCCGTGTTTTCGGTACTTTGGAAATTTGGAGAATCTAGAAGAATGTTTGAACTGTTAAACAGAGACACCTTATCAGCACCTTCCTGCCCTTAACAGTTGCATTATCCTGGATAGTGTGAAGGTAAATCTAAGTGCCCAGTTTGGCCCTTCTCTGATTTGTCATAAATCCTAAATCACCTTAAGCTAAATAGTAATCTTGTATGAATTCATCAAAAGAGTTTTCTCTGGGTTATTACCCATATCATCCATAACCAAGACAGTTACTCTTTTTTTTTTTTTTCAAATGTGGTTGACTCTAACATCATGACATTTTTCCGCCTGGGGATATCTTTCGTGTATGTCATAAGGTTTTGGTCAATTTTTGATAAATCCATCCATTATTTCTTATTAGTTATTCAAGCTGGAAGACCTGAGGAAGCAGCGTCTTGAGGACTTGGCCACTCTCATTCAGAAGATTTATCGGGGGTGGAAATGTCGCACACACTTCCTGCTAATGAGAAAAAGCCAAATCGTGATAGCTGCCTGGTATAGGAGATACGCGGTAAGAGCCTGCAACCTCTTACTCTGTAAGGATGATGCTCATTTCCAAAGATTTGTTACGTACTTAACTATGTCTGTAAGTGTTCCACATTTAGTCCTCCCAGCAACCTCATAAACTGAGTGCTCTTGTGGTACCTTTATTGAAGGTGCAAAAGCTAAGGCATGAGCCTTGAGTAACTTGCCTGTGGTCACACAGCTGCAAAGTGGCAGTGATGAGGTTTGAATCCAGGCCTGCTTCAAAGCTCAAGTTTAGTGTATCACACTGCCTTGCAGTGATCTAGGTCCATGTCGTGGGAAATCTAAATCTTGAATTTGCTCATCGGATTAGAAGAGACAGTGTCATTTAACCCTCTTCATGGGGTAGGTTCAGTTTTCCAAAACAATTGGCTGTTTTCCATGTATTGTAGCAGCACTGAAAATGGCTTAATTCCAGAATACGGATGCCACATTTTAGTAGAATTCTAGACGTGGTGAAAGGATTGGATTTCCTTTAGTCCTCAGATAGCTGGTCCTATTAACTATGAGAAAAGACTCAAAAATAAAGTATATTTAGTTAATTAACATGGAATTTCTTTGGGGAATTTTGTTTCTCACTTGATTATAAATGTTTCGTTGGAGGCATCACAGGTTTGAGGGAAATCGAAGGTCTGCCTTTAGGCTAGTTTAACCTTGGGCTGTGTTCTCACAAGTGAATGTTATGATAACACTACTTCCAAATGCTTTTTCATTCTGTGCCTCTTCTCTAGAGAATCGGAAGATGAATTGAATTTGCAATCACATCTCGTTTAGGATACTCTCTTTTTCTGCTACGGGAAAGTTTTACTGTGAGGCAGTATATAATCAGGATGTAGTTTTGCTGACCTATTCTCATGTAATACATTTTCGTGCAGTATGTCCAAGTTTGAGAAATTAATGAAATATTTAAATGACTGAGCCAAAGGAGAAAACTGCTTGAGCTTTACGAGAGTATCTTTAAAGTTGCCTCGTCTGGTCGAAAGGGTACAACCAATAGTAAAGCTGTTCACGTATGCGATTCATTCATATATATCTGCAGAGGCACAGAGGACTGTTGTCACCAACCTGGCTGTGGTGGGTTCTTTTCTGTGCACGTAGCAATGGCACTGAACCTGCGGATTCGTAATGCTCTGCTTTATATTTGCCTGTGAAAGGAGGGACCGACAAATAGCCAGTCCTCGGGGAATCCTTTTTATCATTTCTTATTTGGAGATCATTAAGAAAATCCAAGTTTGGAAGTATAGTGAATTCATCTCTCTTGAATTCTGCAAATGCTTTTGGAATACCTACTCTGCCAGGCTCTGGGGATAGCAGTGTGCACAGAATTAATGCCTGACCTCATAGAGTTCATCCCTAGTGAGGGGCAATATGCATGTAAGCAAGTAAATAATCAGAGCAATTACAGATTGTAGTCAGTGCTGGGAAGGAAACAGATTACTGAGATAATGAATAGTGAGGAGAGAAGGATATAAATTTGGATAGTATGGTCAAGGAATACCTTCTGGAAGGGGTCATTTCATCAGAAGGATGAGAAGAAACAAAGCAATGAACCAAGAAAGTAGGTGCTATTTTACCTTCCCTCCCTATATGGAACTTTTATGTCTCCAGATGACAAAAGGAGACACCATATAATGTATCATTAAATCAGGATGGTGAGAGTGACAACTAATATTAATTGGGAGAATAGAAACAAACAATAGACCAGCTTTTAGAGAAGGTATCAGTTTCGCTCTAGTGTTAGTTACATCTGTTTTAGAACTTGAACTAAATATCTCACCCAGTTAACTACATGTTATCCAAGCTAGTGATTAAACTCAACCTTTTTTCTCAACCAAATAACTCAGAGATTTTCTGAATGCCCATTTTCAGTTGCTGATTATTTTAAAGTCTATATTGTCATATTTGATAGCTCTATGAGACAAATTTTATTTAGGTTTATTTTTGAGAGAGAGAGAGAGTGCGCGTGAGCGAGCATGAGTATGGGAGGGGTGGGAGAGACTGGGGGACAGAAGATCCAAAGCAGGCTCTGTGCTGACAGCAACAAGCCTGACGTGGGGTTTCATCTCACAAACCATGAGATCATGAGCTGAGCTGAAGTCAGTCGCTCAGCTGACCAAGCCACCCAGGTGCCCCTCTCTGAGATGAATTTTAAAGTAAAATAGAGTTATTTTCAAGCCATTTAGGAATTTCAGAAGAAAACATCGAGGTATCAAATGCATGGCAGAAGTGACGGTCAGATATTGTAGGTATAGTTTGTTCTACAGCCATGGAATATTACTCTGTGAGGAATCTTGGAGAGGTTCTAGCTCCTCATTTGACAGAGGAGGTAGTGACTTGTCCAAGGTTCCAGGGTTCTCTTTGTCTTTCTGTGTGGCGTTCTCTTTTGTTCTGCTGCCCACGTGTCGATACGATCGCTCTTTTTCCTCTGAGCTTCCCAAACGTAGCCTAGGGTGCTGGAAGGCATGTCTCCCACCTCAGGAAAGGGAGCTGAGCAATCTAGCATTTCCAGAGTGAAAGAGACACAGCATGACTTCATGACTTGGTTAGAAAAGCTGTGAAATTTCATCACAGATGCCCACGGGCTGGTGAATATTCCACACTAAATACAGTACAAGCTCACTTTTCTAGGGATAGTATTCCAGTGGCCTCTACTCTTCCGAGTAGGAGTAAAAAGGGCCTTTGGGCATTGATCTTGCCGTGCCCACATTTGGCCGGGTGCCTTCTGCGTGGCGCCTCACTGGGTTTTCCTTAACCTTCCCCACCTAGAAGTAACTTTGGCTGTAACTCAGCTTACTTGGTGCTCACTTGACTCTCCCAGGAAATGGTTTCTATTTCACATTGCTGATTGGTATCCAGTGCAAGTCGTTGGGTACAGGAATGGAGTTGGGAGTCACATGTGTAGCCTCACAGTTCTATTAAAGTGATACTCATTTAATTATATTTAGCATCCTTGAAGCATACTCTGGATTAACTGTAATAATTTTGGATTGTTCTATATTTTGGTTTCTTTACATACTGGTTCCCAGAAGGAATATGGGGGATCGGGGTTAATTGCACTAAGTGAGCAAGTACTGTCTCTCCACCCTTGCAGTACAGAGATTACGGATGTGTAAACAGAACTGTTAACATCTCTCCCTTTTGTCCTACAGCAACAGAAGAGGTATCAACAGATAAAGAGTTCTGCCCTGGTAATTCAGTCTTACATCCGGGGTTGGAAGGTGAGTTGAAAAGAAGTGAGCCTTATTTATTGGGGGTTTTCAGGTTCTTCACAAAGGATGATGATGTCTTTAAGGTCACTCTGCAGGGGGCAGCTCCTCCTCTCCCGCCTACCCTGTAAACACTCAGATGGGAAGAATAAATATTATGGGCTACACTGGGGCCCTCGTCACCATGTCTTGGCTGCATCCTTCTAACTGGCTCTCTTCTCAAGAGCTTTGTTCTCTAAGCAGGAAGTCTTGAAATAATACCGTACATGAGTTCAGTATTCTCTTGCCCCCTGTTTGCAAGGGAAGTGCTAGTGCAGAGACTGTCTCTCAGCACTGTTGCCTCCGCACCTGTGCGTCCTGCCCGGCCCAGCTCCTTCCTTAACTTCCTGGTTAAGTTAAGCTGCCCCGTCAGGCTCAAAACATCCTGACTCCGGCCATTCTAGTGGGGATCACAGTGCACCCATCACCCAGTTCCAGAACCTTCTTGCAAGGCTTGGTTCGGGGGTCAGCAATCTACAGCCTATGCCTGTTTTGTACAGCCCGAGAGCAAAGAATGGCTTTTGTATTCTTAAAGCATTGTTTAAAACAACAGAGGGAAGAACTTGTGGTGACATGTAAAAATTATATGGAATGCGAATTTCATATAAATACGTATACAGATATAAAGTATATATATGAATGTATACACAAATATAAACACAAAGTTCATATAAAGTTTTATTGGTATAAAACCTTGCTCATTTATTTACATCTTGTGTGTAAATACATCTTGTGTGTTAGCGCTGTGACAGCAGAGTTGAGTAACTGTAATAGAGACATATAACCTGGAAAGCCACAAGTACCGTCTGGCCTTCTGCAGAAAGTTTACTGACCCGTGCTCTAGGTCAAAGATCCTTCAGGGCCTATTCTGAGATTTTTGGGAGGTTTCCTATTGGGAGATTTTTGTGGGGTGGCTAGATTTTTGTGGGGTGGCTAGATCCAGAGGAGCAACTTCAAGACAGTTCCCAGGCCCAGAACCCCTTCAAAGTATAGAGCCCTGGCCAGGAGTCCAGTAGCATCGATCGACCTTTGTCTAGGCCCATGGGACAGTTTGGTAGCTGTCCCATAGCAAATGCCAAAATACAAGTGCAAGCACATTGAGTAAGTGAAATGATCACCCGCAAGTCCTTCAAGTCCTTCTCTGACCTTATTCCTGGGTCATGGGTCCATGACTCTAGTCTCGAGCCTTCAGACACTCAGAGCCCACCTCCCAACCACATGTCCTCCCGGGCCCCATAAAATCACTTTCTGGTAACTACTGGGGAGAAGCCACTGGTTTTGGACTAATGAGATTTTTTTAGCAAATTTTGAAACCTCTCTTTTGAATACAAATTACAGCTACGGTGACACAGTATACAGCAATAATAAAAGCGATAAATGGATTTTGGAGCATTACCGGAGATCCTCCGACCACATTCCGAGAGCTCTTCCTTCCTCTGATGAGCACCAGCTTCTATTGCTCATGCTCACATTCCTTCATGCCCCGTGTTAGGGCACAGGAGGCCACTGTCTCTGAATGGGGCCACACTGTTGTGCTTCATGACATCTTTACTTACTACCTTCTCATAGTCCATCTAGGCCGAATAAGCAGTTTCTCCCTTTCCTTTCTTTAAACTATAGATTTTTTCGCTTGAGAGTGGATAGTATGACGGTCTCTGAAAGTATTTTTTTTCAGTCAGTATGGGATTTTACTTTTTGTTAACTTTCTGCTTTCCTGGGTGATTCTTCACCGTAGGCCCGAAAAATCCTGCGGGAACTGAAGCACCAAAAGCGCTGTGAGGAAGCAGCCACCACCATCGCGGCGTACTGGCACGGTACCCAGGTAGGCCTCACACTGCCCCCAGGAGGGCAGTGGGTTGGGAGTAATGCGTGGGTCAGAAAATGTTTCACTGGCTTAAGCTACTGAGCACGCATTTACCTGTCTCTCTCTCTCTCTGACATTTTGGTGTGGGGTGGTGGCACATGCTTTTGCGTTTGTTGTGTGATGGTTACCGGTGTCTTTCTCCTTCTCTCTCCTTTGGGAACCAGCAGTAACCTTTCCTGCCTTAAACTTTTCTGTAACTCCTTTTCAAATGCACCACAGGCGCGAAGGGAACTGAGCCGGCTGAAGGAGGAGGCTAGGAATAAACATGCTATTGCAGTTATTTGGGCTTACTGGCTTGGATCTAAGGTACTTGATACACACATCCCATTGCTCCATCCTGGAATCTGCAATAATCAGTTTGTATCTTTAGCATATCAGGGGATGAATGACTACAGTTAACAGTGGCTCACTCGGGTGCATGTCCTAGCAGCCGGATTGAATAAACCTGGATGTGTTAGTGTCAGTAGTGCACGTTAGGAACCCTGAGCATGTGTGGGCCAGAAAGACTAATTGCATATTAATGAGGCAGTAGTATAGTTGCTCTTAAAAAACAACAACAACAACTCTCAAGTAACATGCATGTTTAGTTTTTTTCCCCTCCTGCTTCCCTCCCCCCACTCCCAACATATACTGGCAGTTTCTAGAGGTATTTTTGTTTGGGGCGGGGGGGGCATGTTGGGGATGTGAAGAATTGGGGTTTAGGTGGTCTTCTGTGGCACGGTGACAGTAAGAAGACCTTTAACGCATGCCTTAAAACATATTAATCAATGAATGAAATTGTTTTTTAGGCTCACTGTGGCCGCCATTGATTATTATAAGCAAAATATTGTATGTGAAAAGAATGATCATTTGTGATTGAACAGAAAGCTGTGTTCATGCAAAGCTAGCTGTCATTGCCACTGAGGAATCCCAAGAATTTCAGCTTCAGCTGTTTGTGTTCGGAAACAAAGGCCTCCTGAAATACTCTCCCTAATCCCCAGGCAGAGTCGTGGGCTCTGTGAACATTTCACATACCCCAAGGGACGAGACTTTTAGATGTTTTTGTTAGTTAGAAAATGAAAGGTCATCTCTGCTAAAAATGTGTATTCCAGTTAGAAACGTAAATATCAATATAGTCCTATGTTTTTAAGTTTACCTTGTCAGCATCATAAGTCCATCTTGAGAGAAAAATGAGAAATGAGAAAAGACAACATTAGCCTGTATAAGGGTCCTAATTTGCCTGAAAAAACCTCACTAGAGCTGTTCATTTGTGTTCTCCCTTGAAAAATCTGTGAAGAACAGACTAGTTCCTTCAGTAAATGGAGGGAAATGTCAGAGCTGAGGCAGAGGGACTCTTAGACGGTCCTCTCTGGGGTTTCCCCACCCAGGTAGCTCATTTCCCAATCTGAGTATCAAATGTGGGGAAAAATCACTGTGTGTTTCATCTTTCAAAGTAGCATGCCTCAGACTGACGTTTCCCTAAAGATTAATTTTTAAACCTATAAGTCGTTTCACTTTTTATCTTGCTTCGGCATATTTCACTGTCTGAGGCCTTAGATCACGCTGAATTTTTATATGTGCTACTTCTAATTTGCTCATGGGAAAGAAACAGCCTTTATTCCTTCCACATTCTAAATGGTTGTTCTCAAGAGTTGTCTTTTTGTACGTCCAAACGAATGAACACAGGAATTCATAGCCTTTTAGCCCTGTGCACTGGCAGCAAAGGGGATCTGCTGCGGTCACTAGTGAGTGAGTGACTGCAGCAGACTTCCTTAGACTCACAGCTCTAAGGCTTGGATAAGGGGGAGAGAGTGTGTGGAGAAGTATAAGAAGGAGAGAGAACGGGGAGGGAGGAAAAAGGGGAAAACTGGAAGTAGGGGGCAGAGGCGTGGCTTACTTCTGGAACCACATAGATTGCCTTCCTCTGGAACAGAGGCTCAGAGCACTAAACACACGAGGGACTGCACCAGCCTTACACGGATTCTTAGGGTTTAAGTGATTATGCACTATTGCTCTATCATTCTGAAATCCTTATTCATAAGTTGGCTCTTCTGTTTGGTGGGTTTATCTTTTTCTGGTCATTTGTGCTGTCTGCATTGGGCCGTCTCTTTTATTTACTATCTAAAACATTCTAGGCTCGAAGGGAATTGAAACGCTTGAAGGAGGAGGCTAGGCGTAAGCATGCAGTCGCTGTCATTTGGGCTTACTGGCTTGGACTGAAGGTACTTCCCCACCCCTTCTTTCTGTCCCTGGTGAACTCAATGAAGCCTAGCACTTACTAACCCGGAGAAAATGATTGGTTATGCTTGCTTATGGTCTGCACAGTCTTTTACAATGTCACCTTGCCTAATTCCATTTCTTTTTGAGGACAAACTTGTGCACTAATGTTTTCTGATTTTATTGTGTATTTCTTTAAATAATAGGTTTAAAGCATCTAATAAGACACTTTGTGATCCAAGTCCTATTTTATGAGATCTTTATGAAGATGAAGGTTGTGTTTTGTTTTTTGTTTCTAGCTCATGAGACAGAGTTACAGTCATTGAGCTAAAAGCTGACCCATGGTCTACAGTGGCCAGCCAGGGGATATCTGGCTTTTGTTTCCCTTTGTCTGGCTGTTCTGCCCCAACGATGGCTCCTGGAGCAGAGCCTTCGGCAAAGTGACTGCCATTCTGATTGTTAGCTTAGAAACCAAAGGATTTTGCAGGAATGTATAGACTTTGGCAAATAAGACCAGCAGTTAAAGAGAACTTTAGATTCAAATGCCTTTTAATGTAGGGCAGGGTTTACTTCCAAGTGGTACTTACTACATTAGGCACGATGCACGTAAGTAAACATGACTGAGCCCCAGAAGCAACTTTCTGCCCTTGAGAACAACTTTTGGGTAGTGTAAAAGTTTTGTCTTCCTATTATCCAATAACTCATCACTATAGAGTACCATCCATATTGTCTTTGAGGATAATTAGGCCCCTCTTTGACACTATTCTTCATTATTTTTGCTATAATATAACAGTTCATCTTTTTCTAAATATTTAAATACCTGGATGGTATTTAGCCACTGACTCTGAATATCTGTACGTTCTGCTTTTGAATAATCTGCATTTCCCCCTGAAAATTTAGCCTATAAGCTTTTAGTAAATTAACCTTTTTGATTATGCTGAATATTCATCAAGTAATTTTTCAAGTACTTAAGAAGTAACTTAAATATGGATTTAAGATGTTCTGTTTCAGGAGTTCTAAACAAGTTCTAGAACTACTTTTTTTAAAGGATTTTATTTCCCATTTTATTCACTTGTTCTAATTTGCATTCAGATTTTCATAAAAAGAAGGAACCAAACATTGCATCAGGATTTTTACCCCGTATAATGTTATCTCCCAGCAGAATCACATTTATCTTTAGTTTCTGGGTTTAACTAAGTGTGTATGATTTCAGAAAATCCTTCCGTGTTAGGGGTGTACACTAGCAACCTATAAATCAAATTCGGTTTGTAGGTGAATGGTGTTGTAGCTGAAGTTAACTGGCCTTACTCTAGATGTAACTCTTTTTCCCCCCCAGTTTCTAATAAAACAAAAGTGTTTTAATATGTCACCATTATTAGTGTTCTGAAGTAAGATTAAACTTCTTTGAAGTCCAAGACTGTAATAATTTTGTGCTTGTTTTTTTAAAGAGTGATATTGACGAGAGTAGTAGTTTTGCCCTTTTAAGTGATTAGGTTCTTGTGGAATTGATTGCAAAGTTCAGTGGATCGTTTTTTGGACTGCTAGGGCCCCTGAGGGGAGCCCGTTTTATATGTCAGCATGTCACCAGGCCTTTTCCGTATATAGCTGTATTTCTGGAGAATATTTCAGGGGAAATATTCCTGTGAGTATTAAAAAGCATGTTGCAGTGAGCTCACTTTCAATGACATTCAACTAAATATAATAGGACTTCCAGTGTTTTTCTATGGATATGTTTACATGAAACCTCATTTTAACTTCTCTGCTTTCCTATGCTATTAAAATTCCAGGAGCCAATTAAAAGGTAACATTTTTCTTCTCCTTGTCCCTTCTAACTTTATTAGTTTGAGATTTGAAATGGTTATGAATATAGCAACTCCTTGGCTAAAAGAGAAACGATAATCAGTAACACAGAATATGAACAAAAGGAGGAACTGCCTATGTGGGTGGTATCTGGGAAAAAATGTTTTTTAAGTTTATACATTTATTTTCAAGAGCGAGAGAAAGAGTGGGCGGAGTAGAGCGAGAGGGAGAGAGAGAGAATCCCAAGCAGGCTCTCCACTCAAACTCATGAACTGCGAGATCATGACCTTAGCCAAAACCAAGGGTCTGACGCTTAACTGACTGAACCACCCAGGTGCCCCTGGGAAAATTTTTAAACCTCGATAATCCACAAGTGTAGAGAATGGGTGTGGTGCTCACATGCCCCATGGGACCAGGGAGGTCACAAGGATGAGGGAAGTAGCAGATGGAAGGTGGATAAGAAATGATGGGGCCCAGAGCAGTGTAGAGCATGCCTGTCTCGTAAAGGCAGCCATAGCTCCCGTGGCCCACTCATCCTTGCCATGTGCGAATGGGGCTCATTGTTGCTAGATCTTAGAGAACTTTAAGAGAGTGGGGCGCCTGGATGGCTCAGTTGGTTAAGCGTGCGACTTCAGCTCAGGATATGATCTCACGGTTTGTGGGTTTGAGCCCCCCATCAGGCTCTGTGCTGACAGTTTGGAGCCTGGAGCCTGCTTCAGATTCTGCGTCTCCCTCTCTCTCTGCCCCTCCCTCGCTCACACTGTGTCTCTCTCTGTCTCTCAAAAATGAATGAACGTTAGAAAAAAAGGGGGAAAAAAAGGAAAATTTAAGAGAAACATGCAGTCTGACTTCCTGTGTGAAGTTCTTGATTTAAAAATAGGCATATAAAACATTTTTCTACAAGCTGAATTTGGTTAGTAGGTTGTGAGCTTATATTTTGAACCTGTGCAGTTAAACCCAGAAAACTAAAGACAAAGAAAAAAGGTCCATCTTCTCTGAATTATTCAAACAGGCTAATGTTTTGCTAAAATCTAACGTTCTCATTTACAGCCGAGTTGATAATCAATATTTTAAGTAGTTTTTTCCTCAATTTCAAAACTTAAGTGTATCATTCATTCATTCATTTGGTAAACACCTCACCTAGTTATTTTATTTGTTGGACACTGTGTGCAAAGTGCATATGAGAGCATAGCAAAGAAGAAATAGGGTAACTAAAACTGTGGTATGTCCTAAGTGTTGTGATGGTGTTAGTAGAAACTCGGGTAGGAGAAGAGATGAGAGAAAAATTAATGCAGTTAAATGGAAGATCGTGGGAGACCACAAGCTTCTTTTTAAATTCTTATTTTTAGGCACATTGAGCTCCCAGCATGCAGTAGTGAAGTCCTGTCTTCGTATGCAGGGCTTTTGGTTGCTGTAATAGAGTCCTTTAGGCATTTTTTTTCTTTTTTTGTATCTTTTAAGAACAGTTTGCACTGAAAATTACCTTTTATAATTTTTTTTCTGAAATGTATTTTGATTTGTGATGAGTTCGCACCTATGCCTGTAGACTGCTTCTTGTCACATTATCAGGCTCTTTAAAAACAGTTAAGAGGATTTAAAACATTAGAACATTCTGGTATTATCACTTTGCATCTTGTTTTTCTCTGATTTAAAATCCACTGTCTCCATGTGCTTCATTTTACTGTATCCAGAAAATCACTTCTAAATTTTACTTCTTCCACCTTTTCTTCCTTTTTGATCGAGGTGATTGACTATCATCTGAAGGGGCATCTGCCGGCCACACATTAACCTCTGTGTTCTACTGCTTTTTAAAGGTCCGTCGGGAGTACAGGAAATTTTTCAGAGCCAATGCTGGAAAGAAAATTTATGAATTTACGCTTCAGAGAATTGTAAGTCTGTACCTTCTGTGTGGCAAATTAGCATTATTGGACTAGCTAGTTAATAGCATCATCGTGATCATAAGTGACTTGTTTGGTAACCATTAAATCCTAGCTGTGACACTGAGAGATTGTGACCTTCTATCATTTCCTCTCAAATTCAGGTAGAATTGTGTCAGGTTAGCGGCCCACATATGATCAATAAAATGTTCTTCTTTGACAGCGAGAATGTCCTCTGGGGAAGATGTACCCAAGAAAGCCTGGAGTTTAGCTCAGGCTACTATAAGGAAAATACTGTAGACTGTGTAGCTTAATAAACATTTATTTCTCATGGTCCTGGAGACTGGGCCAGCCTAAGGTCAGAGTGCCAACATGGTCTGGTTCTGGTGAGAGCTTTTTCCTGGATTCTGCGCAAGAGAAGAGAAAGAGAAGCACGCTTGTTCCCGTGTCTTCTTATAAGGGCATAGTTCTGGGAGCACCACCCCTGTGACCTTACAAACCTAATTACCTCCCTAAGACCCCGTTTCATAACAGTGTCCCATTGGGGGTTAGGGTTTCAACATAGGGATCTGAGGCGAACACCAAGATCTTGCCCTGCTGTACTGCCATGCGCTGCTGCAGGGTAAGGTTGACCAAGGAGGAGAGTGAGGCTGTGCCACTCTCCCAGGACGGATTCTAACGTTTCCCTCTGTCTTCCAGAGAAGGATATATAGTGGTAACGTGCGGACCCTGGAGCCAGCTTACTCTGCCACATACAGATTTGTGGCTCGGGCACATTACTTAACTTCTGTTAGCCTCATCTTGTCGCCCGTAAAGTGGAATGATAATAGAAAGCTCTTACGGTGCCTGGCCCACATTAAGTATTCTAGAGCAGTGCTGTCCGATAGGACTTCCTGCAGTGGTAAAAATGTTCTAGATCTTTGTGGTACAGTAGAGTAAACTCTAGCCACACGTGGCTCTTGAGCACTTGAAATATAACTAAAATGACTGACAAACTGAATTTTTAATTTTTTAATTACTAAAGATTTAAAAAAAAATAGCGACATGTGGCTAGTGGCTATCTATTAAACAATGTAGCTTTCTAGTGTTCGCTGGTGTAAGTATTATTGTTAATGTTAAAATTAGTGTTAGTATTCTTTTCTCTTATCCATTTAGTGGAGCTTGGATTTTCCCAACCAATACAGAGAGTTAAAAAGAGATTTTCCAGAGGAGTTACAACATCTTATAAACAAAGCTTGCTAAAGTCCACCAAAGAGTGGTTTGCTTCATCCTGATTTATGTAAAACAGTGGCTTTTCTGGTATATTTTTACTTACCTAGCATTTTTTGTCAAACCCGACATAGGTGCAAAAATACTTCTTGGAAATGAAAAATAAGATGCCTTCCTTATCTCCAATAGACAAGAACTGGCCATCAAGACCTTACCTATTTTTGGATTCTACTCACAAAGAACTAAAAAGGATTTTCCACTTGTGGAGGGTAAAAAAAATGCCTTGTTAGATTTTTTTTTCCAGAGACTTCTTAACATGTAGTTTGAGTGTTTGAAAAATGTTATGTAAGAGCAGATTTGTAACATGTTCTTCCTCTCACCTCGAAGAGAGGTACCTGGGTATTTTTGAGCCATGCCCTGTACTTGGCTTTGTGTGAGAATGTCTGGATCAGCCAGCTGTTCCCATGGCTGTCCCGTGTCATCCTCGGCTGGGAAGGAAACTGTACCTGGCTCCAGTGTCTTTCCCTTCCAGATTCCAGTTGCTTTAAAGTAGTTCAGATTAGGGGCGCCTGGGTGGCTTAGTCGGTTAAGCGTCCGACTTTCCCTTAGGTCATGATCTCGCGGTTCGTGGGTTCGAGCCCCGCGTCAGGCCCTGTGCTGACTGCCAGCTCGGAGCCTGGAGCCTGCTTCAGTCTGTGACTCCCTCTCTCTCTGACCCTCCCCTGCTCGCGCTGTTTCTCTCTCTCAAAAAAAAAAAAAAAAAAGTAGTTCAGATTCTTGTTTTGTTTTCATGTGTTTCTTTTTGTCACCTTTACCTGAAGGAATACTGCCAGAAATAAAAATAATAACATTTGAACATCTTCACACAATATAGTTAAATCTTGAAGACTGTAGGATTTTACTTTCTAAAATTTACTGAATATATACATAGACATATGTGAGAACACTACACGTTTTGATGGACTGGGGGGAAAGCTTTAGAGTGCCTCACAAGACATCAAAGAGATTAAAGTTTCCCTCAGCCTGAATTAAGCACAAGCTAAAACTCTATTTGACATTGCCTTATATTATTAGCTTCCTTAATTTTATGAGAGCATAACATGTTATTTAGGTGTTACCCGGCATAAGGACACGGATACTTATATAGATGTTGACTTTATTTTAATAATTTAGTCAGTTGACAGATGGAATGCTAACTATTTACAAGTGTCAGATATGATATAATCATTGATTGCAGGGCTTACATTTGGTAAGTGAATGCCTGGTGGATATGACTTCCAGGAGACTCTTTCCTGCCTGCCACTGTAGGTTTGTCCCTTACCAGAATCCCCTGTGTAGAGTGACATTATCACTGAATAGTGTGTTATTGGTAACACAGCATGTGGGACTGGATTCTCACTTCCTTTCCCTAACTTAGTGCTGTCAGTTTGGCAAAATTCACCAGTGTCTCAGTGCTCATCTCCCCCTTTGAGTCCGACAGTGAGACTGTTTTCAGAAATTACGATAGAGAGCTTCTAATGCCGGGGTCTGCTTGCCTCTGCTCTTCCCTGGCCCCTGAATCTCACCCTTACCTCCCTCGTGTTTGGGGATAGAGGATGCACAGGATGTGTTTATCCTTGAAAGTGTGGGAAGCAATGCTAACAGCACTTTATCTGATTGTGTCAGTGGGTCTCAACTACATTTGTAACTGAATGCCTTAGAGTTCATCTGAAACACCTGGCCTGCGGGCACCTGGGTGGCTAAGTCGGTTGAGCATCCGACTGAGGCTGAGGTCATGATGTCACAGTTTGTGAGTTCAAGCCCCGTGTCGGACTCCATGCTGACAGCTGAGCTTAGAGCTTGCTTTGGATTCTGTCTCCTCTGTCTCTGCCCCTTCCCCACTCATGCTCTGTCTCTCTCTCTCTCTCAAAAATAAATAAACATAATAAAAAAATAAAAATAAAACACCTGGCCCTGCCTCTCCAGCCACCTCTTGTGTCCCTTCAGTGCCATCTCAGAATCCAGCCGAAGGGGAGATTTCTCAGGTCCCGTGTCCGTAGTGTAAAAGGGTAATGGGGGATTCGGAGCAGTATTTTTCAAACTAAAGGTTGTAGCATGTTTGTGAGTCATGAAATCAATTTAGTAGATTACTGACCAGCATTTTAAAAGGAAATACAGCAGAAGAGAAAATAATGGAGTACAGGTCACGTTGAAGGAATTGTTTTGTGAAGCTTTTGTGTTAGTTGTCTGTGTGTGCATGTAAACGTGTGCAGTTGTGGTGTATAATGCTCTTCTTACAGTGAATTTTTGTGAAAGAGTGTGACAGCCTAAGAATGTTGGGGTGGGGACAGGAGCTGACATCACAGTGGGGGGGGGGTCGGTGTTCCCAGTAGCGCCCTTGCTGGCAAGGCCCTTGTGTGGTCTGAGGAAGCACCCCAGGTTCCACAAGACAAACAGTAGTTTTTATGACCTTTTCCAAGACCAACCTTTTAAAACCCAAAAAGGAGAAATGCTCTTGATTTTTTTAAAATGGATACTTTATACACATTTATTCTTATTTTTGATGCAATTAAATTGGCTTAGCATATTTAAGAATGAGTAATGACTTATGTAAGTGATACCTTGTTTTTTCTCCTTTTCATTTCTCACAGTGTAAAAAATACAGAGACCAATTCACAGACCAGCAGAAACTGATTTATGAAGAAAAATTAGAAGCCAGCGAACTCTTCAAAGACAAGAAGGCTTTATACCCATCTAGGTATTATAGCTTTGCTTTACCCCTAAAAAGTCAGTATTTTAGAAGTTCGTCAAATATATTTGTAGGTCGCTTCTAGTGGAGTTTGATTTCACTGATACATGAGAGATTTTTATGAATTATTTTATGATCAGCCTAACTCTTCCGGACAAAAGCAAATGGCATGTATGGTTTTGCTTAGGTCATTAGATTTGCAGTGGACATCAGCTAATGACTCTCAATTCACACTATCATGAAGTATTTGTATGTTAAATACAAGATAGGAGTTCTGTGTTAAGACCATTTGTACTCTCTACTTGAGGTCAAATGGTTTTAATCCCTTATTTCCTTTCTTAAAGTTGATTGTTAATGAAAATTATTTTATTTATTTATTTTTTTTACAAATAGTTTATTGTCAAATTAGTTTCCACATAACACTCAGTGCTCATCCCCAAAGTGCCCTCCTCCATGCCCATTCCCCCCTCCCCCCCACATCCATCAGTCCTCAGTTTTTGTCAGCATTCAAGAGTCTCTCATGGTTTGCCTCTCTCCCTTTCCCCCACCATTTCCGCCCTTCTTCTCCCCCTTGTTCCTCCGTCAAGTTCCTCCTAATCCTCCTATACGTGCAAACATATGATATTTGTCCTTCTCTGCCTGACTTATTTCGCTCAGCATAACACCCTCAAGGTCCATCCATGAAAATTATTTTATAATGAATTTCATTTTGGAAAACTAGAAAGAGAAATGTGGCAAGGTAATTATTGTACTGGTAGCCATAATTTAGAATTCAGCACTTAAAACAATTATTTCATAGTTTTATATTCCATTTTAACCCATTCAGTGGAGAACGTCCAGCTTTTCTCCTAAGTTTTCTCCCAAGAATGTTAATTCTATATGTGTTCAACATCAAAGATAAACATGTAATAAACATGGAAATAAAGTTTAGCTCTGTTTTAAAAAGTACACTTAAATACATTTGAGCAATGGCTTTCATAGCATACTGTAACAAAATGAGATTGCATTTGTTGGTTTTATTTCATTGGCATTAGCCTGAATACTTCACTAAATAATTAGAAGTCGTCATTTAAAATACAAATTGTAGGGACACCTGGTGACTCAGTTGGTTAAGCATCCGACTTCGGCTCAGGTCATGATGTCACAGTTTGTGAGTTCAAGTCCCGCGTCAGGCTCTGACAGCTCAGAACCTGGATCCTGCTTCAGATTCTATGTCTCCCTCTCTCTCTGCCCCTCCCCCACTTGTGCTCTGTCTCTGTCTCTCAAAAATAAATAAATGTATAAAAATTTTTTTAAATACAAATTGTATAGACTATTAAGATAAATCTACATTGTAAATTCCTGTTAGTTTTCCATCGTTTTTAGAGACTGGCCCAATTTCTACTGACAATATGCTGTAATCCCCATCCCAGTCTTCTTCCTTGAACAAGCTGCGTTGGGCTCATTTACATGATAAAGAAGCGTGAGCCAGTCCTTCTGTCTGAGAGTGTGGCTGCAGTACTGCTCTGGGATGGCCTTTGCTCTGCTAACTCCTTGGGCATGATGTTAGTGGGCCGTGCAGCCAGATCGGTCCCTTTATTGCAGACACCGAGCACTCAGTAACAGAAGCAGTACCAGTTGTAAGTTTACCAAGTGAAATCCTTGTCCGAGGTGCCTGCTATAGAAACCACATTCAGACACAAAAATGGTCCACGTTGCTCTCTCCGGCAACTAACTTATTTAACTTTTTCTTTATACATTTTTCACTTGTAATTGCCTTAATTAACATTCCCTGTGGATGACTCTCCAGAAACTGAAAGGAGAAAAATGCATTTTTAGAGAAACAAATTCAGAGGCTCTTAGCACTTTTTATTATTAAAAGCACGTTTATTGATACTTCCTTTAAAAAAATTTTTTTTAATTAAATAAATCAAAACACATTTGACTGTGAACAACAAGAAAAAAAATACTAACATCAAGCCAAGTCCTTTTTCTGTGTGGCTGCTCACCCTGCAGCAGGGAGAGGGGTGGGATAATTTAGCCTCCCACCGCCCTGTGAAGCAGCAGCCCTGTGGGTGCCAGCCTTTTATATGCCGGGAGCTGTGAAGCACTGACCACCTACGTGGATTCTTCTTCCCTGATCCTCCACCCACAATGCAAGCATTTAAAGTTGTATTTGCAAATTGCCAGAACTTCATAGCTCACAGTGAAGCCACAGCTTATTGTTATGTTGTTGTGGGTTGGTGTCTTGGAAGACACCGTTCTGAAAGTGTCACTGCAGAAACCTCTAGGGAAATGGACATCCTAATGCATGATTGTGCCGCATGTAAGATACAGTTTGTTTGAAAGAACACTCCCCTTCCGAATGTTGACCTTGGTCCCTTCTGTCCATGGAGGGTCCTGTCCTAGGAGGAGAGGCCTGATTCTTCTTCTTTTTTTTTTTTTAAATATATTTTTCATTTATTTCTAGGAGAGAGAGACAGAGACAGCGTGAGCAGGGGAGGGTCAGAGAGAGAGGGAGATACAGACTCGGAAATAGGCTCCAGGCTCTGAGCTGGCAGTCAGCACAGAGCCCGACGCGGGTCTCAAACCCACAAACCACGAGATCATGAACTAAGCGAAAGTCGGACGCTTAACCGACTAAGCCACCCAGGCGCCCCAGAGGCCTGATTCTTCTTGCATGCACTGCCTGTTTAGAGCCACAGTTAAGTGGTAATATATTAAGCTCTGTAGCTTCCTTCTGAAAAGGTTGCTCTGGATCTGTTCTTCCCGGGCGGCCTATTGATGTTCTTATTCTCTGCAAAAAAATGAAGTTTTTCTTTGAAGCAGGTGATGGTAATGATCTGTACTCCTTTTTTCCATTGCCACATGTTATTTAAAGGCATTAGAAGTCCTTTGTGGGTAGCTATTAACTTTATATTAACCGATTAGAAGAAATTGCCCTCTTCTTGAGGCCATGCACTTGGGCCTTGGCTGTCCTTTTTGTGACTCGTTTCTATCTTGATTGTTCCATAGGATGAGATTTTTATCAAAGGTCTGTCTACCAAATACCATGACCCACATCAGAAACGTATTTGAAATAGGTTTAAGGTTTCATTTCCAACTATTTAGGACATGTGTAAAATGTATAAAATTACCTTTGATGAAGTTAGCGCTCTTCAGAATCAGCTGACATGTTTGTTACCTTTCTCCAGTTAATCCTTCCATCTGGGACTGTTTGTTTTTTTTAATTTTTTTAAATGTCTTATTTATTTCTGAGAGACAGAGAGAGAGACAGCGTGAGCAGGGGAGGGTCAGAGAGCGGTAGACACAGAATCTGAAACAGGCTCCAGGCTCTGAGCTGGCAGTCAGCACAGAGCCCGACGCGGGGCTCGAACCCACGAACCGCGAGATCATGACCTGAGCTGAAGTCAGACGCTTAGCCGACTGAGCCACCCAGGCGCCCCAATCTGGGACTGTTTCTAATGTGAAGGGATTCTTTTCCCTGTAGTGTTGGGCAACCATTCCAAGGAGCTTACCTGGAAATCAACAAAAATCCCAAGTATAAGAAACTCAAAGATGCTATTGAAGAAAAGATTATCATTGCTGAAGTGGTGAACAAAATTAACCGTGCCAATGGGAAGGTAAGAAATGCTATGCCTGAAGACTTGTAAGAAGTATTTATCAGTTGGGACAGTCATCTTTAGTCTTCTGAATATTCAAATTTGCATTTCATAGTCTCAGCAGAATTCTTATAAATGGAGCTGTTTCCCCTGACCTTTAAGCCTAGGTGGAATTCTGCTTGTTGTCTCAAACTTTATGATTTAAGATACGTTATATGTGTTTTTAGTGTGCTCTCAGTTTACATAGGTATGCATGCTGAAAGATACAGAATAAGATGAGCATTTCTGCAAATAACTAATACTTTACACTCAAGGACCACTTGGGGTGTTTTTCATCATAGGTTTTACATTCTTATTTGTTTTGTTTTAGAGCACATCCCGGATTTTCCTCTTAACAAATAATAATCTCCTTCTTGCTGATCAAAAGTCCGGGCAGATCAAGTCTGAGGTTCCTTTGGTGGATGTGACCAAAGTATCAATGAGCTCACAGAATGATGGCTTCTTTGCCATCCACCTCAAAGAGGTAAAGGTCCAACTATTGATTTGTTTGAAACATTTCTGCATTCGCCCAATCTCTGAGCCATTGATTTAAAAGTTTCTACATTTGGGGCGCCTGGGTGGCTCAGTCGGATAAGCATCCGGCTCGGGATCTCAGCTCATGGTTCGTGATCTCAGCCCATGGTTCGTGGGTTCAAGCCCCGTTTCAGGCTCTTTGGTAACAGCTCGGAGCCTGGATCTCGCTTCAGATTCTATGTCTCCCTCTCTCTCTGCCCTTACCCCGCTTGTGCTCTGTCTCTGTCTTGCTCTCAAAAATAGAAAAAAATAAAAAACAAAAACATTACAATTTTCTGCATATTACTGATTTGCAGATTTGGGCTATATTCACTCCTAGGTAAAATCTCAGGCTTGGCTTTTCAGTGATTGAAATTGATTAACTGAAATTGAATTGATTAATCACATTTATTGTTCATTGAGTTCTAATTTCCCTGAGCAGCTTTTGTTAGCACTCACAGCAATGTGCTCTATTTTGAGAATAATACATGGAAATACCAGGATGTTCATGGCTTCCTCCTGTGGTTTGTTCTGTATACCAGCTTCATAAATGTCCGTCCCCTTGTTTGTCTTTAATTTGTGGTCTCTTAATTAAAGAATGCAACCACAATAAGACAACTGCCCAATAACTTTGACATAAAGATTTTTTAACATTCTGTGCTTTTTTTTAGCTTAACTAGGACTTCCTTTTTTTTTTTTTTTTTAAATTTTATTTATTTTTGAGAAACAGAGAGAGAGAGAGCACAAGTGGGGGAGAGGGAGAGAGAATCCCAAGCAGGCTTCATGCTCCGTGCAAGTCAACATGAGGCTTGATCCCATAACTCTGAGATCAAGACCTGAGCCAAAATCAAGAGTTAGACACTTAACTGACAGAGGCCCCCAGGTGCCCCCAAGGACTTCCTGATTTGAATGAAGTAGTTAAGACTATAGGCTCTGGAATTAGTCTCACCAACTTTACAGTGACTTTGGCGGAGTCATTTAAGTTCCATGTGCCTACCTAATTTTTCTCGATTTATGTTTTATTTTATTTATTTTGATGTGTATTTTGAGAGAGTGTGCATGCGCTGTGTGAGCGGGGAAGGGACAAAGAGAGAGAATCCCAAGCAGGCTCCACTCTGTCAGCGCAGAGCCGGATGCGGGCTCCATCTCCCAATTCTGAGATCCTGACCTGAGCCGAAATCAAGAGTCCAGCTGGGACGCCTGGGTGGCTCAGAGCCTGGAGCCTGCTTTGGATTCTGTGTGTGTGTCTCTCTCTCTGCCCCTCCCCTGCTCATGCTCTCTGTCTCTCTCAAAAATAAATAAACATTAAAAAAAATTTTTTTTAAAGAGTTAGACACTTGGGGCGCCTGGGTGGCTTAGTCGGTTAAACGTCCGACTTTCGCTTAGGTCATGATCTCGCGGTTCGTGGGTTTGAGCCCCGCGTCGGGCTCTGTGCTGACTGCCACCTCAGAGCCTGGAGCCTATTTCAGAGTCTGTGTCTCCCTCTCTCTCTGACTCTCCCCTGCTCACGCTGTCTCTCTCTCTCCTAGAAATAAATAAAAAATATTAAAAAAATTAAAAAAATAAAATAAAAAAAATAAAGAGTTAGACACTTAACCAACGGAACCACCCAGGCGCCCTTTTCTCTTCTTTAAAATGGACAGAATAATCGTACTAATTCTGTTGTTATAAGGATTCAGTGAGACACTATGTAAAGTGCTCAGCATCGTGCCTTTCATGTAACGGTCAGTAAATAAGCCGATGTCAGCAAATATTAATCATATTCAGCGACATGCCTCTAGCTGGTAGTGCACGTAGCTTGCTGTTTCTGCACTTGGGAAAATCCCATATGCTTCGTTCAGCCTCCTTTCCCCACTGTGGAGCCTAACTTAAAGGGAGCACATCCAGTCCTAACACAGTGATTCTGAACCTTGATTACACATAATAGTGCTGGTACCCAGGCAGTGCCCCCGTCCCTCCAGACCAGAGTTTCTTGGAAGGGGGCACAACCATCTTACGTTTTGTAGCTCGGCTGGGGACCCGCCGCTCTAGGATATTTGTTGGAAATGTTGTTGTGCTTCTGTTTTTAACCAAACCACTGAGGAATTTTTTAAACAACTCTTCCAGATTGAGTTCTAGGTTAGGTCAGTGCTCCTCAAGCCTGAATACGCAAACACATCGCTCAGGGATCCCGCGGTGGTTCCTGGTCGCTGGGCCGGCGCTGGGGCCCGAGGTTCTGCTTTTCTAACAAGCTCCCCGATGATGTTGGTGGTGCCTCTGGTCCACCTACCAACCGTGGGTAGCGTCGGGTTAGGTAACCTTACTGTAAGTGCCCTGGGCAAGTTGGAAGAAATACCGCTTTCGTCGTTATTGTTTATTTGGAAGAGTGGACTCCAGTAGCTGATGTTTTTTTAAAGAGACTGTAAATACGTTTGCAGCCAAGCCTATAAACATTTACCTCCTAAGCCGTCTTTAATTACAGTAGTCTGACTCTTGCTTTGTCCTTTTAGGGCTCTGAAGCAGCTAGTAAAGGAGACTTTCTCTTCAGCAGTGATCACCTTATTGAAATGGCCACGAAGCTGTATCGGACAACTCTCAGCCAGACCAAACAGAAGCTCAGTATCGAAATTTCTGATGAGTATGTTCATAATTGTTTGAATATGCCGTTTCGCTTTCGGCTTTATTGCTTTAGCCGAGCACTCCAGTCTTACTCATTTATGCAGCTACTACCTTTAAGTAGTGAGTGTGTGTCTGGTACTTGTTCTCGATGGTGGACAGGCAGTGAATGGTACCGATCAAGTCCTTACCTTCATGTACCTGACACCCCAGTGGAAGAGACAAATACGCATCAGTAATAAATACGTGATATGACTTTGGTTAGTGACAAATGCTTGGGGAGGGGGAAAAATAAGCAAGGTAAGGCCCAGAGGCTGCTATTTTTGTAGGGAGGTTGGGGAGGCTTGTTTGGTGCAGTGACATTTGAGTGGAGGCTGGAATCAAGGGAGCAAGCCAGGCAGCCATCTTGGGAGGTGCCTTCCAGGGCAGGGAGGCAGCAGGTGCTAAGGCCCTGAGACAGGAATGCACTTAGTGGCAGAGTGAAATGGTAGGAAAAGACCCTGAAGAGACAGACAGAGACCTGGCCAGGTAGAGCTTGGAGGCTCAGGTAAGAAGTCGAGACGTTTCTGAGGATGATGGAATGCCATTATAAGTTTCACGCAAGGGTGTGGTGCGATCTGATTTGTGATTTTGAAAGACTGCTCTGGCTGCAGTGTGGAAAATAACTCTAGGGAGGCAAGAGTGAGTGGAAGCAGAAAAAAGTTAGGAGCTTCTCTGAGCTGTCTGGGATGATGTGGCTTAGGCTTAGGTGGGAGTGGGAGGTAGTGAGAAAGAGTCAGATTCCAAATGTAATTTAAAGGAAAACAAGAAGACTTATTAACAGGTTAGACACTAGGTTTGGGGCCTGAGCCCAGATGGGTTCCATTTACTGCAGTAGATAACACTGAAGAAAGAAGGATTTGGAGGTGGCTGGGGTGGGGTGAAATCAAGAGTGCTGTTTTGGATGTCTTATATTTGCAATGCCTTTTTTTGACATAGACAGCTAGAATTAGAGAATAAGCATTCCATGTTGACAAGGTTGACTAGTGGGCTAAGACTGCTATATATAAATTTGAAATTTTGCTTTTTTTACTTCACAGTAGAGCTCTATAGAGACTGATTACTTATATGCAGGTCGGAGCATTCCCCCCACTTACAAAATCTGTCAATATGAGATCATTTGAAGGAATTTGAGTTACTGTGCTGATTACTTGATTGGTTGCTTTACTTTCCAATAGATTGTTTACTACCTGCTTATATACTTCTTTGCATGTACAGTAAGAATTCACATAACCAGATTACTCAGGAGATGATTTTATTTTCTAATTAAAATTTTTGCCAGCCTATTCTCTTTCAACTCTTTCTAAAAGTCTCTCTAAAATAAATTCATACCTAGTCTCGGGGTACCTGGGTAGCTCAGTTGGTTAAGTATCTGACTTTTGATTTCAGCTCAGGTCATGATCTCATAGTTCCTGAGTTCAGCCCCGTGTCTGTGTCAGGCTCCATGCCGACAGTGCAGAGGCTGCTTGGGATTCCCTCTCTCTCTACCCTTCCCCTGCTTGTGCTCTTTGTCTGTCTGGCGCTCCCCCCCCCCCTCTCTCTCTCTCTCTCTCTCAAAATAAATAAGCCTCAAAAAAATAGTAAAATAGGGGCGCCTGGGTCACTCAGTTGGTTGAACATCTGACTTTGGCTCAGGTGATGATCTCACTGTTCCCGAGTTCGAGCCCTGCATTGGGCTCTTTTCTGACAGGTCAGAAGAACCCGGAGCCTGTTTCAGATTCTGTGTCTCCCTCTCTGTCTCTATCCCTTCCCCTCTTGTGTTCTGTCTCTCTCGTGAAAATGAATAAACATTTAAAAAAAAAGTTTTTTTTAAATAATAATAAAATAAAAAATAAACTAAATTCATACCCATTCTTATCCCTCTGTAGGTCAAGCTGACTGTCCTTGATGTTTGAGGACAGAACCTTGGGTTCATCATCTGCCCTCATTGTATACTAACAGTGGTATTTAGATTTGGTGGGAGATTGACCTTTACGCATACTCTACATAGGAAATTGCAGTTTGGACTAAATAGCTTTTCTTGTCATTGGGTCCTTTCTCATTAGACAAAGAATACATTTTAGGAAAAGATATAATGGCTACTTGGGTTCTTGCCAATTAAGATTTTAGCTTGTTAGGGCCCATTAGAACTTTACCCTCCCCGCCTGGGTCGCTTAGTCGGTTAAGCGTCTGACTTTGGCTCAAGTCCTGATCTCACGGTCCGTGGGTTCGAGCCCCATGTTGGGCTCTGTGCTGACAGCTAGCTCAGAGCCTGGAGCCTACTTTGGGTTCTGTGTCTCTCACTCTCTCTCTGACCCTCCCCTGCTCATGCTGTCTCTCTCTCTCAGAAATAAATAAAAACATTTAAAAATTTTAAAAAAGTAAAAAAGAACTTTACCCTCCCGTTAGTTGAAATGTCTCATAGCTTGGGATGCAGGACTTCTGTTTTGGTGGAACTGGTAAATCCCCCTCATCCCAGGAAGAATCTGTGTGTTCCAGATGCAGGAGCTCCTCGGAGTACGGATGAAGCATCCTCAAGTTTGGCTCACTGCAATAATAAGGCTGTTGTTACAGAGAAAGTCACATCAGCATCCAGGCCACAAAGGATCACTACTCTTACGCCTTTCCCAGGCTGGTACTCTAGGAATGCAGCCTCTGCTGCGAAGAAAGCAGTGGCTGGTAGAAATGTACCATCTTTCTGTGCTGCAGCTTCCCCAGATGTGCTGTCTTGTCACACTTCGTGACTCTCTGGAGCGGCCGGGCAGGATAGCATGTGCTGCGTGTCTCGTACGTCATCAGCCACAGAACCCTCCAGTGGTCCTCACGTGATTGTGCAGCACTGATGGGGGTAGTTTGCTTGTGGGCGGCGGGGACCCTGGCTCGTCCCAGACAAAGGAATGATGTTCTGGACGTGGAAGCTTTCAGTGAACATGCTTGTGTGAGTGAAGGTTTACAGGGGGCGTGTGAAGAAAACAAAACGTTTAGTCGCACCATAAACCAGCCCACAACACCCTTCCTTCTCCAGTTCCTAATCGCTGTCTCGTGTCCTAAAAACAGCTGATGACGTCCCACACAGCCTCGGTGGTCCCCTGCCCAGGCAGCAGGAGGCTTCGTGGCAGAACCATGTTCACTGTAGGCTGTTTCGTGACCTCTGGAGCTCTTTAGCAGGGAGTATACACCTCCTTGGAGCACTTTAAACAAAGTTTTACAAAGTCATGGGCAGGGGTGCCCATGATGTACTTTGTTTCAGCCCTAAGTGGCTTTAATCCATTTCACTACCAGCTCTACAGATTAGGGTTTTGTTTTTTTTTTTTAAAGTTTATTTATTTATTTTGAGAGAGCATGCACACAAGTTGGGGAGAAGGAGAGAGAGAGAATCCCAGGCAGGCTCTGCACTGTCGGTACAGAGCCAGATGCGAGGCTTGAACTCATGACCTGTGAGATCATGACCTGAGCGGAAATCAAGGGTTGGACGCTCAGCCGACTGAGCCACCCGGACGCCCCTCTGCAGATTAGTATTGTAAACAGTATGCGGTTCAATGACCTAAACCTTCCTCAGTGTGTCCTTTTCAGAAGTTGAAGTAATTATTTTAGTAAACCCAGTCTTCCTAGTCTTTATGGATAAAGACTGGATGTCAGTTTATAAGAGAAAAGTCAAAGTCTTATTTACTCCTTAGAGCAGTTTTAACCTGCTTTGTTATTCCCAGTTCTTAAATTCCAAACTGTTAATCCATTAAATAGATTGCATTTTAAGGAGAACCTTAAATAAAATGTGTAATATTTCTTAAAAATTTCTAAAAACAAAGTCCTAGATGTATTGGAAAACAAAACCAAGTGAATTTGTTCTATTTAACATTTTAAATATGTGTATCTGTATGTACATGTGTACAAACGTATATATCAATTAACATATATGCAGTAGTTTGAATATTTTAAATGAAAACAAATCACCTAAATTCTTTTTGCTGTGACATTCTAACTGGAATTGATGCTTTGAGAGAATGCATTCAACATTATTGTTTGCTGGAGAATGATTATTACCATGTCCTCACTGTGGGCCATGCTCCAGTTTTCTCTTTTATGAAATAGAGATGAATAATATTACTTGCCTATGGGGCACCTTGGTCAGTCACTTAAGTGTCTGACTTCAATTCAAGTCATGATCTCACGCTTCATGAGTTCGAGCCCCGCATCGGGCTCTGTGTTGATCGCTCAGAGTCTGGAGCCTGCTTCAGACTCTGTCTCCCTCTCTCTCTGCCCCTCCCCTGCTGGTGCTTTGTCTCTCTCTCTCTCTCAAAAATAAATTAAACGTCAAAAAAAAATACGTCTTGCCTCATAGGATTATTTTAAAGTTGAGTTAATGTACGTAACATACTAGGAACAGTATGCTGCATGGTGAACATTCAATAAATCTTCACTATTATTGTTATTTCTAGAGTGAATTGCAATCATGCATCATGAACACGAATACAGCCAATGCTAAAGTTATGGGGAAAAGAACTCCCTATACTTTCATTACACTATAAGTGGTCTTTGAAAATTAAAGTGTCAGAATATTTGATTTTTTAAATGTGTGTATTGGCATTAAACTCGAAAGGTGCTTTCTTTCTTTGAGGCACGTATATAAGTACATACGCTAGAGAGATGCGATTTTGGAGCCATAGCTCTTTTTGTCAGTGTTTTCAAGTTAAAAAGAAATGGCCCATTCCAAAGCGTGGAAGTACTATCCTGTTAAAACAACTGATGAATCAGGAGCTTCTGTGTCACATTTCACTCCAGTAGATAATGTTTGGAAAACGCGAACGGGTTCTGTAGACCTTGACACTGAGGCTAATGTGCATGGAACAGAGCTGTTTTGATGTTTGCTGTTGTCATGGATCCAGTGAGCATGTGATCCATCACGTGGTTGTTAGAGTGATTCAGCTATCTGCCAGCAACTCAGAGACCTGTTCCCTGAGACACATGCTGTGAAGGTGGCAACACTATACTGACTCTTATGGTGAAGTGAAGAGAATTGGCTTTGAGATGGGAAAGCCCAGGTTCTGATCCAATCATGTCGCTACTCCCTCTGCAGGGATGCTGTCCTTGGGGGCAGGGACCTCATTTTGTAAGTCCGGGTGGCCCTTGCAGCCCTGAGCCCAGGAGGAAGGCAGTATGTTTGTGGTAGGAAGGTTTGATGAATCATCCTGTAGATGAGCACCTGACCCCTAATGGTCTGTGGAAGGAAAGACTGGAACTAGAATATGGTCTCACATGGTGTACCACATGCCCTACTGCTGTAGGATAAGAAGTGGCTTTGGGGGGTTGTAAATGTTATGACTGTGTATATATGTATGTGTGTGTGTGTACATATAATTACATATGTGGTATATATTATATGTTTTAATGGAAAAAATATATGGGGCAGATCAAACTCGTGATTTTATTATTCCATAGGTCACAGCTATTTTGAAATCTATTTAGGGCTAGAAACAACTAGTAGCATAGTATGTGGATATGAGAAGAATTGTTTAGGAAATACGTGGGTAATCAGTGTTTGGAAATCATAGTCTGGAGTGTCTCTAGACCTCGTGTCTGAAATTTTTTCATTTCATTTTCTCAAACTTGATAATTTAATAGGACCCCCCCCACACACACACACACACCAGTTTATGGTCTTGCTATGCAAAATTGGAGAAAAATGGGAAAAGAGCAGGTTGGTCTTTCCATCTGAAACATGGAAATAATTCTTCTTAGCCCTTCTTACCTTACTGGAGTATGGTGAGTTAATGAACGTCAGTTTCCTTAGGGCTAAGTGATACCCGCTGCAAGTGCTGATGGAAAGAGGCAATACTTGTCAAGGTCAATATCCATTAGGAAACAAAAGCTGGTGGGGGCACTTTAGTGGCTCAGTCAGTTAAGCACCTGACTTTTGATTGTGGCTCAGGTCATGAGCTCAAGGTTCGTGGGCTCCAACCCCACATTGGACTCTGTGTTGACAGCACGGAGCCTACTTGGATTCCCTGTCTCTGCCCCTCCGCCCCCTTGATCTCTTTCAAAATAAATAAATAAACTTAAAGAAACAAACAAAAGCTAGTGTTAGTATCATCATCAGATGTTGTGTGTGTACTTTTCTTTAATTCGCCCTATTCTTTTCTTCCAGGTTCCTGGTGCAGTTCAGACAGGATAAAGTATGTGTGAAGTTTATTCAGGGCAACCAGAAAAATGGGAGTGTCCCAACGTGCAAACGAAAAAATAACCGGCTCCTTGAAGTCGCTGTTCCTTAACTGGCTCCTCCTCTCTGCTTTCATGGACTTGTTTCCTTGTACTAGTGCAATTCTGTTTTGTTTTTGTTTTGTTTGGGGTTCATTGTATGTTTGGGAATTGCCAAAGGCTAATACTGTTAACAGTCCCTTGGCAAAATAAAAACATTAGACTAATCAATTTTTATTATTGGAATAGTTTTAACCCTTAAAATACACAGTGTGTCCTGGGACAGGATTGTAGAAACTAACAGTGTCCGTGCCATGTCATATGTGTTTTCTGTTTAGTCATTATGTTAGATCTGTGTACCTTAAATCAACATGTTACTCATAAATCAGTAATTAAGTATAGGAAGTGGTCCCAAAGATAGCGCATTCATTCATCAAATATTTATTGAGTGCCTGCTCTTTGCAAGGCTCTGTACTGGATGGTATGAAAACTCACTAGGAATCTTTTTTGTTTTTCAGGCCATGGCAGACTGGCTGACTTGTGCTAACTTTACTAGGGGCTAAGAGAGGTTGAGATGTTGAAACCAAAACAGTAACTCTTGCTGACGAGCAGCACTATTCCACATCCTGTAGTGTGATCTTTACAAATATACTTCAAGAAGGGCTGGTCCTAGAAAGTAGCAATATATGATTGGGTAAAAAAATGCCTCTCCATGTAGTTTCTATTTGAAAAGAGAAAAACTGACATTTGAACAGGACTTTTAACGTGTCCGGATCTTGTCATTGCTTTTAACACTAAGAAACAGAGTCATTCTCGTTTTAGAAAAAGCGCAGAAACAGTCCAGTAAGATTACATTTTCCTGTTTCTGGTAAACACCATATCTGATCCTACATTGGCTCACATTTGCAGAGTGTTGTTTTCACCCAAATTTGAGGAAATCCTTTAAACAGCTAATACAGTAAAGAGCTGAAAAGCCTTTCAGACAGTGGCAAGCATTCTGTACAATGTGCAATAAACATCCGAGATCTTTCTTGAAAGTTTTATTTATAATATACATTTTGTATGAGAGAGGTGATTGGTACAGGGTGCATCCTTTAGTCAAGGATCAAAATTGTGTTAATTTGCAGGACTTTTTTTTTTTTTTTTTCAAATTTACAATAAGGATTCATTTTGGAAACTACATTTTAAACTTTGGAATCAAACTGTTTCTTATTTGGGAGGATAATGTATATACATTGGTATGTTAAATAATAAAACTGTTCTAATTTGGTGCCATTTCCTGGATCACAATTGTATTTTTGTATTTCAGGCTCTTCTCTCATGCTTGTATGTCAATGTAATATCACGTAGAAAGGCTTTACAATTCAAACATTGTATGTTTTCTGTGTAATTGAATTTCACTTTTATAAACCAAAAACATTCATTGAAAGTTTTTGGGTGGGGGAGGACTTTCCTTTAAATTTTTGTGCTTAAAATGATTGCTCCCATAAAGAAATTCTCAGAAGCCTTTGTGTTTATTGGTGCAGGTAGAGGATATCATTACTTTCTCTCAGTCTTCTCCAACATGTACCTCCAGAGGTAGATTGATAGTTCCTGAAATAGGTGAGTAGAAATTTGCAACTAGAGGGGGCACATGGCTGGCTCAGTTAAGCGTCCAGTGTCGGCTCAGATCATAATCTCACGGTTCATGGGTTCGAGCCCGCATTGGGCTCGAAGCTGACAGCTCAGAGCCTAGCACCTGTTCAGATTCTGTGTCTCCCTCTCTCTCTGCCCCTCCGCCACTTGCACACTGTCTGTCTCTCAAAAATAACATTAAAAAAAGTTTGGAACTAGAGAGGAGTTTTTTAAAAATGTTTTAAAAATATGTAATACATTCATACTGTTAACATACAAATAAGTGTAAAAACATACAGTGCAGATTCTCCATACTATCACTTAGTCATCTGCTCAGTTATGAGCCCCCCCTTGCCGAGTTCACTGTTGCTTTTACTTGCTTTTGCCCTGCTTTATGTGTATGCTTCCCAAACAAAATAAAAATATAGACTCTTACCTCCTGCTCTGGTAGACAAAATCTAACACACTACATAGGCTTTGTTCTTTACTCTGCCTTTTTGGCTCCTTAATATTTTTTGCTGTGGCACCCTCTTCCATTCTATGGATGCATTTCTCCTGTCCCCTCCAGATCATCGCTGGGTTGTTTTCTTGAATGGCAATTTAAGCCCGGGATGGAGAGGGCCAGATTAGCAGCAACAGCAGTTAGCAATAATATATTTTCCGAAGTTTATTTCCAAAAGAGAAGCCATTTAATCTCAATGTGTTGTGGTAGGTGTTCTGCAAGGATTTAAAAATATCTCTTACAGAGTAGTTTTAAACGAGAGTATTTTTGCATACACACCCATCAGTTCTAGTCTTGTCATTGAAATACTCAATAATTTTTGGTCATGAAATTCATTCTGGGTGGGTTGTGACTTGACTTGGAGAAGTTTTTCTGAGCTTTAGCAAGAAAGCCTCCTGATGCACACCAGGGTGAAATGCACATCCTTGGAGTTTCCTGAACTAAGCTCACCAGCTGGGGGAGAGCACCCTTGAAGGGTACAAATTGGAAGCAAGAGCTCTTAATAGTAGTGCCTCTTCCCCTGCCCCCTCACAGGGAGCAAACTAGTGATTAAGGTAAGTGTAATTGGGGAGAGATTATTTAGAGCTTTTCAGCTTAGCAATAGAGTATTAAACCCTGGTTTTCAATCCTAAGGTTGGAGTTGCGTCAAAATCACAAGGAAAGCTTGTTTTTAAAACATAAGCAAACAACCATGCGGATTCCTGGACCATATCCCCTCCCAACTGAATCAGAATCTCCAGAACGGAGTTTGAAAATTAGGCACTTAAAATCTCCAGGCGACTAAGCACATTCAAGGTTGAGAACCACCAGGAAGAATCCGAGCGCTTCTCTATAGCTGCACAGACACCTGTCTTAACAAGTCCTCCACGAGGTGATTCCGACGGAACTGGCCGAGAGCCTCTGTGGAGCTGCGCGCCGCATTGTTTGCCACCCCGCCAGTGCCGCCCACCCACCCCCAGTGCCTGACTGCACGTTCCTGTGGCATTGCCCTTTTCTAATGGGTGAGCAACCAATATTTCTGTATCTTGGAATTTCTGTTGCTGTCCTGCAACGGAGAATAAAAGTATTACTGGCACTCCAGATTTCCTAAGCGCTCTGGCCTGGCCACACAGCCCTAACTTGCCCCTGGAGTGACTTGTAGGTCTAGACTAAGATGTGCTTGAAGAAAGTAACCAGGTAGTGAGTCCCAACACTCAGACCACGGCAGTTGCCAAGTTTGCAGTATGGGCGACACTCTATTCTGGACCTTGGCGTCCACATACCACAAGGCAAGAAAGGAATGTAGGAAAGTTACTCTCTGATAGACCGGTTATCGTTTTGATTTTCCCCCTCTTGGAATAGTAACTTGGACCCAGTACTTAGATGTAAAACCTTCAGTTCAAGTGTGAATAGCTTTTCTCACACCCCAGGGGTTATGAGGTATGTCTGTGATAACCTCAGTATTTGAGGGTTTGGCAGAAATCTGGTAGGATAAACGGTTTTATTATGCCATTTCAATCAGTATGCAGAGTGAGAACTCTCAAATTCACGTAATTAGGTATAATTATGATAATTAGAATATGGTTCAAAATTCTTAGTCTAATAGACAACAGCACCTTTTTTTACATGCTATTTTTCATGTAATAAGGGAGGTGTCTTAAGTTCTAACATATTCAAATAACAAGCACTCTTTAAAATGGTGTATGTTGCTGGAGAAGGATTTTGTAAGTTCCTAATATGTTTTTTATATTAAGTTTTTACAAGAAGGCATTGTAGTAAGAGCCTTCGTTTTTAAGCTGGGTGTTATTTCTCTGCTAACAACTTCAGCATTCAGATTCACTCAAACAATTAGGTGCAGGGAATAAAAAGAGAAGAGAAGGAAGGACAGTAGTTTTGCATTTCTTTTCCTCCTGGTGGGAAAAAACAGCTGTAAGTTTTCCTTGTCCATTTGAAAATTTCACGTTGAGGACTTAATATATCAGCCCCTGGAGGGGCTCTTTCTTTGGATCTCCTTGTAACGATTCCACTCCATGCTCTTCACTCTCAGGTTCTGGTCAGCTAAACCTCAGGAAGCCATGCCTTGGACAAGCTGGCACTCGCTCTCTGCTCTCATCGGCTTCTATTCCAATAGGAGCTCGGTAGAAAATTAATTGTTTTTGAGTTGGTTTCCTGCAAATCTTGGAATCGTTTGCCTCATTCTCTTTGGTTTGAAGATCATTTTCAAAATCTGGAGTTAATCACAGCATAGCAAAAACCACAGCCTCTTCCTCATTAGCTTTTTTTGCCACCATGGTGGCCAGATCTCCTCTGCTCCATTCCATAAAATTCAACAAAAATCTAACTTTGTAACCAAGGAAAATAGTGTCGGCTTCCCAGCATTTAAAGAGGAAACTGGGAACAGGATTTAATTCCATATTCACACAACAGCCTGGCAATACGGAGAGAAAGAAACAGATCAACCAGCCACCTTATTTCACTTAAAAACATTTTTAGGGGGTCCAGTTTTGAAACTAATGGACATACTATATTAATTTTAGATGGATAACATAATGATTTGATATGTGTGTATATTATGATACGATTACTGCAATATTCAGTTCACATCCATCCCCTCATGGTTTTTGGGGTTTTTTTTTTTTTTGTGATGAGACCTTTTAAGGTTAGTCTCTTTAGATTATTTCACTTATTTTATACTCCCTCCAATATTCCTTTCTTCCTTCTTCCTTCCTTCCATCCCTTCTCTCACTAGTGAGTGGACCTGGCATATTCTCTACAAAAATATATGTGTTGTAATGACCTCTACATCAGAAATGTACACATACCAGCAAAAGTGAACACATCCATGTACTAGCCCCCAAAAGAAGAACCTCCTTTGTCCGCCCCAGTTCACAGTCCCCCAGAAAGGTAACTTTCTCTTGTGTTCTAGGACCACATATTAATTTTGTCCTTTTTGTTTGTTTGGTTTGGGTTTTTTTTTTTTCTTTCTTCATATAGGTGGAATCCTACAGTATATGCTCTTCCTTCTGACCTCTTTCATTCAGTATTATAACTGTGGAATTTATTCACATTGTTGCTCGTAGCTACAGTTGGTTCAGCCTGTATAATACTTCATAGTGTGGGTAGGCTGCGGTTTTGAAATCCATCTAACAATTGATGGGCATTTGGCTAGGACGTGTGGTGCTGCTGCAGACGTTCTTGTAACACATCTGTTGGCGGATATCCGTCCTTGTATCTGCTGGGTGTATACCGAGGAATAGAGCTGCGGGGTCATGGGGTAAACTTATGTTCACCTTGAGGAGACTCCATCAACCTGACTTGCAAAGGAACTATAGCAGTTAGCACTCCCACCAGCAGTGTGTGGGGATGGGAGAGGGGGTGCGTTTTTTTCTGTATCTTTACCCCACCCAGTATTGTCAGTCTTTTTAATTTTGGTCCCTCTGATGGATCTTAACTTTAATTTACCTTTTCCCAGTGACTCATGAACTCAAATACCTTTTCAATATTGGCAGTTTCACGTCATCTTTTGTGAAGTACCTGTTCACGTAGTTTGCCATTTCTTTTTTTCTGCTGGGATTGTCTTTTTGATTTGTAGTTACACTTTGACTAGGAGACCTTTATCAGATATGTGGGTGGCAGGCACCTCTCACAATCTGTGGTTACCTTTTTTACTCGCTTACCAGTATCTTTGGATGAACAGACATTGCATTTTAGTTTAGTGTGGCTTACCAGTTCTTTCCCTTATGGCCCATACTCTTTGTTTCCTGTTGAAGAGATATTTGTTGGCTCAAGGTTATGAGGATACTTGTGGTTTCTTCCAGAAGATTTATTGTTCTGCCTTTCACCTGTAGCTCTTCAGTCTAGTGGAATTGATTTTTTTTTAATGATGTAAAGTAGGGAGTCAGGATTCATTTTTTTCCCCACATGGATAGCCTTAAAAAGATTGCACTGTTTCTAGATTCTCTCTTCTGTTAAATTGACTATCTTTGTGTCAATACTAAACCATGTCAACCATTACAGCTTTGGAACACGTTGGCATGGTCATTTAGAAGTAAAAGTCATAACTTTGAGGTCCTACACTCTTATTAAAGCAGGGAGTAAAGCATTAAAATTAATAAATACACAGTCATGTATTTGGAGTGGTGATCATTCATCAGAGTTCTGAAAATATGAACATAAAATCAGCCCTTTTTTTAGCCACAGGGATTTGGACATGGGAGTTCCTAATGGGATCATATGGCAAGAATATTAAATGTTTCCTTAAAGTCAGTTAACTTCTAATTTTACATGATATTTTGGTTTTCCATTGACGCAATTGTTCTAATCCATATTACTAATTTTCCCCACTTTAAGTTTTCCCTAAAGTCTTCATAAAATTACTCTCTTATATAAGTGAACATGGATATTTCTTTTTGTTTTCAGGTAAAATTGTCTGTTTTCCTCAAATGTGGTTCCTTTGGTGGTGAGAGCATTCAGAGTGTTTCTCTAATTCCTTAACTACCTTTTTCAACTGTTTTTAGAGTCTTTAAAATGGATTATCTCATGCAGTGATGATAGTTCATAGATGAGGCCAGATGCAACTAGAAGTGAAGTCCTCTAGGACCCACAAACTATTATTTTTAATTTAAAAAGTGTTTCTAAATAATTTCCAAGTAATCACCTAAGCTCTGCTCTTGTGTGCTGTTTGGAGCTAAATTCAGAATTGCCTTTTCTAAAATGATTGCTACAAATTCAGCTTTCCTGAAGTTAACATTTTAATTGACAGAGAAGACAGCACTGAAAAAGCATGTAGGAGTGTTTTTTTTTTTTTTTTTCAGTAGCATTAAAGGTATATGCATCTTTTTAAGAAGATATATTTACTTATTTACTCTTTAATTTTTTTTAAATGTTTGTTTATTTTTGAGAGAGAGAGAGAGGGAGCATGAGCAGGGGAGGGGCAGAGAGAGGAAGACACAGATTCCAAAGCAGGCTCCAGGCTGCCAGCACAGAGCCTGATGCGGGGCTCCAACTCAGAAACTACAAGATTATGACCTGAGCCGAAGTTGGATGCGTAACCGACTGAGCCACCCAGGTGCCCCTACTTATTTATTTATTTAGAGAGCATGCGTGCACCTAAGTTGGGGAGGGACAGGGAGCCGGGGAGAGAGAGAATCCCAAGAAGGCTCCACACTGCCCATGCTAAGCTCGATGCAGGGCTTGAACGCACAGTTTGATCATGACCTGAGCCAAAACCAAGAGTTGGATGCTTAACTAACAGCCACCCAGGTGTCCCTCCGTGTGTGTGTGTGTGTGTGTGTGTGTGTGTGTGTGTTTTCATGAGACCAACTGTAGGCAAAGGAAAACATATTTATCTTTCATCTTATATGCAACAATATAATCATTTGCCTTGAGAAAGTACAAGTGTGTGTATACAGAAAATAGGAAATAATATACACGGAAGAGACACCACAGAGTTGTTGAGGCATTGTATAGTAGGAAATAAAAACATTTCTTCATTTAAAAACCTGAAAGTAGTCCTTCAGCTACAAATTCAACCTTCCTTGCATATTCAGTTATGTAACATATATGGATATGGTGAGACTGCCATTCTGGTGTCTTTGTTTTTTAAGACACGATTTCCAACATGAATATTTATTAAGCCTAATATATGGCATATTTGTGATTAAATATGAATGTTATATTTTAAAGATAATTATCTTCCCCAAGTATATGTTCTTTTTTTTTTTAGTTTTTATTTAAACTCCAGTTAGTTAACATACAGTGTATTAGAATCCCCGGTGCTCATCACACCAAGTGCCCTCCTTAAATCCCAGCTTCCAATAGAAGGCAATGTCATGGTTAAGCAGAGTAATCAAAACTTTTGGCCCCTAAAAATGACCTGGAAAATGGGTTTCCTAAAGTTTGAAAACCACTTTCAGAACAGAGGTTCATGGAATGTAACTGTATCTGTTAGATTTGACTCAACACTGTTTTATTCAAATGAAGCTACCTAATACTTTCTGGTGGGGGAAAGTCAGTAAGTTTCTATTTAGATGACCAACCTGACCATTTTTTTAAATGTTTGTTTATATTTGAGAGCGAGCAAGTGGGGGAGGGGCAGAGAGAGGGGGCAGAGAATCTGAAGCGGGCCCTGTGCTGACAGCTGTGAGCCCGATCGATGTAGGGCTCGAATTCACAAACCGCAAGATTGTGACTTGTGCCCAAAGTCTGACGATCAACCGACTGAGCCACCCAGGTGACCCCCAACCTGACCATTTTTGAGAATCAAATTCAGAAAGGGTTTTACAAGTTTAATGTTGCCAAACATACCATGTGCACAGGAGAGGAGAAAATTTATTTATATTTTGAGCATTATTTAGTAGAATTTGAGTGACTGTAAACAAAAACGTAGGGGTGCCTGAGTGGCTCAGTCAGTTAAGCATCCAACTTCAGCTCAGGTCGTGATCTCACTGTTTGTGGGTTTGAGCCCCTTGTCAGACTCTGTGCTGACAACTCAGAGCCTGGAGCCTGCTTCGGATTCTGTGTCTCCCTCTCTCTTTGCCTTTCCCCTACTCATGCTCTGTCTCTCTCTGTCTGAAAATTTTTTAAAACGATTTTTTTTAATTTTTAAAAAATGTAAAGGAAGATATTCTTCGGTGTTCTGGTATTTGTTTCTATTGGAAAACACCTTAACTTTACTATAGTTTTGAATATGAACGGGCAAAAAGTTCTTATGTCTGAGTATTGTTATGGACAGACCTGGCACGAATTAAGGTAGAGATCCAGAAAACAGCAATGGCTGGAATTTAGTCTTTCTGATGATCTTGGATTGTTTGCTAACAGCTGTCTTTACTTCCTCGCACAATTTGGACTTGGATCTGAAAAAGAAATGGGATCTGGTAACGTTAAATGAAAAGCACTTGGGAGCTGTTGCTGAAACATTATAAAAGGGGAAGGAAATCCACCCACGAATTTGTTCTTTCCACTAGAAAAGAAACCCACAGATGAAGATGCCGTGTGTGGAGTCTTGAACTGCCACCAAACCATGCCAGACACACAGTTCATTTGAAAGAGTTTATTTCATGAGTGTGGTTTGATACATATAGATAGACACTCCATTCATAAAAACAAAACAACAGCCGTTTGTGATGATTCCATGAGACTAATTAGGAAAATTGGTACAGGTCTGCTCAGAAGTTATCTTGAGCCCCCCCCCCCCAAAAAAAAAATCACCGTTAGTCACATAGTTGCCACTTACCTCCCCAAACCTGTCTTTGAATACTTCATCTTTGAGGCTCCCACTCCAGCATTTTAAAAAAAGTTTATTTGATTATTTAAAGAGAGAGAACTCTTGGGGCATCTGGATAGCTCAGTCAGTTAAGCATCTGACTTCAGTTTCAGGTCATGATTTCATGGTTCATGAGTTCAAGCCCCATGTCCGGCTCTGTGCTGACAGCCCAGAACCCAGAGCCTGCTTTGGATTCTGTGTCTCCCTCTCTCTCTCTCTGCCCCTCCCCCACTCATACTCTGTCTCTCAAAAATAAAACATAAAAAAAGAGCTCATAAAAGAGAAAGCGGGGCAGAGAGAGAATCCCAAGCAGGCTCTGCGGTGTCAGCACAGAGACCAACTTGGGGCTCAAACTCACAAACTGTGAGATTATAACCTAAGCTGCAAACAAGAGTCAGACACAACCAACTGAGCCACCCAGGTGCCGCTGCAGCATTTTTTGAAAATATGTTCTGCTGAGACATGGTACATCTTAATAATTGGAACTGCTTTATGTTGAGGGTAGAGCTTTTAATTCTTCCAATTTTACTATCAAGTCCAATTTTGATTCCGGTCAAGTCACTTATTTTTCAATAATTGCATCACCATTTGTTCTTTTCAATGTATTCAATAGTCAGTTATAAAACACTTTTTAAACCAAAATCGGGTCCCTGAATGGGCTGTTTTGCTCTATCTCAGACTTTACCTCAAGTTTTGCTGAGTGTGTATCATCCGACAAAACTGCCCTTCAAATGAAGGTATATATAAAATGTCTAGAAAGGCTGCCATCTTGATTTAGAACATGAGTGCTGAGAATTAAAAGTGTTAATGAAGGAAAAACACTTCCAACTCTTACCTAAAAAGAATTTTCCCCTAACACATGGAATTTCCAGAATATCAGTGAAATAATATTAAGAAATTATCTCTGTTGTCTAGGGTGGTTCCCAACATTTTCTAGTATGAAGATCGCTTCGTAATTTATTCATGAACACTTGCATGTGATGATCAGGCTTTTAGCATCTTCTTATTCAATAAACAACATGATGTTTATAGATGCATTACTTAAGTAAATTCACATTTTCTTAATCATAGCACCTCTCACCACATTTGCAAAACGGAATTACATGTGTCTGCAAATCTTATTAATACAGTCAACAGACTAGGTTCATGTGGACTCATAAATCCCTTGCAAAAACCTCCAAAGTTTGTGAATTGCCCTTGCATATCCTCTAATCCCTTTGCTTTACAAATAAGAAAAGTCAGGGTTAGAGAGATTCAGTGATTGGTCTAACATTTTTTTAAGTTTATTTATTTTTGAGAGAGAGACAGTGGGGAAGGGGCGGAGAGACCGGGAGAGAGAATCCCAAGCAGGCTCCATGCTGTCAGCACAGAGCCTCACATGGGCCTCAATCTCACAAACCATGAGATCATGACCTGAGTCAAAATCAAGAGTCAGACGCTTAACCAACAGAGCCACCCAGGCGTCCCTGATCTAACATTTTATGGTCACTGGCAGAACTAGACTGTAATCCATGTCTTCTGGTTTTTCTACTCTCCACCACAGGCTCCCTTAGGAGGATAAGGAAAAGATACCCAACTCCTGTGTTTTCATTTACAGTGGTGGATATTAATGGAAGTTGCCACAACATAAGAAAATATGCAGGAAAGATGGGACCCCAGTGCAGAAGCCAAAACTGGCAGTGTCTGGCACCTAGTAGTTGTTCAATAAATGGAGCAGATGGAAACCCAACTTCTTTTCCATAACTAACCCTCTGCCCTCCCCAAGTGTTCCGGTTCCCTCGGCTTGAAGCTCTCATTGTCCTTCTCCACGCTAGTTATACAGTTGAACGTCACACTTGCTTTACCCAAGGCTATTTGTCTACAATAATTCAGTTCCCACCCCTCTCCCCACCACCCATAATAACTGTTTAAGGGACTCACCTTCCATGTGGACCATCCATCCCATGAGACCAGGAAGTAGATGCAAACAAATGGGCTGTTCTCATTCCCCCAGGCAAATGTTTCATGAAGAATCTTTATCTCTTGAGGGTCTAAGGAGAGCAACATTGATAGAAACAATGAAATAAGTTTTCCCCTAGTCTTCATTCTTTCTTTGTAATATAAGGAGTTATCTCTAAGCTAATGGCGTTGATGAATATTCAAAAAATCAAATCACATCTTTGATACCGTAAGTAAAACTACCCTGCAGCAGGAACACCAATTTTGGAAGCACATTTGCATCTTCCTCACGTCCGTGGAATTGTTACTTGAGTCCCAGTGCACTTGTGTTTTTGCAAAAGAACCAATGGAGGTGTCCGAGGAAAAGTGTTCCGTGATAGGCAGAGCCGGGCACTAATTCAGATGGCCTCCGTGCAGGACTCCATGCTCCTCCAGCAAACAGCCCCTATTCCCTTGGTTCTTCCCTCAGGGAAGAGAACAGATCTCTTCCGCTCGAAAAGACCAGGGGCATTCAGATATTTGTCTTTTAAAGAAAATTGTTATTTTAAGCTTGTTTGGTACTGACCATGTGTGAAGTAATAGTATTTAAGTCTGTATGAGACTTGCGCACCTTATTTATTTATTTATTTTTAAGAACAATTCTGGCTGCTAGCAACATGCCATTTATTTAATAAGAAGGATCAGGGAAACAGAGTTTGGAGAGCCTGAAACAAACCAATGCCCGCTACCGCTGATAAACAAAGCAGTGACGGGTATTTGTGCAGATTTGCACCGCTTGGACTCGAGGCCCTAACACTGTTTTATCTTTTAGGAAGAGCATTTTGGAGCTGTTTAGAAGCACCTGCTACAGTTGGTCGGCTCCATTAGATCTTCATCCTGGTTTATAAACACACAAGCAGCCCAAGGCTTCTGTAGCACACGCTGACGCGGGTTTGTTTTTTAAGGACAAACCTTCGCCAGTGCTCCCATTGCCTTGTTATTCCCCCAGCCTGTATCAGCCTCTCTAATCCCTCTATCTCGCAGCTCAGTCAGGACAGGTGCAAAGCAGGAACCCAAATTACTGCCACATGAGCTTGGCCCTGAAGCAGTCCCCGTGAAGATTAAAATGGCACACAGTAAAGTGTGCTACAGATGGAAGTTTGGAGAGCTGCTGTGAAAACAGCCACCGGAACGTCCACCTGGGCTCTCTTCTAAAGCAACTCTGGGGAAGCCGGTCTTCAACCTGCAACAGTATCGTGTTCTCACTTTAGTAGAGGCTTCCGAGTCCCTCTTTCTTCGCGCAAACATTGTATGATTCCTGGCCCTAGGGACCGCACATTACAAGGCAGTCAGCAGCCCTCTGAAAACGCAGCCCCAGATCTACCCACAGTGCTCTTGAACGTGACAACTCAGCATTCTGCACTTCAGGAAGAGCTGATGTGTTTGAAGTCACTTCCAGTTAGAGAAAAATCACAAAAACAAGCCATCAAAAAGAAATTTAAAAAGTAAAATGATGAGAGGCGCCTGGCTGACTCAGTGAATGGAATGTGCGACTCTTGATCTCAGGGTCATGAGTGTGAGCCCCATCTTGGGTGTAGAGATTACTTAAAAATAAAATCTTAGGGGCACCTGGGTGGCTCAGTTGGTTAAGCGTCTGACTCTTGATTTCGGCTCAGGTCATGATCTCACGGTTCATGGTTTCAAGCCCCGTGTCAAGCTCTACATTGTCAGTGTGGAGCCTGCTTGGGATTCCATCTCTCTCTCTCTCTCTCTGTCTGCCCTCTCCTCCCTCCCTCTCTCTCTCAAAAATAAATAAATAAACATTTAAATTAAATAAACGAAATCTAAAGAAATAATAACAGGGGCGCCTGGGTGGCTCAGTCGGTTAAGCATCCAGCTTCGGCTCAGGTCATGATCTTGCAGTTTGTGAGTTTGAGCCCTGCATCAGGCTCTGTGCTGACAGCTAGCCCAGTGCCCGGAGCCTGTTTCGGATTCTGTGTCTCCCTCTCTCTCTGACCCTCCCCTGCTCATGCTGTCTCTCTCCCTCTCTCTCTCAGGAATAAATAAAACATTTAAAAAATGTTTAAAAAGAAATAATAATAAAATGATGAGAAATAAAATCAGCAAAGATGCTAAACTTTCCAGAACATGCCTAAGAAGGACATGTTTGTATTATCCTACCGGGGATAGATTTTGTCATTGATGATTATATTCTACATAGCACACGGAGTTTGTTGTTTTTTTTTTAACAAGAAAGAAGTAAGCTATGATTCTCTTTGTCAAACCCCTTTTATTTTCTAGACCTCTGTAATAAAATAATTCTGCAGCAGAAGAAAATTAGAATAATATGATCATATTTGTTGTCTACAAACTAAAATAGCTACAGCTTTGAAAAAATTATTTTCAACTCCTCAGGCATGAAGTAAGAGAACAGTGGTTGTAGCATCTTAAGTACGTCCTTCAGCGCTTGGTGTGAATGACGGCTCACAGAGGAGACAGAATGGCAAACCACTGCCTGAACACCAAATGGCTCTTGAATCCACCCAGCTGGTGCTTGGGACCATAAAGAGAAATAATTGCATCTGCAGAGCTTAATTTATGCTTCATTTAAAGTTTGTAGGGAAGAGCTTACTACTGTTCCCCTTTAAAGCCTTGGGGCTCAGATACTAAGGAAGCTAACTACGGAGATTCTTACTCCTTCTATTTCTGGCACTTATTCAACAGGGAAGCCTTATTTGCATTTAAATTTTAAATATGGGGCCTTTCTTGACTTAGCAGTACTATTCATAAGATTTCCATGTACTTGTGACTAACAGATGGATATTTAGAACAATCAATTGTATATTATTCTTTGAAACCATACGATTCTGTCTGTCTTGTGGCTAACTTGTTTTCCAAAATAGAAAGTGTCCAGAGTCCTAAGTTCTGAATGGGTGTGTGTGTGCATACTCGTGCATATGCACATGGGTTTACATTAAAACATACACACACACACACACACACACACACAAAACCTTTGCTTCCTGCTTGATTCTTTCAACTTTAACCTCATCTTGCAAACAGCCATATCTCATCTGTGATGCATCTAATCAGGAAAGTACTAGAGATATTTTTGTAACTATTTTGCAACATAAAGCTGTGTCTTTCTGCTTCCCTTGAAAACAACACGTCCTGTCCCTCAAAGATCATAACACTTGGGTTAAAATTTTAAAAAACAAAAGAACAAAATAGAATTCCATGATGCTGGCTTGGACTGTATCCACCACCCTCAACCAAAGTCCTAGAGGCCAGGCCCCTAGAGATCACTATTAATTCCTTCCCTGCTACTGGACAAAATGTGGCTTCCTTTCATCCCATCAGAAAGATGCTCCATCATGGCGCGCCAGAGTGGCTCAGTCAGTTAAGCATCCAACTCTTGGTTTGACTCTTGGTTTAGCTTAATTCATGATCTTATGGTTAGTGACTTCGAACCCCACATCAAACTCGGTATTCTCTCTCTCTCTCTCTCTCCCTTTCTGTCCCTTCCCTGCTCACACTGCCTCTGTCTCTCCAAAAAAAATAAATAAACTTAAAAAGAGTAATGCTCCATCACTCTCCACAGGGTAAACTGGTGTGTTGGTCTGTGTGGCTCTAAGGCATTCTGACAAAGCAGTGGAGGAAAGGGCAAGATAGATGGAAGAAGCAATGATGACGACATGGAGATAGGGACGGGATGTGGCCAAGCTGTGTGAACAGAGCAGCAGGCAAGGCAGGGCTACCTGAGATAAGGCTGCCGGTTTGGACCGGTGACAAGTGGGAGGAAACCTTGCTGCGATGTCCGAGGCAATTTGAGTTGGATGCCACGCTCTCGAATTAACAAATAAGTTAACTATATCCTTATATTTCTCCTTCCAATTAGCCTTCCAGAATTCAGTGATAAAAATAATTTTATTAAATCAGAAGTAATTAGTCTGAATCATAAAATTAACTTTTCAGAAAGACAGTGTGGGAACTTTCTAAGGGATAAAACATCCTGTATAATTGAATAAGGTTGCATCTTGTCTCCTGCATCCCCCCCACCAGTGTGCTCCCACTGACCCATGCTAGGCAACTCTGCTTGGCGCTGTGGAGGACCTCCCCTCCTCACACCTGCTTCTCTCGCCCACTGCCCAGTGGTGGTGTCATAGCGCTGCGCGGGCCAGTTCTCTTGTCTTTCCATTGGCTCAGCTTGGTTCACTGCAACGCCCAGAAGTTTATTCACTTCTGCTTGCACACACTCTTATACTTTCCTTCCTTCTTGCCCCCTAGCTTCTCAGTTTTTTTAGAAGAATTTTGTTACTTCTTCATCTTTCTGACATTTGTGAGCAAAAATATGTGCTACTAATGGCCCTTTCCTTTAAGAGAATTTAACTATCTTTAAATGTTTATATTATATTCATTAGTGAGATTCTTTTGTAGGTTTCTGTCTCCCCTAGAAGAGACGAATTTGGTAAATGTGGGGACTGATTTTTCTCACTCCTTTTTAAAAAATATTCCTAGGTTCTATATAGTGGCTGGCACATGGTGGATGTGTTTGCTGAATTATTGAATGGATGAATGATTGTAATATTTACTGAGCATTTACTATATGTCAGATACCGACCTAGGTGCTGGGCATGTGATGAGAAATAAAATGGGCTCCTGAAGCTCCTGAAGCTTATATTCTAAACGAAAAGTGCATCAAATTATCTTCATTTAAAGGAAAGAAAAACCAACTAAAAGTAGACATCATCAAAAAAAAAACCAGTATGATCAAGCTCTAAAATCCTTGAAAAATAAACATTCTATCTCCTCATCTTTTTTCAGTTAAAACTCTCCTATGTGCCAGCTTCAAGTGGAAATAGTTCCTTTTTTACTTCACTATTTTTCCTCTTAATGACTAATATTATATAATACTATTTTCAACTCTGTATCACTACAAACGTGGTGTTTCAGCCACATTGATTATGAAGAAGCTTTGGCTATGAGTGTAGGAACCCAGCTATCATTTAGAACAACTTTTATAAGAAAAGATATTCATGTGCCTAATAATGAACTTAACTCCTAAGCATGATTAGATGGGATTTCAGGATGGGTCAAAACCCAATGAAATGTTGAAAGAAACATTGCAGAGTGGTAATAACCTGGCTTTAAAAAAAAATAGATGCAAGTATTTTATCTACTCGTTGCTATTAAGAGGAAGAACTTGACAGTGACTCTGCATCACGGGTGTTTGTTAGTCCTTTGTCTCCTTCCCAGATTCCTGGCTCCCCGTGACCCAGACTTGGACTTTTCCAAAGGGAAAAAACCAACCCAAACACAATTTCTGTCACCTCTGTTGACATGGAATACCATTCATCAACAAGAAGAGGTGGAGAACCTTTACAACAAATCACATGACATCTTGTTAGGTATTAAAATTTAAAGGCATATTGTGAACACTTTCTCCCAATGAAAACACTATATGGATTTTGCAGAATTTCCTTTATTTTCTTTATTTCCCTGCATTATTGCTTCCCTTTAGTTCATTTATTCATTTGTCTGTCAAAAACTCACAGAGAGGAATATTGTGAAGACTGTAACAGCATAAAAGGTGTAGAACGCCCCCCATAAAAGTCTGAAAATAAAAATTGCGCCCTGTGCACAAAATCTATACATATGCAGCATGTTGCATTGTCATTAAAGTGAAAAGAGTTAATTTAAAGTTATGGTAGAAATGATCGCAAATTGAGCCTAACTCAGGTTGAAGCTTTCACTATCTTCTGATTTATTTCGTATAATTCTGAGTGTGGAAAAAGGCAACATGCCTGTCTATAAGATAATGAAGGAATGGCATATATTCATCAAATGTATTTAAGTCTACAGTAAGTTTCTTATCCATAGCAATTCTGCTTAAATATTTTCTCAAATTCTTTGATAAAAACCCTCTTAAAAATGAGATCTTTCTTGCTCCGACAAATGCTTTGTGAATCTTGCTATCATTGCTGAAGACACCTCAATGTTTATGTGCTCATGTGAATCATGGTGTGATGAGAGGCGCAGTGTGAATATGGGTAAACCTAAGCATCAAAGCATCAAAAAAGCATTTACTTGTATGTATGTGCTATTCTGAAGACAATCTCTTCTATGAACTGGAATCTTCTACATGTGCACCTCATTTAAAGAAAAACTTGTATGGAGACCTGTACTTGGAAAATATAATTTAGGGATAGTTTTGCTTTCTTAAAGTCCTTTCTAGGGGATTTTTTTAGATGGTCAGTGAATTTTTAATAGTGAGCTTCCAACTTTCAGAAACACTGATGCTCCTTAAAGGGGAGAGAAGACTCCTGCGTTCCCTTTCCATAATTCTCCCATCCCCCTAGATAACCCTGTTTTGGTGTCTTTCATTGCTCTAGTGCTCCTGACTAAGTGAGCACATTTTCTTTCTTCCTTCTTCTCATCATGAGCCTTTTCTTCATTACTTGGAAGTGTAGTCAACAGAGCAGCCCTATACCTCTTAAGAATTTTTACCTCAGGCCTAAAGCATTCTGCTCAGTGCAGGTATTATAATCCAGCTAGGAGGTGCTGGCTAAAGTTCTTCTTAAAAAAAGCTTCCTCTCCTCCTATTAGGGAAAATGCCACATAGATTATCTAGTTCACGCTATCCCTGGAATGCAGCACGGGCGTCCCTCGGAAAGGGCCTGTGTTCATAAGTGAGGGGAAACACAAGCCTAGCACTCAGACTTCGGGCTGGCCCCTTGAAGATGGTTTCGCCCTGCCTCATTCCCAGTGTGGGAAGTGGGACAAAGGGTTTTAGGAGCCTAAGAATCAAAGTCAGACCTGCACTCGCCTGGTATAGACGAGGACTTGAGCAGGCCAGATGTTCCAAGTCACATGTGGAGAAGTGTTTGTGGTTGGATTCTGTTTGAAACTGATTGTTGATACTCTCATGAGACAGCCTGTGACAAATTGTATAATAAAAATGTTAAAAATAGCATATTTATTCCCCGGAAAAGCTGAGTTCCCACAATTCAGTTAGCTGGGAAAGTTGCTAAACTTTTTGAACAGAAAGTGCTGATTCCCTGTTATAAGCTTTTCATTACACATTGGATTTTTCATTATGATTTTTATTCTTCTGACCTTTAAACAATGCTGCAGCTAAGCCCGTTTTTTTAAAAAAAATAAGTCAATTTCTATTTTTAAATAAAATTTTGAATCCAAATAAAATGTACATACAATATTGATAAATTAATAAGTGAATTTTCGAGAAAGTTATACCTGTGTGTATATATCAGCCCTGGGGCGCCTGTGTGGCTCAGTTGGTTAAGCGTCCAACTTCAGCTCAAGTTACGATCTTGCAGTCCATGAGTTCAAACCCCGTTTTGGGCTTTATGCTGACAGCTCAGAGCCTGGAGCCTGCTTCAGATTCTGTGTCTCCCTCTCTGCCCCTCCCCTGCTCATGCTCTGTCTCTCTCTCAAAAATAAACATTTAAAAAAAGAATTTATATATAACAGCCCTGTCCAATAAAAATATGATGTGAGTCACAAATGTAATTTGCGTATGTAGTTTTAAATTTTTAGTAGCCACATTAAATAGGTAAAAAGAATCAAGTGAAATTAATTTTAGCAATGTATTTATTTTATCTGATCCATACATCCAAAATCTTATAATTCCAATATGAAATCAGCGTAAAAAATTAGATATATTTCACATTTGTTTCTTGAAGTTTCAAAATTCAATGTGTATTTTACAGTTACAGCATACCTCAATTCAAACTACCCATATTTTAAATGCTCACTTCCTACAATTAGCCAGTAGTTACCCTATTAGAGGCCTGTGCGTTACCACAAGCCTATACTGTAGCAAATATTTGAACAAAAGTGAGGAAAAAACTAATAATCTGTCTAAAAATATGGAGATATTTACCAGTGTTTCTTAGGGACTTTGATACACAGTGGAGTGGTAGGATTCTCAGAGGCATAGCTCTTGGTTGAGAATGTAGGAGGTCGAAGAATAAGTAAAGACAGAGCAGGGAAGTCAGGTGTGCAGCTTGGACTGGGGTGAACTAGAATGAGAACTGTTTGACTATCTACACCATATTATAGATTTCAAATAGCACTATGTATCAGGAATGCTTTTGTAACACAAGTAACTCAAATGAATTATAGTGACTTCGATGTTTAATTTTATGTGTCAACTTGACCGGGCCATGCTACCCAGATATTTGGTCCAATATGATTCTGCATGTTCCTGTGGGGGTGTTTTTGGATGAGATCAACATTTAAATTGGTAGACTTTGAGTGAAGCATATTGCCCTCCATAACGTGCGTGGGCTTCATCCAATCAATTGAAGGTCTTGACACAGCAGAAATTGACCTCCTCCTCCGAGCAAGAGGGCATTCTACCAGCTAGTGGCCTTGGGACTTGAACAGCGGCATCAGCATTGCCGTGGGTCTGGTCATCCTGCAGATTTTGGACTTGTAGCCTCTGTAATTGTGTGAACCAGTTTGTTAAAATAAATCGCTTTCTGTATACATACACATTCTGTTTCTCTGTTTAGTAAATTAAACCAAGGATTTATTTTCAAAAACAAAACCCAAAAAAGCACAATGGTTGATTTTCTCACATAAGATGTCTGGAGATAGATAGGTGCTGACTTGGGCTCACTGGTGACGTCACAGCAGTGTGTGTGGGATTTCCTGGGCCTGTCCCTCATGCTTACTGCCCTATGGTTGCAAAGTGGGTGCTGTATCTCCAGATACCACATGTGTATTCAAGACAGGAAGAAAAAAAAAAAAACAAATTGGGATGATATTAAGAAAACAAAGACTTCCAAAATCCTTCCTATAATCTTTTTTTAAATACAATTTATTGTCAAATTGACTAACGTACAGTGTATATGTTGTGCACTTGGTTTTGGGGGTAGATTCCTGTGATTCATCGCTTATGTACAACACCCAGTGCTCATCCCAACAAGTGCCCTCCTCAGTGCCCATCACCCCCCTTCCCCTCTCCCCTGCCCTCTTATCAACCCTGTTTGTTCTCTGTATTTAAGAGCCTCTTATGGCTTGCCTCCCTCCCTCTCTGTTTATAACTATTTTTCCCCTTCCCTTCCCCCATGGTCTTCTGTTAAGTTTCTCAAGTTCCACATATGAGTGAAAATATATTATATCTGTCCTTCTCTGACTGACTTATTTCACTTAGCATAATACCGTCGAGTTCCACCCACGTTGCTGCAAATGGCAGGATTTCATTCTTTCTCATTGCCAAGTAGTATTCCATTCTATATATAAACCACAACTTTATTTGTATCACAAACTGTATGGGATGTCCCTAATAGTAGCACAAACACTAGAAAAATCAAACGCTTTGTTTTTCCAGCCTGTAGTAGAAAATAGCAAGAGAGGAAGAGGTTGAAAATTACTGTTGCGTCAACCAATTTATGATATCAAACACTAAGTGTAAGTTGGTATAATACTTTTAGAAAGAAGTGTGTATATACATACTTATACAATATACCATACCAATTGATAAGCATTGAACTATTGCTTTCATTGTTATTACAATTTCAGATTATGAACTTGTCATTTTGGCTGCCCAGCCTCCAAACCCCTTTTCTATTTAGAGGGAAATATAAGAAAGTAGTAAGGCAGGATCCACCACTGAAGGGATAAAAAACAAAAAACAAAACCCCAGCAGATATATTTTCCTCTCTGGGAGCTATATTGTGGTCAGAGGACCTTCACAGTGACCCAGACACTTGTGGAATTTGGGGTCTTTGGGGAGCAATGCAAGGTCCAAGGTCTATTAGAGATTATTTGAATCTCCTGCTGCAGGGAGTCTAAAACCCAGGGTGCCAGGTAAACACCCGAGGTGTTGTGTTGATGAGGCTGCTGATCGTACTGAATTCACAGATTTATTGGGAAGAACAGTTGAGATGATGCTTGGCAGAGCACCTGGCGCACAGCGAGACCTCCACATGCATTTCCTCCATCCATTATGTGATATCACAGACCTCTCTTCATTGCACCTAAACTGTAGCACCTCTCTTCTCTCAAAGCAACCCCCTCTCTCTGTGCTCACTTTGCCTGCTAGAGTGTGGTTGCCTTCTCTCAGCGCCATGTTTTCTGATTTGCAGACCTGATCAACTGGCTCTTGACATTAAAAAAAAAAAAAAAAAAAAGACTCCCATCACCTTCAGCTACTGAATAAAGTCCAAACCTCAGGGTGTGGTAGCAGGATAGCTGATGAATGCCCAAATGGGAGAGGCTGGAGATACCAACGGAGAGGATTGAGAAATTGCCTTTTCTTTTTCTTGGATTACATTTTACACATCAATAAAATAAGTTAAGTTTTTTAAAAAGCCAACTTTTGGGGCTCCCAATGGCCATCTTAGGGACACTTTGAGCAATAGAACGTGTGATGATGGTAACAAATTACAACATATAAAATAAGAATAGATGAAGAAATACATGGAGGAAAAGGAAAACTCTTTCTTAAAGTAGAATTGTAAGTAATAAATGTAGAAGGAAATGTTGGCAAAAACTATAATAATAATTGTTTCAGGCAAAAATCATCAATGGATGCCAAAGTTAGTAGGTGAAAGTATCATGAGAAACACTATATATTCGTGATCTCACCTGACACATAATATTTTTTATAAAGGGTAAAATTAAATTTACAGCAGAGAATTCTGGCAGAATCGCCTTAATGAAGTGATCAGAAATGAACCCTACCAGTGTGGAACAAAGCATGCTTCCCGATGTGCTGTTATGAGGACACCTATTGCTTGTGTGGTATCCTTGCCAAAAATACATAACTTACATTAGTGGCTCTCAGCTGAAATGGATTCCCTCTCACACTCAGGGGGCTTTTCAAAATGTCTGGAAATATTTTTGATTGTCAAGACTGGAAAAGTGCTCCTGGCATCAGGTGGGTCAAGGTCAAGGGGACTGTATACAATAAATACAATGCAGAGAACAGACTTCATGACAAAGAATTTTCTGGCCCAGAATGTCGATACTGCCAAAATTGAGAAATCTTGAACTAAATTTAATTGTGAGGAACCATCAGATAAACCCAAATTGGTATCGTCTAAAACATAACTGGCCAATATTCTTCAAAAATTCAAAAGAAAATAAAGATGGAAGAATTGTTCAAAGGTAAAAGAGACAAAAGAGACAGACATCCAAATACAATGTGTGATGTGTGTTGCTGGACTGAATCCTAAGTAGGAAAAAGGATATTAGTGGAACAACTGAAGAAATTTAAACGAGGTCTGTAGATTAGATAACAGAGTTACATCACTGTTATTTTCCTGATTTTGAGCCTTGTACTATGAATATGCAAGATGGTAACAGTTAGGAAAACTAGGTGAACTGTAGACAGGAATTCTTTGCATAAGTTTTACAACTTTTTGTCAGTCTAAAATTGCTCTAAAGTGAAAAAATTAAATGAAAAATATTTTAAAGAATTTTTTAATGTTTATTTATTTTTGAGAGAGAATGGGGGAGGGCCTGAGAGAGAGGGACAGAGAATCCAAAGCAAGCTCTGCACTGCCCGATGAGGTACTCAAACTCACAAACTATGAGGTCATGACCTAAGCCGAAGGTGGACTCTTAATCGAGAAAGCCACAAGGCACCCCTAAATATTTTAAATTTTTAAAAATAGGAGAGAAAAAAGAAATGAAACACATAGAAGAATTTGAGAAAATACAATGAATATTAAAGGTAGACAAAGAACATATGGATAGTATGAGAACCTTCCTGAGATAAAAAAAAAAAAAGACTTGAAAATATTGAAAGACTATACCATCTACCCTGAGAATATTAACACATATTGACCAATATTAAGACATATTCTAGTAAAATCACTCAACTTTAGAGAAAAGGAAGCTATCCCTTGAGTATCTTTTAAAAAATGTAGGTAATTTATAAGAAAAAGAAAAATTAGGTGCACCTGGATGGCTCAGTTAGTTAAGCAGCTGACTCCTCATTTCAGCTCACATCATAATCTCACAATTCATGAGATTGAACTCCACATTGAGCTCTGCACTGACAGTGTGAAGCCTGCTTGGGCTCTCTCTCTCTCCCTCTCTTTCTGTTCCTCCCCAACTCACACTCTCTCTTTCTGTCTCAAAATGAATAAACTTTATAAAAAAGTATAAAAAAAGAAAAGGAAAATTAGATCATTACACTTGTTGACACAAATGTTCTATGTGAGAAAATATGGACTAACAAATTTAAGATCCTCAAGGAAACAAGTATGAAATCAAAAAGACTTTTTAAATTTTTATTCATTTATTATATAGAGAGAGCACAACTAGGAGAGAAGGGTGGAGGGAAAGGGAGAGAGAGATAATCTTTTTTTAATTCTTATTCTTGAGACAGAGAGAGAAAGAGAGAGAATGGGGCATGAATGGGGGAGGGGCAGAGCGAGAGAGGGGCACAGAATTTGAAGCAGGATCCAGGCTTTGAGCTGTCAGCACAGAGCCCGATGTGGGGCTCAAACCCACAAGCTGTGAGATCATGACCTGAGCCAAAGTCAAACACTTAACTGACTGAGCCACCCAGACACCGCTAGAGAGAAAAACTTAAGTGGGCTCCATGCTGAGTGTAGAGCCTAACACAAGGCTCATTCTCATGACCCTGGAATCCTGACCTGAGTCAAAATCAAGAGTTGGATGTGCAACTGACTGAACCACCCAGGTGCCCCCAAAGATTTTTTTTTGATCAAGCATAACTTTCAAGCATAATGGGCACAGATAGACCTCAAAATATTGTTTCCATGGGCTCTTCTTGTGAAATCTTCTAGAAAATAAGCCTCAAACAACAAAATAACTAGACAGACAGACTGACGTAAGAACTGTTGGTGAACATTAAGGCAGAGGTTCCTGGAGCCAAGATGACTAACTGAACGCTGAGAGAGCATGTGCAGAGCTATATCCTCTGATAGTATAGATGTCCTACAAATGTTTCAAAATAGAGGAGAGAATATTTTGAGTTATCATATTGACATTTGTCTTATAACTGCTATCCTGAGACTGTTATGTGTATAATAGAGGGTAAAACAAATGAGTACTGATGAGATGCTCAATTCTATCATCTCCTTTGTTCCTGAGAACAATTCTATCATCTCATTTGTCCCTAGTTCCTTGAGAACCAGGATTCTTGACATGGACAAAAGAAGATACTAAAGTAGAAGAGAAGAGGGTAAGTAAAAACTGTGTGATCTCAAAACTGAAGGGGAACTATCAAGATAAACCCAAGAAGTACTTGATCTTATTTTACTTTCTGATACATCCACTGAAAAGACCTAGAAACAATAAGCTACACAACAGTAATGAGCATCTCTAGCATGGAGATTGTGGCCTTGCAGTACCGCTTTTCCCTACAAGGGACCAGGTCTCTTTGGAGAAGTGATGGATTATAGGTACAGGGCAGGAAGTGAGCAAGATCAGGGACATCTTGTCATACCTGATGGCACAAAAGCTATCAAAGACTACGAGGGTCATGTCTGAAGGACTCAGGAGTCCACTTGAAAAGGGTCTCACAGGCCAAAGACGGAAAATTTTGAGTTTATAATGATAATTGCAGTGGACTGAAATTCATCAGATATGTTTAAATCCATGATGTCACGAAGCTATAGTAAGTAATTGTTACATTTTGGAGGACAATAGGAAGCCAAATCATTATCTTGAAATCTGGCGAACAGAGCTACAGATCTAAGCATTCATCCTCTCTTCTCTACATGAACTGTGTTACTGTGTAACCAAATATTGGATGAGGGCAAGTGTCTCTTTATGAAGGTACTCTAATAAATGAAAAAATAGATATCTCGAATGTCATCCTTTTTGCAACCTTATGGGGAAAGGTGGGGCACATTGAAGGGCTTCTGAGTGACTGATGAAATTCTGTTTCATGACCTTGGAAATGGTGGCCTTCTAATGATTCCCAAAGCCATACATTTGCTGTGTGTGTATTAGTGTTTTGTTTTACAATAAAATTGAAAAGGAGATGAAAAAGAAAGAAAAGAGAAGAACCAAAAGACTGAGGTGAATTTTTTCATAATTGTTAGTTTAGAAAGGCGATGCCTCACAGAAGTCAAGGGTTGATTTGACATAGAAAACTTACTTCTAGGGGACTTTGGGTTAAGCTTCCTCCAATTTATTGTAACCTTTCATGAGCAGTAGGTTTATTTTTAAAACCAAGTAAACAAAACAGTGATAAGCTTTGTCCCTTGCTCTCCCAGAAGTGGTGAGAAAATAGAGTTATGTGTTTCCTCTTGCAGATGCATTGCTTAATATTACCTAAAACATCTTTGTAATTTATCAGGGCAATAAATTTCTATGAATCAATTAGGCAACGTGACAAGATACATGACTCTGGATTGTTTATTTACAGTCAATGCCTACTAACTCATATTATCTAGGTGGACTCTTTTAAACATGTTGGTACTTGCACGATAGGTATGTGGAGACAGTACCTTGCATACTGCAGAAACTCAATAAATATTTTATAAAGTTTAAGCACATAAATTAGACAAAAGAACATATTAAACTTCACCATGATTATGCAAATAGTTAAACACAGACTGTGGACTTATGTGCTGTTCGTAGCTTTAGGGCAGGAAGGTCTTCAGCAGGAGTTTCTCGGAAGTCAGTCTTCTATGTTAATCCCCTGCATCATCTCATGGCTTTAATTAAACTGATGACAATCACATTTATATCTGCAGCCCAGACCTCTCCCCTGATGTCCACATATAATTCTAATAACCTACTGAACAGCTCTACTGTTCTACTTGGAGACTAATAGGCATCTCACACTTATTATGTCCCAGACCAAATCCCCGATTGCCACCTCTACAAACTTTCTCTAGCCACAGTTTTTCCATTTCAACATACAGCTACTTCTTCCCTCCACTTGCCTTCATCCCAAATCTTGGGGTCATTCTTGATACCTCTCTGTCTCTCACACCCCACAGCCAATCTATCGTCAAAATATCATCAAGTACTATTTTCAAAATATATTCAGAAGTCTGGGGCACCCGGGTGGCTCAGTTGGTTAAATGTCTGATTCTTGATTTGGGCTCAGATAATAATCTCACAATTTGGAATTAAGCCCCGCATAGGGCTCTGTGCTGAACATGGAACCTGCTTAAGATTCTCTTTCCCTCTCCCTCTGCCCCTCTTCCACTCACTCTCTCTCTCTCTAATATATATATACATTCAGAAATCTGGCAATTTCTTATGACATGCGTGACTACAACTGTGGTGTAAGCTGCCATCATTTCCTTTTATTTCAATGTAATTTCAAACATATAAAACAGTTGCCAAAATTGTATAAAGAACTCCCATATACCCATTACCCAGAGTCATTGGTGTTTTACATTTTTTTCTTCGATTACTTTATCATTCACTCATCTTTCTTTTCTTCCCTCTCTCAAACACACAAACATAACACACATACACATACACACACACACACACACACACACACACATAAATACATATACATAAACTTCATTCTGAACGTTGATTAAAGTGGCACCTACCTGGTTTCTCAGTGTTAAGTTATAGTTAAGTTTATAATCAATAAGTAAATTTTCCCTTTATAATTAATAAATCATTTGGAGGCAGATATTTAAGACTATATATGAAGATGCTGTTCTCATCAAATTTTCAACCACTAGTTTTAGCTTCTATTGATGATTTGCAAAATCCACCATCCCTTTACATTTATTAGTTGCCAGCATTCTGTGAAGAGGAAATTTCCTATCTTCCCATTTATTTATGTATTATTTGTTTAAACCAGTAGGAACTTGTGGACGTATCCATTGTGTTCTATTTTGTTACTTTTATTATACAATTTGATGCTCAATTGGATTATCCTCTCATTTTATATGTACGTATGTTATAAATCCCATAATACAATAATGCAATATACACTTTGTTTTAAAAAGTGAGCAATCTTTAACTTGAGAAAAAAAAGATGGTCTTTTATTTTTAACCCACATATTTACCATTTCAGTGCTTTTTATTCCTTCCTGTAAATCTGTTTTCATCTGCTGTCCTCTCCATTTGGGAAAAAAAAAAATCTTCTCTTGTTATTTTAGAAGTTCGGGTCTATTATTCTATACTCTCTTCTCTTTCTGGAGCACCAAGTACACAGATATTATACCTCTTGATGCTGTCCTGCAGGCCATTTAAACTCTACTTTTTAAGAGCTTTTTTCTTTCTGTTTCATAGATTAGATAATTTTTATTCATTTCTTTCTGCTCCATGGATTGTTATAATTTCTATTTTGAAAGTCAGAGACTCTTCCTTCTGCTCTTTTGTCTATCATTAAGCCCATTCAGTGAATTTTTCATTTGAGATATTATACTTTTCAGTTATAAAACTTCTTCCTTTTTATTACATTTCCATTTTTCTGTGAAGATTCACCAATAATTATGGCCACGTTTTCCTTTAAGTGCTTGAACACAGTTATAATAGTTGCATTGAATTTATTTCCTGTTAATTCCAGTATCTGGTCAGAGCTGGTTTCCATTGATAGCTTTTTCCCTTGACCATGAGTCACATTTTTATCTTTTTTTTCACATCTAGTAATTCAGATTTCAGACTAGACATTGTGCATGATATATCACATAGACTCTTCGGTTCTGTTATCCAGTTATTCTAGCAAACAATTCACTTGGTTGAACTGTAAACTTGCTTCCCCTTCTGTGAGCAGTAGTTAACATCTCTGGTCAGTTGTTATGGTCTTCTTCCTTTGTTTTCCCCTGGGCTTTTTCTCCCCGTATATTTACAGTTCAGGGGTCATTTAAGGAGTGGAATGGAATATATATATAGATTTCTGGGCTCCCCACCCTGTGGAATCTTTTTTTCTGAGATTTTTCTGCTCAAGTTCCAGCTGCTCTTGCAGTCCCCAAGTTCTGTCCTCTGATTCTTCAAACCAAGGAGACTGTGCTTTCTGAGGGAGTTCTAGCTGCCCCAGTTATATGGACTGGAGCCTGTGGTGCAGTGAAAAAGCCACAATCTCACTCATCATGATTCTTTTCTTTCAAGGGTTTAGTTCTCTCCAGTCTCTGTCTGTTTCTGATCACTTGACAGTGTCTTACATTTTTAGAAAATATTTTGTCCAGGGTTTATCATTGTGATCTGTGGCAGGTTTAGTCTGATACACGTTACTCTGCCATTCCTGGAACCAGAACCTGCCATCATTTCTTCCCTAGAGTAGAGCTGTGGCCACCTAATTGGTCTCCTCACTCACACTCTTGCCCCTTCAGTCTGTTTTCTACCCAAGAGCCCAACGTAGCCTTTTAATATTTAAGTTATATCACTTCACTTTTCTGGTTAGAACCCTTTATTTATTTATGACTACATTTAGAATAAAAGCCAAATTCTTTGTAATGACCTACAAGGCGCTCCACCACCTGGCTCCCTCATTATCCTGCTAACTGTATCTCATGTTCTGCTCTAGGTACACTTGCCACCTTGCTGTGCTAACACACAATAGATACAGTTCTGCCTCAAGGCCCTGGTCCTGGCCATTCTCGCTTCCTTCAGATATCCACCCTGCATACTCCCTCACTTCCTGCAGGTCCAGATCAAATGTCACCTTCTCAGGGAGCCCTTCTCTGACCATTCTCTTTGAAATGTGCCCTCCTCTCCTCTCCTGTCCACATGATCCCCACTGGCATTCCTTACTTCCATTTTTTGCTGTAGTTTTCTCCATAATGCTTACCACCATCTAAAATATTATCATTTTACTATTTTGTTTATTATCTACCTCCACTGGGAAAAAATGAGCTTGATGAGGGCAGAAGTTTTTTCTCTTTTGTTCATTGCTCTCTCCCCAGGACCAGAATAGTGCCTGGCAGTTAGAAGATGTTCATTGGACACATGTCCGAAAAAGACTGAACAAATGTGAATTATTCCTTTGTCAAGCAAGTCTATACCTAAACTATAGATACAAGTCCAGTGATGGGAGTTTGACTTCTCCCAACTAGGGATCAGGCAATAGGATAGGTCTACCAAGCTTCTACTATAAGATAAACCTATACTCTTTCTGTCCTGATATGGAGAAGGGCAATAAATAATCTTTATTCTACCTAGAGACCTGTCCAACACTAAATTTATATGGTAGTTTAAACACAGTATAATACAAAGCACATTGACTTTGGAGTTGGACAAAGAGTACTATGAACTTTATTAGCTAGATGACATTGAGTTATTCAGTACCTCTGAGGCTCAATTTCCTAATCTGAAAGAATGATAATGGTTATATCTAGTTTTTTTAGTTGAAACTGGGTAAAGAATTCGGAGTGACAGAAAAATCACAAATAATACACTATCAAACAAGATAGAAGTTTTTTTTTATCTTTCATGAGTAAGTCTGGAGGTTGGTCCAGAGTGACTATGCTATACCATGTATTTGGCTTCTTTCATCTCATAACTCTGTCTGTAGAAGAAAGAGTTCACTCCCAAGTTCACCTAAAGTTTCATCTAAAGCTCTTGTTCTAGGTACCATGTCTACTCTGGCCAACAGCCATGACAGAATAAACAGAGAGAAGCAATCGCAAAGTCTGCCCCCAAAATATTTGTCCCAAAGTCGGCCCCCAAAATATTTGTCCCAATCACTAGAACCCAGATAAATAGCCATCTACATCATCACCAGAAAATGTAGTGTTAATTATGAAGAACTATAAGCCCTGTTGAGAATTTTATTACCATGGGAGAAGGAAAAAAATGAATATTAGGGGCAAATGGCAGCCTTCCTCTCTAGTTTATTGTAAAGATTAAATTACTAAGATTCATGATATCTAGAAAGCATTTAAACTATTAACTATCTCTTCCCTTTTCTACATTAAATTCTCTTTCAAGAAAATGAAAATTCTTTCATCTCTTCCTCCTGGTTTTTATTTGTCACAGATTTCTACTGTACTTCTCTAAACCTTCTCAGTGTTCTACAACTTTTATAGGTAGAGATGAACGCTACTCACTCCAATCTAAATAGGGATGTTCTAGGTGACGCTAAGCCATTAATGTCCATCCTTTTCAAAAGGTATTTCTCAGATTATTGAGTTTCTTTGGGATGAGATGTAATAAGGCAGATGTAGAGCACTTTGTTGGCGCTCTGATACCTTTATCTGTTTTCTCAGCACTGCGTACAAAGTGAGGTTCTAAGATCTCATTCACAGTCTCTAAATGATCGTTGCTTTCATTTTAAGTGAAGGAATTATTTCTTCAAGTAAAATCTTGTGACTGTACCTCAAACAAGTTCAAAGCCCAATTTTACTGCTCAAAGCCAGGATGAGGCTGTAGGCAAATTACTGGTCTAGATTATCACTTTACTTGTTGATAATCTGTTAATAGGAGGTGAGTATGACAGGTTACAAAAAGGGATTTGGCGAGGAAGTCAAGATTCCTGTTCTCTTCAGTAAACTTCAGCTATAAACTGAGACCTGGTTGCCTTGCAATTCCATCCAATCCACGACAAACACTGCCCATACTTCCCCCAGACTCTGCCACTAAAAGTTGCAGAGTTAATGATTGAAAGTCAAGAAACTGATCCACAGAGTTATAAATAAAATATAAATGAACAAGCTGCCATCAGGCCTTCAATGTGTTGGGAGCCAGAGGGCAGAGGAGGCAGAATGGGTGAGGAGAGTGAGATATGCATGAAACCCTCCAGGACAGATGGTGACTAGGTCTCATTTTCCAACCGTTCCCTCTCCCTGCATCTCCTCCGACCCCCCAAACCCACAGCATTGCCTTTTGCACTTTACCTTTCTCACTGCCATCTTCTGCATTTCACTTTCTGGGTCCTAGTCTTTCCCTAAGTTCTCACTTTAAAAATCATCTCTCCTGAATTTTGTCAAAAATGCTATTCTGACCATTTCATACACACTGATGTATCTCCTTCTAGTTTATATGTCTAATGTGGTAGTTCTCAAATGGGGGCCATTCTGTCTTCTAGGAACATTTGGGAGTGTCTAGAGATATTTTTGGTTGTCACACTGGAACTGAGGAGCAGGGAACTCCCGGCATCTAGTTAGTAGAGCCAGAGATGCTCTAAACGTCGTACTCTGTGTGGGTCACCACCCTCTGCCCCCAGCACCACCAAAGAATTATCTGGCCTCAGATATCAACAGTGGCTAGGCTGAGAAACTGGTCTAAAGTCTATATTCTCAACAAGGATAGTAACTTAAGTATTACAGTGGCTCAACCCAACCCTACCTGACAAAAGTCATGTTCCTTACTTCCTTGAGATTTAATTTCCTGGGGAGAAGAGTAGCAAACAGAAAAAAAAAAATGTCAAAAAAGGCTCATTTTGGGAGCATTAATAAAAGAAAAGGTCGAGGAACACTGGTCTAACATTAGGAAATTTTCAGGGTGAAGAATCAGTGTATTAAGCCCTTATACAAAGCACACGGTTGCAATTCAGCAAAAGCTGGCTTCTGGCATTGACATACAGCAACCTCCTAGAATTAAATATGAGTTTCAAATAACTGGTCCTGATTTTCCTGGGAAGAAGGGCAGGCAGGCCAGCTCTCAGTGGCTGAGTCCTTCTTTGAGGAAAGCATATATATTCTTTCAGGCCCCAAAGGCACCTTAAGATGTTTTGGGCCAGTGATTTACTTAATGACACCCGGTGACCTAGAAGAATTAATGTGCCTTTAAATGATGAGTTTTTATGGTTTCCCCAAAGGCCCTAATTTATTTGGTAGTTGGGCACTGTAACGTAGAAAACAGAGGCAAGAATTTTAAGAACATCACATTCTGCTCTCAACTTAGTGTGTTTCTTTTTGCTTAGAGGTATTTCCCCTCTTGAAAAGGTTTAAAATCCCATTTCTTCTCTGAAGGTCAAAAGCAAACATATCTTTCCGAGACATTTTATCCTGTCCAGAGCTTTAGAGAGGTCAAATAATAAAATGACTAATATAGGTAACTTCAGACTCTGGGTCAGTAAGTTCTATTTCCTCCAACTAGTGAACATTAAAAAAATTAAAACAAGTTTTTATCAAAATTGGCTGGAGTTTCCTGAGATACCACATTTTACTAAAAGAAAATAGAAGATAGTAAGTATGTGTAACGTTGAGCAGGTTTTCTGTGATATTCTTTCTTTATTTTTCTTATTTATGTATTGCTTACTCATATTTGAGAGAGAGAGAAAGAGACAGAGCATGAGTTTGGGAGGGGCAGGGAGAGAGGGAGACACCGAATCGAAAGGAGGCTTCAGGCTCCGAGCTGTCAGCACAGAGCCTGATAAGAGTCCAGAACTCACGAACCAGGAGATCATGACCTGAGCCAAAACCCAGGTGTTTAACCGACTAAGCCACCCAGGCACCCCAATATTCTTTCTTTAAAGCCTGTTTGGCCTCACCAAGTTCTTCCACCCTGTGCCTGGGAACAGCCCCAGGAGCTAGTTTACTCAGGGAGAAGAGGCTCTAAGGCGCTTCGGGGGCGGAGCCCATAGCAGTGGCTGGCCTGGAAGAGGTGAGGAGTCAAAACTTTTTTTTAAAATCAGAAAATACTCTTACAACTTTGAGGACAAAGTTTACGGCTTTGTTGGTCAGAGTAATTAAGTGGAGGTCGGTCCAGGAATGTGGCCTCCTCGATCCACACAGCTGCAGAAGACTCTGGGAAGAAAGGCTCCTCACTTCCTGTAACTGTGGGTTGTTCCACTGGGACTTCCTGTCACGGGCTGTCCTTAGGGCTCCAACCATCCCCCTCCACCCCACCCCTGCTCTTAGGCTTTCCTCCTACCAGTTTCCATCGTCTTCAAACAAAAGGAAAAGGGGAGAGTGAGCTCATTGAAAATGACGCCAAAAGATATTTTACAGCAGAACTGCTTTCTAAATGAATTCACATGTTTCAAAGCATTTTTCTACTAAGTAATTTTAGTTATAGTTTAAAAAACAAAATGAGGCAGGAACAGGAAAGAGAGAAAGGCCTTTATGAGGCCAAAATAGAAGTTTTATCGGATTCTGTTTCAAAAATAGAGTCCCCAGGTTCAGATCCTGCTCTGACAATACAAGGCAAAACCATGTAGTTTTATATGAATGCAGTATTTTCATTTAAAATGTGATCTGGTATTCCAACAGAGGAAAATATTTTGGCATTGTGGAAGTTTGCTTTTCAGAGACCTTTAAGAACAATTTCATTGAGTTTCATGGTGCTTTATATTTTTAGTTTAAGTGTTACCATCATCAACTTTATTTAGTAGTGCATAGAACATACATTGTCTCTGCTAAACAAATAAGTGATCTAAGGATAGAATGACCACTCCACAAACGAAATGCAATGGCATGAAGTACACATGCAATTTTGTAGGCTTAGCCCTTCCTTCACACTTCCAAATAGCATGCAACAAAGATAAATGAAATATTTTATACTGATCATGTGAATTATACACAAAAAGAAATGTTCTGACCCAAAAACTCAAAGCTGTTGATAATAATGCCTTAAGCTTTTGTGCATTTCATCAGTTTTCAAACACTTTCTCCATTTATGTTACCTCACTTGATATTCTCAGTGATCTATGAGGCAGGCCTGGCAAACATTACACAGTGGATATGCAGCTCATGTACAGCTTAGATATGGAAGACTAGAGCTTCTCTAGGATTCACATTAGTTTTTGACTCTGCGTTGGTGGCAGTAACTTTCAGGGCTCCGCTAGCAACTAATTACCAAAAAGCACCTCTTCCGGGTAGCTTCCAGGTGGAAATATCCCCCAAACCCTCTTTCTCTAGGTGCAGGGCTTAGGATGCAGCGAACACTTGGGATTCGCCCAGCCTGAACACCCACTCTTTGACCAGACATTTTTGTATGAGACGCAACAAACACAGGCGGGTGTCGTAGTCTGGACAACTTTCATCCTTCTTGGGCTTCTCCCCGGTTCTGTTAGGGTAAGTGCCATAGTTTGGATTCTGTGAATTTCCAAGAGCTCAGGACGGGGAGGTGGGAGGGCGGGGAAACACCTTCTGATTGTCCACACATGTGACCCTCTGATGTCCAGTGTTCTTGTTTGTATATCGCTGCAGACCCGGCGGCCCTCTGCTGTTTCCATTACATGCTTAGGGGCAGAGCATGTTGGCTCAGAAGCCCATGGTCCTTTTCCCACAAGCTCCGTGCAGCCATTTCCCCTCAGAGCTTCTGCAAAGACCAGCACAGGTGCCCTCTGCATATGGCTCTCACTCTCTCAGGCTTCATCTCTGTCTGCGTCTCTCATGCTCACTTGCTGTCTCTCTCACTTTCTGCTCTTTCTCATCTGGGGAGAAAGGGTAAGAGAGCAAAGGAGCCTTTCCTTAAGATTCAGGCTTTTGTGAGACAAAGCCAGACCTTTCTCTAAGCTGCTTCTGTTCCAGCCCTGCTACAAAACTACCTAAAGACCATGAGAACAGAACTATTTCCCTGAATAGAAGGGAAAGAGAAGGAAAGAATACAGGTGGAGAAAAGTATCCATTCACAGTCATTATTTTTTAGATGGAAAATAAACTGATATAAATGTTGGAACCAAGGTAAAATAGGCCAGAATTTGCTAGTTTTTTACACCACAGCTTAGTAGAGCAAGCTTGGTACTCAATTACCAGAAAAAAAAAAAATAGATAGGCCCAACCTCCCTATGTTTTGAATTGACTGTTGGATCAAGATGATAAAAAATAAGCACTAAGTGGCTCCATGTTTCCCCCCTCCATTCTATTGGGTGAAAGATCTTCTCTTGGGCATGATGAAATCCAGTACTTCACATGTTCTCTGACAGGCTGTCAGGCTGTTGGACTCTCTGGGAAAGACCAAGTAGATGGCTAACATGGCTGTGGAAGCCTTGGGTCCCCATATTTCCCATATGTTGAGCATATTGAAGGGCATGGCATTCTCAAAGCAGCCCCTTTGATGTGTTGTTTTTCTAATGAAGAGTAACATGTGCTTTGGAATACACAGGATGGTTTCAAATCCGGCTGGGCGTTGGGGTGGGGTGATCAAGAAAGAAATGCCATCTATGGGCAGATGTAAAGATGGAATAGAAATTAGCCAGGGGCGCCTGGGTGGCCCAGTTGGTTGAGCATCCGACTTCAGCTCGGGTCATGATCTCCCAGTTCGTGGATTCAAGCCCCGCGTCAGACTCTGTGCTGACAGCTCAGAGCCTGGAGCCTGCTTCTGATTCTGTGTCTCCCTCTCTCTCTGACCCTCCCCTGCTCATGCTGTCTGTCTCTCTCCCTAAAAAAAGTAAATTAAAAAAAAAACATTTAAAAAATACTGAAAAAAAAAAAAAAAGAAATTAGCCAGGAGAAGAGTTTGAGGGAGAGAGAAGAAATAGGAAAAAGAACATATACAAGGCCTACAGATGAGCAGACACGGCTTGTTGGGGAAACGGAAAATTGTTTGCTACTGACAGGCAGAATTGTAAGGGCAGGATAAGGGAATGGGATTGGGGGAGAATTGGAAATTTAAGATTGAAAAATTAAGAAGAAAAGTTTGCAGAAGTGAAATCAGTTGTATGTAGCAGAAAACTCAACAGTGGCTTAAACAAGGTAAACATTAATTTTTCTCATGTGATAAGTAGGAGGTGGGTCGGTATTTGCTGTTGTTGGTTAGGTGGTTCAGAATCATCAAGGTTGCAGTGAGCCTCTTGGCCCTTTTTTCACTCTAGTCAGAGCTTCTATGTCCAGGAATTAAGGAAAAAGCAAAAAAGGCAAAAATGGGGGTGCCTGGGTGGCTTAGTCGGTTAAGCGTCCAACTTTCCCTTAGGTCATGATCTCGCGGTTCGTGGGTTCGAGCCCCGCGTCGGGCTCTGTGCTGACTGCCAGCTCAGAGCCTGGAGCCTGTTTCGGTCTGTGACTCCCTCTCTCTCTGACCCTCCCCTGCTCACACTGTCTCTCTCTCTCTCTCTCCTAGAAATAAATAAAACATTAAAAAAAAAAAAGGGCAAAAATGGTGCATGTTTATTGAATCTGACCTTTAAAGGAGTTTTTCTGGGAGCCCCTTGCCAAAGCTTCAGTTTATTTTCATTGTCCAGAGCTGTATCGCAACAGAGACTTATCTGTCTTCCAGACATCACAAAAAATGTTGGGATTTACTTTGGTTTTTTAAAAATTTTTAAATTATTTTGAAATGTTTATTTATTTTTGAGAGAAAGAGAGACAGAGATAGAGTGCAAGACAGGGAGGGGCAGAGAGAGAGAGGGAAACACAGAATCTGAACCAGGCCCCAGGCTCTGAGCTGTCAGCACAGAGCCCTACATGGGGCTTGAACCCACAAACCACAAGTTCTTGACCTGAGCTGAAGTCCAATGCTTAAACGACTGAGCCATCCAGGTGCTCCCACTTTCGTTTTTGTTTTTTTAAATGTTTGTATGTTTTGGGGAGAAGATAGATAGTCCCACATGGGTGCCAGTGGGAGAGGGGCAGAGAGAGAGGGAGAGAGACAGAATCCCAAGCAGGCTCCACACCCAACACAGAGCTTGGCATGGGCCTTGATCTCACAAACCCTGAGATCATGACCTGAGACAAAATCAAGAGTTAGACACTTAACCAACTGAGCCACCCAAGTGACCCTGGATTCACTTTGAATGGATAAATTTGATTCATATTTCCATTTTCCTCAACCAATCTCTATGGCCAATGCTCTGATTAAACCAATCCAAGCCCTTGTTATGTTATTCCTGAACTACACTTACATAATTTCATTCTACCAAGCACCTGCTCAAGAGACTTCAGACGTTCCATTACTGCAGGCCAGCACTTGGACTCTCCTCTAATGTTTCATCAATTAAATTAAACAATTTAATTTCATCAATTAAATAAAACAAAACTGTGGTAGACAGCTACCACAGGCAGATAGGCTGGACTAGCCCATATAGTCTAAGCAACATGGGCATTTCCAAGCCCATGCCTTGTTCCCTCCCTCCCCTCATTCAACCTACATGCATAGGATACATTCACCTACTTGATTCCAGTGTATCCTTCAAGATCCCACTCAAGTCCCAGGCTGTGCTGGATGCCATCCTGCACATTGGCTTATGAGATTCCTTCCTTCTTCTAATTCACTGACCAATACCACATGACTAGCCATTAAAAAATGGATTGCCTTGTTGCTACTTGGTTTTTATGTTATTGAGCACTATTCTATGCTTCTATCTAAGTATGTATCTTGTCTTTACATCTTGCATATATAATCTTTAGATACGTTTAATATTGAAGGAAGAAAACCAATGGATGAATAAATGAAAGATAACAACTGTTCCAAAAACATTCAGTTACAGTCTTAAGATCATCAGGAAGCTTCCTTAGATTGAACTTGTCACTTGTCCTCGGAATTATGTTGTCAGATTTCCATTGAATGGTGAATCCAAATACACTTGGCACTAGGGGGACTTAGTCTGTTATACCTCCAGATCCTTCTTTATTTACTATAGTCACTTTCTTCTGCAGATGAAAAATTTGACTTCGCAGAGCCTTAGCTAAATATTAGTCAGGGCCCTAAACAAGTGTTATGGCATAGGAAGCCCAGGAAGTTAGTATCTGTCCCAGAAAATGGAACATATATGATTGCTAACTTGCTTGCTGAATCAGAAGAAATTCAGATCTCAGTTACTATCTAATTTGATGCATAGCAAATGGATGTCTTCAGAAAAGTAATAATTTGTTGCTAAATACAGATATACCTGACTAGTAGTCAAATTGTCTACGAAAGTCTAATAAAACTCTGGAGAGGTAATCTTGAAATAGTGAAAAATTCAAGTTAAACTTAACATTGTATCAGTCATCAACCTACCTTTGTGATATATTCTCAAAACATCAAGGGACCTTCGGCATTTTAGTAAAAGCGATGACGACTTTAAAGCCTTTAATCATGTTTGATTTACCTCCAGAGACAATGAGTAAGTGCAAGGTAGGTGCATGAGGTATGCTCTGTTAATATGGCATCTGAAAAGGGATTCTTTCCTAGGCCTGCTGGCACTGAGTATATATGAACTTGTCTTTAAGAAGAGGAAAATATCAGTCATGAATAATGCTTGGAATACTTTTCCCAAGGTAGAAAATGTTTTGCTTTCGTGCTTCAAATAATCCTGTTCAACAAGACTAGCCTACACACTAACAATCAGTGCCCAGATCTTTCACAGTGTAAATTAATCTCAGCATCTCTAGCTCTTTCTCAAAATAGATCAAGATTCACCTTGAGGTCTTTTTGACAACCTTCAGACCCTGGAGAGCAGCTTGAGGCCCAGGGTTAGTAGGTTCCTAAGGGAACAGCATAAAATGGAGCAGACAGCCAAAAGCCTCTCCCTTAGGGTCTGCGCTCCCCTCCATGCCTGGTCGTTGCTTGCACGACTTGGGAATCCTCTGGACTGATCGGCCTGTCTCATCATCTCCTGCCTCGGCATATCGATCCCGGAAACACTTGTCCTGCTTTTGCTAAATTCTCGCAAACGGTTTTCTTTCCCGGTTAGATCTGCGGGGGCACCAAGGACCACCCCTGACACGAAGTTAAACTGGACTTCTGATCGGACTTTGACCTAAGCCTCCTGTCTCCATTCAGTGCTTGCTATTGCATGTTATTTATTTAATGAAGCCCTCTGCTGTCTTTAGTTTGTCTCCTCGTGTATTTGGAAAGACAGTTTCAAAAGCAGCTTTCAAATTATGCTCATCCTCTGGGATCAGGTCGGGGAGGTGGTAAGTAACTTAGAAAGTTGACAAGCGTATAAAATCATAAAAAAGGATGTGCAGTTATTTTAAACATTCTATTTTAACGTAAAACATTTTAATGTACACTTACTTACCAATTTTTCCATAAAGGACCAAGTTCTCTCTGATTACAGTGAGTTGTCTCTCTGTCATAAACTGCTCCACTGCGCATTATTTTTAGTATTGGTTTCTTTATAATGGAAGGAGAACTTACAGATGTATTTAGACCTAAAGTTGTATGATTCTCTCCATCTTTTATATTTTATATGTGCACACTTAAATTAATTAACAATATTTTGTATAGTGCTTTGTTTTTCTCAAGTCTTTCCTCAGCATTTGACTTAGCCCTCATGGGTACAAGTCACTGTCACATATCATTGATTTATACAGCATACACTGTGTTACATGAATTTTTTTTAATGTTTATTTATTTTTTTTGAGAGCTAGAGACAGAGCATGAGGTGGGGAGACAGAGAAGGAGACACAGAATCCAAAGCAAGCACCAGCCTTCCAGCTGTCTGCACAGAGCCGGACACAGGCTGTCTCTGTCTCTCACACAAACTGTGAGATCATGATCTGAGCCCAAGTGGGACACTTAACCGACTGAGCCACCCAGGTGCCCCACAGTGTTACATAATTAAAGGAAAGAACCGGTGTTATAAACCGGTTTGGAAACAAATGCAATCGACTCTTGATAGAAATATAAATGGACCAATAGGAGGAGAAGTGAGAAAATGAGACAGGATCCTAGAAGCCACTAGCGAGTAATGAAAGTTCTGTGGGGATTATTCAGTGCGTTCTGAAGGGATGGAGACCATCTGCTGGAGACACATCAGTGATTAGTTGAAAGCATCTACTGGACGATGGTATAGAGCTAGTCCCAGTTCAGGCAACCCAAGAGGAAGAACATCCTCCCACTCTCAACTCTATATAGCAATGTAGGGGAAGAACCTCACTGGGTCATGATCTACCATGAGACTGACCACGGTTCCCAGGTTCCCAGTGTTCTATGATGGCTCACCTTAGGTCATACTGAATCCGAATGACACTCCTGGCATTACCTGCATGGTACAGCAGTCCTAGAGGAAGGGACTACTTCAGTGGACCAACCCCGATCTCCTTGGAAAATTCTTGCAAGGAGGCTACATTAGTTCAATATTAAATTCCTCTTCTCTCTTTTTAAGATGGCTTAAAATCTCTTAAGAGTAAAAAGTGGGATATAATATTAACAACAACAAAAACAACCACCAATGACAGCATTATTATGATGTGTCAGGCACTGCTCCAAGTATCTTATATGATTGTTACCTAATTGATCATCTGATGAACCCTAATCTCCACGGGGCCCCTTGCTGCCACCCGGCCATCTACCCACATTTCCCTACATTATTCCTACCTCCCAGATAACTGTTTTACACCTTCATGCCTTTCCTCAATCTCTCCATCCCTCCTATCTTTACTCAGTTGATGAACCTGCTTGTTATTTTACTGAGAAAGAAAAAAAAGGAGCCCTACTTGGGCACTGAATTCCCTCCCTCCCCTCCTCCATATGAGGGACTTACCTCCATCAGTTATTTCTTCTCCCCAGGGCATAATCAAATTTCCCCTTTCCTGTTCCCATTTCTGTCAGCATACAAGTCTGCTGTAATTTCTCCCATCTTAAAAAAAAGAATCTCTTGTGACCTTATATCCCAGATAAACTACTACTCCACTTCTCTACTCCTAATGGAGCAAAAATTCTGGTGGAGTTATCGACACTTGCTGTCTCTGATTTCTCTCCTTCCTTTCTCTCTTGAACCAGTCACAGTTAATCTTTGGCTCTTACCGCTCCATCAGTGATTAAATCTCTGCCCTCATCTAGTTTGGTTTACCAGCAAGACTGAACAAAGCTGATCATTCTCTCCGCCTTGAAAACATATTTTTCACCTTGTTTCTAAAATAATCTTCAGTTTCACTCCCACATCACAGCTGCTCTCTTTCAGTCTCCTTTGCTGGTTGCCCCTCATCCCCTAAACCCTTGTATTTTGAATATCTCAGGCTGAGCCTCTTTATCTTTACTCAATCTCTGTTTGATCTCATGGATTTAAATATATGTATAAGCCGATGACTTTATAATTTATTTTCCTTACTTACAAGTTTAGGCACTGATGGCTTTTTCATTTGTATATCTAACTTGGATCTCTTCCTTGAACTTGAAACAAATGCCTCTTTTAATATCTCCACTTGTACGACAATAGGAGTCTCAAACGTCAATAGAGTCAGTTCTGCAATAGCATGTATTTTGAAATTGTGAGTTTGTTTCCACATGATTCATACATCAGGGAATCATTTCAGCATGACACTAGTTTTGCTTTCACTTATGTGCACTGTCATCTGTGAGAAATACTAGGTACATGCATAAAACCACAACCAGTTGGGCCCTTAGGAACACCCAAAGGACATACATGCACACAACATCTACCAGCTACCCTAGTTCACACTGTGTTTTACCTTACTTTCACTTTTGTGAGCTTTTCTGTGTTTGAAACCACTCTTTCAGCATCCCAAACATCTAAGGATCCTGGCTCAAAAGTGCCAAGCAGTGCCTGCTAAAGGGCAGTATTTAAGTATTGAAGAGAGGCTTTGAACTAATAACTTAAAAAAATTTTAATATTTATTTACTTTGAGAGAGACAGAGCATGAATGGGAGAGGAGCAGACAAAGAGGGAGGGAATCCCAAGCAGGCTCCATGCTTAGCACAGAGCCTGACACGGGGCTAGAACCCGTGACCCTGAGATCAGGACCTGAGCTGAAATCAAGAGTCAGACACTTAACTGCCTGAGTTACCCAGGTGCCCCTAATGTGTTTTTTAAAAAACACAAGAATACAGGGGTTTTTGGGGGTTTTTTTGCTTTGCACAGTATCATTAACTTAAACTCAGGCAAATAGGAAGAAACTGTGCGCTCCCCTTGCATAGTTCTGTAGCAGTGACATATCTCAGCAACGACACAATTCTGTGATGCAAGAGTTTCTGTTAACGCAGCGTTGTGCGAAACAAGCATTGTATGTGACTTCCCTTGTGCAATAGGCAGAAAGGAATCCACATTACCGACTGTGACAGACAATGCCATAAAAGTAAAATCTTAAAAAGTCTACGGCTGGACCAACCTTGTGTACTGTGAAGTCCATGAGAACATGGCCTAAAGGCATGGACCAAACGGAGAGATGGTTGAACCCACAGGATAAAGATCAAACAGTGAAGACCGTTTGCTCAAACTTATCAGGAAGGCTTTCTCTTACCAGAATTTCACCTTACCTAGAATTTCACTCCTAATTCTTCAAGTCACGGTATTCTCTCTCTGCCTTTTTTCTTCTTTTCTTCTCATTAAATATATTGCCATTAGACATTCTATACAGCATTTTATTTATTTATTAGTCTGTTTCTTATCAACCTGTGGCAGTTTTAAAACATCCAAATGTGGCATTTAAAACACGCAAATCCTTTGGCACTTTTCTCATAGACACGTAGGGTCTATGCCCCACTCCTCAAATCCTGGCAGGCCCGGTGAGAATGACTTCTGACGCAAGGTCGCAAAAGGCCACGCAGCTGGAACCTGCTGTTGGAGACTGAGTGCCCTCAGTCAGTCATGCTGTGCGGAGGCCATGGTTAAACTGAGACACTGTATGGAGTGCCGGGGACGGCGTCAGCCACGCCTGGCTTTTGAGACGTGCTAGATCAGGTTCTCAGAATCGAACAGAAAGATGAATGTACAAGTAATTATGATAAATACTTACAATTCAGTGTGAAAGATGCTACAGTGACTTATTTCCAGACGGGTGAGAGGAGAGGAAAGAGACATTAATTATACTGCAGGACTATAAGTGAGGGCTCGGAGAAGAGAGGACATTTGAGCTGCCTTGCGGGATAAGAAGGTATTTGCCAGGCGGATGATAGAAGAAGAATTGGACTCTCGGTCTCCTCTTCTTTCCAACACTCAAAGGGCTTGGAGTGCAAGGAAGGCCCATCCTTTCTGACAACAGGAATCAACCAACAATTGACTGGAAGCGAACACCGAGCTAGATAATGAGCACTGAAATTAGTAACGTGATGCTACAGAAATAAAATTGGCCGGTTTAGGCAAGGCTGTCGACGGAGAACGGCACAGCATTTCTCTTCTCTGGGCCTGTTTTTGCATCTGTAAAAGACAGAGGTCAGACAAAAAAGTGCAAAATAGGTCATTCTCTTTTGTCAATTCTGTGATTCTAGTTCTTTTCTACCTCTGGTACTCTCAAGGGTGCAGTCTCCATTTCCTCAAGTGTTCCTCACATTATATGTTTCCCACACATGGGTCTCCCTTTGCATGGATTCTGCTTTGTAGAAGTCTGCTTGAAAATGCCCCCTTCAAGGGGCGCCTAGAGGGCTCAGTTGGTTAAGCGTTGGACTCCTGACCTCTGGTCTTGATCTGTGCTGAAGTCATAAGCTCACAGTTCAGAGCCCCACATCAGGCTCTATGCTGAGCATGGAACTTGCTTGGGATTCTCTCTCTCTCTCTCTCTCTCTCTCTTTCTGCCTCTCCCCACTTGCCAGCACTCGAGTGCATTCTGTCTCTCTCAAAATAAATAAATAACATGTAAAAATTAAATTAAATAAATAAGAAGTCCCCTTTTGTACTAGATATTGTGCTTCAGTTGGGGAAGCCAAGTCTTCATCAGCTGTTTTCCAGTCACAGCAAAGGTTCAAGGCCTATTTTACATCAACTTTTAGTTAATTCACCCATGTAACATGTAATGTGAGCATATGCAATTGATTGAACCTAAATGTAGGGCTTGACATTCATTCACGTTAAATATATCTTTGTACTTCTAGAAGCATCTAGCATAGTTGGTCAATAAATACTTGAATTGATTTTTGTTTTGCATTTTGTTTTAGGCTGTCACATAACAAAAGTTTTCTGAATTTTTATTACTTTTATATTCTATAACCTTTAAGTTTGCCACATTATTAAAAAATTTTTTTAATGTTTATTTATTTTTGAGAGAGAGACAGAGCATGAGTGGGGGAGGGGCAGAGAGAGAAGGAGACGCAGAATCTGAGGCAGGCTTAAACTCGAGAGCCCGATGCAGAACTTAAACTCAGGAACCGCTAGATCATGCTGAGCCAAGGTTGAGGCTTAACCTACTGAGCCACCCAGGTGGCCTAAGCTTTTCTACTTTAAAAAGTAATATGAGATGTGTTAAAAAGACAACAAGCCCAAAATGGAGTCCCTTATACTAAGCCCTGAGTCATCAAACCGAGTGGTAACTCTCCCACTAATAAAATCTGAAACCAGTCAATCAGGAATTGCCTGCTCAGCAGGAATTAGGTAACCTTCCTGATAGACCCCTGCCCTTCCCTAAAGGAAAGCACACCAACCAACCCATTTTTTGCCGAGTAGAACTTCCTTGTTCCTGCTCCCTTCTGGCTATAAAAGTTCTTTCATTTTGTACAGCTTTTTGGAGCTCCTTTCTTTCTGCCAGATTGGATGCTTCCTGATTCAAATCAATATTGGCTCACATCGACTCTTAAAATTTTCAATATGCCTCAATTTATATTTTACCAAATGAGAATCTTGATGCTGCATTTTCTCTGATCTATGTGCTTTCTGTAAATCAAAGAAACATTTTTGTATCATCATGAATGGGACGTGGAAGAGATGTTTATCAGGTGTTTGTTACCAGCCTTCTCCATTAACGAGTTAGATGCGTCCTGCTAACAACCATGCTAACCGTGTGAAGATCACACAGCACACTGAAAGCAAAAAATGACCAAGTTTGGAATGTGTAGATTTAAAAAACTTTATAAATCGGGGCACCTCGGCGGCTCAGTCAGTTAAGCATCTGACTCTTGATTTCAGCTCAGGTCATGATCTCATGGTTTGTGAGTTTGAGACCCACACTGGACTCTTGCGCTGACGGCTCAGGATTCTCTCTTTCCTTCTCTTTCTGTCCCTCTCCCTCTTCCATATGTGTGCACGTACACTGTCTCTCTGTCTCTCTCAAAATAAATAAACTTTTAAAATTACAAATAATAATAGTCCTTTCAAGGAAGGATTCTCAGGTGCAATACTCCATGGAGTAAGAGACGTGAAATTCCCGAACTTTCCTGTCAGTTACTCCCTGGCCCAGGACGCTGTTGATACTATGTATCAGGTTGAATCTGAAATTTCAAATCAGGCCCATTGCTTTTTATTTTTTCTGTTTGTATTTCTTTTAATGTTTATTTATTTTTGAGAGACAGAGAGATAGAGCATGATGGGGGGAAGGGCAGAGAGAGGGAGACACAGAATCCGAAGCAGGCTCCAGGCCCTTAGCTGTCAGCACAGAGCCCGACATGGGGCTCAGACTCACTAACCTTGAGATCATGACCTGAGCTGAAGGTGGACGCTCAACCGACTGAGCCACCCAGGTGCCCCAGGCCATTGTTTTTTGTAAAGAATTTTAGAGGTTGTTCTGAATCAAAATGTTCAAGACAGTGGGGAAAAGATCCTCCGAGACTGCAGCAGCAGAATGGAAAACGTGAAGAACCAGGAGCCCATTCTTCCTCGTTGGTCCTGAGTGTCCTTTCTGCTCCAGAAGCTTGTCTTTGCTCCCAAGGTCCCATCTCATCGAAGTTACTGGGTACCTTCCCTCCTCATGACAGATGGGGGAGAAAAACGAGTGCAACCAAGAGGGACAAAGGACTCTAATGATTGCATTTTCCAGCGATTTTTTCTTTCAATTCTGTGCTTTTTAAACACTGCAGGAGTCACTGCATGTAAATGTACCCTTCTAATGGATGTCTGGTTACCATCGACTCTTTTCAGATTGAATCCATTAAGTGCCTTCCATAGAAAAAGGACACAATGCCCCACAATGCACAGGGTCAACCATAAGAAATGAAACACAACCTGAATGGAGCAGTGCAAGAAGAGAAATCCAAACAGCCTCAGATGGCAAAAGGCTCTTCGTAATTTTCTTTTTTTTTTTTTTTTTTCGAGTGGAAGCTAAATCAGGAGCCTGATGCTTGTGCTAATCTTTTTTCTTTCCTTTTTCTCTTCTCCCTCAGGAAGGAAGCCATTCAGGCGACAAGCAGGCTCTTATCCCGGGCTTCTTATCATTAACCAGAGGAGCCTGTGCTGGAAATGAGATTCAGAGCCACAACCAGGAAAGGCTGCTTCCTTAATTAAGCGTCTCCCTTTTGAAGTCCGTCTCCCCGGCGGAGCCTGGAGCTGGCTGGGTCCCCCTGGCCAAGATCACTCGTGTGTAATCTCTCGCACACCAGAAGCAGATGCTCCACGACACGGAGCTTTTGTGAAAGACCTTTAATAAGATTTCTCAGTCCTCCACGTGTTGGGCAGGCAGAGGGAGGAACAGTTTTCAGAAAAGCCTCTGATCAAAGGGTTCAAGATTTTCGGCGTTCTGAGGCTTTCCTGCCAGATACACCGGTCCAGAATCTGCACTTCTGGGGGGCGTGCTCATAACTCTGAGGGTGCTCACTGTCCTGCTCCTCTCTGCTTCCCTGCCCTGTCCCCACGGCGTAGGGACCACGCCCTTCTCTCCAGGTTCCTTCAATTCATGGGAATTGAAATTCGTATTGAGATTTCGTGATCTGTTTTGGGCTATTCGGAGATACACGAGGTGGTCAGGAACTCTAGTAGAATGTTCAATAGATGAAGCAAACACCCCATTTGGAGTTGATTTGGAGGAAGGGGCTATTTTCAAAAATCAGCCAAGCTCACTTGAATTTGGAAGTAATTAAGCTCTGAATCCAAATATCTTTTGTAAATGAGGGCAATACCAGACGTAAGGCCGAGATCGTCACGGGAATTAGATAATATAAAATGTGAGAAGCTGCTAGCACGGATGTTCTGAAGGTCCAAGAAATGTTTATTATGATTTTATTACTACCCCTGTGGGTAGGTGAACCCTTCGTCAACCCACAGGCTGTCTAAGCCTAATACAGAGCGACAGCATTAAGGCACCAGAGAGTCAAGGCTTTGTCAGCTGTTGTAATACAGTCACACATGGGTGGAGAAAGCAGGCTTTCTTCAGTCCCTTCCGTCTAGGTCACACATTGCCCCTGCCATATCGTGTCACCCTTTTTCCCCTGTGATACTGTCCCCACACTCAGCAAAATCTCAAACCAGACCGACCTAGTTGTGTGGAGTTTTTTCCCTTCTGGCCCAGCTGCTGAGTTTTACAGAGAAATCCCGCTGCTCAGATTGACGGCATGACAGCATCATGGGTTCCAACTGCACAAGGGGATGGCTCTCTGTGTCCCCTGTCTCTATGCTCCCCTTCACAATGCAAAGAATTCACGCTCCCCAGGTCCTCCCCACCTTCCTCCCACCTTCTCAGCAGATGACCAGGTCTGTCTGGTTACTGAGCAAATTGAGGCTACCAAGCAAAGATCCCTCAGCCCGTGGCTCCGTGCTCTATACACTTAGCTGCACCTACGTTGGTCTCTCTTCCTCTTCTGTCTACAGCACTGGATAGACGCATCTTTTCCCCTCGTCCTCAGGGTTCCATCGCTGGCATCCTGATGAGGCTTTCTAACTATACTGAACCGAATTCCTCTCTCTCGCTCTCCCACATACACCCCTCCGTATAGATCCCTTTCATTCCCGCTTCTGCCTTACCCTCTCTTCTTCCCTTAAGGCCAAGCGTCCCGAATGTCACCTCCATTCTCCCCGCAGGGTCACTCTTGGGGCCAGCTCTGTCCTCTGCCCCACACCCCTCTCGTGAATCCACCTTGCTGCTAAGTTGAATAGGCTCTGTCCAGGGGCTGTGTTACTGATTTGGCGGCAGCACTTCCCGTTAACTTCCCGGCAGCACTTCGTGCCGGTTTCCACGGCAGCGCCCCATTCGGGTTCTCCTCCCTCCCCAGCCACGCCTCAGCCTCCTTTGCGGGTGGCTCTGGGCTGGTTTCCCTGTAGAATCCCCACGCGTGAATGGTCCCCCCTGGGTTCTGGCCTCAGCCTTCTCCTCCCGCCACACCTCCTCCCGGGTTACCTGATCTTTGCCCCCAGCTTCAAGGCCACCTCACCCCAACCCAGGTCACTCTCCTAAGGTCTAAAGGCACATAACTGCCTCGCAGACATGTCTGCTTAGGTGTCCCACAGGCACCTCGAAATCATGATCTTGTCACCAATTCTTACATTCTCTTACCTAAACCCACTCTCATCTCCCGTATCAAATTACTCACCAAAGACAGTAGATTCCACTTCCTAATTTTCTCTCAGATGTTTCTGCAGCTCTCCATTCCACAGATACTACTTAGTTCAAGAGCCTCTTCTCCAGCCTAGATCAAGGCAACGGCCCCAAGCCCATGCCTCTGTCTCCAGTCCTGTGCACCCCAATCCCCATCTCCCACATTGCTATCAAAGACCGTCTTCTCAAACCAGATTAACTGACCTCTTCTGGGTCCTTGATGACCTCCTTCTCTATAAACCCAAAGAGGTGGGTCCCTGCAACTAACATATGATCCTAACCCTCCCCGGCTACAGGTGACTGGATCAAGAGACACATGTGATCCAAGCTGATCCAATCAGATTCCCCTAAGAATTTACAGTGCTGTCCCGGAAGATTCTAAACCTTCAAGTCAGCACTTACATTAAGTGTATACTCTCTATGGGATTTAAATTTTCTTCTTTATCCTTTTCTGTGTTTTCTAAGCTAAAACAAACAAAACACAAGAAAGAAATTTGAAAACCTTTTTGCTGGTTTTAAAATTAAAACTCTCAGATTTGGTCTCCATCCTCAAGTCAATTATATTTGATTGCTTACTTATGTTAAGCAGAAGTATGGATTGACCATAAACAATAATATTTATTTATGTTGTCTAGACACTGTCAGGTCATAGGAATTGAGGAATTCTTCCCGTTAAATGCCTTTCTTTCTTTCTTTTCTTTCTTCTCTCTTTCCCGTGGTTCTTATGTTAAATCTTTGAGCTTCCAGTGGGTAGTGGTAGTGGCTGATTAAAAGTCTGGGCTTTGGAGGTAAACAGATGGCCCAACTAGCGTTCCTACCACCAGGGTGAAAAGCTACTTAATGTCTTTGTGTCTCAGTTTCTTCCTGTATAAAATAGGATAGTAATGCCAATGTCACAGGGTTGTGGTCAAGTTTAAATGGCACTGTGTACATAGAGGGCTTGACACAGATTAAGTGTCCAGTAAGCAGTATTACAGTAAATGCATTCTGGTAGCTTGCTGGGCGCCCCCTCATTCTTTATCCCTTCCTCCTTCCTCAGTCAATCTTGGCTCTAACAGTCCTTAATTTTAAGAACAAGGACTCTGGTGCCTGGGTATCGAAATTACCCTTCTTTCAGTGGACATAGTGGGTCTGGGCAGAGAATGAGGCAGAACTCAAGCGTTTCAGGAAGTGGCTTGCAATCCTAGACTTAAATTCCAAGGAGAGGTAAGCACACCAGAATGGCCCTGCATGATGGACCCCTCCCCTACCCCTCTAACCTCACCACCTACCTTCTTCCTACTGGTTTACCACCTTTCAATTAGTGTCCTATGAACTCTTCTCCATATCCACGATGAATGTCCCCGCCCTAACATCTCTGTAGTTTCCCCTAACTGGCAACCCCTTTTTCAATGGTCTTACCTGACTGGCCCCTTGTCTTTACTCAATTTTCTGCCTAAATATTAGCCAGACCTTCCCTCCTTGGACACTATCTGGAACAGCTCTCCTTCCCTAGGCCATCTCTGCCACCTGACTTTACATTCACACAGTACCTATTGCTATCTATACTACTATTATGCTGCTTATTTGTATATAGGCTAATGAGGATAGTCTTTGAATTGTTCTTTGCTAGTGCCTGGTAGGATGCCTGAAATATAATAGACATTTGATAAATATTTGTAGACATCTAAATAAAGTGATAGAGCAACTGTAAGAAAAACATGTAAGCAATGTAAGTAATTAGATAAAAATACATGAGCTTGGGGGCTTGGGAGAAGTGATGGGTTTGTACTGATAAAAGAGAAACCAGAAGGGTAATCCAAGAAGAGGAGATGTGAAGGGAAAAGTCGTGTAGCCTAGAATGACTAAGACAAGTATAGGTGATAGTTGAGACTGCCCAGACTGAAACAGAACTGCTCTCTTGAAGAAGAAAAGGGGATGAAGAGATAGTGATGGTGGCGGCGGCCATGGCCGAGAACTCAGACTGCCACATAGGGCTGTATATGTTGTGCACCACACAAGATGTGTCATTCACATTGGGAAGTGTTCAGGCATTATTTCTTCTGCTGCTTTTTTTCTCTTCCCTTTCTGGTACTCCCATTATGCATATGTTGGTGTACTTAAAGACGTGTCACATTTCTCTGAGGCTTTATCAATTTTTCTGCATTCTAGTTTTTCTCTTCTTTGGACTGAAGAATCTCTGTCCATTTAACTTCAAGTTTGCTGAATCTTTATTCTCTAAGCTCAAATCTACTGTTGAGTCCCTCTAGTGAGTTTTTCCTTTCAGTCACTGCAAATTTTAACTTGACAAATGCCACTTAGTTCTTCTTGAATAATTTCTGTCTCTTTATTAATATTCTGGATTTGATGAGACATGGTCATTGTGTCTTCCTTTTCTTCTTTAAATGTGGTTTCCTTTAGCTCTTTGAATATATGTGGAATAGTTGTTTTGACATCTTTGTCTATTAGATTCAACATCTGGGTCCTATCAAAGGCAATTCTTACTGCCTGCTTTCCACCTCCCCCCCCCCCCCCATGTACGGGTTATACTTTCCTCTATCTTTGCCTGTCATATCATTTTTTGTTGAAGACTGGATATTTTAGGCTATGTATTGTAGCAAATTTGGATCCTGATTCCCTTCTCTCATCTATGGGGATCATTTCTGTAATTTGCTTGTTTACTTATTTAGTGACTTGGCTGGGCTATTTTAATGAAGTCTATTCCCTCTCTGTTTCACCTTCTGTTGGTGTTGCTCTTCAGAGGGTGAAGATGAGTGTGCACACAATCACCCTAGAATGACAGTGCTTTTAGTGAGGATCTCCCTGTGAAGCCACCTGCCTCATTGGGGATCATACTCAGCTGTAAGTGGCCACTGTTTACTGGGTGACTGATGTATTGTTTCCCAACAGTGCTCGGTGTGTAAATTATTCAGCAGTCTGAGCCAATTGAATTTGGGCCCTTTTGCGTGGGTAGTTTTGGAGGTTTGTTCTAGGCCCAGGAACACTCTTTTTAGCTGTCTCTTTGGTCCTCTCTGGTTAACTACGTGATCTATGGTGTAGCTTGTTGCTCTTAATTTAAAGGAGCTATTGTTTCCAAGAGCACACTTAAAGTTGGACTTTCTTATACTTTGTTCCTTTAGAAAGTCAACTTCTTTGGAAAAAGCAGTGCAGCTCCCTTTCCTTAAGGACTTTCTCTCTCCCTGGTCAAAATCTCTAAGCCACTTTACTGGGTGCTGGGTGCGGTGACAGGCTCCAGTCCTCGCAGCGTGTCTCTTCGGGGGTAGAACCTCTGCCCTAGGAGTGAGTTGGGTGCAGATGATCCGGTCCCAGGATTCACGGTCTTCCACGCGGCAGGTAGAGCCCCCTCTGTGAGCAGCAGCTGGGTTGCAGAAGACAGCTCTCATCCTCTCAACTGCCTTCACCAGGCATGTAGCCTCTTCAACTCAGAGCTGGAGAAGATAAGGAATGATAAGCTGGTGGCCTGCTTCTCCTGGAGAGATATGGTAACCCCTGATAGAGAGCGGAGGGGACAGGGAGCCCCATGTTTTTGGCCATACCTGCCCAGGGTGTTGTTTCCATCCAGTTGAGCTACAGGGGAAGGGGGGGTGGTGGTGAAGAAAGTGGGTTGTGGTTCAAATACTATAGGATCTTTCTGTTTTGAAATAAAATTTTAGTAGGTTTTCTTGAATAAAGATTTCTTCAATTGCTGGCTGTATGCCCTTAGGACAATTTCCAAAGCTTTTAAAAGCTATGGTTGTTGTTTTAATAGTTTTTAGAAGTTTGTCTGTCTCTCTGGAGCAGGGGTCTGTGGGGCTCCTCAGGCTACCATCCCATAGCGATGGACCTCATTTACACTGAAGATAGAGATATTTGTGTATCCAAAATAATAAACATTTTCTGGCAGATGGCTGTAAGGTATCTTATTCTAAAACACTCAGAATGTTCCAAAACCTTTCATCAGATAAAAGCCAAGTGTCTTGGAAAAGGCATGCCTTTTTCTAATTTGCACTCAGACTTCTTTGAGTCAAGCACTGGCCTTGGTGGTGAAGGTTACCACGGTGGGAGTGTCATGTAGTTAGAGGTGGAGGTGATCCTGGGCACAGTATGGCATCAGGGTTGCTGCACTTGGCTGTGCAAATAGTTTATTATTTATGCATTTGGCTGAGCAAATGTGGTGACATCATCGATTTAGATTTATACTCACAACTCTGTTGAATGTCAGCCATGGGCTTCTCCTGGTCCCCTCGTCCCACCCCTCCCTGCTCTGGGTCCAAAGAAGACCTGTATCATTTGCCTCAAGAGGCTGCCTTGTTTTCTGGCTTCTGGTTGGATTCAGAGACACAGGGGGCAAGAGGAATGTGAGGTGGCACCATTTCTTTCTTGCTATGTCACTATGAGGTGATCCTCTACTGAAGGGTCACAATTCATATCAAACAGCCCTTTCCATACAGCTACCTTCCTCTAGGTTGTGATAACCACACCCTGCCCTTGAACCTTCAGGCCTAGTGATGATAATGCCTCCAGACATTTGCAAATGCTGGAGCAACCCTCCATTGTTCGATTCGCTAAATCCTGCCCAGAGCTTTGTAAATTATCCAATTTGAATGTACCATCTGTTTCCTGATGAGACCCTGGCTGATAGCCACGATTTTGCTGCAGATGGCTATCAAATATCTTGAGGACAGTGTGGTTTTTTTCTATCTTGCATCTCAGCTAGCCACCCTGGTGGGGTAGAGGAGGTGTGGAATGGAAGTCGTGGTGGTTGGGATGGCAGAGCTAATGAAACCATTTTGAATGCCAGAATAAGGCTAAGATATGCAATAGACAATATAGATTCATGAACATGTGAACATTGTTCTTTAAGAAAGTTGTTTTTCTGGGGGCGCCTGGGTGGCTCAGTCAGTTGAGCATCTGACTCCGGCTCAGGCCATTATCTTGTGGTTCGTAAGTTAGAGCCCTGTTGGGCTCTGTGCTGACAACTGAGAGCCTGGAGCCTGCTTCGGATTCTGTGTCTCCCTCTCTCTCTGCGTCTCCCCTACTCATGCTCTGTCTCTAAAAAAATAAATAAATGTTAAAAAATATAAAAAGAAAAGAAAAGTTTTTTTTCTGGCAGCTTTGTAAAAAACAGACCAGAATAAAGGAGAGCTTAAGAAAAAGAAGCCAACTGGAAAACTGCTTCTCTATCCTTGAAACTAAGTGGTGAAAGACAAGACTGGAAGAGAAGCCCTGCGAAAGAAAGGAAGCGTGCCGATGCGGGGAAGAGCTAAGCTTCCTGGCCAGTTGTGCTGGAGATAGAAGGAAAGAAAGGCAAAGACCAAGGACAATATGGTACTTATGGGTAAATTGGAGAGTTGCGGTAGAAATAATAATAATGACAATGATTAATTGTACCTTAAATTTATTAATTGCTTCCTAAATTATGACAGCAAGTTTCTAAGAGCTTAACAAATCTTAATTTGCTTAATCCTCCATCAACTTTGTGAAATAAATCCTATTATGTACATAATACAGATGAGGAAGGAAACAGAGGCACAGAAAACTCTAGCTACTTCTCCAAGGTCACATAGTAAACAGGTTAGTGAGCGATAGATCTGAGATTCCAACTCCAGAGCCTGAGTCCTGATGCCTCTCGAGATACATAGGGAGTATGGAGGGGCCAAGGAATAGTGCTCCTAAATCAACTATCCAACTGTCTTTACCCCGGGCACGCCCACATAGGGCCATAATTAACTTCTTCCTTTTTCCATACTCACCTCTGAATGGAATGTCCTCACCTTTCTTGCTGTAACAGCAGCAGCAGCAGCAGCAGCAGCAACAACACCACTACTACAGGTCTTCCTTGACTCACAGTAGGATGACATCCTGATAAGCCCATTTTAAGTTGAAAATATCATCAGTCAAAAATGCATTTAATAGTCCTAATCTCCCAACGAACATCATAGCTTAGCCTAGCCTTCCATCAATGTGCTCAGGACACTTACATTAGCCTACAATTGGGCAAAATCATCTAACACAGGCTTATTTTATAATAAAGTGTTAAATACCTCATGTAATTTACTGAATACTGTACTGAAGTGAGAAACAGTGGTTGTATGGGTGTTGCTTTTTTACCCTCATAATCGTCTGGCTGAGAGGGAACTACCTACGCCTGGTACTGCCTGATATGACGACCGAGTATCACACCACTTATTACAAAGCTAGGAAAAGATCAAAATTCAAAATCTGAAACACGACTTCCACTGAATGCATATCACTTTCTCATCACCGTAAAGTTAAAAAAAACTTAAAGTTGAATGATTGGAAGTCAGGGACTGTCAATAATAATCACATAAAAATAATAGCTAGCATTGAGCATCTATTATATGTTGTCACTGTTTCGTGTGCTTGACATGTGTGTGCTCCTTAATCTTCAAGACAACCCCATGTAGTAGGCATTACTAGTGCTCTCATCTGCTAATATGTAAACTGCAGGGAGCAGAGATTTCTGTCTGTTTTATTCATCAGAATCCTACCTGGTACGTCGCGTGCTCGGCAAAGGTTTGTTGAGTGAATGAACTTTACAGATGAGGAAATCAAGGCACAGCTAGGTCTAAAATGACAGAATCAGTACAGTGGGGACAGGCTGGAGCCCAGTAGTCTGGCTTCCTAGGCTGTGCAGAATCAGTAACGCACTCCAATGTAGTCTTTGAGAACAACACGATGTCACCTCCCTTGGGAAGATGGAAGAGAAATTGATAATCTGGGAAAACCTTCCCACCCCTCTCCCTTTCCCATGAGATGTCTTAGAAGAAATTGCCTCCTAGGCTTTAAGCAAGAGCACTCACTAATCATGTAGCATCTTGCTTGATTTTAAATCCTGCACTGCATCTTTGTGCTCTTCCTCACCTCTGCTTGGCCTCCTCCCTCATTCTTTTCTGTATTTCTAACCTCTTATGTACTCATTCTGGATTCCCAGGATCACACTCCCACCCTCAGCCTTGCCCTTTATCTCCCTTAGCCAAATTCTGGCAGCAACACCGTCCATGCGGCCACTTCCCCGCATTCCCTGGGGCCCATTGTGCTAGCTCTGCAGAAGACTCCACTTGAGTTTCCATTTCCATCCAACCTTTGATCCTCTCCAAGCTCTTTTTATAGCCTGCAACTTGCATTTCCTGTTTCCTCTTGAACTTGGAAATTAGGCAGGGGAGGCTGATCTGGGTGTGGTAAGCTAAAAGCCGGGCTGGCACCACCTCCTTCCTGACTTCTCCTATAGTAACAGCAAGGGGAGGACTATCCGTGAGTATTTATTAGACACCTAATAGGAACCAGCAAGGAGCTAAGGTGAGCACACCTGTAGGGGACGGAAGTACGGCCTTAGAGGTATGCTGCTGTTGCAAAGCCTCGTCTGAGCCCACGTCTTAAAATTTAGCAATGGGAAAATGCTAAAAGGGCAAGTAGCCTCAGACTTCCCAGATGGGAACAGATTGTGTGGATGACTGTATTCTGTTGAGCACTGCATTTGCTAAGACCTAATGTCCCATGAAGGAGCTATAGATCCAGCTACTGATAATAATAACCCAAACCAAAATCTAAGGTTTTCCAGTTGGAGGATTAGAATTCATTTCTGGAGCCACGAGTTTAGGAGGAACTACTATGTGACATATCGTACACCACAAATACTATTTTCTCTTTGGGGAAGAGGGAGCCAGCTAAGGGAGGCAAACTGCCTTTCGTGGTCTCCTTGTGACTCCTGGCTCAAAGAGCTTGTGACTCACAACCACAGACTTCAGCCTAAGCCCAGGCAGCAGCTTGGAGCTGAGATGCAGGTTATTACTGGAGGTGACTAACCAGCATCCAGCTGAGGTAGCAGAATCTGGGGCTGCTAATGAGAAGAGATGACTACTGCCTTTTCTTTTCCACAAGCTGGAGGTTTTCTTTGGCCGATTTTCAGCCTCTGCAAGAAGCAGCAGACTTGCCATTCCAGACATAACATTTCCACCAGTGTAGAATTACAGAATGTTAGAACTAGAAATTTCCTTAGGGATAATCTTCATCTTCTCAAATTATACAGAGAGAAACTAAGACGGGGAGACCAGGTAACTTGGTTTGTTAATAAAAAGACTGGACTGATGTCTGAGTCCAGGGTTTTTTCTGTGAAAGCTACAGGAATGTCTCCATGGGCATCTGATAGTCTGGAGTAGAGTAATTAGAGAGAAAAGAATATTTTTTTATGAATGATACTATGTTGACACTCCTTTTGAGGTTTGACAGTATTCTGATAATCAGTGACATTGAACAAAGACAATGTCTCCAGTGCCATTCTGGAACTGATGGGAACAGAGAGACCAGGAAGAGAGGAGTTATAGATCTATATGGAGTTTGAGCATGACCTGGCCACGTTGGCCAGAGGGGCCGCATGCCTATTTCCTCGTTTCAGACTGCCAAGTTCATGGACTGTGCGGTGGGTTGGGCTGTGTAAGCTTATCTCATCTGGGAATGTCGTTTCCCCAAATTCCCTTCCATGCATGAGTCAGGTTAGAGCTGGCCAGAAGTGGAAGCTGCATGAGGCTTGAAAAGCAGAAGAGAGAGGCAGCGGCCATTACTTTCTGAAGGTCTTTTCGGGGTTACCTATGGTGACCGATGGACAAAGCTTATCCTCACTCCGCTCTGCATCCCATCCTTCCCACCCACTGACCCTGCTGACCCTATGCCCGCCACCAGCTCCTCGGCTAAGACCACAGAAACAACAGGTACAAGAGTTTCCCATAGACGTCTTCACAGCCCCACCTCACAGTCCCCCTTCAGCCGCTGGAATGCTGAAACAGGTTGATTCCTCTATTTGGCGAATTGGTGACTCCTTCTTGCCTCTTCCAACTCACTCACTCTTTCACATCACTTCCCCAGCCCCTCCCACCAATTCCTAGAAGAGTTCCTTTATCCTGTGGGAGAGTGATCACACCTCTGGCTGAACCCCAAGTGCTTCATGCGGGATCTCCAGGAGGGGCCTGGGGCAGGCCAATGCACTGGCCTCTCCCTGCTCTTGGAAATCCACCAGGAAACCAGCCTGACAGCCGAGGAACCAGGAAGTGCTTTCACTGTGTGCAGGCAAATACATGCTGTGGGCACCTCCCTGTAGGACTCCTCGGGAGAAGGAAGAACATCCCTAAAGCTGACAGCAAAGGACAGTCAAGGGGATAAGGGAAGCTGAGAGCCATACATCCTGGTGGGTCTTCCCGTGGGGACAATGCTTCTGTCATCCAAAAGCCTTTCCCAACTCTTGCAACTGCTCCGACACTCTTGCTGCTCACCTCTAGGCAGAGAGCTGAGCTGCACTACCAGACCTGATATCCTTGTTGTCTAATTGATCTACAGAGCTGAAGACTGGCTTCCTTAATCTATCTTGACAGTTCCTATTTCCAGGCCCTTCTGGGACTAGATAAGTTGTGAAAATCAATCTTAAAAGGGCTGTGATTAACTGAACTCTTCCAACCCCTATAAAATATATAATTTGTAGCTTCTCACATTACATTATTTCTTTGCCCTGTCATTTAAAAACATGAAATGGCAGTGGTTAAAAAGTCAGAATATCATTTTAATGAACTTCTTGGTGTCTAAGACAAAAAGTACCCAAACTTGAAAACTGTTCAACTCACCACATTTTAGCTGAACTCTGAATGGCAGAGGAAGGGCAAGACTACATCTGAGAGTAGGACATCAAGTGATTTTTTTAAATAAAAATCTCCCTCTGGGGCGCCTGGGTGGCTTAGTCGGTTAAGCGACCGACTTTCACTTAGGTCATGATCTCGCGGTTCGTGGGTTCGAGCCCTGCGTCGGGCTCTGTGCTGACTGCCAGCTCAGAGCCTGGAGCCTGTTTCAGTCTGCGACTCCCTCTCTCTCTGACCCTCCCCTGCTCACCCTGTCTCTCTCTCTCTCTCCTAGAAATAAATAAAACATTAAAAAAATTTAAAAAAAAAATCTCCCTCTTTTCCTCTTCTTCTCTGTAAATGTTTTTATTTATTTTTGAGAGAGATGGAGAGACAGAATGTGAGCAGGAGAGGGGCAGAGAGAAAGGGAGACACAGAATCCAGAGCCATCAGCACAAAGCCCGTCGCGGGGCTCAGACCCACGAACTGTGAGATCATGACCTGAACTGACTGAGCCACCCAGGCTCCCCCCATCTTTTCTTATTCACCGGGCAACGCAAATTGTGCTTTTAAAACTGTGCATTGCTTTAATTTTTTTTAACAAGCTAAGTCAGCAGATCCTGAGGACACTGGTTGTTGACCAGATGTTATAGAAGAAAGGATTCTTTGATCAAAGAAAGTGTGGGAGCAGTGTCTGGGTGGCTTAGTCAGTTATACCTCCGACGACTTCAGCTCAGGTCATGATCTTGCGGTTGGTGAGTTTGAGCCTCTCGTCAGGCTCTGTGCTAATAGCTCTGAGCCTGGAAACTGCTTTGGATTCTGTGTGTCTCTCTCTGCATCTCCTTTGCTCACACTCTGTCTCTGTCTGTCTCTCTCTCAAAAATAAACAAACATTAAATTTTTTTAAAAAAAGTGTAGGAAATATTGCTTCATTCAAAAAAAGTGACAGAGTGTCTCCCTATATCAGGAGCTATGCTGAACACAGAGCAAAATATACCTGGTCCTAGCACAGTTAAATAGGCTTCCTTTCTGGAAGATTCTTGAGGGCCTCTGCAATACCAATATGCATGTGAATACCACAGGGAAATTCTGTGCCACATTTTATCAACTGATTTGACCACTCTCCTCTTCTTCCTCCTCCTCTACTTTCCTTTCTCTGTTTTTAAGCTTACAGAGTAGAAAGGTTATACTTAGGGTATTTGTCTGTGAAAAGCTGACCCAAATCAAATAAAATCCTGAGCCTATCTAATTGGTAAGAAAGAGGATTTCTAAAGAGTAGAACTGAACTTTTGTCCAAGTTGACCCTGACATCATTTTAAAAACCAAAAATGAAAAGATGCTCTTCATTTTTTAATAGAAGGAGCCAAGAGCATTGCCATCATACTTGTTAGCCATGCGAAGATGGATTTTGATGGCTTCATGAGTTTAATGGAGCATATGTTTAATGTCTCTACAATAGTGGTGATAATTCACAAAGCAGAAAAACCACAAGCAAATTCTGGAATTCGGGCTGTGTTCATATTTCTGTTGTAAAACGTTAATTCAATACAACTTGATGATATGTAACAGAGGGAACACTTGAGTCTGGATTGTTCTTTGGGAATTAGCATCCAAGTGTCTGCCAATATCCATTCAAGAATTATCTTCTCTGGTACTTTTGGAGAAAAGGGAGCTTGCCTCATTTTTGCTCCAGGGTAGGTCCAAACCAGCCCAGTTCTTTGATGTACCCTGCTCCATTCGCTTGGCCCCCCACTCACCTGAGTCCTGGTGCCTGAGGGTTCTGAAATCACCCCCCTTGATATCATGGTCTTTCCACTGGCTTCAGCTGAGTAGGGCTCCAGACAAGACTGCCACATTTGACTTCATTATTCTGTTCCTGAATTTCCCACTGTGCTCTTGGTGTTGGGGGAAAAAGACTTCTTTTTTTTTTTAAGGACTGGAGTCGCTGAGGATGCAAATGAGATCTTGATATTACTCTGTTAAAATTCCTTTGGCATTTTATCATGGGAAATTTCTAACTTCCTCAAAGCCTTGAATTACTTCTATCTTCTTTTTCTCTTTTCTTTCTCTCTTTTTTTTAAAAGTTGAGTGTATTCAGGTATAATGTATTATGATAAAATTCACTCTGTTAGTGAGCAACAGTTTCATGATTTTTGACAAATGCTACACTCGTGTAACCACTCCTGCAAAGAACATTTTCTTGACCCACCCCTGCCCCCCAAATTCCATATACTCCCTTCTAGATTCCCACTCACCTCACCCCCAGCACCTGGTTACCACTGACGTCTTCTGTCTCTATATCTTTACCTTTTTGATAATGTCATAAAACAGGAGTTAAAAGGGAATCATATAATATACGCCTTTATTTACTTAGCATCACACATTTGAGATTCATTCATGGTTTTATGTGAATCAGTGATTTGTTTGTTCCTATACTGAGTAATATTCCATGGATGAGGGTACCACAGTTTTTTCTTTAAATCCATTTGCCAGTTGAAAGACATTTGAACTGTTTCCCGTTTGGGATATTTATAAAGTCACTATAAACATACATATATGGCTTACATGTGAATTTAAGTCTTCATCTCTCTTGGGTGAAAACTTAGGGATGAGATTACTGAATCATGGGGGTAAGTATGTGTTTAACTTTGTAAGAAACTGACAGACAGGTTTCAAAAGTGGCTCTACCATACCACATCCCCATCAGCAAAGTCTGAAGTTTCCAGTTGCGCCCTATGTACATCGGCACTTGGAGCTGTCACGTATTCTCCAAGCATTTCTAACAGTGGTGTCTTAGTGTGCTTTTTAATTTGATTTTCCTTGTGACTACTACTTTTGCACATCTTTTCATGGGCTTATATGCCACTCATATGTCTTTTGGGGGGAAGTGTCCAAATCTTCTGCCGATTCAAGATAATTGGATGGTTTGTTTTCTTAATATTGAGTTTTCAAGGTTCTTTATAAATTCTGGATATAAGTGCTTCATCAGATGTGTTTTGCAAATATTTCTCCCAATCCGTGGTTTGTCTATTAATTTCTTTTCTTGTGTGTTTCAAAGAAAATTTTAAATGTTGATTAATTCTAATTTATCATTTTTTTCTTTTATGGATCATGCTTTTTGTGTGGTACGTAAAAATACTTTGCCCAACTCAAGGTCACTAAGATTTCCCACTAGTTTTCTTCTAGCAACTTTATAATATTGGACTAACATTTAGGTTTAGATCCATTTTATATGGCCCAAGATATGGGTTAAGCTTTATTATTACTTTTTTTTTCATATGAATGTCCAATCATTACATCCCAATTTGTTGAAATTACTGTCCTTTCTCACTTAAATTACTGTATTAGTCAAGGTTTTCCAAAGACTCAGACATACATATATATGTGTATATGTATATGTATATGTATATAGTATGTTCATATTATTTATTATGAGGAATTGGCTAATTCAGTTATGGAGGCTGAGAAGTACCACCATCTGCCATCTGCAAGCTGGAGCCCTGGGGAATCTGGTAGTATAATTCTAGTCCAACTCCAAAGGCCTGAGAAGCAGGGACGCAGATGTCGTTAAGCCCCAGTCGGAGAGCAGATGTTTCAACTCAAGTACTCAGGCAGAAGGGGAAGGAAAGTCTTCCTTTTTCTGCCTTTTTGTTATATTCTGGTCCTCAATGGATTGGATGATCCTCACCCATTACTCAGTCTGCCAATTCAAATGCTAATCTCTTCTCAAATTATCCTCACACACACCTAGAAATAACATTCAACAGATTTCTGGGAATCCCATGGTCCAGTCAGGTTAACACATAAATTTAACTATTTCAATCACCTTGGAAGTTTTGCCAGTACTCAATTGACCATATATGTGTGTGACTCCATTTCTGAGCTCTATTTTGTCTCATTGAACAGAATTATGTCTTGATTGTGTCTCTTAAAGAGAAGTTTAAAATTTTGATTAATTCTAATTTGTCAATTTTTCTCCTTTCACCATATGACTTGGTCTTGATTAATGTTACTTTATAATAATTCTAATATAATAAAATCAGAGAGAAGCACAACCTTGTTCTCTTTTTTTTTCAAAATTGTTTTAGCTTTCTAGTTTCTTGGCTTTTACATACAAATTTTAGCATCTGCTTGTCTACTTTTACAGAATATCCTGCTGTGATTTTGATTTAGGTTGTCTCTAGAAAAATGTGGGGAGAATTAATAATAATATCGAGTGTTTGAATCCATGAACACAGTAATTTCTCTTTACTTAGGTCTTCTTTAATTTTTTTCATCAGTGCTTTATAGTTCTAATATACAAATACTCCACAATTTTTGTTAGATTTTACCTAAGTCTTTCCTGTTTTTCAATACATTTATAAATGTACTGAAAATGGCACATATAAAAATTCAATTTCCAATTGTTCATTGTTAGTATATTCAAGACTTTGTATAAAGTGCAACCTTGCTAACTCATTTATGCATAGCACATATTTGGAGACTTTGCGGGTTTTCAATGTAGACAATCATGTCTGCAAACAGCTTTATTTCTTCCTTTCCAATCTGTATGCCAATTTTCTTTTTGCCTTACTGTAGTGGCTAGCATCACCAGCAGTATACTGTTAGGAGTGGTGAGAGCAAATATCCTTGCCTTCTTCCTGATCTTAGAGGGAAAGCAATCAGTCTCACAGTTATATATGATGTTAGCTGTAGGTTTCTAAATGATGCCCTTTATCAGATTAAAGAAGTCCTACTCTATTCTTAGCCTGCTAAGAGTTTTTAACATAAATAGTAATTTTGTCAAATGCTTTATCTGAATCTATTAAGATGATCATGCATTTCTCTTCCTTAGTCATTTAATATGATGACTACCATGATTGATTTTGAAATATTGAATTGCCTTTCTGAGATAAACCCCACTTGGTATCATGTGTTATTCTTATTGCTAGATTCAATTTTCTAATATTATTTTTTTCAGTTATATTTTTTGTGGGTCAGTTTGGGCAAATTCTGTTGCTCTCTCTTCAAATTCGTTTATTCTTTCCTTAGTTGCATTGAGTTTATGCATTGAGCCCACTCATGTTACTCTACATTTCTGATACTGTGTTTTCTATTTCTAGTATTTCCACCTGAGTGTTTCAATAGTTTTCACATCTCTGCTGAGATTCCATCCATTTATTCATGTTGTCCATCTTTGTCACTGGATTCTTGGACATATTAATCACAGTTATTTTAAATTCCGTGTCCAATATTCCATGTCATCTTTGAGTCTAGCTTTGTTGATTACTTTGCCTTGAGGTTTGTTTTCCCTTGCTTCACTCCTGCCCCCTCCAACCTTGTAAATTTTTATTGAATTCTAGATATAATGCATAGAACAGGAAAAGACTGAGGTAAATTAAACCCATGCCTGAAAATGAACATGTCTTTTCTACTAGGCCATTCATGTGGGGATTTGAGGCAATCTAGTTAGAGTTTGATGGGTTTGGATTGTATCACTGCTGTGGTCACCTATAATATACCACCAACCTTAAATTCCTTTAGCCTTACCCTGTGCTTAGAGTGGCCATTTGGATGGCTAGAGAGTATTTCTTAATGCTCTTTTTTATCCACCCTTACTTTATATCATTGAGTATCTGTATCCTAGGTGGATCGATGCATGCCCTTACTCCTCCTTCACCAGTAAATGGTTGTTGCTTGTTATTAGGTGCTTGCTAGCCCACCAAAGGTAGGAATCAGAGAATGGTCCTCTAGTGTCTTGATCCAACTTCACTCCTTAAGTAAACCTTGTCTCACTGGATCTTGGGGGTCAATATTTTACAGTGCTCCTGCCTCTTCTCCCACTGGCAGACAAACTCTACTTTGTATTTTTGAAGGGGATTACAAGGGAGAGAATTCTCTGCCCCTTCTCCCAGTGATAGAAGATCTCTACCGTCTCTTCCACTCCCCCCCCCCGCCCCCCCGCCCACCAACCCCACCGCCCTGCCCTGGGAAGGTCAGATTTTCTTCTATTTCCCCAGCAGCTTATGGCTTTTGTTCCAGTGGGGAGATGGGTCCAAACAGGGTTTGTGTTTTTTGCACTATGGTAGAGTATTCTCTCCTCTAGACATCTACCACCAAATGAGGCTTGCTTAGGTCTCCTGTCCTGCCCCTCGTCTTTCTTGATAGTACGTGGGGTCAGGTGGATGTTTGTGGAGACTGTGAGTAGGTGCAGGCTTCCTTTGTGTCTGTGGAATTCCTGGGAGTCACACTTGATATTTAGGGATTTATTAAACATTTATCTGTATTCTTCTTATTTATGTATATGGCATCCAGTGTCTCTTCTTTGCTCTGGCTTGAGCCAGTGCTTGCTGCCTGTCTCCTTGGAGGGGCCTGTCTTTTCTTAGATTTTAGGTTAATTGGTTAACTATGAATTCAGCTCTATGATGGGTTGAAGAAAATTTTGATTTTGCAGTTTATGCAGCTTTTTCTTGTTATTATGGCCGTTGACATGATCCTCTCCATAATCTCTCTACAGTCTACAGAGAAGTGCCATTTTCTTTCTCTTTATATAACCTCCATATATTTCTTACTTCTTTCCAATTCTCTTGCTTCTCCCTCATCCCAAGGTATCAACAGAAATGCCAAGTCCTAATTTCATTAGGCAGAAAAATCTAGCTCTTTTTCTGTCCCATTCTCACACATCCAGGCCATTTTTAGGGGCTCTTATTTTTTTTAGTAAAAACAATAAAGCAAAAGGAGAGCACGTGAAGATCTTTTATAGAACTGAAAAACCGTGTACAGCTTAAAATTGTACATGTTCAGCTGAAAGTACTAGAAAATACAGTAACTGTTAAATCACTATGAAGTTAATTATTGCATTGCAAGAAATCTGGAAGTGATCAGTCCCAGGGCTAATCTGATAGTTTAATGATGTTTTTGATGGCATTAACCTCAGAGTCTAGCTTTCTTCTTTGTACACATTACCTCATGGTTGTGAGATGGCTGCTAAATCACTGGACACAATGTCTTTACAAAATAGTGTTCAAAGGAGGGAAAGTAGTAAGGGGAGAAAATGAAGAAGAGAGTTTGTATTGGTCACATTTCTTAGATCCAGACATTCGAATCCACTCTAAGCAGAAAATCATGTATTAAGGAATAGTAACTAGTTCATAAAATTTTTTGGAAAGCCAGAAAAACAGACTTTCTAACCAAAAACAATGCAGCTAGGAACAATGACCTGTGTAAGCTTAGGCTGTTACAGGTGAAATGTGACTAAGATTGCCACCTTGCCGCTCCGATGATACTGGAGCCCTACCATAGCTGATTGGTAAGAATCAGATACTCTGAGGCACCTGGGGGGGCTCAGTCAGTTAAGCCTCTGACTTTGGCTAAGGTCATGATCTCCCCATTTGTGAGTCCAAGCCCCGGGTCAAGCTCTGTGCTGACCGCTCAGAGCCTGGAGCCTGCTTCACATTCTGTGTTTCCCTCTCTCTTTGCCCCTCCCTTGCTTGCATTCTGTCTCTTTCTCTCTCAAAAATAAATAAACATTAAAAAAAAGAATCAGTTGCTTTCATCTTCCTAGACACGAGAATATCAGCCATGGTGCTCATGTACACAATCCAGTTCTGATACAGTTATATCCACTTAGTCAAACCAAGGTCATACGCCTCTATCCTAACTGCCGAAGCATCTCTGAAGTTGTATCTTCAGTTTCCAAAACTGGGGCCACGTGCATGCCTCAACATCAATTATTTGGCAAGAAGACTCTGGTTCATTCTTTGGGGCGAGTATATTCTTCTTCCCCAAACTGAGAGTCTCTGAGGGAAATATGAGGGGAAAAGTTGTTGGGTAGGCAAACAATATTTAGTTATTCAAATAGCTGGGCACTAACTATATAGTTGGGCCTGACACTGTTCTAGTTGCTTGGGATATCTCCGTGAACCAAGCAAAAAGTATTCTTGTCCTTGAGGAGCTTACATTCTAGTTGGTGTGGGAGGAAAGCATTAATAGGTTTATAGTATTAATGTATGTCACGTGGAATGTGATAAGTGACACAGGAAAGAGGAAAATTAGAGCATGGGATTAGGGAAGGAAGGAGTTTGAGGTGGAAGGAAGGCTTAGACGGACTTCTTGAAAAAGTGAACATTCAGCAAAAGGGAGGAGAGCCAGTGCCCAAGTGGGAGGTGGGAGACAGAGGCGGGGAGCAGCTGGGGCAGAGGCTCTCAGGCAGGAGTGCTCTGCACAGGCAAGGAGGTCAGTGCGGCTGGAGGAGAGCGAAGTGGAGTGGCAGGAGGTGAGCTCAGTGAAGGAATACGTGGGGCCTGCGGCCCCTTTAAGTACTCTAGTGTCTAGACAGTGAAATGGAGAGCCTTTGTAGGCTTTTGAGCAGAGGGGGAAAGTGACCTGAGTCATACAAAGATCACTCTGCTGTATTGAGAATAGACTGTTGGTGGCAAGAAGGGAAATAGGGGTACCTGTTAGGCAGAGGCAAAGGTGTAGGGGCCAGGGTGACACGGTGGACACGGTGGAGCATGGTGAGCCGTGGTCCTGCTTGCCAGGTATTGTTAAGGCAGAGCCAGTAACAGAAGGGATGTGAATGGGGAAAGAAAGAGCAAGGTTTCTGTTTTGCTGCTGGAAGGATGAGGCTGTCACCACCAGACTGGGAAGGCTGTGAGTGGAATGGAATGGGAGGCAGGGGGCAAGGAGCAGAAGTTCAATTTCGGAGAGGCAAGTCTGAGATGCCTTTTAGATATCAACGTGAAATATCTCAGAGGTGGTTGGGTGTAGAAGTCTACAACCTGGGTGAAAAGTATGGGCAACAGATATAAACGGTCTCCTAGTGGAAGCGGCAGCTGGTCGCAGCTTTGCAGGAAATAGGAGGTTATTTCCGCCCCCTCTTGCTGCAGGGCCTCCGAATTAATAAAGTCTTTTGATGCTTTTTAAAAGCAAATGTCATTAAAACACATTAAATGCATTTTTGAGACATTAAAACACATTTTTATGAGAGATTTAATCAAGATAAGGTAGCTACGTTAAGACAAAGAATTATTAATAGAATTAGGGATCCTTTGTACATTTGTTCATTATTCTTCTGTGTTCCCAGCTGAGTTTCGAAGCAAGGCAGGATGTTGAACTGTTGAGGGTGTGAACTCTGGCATGAGACAGACCAGGGTTTGAGTTTAGCTTTCAGAATTTATTAGCTGTCGGGACTTGGCAAATTATTTAACCTCCTGAACTTCAAGGTCAGGAGTAATTACGGCACCTACTGTTATTAACATTGTTAAAATAATACTTCTCCTTAGCACCTGTCAGAGGGCTCGGCCATTCATTAATTCACTCATCCAGCAATCAGTCATGGTCACCTATGGCGTGCTAGGTGATGAGTGCGCACTATGAATAATGCAGACTGTCCCTGTCCTTATGGACATTGCAGTATAAGAAACAACCAGTTTTTAAAGGAAGAATCCCACTGATGGGGGGGAATGCAAATTAAACTCACAATGAGGTATCACTTCACTCCCGTCAGATTAGGTGGGGGGAGGGTAACAGAACCCAAGTTTTGTGGGGACAACGGGAGAAGCAATAGGTCTTTTTCCAGTGAAAGTGGGAATTTAAAATTGTGCACCGCTCTGGGGATCAGCCTGATGATATCTGGTGAAGTGGAAAATACGCGTTCCCTTGCAGCCCGAAGTTCCGCTGGTAGGACTGTGGCGGGAGAAACTGACACATAGGCGCTCTGGGCTGTGTGCACCGAATGTTCGCAGCAGCGCTGGTCCTGACAGCAAGCCAGTAAAAGCAACCTAAATGTCCACCAGTGGGGGGTTCAAATACTGGATTAGTATTTAGGATTTAAGTTGGTTAAGCATCAGACTTTGGCTCAGGTCATGATCTCACATTCTGGGGGTTCAAGCCCCATGTCAGGCTCTGTGATGACAGCTCGGAGCCTGGAGTCTGCTTCAGATTCTGTGTCTCCCTCTCTCTCTGCCCCTCTCCCACTCACACTCTGTCTCTCTCTCTCAAAAATAATAAATAAACATTAAAAAAACTAAAAGAAAAACAGACTAGGTCAGGGTGACAAACCTCCCCCCACAGAATGGGTAAAAATGCAAGTTGCAAAGACAATTATCTTTTGTCTAATTTCTTTCTTTTAACTTTTAAAATGTTTATTTATTATTGAGAGACAGAGAGACACAGAGCACGAGCAGGGGAGGGGCAGAAAGAAGAGGAGACACAGAATCCGAAGCAGGCTCCAGGCTCTGAGCTGTCAGCACAGAGCTTGATGCAGGGCTAGAACTCACAAACTGCCGAGATCATGACCTGAGCCTTAAGTCAGACACTTAACCAACGGAGCCACCCAGTTGCCCTTCTTTTGTTTAATTTCAATACCACCTAAAACAATATTTTATGTTCTTATGTAATAAAATGTTGAAAAAATACATGGGAAGGATACACACAAGGGTGGTTACCTCTCTGGAGGAAAAAGAGTAAGAAAATTGATGGGGTGAGAGGGGAAGTTTAACCACACTTGTGATGATTTATTTCTTAAAAAAAAAAAAAAACATGGTAAAATTTAAGCATTTATTAAGTCCAGGAACTTACTGGAAATGGCTATTTTTGTGTTCTTTTATGAAAATATTCCATAATTAAACATTTAAAAATGTCATTGTGGTAAAACATACATAACAATATGTACCCTCACAACCATTTTTAAGTGTATGCTTTAGTGGTATTAAGAGTATTCACATCATTGTGCGGCCATTACTACCATCCACCTGTCTTCAGAACTCTGTGCCACTTTTACTTATATTGAGATTATATTTACATATAACATTGTAGTAGTTTCCGGTGTACAACATCATGATTTGATGTGTGTGTACATTGCAGAATGATTACCTCAATAAGTCTAGCACAGAGTTACAAGTTCTTTTCTTGTCAGGAGAACTTTTAAGATCTCTTAGCAACTTTCAAATACACAATACAACAGAACGTTTTTCATTGTACCAAACTGAAATGCTGTACACAGTAAACGCTAATTTCCAAATCCCCCCTTTTCCTCCAGGTCTATGGAGCAACCATGGATTCTATGTCTATGAATCTGACTGCTCTAGCTACCTCATATGGCTGGGATCCTACTGTACTTGTCCTCATGATACTCACTTATTTCACTTAAAATAATGTCTGAAGGGTTCATCTACATTGTAGCTCTATGTCAGAATTTCACACACCCCCCACCTTTATTTTAAGGCTGAATACTAAGCTGCACATGCTACCTTTTGTTTATCCACTCATCCTTCGATAGACATTTAGGTGGCTTCCACCGTTGATATAAGCATTTAAAATCAAAATAAAGTAAATAAATAACAGGAGGGTTCTGGACAGGAAGAGAGAAATGAACCAAATTTTTACTGAGTAAGAATCCCTGGAGATAAGCTGTCACCACACTAAGTCAGTGCCCATGGACCTAGGGACACACGGAGGAACATGTAGCACATGTGAACATCGTGTGATGTGTGTTTCACAGTTGAGGAGGAGGCTCTTTGTCACTCACATGGCCCAGTGGTGTAGACAGTTTACACCAGGGAACTGTCTTGCCCATCAGAGGCAGAGCCGGCCGTGGGTGGGAGCTGCCCTCTGCCATCCCGCCTTCTGTATCCACCCCTCTTAAAGCTGCTTCCCTCCAGACATGTGATGTGGCTCAAGCCTAACAGCTTCCTTCTAGAAGCTGACACAAGCCAAGAAAGAAAACAGTTTCAGGTAATTGATAAGTAGTAAGTATTTGGCCTGGGAATTATTTTGAGCCCCATGTGAGCAAGCGGAGTACAGTTGAGGCAGCCAATTCTTGCTCACCTCATATGTCTTTTGGGCATCACGCATCATCAGTACTGCTCCTTTGAGTGGTTCCCGATGCCCTCTGCCAACGGCTTTTGGGCTACTTGAAAGCATTAGACTGCTCCCTACCCCCCCCCACCCCTACACAGTTACTCAGAATTACAGTGAAATGTAAGAAAGATAAGAATGGTTTTGATTTGTATTTCCCTGATGAAATCTGGCCATGTGTAGCAACATGGATGGACCTTGAGGGTGTTATGCTGAGCGAAATAAGTCAGGCAGAGAAGGACAAATATCATATGTTTGCACGTATAGGAGGATTAGGAGGAACTTAACTGAGGAACAAGGGGGAGAAGAAGGGGGGAAATGGTGGGGGAGGGGGAGAGAGGCAAACCATGAGAGACTCTTGAATGCTGACAAAAACTGAGGACTGATGGATGTGGGGGGGAGGGGGGATGGGCATGGAGGAGGGCACTTGTGGGGATGAGCACTGGGTGTTACGTGGAAACCAATTTGACAATAAACTATTTGTAAAAAAATAAATAAATAAAAGATACTTAAGAAGAAAAAAAAAAAAAGAAAGATAAGAATGGTTCTGTTCCATCCGGTTAGGGGTTGGGCGACGTAGGTGTAACGCTTGGGGCATCCAGACCCCAGCATAGCATTAGGGAAGCCCGCTTTGAGAAAGGCTGCAGAGGACTAGTGACTAGAAACTCCAGCCTGAAAGCCCATTGGCGTACAGGGACATATGAAGGAAGAGGAAGATTCTAATCCAAAGAGGGTCAAACTCTCGTATGTAAGACCAACCAGCTATTCTTTACATGTGCGTGTGTGCGTGTGCAGGGGGTGGGATCTGACTGCCAGAGCCCCCCAACCCCCACCCTGTCCCCACATTGACAGAGTAGTCTCTTAGATTTGTCCTTCAGACCCTTAGGGCTCCTCAGAGTGTGATTTGAAAATCCTTGCCTTTTCTAGCCTCATTTAACCCTTTCGATAGTCTGCAGACTACGAGTCATTGTCCCTGCACAACAAATGGGGAAACGGAGGCCAGAGCCCCACAGGCTGGGAGCAGTAGAGCAAGAAAGGCTCCTTCTGCAGCCCTGAATTTACTGTCCTTCATCAGAGACGCACCCAGCGCCGCGGCTTGAAGGGTGGAGGTTTCTGGGAGCTGTGGGGACTTACCCCAAAATGAATCACCCCTCCATGGCGGGCAGACCCACTCTGGCACACCAAAACAAAGCAAATTATAGCTGGTGGAGAAGGAGACCACGCTCAGTGAGGCAGAGCCAGACTGGGGTTTTTGCTCATATCCTGGGGAAGACCGCTCTGCTCAGGTCTCTCCTCCTCCTCCTCCTCCTGATCTCCCGGGCTCTTGATCTCGTGCCAGCAGGGAAGGCACACAGGCTGCCAAGCGCCCAACACAAAACAGGCAAGTGGTGGTGGCCTCACGTCCTCCCCTGCTGCCCTCCAGGTCCCTGGCTGAGGCCCTGGCCCAGGGTGAAGGAGCAGGACCCGGCTGGAGGACAGGAATGAGTGCAAGCTGAGCACGAGCAGGAGGTCTGGAGGGCTGGGGATGCCATATGCCAAGTTGGAGGAGCAAAGGCTGATGGGACATGGTCATGGCCTTTGCTAAAAAGTCTGCTTGGGAACCAGGTTTCAGTTATGTCTCTTTCTAGACAGGACCCTTTTCCCTGATGGCCAATTGAAAGATAAGATATAAAGGGAAGTGTACACAAACTCACCCTGAGGGTAGGGGGCCAGAAAGAAAAATGGGAACTATCTCATACCCAGAGCAAGGTGTCTCCATCATTGGTGAGAAGAACCAGATGATGTCAGGGCAGCAGAAGAGACTTCGGTTGTGGAAACAGGGGAGACCCGGCTTAGAGAAGATGCGGAGGAGGGAGGGATGACATGTGAAGTCCAGTATCTCTAGGTGCTAAGCCTGTTCAATGGAGGCGCATACATAGGTCCCTCCCGCCAGGTGGGGCTGGGGAATGCCAGGCTGCAGGGCGTGTGGGCAGGGCATAGCGGAGGCAACGCTGGCCCTGGGACTATGACGGTTTAACCCCGCACACAGGTTTGGCTAAAGTACTTTTACCTTCCTCGCTATCAGTGCAGAGACCCTGCTACTCGGGGCTCGAACTCAGGAACTGTGAGATCATGACCTGGCCTGAAATCCAGTGTTGGTTGCTTAACTTACTGAGCCACCCAGGTACCCTCTTACCCTTTATTTTAAATTGTATCCTCCAGCAGAATTTGGGGTGTGTAGACAACTACGTATGTATTCAAAGATTTGCTAGGTCGTTCTAAGATTATTTTATTTCATAGGTTAGAAAACTAATACTTTTTTAAAAAATGACTAAACTTAAAACGTCTTAGAAATTTCAAGAAGTTCTTAAACAGAATCATACTCTAACCCCCTTTCTTCCTTCCCCCCTCCCCTCCCTCTTCCTTCCTTCCTTCCTTCCTTCCTTCCTTTCCTCTCCTCCCTTCTCCTCCCCTCCCCTCCCCTCCTCTCCTCTCCTTTCTTTTCCTTCTCATTTTCCTGAGGAAATTTAGCATGTACCTGTCTCCCCCTTGTGGATTTACTCTTATCTCTTGGTTGTACAGAATGTACAGTGAGACTTTATTGGAAACTTCTTGTCTTTTCTCTCCATTGTCTTTCTTCACACAAGAAAAAAAAAAGCATTATTGTAATTATTAAAGCAAAAACTTTAATTTTGTGAACTGAACAAGTATTATGAAATAAATTTTTAATCTAACACTTTGCAGTGTCAAAATGTTGCCTGTCAAATCAAATGCTTAAAGATTTAGCATTGGTTTAAAACTATTTAATTCTTCAATGACAAAAAAGGGAAAAGAGGACCATGACAAAACTGAAGTTATATCTCCTAGGCCAAATGTCAAAGTTCTTTGCAGAATTGTGAGCAGCAATGACACAACACAATAATACTTCATATTAATTGATTGTTTGCTTCTTGCCCCGTCTTGGGTCAAGCACTTCATCTAAATTATATCACTGACTCTGGGCAATAAAATTACTAGTCTGATTTTAGTAGGAAACCAAGGCTAAAAGAGGTTTAAATACTTGCTTAATATCACACAACCAATTGCTGAGATTTAAATTGGATCACTATCAATGGTCATAAATACAGACCGTGAAATAAAGAATAACAAAAGCACACATTAAATGCTCTCCCAAAGTCTGGCCTTTGGGAGATGAGCTGAGAGATATATAAATAATCCATAGGGTTTTTTTTTCTTTTGAAATATTTTGAAGATAATGGGCTTGTAAACGATGTGGGTTGATCGTATTTTATAATTATTTGCCAGGTTAAATTAAACTTTAAAATATGGAATACTTATGATTAGTAATGGAGACATGTCACTCATGCCACAAAGGGGAGTTGGGACCCAGATGTCCGGAGGTGGAGAGAGTTGCCTCCTGTCATTACTGCTCCTTAGCACTTGTAGCCACACCCAGCCCCTCGACTGCGTGAGACACACTACAAACCAGCACGAACATGACAGGACCAAGCTGCTTTGCTGATCTGGAAACCCCTGGGGCTGGACAGCCAGCAAGGGTAGGGTAACAGAGGCTCTGTGGAAACAAGTCAGTCTTTTAAAAATTCACTGTGTGGCCTTTGTCTGTATTTCTATAAAATGTCACCCTGCTATCTTGAACCGAATCGAGGTCTACACATTAAGAGGTGGAATGAATAGACCCTGTTAGCAGCCTCCATCAAATTATAGAACCTCGATTACCTTGGTGATTCCTTTTCTCCTCAGTCTGTCTTTGAGCTGAGAGCAGCCATTACTGTGCTGTGACTAATCTATGGCTTCGATGGCACCCTTCTTTCAAAGAGCATCTGGTGTAATGGAGAAGAAACCATGGGGTCCAATAGTCATTTTTCTGAGTGGGAACAGCTGGTATTAATTGCCAAGAAGGCAGCATAAACACAGAGCAATTCCAGAGTGGCTGGTGAACCAGATCAGACATCTTTGAGCATGAAGATGAAAATGACAGCCTCTGATAGCAGCCCACGTTGACTTAGTGTAAATATTGTGTTCAAATTAGTGTAAATATTATGTTTAGTTTTAGTCAATAGGCTTGAGCACAGCAGATCAGGGTGCTTTCTGTACCGCTAGCCAAAAATCCCAAGCTCAACAGGCTACATAAGGGGGCAATTTATTTTCTCTCAGAAAACAATAAGTGCTGAGGCAGCTCCAAGGTTGGTAATTCAGAGATAAAATGACATCATCAAGGATTCAGGTTCTCTCGGTGCATTCACTCAGCCATCTCATTCTGATAGACTCATCTGCTTGTTTAATGTGCTTGTAGCCACAAGATGGCTGCTCTCCCTCCAGGTACTACATGCAGACATGAAAACGTCAAACAGAAGAAGAGATGACCTCTTCCTTAGCCTTTCCCTCCTCCCCCTAAGAGTGAAGGAAACACTGCCCAACATTCCCCTAGTAGGTATTTGCTCATAGCTTATTGGCCAGGACCAGGTCACATGCCCATGTTTAAAACAATCACTGTTGAGAGAAATTGTACCCACCATGATTAAACCAATCAAGGTTCATCCTTGAGTCACATGGGAGAGGAATAACCTCTGGGATAAAATAGGGGCCCCACCATTATTTTAAAAAAGGAGAGGGAGGTGGCTGTTGTATTTGCAAGCAATGATTGTTACATGTAATTATGTGTACATACATTTTCTTTTTTAAAAATCATTTAAGGATCCTATTTATAGTCCAGACCCCATCTCAACCATTTGGAATGTAACTTGGCAGAAATAGCCAGACCCAACACTTATCGGAACTTTGAATGAGACACCTCTTAGAAAGGAGAGAGAGAGAAAAACCTTATGAATTCAACTTTTCTTATATTAGGGAATTATAAAGATTAAACAGTATTTAGTACTGTCACTTTATATTCCAGTCAAACAGTTGGGCATTCCCCAAGCACCTTTGCCAGCAGTTTCCAGACCCACAGAGAGAAGAAAGCCTACAAAGTTATTATTTCAAAATATATGTTTATATGTTTTAAATGGTTCAGACTATAAAAGTAATTTTATATAATAAAAAGTTATTATCTCCCACATTACTTATGTGTACGTGTGTGTGTGTGTGTGAGAGAGAGAGAGAGAGAGACACAGAGAGAGAGAGAGAGGGAGGGAGGGAGGGAGAAGGAGAGAGAGAAGGTGGTAGAATGAAATTGTAGTTGTTGAGAAAAAGTGCTTAGTAAGTCTCTTGTACACAGAAAACGAGGCTCTGGAGCATGTTTAGAAGGACACAGCAGAGAGACAGGGAAATTGCTTTGCATGTGAAGCGAACAGGACTGTAGTTATGGGAAGAGAAGAGAGAGGAGGAAAGAAGGAAGATGCAAAGTGAGCGGGGCGGCAAGGCAGGCAGCTACAGCCTGAATTACAAATGAGAAATTCCTATGGCAAGGTGATCAGACAACTTTTATGAACAAGGAGCAAGGACGTCTAAGACCTCATGTTAAACTTCTAAGATATGTGATCCTCTTTGGTCATCCCAATTCCGTGTTGTCTTGCTGCACATCCTTATGTCCTGTGTGGGTGTTTGGGGGGACATAAAAACAGCTGAATTCTACAACTGGATCAGCGTGGAGGGAGCGATACAGAAATGCCACAGGGCCTGACGCTTGCGTGAGATCCAAAGCTCTGTACAAGAAACCTGGCACCACAAATAACAGAAAGAAAAACCCAGAATGCTGGGAAAGTTTAGAGATGGCCTCAAACTCCCACTAGGATTTAAAAAGGAGGCAACAACAATTTTACTTAAATTTTATAGACAGAATGGTAAGATCCAAATCAAACTGACGCTTGGTTTCCACTGATATAATTAAAAATAATTGCAGTGACACTGGGCATAGTCTTATGTACTGCTCCCCCCCACCCCACCATATATCATAAGAATTTCTATGTTTTAAAAAATAAGTTCTATTTAAATCTGAAATCTTAAAAACTTTATAATGAGTTAAAGCCTATTCCAATTCAAAAATACAAAACAAAAATTTACAGGCCCACTACTCTAGATGATAGTGAAATATCTGTATGGCCCTTATAAATTCATTTGAGTGGGTTTGGACACATATTTAATTTTTATTGTGTACCTATAAACAACTAAATGCTGAAATAGCCAATGACTTAACCCCTTGAATTTGAAATAATTAAATTGCATAAAATGTGTGAACACCTCAAAGTAGATGCATTGAGCTGAGTTTCACTGGTGTGGACAACTAAAACAGATTCGTGCGGCTGTTTTGTTTTGTGTTTTTTTTCTTCAAAATATATTTTCCTCTTCTACATTATTCTTCAACTTTTGGAGGTAAGAGTTAACACCGGTTTTGAGCCTACCTTATGCCATGAGGCTAGCTTACTATATTTTAAGATGGATATAGATAAATTATCTTGGTAGATGCAAACTCTTTACCTATGCTAATGAAAAATACTGATTTGTGAATATTAGTTGTCACACAAACAGACACACAGATCTGTGTTAAGATATGTGAAGGCATTAGTCAGAGCACTTGGCTCAAAACCAGGGCTCCCAACCCTGTGCTTCCCTTTCCTTCCTCCAGATGACCTCTTCTCTGATGTGTCCACTTTGAAATTATGATTTTTAATCCTGAGGTTTAAGGATTTTTCTCAAACATTGCGTAAAACAAATACAGATCCCCGGAAACAAATAATGCTTGCCTTTTATTTTATGGGGCCAATAGCAGTGGGATTCTAAAATCTGAGGAAATAATGTTAATGCTGCTTTTCCATGCCTAGTCCTAGAACATTCTTCCCATATGAGTGCTGTAACTGAATCTTTCTCTCTGTGGGCTAGAGGCCCCCGGTTAGCCTTCACGATTTTATATTGGGAATGATGCAGGTACTGAATGGTTTTTCTACTTGTTTGTATGTGTAACTACTTGTTACATGTGCACAGATACCTTTGTGATTAATAAATACACATTCATTGATAAGGGCTGCTATATTAATAGTAGCCTTTTGTTTCTAGAAAAGTCTTCAGTGAGATACCAGAGACTTACTATATTTTAAAATGACTATTATCATGTGGATATCTAATTATTTCTTTTTATGTTGAAGAAAGGATTTGCATAATAGCAAAAAAAGAAAAAAAAGGAAACAAAGTAAAAACCTAACATTGGAGCATTAGAGGCCTGGTTAAATAAAAGATGCTACGTTCCTATACTTGAACGTTAAGCAGCCATTGAAAACCTGGTTGTATAGTAAAATATTGGATGACAAGGAAAATATGTATATTAGCAGAATATCATTATATGCAAAAAACAAGTTACAAACCATTATCACAGTATAGTACTACCATTTAACAAATTATAGGTAGATACATAGCTAGATAGAATATAGAATAAAAGGATATCATCTTTGGTAATGAAATTATAACTTTTGTTCTTTCACTGAAGTTTTTCATTTCTTTTCATTTTCTCAATGTTCTGTAACTTCAGTATAAGAAAAAATTTAAATTTAAGAGTCCTCTTATTAAAGAGTTTGCTATCATCCCATTTATAAAAAGTGTTGGTGACCCTTGGTTTTTTGACCCACTAGAAATGCTAAAGTTGTCTAATATTTTGGGTGTGCGCCACAAGGCTGCTTAGCTTTTGCCGCAGCCCTCTCCCTCACTCCATTGTCCTTGGCCGTCCTGCTAATGATGTGACTTGATGCCTGTCACCATAACTTGGGGAGAAAGCACAGCTGGTCACTTCTTTCCCAGGAAACAGGAGAGGTCTTTTCTGATGGCCATAAGAAAACATGGAGTAATTTAAAAGATGTGTTGAGATGATAAAAGATCCTCCCTTGTTTCTAAACAAAAATGTATGTGCACATGGGTGTGCGGGGCATGTATGTATATGGTATATGGTGTTTTTCAATAAGGGAAACTTGCGATTAAAACCAAGTGTTGCTCTGGGCTATCGTGGGCCATTACTGCCTCTTTTCCGAGCTGCAGATGGACAGAATTACGTGGCCTTAATAACGTGACTCTTAAGTGCCAGCTGTCATACAGCATGGCAGCCCTCCACGCTAACAAAGGCCTCATTAAATGGTTTGCTCAGAATAATTTGCCTGCTCGCCCTGCCTTTCTAGCAACTGACAGCTCCTCCCCTCGCCCTCCCCACAGACCTCGGGTGGACACCATTCATCACCGGAAGAGAAGTGTGTGCCGCGTGTGACGGATGGTAATTTTTCTAACACTGCGGCGAGTCTCCATACTCTTTTTATGCCTTGTTTCAAAAGTTTTTAAGCGAGGTGGGTAGGTAACATCGTTCGCTATCATTCATTCCATGGCAAAAGAATAATTGCTAATTTTCTTCTTCAGAGAACCAGAGCTTTATCAGGAATAACATTATGCAAATGACTATGCAAATGTCAACCAGAGGAGTATCTGAGAAAAAAAGTTCAGATAAAACCTTCAGAACATATCCAAAGTTGGCTGAAAAAAAAAAAATAACTGAGCGTTTTAAACTGTAAGGTCACCATGGTAGCACAGAGAATTTATTACTAATAATAATCTTGCAAGAAAGCTCTGCACTCAAAACAAAAGAGGTAGAGCATACATTAGTATTTATTCTAGCTTAATTTATTTATGATACTAAGATTGTCCTTGTCAACTGCTAAGTCCCCTTGGAATGAGTCTCTTCATCTTTTGTATGTTGTCTAATAGTCCGAAATACTTCATGTTCAACCTCCTATTAGCATTAAGCATGAATCCTTTATTTTTTCTGCTATGTATTTTCCTTATCATCAGTATTTTTAGCTTTTTCATGCTGAATATTGGGGGGGGAGGTGCATGGAAATATAGAGAAAAATGCTCAATTATTTCAAAACAAAACTTTCAGGATATTGGTAAAGCAAGCCTGCCTTACAAAACTGCATTCTGCCTCAGTGTATACCCCTCGGGGGTATTGGGGAAAGAAGCCTGATTACAGGAAGGATGAACTCCAACACCGTTTATTTCACCTAATGATGTATGTATTTAACAATTAAAAAGGGAAAATTGTGATTTCTAACTTTATTTTTATTAAAAGTATTATTTAGTAAGTTGTAATAAACCTGAGGTATTATTTTTGTTCTTTAAAAAAATGTTTATTTATTTATTTTGAGAGAGAGAGAGAGAGCATGAGCAGGGGAAGGGCAGAGAGAGAGGGAGAGAGAATCTTAAGCAGGCTTCACACCTAGTTTGGAGGACGAAATGAGGCTTGATCTCACGACCCTGAGGCCATGATCTGAGCCAAAAGCAAGAGTCAGGTGCTCAATTACCCAGGCGCCCCTATTTTTGTTCTCTTTTGAATATCAATTCTTTGAATTTAATACAAGAGTATTTGAAAGGCACTTGCTTTAAAATCTACATAAGGGCCGCCTGGGCGGTTCAGGCAGTTAAGTGCGCAACTCTTGATTTCAGCTCAGGTCATGATCTCATGGTCCTGGGATTGAGCTCTGTGACTTGGAGACTGCTTAAGATTCTCTCTCTTTCTCATGGGGTGCCTGGGTGGCTCAGTCAGTTAAGCGTCTGTCTTCGGCTCCAGTCATTATCTCATGGTCTCTGAGTTCGAGCCTTGCGTCAGGCTCTGTGCTGACAGCTCAGAGCCTGGAGCCTGTTTTCAGATTTTGTGTCTCCCTCTCTCTCTGACCCTCCCCTGCTCACGCTCTCTCTCTCTCAAAAATAAATTAAAATACATTAAAAATACTTAAAAAAGATATTCTCTCTCTCTCTCTGCCCCTCTCTCACTAGTGTGTGTTTGAGTTCTCTCAAAAAAAAAAATATAAATAAATAAATAAAATCTATACACAAGACTGACTTACATGATAGCACAAGGAGAAGACAAAGGCCTTTCTGCTCTAAAATATCTCACCCACTCTACCCTGAAATTCCTGCTGGAAAATCTTTCTCTACAATGCAAACACGTTGCCAGAAAGTAGTGACATATTGGACTAGTGTAAATGAGGCTGGGTTACCCACATCTGACTCATGGGACCCTTAGTGAAAATGTGGATCCCTGAGCCCCACCCAGTTCTACTTCATCAGAACCACTGTTTGGGGCCTGGGATTTGTGTTTTCAGTCGTGTTTGGGATTTCAGTTTTCATTCTAAAGTGCTACATTTGACCATGAAAAATTGGAAAGGAATAAACAAATTATTAGCTCCCTTCCATGACCCCTCCCAAATTGACAAAGGAGAGAGCAGTTTTATGATGGTGGGGGCCTGGGGGTGGGTGAGTAGGGGGAAATGGGCGGTAGTGAGAGTTGGGAGGTGAAATGGTGGTAGGGAATGGAGAAGAGAGAAGGTGGAAGTTCTTGGAGAAAATGTCAGTGAATTAGCACTTTTGTCCAGGAAAAGACAGCCTGGGTTCCTGGGGTAATGGGAGTTTTGTTCCCAGGAGTCAAGGCTTTGGAGTCCAGAGGACCTGGGGAGGGCCCCAGCCACTACCTATATTAACTAACAGTTCTGGCCCTCAGTTTCCTCATCTGCAAACTAAGTATAAAAGTAGAACTGTTATAAGGATGAAGGTGGCTGAACAGGGAAGACAAGATAACATGATGGTCAAGGGCATGGGAGCTAGAGCTTGTGGACTTGTGGCTTCCAGATATTAGGTCCCCCGACTCCAGCATTTACTGCTCTCTTGTCTTAGGCAGGTTCTGCCTGCCCCTCAAGTGCCTTACATGTCTACCGGTGCCAAAAAATTAGTATCTACCAATAGAGTGGCTGGAAGGAGTTTAAATGAGAAAATACGTACAAAGAATCTATAACAGTGCCTAGCATATAAACACCTCAAGAAATGTTACCTCTCTTCATTATTTCATACAGAAAGCAGCTGGCACCTGGTGGGAATTTAATAAATGATAGCTATTAGTAATAGTAATAATCACTCTTGGCTTCAGGACAGGGTCTGTTGCCAACACCTTCTTGTGCAATCCTGGCCGAGCCCCTATGCCTTGTTCCTAGTTTATCATAATAGTGCTATTGAGGGGATCCGCGATAACATCTGGTTGGAAGAGTGATCATTGCGTAGGGGTATGTGTGCACATAATTGAGCAGAGAAATATCTGAAAGGCTTATGAAGGTGTGTGGGTGGAGGGGCTGGTCGCCTGCAGCTGGTCTCCCTCCCATCCCTCATAAGGAGAGCCCACCAGCTGTGTCAACAGCAATGGGGAAGAGCTAGGTGAGAGCTGATCTCTCAGGAGCGAATGACATACTTAAAAAAAAAAAAAAAAAGATTTGAAAATTCAAGAATTGTACTCACGGTGTTAAAAGCCTCTCAAATCCCCTCAGGTTCTGGTGTCTGCCCCCTTGAGTTGAGCTACCCCAGAGCAATAGTACTTCTTTTTCAAGGCTGGAAACGCAGTAATTCTTTCTCCAGTGAGTACGGTTTTTAAACCTCTTGTTCTCAAAACTCTCAGATTTGAAATTGGTGCCTAGTTCATTATCCTTTGTTGCCACATAAACCCAGCACACCTCATAGAAAAATAAAGAATACAAGTGAGATGTGCTTCCTGCCGGGCATTGATGTAATTTGCACTTAAATGGAAATGAGAGTGGGGGCAGTTAAGCTACTCTTTGATGAGGGACAGGGAGGGCGAAGGAGAAGAACATAGAATATGACAAGAATCCCAAGTTGTGGTTTCTCCTGGGGCAAACGTGACACCAGCAGTCCTTTGTGGGGGCTCTAAAAGGCTCTCAGGTGAGAGAAATCTCTAATGTAAATATCAGAAATGTGGCCGCGGTGGGTCTACTAATTTGGTTTTGCAAAACTAAAATGACTGGCTGCTAGTTTGTGTCTTGGATCACATTCGAGACTTTAAATAGATGTCATGGATAACATTATTGGCTAGAGACCCTTAAGGAAATAGGTAAATCCTTCTCATGGCTCAGGATAAATCCTGCACTGTCTATAGACTGAAAGCAGGTCTCAATGTTCCTACTGCTTAACTACTGGTTTACTGGAAAGTGGGGCTAAAGATCCAGGTCCAAACCTCCCAGGAGTGGTTCTCTTTTTATTGAAGCAAACAGCCTGCTTGCTTTCATGGGACGCATGAAACTAGGAAGCAAATATGAAAATGCACAGCATAAACCACAAAAATTCTTTTAATTAATAAGAGAAGTATTGGAAAAGAAAATAGGAGGGATCATCCCTTCTATAGAAATAATCTAAAAACAGTTATTTTTGAATCAGTATGAAATTAATGTCACTACTAACGTTACAGTCTTTATAATTCAGGTTAACAAATATGTATTGACTGTCCATTGTATGCTTGGGTACAGAGTGATGAACAAAGAAAGAGAGGCTGCCTTCAAAGACCTTACATTCTATAAGTCTCAAAAACACAAAAACCAAACCAAACCAAATGAAACCAAAAACAACAACAACAAAACGCCACAAAACCCAAACATTCAAAAACCCAAACACAACAACCCAAAAACCTTTGCAAAGTTAGCATCTACAGTACAAGGGTACATGATGTATAATAAGTGGTGCTTTGTGGGTCATCTACTCATAGCTACAGAGAATATAAGAGAGTTTTAAAGATTTGGTGGCTGGGGAGATAATCTTGAAGATGATATTTCAGTTGTACCTTAAAGGAAGCCTAGTACTTTAACAAAACTGTGGAGCGAGGGTCCTCAACAAAGGCACAGCACTGGGGTCACTGGGCTGAGCTGGACTGCGGGGTCTGTGTATGAGAGATGTGTTGGTATCACATTACGAATTTGGACTTTGTGGGCATATAGTGAACCGTCAACATGTTGGAGCAGGGGAGTGACATAATCAAAGTGGTAATTGAGCAAGTGTAATCTGATGGAGCTGGGCAGGAAGGACTGATTGCATCAGGAAGGGTCTGGAGGTTGGAGGTTAAGCAGAAGGGTGTTGGGTGAGAAGTGATCTGGTCCAGACCTAGGGTTTAATCCAAGGACACAGAAAAGAAAGAAATTATCGTCAAATTTTATGGCTTATAACTAGTATTTATGAATGAAAGACAAATTAAACTTAATGAAAAAAGTATTTGAGTTCCAGCTAGACAGCATCTCTGTAGATTTGCTAGAACCTGAGGTGACAAACTAGTTGCTTCCATCAACTCTGTAAAAGTAACACACTGTAAGAATAACTGTAAGAAGAATCACATACTCAGTATTTATTTTGTTCAACTAGTTCCTTTGAGATAGCTTCTAGGGACAGCATAAACTAAAACCTAAAAATACACACATACTATTTAGTGGTATGTATGCATGTTTATGTATTTTTGTGTGCATGCTCATTCATTAATTTCTAGGTGAGGAGGAACTTTTTTAGTTTGAAAATGGGAGTCTGAGCTTTACCAAGATTGAAGTTTAAAAAGGAATTATGAACTATTATTTGAAATAGTCTTTTTTTTTCTCCTGGAGAACAACTTTTTATTCCAGAAGAAAAAGATTAAAAATCCTGATAATAAAGTATGTGGCAGCTGAAGTTTAGCAAGTTGTTCTTTTGTAATTCCTGCCACATGAGAGTTCTGTTACCTGTTACCAATATGACATGCCCTGCAGTAAGAGCTTTGCTTAAGTCTCCCAAAGAAAGGATAAATTGGAAAAATGAGGTTGACATATTGGCTTTAATTTGTGATAAAAATGGGTATTCAGAGTGGAAGAGAAAACTTGGAATTTTGAGAGGTCTAGGAGGGAGAGGTAAGACATATGACATAGGCTACTTCAGTATATATCATTCCTTATTCATTGATGCTGTTTTCCCCCTCTTTCTTCTACAAAGAGTTATAAATAAGAGAAAAATAAAAGAATTGACAACAAGGGCTTAGCTCCTTGGTCATAACCCATTGTGGGAGCATATGTTCCATATAATATTTATGAGGGATCATCTTTGTAATTGGTAGGAAAGTAGTCTTGGGTGCTGCTGCAGATTAGAAAGCTCATGTAAGTGTGGATCTGTTTCCCTAAGCAATTATCATTTGATAGGTAAAGATTCTGTCTGTGATCTAAGATCTTTAATCCTTTAAGATGATGCTGTTAAAGAAATCACTGTCTTTAGAACCTTCAGCTCTCAAAAGAGGCTGTCCCTTCATTTAAATACAGTTCTGCTGCACTGTCCTTTCCAGAAGGCCTCTTGTTTATATTATTTGCTTAATCTCTCCTTCCATTAGTTATTAAGTTTCATGAGTGTATGTCTAGCTGTCTAGCCCCAACCTCTACTTTGAGCTTCAGATTCCTGTATCCAATTGTTAACTCAAGTTTTTTTACTTGAATATTTATTAATCCCCTCAAATTTATCATGGCCAAAAACAATGCTTCCTCCTCAACAAACCTGCTTCTCACCCAGGCTTCTCCATCACCCGGTTTCTCAGCTAAAACTCCAGGAGCCATCCTTGACTTTGCTCTCTCCCTCACACACCATGGCCGGTCCACCAGAAGTACCTGTCAGCTCTAACACTCTGGTATGTCCTAAATCTATCTGCTTCCCTCCCTTTCGCTGTTACCATCCTAGGCCAACCAATCTCATCTTCCCAATGGCCTCCCAACTTGCCTCCTTGACAGCTTGATACTTTGAAAAGATGAATCAGGTCAAATCATTTCCCTCCAGTGGCTTCCCACTGCAGTTAGGAAAACTTGCAAGCCCCTTACCTCGCCTGCCAAGACCCCTATGGTAGCTGACAGTTTCTGTCACTTTCTCCTTCAGGTATTTCAGTGGGTCAATCAGAATAGGCTCCTTCTACACTCTCAGAAACACACAGCCTTTGCAAACCTCTGCCCAGAGCTCTTCTGCTGGATCTAGTCGTATTTGCCCTGATATCTCCAGTACTGGAAAGGTGACTAGAATGACGTGGACACTCAATAAATACTTGTTGGCTGAAGGAAAGGATATAGTTAACATGACATAAGTCATATTTTATAGTCAAGTGTCATCAAGACCAAGACAAATCCAGATCACCCAGAAAACTCATCAAAATGGAGGAAGAAAATGTAGAAAACAAGATCAGGTCTATTTATCCATAAGAAGGTTTTTATATATAAAATATTGTAACATATGATAGGAATACATTATATACTAGAGCTCACATTATCACTAAGGAGCTATATAATACTTTTTACAACTCTTTTAAGACAACACTAAAATATTCCTAAAGATAAGAAGAAGTAATGTTTAAAAGTACATTCCAAGCACATTTTTGCCTTGACTTATTGCGTGAATAACTCATAATAGCATGTGTTTTGTGTATTTGATTATGGGAATTTGTGAATTTGAATATGGGAAAATTGCAGGGACATTGTGAATGAGAAAACCTAACCATCAAGTGAATTTTGTAACACATGTGGTAGTAAATGGTGAGCACATACCCAATCACTTTCCAAGTCAAGCCCCAAATCAAATGCATTTATTAATGAAGTGAAACATAAAAAATATGAGTTTCACTCTTGGACAATAAATAATGTGATTCATCCTCCACCTTAGGCCATCTCTTCATCAAGAACACAATTCTCTCCTCTTTCATAAAGGGCTAACAACTGACTTTGTCCATGGTTGAAGGCAAATTACTGAAGAGCAATCTGTTTATTACATCATTCAATTCATCTTTATCTCTTGCCCATTTTAAGACACATAGAAAAAACTTTTCTAAAGAAACCTTTTAGCTTTTCTTCCCTCAGGATAGCTATTAATAAGTACACCAAAGCAAAGGAGATTTGAACTATTTTAAAATATGCAACCCATAGTAATGAATTAATTACCATATAATACTTAAAGTTTTGATTATTCGTACATGAGAGCTTCTATTATTAATGATTGCTTATGAAATTAATCTTTCTAATTTCCATTATGATTCAAATTAACTTGATTAGTTGGTCTCATGATTCAAATTTCCATCAACCTCTACTTTTAATTTCTGAAGCATGAAATGACATAAAATGTCTTTGGGGAAAAGAACTTAAAATTAAGATTCTTCTTTGATGTACTAAGTAAATGAATTGAATTAGATGAATAGTAATTGAACTTTGTTTTCATTCACATACTGTCCTCTGGTGTTGAAATCTCTACATTGCATGTTAAAATGAAAATCCAGACTCAAATGCAAAAAGTTAGTTGCTTTTTGTTGCTTCGTACGTGCAAAAGAATGAACCTGGACCACTTTCTTACACCATACACAAAAATCAATTCAAAATGGATTAAAGACCAAAATGTGAGATGGGAAACCATTAAAATCCTAGAGAAGAACACGGGCAGTACCTCTTTGACATCGACCATAGCAACTTATTAGATATGAAGACAAGGGAAACAAAAGCAAAAATAAACTATTGGGACTTCATCAAAATATAAAGGTTCTGCACAGCAAGGGAAACAATCAGCAAAACTAAAAGGCAACCGATACAATGAAAGGAGATATTTGGAAATGACATATCTGATTTAGGGTTAGTATCCAAAATATATAAAGAACTTATCAAACTCAACACCCAAAAACAATCCAGTTAAAAAATGGGCAGATGACATGAATAGACATTTTTCTAAGGCAGACATACAGATAGCTAACAGACACATTCAAAGATGCTCAGAAACACTCATCATCAGGGGAATACATTGAAACTACAATGAGATATCACTTTACACCAGTCAAAATGGCTAAAATTAACAACTCAGGAAACAACAGATGTTGGCCAGGATGTGGAGAAAGGGGAATTCTCTTGCACTGTTGGGTGGGAATGCAAACTGGTAGCCACTCTGGAAAACAAAATGGAGTTTCTCAAAAAGCTAAGAATAGAACTACCCTATGATCCAGCAATTGCACTACTAGGTATTTCCCCAAAGGATACAAAAATGCTGATTTGAAGGGATATCAAGAATATCCAAATTATGGAAGGAACCCAAAAGTTCATTGACTGATATATGGATAAAGAAGATGGGGTCTATATATTCAATGGACTATTATTCAGCCATAAAAAAAGAATGAAATCTTGCCATTTGCAACGACGTGGATAGAGCTAGATAGTATTATGCTAAGCGAAATAAGTCAGTCAGAGAAAGGCAAATACGACATGATTTCACTCATATGTGGAATTTAAGAAACAAAACAAATGAACATAGGGGAAGAAAAAAAAAGAGAGGCAAACCAAGAAATGAACTCTTAACTGTAGAGAACAAACTGAGGGTTGCCTGAGGGAAGTGGGTGGGGGAAGGGCTTAGTGGGTGAGGGCACTAAGGGGACACTTGCTTTGATGCGCACTAAGTGTGGCATGTAAGAGATGAATCACTAAATTCTAAACCTGAAACTAATATTACACTGTATGTTAACTGGAATTTAATAAACATTTGGAGGGAAAAAACTTATTCAGTTAAAAAAAAGTTGTTTCTTGACTTACAGAAGTACATCTATCTTTATGTTTGGTCTCATAATTATCTGCCTTATTGAGATTGTGGCTAAATGGATAAGTTCAAATGGCATGATGAAAATTAAGTGCTTTCAAATAACACAGACTAATAATGGCTCATAGAATGCATATTTGTATTGGCAGGCTACAGACTATTTTTTTAAGAGTGCACTTGGAGATTTCTTTTAAAGTGAAGTCACTCAGTACTAAATAGTTCCTTCGTTTATCTAACATTTTTTTTCCTTAAGACTGTAGTGTTCTCACCTGAGGTTTTGACAAAGGGGAATTTAGTGATGGTCTCATGCAGGCATGAGGCACAATCAGGCCTCCATTCAGGCCCTGTGCTTACTTAGGAATTATGTAATCTTAATTACAAATATCTTCCAATTGCTTTAATGGAACTTGTTTTCCACCTCCCAATCTTCTCTCCCTTGATTAGAACTGAAATCAGAGTTAAAACTTTTTAAATACTACCTCTTTGTTTCCATTTAATTGTCTTTTGGATTGGCTGGGAACTGGATTTGGGGACTGGATTTTTTTATTATTTTTTATGGGGGTTTTTGGACCATTCTTTTCCTCATTTTCTTCTAAATGATTACTGGAATCATGCTGCCTCTTCAAGCATTATGAATCTAATTCTACTTATTTGGTAGAGTTGATTGAGGAAATTCAGTGAGGTCCATGACCAGAATGTGGGAAATTATAAATGTCAGCCTGAGGAAATTTATCATTTTATTGCAGTATGTGCTCTAAGTGCAAGTCATTCTGAGTAACTGGCATGAAGCCTTCAGGGAAAATCTACTTTGGGGAGTGATACGTTTTTGTAGGTAAATGTATTCCACTGAAGCTGGAAGAACCCTTCTCAGACATATTAATGGGAGCATTCCCTCTTCAGGAGTGAGAGTGAACTCATAAGTAACTATTGACCCTAAGAGTGAGATCATGAACATCCTTCCATAAATTTCCCACTTCAGGGCAGTGACGTAAAACACGCAGTAAAACTCCACCTCCAGGTGATGTCCAAAATGTGGGATGTTTCCTCTCAGAGGGATTTACACCCTTGAGAATTAGGACAAGCAGTCATATGATGCCTTTATTGAAGAAACATAAAGGCTGTATATATTGGGGAAGACATGCCTCTTACAGTCCCCTTCTTAGATGTGGTATAGGCCTGCTGGTACCCCCAGGATGCTCCATTTTTGAGGGGTCATGAGGGCAGGACTCACACTCAGTTTTACTCACGATTGAATCCTCTTGTATCTAGCAAGATGTCTGGTATGTAATCAGCATTCAATAAATATTTGTTGGAGAAATTAATGAGTGAAAGTTGGCATGATAAAAATCAAAAGCTTCCAAATGATTAATATTTTAATGATAAATTTAGTGTAAGTATTTTTAATACTCTACTGTTGCTATCTATCATCCACTATTGTCTATATATCTATCCATCATATATCTAATTTATCTATATCTTATGCTTAGAAAATGATTACCTAGAAATCTTCTTCATGAAGAGCTAATGCTAGTGTCTTCATTTTTATAAGGAAGATGTTAAAGCCTTTATCCAGAAACTCTTGAAAGATGTCTAAGAAAAAGCTGGCCAACTGACTGGCACAGCATGGTGAAGTCACTATAGTGTTGGACTGGATATCATCTTGACAAATTCAGAATATGGAAAATGGGGTTCAATCACTGAAGTTACTACTATCTCAAAAATTACCACCACCATCACCACCACCACTACTATCTAACATTTATTAGAGGCCTAATCACATGCCAGTTTCAATATATTAAGTGCTTCATCTAAAAGCCTTGTAACAACTTCCTGAGGTCAAATATTATCGCTCCCATTTTTATAGATGAAGAAGCTGAAGTTCAGAGTGGCTAAGTAATTGCTCTAAATCACACAGCCATGCCAAAATAAAAACAAGAATAACAATTTCCTAAGAAAAAAGAATAAATGGTATTATAATATGATATTATAATAATGCCATTAAAAATGCTCCCGATATGTTAGGAGAAAAATAAATGCCAATTCAGGATTACAAAAACTGTGACTTAAATATTCAGTTTTGACAGGGCATCAATTTAACTACAGACCCGTTGTCTACTTTGTGAACATAAGGCCCCGGTCCAATAACTCCTTCCCCTTCCCCTGGGCCCCTTGATAGGCATGGCCTGCCATCTCTATCTGGGATGAGGAGGGCCTGCCAAGGCTTGACTTTTCCTTTTCCACTAGAAAGTCACTGGGTGCTTCTCTGCCATGGCTATGACTTCCCTTCTTTCCTGAGTGGAGGGGAGCAGTCTGTCCTCTGGCAACACCGTGGAGATGACACGACTGGACAACATGGCTCGGCAGATGCTGCGTGCAAGCCTCAGCTTGGAGGCCCCGGGAGGAATGTGGAATGGCTATATCTGGGCCGCCTTTGTTAAACTCTCTCTTTCCTCTACCACGCAGGAGCACACTAAGCACACTTATCCCAGGCTTATGCATTAGATCTCCCCAGATTTGGGTCCAGTATCTTTAGAAGTTCCCCCCAAGCATGCAGGTCATCTAGATTGGGGAAAGACAAGTTAAAACCCTTGAAATTCAGGCCCGAAAGAATTAGGTCGGGGAGAAAGTGATGATCTCCTTTGCACCACCCCAGCTCCGACTGTAGCCGGTGTCCTGACTGACATTTTCACTTTCTGTGACGACAGACAACAGGCAACTTCACTCCCTTCGGGGAAACCAAGCATACCCGAGGCTTAAAATCATAGTCGTTGGGAACACCACCCTTACAACAAACACTTCTTCAGGAGGAAATCATAATGATAATGATAATAACAATGACTTAGCACTTATGATGTGCCTGGCACAGTGTAGGCACTTGTAAGGACTATCTTAATGGATTTTACATATATATATTTATGTATATATAAATTTATGTGTATATATATACATATATATGTATAATATATAATAAAATATATAATTTTACATATATATATGTTAGGTAATTATAGTGGGATACAAAGATAGGAGAATTGTTATGTGAGGTCAGGGCAGGAGGTTGGTTAGAGAGAAGTTGTGAGACAATAAACAATGAAACAGAATACCGTTTACTTATTTGGTTTCTTGTTTATTTTATCCTGCCTCTACCCCTCACCCCCCAGACTTAGAGCCAGAGGGGAGAGACCACTTCTGCCTTGTTCACTGCTCTGGGCCACGAGTGTATTTCAGTGCACAGCATGAAGGAGGCTCAAAGTAGTTGTCAAACATATGAATGACAGGGGAGTAAAATGCTCACTTCCACTGACAACAAGTGTATTTTCTGTTAGAAAAGCCTAATGGGAAGCCAGGTTATATTCAGAATCAGAGCAAAGGGAATGTTTTGGAAGGTATCATTGGCTGGCAGCACCACACTAAGATGGTATCCATCACCTTGACTAAGAGGACCCATGACTGGAATGCCCTCTTTCCCGAACAGAAGTGAGTTTTTATTCTTGTTGTTTTTTTTTTTTTTTTTTAAATAACAGTTTTATTGGGTCACCTGGGTGGCTCAGTAGGTTGAGCATCCAACTCTGAAGTTGGACATGATATCGCAGTCCGTGGGTTTGAGCCCCGCGTCGGGATCTGTGCTGACAGCTAGCTCAGAGCCTGGAGCCTGTTTCGGATTCTGTGTCTCCCTCTCTCTCTGACCCTCCCCAGCTTGTGCTCTCTGTCTCAAAAGTAACTAAACGTTAAAAAAAAAAAAGTTTTATTGAGATATAATTAGCATACCATAAAATCACCCTTTTAAAGTATAAAATTCAGCAGTTTTTATACTCACAAGGCTGTGCAGCCATCACTAGCAGAAACCCTGACCCATTAACATTCACTTTTTATCCCCCTCTCACTCAACTTCTGGTAAGTATTTATCTACTTTCTGTTACTAGGGATGTGCTTATTTGGGACATTTCATATAAATGGAATAATATAATATGTGAGGTTTTACATTTGTATTTAAAAAAATTTTTTTAAGTTTATTTTTTCTGAGAGAGAGAGTCGGGGGTGGGAAGGACAGAAAGAGTGAGAGAGAGAGAGAGAGAGAATCCCAAGCAAGCTCCAAGCTGTCAGCGCAGAACTCAATATGGGCTCGAACCCACAAAGGTTCGTGACCTGAGCCGAAACAAAGAGCCAGACACTTCACTGACTGAGCCACCAAGATTTTATTTTATTTTATTTTATTTATTTTATTTTATTTTATTTTATTTTATTTTTATTTTATTATTTTTGGTCTGGTTTCTCTCACTTAGCATAATGTGTTCAAAGTTTATCCATGCTGTAACATAAAGTAGTCCTCCATTCCTTCTTATTGCTGTATAGTATTCCATTGCAGAATCTACTGCAGTTTGTTAATACATTCTTCAGTTGACAGACATTTCATTGTTTCCATTTTTTCAACTATTATGAACAATGCTGCTTTGAACATTTTATGTACGAGTTTTGGTGTGGACATGTATTTTCATTTCTCTGGAGTATATTACCTAGGAGTGGAATTGCTGGATAATATGGTAACTATGTTTACTTTTTTGAGGAACTACCAGTTTTCCAAAATGATTGCACCTTTTGACCATCTCAGCAGCAGAGTATGAGGGTCCCAATTTCTCCATATACTCTCCAACATTGACTATTCTCTTTAATTTTAGCCATCCTAGTGGGTGGGAAGTAATACTATCCCACAGTGACTTTAATCTATGTTTCCCTAATGATTAATGATGTCAAGCGTCTTTTCTTGTGCTTATTGGACATTTATATATTTTCTTTGGAGAAATATCTTTTAAATTCTTTATCCATTTTTCAGTAAGTTCAATTGTTTTTTTAAAAAATGTTTATTTATATATTTTGAGAGAGAGAGAGAGATAAAGAGCGACCAGGGGAGAGGGAGAGGGAGAGAAAATCTCAGGCCAGCTCTATGTTCAACCTGGAGCTTGGTGTGCGGGGCTCTATCTTGCTACTGTGAGATTATGACCTGAGCCGAAATCAAGAGTCAAACGCTTGCTTCACTGACTGAGCCTCCCATGCGTCTCCTGGGTCTACTGGTTTTTTAATGTTGAGTTGTAAGAGTTTTTAATGTATTCTGAATAAAAGTTCCTTATCAGATATTTTTTCTCATTTTGTGCATTATCTTTTCACTTTCTTGGTGGTATCCTTTGAAATGTAAAAGTTTAAAATTTTGATGATGTTTAATTTATCAAGTTTTTCTTCTGTTGCTTGTGCTTTTGGTGTCATATCTAAGAAATCACTGCCTAACCCAAGGTCATGACACTTTATACTTGTTTTCTTCAAAGAATTTTATAGTTTTATCTCACACATGTAGGTGATGTTTTACATTTTAAGTGAACTTTTATATATGTTGTGAAAAAAATGTGGTTTAACTAATAGTATTCCCTCTTTTTGAAACTTTAAGAAGACCATTCTTTACAGTTTACATGATCTTTCTTCAGATATTGAGTAGGCTGAAATATTTTTCACGCCAAGCCCAAATTATTCAGTTTCTGGGACCTGTTTTTCTGGTACATTGACCAGGGAGGTAGCCTGTTTTTTAAAGTAACTTCTGTAGATTGATAATCATGTTCACCAAGTGTTGACTGTTTGAGAGAAAATGCGGTGCCAGATTATTTGGGGTGGGCTGATAACAGTGGTTTCTTATATCTTGATAATATAGAACATCTTGTTTTGAACTTTCGGTCATGGAAATAATATGTAATTTAGCGAAATATATAGCTCTGCCTGAACTAAACTGAAAGTCAAGACCTAGAAAATAAATATCTTAGTAGCCCTTTACTTTTAGAGATCTTAGAAGGAAATTTTTTGTTAATGCCAACTCAAGTTTGTGGCTGTTAGTTAGCGGTTAAACAGGACAACATTACACTGGCAGTTATGGAAATGTGCCTGCTTTCTAACTGGGTTACAGATTTACTCCAGAGGATGATTCGTGGCCCTCTAATTAGCTGGCAAAGGCTTGCAGGTCTGGGCTTCCCAAGCCCCCTGGTGGTGAAGATGGTCCATGTGTTCCTGTTAATTGCTCCCTGGGTTACAACGTGAAGAGCTAGAAGCTGACATTTCACTGTAGACAATCTTCATTTGGCAACTGAGTTTTCCCAAGTCAATGAAGCATAAGGTCATTAATTCTCACAAGATGGGAAAAGGTACATTTTTAAAATAAAATCTTTGGTGGGGGGAGGGGGGAGCAGAGTAAACATCAGGGACCAAATTAACATATTTTCTAATTACTGTACTTGATTGATTTACATACACAGTGGGATGGGTGGCTTTTCCATAGGTCTCAGCATCAGTCAGAGGAAGATCATTTTTTTCCCAACTAGGACTCAAATAAGTTTCCTAAATTTGTGGCAAGACATCCACCATTATTATTTTGTGTTCCAGTACCTATATTTCTGTTCTCACTTAAAAAATCATGTTGTTCTCTCTTACATAAGTAGGTATAAATAGATATTCAAAACAGAGCATGAAACATGATACGTGGTTCAGAAAATAGGAACTCAAAAATACAGTTTTGATGAATTGTTGCTCCATCTGGTTATAGACAACCAATTAATAATTAACTGAACCAGGTATCAAAGTGGAATTATATCTAGAAAATTCTCAATCCCCTCCTTTCAGTTATTCACCCGATTTAAAAAAACCCAACAACATTGGCTTATGTGTGAATTTGCCATAAAACTAATGAAACCGAAGTCTGACAATCTTTCATTTATTTTCCAGAACCCTACTGAAGCCCTCTGCCAAATTCGTTTTTGTAATTTTATGTTCTTTTCTTTATTTTTAAAGACAGTTTATTTATTTTGAGAGAAAGAGAGACCAAATGGAGGAGGGGCAGAGAGAGAGGGAGAGAGAGAATCCCAAGCAGGCTCCGCACTATCAGTGTGGATCCCAATGTGGGGCTTGAACTCATGAACTGCGAGATCATGACCTGAGCCAAAGTCTGAAGCATAACCGACTAAGCTACTCAGGTGCTCCTGTTTTTTTCTTTAAAAAGAATCTCCTAAACATTTTAAGTTTCAAGTGTCACAAAACTGAATTCATCTTTGTCTGAGTTAGTTATGCTTCCTTTTTATAGGCCATTTTTTAAATTGCAAACACAAATGGCTAAATACAGATGATTCCCAAAATGAATTATTTTTTTCAAGTTACGTAAAGAGACGGCAAAGGAGAAAACCCTGGAGTCTTGTGTCTTAAAATACTACCTCTATCCGTTGACTTTTATTTTTTTTGCCTTGGACACACGGTGTATCACTGAGTGAACAGCTGAGGTGGCTAGAAAGAATTCATTCGTTCTTGACTTGGTAGGACTCAGGACTCATAGAGAAGCCAGTTCTACTTTGCTTGGTAGTTCCACAGGCCATGTTGCGTGAGTTGCTGTATTAGGGAGATCTGGTTTTGGCTTATTCAAGGGCCATGTCACATCTGGGTTGTAGTTTCTGTGTGTGTAAAACAAGGACAAATGGCTATTCTAATTCAGAGTTTTCAGGTGAAGTTCAATGGAACATATGCTATTAGAAAGACACAACGATTTGAAAATTAAGGGGCTTCTGTGTAAGCTCTGTGAGGGTTGGATTATATCTGTGTTCTTTATCTTCTAGTCCCCAGATTTAGTGCACAGCTTGGTATGTAGCAGTGGCTCAATACATTGTGGCAGGAATAATTACAGGAGGAGGCTTTGACTATTTTGATCATGCTCATGAATTAGTTAAGACGAGCTAATAAGCCCCATGGTCACAATGGCACAACACAAAATACTTTTATTTCTTGCCTACAGAAAGACCAATGGTGGGAGGAAGGAGGATAAAGGGAAGAGTCATTGAGGGGTTCAGGGCATCAACACGCAGCTAGCTGAGGCAGAAGATGAGAGCCTAGAAAGTGTAATGTACCCCATCTGGAAGTAGAGTACTTCTCATGGCCCATTGGGAAGAACTCGGTCATTTGGCTTCAATCTGCTGCAAGGGGGGCTGGGAATTGTGGTCCCTGGCCAGGCAACTATTTCCCAGGAACATCTCTACTCCGTGGAAGACAATGGGTGGCAGCTGGCCATGTCTCCTGCACTGCACACAGGATCTAATTGGGGGGGCGGGGGGGTGGGGTGGAGAGACAGGTGATCCCAGGCAGAAATGATTCAGCATGTGACAAGAGAGGAATGAGAACAAAAAGAGTATCCAGAACATCAGGTAAAGAGGATGAATGGAAGTCCAGTAAGGGTACAAAGTAAAATAGAAGGAGTTAATGTGGGAAATGTCCTTTGATTCCATTGTATAAAAACAGAGCAGCATGCTTTAACTCCCCCCACTCCATACGTCTCTTGCCTACATTTTTCTCCTTGGATGGAACCTTCCATTCATTTTCCATGCTTCATTCTGCCAGAGAGCCTGTGAAAGCCTTTCAAAAGCAGTTTTCAGTCTTGACTTTGAGTAAGAATGCTGCACAATACTAAATCTTCAACGTGCGACTTATTCCAGTTTCCCCTTCTTGATGCTACTCTGAAAAATTTTACGGCTTTGAAAAAAAATACCAGCACCACATACTTTTTTTTTTTTTTTAAACAGCTTGTCATCCATTAGCAATAGATTTTTTTTAAAGCGTTACTCCGCCAGTGACCTGCAAGTCTCTGAAATAAAATGAATTTCTAAAGAAGGCGGTCCTCACACCAGAGTGTAAGTGGCAATCTACCTCTGGAAATAAAATTGGGCTGAAGTAGTTGCAAGTGAGTCAACCTCAGTGAGAAACAAATTGTTTGAACAATAGACTTAATTAACTTGTGCTTATGTCTTCCATCACAGCAGGTGTGAAATCCCAGGGCATCTGCTGATACACCTGAGCTGGGCAGCAGAGTTGCTTCCGGAAGAGTGTGAAAAATGACTGAAGCGGTAAATAAGGCCATGATGGTCCGGGTAGTTACCCCCTGCTGCCTTCCGGGAAGGCTCTGCAGAGAGGGGAAATATAGGGCTGTGTCTCCTGTATTTCTTTTCACTTTAAAAGAACATTTAGCCCTAATGGAAGTGCAGTCTGGGCTGACTTATGACAAGGACTCTCTCCATTAGAGGATGCATGGTGCTTCTAGATGATAAAGGGGAGTGCCAAGAAGGTATGTATGGAAACCCACATCAAACCAATCGCCTCCTCATTTCTCATTTTTGAGAGAAACCTAAGTTTATACGATGAAGCACATTTGGGGAAATGTTTCAAGAGCTTTACTGTGGATTTAGCTCTCCAGTAAACAGAATTAAACTCCTCTCCCTTTGGAAACCCTGTTCTGAGCTGGGCTTGCCGTCATTAGGTGTTCTTTGTCTTAGACTTTTTAAGTTTTTATTGTAATGTGTATTAAATATGGCAATAAAATGCCTGGGAACAGATACTACAGAGCACAGACATAACTTCTTGTCTGGTTGTGTCTTCAGGCTTGGTTTCATTCACTAATGATTGGGTTTTGAAATTCACTTGGGTTTCCTACACATTAAGAAAATCCAATCTACTTATTAATCTTACTGATGAAATCAACTGCATTCAGTGTCAATGATGCATTCACCTGGTAGGAAAATAATTTCTCCCCAAATACCTATTTTCTGCCAGAAATATTGCTACTAATTTACAATATAGTTTTGGAGAGGAAAATGCAAATGATAGAATTATTTGAAGATTCAAGTAAATTCTAGGAGAAGAAAACCACGGAATGCATGTGGCTGTCTTTTATTCAAGACTTTGTTTAAAATGCTGACATATATTGTGTATACTTTTATCCATGATTTATTCATTCATCAAATATACAATCGACAATTATTGAGTACTTTCTCTGTGACCATTAGCATGCTGGGGGCTGGTAATGCAAAGGTGAATAAGACAGCCATAATGCGTTGACAGTGAAAGGGAACTTGATCTGGAAAGTTTATCAGCCTACGTTTTTGGAATTTGTTCATTAAATGTGACCTCAGGAATAGATTTCATGAAGTTCCCTTAAATTGTCCCAGGTAACTCAGCCTTTTGAAAGTCAAGAGATACGTTGCAGGTTGGCTTCTCCCAGAAAGAGAGGCAGAGATGGAGTTAGAAGTGCAAAAATTTTACTGGGTTAGTAACATCTGTGAAAGGAAAAGGGAGGAAGAGAGCTTGGACACAGGGGACACCTTCGGTCCCCAGGGCAGGTCTGACAAAGGGTCTGCCAGCCCCCCCCCAGGAGACAGGCACAGACTGCCTGTAGGAGAAGCCCTGCATTGGATAGAAATTGTCAGGCCCACAGTTCCTGAACTGTGCACTCAGATTCTCCAAGGCACTGCAGGGTAGTTTAAAATTTCCTGAGCAACACGGTAACATATTTGGCAGACATTCCACAGACTACTGCTGTCACCTTGTTTCAACCTGTTTAATAAAAGGAACTGGAAGGCAATTTCTTTTGGCTTAAGGAGGGCCATCGAAAAATTACTGACACATTAAGGGTGCCGTGAAGTGAGAAAGCGTGGGGACTTCTGGGCTAGTCCTTGTACCTGGGACACTCAGGAATAATGTGACCATGGCTATCACTGTTCAGTCATTGACGAGGACCACCTGAGAAAAGTGTGACCCTCGTCTGAAGGCTGGGTGGCCCTTAGGGAAGCGGGGCGCTGGAGGCTATACAACAGTGGCCACAGCTAAGCATAGTTCTCACTGATGAAAGAGCAAGTCCTTACTTGAAGGAGGATCTGAGAGGTACACTGTAGGGTACACTTTTGCTTCTACCGCAGGGGGGGTCTGGCTTCAGGTGTGACTGCAGCCAGAACTCACTTTTCTTGGCTTTGTTCTCTCTTACTGCAGATGACCTTTTCCCATTGTACCGAGAAGGGGAGTTTTGACAGTTGCCCCATAACCCAAAAGGCAAAGCCCCTTTCTTCGGCCTCACAGAAAACATTCCTCATTGGCTTGGCTTGCACCACTGGTCCATGTTCTGGACTAGACGCCGTGACTGGGGAATGTTTGTCTGGGCCTCGTCACAGGCCACGTGTTCCTCCCCAGGTATTCTCACACCTGGTTCTTTCACCCGATTCAGGTCTCTGCTCCACTGACACGTTAGAGTCCTCCAGGCAGTCTCCATTTTCCACCCTGCTTTACATTCTTCCTGACACTCCTCGCTGTAGAAATTATATTAGTTATGGGGCACCTGGGGGGCTTAGTCCGTTAAGCCTCTGACTTGGGCTCAGGTCATAATCTCATGGTTTGTGAGTTGGAGCCCCGCATCGGGCTTTGTGCTGTCAGCTCAGAGCCTGCTTCAGATTCTCTGCCCCCTCTCTCCCTGTTCTACCTGCTCTCTCTTTCTCATAAATAAATAAACATGAAGAAACATTTTTAAGAAGAGAGATTATATGATTTACGTGTTCTTCTGGGCACTTATTGCCCGCCCGTTCCAGCAGAATCCGAGCTCCACAGAGGCAGAGAGTTTGCCTGCCTTGCTCACACAGAAGCCCCGGCACCAGGATGATGCACTCAGCAAATATTTGTTGGAGGAAGGAATGATGACCCAGCTGTATGGTCCGGGGAGCCATGGTCCCATGCTACACTGAAGGAACCAGCCAGAATTGTTCCCCTCACGGGCACGGGTTGTGGAGAGCAGTTCCTCAAAGGACGTGGAGATTTTTAGACAGAAAAAAGCAGCAGCCAGCTGGTCGTTCCTGCTTGGAGGCAATCTTGTGTTTTAGTCCAGTCAGGCTGGACCTCGCCATGGGCCGCCGCCCAGCCCTTCAGATTGGCCTCAGTTCCTCTGATGTCAGCAGACCTGGTTGTCAGTGTAATTATCAGAGAGCTGCCACTGGTGATTCTACACAATTTTATGGAGAATGAGGAGCTGTTACACACTTCTAATATCTGTGATCCCCAGAGCCCTCTCATTCCTTGACAGCTCATTTCCATCTCACAAATATGTTATATGGGTCTTAGTGTGACTATTAAGTCACTAAGCCCAGGCTTATGAATAAGCTTTTTATGTGTCAAGCCGTGCATCTCACGTGTGAACTGCTTCTTATCTAGATGATAAAAAGCAATTTCCATAGCACTTAACTTAATTGGTTTGTGACCAGACAAGGACCCTGGGCCCCACTTACAGAGCTTGGGCAGCACGCCTTAGCAATTCTAGAAAACACATGTCTTCTGTGTTCAGTCACCTCCTTCAGTCTCCCCATTACTGCCGAGCCTGAAGGTGGGCAGATTCTCTGCATGTTAAACAAGGCTTGTGGAACTTAATCTTGCAAAGAACTGAAAGAAATTATTAGACAACCAAATAGCTGAGTTCTATTTGAAAAATGTGCCAGATTTCTCATCTGGCCTGCCTCTTCTCAGGTTTTCTTCTCCTCTACTTAGAGAGCCGTGTTGGTTTGTTCTTACACTTGCACACTATTCCCAAAATATTTTTTAAAATATTACTCTTTTTTTTTTTTTTTTAAGAGAGAGAGAGGGTGCAAGTGAGCCAGGGGCAGAAAGAGAGAGAAAGAGGGAGAGAGAAGCAGGGCTCACGTGATGTGAGCCTTGAGATCGTGACCTGAGCCAAAGTCAGATGCTTAACCGACTGAGCCACCCAGGGGCCCCTCAACACTTTACTCTTAAAAAAAACAATAGGCATGTTTCCTTGATTGTCAGCCTGGCCAGGGCAGACTTTCTCCCCTCTTCTTTGGTGAACTGGGATGTGATTTAAGAAAAAAAAAAAAGCCCTAGATCTGCATTACAGCAACTTTGCCATCAACTCAGTGCGTGATCTTGGGAGTCTCATGCCCTCCTTTCTCTCATTTGCTCACCTGTAAAACAAGGAGGGGCAAGGCCCTTCGAGTTTCCGTTACTCTATAAATTCCAGGGCTCTGGCCTTGGTGTACATCCTGCCCCGGGCAAGCCGTCTCCTGCCACTGCCTGGGGTGGGGGTCCTTTCCCCAGACTGCTTACTTCATGGAGCTCTGGTCGCCAGCCCCAGCTCTGGGCTCAGATGGAGGTTTCTCAGGACGCTACTGAGGCACTCATCGCCTCCTCTCCGGAGGGGCAGACATGTGCTTCTCTGTCACCCACGGGAACGTCTCATCTTCCCTGAAGGAGGTGCCCGTGATAAATGCAAAACAGCACGAGGGCCTTCTGCTCAGCTGGTGACACCAGACTGTGTTTTCTGTTGACTCTAGCCAGTGATACTATGCTGCCTGTGGAAAAGAGGATCTATTTTTATCTGAGTTGATGGACAATAAATTATACGCCTGGTTTACGGTAGCTCGGGGCCAGGGGGAGGCCCGCCACTTAATGGGAAATACTGACCAAAGGCACACAGGCCAATTTTCTGAGAGGAGAGGACGCCTGCGATGGACCAGCAGGGCAGAGCGTGTGGCTTTGGTTAGCTTTCACTTGAACGAGAGGCTAATTAACATAAAAATTAATTTTATGTGGCTATCAAGCAGTCCAGAGTTTATATGCTATAAAAGAATTATAGTAATTAGTGCATCTAGCCGGCAGAACAATACAAATATTCAGTGACATTTGTGATTTCCGGCAGTGCGTTTGCTACCTGGGCAATTCTCCTACTGAGTATCTGTTTCTCAAGAACATGGTTTTTAATAGCTTCGACTTGACATTTATATCTTGAGCAAAACTGAAATGGGCAGCTAAAGACTAATTATGCTAAATATTCCAACACGCATAATTACCAGTGTCTTGGCAGGGGGCACTCAAAGCAAGGTCTCGGTGTGCCTTTTTCTTTTTTCTCCCCCCTTTTCTTCTTTTAAAAAAATGTTTTTTTAATTTTTTTTTAATCTCCCAGCTCTTTATTTTAGGCTTATTTAATGGAAGCTGATGGCGTATCCTAATGATTTTTTTTTTTTTTGCATAATCTACACTGCAGTAGCCTAGAAGCATTTTTATTTTAGCATCATTTTAAGTTTTGGTTTCTGCTCTGTTAGATTCTTTCATTCAGAGAAGAGAGAGATCACAGAGAAAGCAAAATCTTGGTCTGAGCTCTAGTCTCAGAAGTGTTTGAGCAGAACCTCCCGATCGGCTTTGAGGGCCACCGGGCCCCACACCCCACGGTGTCCTGCTTGGTGCGCGAGTCAGCTGCTGAGGGGGGCTGCGTGCACGAGTCACTGCAGATTTCATTTGTATCAAGTCAACAGCAAAATTGAGAAATGAGCTTTTCAGTAGCAAATGCTAATTACAATGAAAGACTCCTAACCATATACACAGGAGAAAAACAGATATGTTTCCTGCTGATCACAGTTGGCAGCATTTGACTGCACAAGTCAAGGACCTTATAGGCAAGATTATCTAGAAAATCCCTTGCTTCAGAAGCCAAAATCCTTTAAGTCTTCAGTATTTAAATGCAGCTGTGTTGCTGATTAGATGTCAGAACTAGAGCACGCTGAAGTGCCCTGTTTAGTGAATAACTCAATGGACCAATTTTGCTTTTAGATACTTGCACAGGGGGAAAAATTTGCATACAAATTTGGAAACGACTGTCATCTTTCTGGGTTATGCAGGAACCGGGGGATAGAGCACTTGTGAATGCCACAATAGCCCTCGCTACACAATTGTCTTCTGACTTAATCTCTTAGTGAATCATTTTTATCACCACAAATATGGCATAGACATCGGGATGCTGCTAGGACCAAATCTTACCTCATTTCTCACTGCTTTAGTGATTAGTGTATCCCACTCTGTCTGCCGTGTAGGAATCAGCACTCAGGGCTGTCAGCTCTGTTCCATGGATTACAATCTCTGGCTAGATGTGGGGGCTCCCTAGCACAAATATGTGCCTGGACTTAGAATTATAACTTTTTTTTGCTTTTGTGCTTGTAATTTATGTAGTACGCCAAAAATTTGGGATATAATCTTAACATTCCCTACCAGAGACAGAAATTCCTGTACATGTCAGTTTATATTCTCTTTCCTTCGAGGGTCCCCAAGCACAGGTGGACAGGGCCTCCTCTGCCATCTCATAGCACTGTGTGTGTCTTGTGTGGGGGGTGCTGAAGGCCTGAGATAGGTGTGAAGCGATTCAGCTGCCAAGCCCAGGCTGTCTCAGCCAATAGGGACATTAGCTAGTCATACCCAGATCATGCTTCCATGACTCTGAAGACTCATACTCTATTTGGGAGCTGCATTTCCCACTAAAAAGACTGAGTAGGAAATGAGAAGGACCAAGAAAGAGACCCAAATCTAAGCTCTACTCCCCTGAAGATATAAAAAGCCATACTAAGTGATAACAGCAGATGTTTATTAGAGGAAAGCGAATGCAGTTGGTAAAGACTATATATAAACTCTGAACTGTGAGCAGCTGCAGACACAGAGAATAGTCTGTAGTTAGCAAAGAGAGGTCTGAGATAAGGAAATAATCACAACGTACACACTGGTAAGGGGCCCGACAGCGGCCTTGCTCTTAACATTCGTAAGGTCCAGGGCGAGTACAGCAAGAGACCCGTATACTGTATGTCTACATACTTACAGGTGATTAATCAGGTTTACAAATTCATAAGGAAAATATATTGTAGCTCCCTACCTTGACAAATGCAAGTTCCTAAGTTTCTTTTTTTTCCCCTTAACATTTATTTATTTTTGAGAGACAGAGAGGACAGACCACAAGTGGGAAAGGGGCAGAGAGAGAAGGAGACACAGAATCTAAAGCAGGCTCCAGACTCCAAGCTGTCAGCACAGAGCCCAACACGGGGCACGAACTCATATACTACAAGGTCATGACCTGAGCCAAAGTCAGATGCTTAACCTACTGAGCCACCCAGGCACCCTTGCAGTTGCCTAATTTTCAGAAGGTCAAGAGCAAACCTAGATTCTTCATGTTCTTCAGGCCTATGACCTTTTCTTATCCCTCAGGCTCTGTCTCACAAGCAAGCGCCTCCTGTACACACATTAGCTTGTGTGTCTAAGCTCCAGCAGACCTCCTGCCAATAGTCACCCCTTGACCACCCTGCTGGCATTGGGGCTACACATACCATGAACAAGTTCCCCCCTTTGAGGAGACAGCCCAGGGGACATTTATGGGCAGCCTGGAGCAGGCTCAGGGCTAACTGAGTGGAGAATTCCAGGGAGCTGGGTACTCACAGAGTGACCTAGAAGGGTCTGGGCTCCATTTGTGCCCCGTGGGGAAGGGAAGGTGGGCTCTTCTCAAGTGCCAATTCCAAGGCAGGGCCCTCTGGCCAGGGGTTAAAGCAGCGACGGCAGGTACACAGAAGAGGATCTGCAGACCCTGGGGATGAAAGAACAAAGAGGTCTGGGCCTAATCAGAGTAGGGATGTTTTCTTAGTCACTCTATTTTTGGTGAAAGGAAAATGAAATTGATGTAATAACAGTATTCTCTGCTATGCTGTTTGTAGTTGTTACATTTGGTTGTTCATTAGCTATCTGAACACAGTGTGGCTTTAATAATTTACATTTCATGGTACCTCCTTGAATCAAATGCTTACATCCAAGTGGACCCCTTTGACAATGGTGCTACACATTCTGGCACCCAGAGTGGGAAGACCAGACAATTCTTTTAGGGTTTGGAGGGTTTAATCCCATCTGGGTATGCTATCAGGGATATGGGGTGGGAGAGGTGGGGGAAATAATGAGACAAAAACAATATCCTACTAGACACGTGCTAGTTCAATGCCAGGTTCTATGTATGCAATCTGCTTTTATGCTCTCAGTAAACCTAAGAGATGAGGTGTTCTTATATCCACCCAGTCACAAAGACCTGGAACAATGCCACACAATTCATGTCTCTTGTGCTCTATTATGACACTTCAACACTATTGTATTTCTCGTTATGATTTTCCCCCTATGGATTCCTTGTATGTAGCATCCATGTTTCTACCTGCTACATTATAGGTGCTCCATAATCATCATTAAATACACATTAGTTTCTCAGGTAGTGAGTGTTAAGTATGCCAGTACTTCAAAAGCCCCAAAGGTAATGTGGCATAAAGACCAAAGGGAGAGTTAATAGAGACAGAGGTATGCTGTGAAGTTGACAAATCCAAGACTCAGACCTGTCAAAGACGGCATCTCTGGTCTCTTGAGATTTGCAGGATGGGCTTGAACCAAGCGAGTTCACCATGGCTGTGTTTCTGGTACACAATCGAACCCTCCTGTGTGAAGGGCTCACGAGCACAGATCAACATGGTCTTGAAGAGCAGAAGAACACATGATATCCACCTCAGTGCCGAATAACAAACAAAAATGGAGTGGCAGCAAAGAGCCTGGGCAGAAGCGATGTTTTAAGTTGACCTTGTGAGACCTGACCCCAGATAGAGGCTCTGAGCTAAAGTGTGGCCTTCAGCAATGGGATGTCCTCCCTCAGTATAGAGAGGTTCACCTCCTCGCCCATCTGGAGTGAGAGTAGTTACATCAAATTGCATCATTTTGCCTGTAAAGGAAAAGGATGTGTTTGCATTTCCTAGCTGCGGGGGTAGAGGACAACCTTGTTTAATTCGGGAGAGAGACTCGATGAAAACTCTATGCCTTTTTTACCAATGATGCTGACCAAGAAACAAGTGTGGATCTGTTGTCCAATAGGCTTCCTAATATTACCTCACTTCAGTCATGCTCCCTTCTGGCTCCCACGGCCACATAGAAGACAGCAGAGGACGGGCTGCTCCCTAAAGGCTGCAACACCGTGCTGGATGTGCTCAATTCCTCCTCCCAAGCTCACACATCCTGCACCATATCCGCCGTCTCTTGGCAGTGGTAGGGGTCTGGCTTTGCTGGGAAGTAGGAGTTTTCTCCCCTCTGGAATTCCTATGTGAATTCCAGCAGCGATCTCTAACATATCTCACTGGATGAGAAGGTTTGAATGCAGTGAATTAACTAATGGCTTTAAGAACCATACACTTCTTGGGGCGCCTGGGTGGCTCAATCGGTTGAGCATCTGACTTCAGTTCAGGTCATGATCTCATTAGTTCCTGGGTCTGAGCCCCGCATGGGGCTCTGTGCAGACAGCTCAGAGCCTGTAGCCTGCTTTGGATTCTGTGTCTCCCTCTCTCTCTGCCCCTCCCCGGTTCACTCTGTCTCTCAAAAATATAGTCTGCCTGCATTTGTCCTGCAATAGTAAACAGTATTTTAAAAAAGCACCAGTCTCTAATGGATTGTGCTCCTTATTAATATGATTTCAGGTCCTCTTCTTTTTTTAAAATGTTTATTTACTTATTTTGAGAGAAAGAGTAAACACAAGAAGGGGAGGAGCAGAGAGAGAGGGACAGAGAAAGAATCCCAAGCAGGCTCTGCACTATCAGTGGGGCTGGAACTCACAAACCCTGAGATCATGACCTGAGCCGAAATCAAAAGGAGGGTGCTCAACCAACTGAGCCACCCGGGCGCCCTAGGGCCTCTTCTGTATCACACTCTCTTGTCTGCTTCCCTCTGGATGCCATTTCTGCAGCAATTTGGAGCTTACCACTTGCTTCCCACTGTCATGGCATGTGATCCACTGATAGACCAAAGAGAAATTACTTAGACTAAAACTATATAGATTCATCACATAGATTCTAACCATGAAAGTAAATATAGCAGACGGTACTGAAATAGAACATAAAATATCAAACTTCCTTTTCTCCATTTGGATCTGATTACCTAGAGCTTTTCATTGAACTCTAGAGGCCAGGAATTTCTTCCTGGTTCTCTTGAGATCACACGATATCCCTGAAGCTCAGCATGACAGATGAAACGTCTTTTCATGATATTTATTTTTTTTGTTGGCAAAGTACCATGAGAATTAAAGGATCCCCTCCTAAATGCTTATCCTTAGTACTTTGTTAGCTCAATCGATACTTACCTCTTTTCAGTTACTCCCTTTCCCATTACTCACCCACGAACCAAGCACCCTGAGAAGCAACCAATAATTTAGAAGGTAAGAATTCAAGATTAAGTGCTATCATTGAATTGTTAAAAAGTAGGAATTCATTTCTGCTCGATTCTTTTATTATCAGAAATAGCATGAGAGAAGAGAATCTTCCTTCCAGAATGCCATAGAAATGTTTCTGTTTTTGCTCATGATAATCAAGGGTCTAGAGCAGGCAAGAATAAGCAAGTGCTCCCCGTGGCAACACTGGGGGTGGGTGTAGAGGCTGCAGGCATTGCTTCTGTCTTCAGCTTGGCTGAAGGCACTGGTGTGGCTTCTAGTTAACTCCTAAGATTCCCAGCGTTTCCCTTCTTCAGATGTTTAGCAGTTTTACACCATATGCAAATATGTAACTGGGAGGGAAGTTGCTCTCCAGTAAATGTCTCTTTACAATATTGGATTTGGCATTGGTTTCTGTGGAGCCGTTTTTCACCGGCTTCACAAACAGATCAAAGCTCTCTAAGTCAGTGCCGCGGGCTTGTTTTCATGTTTGCGATGCCCGCCTCCCTCCCAGCTAAGTCACATCTCTCAGCCCCTCGGGATCCTCCCACGGACACTCTCTGGTCTTCCCTTCATGGTGTCACCAGCTGGTGACGTGCTTGGGGTCCAGCTGTCGGCACTGAGTAGAGAAAGCAGGCCTGAGCGGAAGGTTTAGGGGGAGGATGAAATTCTGGCATTATTTGCTTTCCACTGTGAGGGATTTCCAACTCCAAAGACCAAGATGAAAATAGGTCCGTTCATGGGTATAAGGTTTTCTCATACAATGATTCCAGAAGGAGCAGCTAGGTGTTCATGAATGTCGAAGCTTTCCTTTTGCGGTGGGCATCTGTTGTGGGGTTTTTTTCCCCCCTCCATTCCTCATTTCTTCTCCTTTCTTCTGGTGCATGCCCCCACACCTTCTGTCTCTTCCATGGAACATCTTCTCCCCAGGAGGACAAGTGGGAAGCACTGATAATCAGTTCTTACTTGCTGTGGGACCTTGGGCAAGATGGTCAACCTGTCCAAGGGTCAGATTCCCTATCTGTAATAGACGTGCAATAACGTAGTTCATGGGGCCGTGATGAGGGTTCTGCACTTAGCAAACATTGAATAAAGGCTTGTTCTTATTATAATAAAAATGGTGTGATAAGCCAGTGAGGTATGAGTTTACTCACCTGCTGTGTAGCTGGTTCTCGCCTGGCACAGGAGTCTGGAAAGGCCTCGGGAGCCAGGCTGTGTGGCCTCAGGGGGTTGGCCTCATTGGCTGAGGAGGCAGGCAGAGCTCAGGCCAGGAATCCTCTTTTGCGATGGTTTGTGCTGGAGAGCGGCCGTCACAGGCTCCTGAGCGGAGCCGTGGCTCTGGGGGCCTGCTGAGGAGAGCACTTCTGCCGGCTGCTCTCTCCTCACTCCAGTCCCACCCCTCCAGTCATGGCTCCTTCTCTTTCCACAGCAAAGCAGTATCTTCCATTGTTTCACTAGGACTCTTTTGGAGACTCAGCCAAGTTTTTAATATTTTAGTCTGTTTTTCAAGCAGCTTAAGAAAAGCCTGGCAACTTTTTCCTTTCTCCGTCTTGCTCAGGGCTCTATAGCTTGCTGGACAAGACTTTTCTTTCCATTTCCTTTCTGCTATGTCAGTAGTTCTCACAGTGTGGGCCCAGGACCAGATGCGTCAGCATCACTTGGGCATCTGGTGAGTGTGCAAAACCTCCCCCGCCCCACCTAGTGAATCAGAAACTCTTCAGTGGGGTGCAGCCACCCAGGTTTGAACAAGCCCTCTGGGTGATTCCGAAGTTGGCTAACGTGTGAGAATCACAGCTCTGCTTTTTTACCTTCAAACTTTGCCTCTAACATACTCCTCTACGTGGTTCATCTTGGGAAGCTCTGATGGTGACAGACATAAAGCCAAGGACCATTGTGTCTGCAGGAAGCATCCCTTGCTCCACTCAATCCTGTCTACCTGCGTCACTGGCCTGAGCTGGAAATCCCACCTGGTCTCCACTGGACTACCAATTAAGCAGGCCTGGACTCCACTTGGTTCTGTCCTGTCTTTTTGCCTTCTCTCAGCATCCTGCCCACCTGAGGTTCCCCGAAGTCTCCTCTCAGTAACTCAGTTATCTCAGGACCAATCAAGTGGTGTGTCAGGTGTGCCACAATGACCTTTCTGGACTTTCCTGATCAGATTTGTCCAGATTTTCTCTCTACATTTGGGACAAGGCCTTTGCCCTGTGGGTAATTATTCTGGTCAGCTCTGGAAATGCAGCTTCTCTTCCTCTATGAAGAGGAAGCCCTCTTTCCTAGTCTCTTCTCTAAGACTAGTGGGACCCAGAAGCATCTTGGACTTTCCTATCTGTCCAGTCCAGCCTCCAGTATCTCATTTTTCCCTTTATATGGCTTATACATGTCCAAGTTCTCAACCTCCAACAAAGAAAACCCTATTCTTCCTTAGCCCTGAGATCCTCTTCCCTTGGTTCTTCTCTTTCTCCAGGGCACTTGCCCTTACAGAAGTCTGACTCATGCTCCCCCTCCCCAACTTTCAATTCTGGAAAATTTCAGCCCCCTGAAAAGTGGACAGAATAGTACAACAAAACCTTTTATACCCTTCCTCCAGACACACAAGTTGCTGGCATCGTGTCACATTTGCTGTATCTTCTCCGTCTCAGTCTCTCTCTCTGTCTCTCCATATGTGTGCGCAAACGCACACATACACACACACACACACACACACACACACACTTTTTTCCCCTGAACCATTTGACAGTAGGTTATAGACACCATGACACCTTATCCCTGAATACTTCAGCTTGTATTTTCTAACAAGGACATTCTCTTATATAACCACAATATCATTATTATGAAGTATGCAATATATATGTATAATTATATTATATATATATATTTTAACTAATATTTGGTCCTTAGTCACATTACTTCAAATGTCCCAATAGTTGTATCTGACCATGTCTCTTTTTAATCTGGGATAGTCCTTGTGACTTATTTTGTTAAATGTACACTTTTGTCTTCCAGACAGTGGGAGGCCAGTTGATTGTAGACTATCTCTTAATTGGAATTTGTCTGATTGTCTTCTCAACCGATGCCAGCTTAAAGACTGTTGGCCAGAACACTACATAGGTAGTGTTGTATTCTTCTTTCACCCAAATGTTGGTAAATTCTGGTGAAATTCAGGTTCCACAGGTATAGGAATAGACATTATAATCCTGAATCCTAGAGCAGAGAAGAGCCTCGTGGCCTCATACAACTCTGTCATGTTACAAGTGAATACAAAGAAGGACGGAGAAGTCAGAAGGCCGGTCCAGCTGCACAGCTGGTAGCCGCTAGCTGTTGCCGGTAGACCATTTATTACACTCCCCTAAAATGTTAGCACTCGCTTTCTTCAACTCTTCAGGACCCCAGTGAGTGTGCGATTAACACTGGAGATACGAGGTAGTTGACATATTTATATAGATGCCAGAGTGTGTTATTGCAAAGCTTTTTCTTTTCCCTGCTTTGAAGTCTGGCAAATCCCCCTAGTGACCTCTCTGAGATACTCAAGCAACAACGAAAGCTGTTGTAACAGGAGAGATAAATTTTACGTAAGGAGTGGTCTTCTCCCAAGCTCCAGAAACACTTCTAGGTTAAGAGAAGCAGCAGCCCCACACTTTTGAGCTATTTGTGTCGATTTAAAATGCAGGTGTCTTTCCATTGACCTGTTTTCAGTGCTATAATCCCATTACCTTGGCACAATCCTCTGGAGTTTTGCTTTGTTTGGGAATTTCAAATTCCTTTATTTGTAACAGATCAAAAGCTATCTGGCACACAAGCCGCATTTGGATGCTGACTCTCGGATGGGTCTTGCAGCCTTCCTGAACGCACACGTCTGCATATTTCCCGGGGAACTGCTCATGGTCTGTCCACTGCCCCCAGTTTTAAATAGCAATAGTATTTGCAAACCTTTCAATTTTTCTCCCTCGAAGACTAACTATTAACTTTGTTGATGAGGAGATAATCATGACTTTCTGTGAGATTTACCAGGTCACTATACACCACCGAGTGGGGACCCTCCAACACTGACCTCAGTTCTGGGGTCCATAAAACTGCGTCGCTGTGCTGGCGTGCTACACAGACTGGGTGGTGAGCTGCACCCCACACACCCCACAGCTCATCTCCACCATCCCTACATGTGAGACAATGGGACAGTCCCCATGCTGAGAATGACGATGGGTAACCTGAAGGACTCAAGAGCAGAGGTTGGCAAATCATGGTTGACGGACTGAATCTGGCTGTCTCCTGTTTTGGTCCAGTCTACTCCAAGAAGGGTTTATACATTAAAGTCTTTTTTTAATGTTTGTTTATTTTTGAGACGGAGAGAGACAGAACATGAGTGGGGTAGGGGTGGGGACAGAGAGACAGGGAGACACAGAATCTGAAGCAGGCTCCAGGCTCTGAGCTGTCAGCACAGAGCCCAATATGGGGCTCCAACTCACAGACTGTGGGATTATCACCTTAGCCGAAGTCAAATGCTTAACCAACTGAGCCACTCAGGTGCCCCAAGGGTTTTTACATTTTTAAATGGTTGGGGAAAAATTCACAGAAGGATAATATTTCTTGGCATGTGAAAATTATATGAAATTCACATTTTATTGTTCATAAATAAAGTATTATTGAAACACTCCCACAGTTATTTATTTATGTATGATCTTTGGCTGCCTTTGCATTATCAAGTTAGAGTTGAGTAGTTGCAAAAGATATCCTAGGGCTCATAAAGCCTAGACCACAGACCATTCATTCATTTGTTTATCAAATACCCACTAGGAATTTTAAAAAATATATACTAGGTACTCTGCAATGCATTGGAAGTTGAAAGGTATGAAAACACATAGTCTGTTTTCCTTGGGGAGCTCAATCTATCAGATGAAACAAAGTAAACAGGGAAATCACATGACGACGAGACGAGTGCTGTCCTAGAGGTGTATGTAAGCATGCCCCAGGAACAGAGCGGCCAGCCTTTCTTGGGAGCCAGGGAAATGGGACAGTCCCGAAAGGCAAGCAGCTGACATGTCAACCATTGGGGTCGGGGTGAGGTGCCCAGTATCCCTACCACCTTAATACAATTGCCACTGCAAACATTGTGGTATTTCTGACTAATCTTCTTTCTTAGGCATATTTTGTGTGCTTGCGTTATAGCATTATTGTGCACATACGATTTTGTGTGCTACTTATTTGTCACCTGCTGTGAGTGGGAAGCAGTGTAGGGTTGGCATGAGGTGTCAGTGTTGGTGATGAACCACTTGGGAAGTCGCTCCACTTCTCAAAGCCCCAATTTCCTCATTTGTAAAATGAGGGTACAGTGAAAACCTGAGAGGGCTGTGGAGAGGGTTCAGTGAGAAAAAGCATGGACTACACTTAACCTGATGGGTAATAAGTGCTCAGTAAATGTCAGCATGTACAGCCCTCCTTCTTGGTTGCAACTCATTGCCTGAGTTCTACTCCATGCAGCAGTCTACCAGGTAGATGGGAAGTGCGTTGAAGTGAAAGACCAGAAATGGAGGGTAAGTCTAGGTAAGGGTGACTTCAGGAAACAAGACAGCATGTGCAAGGGCACTGAGGCATCAAATCACATGGCATCCAACAAGTTCGGTAGAGTTAAGAGAATATCCCCATTTTACTACTATATTACACACTTAAAAAATATCAGGTTGTATAGGTAGATTAAAATCATACAATAAAACCAGGACTAAGGGCAGTTGACAAAGGTATTGCACCTTGTTGTGTTCTTGGCAGCAGCTCAGAGCTTGTGATGTAACAGATGCTCAGTAAATGTTTTTTAATGAAAACATAAAATGGCGTTTCAGGTAATGGAAAGAGTTTGGCACAACTAGGGCATGGGAGGATGACAGGAAGTGATACTAGAAGATTGGGTTTGAGCCCCGTTGTTGGTAACTTGGTGCCTTGTTATGAAGGTTCTCCACTACCTTATTATTATTTTTTTTTAGAGACAGAGAGAGGGAGAGAGCGTGCACATGTATGGGCCAGTGGGGGAGGGGCCACAGGCGAGGGGGAGAGAATCTCATGAAGTTTTCACGTCCAGTACGGAGCTTGATGCGGGGCTTGATTTCACAGTCGTGAGTGCATGACCTGAGCCAAAATCAAGAGTTGGACACTTACCTGACTGAGCCACCCAGGTGCCCCAATCCCATACCTTATTCTGAATGCAATGGTAAGTCAATGGGTTTTACTTGATTTGATTTGAGCAATACATTTTATTTTAGCAAGAGATTTAAAAAGCATGATGTAAAACAGAAGGGGAAAATCCTGGAATTAAGGAGAACCAGGTAGAAAGTAACAGGAATATCAAAGTGAGGACTGAAAACGTAAAGAAAGCAGAAATGGAGACAGAGGGGATGGACTTGACAGTCTTTCCGCCATTACAGGATTGAGTGATGAGCCCGGGAGAAGTTTCCAGGTTGAGAAGCTGATGACCCAGGAAGAAGTTAGACACTGGCAATCATATTATAATACACAAATGCATCAAAGTAATATGTGATATACTTCAGCTTACACAATGTCACGTGTCAAATTTATTCCATAAAAAATGGAAGGAATTGGCTATATGGGGCAGAGTGGAATAGTCGATTCGGTTGCGTTTGCAATGCTGTGGGTGTGGACTGAGTTGGGCCCACAGGACGTGGGCCTCAAGAAAGGCTGGAGCTGAGATGTGGAGCCAAGAGTCATAGACACGTGGACAGGGGTGGACACTACAGGAGGGAGGAGTGGCCCGGGAGAGAAGGACTGAGAATGGAAGAGGCACGGGACACAAGCTTGTGAGTGTCCACATTTAAGGGTCAGGTGAAGAGATGGGAACCAGTGAAGAAAAGAGAGGATATCAACCAGATAAGGAAGAGGGGCTATAACTGAGGAGGTTCAAAAAGGCAAAGGGAGACCTCCAGAGGAAAGGAGGGATCACCAGGACCCCGAGCAGGAGAAGACTTCAACCAGGTAAGAGTGGAAAAAGAAAACACTGCCTTCCGATTCATCACGAACCGTTCCGGATAGCTGTTTCACTGGAGTATCAAGGGCAGGCTTTAGTTTGCGGTCCTTCAGTAAATGGTTAAGAAAAAAAGTGAATGGCCATCCACCTTCCTTGATTATAGCCCTGGCACATATTCATCAACAATGAACTTGGATTTAAATAGCAAGAGCCACATATTAGAAAAAGCCTTCACCATAGCACCTTCCTCTGTATCCTCACTGGTTTGCTTATCCAGTGCCCCAGTGTATAGAAACTTTGCCAAAGAGAAAGATGTGGTCTTCTACCTAGACGTAGGTCTATTATCCCATAACAGAAAACCTAGGCCAAGCTACTTTCGACATGAACCCTATTAAATGTATCACGTTCCCAACTAGTAGAGGTTATACCACCAACATAAAATAAAGAGGAAACAAATGCTGTGGCCGCTCCATGTGTAATTTAGAGTTCAATGTCTTTCTGGCTGTACATAAGGCACCACAAGCTAGATACACTCACACTAGCATATCCCAGAGGCATTTTTTTATTGGTTGAAACAGCAAGAAATAAAGACTAAGATAAATTTAATATTTAACTCTAAATCTTTAGTTTCCATCATTAGGCTGACTTGCCTACAGCCATATTGCTGTAAATTAAACAGCTTAAGCTGGTGTGTTGCCAAAGTGCACAGCCGGAGAAATATTAACAGTTCTCTCCTTGTTCTCGTGCCCGATCAAGTTAAAAACAAAAAAGTAATTTGTTTGCCATCCAGAGAGGTCATTGGAAAGAATGGCTTAAAAAAAATAAGCCTCCATTGCACAGTGTATACAAATATTTAGCTATACACCTGAAACCAATATAATGGTTTATGTCAATTATACTTTAATTTTAAAAAGCTGTCAACTTATATTGCCCATTGGAAATAGAATAGTGACTGTACCCTCGGCTCTATGCTGGTCTTTGTCAAAAGCAGCTGATGGGGCTTAATATGGAAACTGCTTGATGGGGTCTCATCACAGAAGAGTTTCAAGGATGGTTCCGCCAATCCAGGTATCGTGGCCCAGAGGAATGAAGAGAATACCTGTGACCAGACCACGGGGAACTCTCTTTCAGGTGCATGACCAGCCCGAATCTGGTTTTGGTGGAGACTGGGGTTTAGTCCTCTCTTCATATTTAACTCATTTCATTGATCTCATAGGTCAAAGATGGACAGTTGGCTGTCATATTGGCCTTCTACGATACTAATGACAGAAACAGCGTTCTCACTGAACAGATCTTTAGTGAATTGTACAAACTGTTTATTAGAAAGCAGAAAATAGAGAAGGGTAACGTGTTAGCTTTACTTCTGCTTTCCCACGTCTGTCAAAACACTGGTGCCAGACACAGGCACATTCCTCGATCTGTCGGCGTCACCTGCAGCAACTCTGGAATTACAGTACACAGGTTCTTACAACAGGGTTTCTCAAATGTATGGCTGTACATTTGAATCCCCTGGGGAGCTCTAAAACCATACAGTAGTCCCGCCACACCCTAGACTAATGACGTTACCTCTTAGGAGTGTGACCCAGGCAACAGTGTTTCTTCAGGCTTCCCTGACGATTCCAGTAAGCAGCCCCGTGTGAGAGTCACTGCGTCAATGCTGGCCGTGTGTAAGATTTACCTGGGAACCGGCCCAGACTAAGCTAATCGGAATCTGTAATGTGTTTTAGAGGTTCCCCAGGTGATTCTAATATGCAATCAGGGCTGAGAACTTCTACCTGTAAATAGTGATTCTCAAAGTGTTGTTATAGAGCCTGCATTAGGATCACCCACGCTGCTCATTAAACGTGTCATTCCCAGCCCCACCCCAGGCCTACTGAATCAGAAATGGACTGAACCTATTTTGCAACTCCCCGGGTGATTCATATCCTCACTAAAGTTGAGACTCACTGCCACAAACCTCCTCTATCCCAGCTTGATCACTTAGCTTCCACAAAGAGGTTTGTTCTTTTTGCCCTGAGGATGGTTGAGTTTTAATTCCTGTTAAAGTGCAAATATCATGACATAATCTTTAAAATACACTAGGTGAAAAGAGCAAGATGCAAAATAACTTCTACAGCATTTGCCTTTTAAACATAATAAAAAGTCACATTTGTACATGGGCAGAAAATCTCTGGTATGGAATGGAATTCCTGAAATGGAACTGGTGGTTTTTGAAGAGCACTTCTTATAATTTGTACCATGTACCTAAAATTCCTCTATTTAAAAAAAGTAAAATGCAAGCATTACATATTAATATTAATCCTCATTAGTACTTATACCCCTAGAGGGAATTATTTCATCAGAATTTTTTTCTGAACAGTTTTTGATCTAAGGAACAAATTGCATATATGTCATGAAGACAAGGGAAATCAAAGATGCTATGAGGAGGAGAAATAGGAAAAAATGTCAGACTCTCAGATTCAACTTTACATTTTTGCCCGTGTCAGTCTTGACCTTGATGTGGTCTAAAAGGTGAAAACAAAGCAGTATGCGTCCCACTTTCCACATACTGCTGTCAGAAACAAATAGAGGCTTCTTGGCTTCACCAAGTTCTCTCTAACATAAAATATAGGAGTGGGGCAGGGCAGGCAGCCCTTGGCCGTTTGGACCTTATGACATAATCTTCTAAGAAATGCTGCCTCAAATTCCCCCTTATAACCACCAGGTGGCAGCAGCAATCCAGTTTCTGGTCCAGTCCAGGAAGGGCTTGGCTACCGTGTCTCTATGTTTAATTAGGGTACCCAGGACAGAATTGTGGACATTTAGGCATGAAACTACACTTCATAAAAGTTCTACTGATGCTCACAGATGTTTAAGTAGAGAAAAACGAAGATAAATTAAGAACATTTCATATTCAACACAATAAATTTAATCTCTCTGAAGGGAAGGAACTACGTGGCAAGCACTTTACTAAACGTCTCAAATGTTATTTCAGTTAATCATCAATACAACCTGTGAGGTGGCTACTAGTACCTCCATTTTACACATAGAGAATCTAAAGTTAGGATCGATTAAATAATTTGAAGTTTCAGAGAAATAAGCGATGGAGGCAGGATATGAACCTGAGTTGACCACATAAATCCATGATCTTTCTATTAACGTCAGACCATCCTTTCCAAATGGGACTATCAGGCACTGACCAGAAAGAGCTTTTTGAAGGATGGCTTGGAGTTGGACCACAGAATGGCTGCAGATGGGACAGGGCTGGGTGGAGATTTACCGGCCAATGGCAAGATTTTGATCATGAGGGACTATTATTGTTTGTGTGCTCTCTGTTTTATGTGTTCAGTACCTGTGTCACAAGAAGAGATCAACAGTGCTTTCTCGAGCTGAACTTTCCGGATAATCAGGAGGAGCTTCTAGGAATCAGAGGTGTCCTGAATTAGAGAGTCTGAAGAGGGGATAGAATGGTTTTTTTTTTTCTCCTCCCCCCTCCCCCCAGCACAATACTAACCTGAAGTAAATTGCAGATTTTATGTCACATTAAGTGTCGGTGGGAGTATTTACTAGCAGGTGGTTCCTGTATACTTGCGCTTTCATGACTAAATAAGACCCTTAAATCTCTACTTCGCAATAGTATCTCTTTGCTCTCATCAGGTAAAACGAAGAAATTATCTTCCTATATGTTCTTACACCTCTCCTCCCCATAAGTTTCCCAATTTTGACTGGCTGTACCCTTATATTTATGTTGTCAAGGCCAGTAATTTCCATTCGGCCCTACACCTGTAAATAAGAGCAGTTGTGATACAAATGCATAAAAGAGTATTTACTGCAGACCTGAGCATGGTGACGGCCAGTAGGGAAAGACGTGCTGTGTTATGACTAACCTCGTGTGCTCGTAAGGGGAATTCTTCAATCATCAAGGTCACATGGATTTTCTTCTCTAACATGCTCAAAATTACACCATGTTTGGTTTCTTTGCAAAACCCGTAATACATTTTTTTAAAGGTTCTGGTTGCCATTTCCGGTTCTGATTGTTGGAAGAAAGTAAGCCCATTTGCCATATCACTAGGATAGGGCTCTAGACCAGGCTGTCTATTGGTGCTGCGTGGACTTTCTGGGTTTGCTCTACGTCTGTCCCTGCTGGCTTTCTTTACATCACACTGCTTGGCTTGATTCCCTCTTTGTTACATCTCAGATTTCCTCCTTAATTGGGTTTGCTTTTGTGTTTTGCTGAAATACATCCTTAATAATTGTTTCAGAAACAGTACACAGGGAGTATATTTTTCCAAGGTTTTGAATATCTGGAATGTCTTCTTGTCACTTGCCCCTCATTGAAATTTCATAAGGAAAATGTTCTTCCAATTTTCCTCTTAACAGTTTATAGTATTTCCTCATTTTCATCTAGGAATATGTCACTGAAATTAATGTTAGCTGTGTCTTATGTAATTTCTATGGAAATTATTTTGGTACAATCTTAATATTTTTCACAAAAGAGGTTATATGAGTACATTACGGCCTTAAATGATTTTTTTAGTGGCTTCCAGTAAAAACAACCTTCTTCTATTTCCTGTACACCTTTGTAACACCAACTAGATTTTTTTTTCTTCATATATTCTATTTTGTTACCATGAAGGCTTCTGGAAGGTTTTAAAAGCAATATTTCTGTCATCATTTTGTGAGTCCCATTTTCACAACTCACTTAGAAGCAAAATATTTTATGAGAAGCTGTGTGGGGCCCACAGTGAGTGAAACACTGGTTGTCAGGCAAGATCTAGAAAATAAAAACTTCTAGTAGACTTAGAGCCAGAAAGCCCATCTGCATAAAGAAAGACCTCTCAACACCCCCCCCGAACAAAATGCCTATGAGCTACAGAAGACTCCCTTTCCTCTCTACAAAAGAGAGAAAATGGTTAGTTTTTATTTATGCCTCAATCCATTGCTGTTTATAGCATAGGAATCTGTAATTCTCCTGCCAATAAAATGAAAGTTGCTTTTAAATGGTTACAGTCCAAAAATACTCAGACCAAAATATTTGCTGTATTTTACACTATAATGATCTCTGTAATACCTGAGTGGAGATATAATTCCTTCTTGAGCCTGAGGGCTGAAGCAGCCCACCTCCTCTGTCTGTCCTCCATATAGGGAGAGGCAGTAGTAGATCACAATGGTTAGAACGGGCTTCCAGAACCAGACTACTTGTGTTCCAAACCTGTCTGGACTACTTCCTAGCCATTTAACACTGGGCCGCATTGTTTTCAATTCCTGTAACTCAAGTGTCCCCTGTGCCTCAGATGTCCACTCAGTGAAATGACAATAACAGAACTTAGGGTAGGGTCAACTGTAGCGGTTAAGTAAGTTAGTCTCTGAGAGCGCTAAGAATACTTCTAGGTCCCTGACGAGCTTCCTGTGAATGTCTGCGAGCATCATTGTGAATTTAGCTGACATACCTAACCCTCAAGGTAGCCCTAAGGCATATGTCCCAAGAAAGATGTGGTCACTCAGGGTTGAGGGCGGAGGAGCCAGAGAGATGGGATCCTTTATCAACGCTTTGTGGCAACTGAGAGAATGGATCTGAACAAATGTGCTTGACCACTTGGGCAGAAGGATCTATGGAAAAGTCCAGCTGCTCAATGTGTGCGGTGGGTAAAGAGAGGGTGGCGGAGAATAGGAAGAAAAATTATAATCAACTGACGTTCTAGAAAAGGAAACCTGACTTTTTGGTGGCACATTACACAATCCACTAGTACTCTGAATGTCCTAATCTAGGAAATAATTGGAATGAAGTCTTTACGATGGCATAATGCAAAATAAGGCAAGAGGAAGATTTCTCAAGAGATTTTGAATGTTAAGTCAGGATTGAGAAAAGTGCAGAATTGGACAGGTAGGCTGTTGACAGTGAAGGAGTGTCCATGAAGCCACATAAATGGAGACGGCCCTCTCTCCTCATTCATGTTGGTCCTGCATGTTGGGCCTTGGCTCCCTAGACTGAAATCAGAGGGCTGTGCTCAGTGAGGTCTACAAGCTTCTCCAACAGTGGGGCCATCTCCTCTGCTATTTCATGTGAAAATATACAAAGATGCACATTCAGTGGGGAAAACCCAGGAATATTAGTCCATAAAGAGCTTTGTTTCTCTGATACTATGTTTTAAAGACCAGCTGAATGAGGGGACAAAACAAGTGGAGATCAAATCTAGCCTTAAAAAAAGAATGAAAGAAAAAGATAAGGACATGAAAGTTATAGAGATGGTCAATTTTCCTGCCACAGGCTACTGAAGTGGAGTTTGAAATAGTGTCCAGTGAGTCTCTAGGTCAGTGTAATGACACCAAGAAGGAGAATCCCAGAATCCAGGAGGAGAGCTCCTCTTGCTCCATTTCCATCTGAACTAACAGATTAAAGTTCTGAGCGTATCGTCCCCTAAGGTATCCTGGGAACCTCCACTTAAAACCAGATATTACTTTGTGTTTAAACAATTACTTTGGGGATCATCTTAAATTCACATTACGATGAGTTTTTGACATCATTAAAATGGCTAACTTATTACTCATAAACTACATACAGTAGGCAAGTATTGAGCAATTTCCTTGAAAACAAATATTTAAAAAGAGGTTTTGCGCCTATTGAATTCTCTTTCTTGAGCTGAAATGAGCAAGGCTCAGCTGTGCTTCAGCCTAGACTTATACACAACAGAGATAATGGTTTATCTTGAATAAAGTTCATGAGCTCCAATGACAGGCCTTGACCACTCAGCCTTGTACACAGGAAGTTCTCCATTTGGACCATAATGGTCAGCCTTGCTTAATATTGTTGCATCCTGGATGCAACAATGGAAGGAAAGTTAGAGGGAAAAATATGTTTCGCGAAGATAAATAGGTCTTTTCGGGGATTAGAAAATTTGAGATGATCTCATAATGCGCATTTGACAAAACTTAGCCAAAGAAAGGGCTCCACCTTGCCCACAGAGGCTCCAGTGGGCATCAGACATTGCTTGTTCCTTTTTAGCAAAGTGCCACATGCTCTTGTTTATCTACAATTTAGCTGATCAGAAAGCCAAGATAATCCCTTCTCTCCAAACTTAGGTTTCAGAGAGATAACGAGGGTTGTGTGGTGTTGGGGATACATCAAAACACAACAGGATCTCCTCGGCTTAAGCCTCTGTTTAAGATAATGTTGGTTTTGTGTGACATTTGGGGTGTCCCTGAACCTGCAGAAACTCGGTGGACTTGTGCATTCTTACAGATTAAATTGAACACTGTCCTTTTCCCAGTTGTATTTCGTTGCTTTCCCAGCTCTAACCATCTCTCTCTAAGCATTCTGGATAAATGTAAAGCCAAGGAGGGGCGCCTGGGTGGCTCAGTCGGTTAAGCGCCTGACTTCAGCTCAGGTCATGGTCTCACAGTCCATGGGTTCAAGCCCTGTGTCCGGCTCTGTGCTGACAGCTCAGAGCCTGGAGCTTGCTTCAGATTCTGTGTCTCCCTCTCTCTCTGCCCCTCCCCCGCCTGCTCTCTGTCTCTGTCTCTCAAAATAAAATAAAGACATTAAAAAAAAAAAAAAAACCTTTAAAGCCAAGGATAAACTCAGTGAGCAAACCCCAGGTGTTTAAACTAATTTTTAAGTGTGTAAAAGTGCTCCCTGATTTTAAAACATGATTTTTGACCCCTTCCACCTTCCCTACACAACTTAAGAAAAAGACAGATGGATCCATCGGTCTGGCTGGGCATGTTGATGAGACATAACACAAGATGACATTGACCTAGGAAATCACTGAGATCTTTATTCCTTAAAATCATCACTACTTTGTGTTTCTCAAGTTATGAAAGCAACTCAGCTTATAGCTGCAGCTTGTGCTGGAAGAGGTAAACCCAGATAAACACAACAACAGCGGAGTATGAGCTGTGTGGAAACTGAATGAGATTTCAAGTGCCTTGCCTATCACTGATAGGCAAGCATTAATGTCCTCAACGTCTAGCATTAGAAGCAATCTCTGGATTCATTTTCGAGTTCTCTTTAAAATTTTTTAAGTTTATTTATTTATTTTGAGAGAGAGAGAGAGAGAGAGAGAGAGAACGAGCAGAAGCAGGGGAAGGGCAGAGAGAGAGGGAGAGGGGGAGAATCCCAAGCAGGCTCTGTCACTGCAGGGCTCGAACTCTCGAACCACAAAATCATGGCCTGAGCTGAAGTCAAAAGTCAGATGCTTAACCAACTGAGTCACCCAGGTATCCCTATAGGACTCTTTAAACGTACTCAGCTCACTCTTTCATTCACATATAGATACTTTAGCCAGGTCCTCATTCATGGCTTACCGTGTGCCAAGCCCTGTGTTGGACATGGGAACACTATGGTGAACAATAAACCCCTGAGTCCACGGAGCCTCATGCTGGTGGCATTGCAGAGACGGTTGTCCTCACAGGGTGAATACAGTCAGGAACCTGTATGAATGAGGGGGAGAGAGTCAGAAAAGGGTCCAAGATAACTGAAAGACAACTTCATGCCCCTCAACCCACTTCTCACTGTGGTCCAGACCTGGCCCGGATACCACCCTTGAGTCTGCATCCCAAGACCAAGGTGAAAATGACATTTTTTTCCTCAGCTCTGGCTCAAATCCAGGGGAGGGATGCCAGAGGAATTGCTACTTAAAGACAAAGAAAAAGAACAGAACAATAACCATAACGAAATAAAAGCCTTGAAGCTAAAGAAAAACAAAATGTCATGATTTGTGCATTTTCCCCCCTACAAAACCTATTTGTTCTGAGGTGGAGTAGAGAGTCTGCATTTGATTTCTACAAGATATGCAGTAATGGGTTATGTACTCCAGGGAAAAACTATCCTTAAGGGAGCGGGAACGTGATGGATTCACTTCCTCAGTGAGGTTTATAATATGTGGCAGTTTTAGTGCGAGCAGGTATTTGGTCTATAAACTGGGAGAGCACAGCATTAGGGGCAGCTCGTTTCTAAATGAAGAAGGATGCAGCTCTCCCTCTCACTCTGGTTATTAGTCCTTCTGGGGATAAACAGGAAGATTAAGTGTTTTCCCAATGTGGTGTTGCCTGTCACGGCAATGTGCACACGCCCCACTGCCAGCACCTTTACACAGCCCCACAGACCTGCTATTTTTGTTGGCAGGGGCCGTTCATTGTGAGGCTCAGGTCTCATTCTGTGCTGAATGGAGTCAGGGTTATTCCGGCTCCTCGTTCAACTGCTCCCTCTCAATTAGATGCTCTACGATGAGCTGCTTCACAATTAGACGCCGGATCTCTTAGTCTGTGAACATGTAGCTTCTTGGTCCCTGGAGGCCATTTCATGTCCTCACTCCTCAAAGCCTGCTGTTCTGCTTGTTGCAGTTTAAATGGTGCCAAACAGAGGCAGGCCTGGAAGCCAGCTGGCCTCCCGGAGGGCCTGGGACACCCTCTGGAGCCGCCAGGCTGCAGGACACCCAGGGCTGGTCCTCGGGTGGGCGTGTGGGAACCAGACTTGTCAACTCCCAAAGCGATTTCCTTCTGCAGGCCCTGTGTGCTCGAATGAATCTCATGAGAGACTAGCTGTCCTGTTAGAAATCTACTTGCCAAGGGATGTATCTGTGTCAGCCTCTTCGTTTGTTCTCTTCATGCAGTTAAAGTCTGTTTGGAAAACCAAATTGTGGATCAGGAGGGTTTTGGGTGAGGGGAGAACAGACTCGTACACTGCTCATTGGAGAGTAAATTGAGACAAACTTTCTGGAAGTCAGTGTTTTATTATGTAGAATCTTTACATTGAACAAGCACGGTGAGTTTCTTATTTGTGTCCCCTATCACCCCTTGAAAATTTATTCAGCGGTGGAATCTGCCCCTGTCACTGACTGAAAACTTGGCTGGCCCCTGGCTTTTCTGATTAGTCATGTGAAATAGACTGGCCTCTGGTCAAAGTCACAAACACTCTCTTGTCTCAGGAATGAAGAGTATACAGTCCAAGCTACAAATCAAACTTCAGTCTTCATTCAGAGGTGACACCTTTCCTCCCCTTCTGCCAGCTGACGTCTGTGGTTGATGGGCCACCCATCTTGGAGGACAGTGGTTTGAGTCACCTTCTCTCATTCTTCTCTTCCCCTCTTTCTACTTGCTAATCACATATTCTGGCCTGTCAGAGGATGGACCGTGGTGAAGGAAGAGGATATGAAGCTTGAGGGGAGGGTCGCCATGCTCCCCTCCTCCCCCATGAGGGGGGGGCCTATAGCACAGCTCAGCTGGAGACGTTCTCGTCACACCTACTTACCTTTCCAAACTTGCAGCCGTTTCTGCTTAAGTGATCCAAGGATGCACTAACAGCCCTCGTTTTTGCCCGTTGACTATTTTGTTCAGGCACCTAACTTTAATGTGGAACATCTATTGCAGTTAAGGTCTGTGTACATTAGCTTGCATGTATCTGTCTATCTTCTCAGACTCAATGCCAGGCCTGGAAGTATTGTGTTCCTTAGTGCCAGGACGCAGAGTGGGTGAGAACCTGGCTCTGGAGTCTATGCTTTCCAAGTGCCTGGGTCAAAACTTCACTTTAACATTCACTGAAAGCCTTAAAAGTATTCGTAATAATAGCAAATGCTTATTTAGCACTTACTATATTCTAGAGACTGTTCCAAGAGCTTTGTCTGTACTAACAAGTTTCATTTCTCAACAATCCTGAGTTTCTTATTATCATCTCCATTTTGCAGAGAAAGAAACTGAAATAAGAAAAGTGCAACAACTCACCTCAAGTCACACTACTAGAGAGTGATAAATCTAGAACTTGGTCCAAACAGTCTCTCCCCAGAACCCACACTATTTTATTATTTATTTTATTTTATTTTATTTATTTTACTTACTTTATTTTTGTTCTATTTTAGAGAGGGGTGGATGGCAGAGTGGGGGGGGGGTGGTGAGAGAATGTTAAGCAGGCTCCACACCCAGCACAGAGCCCAATTGGAGCTTGATCCCAGTGCACTGGGATCATGACTGAGTTGAAATCCAGAGTGAGACACTGAACTGACTGGCCTGCAGGCACTCCCAGGACCCACACTCTTAATTGCTCTGCTTACTAGTGCTCATGAACACAACAATTCCAGTTCTAGGGATTTAGTCTGAGCAAGTAGGTAGACACACACACAAATGTAGCTGGATCTTAATTGCAATATCTCTAATAACTTGAAGAAACTGGATACAACTCTCGTGTGTGATAGCAGGAGATTGATTAAATAACCAATGGCGTGCGAATATGTCAACATCCCAAGACTTTAAACATGTATTTTAGAGTAATATTCACACATGAAAAACACAAAACTGAACCAGTAGTCAAGGAAATGCAAGTGAAAGTAAAAACCAAATACAGTTTCTCAGAGTGGAAAAGCGAAAGAGGAACATAACATTTAGTGCTGGTAAGGATGTGGGGACAGGCACCTTCCTATGTGACTGACAGAAGTGGGGGTTTTTACAACCTTTTTGCAAAGGAGTTTGACAAAAACTTCTAAAGTGTTACAAATTACAAATATGCAACTCTTGACCAGAAGTTTTATTTACGAGAGTCTATATTACAGGAAGTAAAGCGCATCTGTAAGGCAAAAATCTGGCAATAATTGAAAGTTTGTCCACAGGACAAGGGATGACAATTATGGTCTATCCATGCTGTGTTGTAATATTAATGCAGCTCTCTAATATGAGGAATTAGGTCTTGATGTATTGACCTGGAGGACTCTCTGGGATATACTGTGTGTGAAAAATTTGTTTCATAATAATATATAGGGCAAGAGCTCATTTTGTAAAAACAAACCAGAATCTCTGTATATGTGTGTGAAAGTTTGGGTGAGGTAGAGAAAGATCTGGGTGGTTACAAATCAGGATATTAACTTTGGCTACCTCAGATGGGCAGCCTAAAGGGGTATGTGTGTGAGTGTGTGTGTACCTTTATGCATCTTTGGATTGTTTTGTTGGTTGCAGTAAGCATTTATATTTAGAAAATAAAATTGTTTATTAAAGAAAAAATACTAACTGGTATGAAAGATAATTATGATCTATAGTCAAATGGAAAGAAGAAACATATAAATTCCATTTTAGAGCAATCTAAAATTATACATACACATACATGTATGTGTGTATTTGTTTCTGTGGGTGCAGAGAAAAAAGGTGGAAGGATTATAAAGTTCAAAATGTTAATAATGATTATTTCTGACACACGGGATTTTTATTGTCTTTGATCTGTTTGTGTTTTCTGAATATTAAGCAATTAGCATATATTAATTTTATAAAGAAAAAATGTGTTAGAAGAAGTGAGGAACTTGTTTTTAAGGAAAGATAAAGAGTCAGAATTGAGTTTGAAGTGAATTTTTTAAAGAGGATGATTGGTAAAATGGAAGTAGAGCAAGAAGCCAAATGGCCTTAAGGATGCTACTGAACCGTTAAGCTTCTGAAAACACTTTCTCCATTAGAGGGCGACATCTCCTGCACTGTTAGCCAACAATCTTCTTGTCATACTAGATGACCCAGAACAATTAGAGAGAGACAGCTTTGGAGATTTCTTTTGTTTCACAGAGACAACATTTTCCATCTAAAATGCTCTGGTTTATTCCAAAAAATGAAAGGGGGAGATAAAGCCTTTGGACTCGAGGTGGAACAAGAAATATAACAAATCCAGGAAGCCATGGTTGTAGGACATAAACAGAGACGGAACGGGATGTGGTAGGGTTGATGACTCACAGAGGAATCCTGATGCAAGACGTGGCATGGCTTAGTGCGCCAGAGCCATTAAGCCCTTGAGCTGATCCGTCGAGAACATCTGAGACTAAAGTACACGTTTTGCTTAAGAATTGGACTTAGCTCTTTCAGCCAAAGGCACATGTGTTTGTGCCATCCGTCACTTGCCCCTTGCAGAACTTTGTAAGGTACATTTGCAGGGAGCGGGGTGGGGGTTTTGGGGAGGGTTATGTAAAACTCTCCTCAAACCCTCATCATATTAGGAGGGAAGGTGGTTTCAGAAAAATAAAACCTTTTCATTTCTTGGTCATCTAGACAATATCCAAACCCAAGCTTCAGTTACACAGAACCTCAGATCTGGTATGTTTTCAGGATAAGGATAGCACATGGAGAAGAAGGAAGTAGGACAATTATTATAAAATTAGAGAGATACATTTAAAGACAGTTAAAATCCTGAGCTTTGCCACTGAAGATTATGGCTGAAGTAAATCCTCATCGATTGGACTGTGTCATAAAACGGAAGCCGTGAAAGACCAAAGACTATAATTCTTGCTGTTGTAGAAGGAATCACATTCAGGAAGAGGGCTGCAGTGTGAAATGAAGAATAGATTGCAATTTACTTTTTAGTGTCTGTGGTGTTAGTTGCATGGTTTGAGCTCCATTGTTGTGGGGAATGTCAATGGCCCCTAAAAGGTCCAGCATTAACCAGGAGGTGAAGAGTTTCGTAGGGGCTATAGTGCCACTTACCGCCGCTGTTGAATGGCGGTTTTCCTGGAAGGCTGAGTCCATAGTGAAATGAAATGCCTTCTCTTTTTTATACCTCTTTTTGTCTGATATTTTCAGTTGTTAAATCAAGGTTGAAATAGACCAAAATAAAAACCTGAAAATAAGAGCCTCAAGTTAAACCTCTGTTTGGTCAATGCCAAATAGAATTGAAAACCTAGACTTTAGGCTTTTCAGTGTTAATTAGAGCACGTGCTATGAAATATTTTTCTAATTAGTCACTTCTGGAGAAATTCATGACACGAAATGAAGAAGTAATCCTAAAGATGGAGGCTGATTTTTTTTAAGTTTATTTATTTATTTTGAAAAAGAGAGAGAGCAGGAGAGGGGCAGAGAGCTAGAAGGAAAGAGAGATCCCAAGCAGGCTCCCCCCACTATCAGCACAGAGCAGGACTCTGCTAGGGCTCTAGCTCCCAAACAGGAGCTGAAATCAAAAGCCCATTGCTTAACTGATTGAGCCACCCAGGCGCCCCCTAGAGGCTGGTTTTTAGGCGTGCTTCCCTGTTTATGCTTTCTTCTCTTCTGTTTCAGAGGATTAGATGTGTTGCGTCATAAAGTCACTCCACAGCTTCTCCTTAGCTCGCCCTCACGTAAGCCAGTGACTTCTATCTCTGGCCTCTTTCTGTCCACCAGAGCCTTTTCCTCTGCCTCTAAACACACTCTAGTCTACTTCACCCTTTAAGACCAACCATCCATCCAAGCCCCCTAACCCTCCCTAATCTCCCACCTTTTTCACCTCTGTTCTGTAAGTCTGAATTCTCTACAAATGTAGTCTGTATGTTCGTCTTCCATTGCTTTACTTCTTATTCTCTCTTCATCATTTCCAAACTAGCTTTCACATTCATCTCTATCAAAGGTAAAAATGACCCCAGATCACCAAATTCCCCTCTTCCCCAAGCTCCACAGCATCCGACATTTCATCTGCCAAATTCTCCTCTTCCCCAAGCTCCAAGCCATCTGACACTTCATCTTTCTTGAAATTCTTCTTCCTTGGCTTTTACAACACCAATCTTGCTGCTCTTTCTGAGCCTTTGCTGGCTTATTCTCAGTCTGCCTGCCCTTAGAATCTGCTGTTTTCTGGATTCTGCCCTTCTTTCCCTTCTCTGGTTTTGGGGTAATAAAGTGACATTTATTCACTTCAGATACCATGATAAAACCCAGGGACACAAGATGACACAAGATCACCACTTACTAGGAATCCTTGGACATACTATCTAACATTTCCTAGTCTCCGTTCTGTCAGACAAAAATAAGCATCATAAATAACTGAGGTCCAGATCTGCATTCCCAGCTCTCTACTGTACATTCTAAGCTGACAACTCAACATGACCAAAAGCAAAGGATCCAGCCTCCCTTCCCCCTTCCTCATCTCTTTCTCCCTCAATAGCCCCTTCCACACTTCATGGCAAGAACATTCCTCTAGCTTAGACAAAAGCTGGAAATTTGGGAATCCTCTTCTGCCTCCCTTTCCTTCAACTTCCACTTCCAATGAATCTCCAAGTCTGTCTCTTGTCTATCAGAAATATTACTTCGATACCTGCTGCTTCCTGTCTGGCTTAGGCCTCCTCATTTCCCACCTGCCAAATACTGCAAGAGTTTTTCTTTCCTCCAAGTTCTACGTCAACCCCCAAATTCATTCTCCACAATGATGTCAGAGGGACTATTTAAAAATACACAATTGATTACATCTTATCTGCTCTAAAAAGATTTTCATGGCCCCCTGTTGTCCAAAGGGTAAAGTCTAGAGCATTTGTAAGGCCTTTTCTATTCTGTCCACAGACTCCTTCTACCATCTTATCTTGCCTCCTTCCACACCCTGTCACTCTCATTTTAGCCACATGTGCTACGGGATGTTCCCTGAGATGAGTGAGGTCTCTGTGTCTTGGTTTGTCATTCCTTCTCCTGAAGGTGCTTGTCACCTATTCCTCCACATGGCAATATCCTCCTGGATTTTAAGACCTGGCTCAAAGTCTCCCTCTTCCTAAGGTTCTCTTTGACCCTTCTCAGGAAGACTAAAGCACTTCCTGTTTTCTCACATGTGCACAGAATCTTGTTCCTCCTTTTTGTAGCTTTATTAGGTTTCATTACCTATGTGTGGAGTAAGGACTGCCTCTCAGACATTTCACCATCCCAGTAGCTTATCAGGTCCTTATTAGGTTCCATGAAGAGACGAAGAAGACTGCAGAATGCCCCAGGTCCAGGGTTGTATGGCAAAGCCAGCCTTGTGTTGGTGTGAGCATTAATTAAGGCAATATTTTTCCTGGCCCCAACAGACCCCAGGCTATTCACCACTGCAACTAATTCTGAACTCTGTGACCATCAGAGTCTAAGAAGCAGAGCCACAAAGGGAACCATTTTGTCCACATGGGAGCAGCACGGTCATTTCTACAGTCTACGGATGATATCTGAGCCTCACCAGATTTCTCTCCCTGAGGATTTATATCTAGCCAGAACTACTGGGGCCATTTCTTCCCAAGATGGGTTCCTGAGGCTCAAACTCAAGAAGCTAGTTCTCCTTCATCACCTTTTTTAGACCTCCAAAGAGCAACAGTAGAGGGCCTTAATTGTTTCTTTTAAATAGAAACTTTATTAACTTTAAAAAATTATAATAGTAATACATACCTAATCTTTTTATTGAAGTAAAATTTGTATATAACAATTTTAATGACATTCACTATATATACATATATATGTATGTATGTATGTATAGGTGTACAGCATTGTAATTAAACATCTGTATACACTACAAAGTGATCACCACTGAAAGTCTAGTTACCATCCATCACCGCACAATTGACCTGCTTCACCCATTTTGTCCATCTCCTGACCCTCTTCCTATCTGGGAACCACCAATCTGTTCTCTGTATCTATGAATTTGTTTTTGTATTGTTTTGTTTGTTCATTTGTTTTATTTATTTATTTTTTTGGATTCCACATGTAAGTAAAATCATATGATATTTTTCTCTTCTGACTCATGTCATTTAGCGTAACGGTCTATGTTATTGCAAATGGCAAAGTTTCAGATTTTATTCTTCTTTATTTATGGCTAAGTAGTATTCCATTGTGTGTATGTATGAGTGTCTATATATAATTACATTATATGTATAAAATATGCAGACACGCACACCGCATCATCTTTATACATTCGATGAGCACTTTGGTTGTTTCCATATCTCGCCTGTTATAAAAAATGCTGCAATTAACATAGGGGTGCATGTATATTACAAATTGTTTTTGTATCTTTTGGATAATTACCCAGAAGTGGAATAGCTAGATCATAATGTAGATTTATTCAATTTTTTTTGAGGTGAATTATTTATTTTATTATTTTTTGGGTAGATTTATTCTTAATTTTTTGAGGAATCTCTATGTTGTCCCTAGTGGCTGTGCTAATTTACATTCCCACCAATCTACTCAGATCCTCTGCTCATTTTAAAAATTGTGTCATTTTCTTATTATTGAGTTGTATGAATTATTTATATATTTTGGATATTAACCCCTTATTGGATGTATGATTTGCAAGTATGTTCTCCCATTAAGTAGGCTGTTCTTTGTTTTGATGATGGTTTCCTTTCCCGTGTAAAAGCTTTTAAGTTTGATGTAGTTCCACTTGTTTATTTTTGCTTTTGTTTCCCTTTGCCTTTGGAGTCAGGTCCATAGACACAATGCTAAGACCAATGTCACGGCATTTATGGCCTATGTTTTCTTGTAGGAATTTTATGATTTCAGTCTTAGATTTAGGTCTCTGATCTATTTTGAGTTAGTTTTTGTGTCTGGTGTAAAACAGGAGTCTAGTTTCACTCCTCTGCATGTGGCTCTCCAGTTTTTCCAGCACCATTTATTGAAGAGACTTTCTCCATTGTATGTTCTTGACCCCTTTGTCATAAATTAATTGTCCATATCTGCGTAGGCTTATTTCTGGGCCTCCATTTTGTTCCATTGATCTGTGTTCTATTTTATTGCAATACCATACTGTTTTCAAGACAATAGTCTTGTAGTACGGTTTGAAATCAGCAAGTCTGATACCTGCAGCTTTGTTCTTTCTCAAGCTTGCTTCAGCTGCTTGGAATATCTGTGGTTCCATCCAAATTTTATTTTATTATTAAAAAAATTTTTTTAATGTTTTATTTATTTCTGAGAGAGAGAGAGACAGTGTGAGCAGGGGAGAGTCAGAGAGAGAGGGAGACAGAATCCGAAGTAGGCTCCAGGCTCTGAGCTAGCCGCCAGAACAGAGCCCAATGCAGGGCTTGAACCCACGAACCATGAGATCATGACCTGAGCCAAAGTGGGATGCTTAACCGACTGAGCCACCCAGGTGCCCCTGCATCCAAATTTTAGAATGACTTGTTCTAGTTCTGTGAAAAATGCCACTGAAGTTTTGATAGAGGTTGCCTTGAGTCTGTAGATTGCTTTGCATGGTATTAAAGAAAAAAAAAATCTGTGTGGGGTTAATTGTAAATTGCTTGCTCCTAAGCATTAAAGTAACTTTAAATCATTCACTGTATTCCTAAATAATAAAGAGGCTTCCCCACAGAAACAGCAAAATCACGAATCCAGATGGGCAATGCCTTTTTCTGTGGGTGCCCAGATGTGTGTGTGTGATGAGTCCTCAGGAGGGCCACATCGACGCTCCCCAGGGTTTTAGGGTGCTTAACAACAAGTGGCCAATTACCCTCAGACCCATCCTCAGCACACACAGCACCAGCCTGTCTGGCGTCAACAGTAATACTAACTCTTTCCACAAAAAATTTCTTTCTGCCACATTCCTACTTTTAAGAGCAGGCAGCCACAGCTGTGTCTGGTATGACATTTCACTTGTTTTTAATAACACCTCTTGAGTTAGTTTGTGAAAAGTTTCTCAGCTGAGATTTTTCTTTCTTTCTACCTTCTAAAGTGTTTGTCACTCAAAGATTCAACTTTCAGATTCTCTGAAGAAAATTCCTTCCTAGGAACGGTAAGAGGTTAAAGAAGTTGTAGCTAAAATTAGTTTCTTTTTTGGCGCTGTGAAAGGGATTGCAGCCACAGAGATGGTAAGAAGCAATAATTTAACCAATGGCTTCAGAAATGAACTCTTCACTGTGATTTAAAAGTGCTCTCCATGAATCCTATTTTATAATTACCGCCTGATTCTCATGGAGTGCTTTAAAGCTTGAGTGTCTACCAGTGTCATTCCTCAGGTGAACTTTCTGGTTAACTGTGTCCAGTTTGATGCATTGCACTCAATTGTCACCCTATGGTTTCTTTGCCAATGACTATCTAATTACTCCTGTCAGGCTTCAGAAATCTCAGTGATTAAGACTTATAATACTTGTTTTCATCTGGATTCTTTCTCATCTGAGGAAACCAAAGTGTTTCTTGTTAGTAATTTTCAATATCCCTAGAGGAATTTGTGTGTGTTGGAAGAAAATAAGAGTTGGAATGATGGTAACTGAACTCCTAGAGATCATTCTGAGTCACCAGCAATTGGGATGAGGGTTTAGAGATTTGAGTGGCCAGGTTGCTTAGTTAAGATGAACTTTGACCGTAACATCTAACCTAGATCTGTCATCATATAGACCCACCTGGTCCTGGCCTGTGTGAGTAGGAAATGCTCTGCGTACATACAGCGTGTGCCTGTATAAATACAGGAAATACTCCACCCTGTAGTTAGGAATTCTTATCTCTAAAATTCAGAGAGTACAGGAGAGCAGGACCCATGGTTGGTCCACAAACTTCCAATCATTCTCTGAGATTCTCACATTCTTTACTAAAAAACAGGGCCCACCAAGATTTGCAGAACAATCTGTAGCTAACATTTGGAATTCAGAATGTTACCAATTCTGCTTTTCCTCAGAGTGTCTGCTGTCAGTGAGGCTGCATGCACTGCTTAAAATGTAAAGATGGTGGCGTGGGGGGAAGGAGTGGGACAGTGCTGGTTTAGAGTCTAATTAATGTTGCCCCTGATTTCTGTATAATTAGCGGCAATTTTCCATTCTTTAGTCAAGGTGGTACGAGTCTACCATGTTGATTGCTTCTGGAGCTGGTAAATGGGCTGTGGTGGTAATGGGGGTGGGGGAAGAAGAGTGATTATGCAAATACATGCCTCCCCATGATCGGTCAGGTAAAATAAATACGCACCTGCTACTTGGGATAAATATAGGAGCTGAGGAAATGAATAGAAGTAGATGCCTTCTCTGAAACCAGAAAGAAAAAAAAAAAAAGACTAGAGGCCATGAGCAGAACTTGTTTCTAATATCTGTGCTGTGATACTCAAAGGTAATTGGACCAACATATAAGATGTGACAGTAATCTGATCATCTCTGCAGTCAGGATAGTATGTATTGGGGGGGACTTTGTTCTATTTTAAGTGCCCTGAGGATCTCCAAAATTGTTCAGCTAAGTTTAAGTTGTCCTTTTAATTATCTCTTTACCATCACTACTCCATTACTGCCTCTGAATGATGGCTTTGTGCATTTTTCACTTAAGGGTAATGAACTTCTCTCTTAATCTAGTCCCATCATTCAGCTTTGTTCCAAGGAGGTTCTTCACAGACAATTTCCATTTTAATCAGAAGTGAATAGGACCGTTGCCTTTAAAGTGGACCATTTGTGGGTTTACCAGGAATTTTATCAACTTTGATCTTTATTCAATTTAACTTTCTGCCAGAGCTTCCAGTAAAGTCCTTTCAAGCCTGCAGAGAGCAGAGCTCAGAGCTCAGGGTGCAGGCATTTCCCTTGCACTCTCTGTGCCAGTGTACATGCTTCATCAGAATGATGCCATTTGTTTTTGTGAATCCCCCATGTGGGAGGGGTGGGGGCAGCCAGTTTGGAAGGTAAGAGGAGGGAATGTGTAGACATAGACTGTGATACTAGTGTCAGCCTAGTGACAGTGGGAGCTGGAAATCTTCTTTTGGAAGAGCCTGGAACAAGGGCTCAACGCTACTCTAGTTTGAGACCCCTTTGTGCCAGCAAGGTCATCTTAAATGGACACTACCTTCCCTAGTGTTCAAGTCTCAAAGGCCCTGATGCTGGCCTGGGCTGATGTGACGGCAAGGCAGTGACGTAACTGTGTGGGCAGATCCAGGCATTCACCACCCGCGCTGCAGCAGGACCAGGAGGCACGTGGGGAGTATCCACAGTGGCACTGGCAGCTGGGGTCGGTGGGTTGGGCAGCAGGCAGTCTTATGGTACCCAGCTTGTGCAGACCACAGCATAGGCTTCTACAGCTTCCAGATGACTTCTCTGGCCTTTGAAGTGGAGCAATTTAGGATGCCTGTGAATCCCTCTGTGTTTGATGAGGCCTCCTGCTCTCTCTCTGGGAGCACTACCTCGTCCTGTCCTCTGATGGTCATCTTCCACACTTGGACAGGAATCTTTTTGGATATTAAAGCTCACACACAAATAAATACATAAATAAATAAATAAATAAAATAAAATAAAAATAAAGCTCCCCCAAGCTCCTAGTCTTTTACTTTCCTTCTTTCTTCCTTTATTTAAAACCACCTAGGGGCACCTGGGTGGCTCAGTCAGCTAAGCGTCCGACTTCCGCTCATGTCATGATCTCATGGTTCGTGGGTTCAAGCCCCATGTTGGGCTCTGTGCTGACTGCCAGCTCAGAGCCTAGAGCCTGTTTCAGGTTCTGTATCTCCCTCTTGCTCTGGCCCTCCCCTGCTCACGCTGTCTCTCTCTTTCTCTCTCTCAGAAATAAAACATTAAAAAAATTTTAAAACCACCTATTGAGGCACTGATTTCAAATTGAAAGTGTACCATTTCAAAAATTTTTATGTATGCATTTACCTGGGAAACTGTCATCTTAATTAACATAAAGAACCTAGCCTTCAACCTAAATGCTTTATAGTGCTCCTTGGTAATCCCTTTTTTGTACCCATTTCTAGACAATCACTGTGATGTAGATTACTTTGCAAATTTAGATTTTAGGTATGTGGAATCATCTTTTTCTTTTGTTTAATTTATTTCTTTAGCATAATTATTTTAAGAATCACTGATGTTGTTGCATGTGTCAATAATTCATATCTTCTTATTGATTAATAGTAGTCCATTATATGGGAATATCACAATTTGTTAATCTATTCGACAATCACCCGTTTTGTTTATAAAATTATAAAATGTTAGAGCTGTGAGGGGCTTTACAGATCATTTCATCTAAGAAAATCATTGACAGATTAGATCACTGAAGCCAGAGCACTACCTAAGGATTTCCTTGGAGGTTATTTAAAATTCAGATTCATGCCTCTTCCTGCCATTCAATTACAGTAGTGGGTTGAACCCAAGATTCTGCACTTTTAACAGCATCCTCTGGTAATTCCAATCCAAATACGTGGCCTACTATACTTAAGGCACTGAACCAACTGATATAATTAATTTTATTCAAGGTCATAGAAGGTTACGAGCAAAGTCTGGATTTAAATTCACAGTTCTCAGTTTTTTAAGTTCTAGCCCCTTCTGCTGTACCATGCTAACACCACATAATATCTCACACTTGAAAGCTTGACACCGTTGGCATGCATTATTTTGTTTTCTAATGAAATGAATGCCATGGCCCTGGCCCTAGGATTCTGAGCTACTCTCATCTATTTCCAGAAGAGGGCAGGGATAACAAAGCCTTTCTTCTCTTTCTTTCTCATTCTCTCTTCTTCCCTTCTTTCCTTCCCTCCTTCCTTCCTTCTTTCCTTCCTTCTCTTCTCCCTCCTTTTCTCTCTCCCTCCTTTCCTTCCTCCCCTCCTTTCTCTCTCTCCCCCCTTCCTTTCTTCCTTTTTTTTCTTGTTGTCAAAGTTGCAAATATAAAAAGTAATGAAATGGGACAACCATGGTATGGAAAATTATTTTACTTCAATAAAAAGACAAGGCCCCTAGAGACATTTCTTGACTTCATTACATTTTAATACAACCTTACCCATAGGTGTTTGTACTTATTTATTTCTGGTGTCTAATTTTGTGACTCAGCACTTTTTCTTAGTGACAGTCCCCAAACTGTAGCAATACCATGGGGTTGAGTAGAACATGCAGAGTCAAAGATGCTGAGAATTTAAACAGGGCTGAAGAAACTTTGATCTTGGAAACAACAACCACAACAAAAGTAATCTTTTATGCAAGCAATCTTATTCCCTACCTCCTTCTCTGATCATGTTAGGGAGTAAGCCATAAGGCCTCACTTGGTGCATTTTTCACTTTGGTTATTCTGATTTCAGTGACCTTAGGGCTGCCTTCCTCCAAACTCTGAAAATCTGAACTCAGACAGAGAAGCCTGAACCCTGACTTGGTCCCTGTGGCTGGAAATGGTGCATCTATAGCGTAAAGCTAACTAAGCAAAGATACCAGGATTGGGAAAAACCAAGCAATAATATATCAGTTGAAAGAAAAGGGGAGCATGAGTCGAACTCAATCTGTCAGAAAAATTTAATTCATTTTGATAGCGTTGGCATTTTCCTAACAATACTTTCATGATGAATTGGGTAATTCAAATGTGCTTGCTACTTTTGAAGCCCTAGAATGAGAGCGGGCTTTATCCACAGTCAATGAGATGAAATAAGAAAGGGCTTTAAGAACTCAAAAGCTTCCTTGGGCAGAACTGTGAGAAGGCACACAGTGTTCCCAGGCCCTCCAGATGCCCTTCCTGCTCTTCTAGAACCTTTTCTGTCCCCGTCTTCACCTGGTATGGACATTCCATGGTTTTCCTTACTGATTCTTAGTGTGAGTTACACCTAGTCTTCAGTATCTGTGTTATCTAAATTTACATTTTGGTATTAATTGTGGGCATGAAGGGCTTTGTCTTTTAGTCACAAGGCTTGGTAATTACACAGACGTTCTAATATGTGCTCGTCTATTTATCACTTGTGAGCCTCTAGGCAAGTCATTTAACCTTTATAAGCCTGTTTCCTCATTGGGAAAGTGGTAATGATGATAATCTGCACATTTGTGAGTGGCTGTAGAGATTAGAGATAATATATATATATATATATATACACATAATATGTATATATAGATATAGATATAATATGTGTATATATATAATATATATATATAATATATTATATATATACACATATTATATATATATATTATATATATATATATAATATGTATATACACACACACACACACACACACAATGCCTGGTCCATAAACGGTAATTAAAGGAATATCAGATATACAAGTGTCAGCCATGTAGGGCATGAAAACTTTGGACTTTTCTTGTCCTTTCGACAAGGGGACCTTTCCAGAACAACTGTGACTGGATTACCAGAATGGAGGCTGATAGTCACTTACTCAGTTTAAGGTGGCTCCATGGGCTACCACCGCTGTACATCCAGCTAATTTGTCTACATGTTCATTGTAATCATGGAGCTGGAGTTCTGGAGCATTTGTGAGAGTCATAAAGCTCACTGGGTGGGTGCTGAATTGAGAAGGGGTTCCAGCATATTTGTGAGCTGAGCTATTTCAGTGTCACTGCATTTGAGACACAATTATAGTATACTTGCTTATACAGAATGACAAGCGATTTCTACTAGTCTGACAAAGAAACACATCTCATTACTTTGTGGTGACTCTTTTGTGATAGTACAATTTTATTTTGCTAAAATGCATATCTGTAGTTATGCACATATACATGCTCCTCGATGCCCTATTTCTATATCCAACCCAAAATAAATACAATAAAAGCTGCCTCTTTACAATCCAGTTAGTTATTTCTTGCATGTGTTGTGACAGAAGCATTCACTGTGATTTCTGTGCTCGGGTAATGAGAAGCCGTGATAGACATTAACAGAAGAGGCTTCAAGAGGAAAGCTTCCGCAGATTTTCTCACCGCCTCCCTCCAAATTTTATATGCTATGATGTTTTTAGTCTTATTATTATAGTGCCTGGGTGGAGATGTTGAGAAAGAAGAGATTAAGTGCTGGAATCTAAAAATGAGTAAACAGCTGTCAAGAGAAATTCTGAAGAAGTATCCTAAAGCATGGAGAAGGTTTAAAGAATTCGTTCTTGGCACCATTGCCTATAATTGGTAATTAGTAACCTACTGAAATAATATTTGTTAAACACCTACATTATGGATAAAGACGACTGAAATTGCATTAAACCAGTGGGAAAATATACTGCAATACAGAACCTAGAATAGATTTTTATCTCTGGGAGTAGGTAGTTTGCCTGGAGCCAAACGGTTCTTGGAAACCAATAACCTAATTAGCCCCAGGAGCCTGGGTTCTCTAGACTTAGTAGAGTGGTACAGTTGCTAGAACATCTGCCCATGGGCATCCACCTTAGTGGAGAGATTTTTTTTCTTTTCTTTTCTTTCTTTTTTTTTTTTTTTGCAGGCTTTAAAGCTCTGAAGATTCAGAAAGCAGCTCTCTAAGTGCCGAACAACCATTTATCAATATTACGGTTGGACTCATTGCTCTCTCTGCCCTAGAGCTTTTGCTGAAGTCTCCTTCCAATCAGTCAGTTCACGCTTTAATCCGGTTAATACCACTGAGCAGTGGAGTCCCTTTCCTGCCGTAGCTTTTCCTCAGTCCAAGGTGAAAGGAGAAATGTTTAGATTCACAAGAGGTCTGTGTTTTCCGGCACTATCAGACATATGTGAAAAAAAGGAAGCAGATTGTTTTCTTCTTTAGTGGATAGATGTGAGAAATCTGTATAGTTTCTCAAACTCAGGTAAAGATAAACTAGGTATATATATATATATGCTTGCTGCACGGCTTACCTGACTGTCAGATGTGTTAAGGAAGTTAGTTGATGATGACAATCAGGTACGTTGGCATTTTCCCATTTCCAGAAGTGCTCAGTTGGGCAGATAGTGGGTATAACATGTAGGGTTTATAAGATGAGGCCCCAATAAAAGTCAGGTCAGAGGTTGTCTTTTGCTACTAACTATTAATCTCTTTTCCTGTCAATAAAAATTTGTATGGAAATTAATGGGGGCCTGAATTATGCCAGCGACATGTGATAGAGGTAAAAGGATGGATTCAAGGATATTAAAAAGGTAGGTCTCAAGAGGATTTGGTGCCTATGTTAGTTTCCTGGGCTGTCGCCATACGTTGGTGGCTTAAAACTACAGAAACTTATTCTCACGGCTCTGGAGACTAGAAGTCTGAAATCAAGTTGTTGGCAAGACATCGTTCCCTCCAAAGGCTCCAGGAAAGAATCCTTCCCCTCTCAGCTTTCGGTGACTCCTGGCCTTCCTGTCTTGTGGCCGCATCACTCCAATCTGTCCTGTCTTCGCATGGCCGCCTCCTCTTTCCCTGTGTTCTGTGTCACTTCTTCGTCTGCCTCTCTCTTATAAGGATACTTGTCATTGGATTTAGGGACCACACAGATCATCCAGGATGGAAGTCCTCTGAAGTTCCTTAACTTAATTATATCTATAAAGACCCTTTCCCCAAATAAGGCCACGTTCACATGTATGGGGATTAAGACATGGACATCTCTTTTTGGAGGTCACCATTTAACACACCACAGTGACCACCTAAATATGTTACTTTTTTTGACTGAGAAGTCAAATCCCCAAGTACCTGGTCTGGACAGATGGGAAGATTGTGGTGGCAAATGCCTAGGGAAAGGACGTCAGAAGAGACACTGCTTTTGTCATTTAGTTTTGGATACTGCGTTTAAAGTAGGGGTTAGAGACAGTGGACACTTGACTTCACCATTTTGCCTCATATTGACATGGTCTTGAGATTTCAAATAATGATGTCAGTGTTATTCAATTAGCAGTCATGAAAGTAGGTAAAAGACTCAAGCATTCCAGATTTGGGCTATAGATTATTATATCATCTTTGTGAAACTTTACTTTAAAAATACTTCAGGATAAGTAGCATGGTATGTGAATGGAATTAATTTTTCATTTATATCCTAGCAGTAGTTAGTTAGCATTTGCAGTGTCCTGATCAGCAATCCACGCTCCAGCCTTGAATACCAAGCTCTTCGAATATTGCTGTGGAAATCTGGGCATGAAGATTTGCTAATTAGCATAAGAAACATAAGAAATAATTTTTCACTGCTGAAATGGGTAATGTTTAACTTATATTTGACCCTTGAGTCCAGCCACCCTTGCATGATCATTTATGGGAATGTGGCAAGCCCAGCTACCCACATCCTTTGGACAAGCCCTCAGGTGTTGAGCTCACTTAGTCCTGGGTCCCCTCAACAGACACTATTGCCTAGTCAGAATGCTGCCATTCTCACCATTAGAATATTATGGCATTCACCTTGGAGTAAACCTTCCATGCAAAGCATCTTGTTGGTGTGTCTGAAGACAAAGAGTAGAACTTCCCCAAACTTATCAGTTAAGGTTGTCTGTTCTTGCGCCTATTTACCAATAAATGTTTGAGTGTTTGGCAGGATTTAGTTTAAGACTAGCTGTCATCTTAGCCTACCATTTTTTAAGGAGTATATGGGGTAGCTGAGGTAGATTCACCCAGTTCTAATCCCCAGAAGCTATAGACTAAAAATTCTACTTAACAAAAGCTTCAAGCATTTGTTGAATGAACACATTAGCTTTGGTAACTTTGCAGCAGAATCCTTGGCCTTTGAGCCCAAATCCCTGCAAGGACTGTTGATAATACACTCTCCAGAGAGAGAGAAAGAGAGAGAGAGAGAGAGGAAAGAGAGGGCACCTACAGACTTGGGTAAAAAGGTGGGCTGGGTGATTTCTTCATTCATAATCTGATGATAGTGGTCTGTCTGAAAACAAGTGTTGTATAGTCACTCCATGAAACACAGAATTTCAGTGACTTTTCTGATTGGAGATGTTGGATTCTCTGAGAGAAGGTCACAGAATTAAAAATGTATTCATAATGGAGTGGAGTTCTGTGCATACAGCAGTCTCAGTGTTGGAGGTATGTGTATATACACACACATATATAATATATAATATGTAACATGTAATATATATACACACAGGTATATGTTCTATTTTTATGAATGTGTATATACACACACACATATATGCATTAATCTCCTTGCATTCACAAATAAAGTGAGTAGTGCACTCACTCAAAGTGAGTCTTTGGCCTTAGCAAGATCATCTATACATATACATATACATATATACACATATACACACATGCGCGCGCACGTGTGCGCGCACACACACACACACACACCTGAATGAGAGGAGATGGCCTTTTTGGTGGTTTATAACTAATGCATCAAAATTAGAGGACAAATGAATGATTGCTATTAGATATTTGCTTCTATGAATCGTATTCTTGATGATTCTAGTAATAGTTATTACTAGAAAAATCAGACCTTTCCAAATTTCATTTATTAAACATATGTGATTTGAAGGAGTAAACAATTTAGAAACTACATGAAGGAACAGTTCTAGCTAGTGATAGAACAATGCCGCTGGTTTTTGGTATCATAAAGTCACCACTGGGTTCATAATCCGGAAGGTGTCCGTAATTACAAGCAGCAGAAGGAATTTATTGAAAGGAGAGCTTGGAAGTATTATAAATGTACATGAGAGTAAAAATCTCTAAAACACTTTTATGTTTCTGAGAGTAAATTCTGCATATGAAAAAGTAAATGGCTTGCGTAAATGAGAGAAATGTGTCAGTTTAGGGAAGGATGCAAGTGAAGGATGTGAAATAGTAACTACTTACTTACAACTTTAAGCTATATTTTATTTTCTCCCTATTTTTGGTGAAGGAATGAATGGCTAGGAAGAAACAGGAAATATGACGAGACATTTTCTTGGAATTATCTTTCTAAAGAAATTTATACAAAAAGTGAAGAGTAATTGTTTGGAATTGAGACACATCTTGAAGTAGAGCCATCGAGTGTCACGTTCCTCCCCAAGTCTTAGGTCTGAAATTGAACAATGCAAGAGACTGTCGGCCAGAGATCTTACTCTGATGAGAAGGGAAGGAATTGAGAAAGGCAAGGTACTGACCTAGGGAGAAATCTCCATTCTTTTGTAATCATGGACTCATAGGATCTTAGCAGCAGAGCTCCCTTAGAGGTCACCTAATTCTGTCCCCTCAACCATACTGTACGTGGTGGTCACCATAGCCCACCTCCCCGTGAGGCAGTATTTACAGTCCCCACTGCTCTAATTGTTACACTGCTTTCTCTCACCTCCTTTTAGATTTGATGGGTTCTGCTTCTGTCTTCTGGAATACATGAAATGACTCTCCCCCCTCTTTGGCCTGACAACCCTTCAGATACTCAAAGACAGCTGCCATCTCCCTGCCTTGTCTTAAAATCAATGGATAATCAAGAACAGTTATCCATATGTGAGGTTTGGGGTGGCAGGGACATTCTGGGGAGTGGCACACCAGTCCTATGCAGAGGTTGTAGGGAAAGCATCTGACAGTCTACAGAAGAGTCTCTACAATAGATTGATTTTTCCTCATCTCCAGTTTGTTTGGTCAAAGGACGTAAGAAAAAGAATTCTAATGCTATTTTGAATGTTTTGTTCCTAAGTGAAAGCTGAATAAAGTCTGGAAGTCATGAATTGAGATGTGATTTTTAATTGCTACTTCCATTCATTATTAGCCCAATTTTATTGTCCTGGGGGGGTTTTATGATGCAGGAAGAATTGAGTGCAAAAATAATTAACATGGTATTTTGGTAATGCTCAGACCTAATAACAATGATTATATGTACTCTTCGTCTTCTTTTTTTTTTTTTTAAGAATTTCAGAGGGGCATCTGGGTGGCTTAGTTGGTTAAGCTTACAACTTCACCCAGGTCATGATCTTGTGGCTCCTGAGCTCAAGCCCCACATTAGGATCACTGCTATTGGTTCTGAACCTGTGTTGGATCCTCTGTCCCCCTCTCCCTGCCCCACCCCAGCTTGTGCTCTCTGAAAAATAAATAAACATTAAAAATAAAAGAACCCAGAGACCCAATCTACCAGGAATTTGCAGTTTGAATTAAAAATGGAAGATACAGAAATCACCTTATCAACATTCTTTTGGACATCTACTAGTGCTGTGTTGTCTATACTTTAAACACTTCCGTATAGACAATGATTTAGTTTCAGTGTATAGTAGCAGTTTCAGGGGACATCCAAGAGATGCTTAGTTACTATTCAAAGTACCCTGATTAGGAATACACTATGGGAATAGTTATCCAATGTCAGAGAGATGTGAGTCAGACGACTATACTCTCAAAGGAGCTATTTCAAGACTTCAGCTACTTTTCTTCTCAAGTTTTGATCAACACCAAAGATTTTTAAACAGTGATACTACTAGATATGCTTATTGGAAATGATTTACTGGGGCACCTGGGTGGCTTAGTTAGAAAAGCAACCAACTTCTGCTCAGGTCATGATCGCGAGTTCTAGCCCCATGTCGGGCTCTGTGCCGACAGCTCAGTCTGGAGCCTGCTGAATCTGATTTCTGTGTCTCCCTCTCTCTCTGCACCTCCTCCCCCACCCTCTCTCTCTCTCTCTCAAAAATTAGTTAAAAACTTAAAAAAAGAAGCAATTTATTTACTGATAAAATTAGTGATGATAAATATGAATTTTCTGAAAACACTGTCCAGACATTCCTGGTGTTGCATGCACAGGGCAGAAGAATCTCACAAGCCTAATAACTGTAGCCTTCAGAAGGGCACGACTGACTTCTAACTGACCCAGGAGTCTCAGATTTGGAAGATTTTGGGCATTTGACTCCTATTAAAAAGTTAGATAAATCCTGCCACTATACATGAAGCTTTTATTCAAGAAGCCATCAGAGTGCCTAAACGAATAGAGGTCTAGGACTTGGTCAAGCTTATGGAACAGTTCCTTTCACTGCTTTTGTGTCCCATTTGCCTGCACGTATCGCAGAATTCGATCCGACACCTGCTTATCATTGTATCATCCTATCTGGTAGCAAGGGTATAGGAGAAAAGGCCCATGGACCTCACCCAGCTTTAGTTACTGAAGATGTGTTAGACTGGATTATTGTTCAAAATAATCTTGTTATCCTATTACAAATTTGTTTGTTAAACACATGCTTCAAGTTTTTAAAAAATTTTTTTAAATGTTTTAAATTTTATTTTTGAGAGAGAGAGACAGAGTATGAAAAGAGGAGGGGCAGAAAGAGAGGGGGACACAGAATCTGAAGCAGCCTCCAGGCTCTGAGCAAGCTGTCAGCACAGAGCCTGATGTGGGGCTCGAACTCATGGACTGTGAGATCATAATTTGAGCTGAAGTCAGTTGCTTAACCGAGTGAGCCACCCAGGCGTCCCCACATGCTTTAAGTTTTGTTTGTGGTATGAGGGTTATGGCCTCATTGTTCCCTCTCCTTCCCCCTCCCGATCTCCTCCCCGCTCATGTAAGAAGTATACTCCCCATGCTTTGACCTTAGGATGGTCACAGGACATGCCTTAGCTAATGTGATATTAATGTTCATGACAGAAGCAGGGCTTACAACGTGCTCAGGCAGGAGGCTTGCCCTCTCTCATCTCTACCAAGACCATGAGGAGAACATGGTGGTGCTCTGGGATAAGCAATCTGAGAAACAGGGAGCAGACCTGGATCCAACCCACAGCACAGGGTCAGCCAGCTGACAGCAGAGCCGCGGTACTACACCCACAGAAAGACAGAATTGTTTTATTGAATGCCCCTGAGACACTTGTTATGTGGCAACTGCTTCCTGGTATATGAAGCTACCAGTATTGACCCCCCAAACCTAATAACCATGAATGTCCAAATCAGATTAGATGGTAGGCACTTTATAAATGTTGCTTCATTTAATTTTCATAATAAATCTAGGAGTTAGGTCATATTTTTCTCATTGTACAGATAAAGCGATCACAGCTATGAGAGAGGAAACAACTTGGCCCGAATCACAGAGGAGGAACAGGATGGGAGTCTGCTCTAAGGCAGATGGCACAGTCCATTCTCTCCTCCCAACTTTCATGGCTCACTCTTACTGATTTGCTTAGATTTGAATTCAAGCTGTTTCCATGCACAGCAAGAGGGATGAAAAGTGAAACCATGAACCAGGGAGGGTCATTCATGTGCATATTCATTCATTCATTCAATACGTGTTTAATGAGCACTTGCTATGTATCAGCACATTATGGCATGCCCTGGGGATTTACTGAGAAGCAAGATACCACCCCTGCCTTCACAGGGTTATTTGTTTGTTAAACACATGCCTCAAGTTTTGTCTGGGTTATAAGGATTATGGCCTCATTCTTCAATGTGTGTATAAACAACAGCTCTAGACAAGACAAAGGAAGTGCTCTGTATTCTACTGTGTGACTTTTAATGTGGTGACCATGAACTAGGTGGAATCCAAGTAACAACTAACCTCACAAATGCATTTAACTACACTGATGAACCTGAGGTGTTGCTCCACAGACCTGCCTCAGAGAGTTTGAGAGAAATAAAGTTACTCCCACTGTTCTACAGGGAGGGGGGAAAAACCAATGGGATATGATAATTCTTGTTAACAAACATTATTAAAGCCAGATAATTTCTGGATTTTAGAATAAAAATAATTAATCTACTGAAAGAATGGTAAACCAGGAAAGATTAAAAATTATAATTAAAGAATGGGAATGACATTTGGTATCAGAGGCATCTCAGCAGACTGTCTGAACAGTACACGACACAAGGTAAATTATTTCTACCATAATAATGGTATTTACTCTAATTCAATGGCGTGCTAGAAATCTAATTGCAACTTGCCAAGGATTTAAAAACACACAGTTATAATGTAAAAATACAGGAAGAATAGATATAATCTGTATTTTTAAAAGAACATGGTAATACTACTATATGGTTCAATTTTCAGATATCAGGATTTAATATAATAAGAATAGACAGAGAAAATGAAAATTGGGGAGACTTTTGAATAGGTGCTTTAAGAAGAGGATTTGCGACCGAATGGAAACAGGCTGGTTTTGATTACACTTTAATATGAGATAAAGTAAAGATGGGGTAAATCCAAAGTAAAACATAATTATAAGTTTCTGCATAATCCCTGGCAAAAATATTAAAGATTAGATTCCAGAATTGTGTTAGTAGCTCCATACGACTTTTACCAATCACAGTTACCCACTGTACATTAAGCATTGTCAGAAAACAGATAAAATATATTCATAGATGGAAATAATCATAAAGGTATTAATAAGATAACCTGGATTTTAAAGTTTTGCCTTCCTCTTTCTGAAATGGAAAAAATAATAAATACAGCTTAAAATAGAAAAGAATCCATATAAACACCAGAGTGGGAGTTAGGAGATAGAATGCTATGAATTCATTTCTAAGTGAAAAAAAAATTAAGAGCAAAGTACTTTTTGTATTAAAAAAGCATGAACATACCATGTTTTGTACTATCCCTTGATTTATTTCACAATATCTTGTGCATACATTGGCAAGTTCCCACAGGAGCACACTTGCATGGGAAGATAGATAGTGAGTCATGTCAGTCAATTAACCAAAAATTCAGAGGAGCAGTCCTAGCTCCACAATGGCTGGGAAAGATGGGCATTATTCATTTTAACATAAACATAACCCTCAATGTGCACAGAAAAATCAACAGCCCTTAACTTGATGATAATCGATAGATGCAGTACCACATACAAGTGAGAATAATAGCTTCATTTCAGGTGAATATCTGAGATTTGGAATATCTGATTATGAAGTCTGAAATTGGTCAGGTGTTGATAGAAACGATTCATTAAATGGAGCCACAATACATCCTGTACTCTAAGAAACCAACAGTGTGACAATAAATCTAGTGATTTTGGTGCCTTTTTTTGTCTGTCTACCTCCAACACAGAAACAGGTGGACGTACACAAAATAAGCTTTTACTGAAAACCTTGATGAGTGATAGACACCATCTGCCAATGTTCAGTCAATGTGCTTTTATGGGGGTATTTTGCAGGAACGGAGAAAGAGAGAGAGAGAGAGAGAGAGACAGAAAATACTCTTTTCAGAAATGGATGTGGACATTTTGCAAAAGAAATTAAAAAACAAAAGCAGAAGGTGCTGTAGGTAGGGAAATATAAGCTAAAAATCACATTCCTATAGTAGCTCATCTCTGAAGAAGTAGGGAAGCTTATTCACCTTATTCATTTCAAGGTGTTTTTAGGGAATATATAATTAAATAATAACAATATTAATTTTTTATATTTTAAAAGGATATTTTAAAAGGATATTTTAAAAAGGATAACATGTTATTAACATGTTACTTTCCTGAATTTATTAGTAAAAATAGTGACATTTGAGGTGGGTAGAGTACTAGAAGACCTAGATGTGACTATGAATTTATTATGTTACAGTAAGATGTATACTTTATTTCTGATTATAGTGGGCAATTTGGATAAGAAGAATCCTAAAAAAGAAAAATTGATAAATCTATAATCCTATCACACAGATTATGGGTGTTATGATTTTTGCACATTTATTTCCAGTAATATTACTGCTCTCTTTCAAAAATATATACACATATGTACAAGTTTATATTCTATTTTTTCTTAAGATTATATCAGAAAGATTATCCTACATGAGTAAAGCTTTTAATAAAAAACATTTTTAGTTGCTATGCAATATTCCATTACATAAATGGGTTCTGGCTTTAATGCTCTGTTTATTTATATATTTATTTTTGGATGTTAAGTGACTTAGAATAAACATCTTGTAGGGGTGTTTGGGTGGCTCAGTCAGTTAAGCGTTCATCCGACTTCAGCTCAGATCGTGATCTTGCAGTCCATGAATTCAAGCCCCTCATTGGGCTCTGTGCTGACAGCTCAGAGCCTGGAGCCTGCTTCTGATTCTGTATCTTCCAGTCTCTCTGCCTCTCCCCCCACTCATGCTCTGTCTCTTTCACTCTCAAAAATGAATAAATGTTAAAAATATAAATAAAAAAAGAAGAAACATTTTGTATTTCAGAATATTCTCTTAGCAAAGATCTTCAACAGTGGAATTCTTGAGTCTAAGGCTAAATGTTGCATGTGATGCTAAGGTAGACATTGGCTCACTGTTTGCCAGACATGTTTTTCTTTCTGGGCACAAAGATAGAATATATTTCTCAGCCTTCCTTGCAATTAGGTGTGGACTCAAGAAGGAATTCTTTCCAAAGGAGTGTGGGCAGAAGTGGTGAAATGCAGTACAGCGCTTCCGGGGGTGGTCCATAATCACTTCTCACACAATGCACAAGCCTCCCTTCCCTCTCCTGGGGCTGTATGTCAATAAAAGGGCAGGTGAGACACCAGAGCATCTGTCAGAATTCCCCTGGAGGATTGTGGAACCGAATACCCCTGTTTTCAACTGCCTCTAATTGATACTATGTGTGAGAAATAAAATTCTACCATGTTCAGTTACCAATATTTGGGTATATATTCTTTTGAGCATAATCTTAACTAATGGGAATATTGGCATTGGAAACAAGGTACAACTCTCTAATAAATCATAAAATATGTAGAATTGACATTGGGTGGTGAGGTAACTCTATCAGAGGAAGGGGTGATGCAGACCCATGTAATAGAGCGGTAAAATATGTGTTAAACTGTCACTGACAATAGCTCAAAGGTAGATTAAGCACTTACTGAACCTGTAGCTCAAGGGAAAGAGACTGGAAAACAGAATTTTGTGGTAGGTTGGTTGTTACTAGTTTCTATTAGGAGGATGTTAGAAGGAAAAATCAGTCTGTAAATAGCTGGATGATTTTCAAGCAGAAATAAAAATACATGTGGAGAGAATAAATTTGGGGCATCAAAAAGTTGGAAAGCTAACTGCTTCTAGACCCCAAACAATAGGAAATACTAAAAATGCCTTTAAGTGATGGCCCAGTGACAAAGACCAGATTAAGGGTATAGTCTTCTTTCCCCAGACTCCTGTATGATCTCAAGGATGCTGGCATTAAGTTGTGTCAGTATGTGAGAGGGACATGAAGGTGAGGAAGCAAGGAAGTAAATCAGGATTAATAATTATATTTAGGAAAGAATTTTGGGTAGGGTTCCTGGCATGTGGAACTGAGTAGAAGCAAATGGATTAGAAGCTGACTAAGTAAAAACATATTGCCAAAGAAACCATGAGCCTAGACTAAAAATGTCTTTGAATGCTTAAGCTTTAAAATCATCTTTGAACCCCCAAGCCTACATGAACAAGGAAAGAGCTGTTTGGTCCCCCTAGAGAAAGTCTCCATTCCCACAGTAAAATGGCCAGATGGATGGATGGGGAAAAACCTCCCAGAGGGCAAATCAGCAAACATGGAGAAAAGTGAACACAGGCTTTTTTTTTTTTATGTTTATTTATTTTTGAAACAGAGAGAGAGACAGAGGGCAAGCAGGGGAGGGGCAGAGAGGGGGAGACACAGAATGTGAAGCAGGCTCCAGGCTGTCAGCACAGAACTCGATGCAGATCGTGTCCTGAGCCCACGTCAGATGCTTAACCAACTGAGCCACACAGGCACTCCCACATACAGGCCTTTTACAGAAAGGTAAAGCGCTTCTCTACCCTAAAGGTAGGAGTCTTCAGAATTCTTTCCCAGCACAGCTGCTATAGACTAGTAACTCCTGTGCCCAGAATCTTCCCTTTTGGAATGGAAAGATTTGTGTGTGTGTGTGTGTGTGTGTGTTGGGAGGGAGGGGTATAAAAAATAAAAAGGAATGACTTATGGATACATGTGACAAGATGGATGCACTTCACAAACAGTATGCTAAGTGAAAGGAGCCAGACACAAATGACCACATATTGTATGATTCCATGTATATGACAACTGGAAAAAAGGCAAAATGCAGATTAGTGGTTGCCAGGCCCTTGGTTGGGAGTGAAGAATAATTACAAATGGGCCCGAGGGGCCTCTTGAAAGTGCTGGAAATATTCTAACGCTGGGTTGTGATAGAAGGTTATACAACTCTGTTAATTTAGGGAAAATCAATGGATTGTATACCTAAAACAAGTAAATTTTATGATATATAAATTTATTTCAATAAATAAAGGTTCAATAAACCTTTTTTTGTTTTTAAACCTGCTGGTGAGCATGGAGGAAAATAATAATACACCAGAAGAGAGAAATTCTGCTTGACCTTTTTGGAGACATCTAGTAACACAGATACCAAAGCTTCAAGTGTTTGCATTCTCTTACCTGGCAATTCTACTCCTAGGAATTTACTCTAAGGAAATAATTGAATACATGTTAAGTTTGTTTCTTGCAAAGTTGCTTACAATATTGAATAATTGAAAGGATTTAAATGTCTATCAATAGAGGTCTAAATACCTTAGAATAGAGTCAAACATTGAAATGGCCTACAAGTGTGGTTTTTACCATGAAAATCTTAATGTATTGATGTGGAAAACTATCCAACAACTACAAAATGCAGTTTTAAAGTGCAGTGCTTACAGGCAAAATATGGGCCCGTTTATGTTTACAAAAACATGGAAGTATAAGTATACCAACTTTTACTATTCCTGAAATGTGTGAATTTTTTCCAGCTGCTGTACATTATCAGGAAAATAGCAACAAAAACATACATTTTATAAATAAGCTCATGTTAAAGTAAAATAGAAATCAGATTAAAACTTCATGCAATGGATATGTTTGTATGTGTGCATTGATTTGACTAAATTCAGAGATTTCTGCCCTCTGGTTTGAAAATAGTTAAATTTACATTCACGTGTGTAACTCATTTGATGTTAAATAATCCATTTGACATACATTTTTATATTTTAATTTCTGTGACACTGATGAAGTAAATCCTATCATTCATCTTCATTGAATTTTTTCTTTAAACTGATTTTAATTAATAAGTAGTACCATAAATAAAATCTGGTCTGTGCTCTGGAGGAAATTCAACTCTGTCATACAATATTTAGGCTTCTTGGGTCTTTTAATGAAATAAGCTAAAAGAGTCAGATGTGGCTTGGATTAAGGGTTACTCTTCCAAGTCTTACCTTCCAAAAGCACCTGAAAAAAAAAACCTGAAAAGACAGTGTCAGAAGGCTAGCTTCCTGCCAGCAAGTAAAGGCAGAAAGAACTAGTAAATTTCCCTTATGTATGGAAGTAAATATTTAAGGAATTTTTATATCAAATCGCCTGGAAAAAGTAAATGTGACTCTAATAGCTCTTTTTCACAGTCTGTTACAAAAACATTTGCTTAAGGGATTTACAGTATTTGTTGATAGGTGTTACAATCCAAAGTAAAGTACCTTTGTGTACATATATCAATCAAATCTGGGATGAAAATGAGTAAACATATCAGGTTGTGCATCAGTTTTCTGAACAGATTAAAGCCATTATTGGGGACATAAGACAGAAAACAATGATTCTCTTAAAAGGCAATTATTTTCAGAGCTCCAATGACATTAAGCACAAGGGCTCAGGCTGTGTGTTAGAAAGTAGTATTGTTTTTCAGTTTATCTCAAAAAGGCACAAAAATAGTATGATGGTAGGTAATCTAAGTTCAGGTCATGTAGGTCTCAACAGAAAACTATGAGTTTAAAATAATAAAACCTGAATTGAGTGGTGTCTGACAGACGAGTAATTAGACATTGTTTGGAAACAGTGAATATTCATGATAATAAAAATAGGGTATATAGATGTGAGGAAGAGAGAGCTATATGGGTACGAAGCACAGAACATTAAGGGCCTGAAAACAGAAAATACTGAGGCTACTTGAGAGATAAAGTACTGCACCTTTTTTTTAATTTAGCATAAGAAACTATTATTCTTTTGAGTCTTTCTGTAAAAAGGAAGATTAAGGGATTATTTTGCAATTTACTATGAAACTATCATACATTTTTAAACAGATAGAGAGTATTTAGGGTCATACCATCATTTCCAGCAGGTTACCATTTTCCCCTAGCTTAAACAACTAATAGAAATGTCCTATTTTTGGGCTGGACAGTATGTTGTGGCATCATATTCTTATTTCCTTAGATCAGATGTTGGTTTTAAACTTTGACTTTGGGGGTACTTGGGTGGCTCAGTCGGTTAAGCGTCCGACTTCAGCTCAGGTCATGATCTCACGGTTAGTGGGTTCGAGCCCCGCATCAGGCTCTGTGCTGACAGCTAGCTCAGCGCCTGAAGGCTGTTTCGGATTCTGTGTCTCCCTCTCTTTCTGAGCCTCTCCTGTTCACACTGTCTCTATTTCTCTGTCAAAAGTAAATAAAACATTAAAAAAACTTTAAACTTTGACTTTGAAGCAGGAGACATATTTTCTTAAGAAGAGATCCTATGGGCACTTGTGGGGATGAGCACTGGGTGTCATATGGAAACCAATTTGACAATAAACTATTTGTAAAAATATAATAATAATAAATTAATAAATTAATTTTAAAAAAGAAGAGATCCTATGGTCGGAGGCAGCCAAAGGGTTGGGCATCTCAAGGTCACTGTTACTGCCCCTTCTCTCTGATATTGACTCACGCCCCTTTTTCATTGTCACTTTGGCTTTTGGGGCAGAGGTGCCAAGCTTTGATTGCACATTGGCATCACCTGCAACGACTGAAAATCATGTTGGTTGGTCTCACCATCAGCAAGTCAGATTTAATTGGCCTGAGGTGGGGCATGATGATGCCTTGGTGTCCTGTGTGATGTTAATGTGGGGTCAATATTGCGACCCATTGCTCCAGTCCACAATTTTCAGGATGTGATCCTGGACAGGCAGCAGAGCAGGGGACTTCACCTCAGATTTCCTGCACCAGTAGCCCCGGAGGGGGCCCTTCAGGTGACCTGATGCATGCTCTCATTTGAGAACCACTGCTTAAAGAAGCAGCTGATAAGAGGATTCTGAAGTCTTTTCCCCCCAGTGGCGTGTTCCTTTACAGGGTTGACTGTGTAACTGATGACAGCAGATGAAGGATGTCCATTATGAATGCTTTTCCTGATTCTTCCTCTGAATTGAGTATTTTGGGCCTTGTCTGCCACGTGGGAGCAGACACTAGGGAAAGATGTCATGAGCTGTACATAGTAGGTGGCCTTCCATATCTTTTGATAATGTCCTGAAGATTGAATCTGAACAGGAAATCTTACAGCTACTGAGTAACTAAGGTCTTTTCTTTTCTTTTTTTTTCCCTTTTCTTTTCTCTTCTCTTTAACATTCTGGAGTTGTTTATTATGATCACTGGAACCCTACATCTAATTAAGACCTCTACTCAAAGAAATTGATAAAAATAAATTCAAGGGAACACTAAACATCCCTTCTCTAGTGTGGTAGACTCTCCAAATGAGGTAAGCTTCTTCAGTAATAGTACAGTTTGTCCCTGTATTACGTTCCTTTCTGTATCTTTTACATATCGGATTAGCGTCCTATGGCTGTTGTAACAAATATTCACAGGTTGGGTCAGAATCCTGAGATGGGTCTATGCTGGGCCCAAATCAAGATGTGGGCAGGGCTACATTCTTTCAGGAGGTTCTGGGGGAGAATCTGTGTCCTTGCCGTTTTCAGCTTCTAAAGACTGTCTGCATCTCTTGGCTTGTGGGCCCCTCCTCCATCTGCAAAAGGAGTGAGGTAGCATCTTTAAAGCTCTTTCAGACTCTGATTCTTTTTTTCTGTTGTCACATCTCTTTTCTGATCCATGAACTTCGCTCTTGTAAGGAGCTTTGGGGTTACCCTGAGCACATCCAGATAAACCGGGAGAATCACTTATCTCAAGAATATTAATTAACTTCACCCTATCTAGAAAGTCCTTTTTGCCATGTAAAATTCACAGATTCTGGGGATTAGGATGTGGATGTTTTTGATGGGATATTATTTATCCACCACACATATTGAGAGACAGAAGAAAGCAGGAAACTTTTTTTTTTTCTTAAGTTTATTTACTTATTCTGAGAGACAGGGAGTTCACACCGGAGACAGGCAGAGAGAGAAAGGATAAAGAAAGAATCCCAAGCTAGATCTGCACTGTCAGCTCAAAGCCCATAAACTGTAAGATCATGACCTGAGCCAAACTCAGGAGTCAGGTGCTTAACCGACCAGAGGCACCCAGGCACACCATTGAAAAGTAGTCCTTGGGGAGATCCACAAGGTAGTAAACTTCAAATTGCTATATGTTTAAAAACCACTTAAGAATCTATAAAAAGTGCATATTCCTGCGCCCTGTCCCAACGATTCTGACTCAGCGGTTTAGTTTGGGGGACCTACATTTTACATGCCAGTAAGCTCATGTTCCCCCCTCTCGGAGGTGATTCAGCACAGAATCCACAGACCGTACCTGAAGAGGCTGTCAGCACGGCGGCCGGGAGAACACAGATGCTGAGACATCTCTGCAGAGCATCACTGGTAACTCCGGAGAACATCAGAATTACTGGAAGGAACTGTGAAAAACAGAGTTTTTCTGAGCCCCACTCCAGGTGATTGTGATCCCAGAGGTCTGGAGAGGGCCAGTTCCTGTGTTTCTGAAAACATAAAATAAAATAAATAAAATATATAATAAAATGAAAATTTTTATATGTGGTTGAGGGATTTAAAATGTTTCCCAGTTTTTGAATTGTCCTTACTTTTTTCATTATTTCTATTTTTTCCTTTTAAAAATTATATCCTCTAGAAATTGAAAAAGAAAATCATATTTCTCCAATAAGAGCTGTCCTATAATGTTTTATTGTTTATTTCTTCTCTATATGTGGATTCTCTAGTTACAAAGCAATTGAAAATATCTGGGGAGTTCCTATTGCTAAAGAATGTTTTCAAACTTGTATCTTCAGCATTGTGGATACATAATCTAACAATAAATTATCTTTTAGCCTGAAATGTTAGTTTGATTTGTATTTTTGCATGGTTTGTTCTTTGATTTCAGGAAGGGAGGGGTCATAGTTCTCAAAAAGGGTGAAAACATAAAAGAAAAATGACATTTATTATGAGACCAGTTACCACTAGAAACACATCACAGTTAAGAAAGAGAGGTCTTACTCAGCCATTTGTCCAATTTTCCTGAGACTTGGCAGGGCATATTTTTTATTATAGAAATATAAAATTCATCCAGTATATATTTTTCAGGAAATTTTATTTCTTTAGAAGAAAACTGATACCCCCCCCGCCCCGTATTTATCTAGCTAGAGATCATATATCGGGGATTGGTTAACCTTATATATATAAAAGATATACTTCTTATGATTTAAAGGTAGGTTTCTTTATTATAACAGTATGCTTTCCTCATAAAATACTCCTTGAAGGATACATCAGCCTTGCAGAGAGCCTTATGCTTTTGAATCTGGATGTAGTAAGTTTCTGGTGGTGAAGTAATAAAAAGCATTGATTTTATTTATTATACTCTCATGAAAAGGCTGTATAACTGTATTGATGGAATGGAGGATTACCAAAAATATTTTTATAAGGCTGGGAAATTTTAATCTTGTAGATAGCACTGAATTTGACTATAATGTTGGGCTGAAAGGAGGCATCTTATAAACAACCTTATTCAGTGAACTACTCTTGCATGGCTATTAGTTGTCAATACATTTTTATTGAGTGCATACCGTATTTTCAGCACTATGCTAAATCATTTTCTATCTTGAGAGGGCTTTTTTTTTCCTCTCAAAAAAAATACAAGTTGGCAAAAAAATTGGTAAAAATATTTTCTATCATCACCCAAAGTAGATATATTCAAGTTTAAAATTTTAAGATATAAGTTGCATATAATGAAATGTACAGATCACAAATGTAAAATTAGATAGTTTGACAGAAGCATACATTCCAGCAATAGACAGCCTTGGCGATCAAGATACAGTTTCTTTTCTTTTTTTTTTAATTTTTATTTATTATTGAGAGACAGAGAAAGACAGAGCATGAGCATGGGAGAGGCAGAGAGAGGGAGGAGACACAGAATCCGAAGCAGGCTCCAGGCTCTGAGCTGTCAGCACAGAGCCCGATGTAGGGCTTGAACTCACAAACCATGAGATCATGACCTGAGCCAAAGTCAGACGCTTAACCAACTGAGCCACCCAGGCACCCCGATACAGATTCATCACTGAGAATTTCCCCCCAAATTCCTTCCCAATCAATTCCCTTCCTCCCACAGTCACTGATCTGATTTCTGTCTATTCACTCTTTCTGTGTCTGGCTTCTTTCACTGATCTTGAGATTCACCTCTGCTGGGTGTATATCAGCAGTTAGTTCCTTTGTATTGCTGAGTAGTACTCCGTCCTCCTAGGAGGGCTTCACAGGCAGGATCCAAGAACTCTTCTTTATCTCCCTGTCTCCTCACATATTGAAGCCACTTTTCCTTGAAGTGCAATCCTTGGACTTATGCTTTTGAATCTAGGTGTAGTAAGTTTCTGGTAGTAAAGTAATAAAAAGTATTGATTTTATTTATTATACTCCCATGAAAAGGCTGTATAACTGGATTGATGGAATGGAGGATTACTAAAAATCAGGATTACCTTCATCAGTATCACTCGGGCCTTACTATTATTTGATCTTATTAGATCAGAATTTAAATACAGGGTAGAGGAGCTGGTATTTCTAGCCAGCTCTCTATGGAATGCTGATTACATTAGTGATTGACATTATTGCTTTAAGCAAATATTTTGTGAATATGAGGGGTTAAGGAGAGGGCTAGTGGAATATGAAACAGAGTGGCCAAATTGTTCCCAGTAATTCAAGTTGATGGACTGAACTAAGCAGGTTTCCAAGATCTGTGAGGTGACAGGAGTGGAGGTCCTGGGGGACAGCCCTAATTAATTAGACGGGAGATAGAGAACTGGACTTGAACAGGTTACCTCTCGCTTCTGAGCTTGAAACAGCAGATTTGGGCAAAACAGAAGAGGAAAAGGGGAGAAGAGAAGAAAGTGAGACTGTTAGTTTGCAGTGTCTCAAAAGGAGAGAACACAGATTTCCGTTATAAAAAACCAAAGCCTTTCTTGGCTTTTCCTGATCATTCTCCTCCCACCTGCTGCCTCCTCGAAGGCTGCCAAGCTCACCTGTGTTTTCTTTGTTGTTGCCTTCCAGCAGCAATATGAGTGCAGCTCCAAAAAGAGCAAGCATAGCAATACTCCTGAATCACTGGTTGAAAAACACAGCCCATGGAAACAGGACCTTTTCTCTCACTTACAGCAATAAGGTGTTTAAATACCAATGTGATAAGAACACGATAAATAATAGCAACAAGCCCTGTGATCCACTCAAAAATGTCATGCTGTCCAATGAAATGTTTTGAATGATCTAGGGCTGGGAGGAAGTATATACTTTTCATTTATACAATTTATTCTTTTCAAGTGCAGAACTGCTACGAAACATTCCCATCACTGCGGTGAAGTGCCTGGCTATCTCATGCTTGCAGTCGGGGCACAGACACTGTGCACAGATAAACACGCATCTCGTATTTCATCTGTCTTTGTTCAGTGCAGCTGGGGGCATATCTCCTCGGTGGCCATGGGCACCCAGCAGTCCTGGAGGCTGGGGCCCAGAGCGTCTCAGGCTGTGCTGTGTCCACAGGCCAATGCAGCCCACTCTACTCATCTCGGGCCTCTTCGTCCCTTCTCAGGGCTGGGGGAGGGCCCGGCTGAGGTAACTGAAGCCATTCTGACCATTAACCTAGCTAGACCTTTCCTCTTCCTCAAGACAAAAGCTTTTGCCTATATGTAGGTCCATTGAGTATGTTGGAACATAGGGCATATTTCACATCGTTACTGCAATACAGTCTAACAAAACTACAAAGAAATCTTCACCTTCATTCAGTATCTGATTGTTAGTAATATTACTATATTTCATTATATTATATTGATGTTTTAAAGTTATACTGTACTTATAAATAAGTAATTACATTAATGTTGTAATGTCTGAGAGAAAGAAGATACCAATATAAAACTTAAAAAAAAAAACCCAATAGGTTACTTTGACAAATTTTGTTTTTTAAATTCAAGTATAATCAACATACAGGTGTATGATATAATGATTCAATAAGCACGTGTAGGTTACTTTTGATTACATTTAAATTTAAACTAGATATTTGAAATTTGAATGTCATATATCAAATATTCAAATATATTTGAATTGTGAATATGAATTTGTTAAAATTTAAAATGTGAAAATACTTCAGTTTTGTCCACAGAAAAGACCCAGTAGCAATGACAGTAATGATGAGAATGTTAGCACTCAGACTACGGTCTCAGAAAAAGGAACCGGGGATTCTTGGAGAGATCTGGTCCCCGATGTGGAGTGGCAAATGACAAACTGAGACCAGATCCTCTTGTTAGGCTGGAAAAGCAGGGAACCTGTCCACTGCCTAAAAGTAGACAATTTTACCATCAACAAGAAAAATGATGGCAATTGATCAAAACACAGTATGAAATAAATATTCCTGAATTCATAATGATACTCAAAAGAGAGAACCAAAGTAACAAACACAATCCATTTATCACTATTGCATGTAGTCTATTAACATGTTCTCTGAAAATTAATTAACTGGAAAAGTAAGTCTTGATCTGCCTTCCATGTGAAAACTCTATTTTCAAAATTTTACAATATAGCCCTAGTTAATGAGCAAAAGTTTTTTTATACAAGTATTCTAGCTAGTAAATGCAGAAGAAATGATAAAATTAGAAAAATTCACCATTTTACATCTAATGAAATAACTGATTTAGGTAATAAGCATTTATGGCTGCTAAAACTAAGAAGCAAAATATTAATGAGAAACTAGATACTATTCCAAGAGAGTCAAAAGGTCACCCAACAACTTTACAGCCAGGAATCAGGCAGTCGCCATCTGGATCTGCTGATCGATCCGCGTCATTAAAGGCAAGGCAAATAGTATCATGCACGTCCTGGTGTGATGTCATATGAGGTACATAGTAGCATCTGTGAAGCATCCATGGCAAAAAATGTTCACCCTGGATCTCTTCAAACATTTATATCTATGGGATACATGTTGAAAAAATTAGCAAAGTTCCAGAATGTTTTGGAACAACGGACCCAGTCTCTTTAAGAAAGCATTGCTGGGGCGCCTGGGTGGCTTAGTCGGTTGAGCGTCCGACTTTCGCTTAGGTCGTGATCTCGCGGTTCGTGGGTTCGAGCCCCGCGTCGGGCTCTGTGCTGACTGCCAGCTCAGAGCCTGGAGCCTGTTTCAGTGTGTGACTCCCTCTCTCTCTGACCCTCCCCTGCTCACGCTGTCTCTCTCTCTCTCTCTCCTAGAAATAAATAAAACATTAAAAAAAAAAAAAAAAGAAGGCATTGCTTGGGGCGCCTGGGTGGCTCAGTCGGTTGAGCGTCCGACTTCGGCTCAGGTCATGATCTCATGGCTCATGGGTTCAAGACCCGCATCGGGCTCTGTGCTGACAGCTAGCTCAGAGCCTGGAGCCTGTTTCAGATTCTGTATCTCCCTCTCTCTCTGACCCTCCCCTGCTCACGCGGTCTCTCTCTGTCTCTCTCTGTCTCTCTCTCTCTCTCTCAGAAATAAATAAAACATTAAAAAAAATTTTAATTAAAAAAAAAGGCATTGCTTGAGGGGTGCTTGAGTGGCTCAGTTGGTTAAGCATCTGACTCTTGCTTTCAGCTCTGGTCATGATCTCAACATCGTAAGACTGAGCCTTGTGTTGGGCTCCACACTGTCAATGCAGAGCCTGCTTGGGATTCTCTCCCTCCCCCACTCTCTCTGCGCCTCCCCTGCTCGCTCTCTCTCTCTCTCTCTCAAAAATAAATAAACTTAAAAAAAAAAAAAAAGAAGACATCACTTGAAAAGAGGATGATAATGGAGATGAACATGCCAGTTAAAAAGAAACTTAAGAGACATCTCAATCTCAACAGCAGCAGCATTGTGCCCTGTGCTGCAGGCATCTAAAAAGAAAATTTCCCCGAACTGTGTGTAGAATATTAATAGTCTATTAGAATTCTCCTAAGTGTCAAATATAGGTAGCTGTGATGGCAACAGTGGTCCAAAGTACAAACACCACTTAATTAGGCTTCTCTGTTTAAAATTCAGAATATGCATATATACATGTACATGAGTGTATGTGTGTGTATGTGTATCTGGTTTTATTTAATTTGTCACTCATGCTGACAGAATTATCTGACATCTTTTTAAAATTTTAATTGGATGAATTTCTTAGTGAATCATAGCTAGAGGTCGAACAATTCCAAGCTAATGGCAGATTAAATATCTTAAAAGGAATATTAGGGTATAAAATAAACTTAATTATGTAACACACTATAATCTACCTAGATTAGTGATTGCTTCTACTTTTTATTTATTTATCTTGGTCACAGATTCCTTTGAGAATCTTATTAATATTTAGGATTCTCTCCAGAGAAAGACATAAACATGTGAAAAACTAGTCAACAGCTTCAGAGAATGTCAGACAACAACTTTTCACCACCACCCCTACCACCACCCCCAGCAGCAGAGATCGCATCTTCCAAATATGGCCACAGAAATAGTTTCCATCCCACACATTCCTCTGCAACGTGAATTTCTGCTTCCTAATCAAGAGGCCAGAATCAAATTCTCCCTTTGCTTATGGGAAGACCTGAGTGATTTGCTGCAACCAAAGAATACAGAAGAAGAATTATTCTGGAACTTCCAAGATTAGATCATAAGAAGCTACCACCTGGGACTTCGGATCGCTCACTCTTGGGATCCACCCTCTCAGGAAATTTGAATTTGGATGATTCTCACATTCAATTTCTCCTCCCTCCTTCTCTCTCTCCCTCTCTTCTCTTCTGCTCCTCTCTCATGCCTACCCACCCACATGTATGTGTCAATACCTTACAGCCTCATATCCCCACTGACTGCCTAACACTGACTGCTTTGATTTGAATGCCAGATAACATTGAGAAGAAAAACCTTTTGAAAATAATTGTTTCTATGCTTTCACCCAGAAATTCCACTTTTAGACTTTTTTCCCTTAACAATGAATGGTTAATTCAGATAAAAATTTAGTTACAGGAATGTTTATCACAGCTTCACATATAATAGGGGAGAATTGGAAGTAAGCTCAATGCACAGTTTTAAGAGGCTTAATAAATGATGGCATTCCTATGCTACAGAATACTATGCAACAATTAAACTGAGATAAAACTATTCATCGTGACATGGAAAGATATTTAGGATATTAGCAGATGTGATGTGAGTGAGGCTTTAAATGTGCTTGCAGTTTGGCCCGGCTTCTAGAGCGTCTGTGATCTGCCGTGAAGTAGCAGCCATCTGGCCAGGGGATCACTGGTCCCAGAGTGAGGGACATGCAAAGCAGACCTGAACTTGAGGCAGAGTCCACTTAGCAAGTGCACAGACCAATGAAGGAGAGATGAATGTTTGCTGTTGAGAGTCACTGACGTTTGTGGGTTGCTTGTTACGTGACAATCCGACTAATACTGTCTGATCTATCACTCCTTAGTTATGGTGATGTTTGTGTGGCTCTCCTATGGTAAAAAAATATATATATAGAAATGGGAAATCTCATTGGATGTGGAAAGAAGTGATACGGATTATCCTAGGTAACCAGTAAATGTAATGTATTTATACTGCTTTATGACTTTAGTCATAAGTTTGAAAGGAGTCTATTTGTCTTTCTCACTGAGCTGCTCAAATGCCTTGCAATTGCATTTGCAGTGGACTTATTGTCTAAAATTATGAAAGCTACTTGGTTGATGTTAAAGTGAATGAGTCAAAAAAACTTCTTTGCTTCTCCTTTCCTTTCCTACTCTTGCCTGGCATACAGTGTCACATGTGACTGTATACATTTCTGTATGTGACTTCCAAGTCTTGAAATGCAAATATATTTTTACCAATAAAATAGGAATCTTTGGTTGATATATGATGTTGCTGTAGTGAGTGTTAAACCTATATATACTTGGTGCTATTTTCCATAAGTGTTTAGAATCTGGTTCTATTAGTGAGGGTGTATCATTTCCTTAAAGTAAGGTTTTTAGCAGTGGCACTACTGACATTTTGGGTCAGATAATTACTTGGGGGGGGGGGCTGTGTGGGCATTTTACTATTTTAGTGGCATCCCTGGCCACTATACACACTAGATGCTTGTGGTACCCTCCAGATCCCTGCTCCCCTCTCCTCATTGTGTGCAGTAACTGACCTTCAAAAATGTCTTCAGACATTTCTATATATTTCCTGGGTGGCAAAATCACCCAGATGAGCCCACTGCCTTAACAAGTGAATTTTAATGCAGTGTTTTTCATACCTGGCTACACGTTACAATAATATAATAGGTTTTAAAAATTATCTTATTTTGAGGCACCTGGGTGGCTCAGTTGGTTAAGTGCCCAACTTCAGCTCAGGTCATGATCTGATAGCTCATGGGTTCGAGCCCCCCATTGGGCTCTGTGCTGACAGCTCAGAGCCTGGGAGCCTCCTTTCAATTCTGTGTCTCCCTCTCTCTCTCTCTGCTCTTCTCCCACCCGTGATCTCTCTCTCTCAAAAATAAATGAAACATTAAAAAAAAATCTTAAATCTTATTTTGAAATAATTTCAAAATTAATGAAAAATGCAATGATGGCACAAAGAACTCTGGCATTCCACTTATTAACCTCTGCCAGATGTGCTTCTTCATTCTTTTTCTACATGTATGCATAGATAATTTTTTTCTGTATCATTTGGGAATAAGTTGCAGACATTATGACCTTCTGCCCCTTAATATTCAGTGTTTATTTCCTAGAAACAAGGATATTCTGTCACATAATCATAATATGAGTAATAAAAATAAGAGCTTGAAGATTAATACAATATTATTATCTAATCCACAGTCTAATACTCAAGCTTTGCCAATTTTCTCCCAAATGACTCTTTTTTCACAGACTGGGACACTCACTGTATTTTGTTGTCATATTTTTTTTAGTCTTCTTTAATCTAGAGCAGTTCCTCAACCTTTCATTGTATTTTTTTTTTTAATAACCTCAATATTTTTCAAGAGTAGAGACAAGTTTTTGGAGAATGGCTCTCAATTTGGATGTGTCCACTCTTTCCTCATGGTAAGATTCAGGTTGTGCAATTTTGGCAGGAACATTATGTGAGTGAGGCCATGAGCTTTCAAGTCTATCTCATCAAGAACCACAGAATGTGGGTGATATTAACACTGATCATAGGGTTAAGGTGGTGTATTCATTTCCTAGGGCCACCATAACAAATTACCATAAATCATGTGACTTCAAACAAGTCGTCAGGGCTGTACTCCCTTTGGAAAGTCTAGGTTATAATCCTTCCTTGCGTCCCCCGGCTTCCCATAGCAGTCGGCATTTCTCATAGCTTCTCTGCCTCTGTACACATGGCTTTCTCCTCTTTCTCTGTCCATGCCTTCTCTTCTTCTGTCTCTTGTAAGGACACTTGTCATTGGATTTAGGGCCAGGGTAATTCAGGATGGTTTTATTAAATCTTTAACTTAATTATGTCTGCAAAGACCTTTTGTGAATGTGAAAGGTCACATTCACAGATTCTGGGGGTTAGGATGTAAACATATCTTTTAGGGAACACCATCCAAACCAATATAGGTGCTGCCTGCCAGGCTTTTTCACTGTAAATTTACTGTTTTCCCTCTGTCATTAGGATGTCATTGTGGGGAGATACTTTGAGATGATGTAAATATCTTTTCTATTCCTCATCATACTCTTAACTATTGGTTTTAGCATCTATTGATTATTCTTGGCCAAAGGGTGATTTTCTAATTGCATTATTGCTTCCACAGCATCAGTTGGCATTCCTTTATAAGAACTTTTCCTTCCTCCCTCTCTCCTTCCTTTCTCCCTTTTCCATCTTCCTTCTGCTTTCCCTCCCTCCTTTCTTTCTTCCTCTCCCCTCCTTTCTTTCCTTCCTCCCTCCCTCCCTCCTTCCTTCCTTCTTTTGAATATATCAATATATATTTTATTCAATGGATTCTAATCTATTATTGCTATTACTTACTTTCATATTCCAATCTCCCAGATGTGGCCAGTAAGAGCCCTGTCGAGCAGAGTTGTGTGCGCTGTGACATGACTCCCATCATTCTTTGAGCAGTTTTATACTTTCTGGCACAGGAAAATGTTCTAAGCTCATTTTATATTTTCCCCACCCCAGCCCTGGAATCAGTCATTTCACAAGGATCCTTGGTTTCTTTTAGTGGAGAATGATATTTAGAACCAAAATCTGGGTGTTTGAGAAATTTTTCTCAATATTGTATATCCATTTTTATTGGCAAAAAAACATTTTAATGAAAAGTAAATCTGACAGTAGCAACTGTTAAGAGGATGCAGATCCACTGGGATCAATCCTAGTCAGAATGAAAATGATATATCCACTTTGAAAAAGTTTGGTGCTACAGTCTGACATGACCTCATAATTATGAACTAATTCATATTCTTCTCTCTAGCAAGGTAACTGAAAGGTATCTGCTCGAGGGAAATTATTTCCTATGTGCTCCATGAGACATGGGCTAGGATGTTCATAGCTCAGTAGTCTCCAAAACAAACTCCTTTCTAATGTACTTTGTCCTGGTCTCCGAGGTGCAGGGGAGTGCTTCAGCTTTACGCTTATTTTCTAGGATTCTCTCAGTGGTGTCTTAATAGTGTAATAGTTGTTCTTGTGAGGGGGGAGAAGTCAGGAACAGCCTATGTCGCCATCTTGGTGATGTCATGCCCTAGGCTTTTTGAATAAAAATTTTGAGCCTCTCTTCCAGAGATTGTAATTCACAAGTCCTGGGGTAAGGCCCAGAAATGTGTGTGTGTGTGTGTATTTGTGTGTGTGTGTGTGTGTGTGTATGTGTGTGTGTGTGTGTGTGTAAGGTTTCAGGTAATTCTGTGGCAGAGCAGTTTGTAGGAGTTACTGCCCTCATGCATTTAAACCATGATTTAGTTTATACTGCATTCTTCAAAGCACATTTGTTTATCTAAAGGAGTAAATAATTGCCTCATACTTTAATTACTGGATACCAGAAAACCAAGCAAGATAAAACCTATAATCTGAAAAAAGATACTAGATATCAGATGTCAGTGATAAATGTCTAAGATGGAAAATGTGTTCCATAATGTAAAGTAATTATTGATTATAAAATCAAGTCAACTTAGATTCAAGTCTAGATTTAATTACATTCTCAAGAAAGAAAGTAGAAATTTTACTTTTAAATTGCATTTCTTTGACTGACTATAATCTCTCTCTCCCTCCCTCCATCACACACACACACACACACAAACACACACACACAACCACTTTATGGGAAGTGGTTCAGGGAACATAAGACTTTTCACAATGGAATAGAAAAATCATCTATTTCAATATCCATTGCTTGGCTATCTTCAATAATAGATAACTCAGAGAAGAAACAAAATTACCTCAGTGAAGCCAGCAGTACTGTCGAACAGCTTTATCACATTCTGGTATTGAACGTGAAAAAGCATTTTTCCCATATGAAATTTTGGGTTAATCTTTTTTTTATTTCTTAAAAAGGCAAGGACGTTCCAAGGAACTAACATTTATATCTTGAGGAGGAATTTCTTGTTCTATCTACAGATAATTAGTATATATACTGAGACGCTGGGTAGCTTTGTCTTGGTGAAAAGGAATACGATATATCTCCTTTTTCAGATGGACTTTTTTCCTCCCTGAAAAGTCACAGAGATAAATTAGGAGAAAATCCCCCATGGAAGTAAGAATTATAAGTCTGATTTTCAACAAACAATCATAGTTGCCATTTTTGAGTCCAGTAGTCTCTCCTTATCTGTGATTGTGTTTACTGTAGTTTCGGTTACCCAGGGGGAGCTGCAGTCTAGAAGAAGATGGTCCTCCTTCTGACGAGTCGGCAGGTCAATAGTGGCCTAACGCTGTGTCACAGTATTCACATCATTCTCCTTATTTTCTCTCATCACGTAAGAATTTTATCATCTGACATCATCACGAGAAGGCGGAGTACAGCATAATAAGGTATTTTGAGAGATATTCATGTAATTTTTATTACAATCTATTGAGGTGACTGTTCTATTTTATTATTAGTTATTAGCTATCTTTAGTATCTTACTGCATGAAATTTAGAAATTGAACTTTATCGTAAGTATGAATGTATAGGAAAAAACATAGCATATATAGGGTTCAGAGCTATCAGTCATTTCAGGCACCCACTGAGGGTCTTGGAATATGTCCACCGTAGATAAGGGGGGGACTACATATGTACCAGGAGTTTTACATATCATCTCTATTTTACAAATAAAGAAAGTTAAGTGTAGATAAGTGAGATAACTTATCCAAGTTCATGTAGCGAAGAAACGGCAGAGCTAGGACTCAAGGCCAGGCAGGGAAGGCTAGGTTGTGTTCAGTGGCAAGGAGCCCCCCAATTCTCAGCAGCGGATAACGAAGGTGAGGCTCATGCTACATGTGCAGTCTGGGTTGGCTGGGGCTCAGCTCAATTTCATCTTTATTCTTGAACCCAGGCTGACACTGACGCATCTCTTTGGGGTATTGCCAGAGACCGTCACAGAGGAGAAAGAGTATGGCAAACCACACACTGACACTGAACGCTTCTACCTAACAGAAGGAACAGAATGGCTTCAGCAAAGCCAAGTGTAGCCTTAAACAAGAGGTCCTGTTTTGGTACTGAACGTTGGTATTTTGCATTTCAATAGCCAGTGCAAGTTGTGGTTAAACCTGATGTCAGTGAGGTGGGGAAGCATGTCTCTCCAGCAGGGAGAGGCAGTAACTATTTGTGAACAGTACCCAGCCTACTGCAGACCCATGTGCACGGATGACATAATTTAACCTGAAGCCAGTGTAGCGGTTCCCTGGTCTCAGCAACTGGTCACGCTGGTCCCATCAGGATGAAGCAGAGATTGTTGTTTGATGACCGGGGGAAAAGTTGACCTTGCTCCTTCTCTAAAATGCAGCTGCTGCAGCTATTTTTCTGCCACAAGGGAGGACGTGGAACAAAAACGCTGATGTATGCGGCAAGGTGGAGAAAGTAATGGGTCCCCAGCACTGGGGGTGCAATGCGTTTCTGGAACAGCTCATCCTGGGGGTGGTCCATCTTCTGAACTTTTTAATGACGTATTCCAAGAAGTCCCCTAGGTTATACCAGTTTGAATAACTACTTTTATTTATAACTGATAATATTAAAATGCACGGCTTAGCAAAGTCCAAACTGTTGGGATGAGGTGTGTGTGTGTGTGTATAATATGTTCAATTTTGTGTAAAAACAATGTAGTAACATGACGAAAATTTTAAAATATAAGAAGGAAATGGCATATGATCATACACCCAAAATGTCAACTATTAACCAGGTGTGCATATATTCTTCCTGTACTCCCCCACCCTACCATGTGCATTAATTTTTATACAGGTTATGTCAAACCGCCCAAACAATTTTGTATCTTGACCTTTTCACTTAACTATGCAAGTCAATTCGTTCCCCACATTGTTAGAAAATATTATAAAGATCATTGAAATAGCTGCAAAATGTTCTAAGTATAATACAGTGTAGATAAAAATTTCCCCAGTTTTGGGATACCTTGGGTGGCTCAGTTGGTTAAGCACTCGACTCTTGATTTTGGCTCAGGTCATGATCTCACAGTTTGTGAGACTGAGCCATATGTCAGGCTCTGTACTGACAGCATCAAACCTGCTCCAGATTCTTTCTCTCCCTCACTCTCTGCCCTTCCCCCTATGTGTGTGTATGTGAGTTTCCTCTCAAATTTAATTAATCAGTTAATTCATTTTTAAAATGTAAATTTAAAAAAATGTCCCCAGTTTTGGACATGTAGGCTGCTTTCAGTTTTTTACTTTTTTATACATAGCAGTGCCACATATATATAAACATGTGTACAGGGAGAAACATGAGAAGGACATATAAAAAACATTGTACCAATTGATGCTTTTGTTTAGGCCTTTGTGCTGCCTGGACCATAACGGGATGAAACTCACAAAATTAAGTAGGAGTTGGGCTCTGCCTACTCTACGTCATTATTACGGGTGTCCATGCATGCAAATCCGGCGTTATTTATTGTGCTCGGTTAAAAAAATGGCATAAACATCTTCAAGTTTTTGCTAGAATAAACAATTGTGACTTGAGATAATATTTGGAATAACTGGTTAATACTCAGAAGATAACTTCAAGGTGGAAGCTAGCAGGGTAGTAGTACCAAGTCAAAAGGAAACGCTACTGAGATACATCAATAAGGAGGAGAGGCAAAAATGATCTTTTCGTACTGAAATTCTCCACTGGTGTGAACTGCTCATGCAAATGTGCTTGCCCACTGTCCTTAAAGAGGTTATGCTGAAAGGGGGCAGCTCTTCACTGTCCCCTGAGAGTCTGTTTACCGCACTGCTGGGGTCAGGTGGTTCTCCCGGGCCTAGCCTGCTCACTGGCCTCTGTTGGCTCTCTGACTCTGGTCCAGCATATCCCAGTAACTCTGCATTTTCCAGTGAACTTGGGTACCATATCCCTTTCTAGATTGAGATTCATTTAGATTTATGTCTATTTGCTATAAATAATTAAAAGGGAGCTGGTGTGGTTATTCAAGAGTAGTATCCAGGCACTTCTCCAAATTTTTCTCCTTCTCAGTCTCACTGAGGAACTGGAAGGCTGATGACTCTTGACTGGATGTCCAATTCTTTAGCCCTGCTAACTTTGGTCTGCAAGTACAGGGCTCCGCTGTAGATCCTGACATCTGTTTCTCAGCCCAGGTCCCAGACACAATTTCCTGACAACTATATTAGCAAAAGCATTTAGCCTGTACTCACAAGAGCATTCAAAGCAGAGCCAGATACTTTGTTTAGTGGATCTGATTTACTGAATTAAGGAATCTTTCCTTGGCAGAGTGTGGGCTGGCTCTAGACAAAGATGTTTTATGTAGTGGAGCCATAAGGGTGGATCTTAGTAGCTTTTGAGGAGAGAATACAAAAGGAGCCTAGATATTAGAAACAAACTTAGAAAGTATCTCCTGAGCATGCAGTTGGTCTAGCAGAGGCTCACAGGGAGTGGCTAGGGTATCTCCTCAGACACGACCTGAATGTAGATGGACCAGGAGTGAGATACGTAGTTCCCAGGAAGTGCGGGGGAAGGATGAGGAACACCAATAAAAATTAGGCCCCGGAAGACAGACAGATGCAATCCCTACTTGCAGTCGTCACACAGTCACTGCAAAAATGAGCAACTGGTGAAATCACTTTGACCATAATGACTAGTTAATATACACCTGTGGCTAAATTCCATTCAAAGAATACAGAGGGGTAGCAATGTATCTTTTTATTATAAATGTTTTAATTTTCAACCAATTTTCAACCAATGGTTTCAAGTATTATTTTGGACAATCTTTAGAGTCTCCCTTGGTAGCACTGGTCTTCAAAAAAACGTCCAGTATAATGCCAGGAATATCTCCTATAATTCAAATTTGGTGTTATGCCAAAGCCTAGTATAGGATTTCACTGATACTTGATCCTGAATTTCAAATGTAGATCAACATACCCTATTCTTTTCCGACAAATGCCAAACCCTCAGAGCAGCCCCACACAAGTGACTTGTTTGTGACAGCTTTGCTCCTCAGGCTTTCTCAGGTCCCCAGAATATAAGCTCCCTGAGGGCACCCAAGCCTGGAGCATTCACTGGCTTCTCATGCTTGGTAAGCACCTTGCTGGCTCAACAGATAATAAGTGCTAATGCATTTCCTAAATCCTTATATTTACTAAAAAAAAAAGGCAGGGGGAGAAAAATTCTTTTTTTTTACTAATAGTTTATTGTCAAATTAGTTTCCACATAACACTCAGTGCTCATCCCCACAAGTGCCCTCCTCCATGCCCATCCCCCCTCCCCACACATCCATCAGTCCTCAGTTTTTGTCAGCATTCAAGAGTCTCTCATGGTTTGCCAGGGGGAGAAAAATTCTAAGCGGATGTAGAATAAATAAACAAATATTATAGGATGAAAGAACTTGAGTGAAGTTCCCATTTAGGGAAATGTGTGCCTAGCACAGAAACAAGGTATGTAGCTTTTTTTTTTTTAATGTTTATTTTTGAGAGAAAGATAGAGACAGTGTAAGCAGGGGAGGGTCAGAGAGAGAGAGGGAGACACAGAATCTGAAACAGGCTCCAGGCTCTGAGCCATCAGCACAGAGCCCGACACGGGGCTCAAATCCACGGACATGAGATCATGACCGGAGCCGAAGTCAGACACTCAACTGACTGAGGCACCCAGGTGCCCCGGTATGTAGCTGTTTAAAAAGAGAGAGAAGTAGAGGAGTCTGTGGCATGTTTTCTCTTTTCAGAATTCCCCCGAAGCTACGGTGGATCACTTCAGACTTTCTTGAGGGTTTTTCTGTGCACTCTCCAATTACCCTTTGAGTACCATCACTAGAGGATGAATCTGGCACTTCTGCTTTCTGAAATAGCCCTGGTGCCTCATGGAGATGAAATTCTCTGGCTTTCAGTTTCCATTTGGTAATAGCCCCATGCACATCAAATCTGACAAGCCATTTGTTGCATGGCCCTGTGCACAAGAACCGCTGATGAGGGAAACTCCACAGAAGAATTCAGGAGCAAGAGCAGCCTGGCCCCATTGGGAAAGGGCAGGTAAGGAAGCAGGAGCTCTGGATGCTTGCTAAGAAGAATGGAGGATGATGACTAGAGAGAGAGCTATTGCTAACCCACAGGAGCCCTTCTGGCATGCCCTCCCCCATTTTCTGGGGAGGGGGGAATTCCTTTCCTTATGGGTCTGTCAGGTCCTCAACCCTGCTTGTGCAACAAATAGTCTGGGAAGTGACAGGGCAGACCTTTAGCGTCATCAAGAATAACAGGGTACATAGAGAGAAGCAATCGTATCACATAGCAATTGCTCAGGGAGCGAAGAGTCTGAAGTCTTTATTTCTGAATTGAAAAACTTACTTTAAGGTAGAAATATATTCAACATCTTTACCCTAATGAGTCCCCTGTAATATGGGCATAATGGCATTTATGTATGCCATGCTGATGTTATAAAGACTAATTAATGCTTTTAAAGTGTGGACTTCAAATCAAAATGATTTCAGCTTGAACCAAGTGGAAGACTTTTAAAACAACAGGCATGTATATCCATCTACGCTAAACACCAGGAAATTCCCCTTTGCTCTCTGCTAACATTTAAAAACCCTAAACAGTAGAATGTTTTCAACTCTCTAGTTACTGATGAGTATTACGAGCATGCACATAAATACTGTAAGACTTAGTAATTTCTTGCAGAATCTGATTCCTCAGGGAAAAACACTCTTTGGTTATTTTAAGCGGTGAGTTGCATGTTCTCTGAGTGAGTCTACTGTCATAGCAACTGATTTACCACAGACAGCAAGAAAGTGCCTGAAGTCAGAAGTGCTTTTCCTTCTCCTTAGTTAGGGAATCTTTCGGTGACTTTCAGGATTCAGTTTTGTGACCCAGATACCTATCATGGAAAATTTCAGTTAGTGAATGATAATTCAGTGGCGGTTTAAATTTCCGAAGTGCCAGATGTAATGAATCTTCAGATGGTATGGTTTTTCAGGCGCTAAAGGTTGGGAGAGCACACCAACCGAAGACCAGGAAATCATGGCAGATGAATGGGAAAGCCAACTCCGTGAGTCTGTGTAAATGTATCCAGAAAATTCAGGTTAAAAAAAGCCAGATGAGTTAGAAATGTAAGGCTTATCTGGATTACTTTAATTTTAATCACATTATGGTTAATCTGATCCCACATGGAATTATAAACTGAGTTACATATTCCAAAAACGTCAGGGAAACAGCCAACCAGTGGCCTAACAAGGCAGTCACCCACACTTAGAAATGGTCTGAAAGGGAAAACAAAATTAATCCTTTGGGGGGAAATGTTTTAGTGGCTCTTAGTCAATGAATGAGGAAACAATCAGCAAGGGAGTGGGGTTGTTTAACGCCTTTTGTATAAGAACACAGTTAAAGAAGGGTGCCGCTGTGGCTGCTGAATTTTGTTAAGATTACAAAGTGTGTGTATAACTTGGCCATAGGCAAAGCTATGTATTCACCGCATCTAAGTATTAGACTTGAGAAAACACTTAACTTTGACTCTTAATTTAAAACTAGGTGGTGGGGGAGTGTTAGGAGAAAGGAAATACGCATCTGAAATTACATATCTGAAACCCTTGGGGTCCAGAAGTATTTTGTAATTTAGGACTTTTGGCTCTTGGGTGGGTAAAAAGGTAAATCATATCATACATAAAACCCTGAGTGAGGTCTGGTGGCACCCTGTAATAAAGCAAATTAGTATTTCAGCAGAGAAGTGTATGAAAATTCACAGTGATTGTGATCAATGAAGATTAAAAATAGCCTCAAGTCAGTTCAGGGCAGGTTTTGTTGCTAAATGAGTTTATGTCTGGCCGGGCTTTGATATCAAATGAGTTATAAAGAGTCTTTCATTTATCAAACCTCTTTGGACTTCAAACTTGGTGTATAAGGGATTGTTAACCTATTTGCTTTATGCAGTGACGAACATACTTCTCGGTCTCTATGCCGAGTAAAGCTGAAAGTATGCAATGTCCAAAAGGGAAAATAGGTGAATTAAGGACTGGTGGAGCTACAAGTTAGCAAAGGAAAATACTGATATTTGGAACATCTGCCTTCCGGCAGAATAGCCTTTGTTTCTAATAAAAACAGGAAGCTGAGTGGATGGGGGAACTTCTCTGAGCTGTGTGATGGTGAGTTTTGTTAACATTGGCACAAATAAGGGCAGTCAGGGCATACCTTCGCACAGTAGCGGGGTAAGAAAGTGAATAAGGAACAACAGGATGTCTGGCAATGAGAGGTATGACTGTGGGACAGGCACACGGTGGAGAGGCAAAGAGAGGAATTCTGCATCACTTAACAGACGTCCTGAGTTCAAACTTGATGCCATTACTTGCTTAACCTAAGCCTCAGTGTCCCCATCTGTGAGATGGGAACAGTAATGTCATAGGGTTGTTAGGAGTCACCAGTAAAAGAAAACCTGCTTAGCACAGTGCCGGGTGCATGGTTAGCATGTAAAAAATAAAGTAAAGTTAACTGTTTGTTACTAAAGGTAAAGATACAAATATCTCATTCAGGGTGTTTAAAATTAGTGGTGTCACAGGATTCCATATAAATACAGTTTTCTCCTGCAGCATGCCTCTGATGCGGCTACTCTTATGAGGAAAAACACATTTAAGGGCTGTCTCTTGAATGGGAACCTTGCTTCACTGAAACTTTAACATAAGCTACAGGGGGTTTTGTTGTTAAAGTAACTGGACTTCCCTACTCTGATCCACTGCCCTGAACTTTCTACTTTCTTTTGTGTGATGGGAGTTTTAAATCAACCAGTGTATTAGGCCCAGGATTCTGTTACAACTGAGTCCAGAAAACTATTTATTTTTCTTCTATAGTTTTCTGAATTAATCTTATTTCTTTGTTGTCGTATCTCATAACTCAAACTCTCTATGTATTGAATTTTGGGCTTTCTCTTTCCCCTTCACTATAAAGCTGTGTATCTGAAGGATCGCCAGCCCTCTCATCTTTTTTCCCCTTAATTTTCACTGCAAAATAAATTCACACACTTCGTTACATGTACGAGTCTGTGTGTGTGTGTGTGTGTGTGAGTGAGTGTGAAGTAAACAACTAAAAAGGGAAAATCTGTTGTGAACTTTCATAATTTTATCATCGCCATCCTACTTTCCAGAGATAATTGATGTTAACCATTAGGACTGTGTTCTTCCAAATAACTTGCTGTGTATATACAAGCATTCAATATCCTACATGCTAGGGAGGAACTTGCTGTTGATTTAGCAAAAATATCATTCTATACATTCTGTTCTGCAGCTTGTGTTTTTCCCTGTTTAGCAAGGGGCACGTTCTTCCATTGTTATTGTTCCCTTATTTGTAACAAGTTGTATTCTTTTAAATATAATTGTGTATAATTATTAACATATTCCTTCACTCACTGAAGTAGCAGTTACTGGTCATCAAAATGAGGAAAATAGGTGCTGCCTGCTTGGTATGAGAAATGTAAGGTATAAGAGACACAGTTTTTGTCCTCTGGATGTTCATAATCTGGAAGGAGAAAGAAACCAGGACACATGTAACTACATATTAGGTAGTACAGAATATGTAAACTTATATTTTGGTAAAGAAATTTGAAGAAAGTAAATTGATTTTCAGAAGGGCTGGTTAGGAAAAGTTTTTAGGAGATTTTGGATTTAAATTACATCTGAAAAGATTGTTTGGATGTCAACTGATGTAGAAGAGGCAGAAAAAAACACCTTTCACCAAATCTCTGAGAGAAGAAATACAGGACATATTTAAAAGAGGGCCATAATCCAGATGCATGGATTGTGAAACACTTCTTGATTTCAGAGATATAAGAAGTGGGGATAAATGTATAAATTAAATCAAGATAATATAGTATTTGGTCAATTTGACTGGAATGGCAGGTTTCCAGAAAGTACAACTGATAGAGAAATCTGGAAAAATAAGTAAAAGCCAGATCAGGGGAGTCTTGAATGCCAGGGGAAATCTGAAATTTGCTTATTTTGATTCTTGTATTAAATTTGCTTCCAGATGCTTCTTTTCTTCTTATCACAAGCTATTAGAATTTAGGAAGATACCAGATGCACTAGTCCTGAAATATAAAAGTCTATATTCTGGAATACTTCTTCAAACGATGTCTTTAAAGCGGTCGGCCCATGTTGGCAGGCCCTCCCGTTATAGACCGTTTCTTTTTTCCATTAAGAGGTAAACCTTTTATATTCATTTACTATGTGCTAGGTACCAAGATGTCAGTAATGAACAAGACAATTTCAGCCTCACGTACTCAAGGCCTGGTTCATGAATTTCTAGTGCCATTTGCCCATTCCCCAGACATCCATGTCAAATTTGACTGGCCTACCAATCATTCAAATACCCACTGCCTCTCATGCCTTGGCCTTGTTTCTGGTTTGTAGCTATGCTGAACTCTGACTTCTTGAAATCCCCACACCCTTTCTTAACACCTAGGTGACTTTTTTTTCTCACTGGGCTTTTTTTTATTCTAAGCAGAACTACTTACAAATGAGCTTTTATTTTTTATGGCATCTCCACAATTATTTTACTAAAGGAAAAGATATTGGATTGTGGATTCCCTTGATGTCAACCAAGACAATTTAAAATGAAGATGATGACTGAGCACAGATGGGATTAGAAACGTGTCAAATATCCCCTATAGAAAATGTTTATATATAACAAACGCAAATGGAGAAAACTTCTATTTGGGTCTTAGAATTAGGCATGAAGCTCAGTTTAGGAATTTTCATTTTCTTGGAGAATTGACCCGTTTACTGTGATGATATAAACCTCTTTATCCCTGATAATATTCCTTCTTCTGGAATCTACTTGTCTGATGTTAATACAGTTGTTCTAGTAGCTTCCAAGATGATCCCCAATGATCCCCAAGCCCTGGTATACACACCCTTGTGTAGTCCTCTCTCACATTGTACCAAAATTGGTCTGTGTGACTAATAAAATGTGGTAAAAGCAAACTTATTTCCCTTCTGAGATTAGGTTATAAATGACTGTGACTTCTGTCATAGGCCCTCTTTATTACTCTCTCTCTCAGAATACTCCTCTAGGGGAAGTCACGTCATGAACAGCCCTATGGAGAATCCGAGCAGCAAGGCCAACCACCAGGTAAGTGGGCTTGGATCAGATCCTTCAGACCCAGCCAAGCCTGACACCTCGACTGGGATAGACCCTGAACAAGAACACCCAGCTAAGCCACTCCAGATTCCCGATACACAGACACTATGAGATAATAAATGTTTGTTGTTTGAGATGGCTACATCCGGGGTAACTTGTTACACAGCAATGGATAACTTATACACTTAGCTTTCTTTTGGTTTGTATTTTCACGATATTTTTAAGGGACCCAAGACCACCCCGTTTGATGATTGGCCACAAGGACTCACAAGACTCAAGAGAAGGTTATATTCAGAGCCAAAGTTTGGGCAGAGCCCAGACATGTTAAGCACTGGGTCCAGAGCCTTTCATCAGAGGTCACACATGATCTGCTTTCTCTCCAGCAGGAACTGATAAGAACATGTATGGAGTGTGTCTGTCCAGGGAATCCTGCTGGAGGCTTAGGGTCTAAGGTTTTTGTGATGTGCTGGTCACATAAGCAGATCTTGCTATACAATCAGCCATGCTGAAATTCAGGGCCTCAATGATGAAACTAAGTACACACCATTAATTTTAACATTCATGCCAAACAACTGGTGTCAAGCTAGTATAGCACAGCCCACTGCTCCAGAGGCACACAAACAAAATCATCACCTGACTTCTAAGGGCTATACTCTCAGTGGTTGCCCAAGGGTCATTCATGGTTCCAGATTCTCTTGGAGATATGCAACGAATAAGTAACCAGATCTAGTCTGTTAACTCTTTCCTCACTAAAACTGCCAGATACATAGATGAATAAGCCTTCAGAAAATTCCAGCCCCTAGGCTTCAAATCTTCCAGGTTAGGCCTTGAGAATTGTGAAGCAGAAACAAGCATTCCCCACTGTGCTCTGTGAGAATTTCTGATTCACAAAAACCATAAGAAATGATAATGATAATTTGATTATATTAATAATAATAATAATAATTGATTGTTGTTTGAAGCCCCCAAGGTTTGGAGGTAGTGGGTTATACAGCAATCAGTAAATGTACAGGGTAATATTTTCTGGTCTCTTTATAAATCTTGCAAATTTTTACTGGATGCCTGATGTGAATTTTATGTTTTGGGGCACTGGATTTTGTTGTATTTCATTAAATAGTGTTAGATTGAATTCACTGTGAGCTAAGTTACTATAAGTTGGTAGAATCCTTTTGAATTTGCTTTTAAAAGTCCAGAGCAGCCCTTATCTTAGGGCTAATTTATTTATACTACTAAACTGGTAATTTTCTCAACACTATTTCAGAGATCGGTAAACCCTTTAGGTAAGGTTCCATATGGTAATATTTTAGGGTATATAGGCCATACATAATCTCCGTTGCATATTTTTCTTTGAGTGTGTTTTTACAATCTTTTAAATACAGTAAAATAATTCTTGGTTTGCAAGCTTTCAAAGACAATCTGTGTGCCAGATTTGGCCTGTGGGCTGTGTAGTTTGCCAACCCCTGCCCTATCTAATGCCCTTTGCATTCTACTCTGGCTGAAAGGAACATGAATTATTCCCAGCCCTGTATGAGTTCCAAAAACTTTTCTGCCTGTTCATTCTCATGGTGCTTTCCTCAGCCCTGGCACCATGGCCTTTCTGACCTCTGATCTTGTTCCCACTTGGTGGGGCTGCAGGCTCTATGTGGGTTCCCTCTTCCTTGGGTGTAGCCTAGGCGTCTGGAAAGAAGCTGGCTCAACCACAGGAGGTGCCCCCTTTATCCCCCTCCTCTCAGATGACAATCTGTGCTTATTTTTCAATTTTTTGAGAACCATTGTTTCCTAAGTTTTCCTTTCTAGTTGATTCTGGTAGGAGGTTAAATTCAGCCCCTGTTACTTCATCTTGGGAGGAATCTTTATTCATTCTTGAATTCAATTAGTATCAGTACTTGTGTTTTTATTTGGGTACCTGTACCTACTCCTATGTGTTTGTATACTTACTCCTACTACTCCTTTCTACCTATATTGAGCATAAACTTCTAACCATTTAGTTCTGTTTAATGTCTTACTTGTTAAATATGGAACTGTATCCACACACATGCAGATCATCATCAATGCCATCAAGAGAAGCTATATGTCAGTGACCCCAGTCTTAAAAGGATTTCTCACTGGGACAAATCTTAAATGATCTAGTTCATCTGAGTTCAACTCTAGACCTTTATGGAACTTCCCTCTTCAACCTCCTTTGTACTAAACATGTACTTCTGAAGGACACATTCCACTTTTTAAAACAGCCTATTGCATTGTTGGACAGCAAACAGTTGTCAGACAATGTATGTTATAATGAGCTAAAATGTAATTCTTTATAACATGGACTTTTTCGGTTTTTTATTGAACTTGTGTTTAACCTTTTCTTACCAAATCCTTTTAGGCTTCATTGTGATTCTTTATCCAGTCTACAGGTCTGTATTGTGCTAGGCTCTCTGCTGAGCTTGGGCTTGCAGGGGTGAGAAAAGGAAGGTGACATCCCAGCCTCATGCATCTTTCAGTGTGATGGGGTAAGAGGGAGCGTAATCAAACAACTGTATAAACAGAAGCGTGATTACAGTGTGCTGTGTCCAGTGAAGAAGCGTGGTGCAATATACTATACAGATGAGCATTGACCTGACCAGGGAAGTTAGGGGAGGCCGTCTTGAGGAGGTATGAGCTGAGATCCAAAAGCAATGTAGGAGATAATCTGACAAAAGGGGTGAAAGCTTCCAGAAAGAGGGGACAGCCTTGTGAAAGGTAATGGAGCACAAAAGAGCAGTTGGTGTTACATCTAACTGTAGGAATTTCAGATGACCCTCTTAAATGCTCTACTCACTCAGTGAATACCCTCAGTGGTAGACATATCACTACGTTACCAAAAACACATTTCTGATATTTTGGGCGTACTTGTTGGGAGGTAGACTTTATTTCACCATAAAGGTACTCTGCATTGCCCTTTGGAGAATAACTGCCCCACCTTAGGTTTTGTGAAGCTTGAAGCTAACGCATTCAGGGGCCCCTCTTTAAGACAAAAAATATAAATGTTGGATACAAAGTTAAGTACAGGGCTTGGAAGAGGCTCCTCCAATTGAGAAGCCCTGACATTGACGCCTCATTAATTTCAGGGTAAATAAATCTACCTCCTGCCTTGAGGTATTCAAAGGATGCATAAACACTAATTGATAATGTTACCAAGGAAGTTCAGATGTGTTGAAATCTGGACTTGATATACCTCTAAGAGTCTCTCAAATGCAAAGATTTTCCATTTACTTAAGTTCCAGGACTGAAGAGGTCAAAGTTTGACTTTTTGTAATCTTCAACCCCTAGCTGTTTATAGATTGAATTGTCTGATAACCAGAACAATGGTGCCACGTTTGGACTGAGTGGCTGGGTGTGGGTGTGGGTGTGGGTATGTTTCTCTTAAGTTCCGAGTTAAATGAATCCAGAAGTTAAATGTCTAACCCTGGCCAGTTGTTTTGTTCTAGCACCCAAATCTCAAGCCATAGAATCTAAACTAAAAAGGTTCCTGAACATTATAATGCCTGGGTTTGATCCCCATACTAACCAGTGTGTATGTGGTGAACATGTCAGGAGTGGCTCAGAGATAGCACCTCCAGACTCCACCCCAACTAGTCACCTCATACCCAGTTCTGCCAGGCAGAGGATGACTGAGGAGAGGAGATGGATGATTTAATGCATGGCCATCTCTGCGGCATACATTGTCTGCATACATTGTATCAGAAGGGAAGGAGAGCACATTACAAACAAAGACTTATCACTAACCCCCTGGAAGGAACAAAAGAAAAACAGAACCCTCAAAATCAATTATGCTCTGAATCATTATTATAAAATAGGAATAACACTAACAAGAACAAAATAATAACAGCAGCGCAGTGAGCACTGGTGCATTCCCAGGCTAGTTGTCTGGGCAGATCATAAAGCTCTTAGCAAACTTTAATTAGAGCTCAGAGGTAGGTGGGTTACGTGTCTAAAGTTCCTGCCATTCTGGTCACCAGAGAAGTAAACTCAGGGGAGGTTACATGGTCGATTTATGGACACCTGGTCATGCTCATCTGAGAGTGCTTTTCTAGTCTGTCAGGTTTTCTGGAATCTGACTTGTTAGCAGCTCTGCCAGGCCCTGCTCCCTGGCTTGAAGGTGCTCTGGTTCAGAGCTAATGTGTTAATAATGTCAGCTCATTGCCCCAGGGCTCAACTGCACCGAGTCTGGACGTGTCTGCTTTTTTTGGAGTGAGTCTACAAGGGACACCTCTGAAACCAGGGATAACAGTCCTGGAGCCAGGTAGGCTCTGGCTAGCTAGCACCTGTCAGCTACCACATGCAAACAAGGACAGTGCTTTTCGACAGAGGATAATGGACTGCAAATGGCTCCAAGCTGATTTATGTTTTTTCTACCTTAATATCTAGAAATGGTTTTAAAACACATTTTTGCTATTTACGTATTCTTAGGAACTGCCACCACTGCTAAGAAGATAGGAATACTTTAGGGCTAGTAAGGGAAAAGAAAATAAAAGTCTCCTTGAAGATCTGTGAAGGCGGAATTTCCCTGTCCGGCATGTCTCCCAACCCACTCAGACCTGTGGAGGGTCTTCGTGCCCCCTGAGGACAGCAGACTTCTGCCTCAGGTAGCAGCTCTGGAATCAAGGATGGGCGGATGGGTTTGCTCACCCTAAATTTGGTCTTGACTGATCAGTAATTTCCCAAATACCCACAGTCCTTTAATTTTATACATCCACACATACACAAATCTGCCTCAAATCTATGTGAATTCTTTGGTACTAACAATAAGAAGGGACAATGTTGTTTTTTACTTATTAGGCAAAGAGTGAGTGGCTTTTTTTTTTTTTTTAATGTTTGTTTATTTTTGAAAGAGAGATGGGCATAAGTGGGGTTGGGGCAGAGAGATGGAGACACAGAATCCAAAGCAGGCTCCGGGCTCTAAGCTGTCAGCACAGAGCCCGATGTGGGGCTCAAACCCATGAACTTCAAGACGATGACCTGAGCCGACGTCGGCTGCTCAATGTAGTGAGCCACCCAGGTGCTCCAGCCTTTTGTTTCTCCTAAAACAACACTTTTCGAACTCCAGTGGCCTTCATCGGGTCTGGAACTCTGGGGTTTGGAGAAGCAGCTCCTTTCCACTCAGACTTCATGTGTATAGTTTCAAAAACTATGATTCTTTTCCTTCTCATTCTCCATTTCCTGGTCTCATCTGTCCTCATTTCTTACTTCCCTTTTTTCCTTTTGAGTTTTATCTTTCTCTGGGCCTTTTTTCTTTCTTTCATTCTTTCCTAAATTGTTGACATTAGAACTTCATATACACATTCATCTTTCATGGTGGTTTTTGTCTGAGGATACCCTAACAATTTACCTTTATACTTTTTAAAAAGATGTCTTGTGTGTAAAAATTCCCATTTCTGGGGGCGCTTGGGTGGCTCAGTCAGTTAAGCATCCGACTCTTGATCTCGGCTCAGGTCACGATCTCAGGATTCATGAGATCAAGCTCGAGTTGGGGTCTGCACTGACAGCACAGAGCCTGCTTGGGACCTCTCTTTCTCTCTGCCTCTCCCCCATGCTTCTCTCTCTCTCAAAATAAATAAACTGAAAAATTTCCCAGTTCTGGCTTTTTTTTTTTTTTTGTCTAATACATTTATTATAGAAATGACTCCTGGTGCTGTTAGATTTTAGCTGATAACTCATAATTTATCTCCTGCAGGTGAAACATTTTTCCCCCTCAAATGTTTAATTATTCCTGCATACATGGAAGCTCATTCCTCTTTCTTCTTGCAGTGTCCAGTCATCTTTTCCTTTCTAATCCATGAGTGGACACTACACTACTTGGAAAACCAATATTATTCATAATTTACCAACAGCTTAAATAAAAGAGTTGTCCTGCAACACGTGCTTGACAAGGGGAGCCTTTGGGGTAGTTTTCAATGTTCTCTACTCCAGGTACGGGCCCGGGTCACTACACCAAAGGGGCAGAGGCTGCCTGGTCAGTGCCTCAGGTTGCTAGGGCTGATGTACGAAGTACCACTGACTGGGTGGCTTAAACCAAAGAAATTTATTTTCTAACAATTCTGGGGGCTAGAAGTCCCAGATCAAGTTGTCACCAGCGTTGGCTTCTTTTGCGGCCTCTTTCCTTAGCTTATAGATAGTGCTCCTCTCCCTATATCTTCACATCATCTCCTCCATGGGCCTCTCTGTCCAGTCCACATTTTATAAAGATGCCAATCATTGCATTAGGTCTATTCTAATAACTCTTTTTTTTTTTTTAAGTTTATTTATTTGACAGAGAGAGCAGGGGAGGGGCAGAGAGAGAAAGAGAAGCCCAAGCAGGCTCTGTGCTTGCTGTCAGTACAGAGCCCTATGCGGGGCTCAAACACACGAACTGTGAGATCATGACCTGGGCTGAGATCAAGAGCCAGGTGCTTAACTCACTGAGCCACCCAGGCGCCCCTCTAATAATTTTTTTAATTTAAAAGGCCCTTTCTCCAAATATAGTCAAATTCTGAAGTACTGGACTTCTGGATTTCAATATATAAATTTGAGGGCAGGGATATAATTCAGCCCGCATAGAATCAGTAATCAGTATGCCAGTATATTATCAACCTGTCACCAAATGCCAGATTTCCAGCAACACTGAACTACAAAACATAGCCCCGGATTAAGTCCTAAAAGTCAAAGTGCGTCCAAAGTTGGCTTACAGAGCCCCAGTAGGGCCAGATGTTGCAGGCCCCTCTCTCACTCTACAGACTCTTCGTAACAAGTGTAAACAAGCTGCTTATCTGATCCCCCAAACCCCAGCACGCCAGTGTGCAGAGTAACCGCCAGGCAGAGAAAAGCTGGGCCGGGAGGGGCAGGTGTGCCAACCGCAGCAGGAAGTGGCTCCCGCGCTGAGGGGGTGACAGCGGCACCTAACAAGGGCAAACCCCTAATGTCAGCTGCCGCAGGGTATGTCAAGAGCAGAAAGAAACCGCACTTCTGTCAGGAGTAGGTAATGTTACTTTCAGAGAGCTACAGTAGAAGCCTGTACAAAGTTTCCCATTAAATATGTAAAAGTTGGGCATCTGAAGGAGGCAAACGTCAGTAGTGAGAATAATTCACCTCTGCAAAATTAAAATTTCCCACTTCTACTGGATAAACGCTTTTTTCTATAGATGGCAGACAAGGTCCTGCTTGGTATTCATGAAGATTTTGCTATAATTCTCGACAGGAGTATGCGAGAGAGAAAAAAAAAAAAAAGCTCAGGGGCTTTTGTGTCCCAATGGTCCTCGGGTGGAGACCTGACCTCCCGTTGAGGCTTAACAGTCCCTGAGATTCACCAACAAGTTTCAAAGATGTTCATCAGACAACTTTAATTTAAGCCACCCCCCTGAAGTGTACAGTGGATTAATATTTTAATAACTTCTCTGATGCTTTCATGAATAGTGCAATTACATGGCAATGGATTTTGTGTGTACACGTCTTAGACGTAGCACTACATTTAGTGGAAACATTAAAACCGTACTACAACTTCTATAACCTTGTTTTGGCATTTTTTCATGCTTTAGTTTACCAGGAACCTCAAAAGTGGGAGCCACTTGGCACTTGTGACATCTGGAAGGCCCTGTGCCAGGATATGCACTGTGCTCATCCTTGCCCCTCTCGGAATCATCTCCTCCAGTTCGCACCTCGTGTCTCTGGCCACATTCTGCCTCCTGTCATAGTTATTGATGAAGCTATTTCATCTGTCTTACAGGATTGTGAGTTAAATTCCCAGCAGCTATCCCTCCCACAGTAAATGTACCTAGTCTTTGTTTCCTCTCTTTTTTTAAATTTGATTTTTATTTATTTATTTTTGAGGGAGAGATGGAGAGAGAATCCCAAGCAGGCTCTGCACACTGTTAGTGCAGAGCCTAATACGGAGCTTGAACTCGCAAATGGTGAGATCATGACCTGAGCCAAAATCAGGAGCTGGATGCTTAACCAACTGAGCCATCCAGGGGCCCCTAGTCTTTGTTTTCTACTTGTTGAGTCATTTGAGTCCTCTATAGTGTTTGTTGCACACACCTTCCAAGGTAACCCTCAGAACTCTTATGTTCAAAGGAAGATCACCCAGAATGCTTTGCTGGAGAGCTTAAACACCTCACTGCAGTGGTGAACACCTGCTCCTGGGGCTGGGGGGTGACAGCGAGGGGGAGTGCCTGACTCTTAGTGTTTGCTGGCTCTAGACCTCCCTGAATGTGGAGTGGGAGATGCACACAACACACAACTGGATCTTGCTGGTCAGTCAGACCTCAGAAGATTCCAATGTAAGTCGGCTCACAGCTCAGAGTTAGTGAGACACACTATTCTGAAAGAATGGAGAAGCCCACAGACTGCCTTCTCCACCTGCATGAGGTGAGCCTATTCACAAGACCGTCTCACTTTCCAGGTTTGACTCCTCTCAGCCGTCCCCAACTAATTGCACAAGATCTTGACAAATCCTGAAATAGCTTTGAAGTCATGGGCAGTGAGTCATAAAATGGATCTACTCTGAGGTTTTCAGGGTCACTAATATGAAGCCAGCTCAAAATTCTCAGAATTAGTAATCTGTATGCACAGGCTGACTTTGGGGTCATAGTCATTAACCCTCCAAAATAGTTTTTGCAAGCATTTGCTCAATTCCCTACCCCTTTGCACACACATACTTTTTAGATATGTGCTAATGTGTCTGTGACTTGGCAGTTTTCATCAGTGAGAGGCAGTGTCCCCCTATTCTACCTCCTTTCCCCCACTTCCATAAACCAGAGGGAATTGATTTTGAACTTCTTTAATCAGGAATTTTGGTCTACTCTTCTATCTCCCAGTAAGATGTTCTGTTCTCCATAGACAGTCAAAAATAGTTAACTCTCATTTTATGCGGTGTATGAGAAATACACTTTTTCCTACTACAAGTGCTCATAAACGTTCATTAATTCTTGCACAAATGAGATCATTTCTCATATGGAGGAAACGCTTTGTTTTGAGAAGAGCTAGTTTCCCTGCTTAGACAACAAATGTTGGAGGAAGGAGGTGTCTGGCCTCGCTCTACCCCTTCTTTGTTATAATCACAGCACGTAGCTGTTCATTTCCCACAACCAAACTCTTCCCTAAATTGCGACAATCTCAGAAGCCTTAGCCAGTTATGACCCAGATCTTGTGCTTAGCTACGCTGGTTTCTGGGACTTCAAGCGTGAGAAAGAATGGAGTCTTAAAAACAAAATAAACGCACTGATGACGATAGAGAAAAGGACCGACAATAACAACTACAAGTGAGGATGTAGAGACATTGGGCACCTCATGAGTTGTAGATGAGAATGTGCAGTTGTACAGACCCTTTGGAAAATAGTTTGGGAGTTTCTAAAACGTTAAACATAAACTTGTCATATGACCTAGCAATCCTGCTCGTAGGTATCTACCCAAGACCAACGAGAAGGTGTGTCCATACGAAGTACGTATGAGAACGTTCACAGCAGGTTTATTCATAACATTCCCAAACTGGAAAAAAATCCAAATGCCTAGCAACCCGTGACAGTAGGCACAAACTGTGGTATGCCCATACAGTGAAATACTCTGCAGAATAAAAAGTCAAGGTGAACTGGCACATGCTACAGTGTTGAAGAGCCCTGATTATGTAATGCTAAGTGAACGAAGCCAGACACCACAAACTATATGTTGTGCGATTCCATTTATGTGAAATTTATGGGAAAGGCCAATCTGTGAGAGGCAGAAAGCACAGCAGTGGTTGTTTGGGGGCAGGGGATAGAAACAGGGATTGACTACAAATGAACACAAATGTTCTTTATAGAGTGAAAGAAAGTTTGCCTATTTGTGCAACTGTAAATTTACTAAAAATCATTACATTGTATGCTTTAAAATGGGCAAATATTTAAAAACAATTTAATGTTTTTTATTTATTTTTGAGAGACAGAGAGAGACAGAGGACAAGTGGGGAAGGGGTAGAGAGGGGCAGGGGGGAGACACAGAATCTGAAACAGGCTCCAGGCTCCTAGATGTCAGCACAGAACCCAATGCAGTGCTCGAATCCACAAACTATGAGATTATGACCTGAGCCGAAGCTGGACACTTAACTGACTGAGCCACCCAGGTGTCCCTAAAATGGGCAAATTTTATGGCAACACAACAAACACAACAAATAAAGGTTGTTGCTAATTCTTGTAGCTTTTGGTTTTTTCCTCTCTGATTACAAATCCCAGCACAGCTACGTGTTCCCCAGTCACATCTTTTCTTTTTATTAGCGGATGAGGAGAGTGGATAAACATGTTGTGAAGGAGGCAGGGGCTAGCTCAGGACTGGCAAGTCCACAGATGGAGTGACAGGATTTTCTTCACCAGCAGGCATGCTATTTACATTGTCTGCAGGGAAGGACATAGCTTATGCATTGAGTTACCCTCTCGCCTTTCATATAGTTGGCCCTGGGAGGAAATGGTTGTTTCCGTGTAGGAGTGTGTGCCTCTGTGGTCATCTGCATGTGAGGGGAGTCATATTGGATGTAGAGTTTTGTACTATCTTAATCCCAGGAGACAAAGACACTCCTTGTTAACCTGAAGCTAGTCTTAAAGAATGAGATCATTTCTCTGACCACTAATCTCTGTCTTATCAAATGTCCTCTCTCCAGGCCATAACAGAGTAGGAATCCCATAGGGAATCTTCTGGTTTTAACTTGAGCTTTTGATGTTGGCCTTTGAAGAAATGTCCTGGAGCATTCTCCAGGAAAGCCAAATATAAGGTGGCCAATCCCATAAGGGGACCAGCCAGGTGATGGGAGAGCAGGAGTCTGTGATATCGTTCCAGCCCCCCGGGGGAGAAAATAAACTATTTTTTGCCTCTCAAAGTGGCAAACTAGAAAATGAGAAAGTACACACTGTTCTAATTTGGAGTATAGAAAATAACGAGCCTGAGAGTATAGCCTGGGTGGCTTAAATTGCTGCAAGCAATACTTCTAAGGAATGTTTCGCCCTGGTGGTCTAGTTCCTTTGCCCCTGTGGCCTGTGGCCTCAGCTACCTTTTCATTTTCATGTCCTTTGATTCTTTTGTGTGTACCTGATTTCTTAAAGGTGTATTTGCCCTTAAAGAAAATAAACTTTTTGTACTATAAGAACACTTAACATGAGATCCACCCTCTGGTAAATTTTTAAGTTTATAATTCAGGATTTGTTAACTACAGGCATGTTACTGTACAGCAGATCTCTAAAATTCTTTCATCTTACATAACCGAAACTTTATATCCCCTGAACAGCAATGACCTCCCTTCCCCCAGACCTGGGAAACCACCATTCTACTCTCTGTTTCTACAAATGTGACTATTTTCAACACCTCATATAAGTAGAATCATGCAGTATCTGTCTATCTGTGTCTGGCTTATTTCACTTTGCATCATGTCCTCCAAGTTTATCCATATTGTCACATGTAGCAGAATTTCCTTGTTTTTAAAGACTGAACAATAATCCATTATACGTATATGCTATTTTTTCTTCATTCATGTGTCATGGATATTTAGGTTGTTTCCGTATCTTCGGTTGTTGTGAATAATGTTGCAATGAACATGGGAGGGCAGATATCTCTTTCTGATTCTGGTTTCAATCATTGTGGGAAAATACCCAGCAGTGGGATTGCTGGATCATATGGTAATTCTAGTATTTTTTTTGAGGAACCTCCAGACTGTTTTCCATAGCGGCTGCATCATTTTGCATTTCCACCAACAGTACACAAGGGTTCTCTTTTCTCCACATCCTCGCCAACGGTTATTATCTTTTGTTTTCTTGATACTAGCCATCCTAACAGGTGTGAGGTGATGTCTCAGTGTGGTTTTAATTTGCATTTCCCTGATGACTTGTATTTGCCTTTCTATTACTAGTGCCTGGCAATGCCTAGAACACAACAGATGTACAATAAATAGTTGTCGAATCAGTGAATTAAGTTGTAAGTAACCCCTTCTTCAGCACACGCACAAATTAAGATTCAGTGTGAACTATGGAGGTGGAAGGGGGAGGGTAATATCTATGACACAAAAGTCAAAGGTCTCCAGGCTGGTGTGTTTCCCTCTGGTTTCATATTTGAAGGCTGCCAAAAATGGTTGGGACCTCGGGACTTAGAGAAGTTCACCACAAAGGGAAAAAAAATTAGTGTTTTGAGAAGAAGCTAAATTAAGGCATTTTGCACAATCTCTCAAAAATCACTATCTTAAATATTTGCATTTTCCGAATGTTTGTGCTCTGGAGCAAAGCCCAGGAATTCCCCCCCCCCCCCACAACTTCTCCCATCCTTCAAGGCTCAAGCATCTACCTCCACAGCTGCTTTTCCCGAATCTCTCACTCACTGTAGCATAAGTTCTTTTCAACACATATTTGTGTTCCCTCCTTCCTTTGGATCCTCATAGCTCTCGGTACTCTCCTTGCCACTCACCCTCCTGTACCTTCGTCTCCTGTGACAGCTCTCTGCCCTTGCCTAATCCTGCCTCCTTCATGGCAGGGTCTGAGCCAGCAGCATCTTTGTGTCCCATACAGAAACTGACACTTAGGTATGCAACATCTGTTTAATCGGACTGATTACTGAAATCATTTAATTAGAATCAGATTCCTTTTTTAGGCAGGGAAGTCAACTAATGAAATGGCTATAGACTCCATGTACTATTTAAAAATAGATCCATTTCTAAAAACTGCTATTGATGCATAGGTGTAGTGATTCAATTTTAAAACAGAAAAGCAATCTTCCCCCCAATCCTTTACCAATTTGAAGGGTATGGAAGGAATATTTTCAGAAGGAATATTATCAAAACAATGCCTAATTTCAGGAATTAAAGCAGGCAGGCTGAGCTAGGGTGAAGTTCCATCTCTTTGTTAGAATGTTACTATAAAAATATGTTGTCAATATTTCACACTAGTGAATGGTATTTATGAAATGTTTTGCCCTGTATGGATATACCCCTAACTAGTATTTTATATGAACAAGGCAAGCTTAAAAAAAATCAATCTGGACTTTTGTTAGTTTCATAGTGTCTGTAAATAGTTTCAGTGTAATGCTTTCTTAGTTTTTCCCCAAACTACTATCAACGTGAACATTTCTGAAAGATCATGGTTTTCCTTCTGTCTCTACATGGCACAACAGAGGCAGTCACAACAACTGGGTGATAGTTGTGTGAGCTGGATCCTAATCTTGACTTTCACAGCAAGCAAATGGGTAATCTGGAACAGTCACTTGAAATCTCAACCTCCTATCTGGAATCTGAATTATAAGGGAAGTGGACATGATTTGTCTTTAGCAACTTGTAGGATTTCCTGTTCCCTCCTCACTTGGAAGGCCCACAGCTGGTTCACTTCTGGTTCTCTCTGGTTCACTTCTTTTTTCCCTTCCATGCAGCTGTACCCACCCACTTTCCAAAGAAGCAGGATCGAGTGTCTGGAGGCTGAGTGATGACCAGCTTGGGTAGGAAGGCTATGATACGGTGCTTGGGGTGGGCATGCAGGGAGGGGCGGGGAGGTGAGGAGTCGTGGGCCCAGGAAGGAAAAGTCACAGTGAGTATGGATCCTGCGTGCTCAGCATCTTGGGGCAGAGGGAAAGAGAAGACAAGGGGGTGAGGACGGAGAGAACCAGCTGCGCTGGGAGAGCTGTGCTCAAGTTGGCTGGGCTCTAAGTCTTAGGGTTGTCACTAGGAGGCTTAGGTCCTTAGATAATACGCCCTCCCTCTCCAAATTCATACACTCTAGGATAGACTTCTAACAACTTCATTCAGGGCCCATTCTAGTTTAAAACCTCCTTTATATTACAGGATAAGTAAATATCAAGCAATGATTAAATCTTTTGGGGCAAAAGGGCATGACAACACTGTAAGTCTAAAGTGCCAACAGGTCCCCTCTCTACTGTTTGCTCGCCAGAGAAAGGTTTCTCTTTCCCAGTTGGAGCTCATGTAAGCCCACCTCCGCTCCACTGGGTTCTGCCACAGAGGGTTCACCTCCTCTCCTGGGCTGCACACTTCCCAGTGTCTTCAGTCTTCAGGATTGTGTCCTGACTCCCTGTTCCAAGGCTGGACGTCAGGAATGCAGGGCTGGATGCTTTCATGCCTCTCTTTCAGTCCAGCTGCAACATTCTTGTCAGTTGGAGGAGGGCAGAGTTACAAGGAAGACACAGATAGGAGACATGGCTTACGCTACTTTCTGATTCTGCTCAGGATGGGCTGGGCCTCTCTTCCACTTTTTAACAGACTAAACTAAGAAGCCAACAAAGAAGCAGTGCAGGTGGTGTTTGGCAACATGGACTATGTCACGTACGACAAGGGAACACTGTGCTGCTCTTTTCTTAAAACTCATCTGCTTGGCTAATAGCTGTGCAATCTTGACCTGTATGTACATCATGCCTGCTGTCTTTCCTCATATTTATTTGTAAACCTTCCTGACAAGACAGGTATGCTGGTATTTCCTGAAGCATTCTTTACCCATCTCCACAATTAGGCTTTTTTTTCAAGAAAAAAATTCTTTAAATTAGATACCCAACATCTCAGATGACTACTCCAAGAAATCTTACTACTTTGCCTTCTCTACCAATTCAGATCCTAGTCCTGCTTCTACAGGATATTGTTTTATTTAGAGTTAAAGTGTTATTGGTAATGTTAACCCCTTACATCACTTTATCCTCATTTTGAAAAAGCCCATAGCAAAGTTTCCATTATGGGAAGCTTTTTATTTCTTTTTAACTAGTACATATTTATGGATGATAATGTGATTCGTAAAACAATCGCATTGCTTTTTCACCTTAGCACAGATCAACTATAGTAATTGTGTAAAACCCTACAGCATGTCTTCTTGGACCAAAATTCAGATTGGTTTCATCACTGTGTGTGTGTGTGTGTGTGTGTGTGTGTGTGTACGCCCACACGCGTGCGTGCATGTGTCCTGGAAGGAAATAACTCAAGGTTTCAAAGTTTTAACTGAACAGGTTAATTTATGAGTGTTCATAATGTCCCTTTTTGCATGTCCATATTTTCTAATTTGCATGTGTGTTGAGTAACATTGCTTTTATACCAAGAGGAAATTAACAAAAGAACTTAAATAATACAGTAAAGCATGGAAGGAAATATGTGAATATTCTGTCTTAATGAATTCCCCCACTAATGGATACTTAGATGTTTTAACTCATCTATTTTTGTTGGCCATTTAGATCATTCTGTGTTGTTGAACAATTCTTTCACCCCAACTTTTAGTATTGTAAGAAACAAAGAACATAAGTAATTTGCTAAAAAAAAAAAAAAGTAGTAACTAAGGGGCACCTGGGTGGCTCAGTTGGTTAAGTGTCTGACTCTTGATTTTAGCTCAACTCATGATCTCATGATCATGATTTCATGAGATCGAGTCCTGTGCCAGGCTCTGTGCTGACAGAATGATGCCTGCTTGGGATTCTCTCTCTCTCCCTCTTTCTATGCCCCTCCCCTGCTCATGCTCTCTCTCAAAATAAGTATACATTAAAAAATGGAACCAATTACAACAATCAGACAAAAACACTTATGATGGACAGTGAGCTACACAGTCAGCTCATGGTATGTATATTCCAAAATCACCAATGCTAAAAGAAGCAGTCATTGTGGTTATTCATTGTCATATAAATATTATTTTACCAATTTTCCTACTGACCAAATTACTTTTAAACTAAATACCTATCAACACTTTATATTTGGTCAAATTGTATTTGGTGAAATTTCATTTGGCCAATTTGTTTTAAGTCAAATTATCTGCTGCAGTTTGTGAACTTTAAAAAATCTTCACATTTCCAGTCATGGCTCGATATGCTAGACTGTGAAGCAAGAGGGTGCTTCTATCAGTTCTGAAGCCAGTTCAGTCTACCTTCAGGAAGATGCCCACCATTCAAAAGAGTGGCCTGTTCTAGTATTTCAGAGATTAGCAAGGGTGACATTCTGCACTGAGGAATATAAATGCTCTATCAGAATGTGGCTCTGGTGGAACTTCTGGCAAAATAGAACCTAGAACAAGAAAAAGCTCTCCCTCTTTTCCATTCCTTTAGGTGACCAGTAGGTCCATAATGAGCCTTGAGGCTGCTCTGGATATAACTAAGACTTTCTATCTGGTTCTAGTGCAAGAAAAGAGAGTGCTATCATCTCATTAAAATCTGAAGTGACACTAAAACTTTGCAATAAAAAAAATACTTCATCCTTCAAGATGTTGAATTTCCAGGGAAGTTGTCACGAAGCTGAAATGATGGAGGCTTCTTAGTGGATGTAATCCCCATGTTCACAGCTACTTGCCTTTTGTACATATTGGGATGGGAATAAGGGTAAGGGACAGGCTTAGAATTTAGTTTCATAAATGGCTGGTAAGTAAAGGTAACTTGGAGAAGATAATTTAAAGTCTTTTTGTTTTTCATAGTAAGTCTTTTTGAGCCATGTTGCTATTTTTAAAACCTTGCACATCCTGATGCTGTGATTTCAGGGTCCTTGTTTCTAGTATCACAACATTCTACCTGCCCCAACATAGTTTTTAGAGCGATTTAAAAACAGAATTCCCAATTAAAAAAAAAACCCATCTGTGTAGACGTAGCAGATCTGCGAACTGGAAAATAGCCCTGGAATCTAGGGTTCTATCCTAACTATGCACCTAACTTCCTGAGTAGGATGGGACAAATCATTGGTTGCTTTGCTGCTTAGTTTCTCCATCCATCTATTCATTCATTCCTCTGACAATCACTAAGCACCAGGACCCTATAATACAAAAATAAATAGAACTTGGTTCCTTGATCAACATCCTTGGAACTTTGGGAAAAAGACAAAGATCAAAGTCTTACACTGCATTACAATGTGGTTAAGTATGGTGCTGGAAGTGTGCACAGAGTGCTCAAGGAGCAAAAGGAAGATACATCAAATCCCACTTGGCAGTGGGGAAGAGAGTCAGGGACCACTTGGAAAAGCTGATGTGTTCTGGAAACTTGAACTCTGTAAAATAAGAGGGGTCCTTTAGTTGATCTATAACAACAGTTCTACATATTATGTTAATTGAAGAAATGCTCATTTGAGCTCCTTGTATTACAGGGAGAAGCTTTCTAGAGCTTTAAGAAACAAACAAAATACACTAATAAATTTGCCTAATTTATCCGTGGCTGTGTACACCCTAAAACCTGGTCTAGGTCTTGAGACCTCCTTCTTAAGGTGCTCCATGAAGATAATATTGGCTCCCAAGATCTTCCTGTCACTCATTTACCAGCAGTCATTTGAAGGGTATCTGGCCTCCATAACATGCCAGCCACCTTTATAGCTCCTTCCACTGAACATTTCCTTGTAATAAACTGTGTAGTCTTTTTACTATAGGTGGAGTCATTCAAGGGTAAAATATTCACAGGGAGACAACCACCAAGCTTTGTCTCCATTTAGGGGTACATGTAGCCCCAAAGTTAGTTGTTCACTAAATATCTCTGGTTACCATTTGATTTTAATTCAAACAATGTCTCACTTTTCTAAAAGTAATCTGCTCCAAATTTGAACTAATTATAGAAACAACTGCAAATCTACAAAAATTATTTAAAAATCATAAATAAGTAACTTCAATTTCTAGCATAAACTGTTGGTTCTCTTCCCAGTGTCTAGTTTTTCCTCTTCTTTTTCCTGAGAGAATTCCAACACAGTCCAGGGTGGATGCTGCTTAGCCCAGGTCATTCCTGTGAGTTCTAGCCCCAAAGTCAGTGGTTGGTTTGGGCAAGGGCAATTCTGAGCCCTCAGGGGTAAGTTAGCTGAAGAAGCTGGAGTCGGTCTGAAAAAGGTTTCCTTCCCCTTAAGGAAACACAGAAGGAGATGTTCTCTCTTCTCCCTTGGAACATTGCCGTGCCTGGGGTGTGCAGCCATCACCGCAGCCACATTGCCACCAGCTGGAGGATGAAGCCAAGTGTGGAAGAAAGCGGATCCAGAAGGAAAACAGGGCCCGAAGTGTTGTGCCTGGACTCTATCCTTTTCGGAGCCTCTTTGTTCTATGACACCATATATTGGCTTGGTGCTTAGGCTGTGAGGAGTCGAGGTTTTCAATTATTTGCAGCCCAAAGCATCCTAACTGATAGCCAAGTATGCACTGAAGTTTATGCACTCTTCATAGAACATTATGTCAGGCATTTAGTTCTAGGAAACAGGCTTATCTGATTTCCCAGTTCTAGGAAACAGGCTTATCTGATTTCCCAGTCCATAGCAGATTAGAAATAGCACATTCAAAGCCGAGAAAGGGGCTGTTAGAAGCAGGCAGCCAGACAGCGAAGGAAGAGACATAAAGGTAGAAATCAGAAGCCCGGATGTAGCAGTGTGGGATTATTTAATGTTGGGGAGAACAAGTCCGCCCACCTCCCGGTTCTTGTGGGTATCAGAGTACATCTCAATGACTAATCCAAAATGACGACCATGTGCTTGCTTTCTGCCTTAGAAGGGGGGATGAGGCTGATGAATATTTTTAAACATTTCTTTGTAAACAAGGAAAAGGTTAAATGATTAAAGGGATAAGCTTATCTGAAAAGGCACACAGAGAACAAACTCACTCCCTTGTTGTGCTCAGTAAACAGGTGTCATACATATATGCAAATGGACTCTGAAAAGTTTGCTTCATCCAGAAAAAAGGGAAGGTGAAAAATAAGGCCGTGTTTTGACTGCTGCACACAGCAGCTCATTTCTGTTTGGGTCCCCATAAGAAGGCCCAGCAGAGGAGAAGCAGAGCTGGTGAATAAGGACCTGGTGCGGCTCTTCAGCAAGTTACTTTATTTTGGTTCAATGGCTCAGCAAGCCTGGCTAAGCGGTTTCCTCCGAAGCCTGCCAGTAGGAAGTAAATAAGCTGCTTGACTCTCCTACGACAGGGGGTTGAGCACTCGTAATGAAAATGTAAGTAATTCTCAGGGCCAACAGCTTGTAGACAAAAATGACTGGAAAGATCACAGACACTAAAATTGCATCACACAAAACAGGTTCTAAGCCTTTTAGTTGTAGTTGCCTCGGTGAGAAAGAACTCAAAATAAGTCATTTGCAACTATGTTCAGGAAGCCAGCTGGTTGCCATACGCCTCTGACTCCAGGGGCTGAAATGAGGGGGGCTTGTTTTCCCAAGTTCCCGGGGCCTGGGTAAGTCAGAACACAAGTGCTAAGATGAGCCCAGGTCTTTTCTGCAATCAGCTGGTGAATCTGTGGCCCCACACACCTCCCACCCCTTGGGAGGGCAGTTCCAAGCTGCGTAGCTGCGGCCTCAGCCTGGTTCCCCATTTGCTCGCCCGTGGCCTGCCAAGGCTCAGAAGCAGATATGCTGTCTCCACAGGCCTGCACCCATCAGGGCGTTACCTGGGCTTTACAATTATCCTTCGTCTGAGGGGTACCCTGACACTTAAATAATACGCAAATAAAAGCTAAGGTGGGAGAAAAATGAATACTACATTTTCTAATTACCAACAAATGTGCATGTACCTTATTCACAGTAGATACTCATAATTTTTAAAAATTGATAATAAGTGATTTATCAACCTGAATACTGTATGAGGGAAATATATAAGGAATTAGAGAATTTTATTACAGAAACAGACTACGGGTATCTGACTGGCTCAGTTGGTAGAGTATGTGACTCTTGAGTTCAAGCCCCACATTGGGTGTGGAGCCTACTTGAAAAAAAAAAAATGAAACAAATTATTTAGTTATTGGTTTCCAGAGGCATTTCCCCCTTCCTCCTACTGTTTTACTGTTCATACTGAGATTGTCAATGTAAGTTATTATTATTATTAGCCAACATTTGGGGATTGCAGTAAATGCTTTATATTTGTGATTTCATTTTATTATCAACAGCAAGCACACAACTATTAAACCCATTTTACAGATGGAGAAAATGAGGCTTAGAGACATAAGGTCATTTACCAGGGGACATAGTTTGAGGCAACGGTTGGATTATCAGTCAATATAAATCTGTTCTAATGTCAAAGCCCTAACTACCCTATAGTTATTGACGATAGTTGTGTTGAATTTTTCCAAGGTTTTCCCTAGGTTTTTAAATAAAGGGGACTTGAGAATCTCTCACTAGCATTTGCATGTGTTGCTTTAAGGGAAAGAGGAGGCTGGAACCGTGCTAATATACAGACAACGGTAAGAAATTATGCGTACCCATGAAGTGTCTCATATATTGTCCCAGGAGGGGCAAGACTGACACGTGATGTTAGACTTATTTATTCAGGCAACTATAATTATTAAAGCTGAGTTGAGCCCAATGGTAGAGTATTCTACAATTCAACTTTCTAAATAATTTTCATTCTAGTGTTTTAATTTTCCTTATTTACCTGATTTTTTAATTTCATTTAAAAAACTGACTTAAAGTTTTCTAACACTCTATATTCATTCATATTTTAGACTCATTCATTCAGCTAGCATTTATTGCCTTCATAAGGTCTAAACAATACCATGTGTGCAGTGCAAAGTTATGACACTGGAGACTTGTCCTTATGCAGCCACTTGTGGACTTTCCTACTTTCCTTCTTGATGACTTGGTGTGGGCCCACAAGGTGTACTGGACACCGGGTTTCACTTTGGTGATCTCCAGGTGGGTCCCACCTGCACTGCCGTTGGGATGTATAAGGTAGTTCAGGTGCCCATATTTTAGAGTACTGTTCTTCCTTGTTAATTTATATATATACATGTATATAACCATATATATATATGGCCATATATACATATATATGGCTTTGATAACATATATACATAGAAAATACAAGCTTGCTATTCTGGCAACACATGTTCACAGAAAAAAGTATTAAATAATAAGAAACATGAAGCTGAAGGGCAAAATTTCAGAAGTTTTACTGCTAAAGATAATTGGTTTTTATTTTTTAATTTAGTGTTTTGCCTTCCATGTTTTCGAGTTGACTATTTTGTTTGGAAGAGTTCTGGACTCTTCCTGTCCCCCACTTCTGTGGGATCTTCTCTCTCCTTCACTTTTTTATTGACCCTGTTCTGTTCAATTTGATTCTACTTCCAGGAGTTTTCCCCTGGGTGGGACCCTATCCTGGAAGGGAGCCGTGTCCTCAAATTCCCTATTTTGTGGATCTCTTCATCTCAGTCTTTAAGATCCCCAGTTGCATCTTCTCTGTATCCCTTCTCTCAGACAGTGTCTGTGGTTTGCCATCACCTGCTTTTACTTTGTGGTCTGTGGGAACATGTGCCCAGTTTGGTTGCATACGTTATTCATGGGCTCTGGTTTGTCTATTTAGTTGTTCTGTCTCTAGGTAGAAATACAGAAAGATTCAAAAGTGATGTCACTGTTAGTTCCATCTTCCCATAATCTCCCTCCACTCTCAGGCTTCCTATTTTGAGTAACACGTTACAGCTAGCTCCAGAACAAGATCAATGCCATCCTTGCTTGGCCCCAGATTAAGAAATACTGCTTTACCTATGTTATGTTTGTCAATCTTAGCTGCACATCAGCAGGACCTTGAGAGCTATAAAAATGCTGATGCGAGGGTCCTAACCTCAGGAAACTCTGATTTAATTGGTCTGGGGTTATTTCTCCCCAGGTGGTTCCAATGTATAGTGAAGGTGACAACCAGTAATAAGAAAAATAATTTTTTTAAAGGAATTTCAAATCCCTTAGCAATCTACCGAGAACAAATCAGTTACTGTTTGCTCAATCTGCACATGAGTGTAGTCTCTCTCCCCACTCTTGCCCTGTATGGTTTAGGTGGGATTTACCCATGCCCCAGAAACTGCAGCAGTCCAGTTACCCAGGTCCAGCCAATCAGGGTGCTCCATTCCTCCCTAGACACATGATCCACACTGAACCAATGAAAAAATTCCCCATGATCTTTGTTAGAGTTATCATGAAAGACCTACTTTCTTTTCACAAAAATTGTGACATGCAAGATCCGTGTAAACCTTGGACTTTGCCATCTTTACTCCAAAATGAGGAAAATCTGCCTAAGAACGAGACAGAGAGAGGAAACCACTGTTGAGAGATGGAGAGAGAGAACATCCTGATAACACGGCTGATGGAATTTTTAGGGGTCCAAAATATAATACCCTCTTTGTCAATTCAGAATAAATCGAGAAACAGATACAGAGTTCAGGTAAATGGAGATGAAATAGTTTCATTTCTCAGAAACTGAGCCCTTGTTTTCGGGTTGTTGCCCAAAAGAACCTTCTAACACTCTACTCCTTTGTGAATTTGATTTACAACCAGTCACTGGCATGGCTGAAATGACTTTTAGACTTTGCTCTCCCCTGCAGACTGCTTAGCACAATGGAAGAGAGCAGACTGGAAGACAGAAGATCTGATCAGACAGCAGGAAGGTCACCGGGAGAGCCGAACCCACATGCTTGCATGCCCGATCCTTTTCCCAGTTCTGTAGGCCATGGCTCATGGTTTGGTGACATGAGTTTCTGGTAGATTTTAATCCCCACTTGTCCCCTTGGGCCTGCAGGCCCAGGACACTTCAACCTTTGGGAAAAAATAAGTGCAGAGACTGAAGGTGCCAGCGTTCTTCCTATGTTTGCTTGTCCTGAGAGATTTGCAATTGTTTGAGCCCCTGGATCCAGCTACCTATGAAGCCACTTGCATTCCTGAATTTCCCAATTATGATCAAATAAATCATCTTTTTTTGTGAAGTTCCTCTGCCTGCTCACACCTTTTGCAAAAAGTCCTTTGGTCAATATTCTTTTTGTTCTTGTTGGTAGCATCCTTTCCCATTGGCCTCCTGACTGATAGCAGATCAGTCATGTTACATTGACACAGGCATACCTTCACTGACACTAAAATGCTCTCAAGAGAGCTGATACAGTTGCTTTTACATATATTTACTATACAAAAGTCAAAACCTTTGAATATTTTGCCCAAGAGGAAATGTTCACCGCCCCCCCCCCCCAACAAGTACAATGCTTGGCTATTATATTCAAGAGAAAGCAATTTTTTCAGAAAAAATAGCCCCCTCCTTTTTTATTAGATTAACAAAAACACTAAAATGCCAACATCTGGATATGAGGAAGTGTTTCTTCTCAGAATCCTCTGAGTGGTGAGAGGGTATTAAACAATCTACTATCAGATTACTGTGTTTTAATCTCTTGCTTCTGTGATGGAGGAGGTGGAATGTGAGAGATCTTTTCTAGAGGGGGTGGGTCCAGCAGAGTTTCTGCAGCTGGAAAAGGGTTAGACATTGCCAGCACTAGGTGATGAGGTGTTACAAGTGTAAGGTGGGCGTGTTAGAATAGCACTGGCAACAGGCAGCAGTGCTAATAATTATTCTTTCTGGTCTATGGTATTCAATTAGGACGACTGGTTCTTGGGGAGGATCTGTTGAAAGCTGTGGGTTTTTTGCTGTTGGCAGTTGTTTCTTTGCTGATATCATGTCTTTTGCTATTTTAAAACACTTTTTGCTTCTTCTGTGGTTAAATAAATAAATAAATTACTATCATTATGCCGTACACCTTAGACTTCCACAGTGCTGTATGTCAATTATATCTCAATGGAACTGAAAAGAATTTACATAGTCAATTTAAACCGTAAATACTGTTTTAAAGTATTACACTAAAAAGGAGCTTGAGAACGAAGCTTTTTTGGGGGAGGGGGGTTATGTGCTATGACTTCTTGTGTATTACTTTCAGCGAGGTGTATTATTTCTCTCTACAGTTTCCCCTCTCTTTTCTCTTTAACCAAAGGAGAAAGAACCTAAGATTTTATTTCTAATCTCTAATTTTTTCATTACCTATCTGCTAACTTCATTTGATATTAAAGGAACACTAAACATAATGAAGATTACTTTTTGGGGACTGTGTTTTAAATGGTGCCAACATGCTGCTAGGGTTCTGTTAGCTACATGGTAGAAAGGAGTCAATAGCTTCCACTACAATCCAGAATAACCAATGAAAAAACATACGGGAGAAAGAGACATCTCATGCTCAAAACTATGAAAGGGCATAAAATATTTACGAGTAGCCTTAACAAGAAATGGGTATGTCCTATATGAAGACAATTATGTAACTTTATTGACTATATAAAGAAGATGAATAATAATAATAAAAGTTAGCATTTCTGTGTGGCTCATGCTAGGCGCTGCGCTTCATCTTTCCCCAAGTCACCTCTTTATCTGTGAGGCAGAGAAGCATTGCAGGGGCCATCATGCTCGTGGCTCTCGAGCCTGACTCAGTTTACTTAACTTCTCTGTGCTTCAGTTTACAAAATTAGGAGAGGACCAATATGTGCTTCACAAAACTTTTGTAAGATTTAATAAGGCACCAAAATAAGCTGCTGAGAACAGTGCCTGGCAACCAGCACCACAGGCACCATTATTATAACCATGTTCCAGAAGAAGAAATTGATATCACAGAGGCTAGTGGCTTGCCTAATATCATCCAGCAGTAAGTGACTGGGATTCTTTTTTTTTCTTTTTTTTAATTTTTAAAAAATGTTTATTTATCTTTGAGAGAGCAAATGAGCAGGGGAGGGGCAGAGAGCGAGGGAGACACAGAATCTGAAGCAGCTCCAGGCTCCAAGCTGTCAGCACAGAGCCCGACGTGGGACCTGAAGCCATGGACCATGAGATCATGACCTGAGCTGAAGCTCTAGACTCAACTGACTGAGCCACCCAGGCGCCCCTTGACTAGGATTCTTATGTTACTCTGTCCAACTCAACAGTTAATTCTCTAAATTTATTATATGTTTGTGTAAGAAGGTAATGGCACTTGTTCTGATACTTTGTAGAGTAATTCTAGAGTTAACCTGAAAGAATTAACTGGTAAAGTATTTTAGAAATAGAGAAATAATGGGAGACAAGTCACATATAATTGTATCAAAAATGTAAACATTTCTGTGTTAAAATAGAAGATAATAAGAGAGATGGAAATGTTCTCTATCTTGACTGTGGTGGTGGTAACATGACTATAATCCTAGGCAAATTTTTTTAAACTTCACGTTTAAAAGGAATGAATTAAAAATAAATACATAAATAAATAAATAAATAAGATGAATATTATGTATAAAAATTATATTACAATAAAACTTGGAGGAAAAAAGATAACTATTATTAAGAAGGCAAGCAATCTGGGGTGCCTGGGTGGCTCAGTTGGTTAGGTGTTCAACTCTTGATTTTGGCTCAGGTCATTATCCCAGCATCAAGGAACTGAGTCCCACCTCGGCTCCATGCTGGCTCTAAGTCTGCTTGGGATTTTCTCTCTTCCTCTGCTTCTGCATGCGTGTGTGCATGCGCTCTATCTCAAAAGAGAAAAATGGGGGGCAATTTGGGGAAATTTACCCGAATATGGCAAAGAGGTAATATGTTTGCTACCACACCAACCAAGGTTAGTTAGTCATATATAACCTATGACCCAGCAATTCCAGTTCTGGGTATCCACGCAGAAATAAGTGCTTATATCTGCCAAAAGGCATGAAGAGAATGTTCACAGTGGCCTTATTCATGATAGCTCCAAATTGCAAACAACCTAAATTTCCATCAACAAGAGAATGAGGAAATAACCTGTAGTATTTCTATATAGTGGAAAACAACACACCAGTGAAAATGAATGAATGATACTTGCAACACGGATGAATCTCCCAAACATGATGTTTGGAAGAAACAAAGGAAGCCTGACACAGAAGAGTACATGCAGAATGTTTCCATTTACAGGAAGTACAAAACAGGCTGAATTTATCTATGACAGAAGTTAGAATAGTGGCTGCTTGGGAGTGTAGATGGGGAGGAGATGTGGTGGAGACTCTGGGTCCTGGAAATGTTCTGTATCTTGACTGGGTGGTGGCTACAGGGGCGTACATATGTAAAAATTTGTTGAGCTATGTACTTAAGATTTGTTTACTTCCCTGTATGTAAATTAACCTCAAAAACAAAAAGACCTAATATGAATTAATAAGGTGGACAAAAGACTTGAGGTCACAAAAGAAGAGATCAATGGACTTAATGCCTTATGCACACAAAGATACATATTCCATCTGGTAATGATATATAATTTTTAATTGAACAAATGAAAATTTATTTTTAAATTTAAAACCCATAGCTGAGCAAGATGAGGACATTAGGAAGAAGACTCTGAAATGAAGATTTGTGGGCAAATGATGACAAGCAAGTTCTTACATGTGATGCCAGTAAGGGAGGCAAGCAGAATAAGGAGGGGAAGCAGCCCAGGACAAGTGTAATTTCAGGGAAGGTCTCACGCTCAGCCTAGTCCCATGGGAGCTCTGGGATGTGAATGACTGCATAGTTTATTCTGCCTCAAGGCAAGTGAGCTGGGCTTTCATACTGCTTTCAGTCAGGGGTGGGCTCTATCACCCTCCCACACCACGCCATTTCTGGCTCCCAGTGCATCCTGCCTAAGGGACTCCCGTAGCCCAGGGGAAATTCTCTGAAGAAGCTTGAAAATGAGTTATGTCAGGACTAAGGGTGCGAAGTTGGGGGATGGGCATACAGAAACAATAAAGGGGAAGCCGGGAATCTAGGTGGAGCCCTGATGGTATCTGCAACGATTGTGTTGACAACAGCCTGGGGGGCTTAGTAGCCAGCGGTATCATTTTGATGACACTGAAACGACCAATTACGACCAGTTGAACAAGCGAAGAAATAAAGCCAAGAATGAATGAATGAATGGTCTTTTCCCCAACGATTCTCTTTCTTATACGTTGATATAAAATTGTATAAAACAGGTGCTTTGTGGCCAGGTTTAGCAGAAGGGAGATGTAGGAGATTTATAGGCAAATAAATGAAGAATTCATTTGTTCAGAAAACATTCAGATCTTATTCAAATCTCAGAATCGGATGAGTCCTATTTGTGCTAAAGAGAAGTACCTGGGTTGTAACATCGTGTGTGCTCTCTGGCAGGTCCATCTGGTGGCCTTTAAGTCTTATCCGACTTCGCACAGTCATATATAGTCCTTTCTTTGCTAGAGTACTTTGCACTTGATCATATTTGGTCTTAACAACATCCAAAGAGGTCCCAGGACCAGTTGTTTTCCAGATGAGGAAAGTGAGCCAGATTGGTTAAATCTCTGCTTCTCTAACTTAGCAGCGTATTACAGCCACTTGTGGCAGCTTTGTAAACTATTATTTGGAATGCCTGGAAGTGAGTACCAATCCCTATTTTTTAAAAAACTCTGAAGGTTATACTGAAGTACAGCCATATTTGGAAACAGAGATATTAAGTGATCTTCCCAGGGTCCCGACGAAAGACAGAAAATATACCCAAACCATTAATTTTTTATTCATTCACCCACTTATTTATTGAGCATTTACTTTGCATTAAGGATTCTGCTAAGTACCTGGAATACAACACAGAAAAGGCAGTAATAATTCTCATGGTCTCCTAAAAAATTATGGTTTGGGGAAGGGATTAGGGTATTGCATCACATAGTTCTAGGGCACCATTCAACAGTGTTGGACAGACAAAGCCTACAATGAACTTGGGGATCAGACAGATATTAAATTAATAATTCCAGTGGCTAAGTCGGTTGAGCATCCAACTTCAGCTCAGGTCATGATCTTAGTTTGTGGGTTCAAGCCCTACTTTGGGCTCTGTGCAGACAGCTCAGAGCTGGGAGCCTGCTTCAGATTCTGTGTCTCCCTCTCTGTTTCTCACCTGCTTGCACTCTGGCTCTCTCTTTCCTGCCCCTCCTTAAAAGTAAATATTATTTTTTTAAATTAATAATTCCAAATGTGATAAGCCTTATAAAACTGGAGATTTAGTGTATTTGGAGAATGATAATGTCAATTATCTTCATATTCAGGAGAATCTCTGGTTATTTTGGGCTACTGGCATTGTCTTATCCTAAACACAATCAAAACTGCTAACTGATGGGGCGCCTGAGTGGCTCAGTCAGTTAAGCATCCGACTTCGGCTCAGGTCATGATCTCACAGTTCGTGGTTTCGAGCCCTCCGTCGGGCTCTGTGCTGACAGCTAGCTTGGAGCCTGGAGCCTGTTTAGGATTCTGTGTCTCCCTCTCTCTCTGACCCTGCCCTGCTCACACTGTCAATCTCTCTCTCAGAAATAAATAAAACATTAAAAAAATTTTAAAAACCTGCTAACTGGTTATATATATTTAGTACTCTCTTTTATTAAAACATTACATAAGTAAATGGGTAGGTTGCTGCACAGACATGCCCCTGACCTTTTGATCTCAAATTCCACAAACCAGATTGAACTTCCTACTGAAGGATTTTTTATACAGTTATCTAAGCAAAAGATAATCCTGCAGAGAATTTGCCTAGAGTCCAAACAGATAGACAATTCAGCTTTTATTTCCCTATTCTTTTATTGATTCAGTAGAGGACTGAGAGAAGTTGTGTATTTGTTTTATATTTAAAAAATTTTATTTATTTTTTAATGCATTATTTATTTTTGAGAGAGAGATAGAGACAGCATGAGCAGGGGAGGGGCAGAGAGAGAAGGAGGCATAGAATCCGAAGACAGGCTCCAGGCTCTGAGCTAGCTGTCTGCACAGAGCCAGACGCAGGGCTCGAACCCACAAACTGTGAGATCATGACCTGAGCGGAAGTCAGATGCTTAACCAACTGAGCCACCCAGGCGACCCTAAAAATTTTTTTTTATCTTTATTTATTTTTGAGAGAGAGAGGGGCAGAGAGAAAGGGAGACACAGAATCCGGTGCAGGCTCCAGGCTCTGAGCTGTCAATGCAGAGCCTGTTGTGGGGCTCGATCTCACAGACCCTGAGACCATGATCTGAACCGAAGTCAGACGCTTAACTGACTGAGCCACGCAGGCACCTTTTTTTATTTTTTGTTTTAGAGAAGATAGGTAGGCATACGTATTTGGTGAAGATGAGCACACAGGTTTTAAGTTTTTAAAGTACTCTCCAAAAGCAAGTGTGAGCCATCTATCTGGGTCCTGGGACTTCACACATGGTGAGGGCCATGGGACTCACCTTTGCATGGACACTGGAGAGTAATGGTCTCCTTGGCATAGAGAAGCCCATGGAGAGTCTAGGGAATAGATGCCGGGACCCCAGTTCTGCACGTGTTCCTCTAGACAGCAGCTGCCAACACATATGCCATTTGCCCTATAAAGTTGGGCTCTCTTTGTGTTTAAAAATGCAATCTGTTTCAAGTATCCTTAGCATATTTTTAGCAAGCCTCAAGATAATTCTAAAGAATGATTTAGTCTTCCTAACACTATTCTTATAGGCTCTTGCCATTCTGATTTATGGAATCACAGTCTCATTTCATCTTTTTTTTTTTTTAATGTTCTTCGAATTCATCAAAATCTTCATGAGAATCATGTCAATTTCTTCAAATTCTTCTCTTTTTCTTTCTCTGTAGTACCGTTTTGGTGGGGGTGGGTAGTTAGTACTATAGGAGTTGGTTACGTTTTGGACTTCAAAGTGTTTCCCTAAAGACAGTATAATGTCAACAAAGCAAGCAATTAAACCGAGGAGGTGCTGACTGTGGACGAGCCTATGCCAAGTTGTTAACACAGCAAGTCATTAAACAAAGTGACTACTCAACTCAATAAAGCAAGATTTGCCCTGGATGAGCTACCCTGGGATAATACAAAGTTGACTACATTAGGCAAATTTTCAACCAGGGGAAAGGTTGAAGGCAAAAGATAACCCGGCACTAAACTGCCTTTCAGAGTTGAAGAAATGGAGAGGACCTCAACAGATCATTGGTTCCAAGCCCTGCTCTTAAACACATGATTAACTGACCCTTCTGCTTATAAGCTTGTCCATTCTGGGTTTCAAAGTTCATCAGAAAAGACATGCAACTTATTTTTTTAAAACAGCTTATTCCATATGGAAGTGTTCAATCACTCCATTGTATACCTGAAACTAATACTACACTGTATAATAACTAAGTATAATTTAAATAAAAACTTTTAAAAATCCAGCTTATTCCAGTTTTAGTTGCTTCTAGCTGTGTTTCCCTTGTGTCCCAATTCTTCCAAATTCCAAGATTTTTCCAAATTTAAGGTCAGTTTTCCTTGGCCAAATTTCTAGTTTCTTGGAAAGAATTTCTCATCATCTTTCTCATTAAAGGCATTAAAACACACAGGCTCTAGAGCCAGATTGCCTGGGATGTGAACACCAACTCAACCACTTGGACCCACAGCTACTTAACCTCTTAACCTGCCTCCTAAGTTTCCTCATTGGTAACATGGCGATTCTACCGGTTAGCTGCCTCGAGGGTAGCTGTGAGGACTAAATGGGATAATGTATTTTAAGCTCTTGCTTACTGCTGGTACACAGCAAGTATTCAATAATGCTAATTATATATGTAGTATGTTATTATATAAATAATATGTTTAATGTTTATTTATTTATTTTTGAGAGAGAAAGAGAGAGAACATGAGTGAGGGAGGGATAGAGGGAAAGAGAGAGAGAGAGACAGAGAATCCCAAGTATGTTCCCCTCTGTTAGCACAGAGCCTGACTGGGGTCTCAATTCCACAAACCATGAGATCATGACCTGAGCTGAAATCAAGAGTCAGATGCTTAACTGTCACTAGAATTATTATTTTTAATGCTTCTCCTATCGAAAGGTGGTAACTGAACCAACTTCTTAGTCTTCAGCTGAGCATTAATAAACTTCAAATTCCTTTTTGAAAACTTCAAAATTGTCTCACATTGTTTTTCTGAACAATTAGTCTGAGGCTATTTAACATACCGGTTGATATACCTATCCACTCAAAAGACCAGAAATTTACTATATCACACCATTTTTTTTATAACAATGACTTTGAATCTTTAAAGGAAAGATTGCATGATTATTATTACACTGAAATTCTTCTGAATTGGAGGAAGATGTTAGCCAAGACACATATTACTTTTTCAATCAATCATTAAAGAGGCAATCAGAAATTAGCTAGGTCCTGAGCATCTAGTGGTGAAAAGTAATAGATATGCTCTGTTCTCATGCTGCTTACAATCTGGTGGGGGAGGGAGATATTAATAAAAATGGTCATAAAAAGCAGAGGCCTAGTTAACAAATGAGATAAGTGCTATAAGGAAGTGAAGCATGCTTCTGTGTGAGTGTATCATAAAAAAGCCTGACCTCACCAGGTTTCCCTGAGGAAGTGACGCTAGAACAAGAGACTTGTGTGATGAGTAGGCAATAACCTGGGCCGAGGGAAGGAGCAGTTAGGCTGCTGGGAGCAGCTGTGGGAGGGAGCTGCTCTGCTTCAAGGGGACAGTGGGGAAATGAGAAAAAGAAAAAAAGGATCAGAAAGAGAGGCAGCAAGGCTGAGAGCTGACAGTGAGGGAGGGAGCATCACTAGTTAAGGCCAGAGAGGCCAGGCCAGTCCTGCAGACCCTTACAGGCCTGCTGAGGATTGGCCTCCTTAGCTCAAGAGTAGTGGGAAGTCATTGAAGGTTTCACACAGATTGTGAAGAATGAGATCTGACTTGCATTTTACAAAGGTGACTCTGACTGCATAGGCTGGGGTGGGAATGGTTGCAGAGAGGTCAGTTAGGACAACAAGAGAAGTAGAGCTGAGATGTGTTGCTAACTTGAACTGGAGCCTTCACAGTAGAGATGGAAAGAAGTAGACTCATGTCATAAATTTTATAGGCAGAATTTGGTAATGGATAGATGTGGGGGCAGAGGGATGACAAGGTGTTAGAATGACTCCTAAGTTTCTGACATGAGTAATGAAAGGATTTCATTTCATGTTCCACTTACTAGGATTATAAAAGAAATTGGTGTGGGTATTAGAATATGAATTTCTTGGACATGTTGAGTGTCACATTATAATATTTCTGGTGAGCATGTAATCAAAACAAAAAAATGGAGAGTCTTGATCGACATTTTGTTCAACTATGGTTATCATGTTTCTTTAGTAATGATTTCCTTGCTAGATTTAGTATTTGTCTTTCTAAAACAGCTAGAACAAACTCGGCAAACTTTTCTGTAACATACTGATAATAGCTTGGGATCTGAGACAGCCCAGTTAAAGACATCAGATTGAACATAAGCATTTGAATACCTTTCCTCCTTTACCCAGAGAAGAACAAAATTATCATTAACCAAACATAAATGTGCAAGGACAAAGGGAATGAAATGGAAGACAATAGCAATAAAACTTTAGAAACTAGGAAGCTAATAAATAAACAGGTAGTAACTGAATTTGGACACTCAAGAGAGTAATAAATCCTCTTTTAGAGAGGCATTGCTAAGATGAAAAAAAGTTCTATGTGTTGGGAACATAAAAGAGATTCAAATCAAGTGTGTTTCTCAAGAAAAAAGTGAAAAACCAAGAAACAGACTCAACTATAGAAAACAACTGTGGTTATCAGAGGGGAGGTGGGGGGGGGGGGGGGATGAAACAGGAGAAGGGGATTAAGAATACACGTATCTTAATGAGCACTGAACAATGTATAGAATTGTTAAATCACTATATTGTACACCTGAAACTAGTATGACAGACACTGTATGTTATTTATACTGGAGTTAAAATTAAAAAAAAAAAAAAGAAAAGAGAAAAGAAAAGAAAAGAAAAGAAAAGAAAAGAAAGCTAAATCTTAAGCTGGATAACTCACCCAAGTTGGTTGGATCCAACATGGAGTCCTAAAAAACTGGTACAACAGGTACCTTAGGCAGTGGGAATGATGGTGGGGTTTACAAGGAAGATTTGGTGGAAAGTCTTTTCTTTTTCTTTTTTTTTTTTTTTTAAGAGAGAGAGGAGCTTTTGGCCTGTAAGTGGGGAAGGCTGGGAAGGGGAAGAGCAGTGGGATGGGAGGGGAGTGCAGGGGAAGGAGAGAAGAGGGGAGATGGACAAAGGGAGAGAAGAAGAGAGAGACTCTTAAACAGGTTCCATGCTCAGCCTAAGTCAGAACTCAGTGCAGAGCCCTCTACATGGGGCTTGATCCCACAACCCTGGGATCATGACCTGAGGCAAAATCAAGAGTCTGATGCTCAACGGACTGAGTCACCCAGGCACACCTGGTAGAAAGTCTTTGTAAGAAGCTGACAGAGCTCCAATTCCCCACCTCTATTTCCTGAAGCTAGGAGACTGCCTCCTATTCTCCTGACAAGAACAGAGGGGCTATAGATTGAGGTGCTGGGGAAAGATGAGAGCTATTTAAGACTGGGTATTATATGTAGATCTACAAATTTTGTGTTGAAACTTCCTCAGTCTTCTTTCTTCACATGGCTCCTGGTGGTCTTCTTGTCAGAAGGCTGGAAGAGTTGTCTGGGTAACCTTATCGTTGAAGAGAAAATATAGAGACATGGGCCCAGTATGTCAACCTATGTAGCAAACTCAGTGGAGAGTCTCCTTATGCATAAAGAACATCCTCTCTTCAATGCTCCATTCTTAAAATAAAACTAGATGGCCAGCAATCACCAGATATTTGAGAAATGCCTATTAATGAAAGGTAGGGACCAAGACAAACAGAAGGAAGCAACTTGCAGGAAACAAACTTTACCAATAGAAAACTTAGAAAATGAACAATCTTCTCCTCAGAGAGATAAGAGAAAATATGAAACAACAGGGCAATCTATAAAAGGAATATTCAGCAAGTTCAAATGAAATTTAGATATTAAAAATATGACATTAAAAATGAGAAATTCAATATAAGTGCTAAAAGATAAAATTGAGGCAATCTCCAAGGATGCAGACTTTTAAAAAAGGACTACAGTATACAGATATAGGAAAGAAAATATATGAATATTGGAGGACCAGTCCGGGATGTCCAATATCTAATAATAAGATTATGAAAAGAAGGTAACAGAGGATAGGAAATCATCAAAAGAAAAAAAAATTAATGAATATTTCCTACAATCTCAAGTTTCCAGACTGAAGGGCCCACCAACTACCCAGAACTGACTAAAAGTTAAAAATGGATTCCCATCTGAAAATATCATAATAAAACTTTCAGTGATGTATTCTCAGCACCTATAATAGTGCCTGTAGTAGGCACTGAATGAATTTATACTGAAAAGTAAATAAAATATCCAAAACAAGAGGGACAAAGAAATAGAACCTCCAGTTTCTGAGGTGGGATGGGGCAGGGGGGAGTTTTAATATAACAAATCAAGCATCAGAATGTCATCTGTCTTCTCAATAGCAACACCCAAATCCAGAAGACAAAGGAGAAAATGCTTTCAAAGCTCAGAGGAAGGACAGATTTCTACACTCTGGAAAAGTATTAAATATAGAAATGAAGATATTTTCAGATATGCAAGGTCTCAAAAATTTTACTTCTTTGTGCTCTTTCTCAGGAAGGTCCTGAGTTGTGTCCTTCACTAAACAAGGGAACAAACCAAGAAAGCAAAAGACATAGGAAGCAGGAAGTAGGATCTAAGACTAGAGAGAAGTGAAGAGAATCTCCAAAATGAGGATAAATGGGTATCAAGGTCCTAACTGGAACAAATGTTAGAAAGCATCTGACCCAGATTGGAGCAAGCAAGTCTGATCTCTTCCAGAAGACGAAATGGTTAGAGTTTCTAGTTCATCTGAATATATTAAAAGGAGAATTATATAATTGTGGGAGAGTTTGGATTTGTATTAAGTATAAAGAAAACTAAGCAAACAACAATAAAACAGTCATGATAGTAAGTCCAGGCAATATAGGAGGTTGTGTAGTAAAAGAAAAGTAGTCATGGTGGTCTACAGGTATTAGCTATGAATAGCACTTGCCTGCTCATAATAATGTGAATATTTAATACTAGATGTAATGAAAATCATGGTAGGACTGTCTTAGTCTATTTGTGCTGCTATAACAAACTACCATAGACTGGGTGGCTTATAAACAATAAAAGTATATTTCTCACAGTTCTAGAGGCTGGAAAGTCCCACATCAAGGCACTGGCACATTCAGTGTTTGTTAAAAACCAGTGCCTTCCGGCTCTAATGTCACATGGCAGAAGGGGTGAGAGACCTCTCTGGAGTCTCTTTATAAAGGCATTAATACCATTCATGAGGGCTCCACCCTATGATCTAATCATCTCCTATAGATCCCACCTTCAAATGCCATCTCATTGGGGATTAGGTTTCATGTAAGATATTTGGGGGGACCCAATCATTCAGACCACGGTGGACTATATTGAGAGAATGGCAGTGGGGGCAAGAGCTCATGGGGGAGTGGGAAATATGAGAGACAGAGCCAAATTTTCACCTTGTAGAGATGCCAACAGAGAATGCCTAGAATGAAAAACCCACAAAACAACCATTCAAACACATGAGGAATATAGAGGTAAATATCTTAAGAATCAGCTGTTGGAAGGGAGGTGGGAATGAAAGTTGTTGCTTTGAGGTTGTAAGAAATGGGGTAGAGAGTTAGAAATTAGGGACTGTTGTTTTCAAAGCAAACCTTGAAGAACTATTTAATTCTTTACATTATGTGTAACCATGTAAAAATAAAATGTAAATTAAAAAATATCAGGCTCTGGATATACTATTTGAGTACAGATCCAATTCCTAACATTTACTAATTGCATGATGTTGGGCAAGTTACTTAATTTCTTTGAGCATCAGTGTCTTCATGTGAAAAGTGGGAACAGCAATGGTACCTACTTTGTAAGGTAGTTGAGAAGAGTATATGAAGTAAATAAAACCTATAAAGCCTTAGTACCATGCCTGGTCTACATTCTGGCATTTTGGGGTTTCCTTTCTTTGTTTCTTCCCAATCTTCATATTTTCTTCACTCAGTCTTGAATCCCAGGATTCTCAAACTACTATCATAATTCAGATCAGATCAGTTTCTCAGATATTAGGCCCAATTCATTAGGCTTAGAATTTTGAGTGCTCTCTAATACATTGAAAGACAATACCAATATCTTATTATGTGTCAAAAAAGCATATATAGTATGATCCCATCCACATGTGTATGAGGAATTCCTCTAGAATTTATTTGGAAATCTATATGCCAGGAATTATGAGTAATCGTCACTTTATTCCTTATTGTCTTTTTTTAGTATAATATATATACAGTACTCTATAAAATCAGAAAATATTTATGTCAAAGATAGCTTATCTTTCATAAATTTGCAATTTCATAATTCACTCCAAGTTTGACTCTGTAAGATCCAATGTATTTCCACGTTCCCAGTGGCACCTCACCACCCCTGCCCAACAGAGCAAAATTCGCAGCCTGTTTGGAGCCTAAATTACACCAACTTGCCAATTAAGAAACAGAGGTTCACTGGTGTGTCTGAAAGCCACAACCAGAAAGGGGCAAGTTAAGACCTAATTTCAAGTTCTTTCATTCTAAGCTTAGTGTTCCTTCTACCATATGAACTGAGTGCCTATCACTCTGGTCTCAAATTTATGACATGAAGGTGTGGAGTAGATGATCCTGAATTCCTACAACCCTAACAGTGCGTGAATTACCTAGGTATAGGACACGAGCAGGCCCATGACATTAACATTTATTTCTTCCACAAGGGGACTGTGGATTTCATGAGACCCCAAAGTCTGTATGATCATGAAGTCCAAGTTCCTTGCATGCAATTTTCACTCCTTATCTTATTCATAAATACAAAGGCACAAAAGAGCTTTGGGTTTTATTTTCACTTTTGCAATCACTTGGGAATCTTATGAAGGCTGAGCAAGAGATTTGGAAACTCATAATGCATTTCCCAAGAAGCTGCAAAGGTTGTGAAATTCATAGGGCTCTAATCTCCCCGAGAGAATGGGAGCTGACTGGACAAGACAGCTCATTTCCAGTAATGTTCCGGGCAGTTCTCTGGAAATAATGGAGAGGGCATGGTAGTTACAGCCCAGTTGTAGGCTCCCAGTGAAGGCTTATATCCAGTGGGACACCCAGAGGATTTTCTTATCCTTCTGTCCCAGACATACATGCAGCAAGCTGCACTTAGCCACCAGGAAAGGCCATAAATGATATAGCCTAGCCTAGTCCCCTGACAGAGCTCAGAAGATACAAAAACCAAGTCGTTGCCTGTGACAGAATTTCACACCGGATACAAATCAAAGAGGCAGAATGGGACTGCCTTTTGCTCAGCTCTTGGCTAAACTGTGTGTAATTAACTGTGTGATCCACTTTTTCAGTCATTCCACTCTACTTGCTGACCCCTCACAGCAATTAGTCAGAGGTCTTCTTCAGGCTGAGTGATTTTAGGCCTTGGTAAATTATGCCTCTGTGAGAGATAACCTTTCGTCTATGGTTAAAGGCCTAGGATCAACTCTTGAGAAAATTCTTTTGAAAAACAAATCGCTATGAAACTGTTCTGAGAGCTGACTGTATTAAAAAAATTCCTAAATGCCCTTCATAAGCACCCATAAGCAACTTGGGAAGACTGTCTAATGCATCGATTAGAAGTTACTGGTCCTTGAGCATGCAGATATTTAATGAGCCATTAAATAAAGTTAATTGTTATAACACTACAGAGTCAAAAAATCCATCCTGACATTGGTTTTCCCAAACATGCATAAGGGAGATTTAAAACTGGGAGAGGGGTGATGGTGAGGATTATATTTCAGGGACTACTCTGAGCTTTTATTCAGTCTTGCCTTTTAGTGTCCCTTCTCAGCAGGACTCTGTCCCAACCTACCACATGTACAGAGCTTTCTCCCTCTCCCCATTAAAATGTCATCCTGTAAACAATATGATAAAATCAGTCAGAATGTTGTGTAAAGGCCAGTTGAGTTTATACTGTTCCCTCTTGCACGGATATATTCATTTTAGTAGCTCTTAGAACAAATGAGAGAGTCTGGAATCAGGGTTTACTCTGGAGGAGGGAGTGGTATGGAAGCTAAGTAGTTTGGATTCCGTCACTTAGCTCCCGAGGGCAATGTTTGAACATTCATTGATAAGGCCCAAGGGGTGGTATAACCCACATGAAATTAACTGTTTGGAACTTGCTCAGAGTCTATTGGCTTCTGCTCTGGACTGGTAACTAAAAAACAATGCATTTATAAAGCTTTCATGACTCTTGCTAATGGGAGCCTGTGAAATATCTAGGGGATTACAAGTGAGAACTCTAACAGGAAATGTTTACAAAGTTTTGGACACGTACAAGCTTCCCCAGAAGGGCCACGAACTTACAGACTTTGCTGAGACGTCAGTTTGGATGGAAGGGCCTCGGAGGCCAGCAAGTAAGTCGCTGTGTCAGTGAGCGAGGCCAGAACGCTGCCTGGCCTGTGTGCCTCGTCTTCCCTGTGCTGTTCTCAACTTGTTTCATAGCCAGTCAGTTGTCTCATTTTTCATGTCTCCCAATTGTTAGTTCTAATACCACAGGTGAAGCTCTAAGAAAGTGATTATTCTTAGTGAGGCAACCAAGTCTTAGTGTAAATTAGTTATGTAATTGGGAGTTATTTTTAGTCTGTGACATGAATACGTCTTTTATATCAAACCAACAAAATATGAAAGTGTTTTAGTGACTTTTCCCATCCAGTGCAAAAGTTGTCCTAGTAAAAATGAAATTTGGGGTGAAAAATGAAAAGGTAGTAACCTACTCCACAAATATGCCCCAAAATGTGTCAAAATGACCTATGTCTCGGCTTATATATTGCAGCATTGTTTGTAATATCAAAAGGTTAGAAATCATTCAAATGCCCATCAACACTGGATTGATCAAATAAATTACAGTACACTCATCAATGGAATATCATGTAGACCTATAAAACAATGAACAAGTTGTATATCATTATGGAAAGATCACTAAGATGTATTAATAAAGATTAAAAAATAAGGCACAGATATTGTAAAAAAAAGGGGCAGAGGGAAGGATTATATTTACATATTTGTTTATAAAGGCAGAGGCTATCTATGAGATGATCCACAAGAAAACTGTAACTCTGGTGGTAGACGGGACAGGACAATAGGGTACAGAGATAGGAAAGGGAAAGTTCTTGAGACACACTTAAATACCTTTAGAATTATTTGGAGCACTTGGGTGGCTCAGTCAGTTAAGTGTCCCACTTCAGCTCAGGTTTTGATCCAGTGGTTCATGGGTTTAATCCTGCATCGGGCTCTGTGCTGACAGCTCAGAGCCTGGAGCCAGCTTCAGATTCTGTGTCTCCCTCTCTCTCCGCCCCTCCCCTGCTCGTGCTCTTTCTTTCTCTCAAAGAAACTGGATAGACATTTAAAAAAAAAAAAAGAATTATTAATCATGTGAATGTGTTATCTTCTCAAAAATAAATTGTATTAATTTTTTAATTTAAAAGGTAAATAAAGAAATAAGTTAATTTATTTAAAAGGTAAATAAAGGTAAATAATTTTCAGGGTGTTGAGTTTATGCATAGGAAATGACATGCCCACCAACGGCAGGAGAAGAAAGCCAAGAAACAATATGAAAGTTTTGTTTTTCTTAATTTTAGAAATTTCAAAAATTTTCAGAATTACCCTTTAGAAAATTTAAACAATTATTGTGTGATGAACATATCTGGCCATTTATGAATAGCTCAATCTGGGGGTGTCAAATGGGAAAATAATGACAAGTTGTATTATTTAATGAAGACTGTATTTTTTCATACTGTGTCTTAGTAGACCCTTCACATTCATTTTGGTGAATATAGTGACTGACCTGTCAACATCCATTCAACTCCATCTTTAATATTAGCCATCGTATTGTTGAGTTGCCAGTGACAGGCCAGTCACTGAATCCCATCTCGCTTACTGATGTTTGTTTTTTAAAGTTTATTCATTTATTTTGAGAGAGACAGAGACAATGCAAGTGGGAGAGGGGCAGAGAGAGAGAGAGAGAGAGAGAGAGAGAGAGAGACAGAGAATCCCAAGCAGGCTCCATGCTGTCAGTGCAGAGCCCTACACAGGGCTCCAACTCACCAAATGGTGAGATCATGACCTGAGCCAAAACCGAGAGTCTGATGCTCAATCAACTGAGCCACCGAGGTGCCCCTCACTTACTAACATTTAGTTTGTTCAGGGATGAACAACCTGTACCAATCTAAAAAAGTTTTGCATATGTATAGGTTTCCTATTTCTGTTCTAATTTATAGTTAATGTTTTCATAGCAATTATATTCTTTATGGTTTTCTTCATACGTGTTTTCAGTTACCACGGAACTTAAAGAATGGTATTTGTAATGAGATTCCTTGATGGCCAAGAGGTTAGGGCAAAAGGTGGGGCACCTGGGTGGCTCAGTTGGTTAAGCGTCTGACTTCGGCTTAGGTCATGATCTCACAGTTCGTGGGTTTGAGCCCTGCGTTGGGCTCTGTGCTGACAGCTAGCTCAGAGCCTGGATCCTACTTCAGATTCTGTCTTCCTCTCTCTGACCCTCCCCTGCTCACGCTCTCTCTCAGAAATAAATTTCAAAAATTTAAAAAAAAAGAGGTTAGGACAAAAGGAATTGGACTCCTTTTTATAAAATGCTGCCTGTAGGCGAAGGCAGCATTGGCAGACCCTCCAGCAACTCCCTACAGCTCTCCAGTGTCTGCCTGACATTGAACCTATCTCCCTGGGACAGCACTGGATACTGATTCTATTCCAGAGGATGGCACGGTTTTTCTGTAACTGTTCAGACAGTAAATTTTTGGGCTCTATGGATCATGTCACAGCTACTTAGCTCTGTCCTCGTGGCCAGAAGCAGCCATGAGCATATGGCAAACATACATGCTTGGCATCTTTCCAATAAATTTTTATTTACAAAAACAGATTTGGAGCCATAATTTGCTGACCCTTGTTCAATTCTATTTTGTTTTTAAAATTCAACCTAATTGAATTTTGGAGTAAGCAGATCACCCCATTTTAGGGATGATATACAGAACAGCTCATATGTATATAAAGTGATTTGTATCCTGTGATGGTGTAACCTGGCCTTCTATATAGGGTGGTAGAGACCCAAACTTCGGATTCAGAGAAACTTGGTTGAAATTTCAGTTCTGCTCTGCAGTAGTGATATAGCCTGGAGCCTCCCTCCTATCTTCATTTTCCCATCTGTGGGGTGTGGATAAGAGTCCTACTTTAGAGAAGTGTTGCAGTGATTAAGTGACGGCATATGTTAAATGCATGAATCAAAGAAAATGCCCCCAAAATAGAATTTTTTCTCCCCAACCCCACAGCAATATTGTCCCCTACACACACACACACACACACACACACACACACACGCACACAAGAATTGGGCAACGCCCCAACTTCATCCACACATACTTGTAAACCCTCTTCTCAATGGCTAATCTTACAAATTCAAAATTCATTCTATTTAGCTTCAATTTCAGATGATGCTGTTTTAAAAAAAAATCTGTCCTCAATTTCTGGGAATATATTTCATTTAGTTCTTGAAACCTCTTATGTGTTAACAGCAGCCAACTATAGCATGTCACCAAAGCAGAAGAAAAAAAAAAGCCTTGATTCTAACAACTCTCAAGTAAAGGAAAGCTATTTTAAAAGGCCACTAATCAAAAGAGATCTTGCAGAAAGAGTAACAAACTTAGACTCTATTTAATGTTTGCTATGATCATGACTATGCTTTTTAGGATTGGTTTTACGTAAAATCTCTTAGGCAATTAATTAACTTTCAGTGCCAGAAGTAGTGGATTGTGAAAACAATACTACTTGAAATTATTCCCTTTTAGAAAACTAATTAAAAATATGCATAGATACATGAGGCACTAGTGATAGGAAGTACTTTCATAGCAAGAGAGCAATTCTGTGTGTTTACTTAGTTGTATAAACATACTTGGAGACTACAAAATTGAGTATGCTTAGCATATACTTTTCTGGATGGGGCATATTTAAGTCCTCTCATATTTAGAAAATAAAAAAAGAACTTTATTTTCACTAGGAAAATCATTAGAACCAATACTAATATGGCTATTTAACATCTGTAAGGTAATAATGTCTTCAAGAAAATAACATGAAAGCAATATAATTTTAGAAAATAAAAAGTTTTCCAACAGATGAAGGAGATTATTATTTTAAACATGGGAATTAAGAATGGGGTGTAATGGTCAAGGGGATCTGGCCTTAAATTCTGGGATCAGAACTCTTCAATATGTGACTCATTGCATGTGTTTCTTGGTTCGTTTGTTCACTCACTCACTCACTCACTCACTCACTCACTCATTCATTCATTCATTCACCAGATAGGCATTTATTTAAAAATTACCAGGGTGCCTGGGTGGCTAGTGGGTTAAGCGTCTGACTTTGGCTCAGGTCATGATCTCATGGTTCATGAGTTCGAGCCCCACGTCGGGCTCTGTGCTGACGCTCAGAGCCTGGAGCCTGCTTAGGATTCTGTGTCTCCCTCTCTCTCTGCCACTCTCCCACTTGTGATCTCTCTCTCTCAAAAATAAATAGATGTTAAATTTTTTAAAAAAATTATCCTTTATGAGGCACTATGCTAGGAACATAATTCGTTTCAGAGAAAATGCCTAAATAGTTGATTAGTATGGTTTGTAATTGTTGCTATAGAAATTTGTACCAATGGCTGAGATAGCAGTGCAGAGGGAAGGAATCACTCCAGAGAGGTCAAAGAAGAGTGTGGGGAGAGAGGTGGTTATGGAGGCTTCGTAGATAACGCAAACAGCATTTGAGCTAGGTATGTGTAAAGATGAAAAACCTTGAAATTCTAAATAGAGTGAAAAACATGATCAAAATAAAAAAGGCATAAAAGTCCACTTTGCACCTAAGTATAGTTGTGCTTAGTTTGGTATGACTGGAACGTGGCTTCGCGGTGGTAGGTGGAGAGTTTCACGCTATGCTATGAATATTGGTCCTTTACCCAGTTGGCCAGTGATCCCTCGGCCATCATATTAGTTTTCCTCTTTAAGTCTATGTTTTGAATGGCTGAAAACCCAGGTGTATTAGTGAAGCACTTTTGGGTTTCAAGGAGCACATTACAAGGCATGTTTCTAATCCTGGGTGATTGGAATTTATTACAAAGATACAATAAGAAATTAGGAGGCAAGAAAAGGGAGCCATTTTAATGGAACAATCAGGCCTCAGGAAGCAGCAGAGCATTGTTCATTAGTCTCCAGGATCACAAAGCAATTCTAATGCCCCAAAAGCAATACTTGGGTTGCTGTCACATAGATGGGCATTTATTCTTCTTGCACAAGATACCCTTCCATTCACTTGATTCAGCTTCTCTCTTCTCTGCTTCTTCTTCCTGCTGTTATTACTGCCCTCTGGCCACTTAGTTTATTTATCTCATGAATTTTATTTACCCATTGCCTCTATTAGCTCATGGAGTTCACTTAGTTTCTGCTTAGTTCTCTGGTTCCTATTCTACTTGGCTTGGAGCATCTCTCTGTATGTTTTTGTGCAGAAAAGAGTTAAAGGCCCAAGACTACTATTCTTAGAAAGACCTGCTTTCAAGGCTGGCCCTTGACTAGCATCTGAGAACATGGGTTTCAGGAGGGTTCTGACCATTTGTTAAATGGTATGAGTAGCTCATGCTGTCTAAACTGTTTGTACAAACAATATGGCTTATGCTAAATGCACGCTTGCCTTCTGGCAGTAAGGAATTTGGTATGGACCAGGAAGAGGACACCCATGCGACCAATCCTCAAAATAACCTTGGGTGTTGAGTCCGTAATAAGCTTCCCTGGTAGAGAGCCTTTCATACCTGCTGTCACAGTTAGCCACTGGAGGAAATAAGCTCCTCTTATGTTACTCCACTGGAAGATTCTGGGAAGCTTATACCTGATTTCCTCCAGACTTTGCCTTATGCACTCTTTCCCTCTGCTCATTTTGCTCTGGATCCTGTTGCCATTATAGCCATAAGTATGACTGAATGCTGAGCCCCATGAATCCTCCTAGCAAATTACTGAACTTACTGGGGGTGACCTTGAGAACTCCCGACACAACTTTGCTTTCAGACCCCTAAAGAAAGAATATGTTATTTACACGTCACTACCTAGTCCTTATTCCAATCTGATCTCGGGCTATCTCTGCATCCTCATGTCCTTTCACTCTCTCAACCTCTGTTCTAGTTATGCCAGATTCCTTACTTCAAACACTCCAAACATGCTCCTGCTTCAAGGCCTTTGAAATCACTGTTCTCTTGGCCTGTTACTTTTCCCCCAGAACTGCATGGCTGTTCCTCACCACATTTGTGTCCCTGCTCACATGTCATCTACCTAAAATAAACATCCTTTCCTACCCACACGCCTTAACTATATATCCCTGTGCCTACACCAATTATTCATAGCACTAATCAGTATTTTACAATATATTGTTTATCGCCTATCTTTCCCACCTAGAGTATAACTGAATGAAGTCGGAGATTATGCTTTGTTTACCACTTTATTTTTAGTAGCTAGAACATTGCTTGGCACATAGAAAGGACACAATGTATACTATGTTTGCAGAAGGAATATGAGTTAATAAATAATACATCTCTGTTGGGGATATTTCTCATACCAGGCCACATTATATGCCTTAGATCAAACCTTGTGGTAAAGACTGCTGATCATCCATCAGTATCTACTCTCTCCTTATTTTATAGTAATAGAACTCCTGATTTCTGGGTGGTCACATGGCCACCAGTACATTCTCCAATCTCCTGTGTTGATAAATATGACTGTGTCCCTAAGTGTAGGCCAATGGGATATAAGAAGTTGAATGTGTAACTTCCAGAAAATATCCTTAATTAGAGTGGGTTCTATTTTTCCTCTCTTGCTTCCTGATGGGTGGAACTGGTTGTGATAATTGAGCTTTGGCAGCCATACTGGATCATGAAGCAACCTTAAAGATGGGAGGTACTCCATTGAGCAACAGATAGAAGGGGCCAATACCAATCCTGAAGAACGTACCTCTGGACTTTGACAAGAGCCAGAAATAAACTTGTATCCTGTTTAAACACAGCCATGTGGGATTTCGTCTCACTCGATGGTGGTTCTAATCCTAACTAATTAATGTAAGCAATAATATCCAGTCCAATTTCTTGAAGCCAGGTTGTAGAGTTACACAGTACAAAGCATAAAACCAAATGAACTATTCTGCTTGTTTATTTCTAAAGTTTATTTATGTATTTATTTATTTATGTATGTATGTATTTATTTATTTATTTAGAGAGTGAGCATGGGAGAAGGGTGGAGAGAGAGCAAGAGAGAATCCCAAGCAGGCCCCCCCTGCAGTCAGAGTAGATCATGACACAAGGCTCGATCTCACCAATTGTGAGATCGTGACCTGAGCTGAAATGAAGAGTTGGACACTTGACCGACTGAACCACCCAAGCACCCCTATTTAAAGGAAGCTGTGGGCATAACAGAAAGGCTGGCAAGCAGAATGCTAGCCTGTGGGAAATGTCAGCTATGGAAAAAGATTATAATAATGCCCCCCAGTGAGTCACACTTTCCTGTATCCACAGGCATTTTTGCAAGATGATGTTGCCACTCTTTCCATCAAGATACAGAGGCTATCTCTCCACTGCCTTGAATCTGGGCTGGCCTTGAAACTGTCCTTGACCAACAGACTGTGACAAAAGCAACACTGTGTGAGCTCCAGAGTCTTAGCTGTAGGAGACCTTGAGTGGTTGCAGATGAGGCTATCAGATGTCACTCTCAGATGGCCATCCTACAGAATCATAAAAATAAAGTAGTTGCTGTTTTAAGCCACTAAATTCTGACAAGATTTGTTATGCAGCAACAGGTAACTGAAAATAAGTCTGAGTGACTGTTTCTTGCTGCATGAAGATCCTAAGACAAGTTATAAGTTAAAAGTATTTAAATTAATTGAGTTTGGTGACTTTTATTTAATTTTTTTTTTAATATTTTTATTTATTTCTAGGAGAGAGAGAGAGAGAGACAGCATGAGCAGGGGAGGGTCAGAGAGAGAGGGAGATACAGACTCTGAAATAGGCTCCAGGCTCTGAGCTGACAGTCAGCACAGAGCCCGACGCGGGGCTTGAACCCACGAACCGCGAGATCATGACCTAAGCGAAAGTCGGACGCTTAACCGACTAAGCCACCCAGGCGCCCCGAGTTTGGTGACTTTTAAAGAGAAATAAAAAACCTTCAGCTTACCCACTTTAGTGTTAAAAATGAGAAACACAAGTTTTAATTAATAATTAAAATAAATGTTAAAAGAAGTAGCATAGGATAGTAGAAGGACTGTTAGGTGAGAAATTGGTAGAACTGGGTTATAGTCCTCCTATCCTTAAGTAATTTTATGGCCGTAAAAAAGGTGCCTAGCCTTTTGGTGTCCCATTTTTCCCAGGTGTAACGGGGACCACCTTATTGCTCACTTACTCTTTCATTCCAGAATCACTGATTACCTCTAACTTTTGGGAGTGACTATCATGAAGAGTGAGATGAAAGGAGATTTTGACTTTCTACTTATGCATTTCTGAGTGATTTGATTTAAAAATAAAAACATGGGGGCACCTGGGTGGTCTAGTCATTGAATGTCTGACTCTTGATTTTGATTCAGGTCATGATCTCAGGGTTGTGGGATAGAGGTCTGCTCTGTGCGGAGTGTGGAGTCTGCTTAAGATTCTCTCTCTCCTCCTGCTCCTTTCCCCTCCTCACTCTAATATTAAAAAAAATTAAAAATTAAATAAGTGAAAAAAACATGGATTAGTTTATAATCAGCAAAGGTCATAAAGATGTTGTTATGGGCTGAATTATGTCTGTACCCAAATTGATATGCTGAAGTCCTAATTCCCAGTACTTCAAAATGTGCCTGTTTTTAAAAAAATTATTTATTTTGAGAGAAAGGGAGATAGAGAATCCAAGCAGGTTCCACATTGTCAGCGCAGAGCCCAATGTGGGCCTCAACCTCACGAACTGAGATCATGACCTGTGCTGACATCAAGATCTGGACACTTAACCGACTAAGCCACACAGGGCCCCCCAAAATGTGCCTGTTTTTAAGCACAGAGCCTTTAAAGAGGTGATTAAGTTAAAATAAGGCTGTTGAGGTGAGTCCTAATCCAGTCTGACTGGTGTCTTTATAAGGAGAGGACAGGGGCGCCTGGGTGGCTTAGTCGGTTGAGCGTCCGACTTTCGCTTAGGTCATGATCTCGCGGTTCGTGGGTTCGAGCCCCGCGTCGGGCTCTGTGCTGACTGCCAGCTCGGAGCCTGGAGCCTGTTTCAGTCTGTGACTCCCTCTCTCTCTGACCCTCCCCTGCTCACGCTGTCTCTCTCTCTCCTAGAAATAAATAAAACATTTAAAAAAAAAAAAAAAAAAAAAAAAAAAAAAAAAAAAAAAAAAAAAAAAGGAGAGGACATTTGGGTGCATAAAGAGGCACCAGGGATCCCTTCTCACAGAAGAAAGATCATGTGAAGAAACGGTGAGAAGGTGGCCACGTGCAAGCCAAGGAGAGAGGCCTCGGAAGCAACCAATCCCGCTGATGCCTTGACCTTAGATGTATAGACTATGGTAAGGCAAATTTCTGCTGTTCAAACCACCTAGACTGCAGTATTTTGTTGGGGCTTGCCTAACAAACTAATACAGATGTTTCCTGTTCAAAAAGAACTGGTATCTTCAATGGGCACAGGGTCCCTATTCTTGAGGTGCTCATGTTCAAATAGGAAAAACGTTAACTTTTAATACAATGTAGTATGATAAACACTGTACTGGAACCATGTGAGGAATACTACAGAGGTCTAGAGGAGGGGAACCTATGTGTGGGGAGGGAGACGTGGTGACTCCAGCGTGGAGTTTAGAAAACCTAACCTCCGGGTGAGATGCCATCTTCATGCTGAGGGAAGAGTAGGGGATAATAACAATCCTAAGTACCAGCCTCTCTGCTGTCCCTCTATGCTTGACTGTCATATGGAGCTTTGGCCCTACATTAAAATTTCAAGAATCAATAAAATTTCAACAAACACACAGACACAAGATGGAGAATGGGAATAGTGATGGAGTATTGTCAATACTGTTTTACTTAAAAAAATAAAAAAGGTATGCGATCTATCATTCTCGCTGGATCAAAGGCATTTTAACATAAAAAATAGAAAGGATATTTCTCATAATAAAAATCATCCTTTAAATTAAACATTTAGCTTTAAATTACTTCCACAGGCCTTAGCTTTTGCACTACACACACATCAGTAGTCTTAGACCACCATTTCATGGCCACTAGAGTTTCAATGCCACTTCTATCAGTCAGGTTATAAGGAAATATTTGACTTCTTTATGTGGCAAAAAACTCCTGGTTTTTCTCTGTGTATATTTTCCATCTTTCATAAAAATCAATGACACTAGATACATGGCTATTTAACTTGACTACATCTTTATCCTCTTTCCACAACTAGTTATGATTCTATGACTAAGTTTTAGCTAATGGCATGTAAGCTGAAGTAATGGGTTATTTCTAGGTCATCTCTATCTTAAAAGATAAGCCTCTTGCCTTATAATTCCTCTTTTCCTTTTCCATAGGTGGGAGCACTGAATGTGCCCAGAACCTAACTTTGACCATGAGGATGAAGAGATCACCTCGGGAAACAGTGAAGCAATGATAAATGGAGGGAAGGTGGATCCTGGAGTGACTTCATGCAGTAGAGACAGGGTCCCTGCCAAGCTGAACGGCTCACCTTACTGTATGTAACAGAAGGATATGAACTTCCATGTTATTTAAACCTCTGTATATAGATACATACTTTCTGGCATTTCATTTTGAGGACAGCTGCGTCTTTTCCCTAATAAGCAAGTCCTGCTTTCTCGTGCTTTCACCATGATATTTGCCTTCCAACTTCCCCTTCAGAAGTTTCATGCCACTCCTACGGCTCCTGCCCACAGAGGATATGTGACCAACTAGGTTACCAGAGAAAGACCCTGATATAATATTCTATCTAGGTGTGGAATTCCCCCAATGGAGAGGGCCAGTTACCTTCTTAGTTCTCTGAGTGGTTTTTCCAGCAAGTCTCCACCTTGTTCCCTCTGACCTACTTAGATGGCAGTTAAGGGAACCATTCCCATGGTGGACTGGCTGATCGATCAATGAACACAGCTCACCCTCAGAACTTTCCACCCTGCCTATGTCACTTCTCTTTTCTATTTACTGAACACTGCCTCTTTTACTTTCCAGAGAACTAGATAATACACATTCTTTCAAATCATTGACATTTTCAATAAATAGTTATTGAACAATTACCTCATTAGGAATAACAGAAAATGATGAAATAGGGAAAGTACCTGACTTTTCAGTCTACTTGGAAAAAGTAGACAAATAGGCAATTATGAACTAAAGTGAAAAGTTTTATAATTCAAGTAAGTATAGTATCGCATGGGAATACTCAGAAGAAGCACCTAACCCTGTGTTTGTGGGTACTGGCCAACAGCTTAGGTATGGAGAACAGTGAAGTAAATGTGTGCATTGGATGTATAAAACTGTACGCTTGTTAAGAATAATACCTAATTTTAACACCTCAAATAACTTAAGAGTATATAAAGAGTGAAAGTTCTTCCCACACACATTAATTTTAATACCCATTGTGATTTGTTAATATTTGTTTGATGTGTTCTTCCAGATGTAGGGTTTTATTTTTCAAAAACCTAATCATAATATACGTATTGTTATGTAGCCTCCTTTTCCCCCACATAATCTTATTATGTGCATATATTTACCTCATTTTAAAAATAGTTCATAGACTTCCCTACTAACGATTCACTAACTTACTTAATAAATCTCTTCTTTTTTGACATATAGGTTGTTTTCCACTTTTTCCTTCTCACAGTAGTATTTCGAGAAACATTCTATCCATTGGACCCAGTGATAAATATCAAAAGGAAAAAAATTGCAATCTGAAGCTCCTATTCCTGCCCAAAATATCATATACATATGAGAAAAAAATATTTTTGTAAAGTATCAGAAATTTACCTTCTACTTTTCTTTATAGGGAATTTACTTGAGGAGTCACTCCAGCAAAATCAAAATCAAAATCAAAGTAAAATTGTATTTCAGGGGGATCTGAAGTATATAAAAACATGAATGAGTAATCAACCCAGTACAATTTAAAAGACCAGAACAGAGGATAAGAGCATGATTCCTGAATGGGGAACTTAATATTATAAAGAAACTGATATTTCCCAAATTAAGATTTAGGCTTCTTTTGATTCCAAAAATATCCTGAGAGGGGTCTGTTTTTGAATCATGACAAAATTTTCTAGTAAAGTAAGTATGAATGGATAAAGAGGGCCTGTAACAAAGAGGCTGGTATTTGCCTTATCAGATGCTGAAGAGTTATGAATACACAATTGTTAAAGCATGTTAAGTATGGAGAACCAGCAACTCAGAGGTGATAACCTGGAACTAGAACTTATAACATAGAAAGATAATAAGATAACGTTATTTTAAAAAAAATTACAAACTGAAGGAAATGAAATTGTTTCTTTAATAATTAACGTGGAGAAGAAGGAACTTTTTGAAGACTATTTTATTAGAACTTTGTATCACAGCATACATACAGATAAAGAGTTCAAATTCAACTATAAAAAACTGGGGAAGGTACAGAAGAAAGTTTATATCATCCCTTCTTGAGGAAGGATTCCCTCAAGTAAAAGTGCAATGGAAGAAACCATAGGAAAAAAAAATTGATTTGACCATATGAAAATAAAATGCTATTGTAGTACAAAAAAATAGAGAGAGATAAAAGGAAAAGGCAAATCACAAACCAGGAAAGATCTGTACATGTACTGCAAACAAAACAGGGTTACTATCACTTGTCAAAATTCCAATATTGGAGATTCAGGAGGTCTCCGCCTAGTCTGTACCCAAACCTTCACAGATGAATGTGCCTGAAGAAAAAAAATACAAAACTACATATGGTAGTCTAACTCTAAGTTAGACTTTCTCATTGTCTTCAAATGAGAAATCAGTCCTCTTGTAAAATTGTAATACATTTCCCTAGTTCACTCACTAGCCCACATTCCCTGATGACAACTTCATATCCTCTTCTACACTTCAAACTTCCAGCATCGTCTCCCCATCTTCACTCTAAATGGATGATCTGGCTTATTTCACTCAGAAAGTAGTAGCAACGAGAAGACAACTTCTACACACTCACACCACCATGGCATTCCGCCCCCATGTCATCTCCCCTCTTGTTTTGGAAGAATCTTCCATGCTCCCGTCAACCCTTTTAGAGGGTCTCTTGCTCCCACCAATTCTAACCTACTCAAGCACAAGAATGTGTCTCTGGAAATTCCCTCTATCTACTGAACCATTCTCTTCAGCCCAGAGTCATGATATTATTTTTCACATATTAACAAAAAATCTTTTTTGTTCCACTTTCCTAGGAGTTAGGGATACATGTTTTACCATTTCCAATTCCTTGACTTCCACTCTCTTTTGTCTCAACACATCCAGGCTTTCACCAGCTCCTGCTTAACTGCTCTTGTCAAGGTCAGCCATGACTTTCCTTTCTGCTACACCCAATGATCAACCCTCGGTTTTATCTCACCTGATCTATCAGCAGCATTTGACACGACAATGACCACCCCTTCCCAGAAACATATGGTTCACCTGACGTCTAGGACACCACTCTCCTTGCTGTGTTCTTCTGCTCACAGTTCTTCATACCTAACGTGGCCCTCCCGACCCTTCCACTTGACCCCCAACTGTTCCACTTGGTAGTCTTTCCCATCTCACTGAGTGACAACTTTCTTTCCAGTTGCTCAGACCAAAAGTCTAGAAGTTATTTGATTCATCTCATTTTCTCAAACTGTGCTTACAACCAGACAGTAAGCCTGTTGGCTCTATCTTCGAAACAGACCTAAACTCTTATCACGTCCTAGTCACTGTTCGCATCCTGGGTGTAAGCCACAACATGTCTCAGATGGATTTATACAATAAACTTTTAACTGTCTTTCCTGCTTCCACCCTTTTTCCTTTTATTTCTCCACAGTCAGAGTGATCCTGTGAAGTCTGATTAGCATGCAGGTCTTTGCTCAAAACATTCCAACAGATTCCGAGAGTCAAACTCAAAGTCCTCCCTCCTATATGATAGGTCCCCTTCCCACCTTCATTTTTTACACATTCTTCTTGCTCACTCTGCTTCAGTCACAGCAACCTGCGTTCTGTTCCTGGAAAAAGCCAGGCAGCCTAAGCCTTTTCAATGGCTCCCTCCTCTTCTTTTTGTCTTTACTCAAATATCATCTTTCCTGCCCATGCTCCTTAGTCATTCCTGGCAAATTCCTATCCCCTCTTTTGCTTCATTTTTCCACTTAGTCCTCATCACCTTCAAATATGGTATATAATTTTATTTATCTTGTCTCCCTTCCAAGTACTAAGTGCTAACCAGGCCCGACCCTGCTTAGCTTCCGAGATCAGACGAGATTGGGCACGTTCAGGGTGGTATGGCCATAGGCTGATTTATTTTGTCTATTGTTTCTGTCTACTCGCATTAGAATGTAAGCTCCATGAGCCAGAGATTTTTGTTTGTATTAATTTTTCTTAACTGATGCAGTCCCAGTGCTGGCACATAGTAGTTGTTCAATAAAGGTTCGTTGAACAAATTAATAAACTATGTTTGATGAATATACAAAGGGAAAATGGGGGTATACATCTCTTCAAAATTTTTAAAGCATCAATTGACAATACATGTCACAAGTCTTCACTACACATTCAGCAATTTCACAAATAGAAATTTATCTCAACGAAGGATTTCCCAAGCAAAAGAAATAGTGTTCCAGAGTATTAATATGTATGTGGAAAATAAAGAAAATATTTTGAAAAAAAGTCTCTTTTTACCTACTGTGGTTCTGACTTGGTGGTACATGCAATCGCCTGATGGATTTTAGCATACACTGATGTCTGAGTCCCACCTTTAGAGATTTTGATTTGTCTTGGACTGGTTGTCCCCCTTCTCATGATTATTAATAATAATCCAATGACTGTTATGGAGATCTATTAATTCATTAGGCGCTATAGTGGTACTCTTGTTCACATTTCTGGGCCTACATTTTTTTCAAATACAAAACGAAGGGGTTAGAGTACATTATCTACGTGTAGGCATTCTTCCAACCCAGACACTCCATGTTCACATGGAAAATACTTAAAAAAAATTTTTTTAACATCTATTCATTTTTGAAAGACAGAGCAGGAGAAGGGGAGAAGCACAGACAGAGAGGGAGATGCAGAATCCAAAGGAGGCTCCAGATTCTGAGCTGTCAGCACAGAGTCCAATGTGGGCCTTGAACCCAAGAACCGCGAGATCATGACCTGAGCCAAAGTCAGATGTTTAACTGACTGAGCCACCCAGGTGCTCTGAAAATACTCTTAATTAGCGTTTGTATTGGCTGTTTCTCCCAGATTACTTACTGGTATATGTGAGTGCTTGCATGTGTGTGAAAGGAGAGAAAGTATGTGAGCTTTATAGTGCTCTAAAAGTCGATACAAAAAAAATTATTTTTGAGAGAGAAAGAGTGTAAGGGAGGGAGGGGCAGAGAATCTGAAGCAGCTTTGAGCTGTCAGCACAAAGCCCAACGTGGGGCTAGAACCCACAAATTGTGAGATCACGAGCTGCCCTGAAGTCGGACACTCAACTGACTGAGTCACCCAGGCACCCCATAATGCCTTAAAATAAGAAAAGCATGCAGCTCTTGATCTTGGGGTCGTGAGTTCAAGCCCCACACTGGGTGTAGAGGGTACTTAAATAAATAAAAAATCAAATGGTATAATGCTCTGAAATAAGAAAAGATATTTGTCTTTATTATAGAGAAACCCAGAGAATAACCATTCTGTGAAGAGTCATCAAGCCCTCTACTCCAACACGTGTCAGGCAGGATGTTAGGGGAACCTGTTACATGCTCCTTGCAGGGCCAACTAGGGCATGGTAAGAAACACGATTCAGACACCAGGAGAGGGGGTTTTGAGAATCGCCACCGATTTACTTATTTTCACATACATCTTAGTCTACTGGGGCTGCTTTCACTGAGTACCATTGACTGGGTGGTTTATAACCGACAGAAATTTATTTCTCACAGCTTTGGAGACTGGGGAGTCAAAGATGGAGGCACTGGAAGATCTGGTATTGGGTACGGGCCTGCTTGTCTTCTCGCCATGTCCTCCCACGGCACGAGGGCTGAAGGAACTTGCTGGGGTCTCTTTTATAAGGGCATCGATCCCACTCACGAGGGCTCTACCTTCTTACCTAATCATCTCTCAAAGGCCCTACCTGCAAATTCCACATTACACTGGGGATTAGATTTTAGAACAGGAATTTGGGGTGTCACATGGGCACCTCCATCTTTAGGAACATAGGACAAAGGGAATACACCAGCAAGCAGTGCAAGTAACTTTTTTAGGCATCTAGATGCACAGTATAAAAAAGACTTCTGATTCTACAGAGACATTCTCATGTTTTTTGTACATGTGATTTGTAGCATTTCCTACAATGTCCCTTGAAGTCTGAGGATTATGATATGTACTCCCATTAGATAAATCTTCCAATAAAGAAATGACTTTGCTTTATGAATTCTGAGTTCAGTTGCCAGTAATATTTTGTTTTCTCAGCCAAATAAACAATAAATTCAGGCAGCTATTTAAATGTATGGTGCACTTGAAAGAAACTTTTTAGAACACAGAAAGCAGAGTTGTTCACTCTGTCATTAAAAAGATAATGTAGCTCAGTTGAATTAACCTACTTAGGGATGCATTTCTTCCCAAGAGAAACTACAAAGTTATTCCTCACAAGGGGACTTCACTGCCCCCGCTGCAATTAGATGTTAGGGATTAAATAATGTGTAATTTCACTTATGACTATAAAATACAGAGCCTTCAAAAAAATCCAATTACCCACTTAAGATAACCAAAGAAATGCACTTTTAAGGGCAAATAACCTGTTTTATAGATAAAGCTATTTCATGTAACAGTTTTAAATCATAGCTCCATAACTTACTATAAAACAACATCCTGTAGATTAATTATTAAATAATATACTAATAAGTATAAAGTGCTTATAAATTTAAAATGCCTGGCCCATAGCAAATGCTCAGTGTGTTAGCATTATATATTGCAGTAAATATTACTAAACATTACTTATGAGTCCTTTGGTTAAATCTTTTTAATAAGAGCAAGGAAAGACCATTTACTTTTGACCTTGCCAATTATGTTACAAAGTAGATTGCCTCTGTAATATGAGAACACTGTAGCTCTTGTTAATTTTTTGTTAGTTTCACCACACAAGATGTTTAATTTCAAACAGTACTGGTCAGCTCTTTTACTTAGCTATTTGGATATTGTAATAGTTTTGAATGGATGCATAGTGCAAAGAAAGTGAAGATGATTTTGGTCATCCCAGAAACCAGAACACGTTAGTGAGCACGGGTGTGGGCAGTGGCAAAATTTATAGGAAAACCTTTTTTTATCAGTGAGGACCCAGATAACCAGAACCTTATGTACAGGATTCTGACAGGTATCCTTCTGTATTGTACTAGATCTCACTAAACAATATCTTCTTTACACACAATGGTGGCCTTGAGATTCTGGCCATCAGCCTCTCATTATCTCATAAGTTTATGTTCGGTTTCTGAAAATGAAGAAGGCCTGAAGAATGACAGTCTTAGAAGAAAGATCATGAAGTTATCTCGTGAATGTAGCAAAGAATCAGCAGTATAATCATTATGACCTAACTAGCTGGGCCTCTGAGATGAGGGATCTTTGTTTATTTCACTGAATTGTACAGAAGGGAAGATTATCTGAGTGGCAACAGTTGCTTTCCTAGCTACCCCCTTTCTTTTTGTATTAACCATCACCCTTGAGGAGTGACTGGGGTTAGTGAAACCAACTGGTCTGGATTGAAGAGTTCCTGCACTGCCCATACCTTGTTTCTCAAGGCTGTCTTTAATTTTGGCAAATAAGAAAGCACTTAGTTGCCATTTCCTTTCTGAGAACAGCTGAGCTGGTAAGGGAAGGAAGTAGACGTTTGGCTGAGTTCTCTCCTGTGGGGTAAGGGCGGGGCTGGGCTGCCCAGCATCAGCTTCTGCTTTTGTGGGGCTTGGTTTCCCAACTGGTTCCTCTTCATCAATGTCAATAAAGTTAGGCTGAGCAGCTCTACCGGATCCCCTTTCTGGGAACAAATGACTGAGCGTACAAGGAGTGGCTAATTTGTTTTGTCCAAACTCTCCGCCACACTGTGCTCAATGTTCTTAATTGGTTTCTTATCTATTGTTAAGATAGATAGATATTGTTAAGATAATAGATAACAATTGTTATCTATTGTTAATCTTTAAAGATCTTGTCCAACCTTAAAAAAAAAAAAAAAAAAAGGTCTGATTTAAATATTGCTCCTGTGAGAACATTTTTGCCTGTGTTGAGGAAGATAGCTTTGAGGAAAATCTAAATGAAGCACCAAGTCCTGCTAGATAATCTTGGTGGAATCAGCTTCTGATCTGAAGTGGGGGTAGTCTTTGGGAGCCATGAGGTTGGATGTGGTTCTGCCATTAAATGTTTCATCATTTGTTTTATTTGATGCTGAAATCATACTTGTAATATTACTTTACACCACTTTCCAGCATTACATCAGTGTCTTTGGCTTTCCAGGCCTTATTTGTCCATGTAATGGGAGGTTCTGATTCCTTAAATATATTTTGTTTTTCCTATGAATGTAAGTATTCTGAAACTCTTCTTGGGCTATAATATATCTATGCCATTTCTTTGCAGATGTTTGGGAAGTGGTGGTTGATCTAAAAATATTAAGTAAGAAACAAGGAAAAATTAAGGCTTCTGCCATGCAATTTCTCTGACTCGTTCTCAACGTTTCTGTTACCATCACAAATAGTTAATGAGATGATTCTTTAAAGCCCTACAGATATATCATACCGCTAAAACGTTTTATTCTACCACTGTAATTTAAGTCTAAAAATTACCTTTATGCTGGAGGGCTCTGGAGTCAAGACTGCTTAGATTCAAAACTGAGTTTGGCCACTCTCTAGCTATGTAGTCTCTGGTGAGTTGCATCATCTGTAAAATGAGGATAGAAATTAGCAGTCACCACATAGGATTGATGGAAGGATTAAGCAATCACAGTTTAAGCTACTATTGTTTTTCTCTTTTGAAAATTTTTTTAATGTTTATTTTTGAGAGAGGGTGCTTTCAGGGGACGGGTAGAGAGACAGGGAGACAGGATCTGAAGACAGCTCTGCAGGGACAGCAGGAAGTCACAAACCCCTAAGACTATGACCTGTGCGGAAGTGGGATGCTTAACTGACTGGGCCACCCAGGTACCCCTTCTTTTCTTTAACAATAAAAAATAAGTGGGGGAAATAGTATTGAGTATCTAGTATTTGCTAGGCACTGGTTAGACAATTTAACTGTGACCCATGTAATTCCTTGAAGCCGGCTTCCTTTTATTTTTCAGATTTTAAACTATAACTAGAAAGCCTAATCAATTGTCCTAAAGGTCACACAGTTAAAGAGTTGGAGCCCAGGTTTCTTTCTAAAGCAGATGCCTCTCCACTACATGGGGTAAAGAAAACTTTATTCTTTTTTCCATGTTATAATTTTTCAAGGTTTCTAACTGCTGTTATAGGATTTTTTGGATGTATATAAACAAATGCATAACTTGATAGAACATGAAAAGGCATAGAAGAAATTTAAATGCACATTACTAAGTGAAAGAAGCCAATCTGAAAGGGTCACATACTATATGTTGCCGACTATATGACATTGTGGAAAAGTCGAGACTATATGGTGACAGCAAAAAGATCAGTGGTTGCTGGGGGAGAGGGAAGGATGAATAAGTGGCACACAGATTCTCAGGGCACTGAAACTACACTGTATGATGCTGTAGTGGTGGATACAAGTCATCACACATTTGTCCAAACCCATAAAACATAAAACACCAAGAGTGGGCCCTAAGGTTAACTATAAACTTTGGGGGATAATGATGTGTTAATGTAGGTTCACCAACTATAACAAATGTACCACTCCATTGGGGGATATGAAAATGGGAGAGGCTAAGTACGCAACGGAGAAAGGGATATATGGGAAATCTCTCTACTCTCCTTTACATTTTGCTGAGAATCTAAAACTGCTGTAAAAATTAGTCCATTAAAAAAGCATACAGAAGAACAGCAAAGTGACAAAGGGGTGATATGGGGGAGGGGGAGGGTAAGGAAAAACAAGAAGGTTGTAAAGGAATTTAACGACTTATCTGCCTACTATTAAAGTGAAAGGTGCCAAGACCAGGTCAGCTGATTTGTGTCGATGTCTTACTTGCTCACAAGCTGCTGGGTGACTTTCAACAAAATACCTCACCTGTCCAGACCTCAATTAAAATATACTTAAAAAGAGGCGGTTGAATTCATCTTCAGTTCCCTTCTAGTACTAAAATTCCAGCATTTTAGCTATGGACCCATCCCTGGGGTTTTTTTTCCTTCCACCCAACTAGCCACCCTGGCCTAAACCTGGACTCAATTCACACTTTTTTTTTTTAACGTACCCACTGGGTCCTAAACACAGCAACTGTTCCTTGTGACCACGGGACTAAACGGCCGGGGTGGCCGGCCGAACACTAAGCAAGAGCAAAAACACCCTGAAGTTGGACAGCGAAAACTGGAAACCCGCACCGTGTAAACCGCAGGGCAAAGCGGACGCTGCGCAGCGATGGCGGAAGCAGTGACGGGTGGGGCGGGGCGGGGCCGGGCCGAGAGCCTATTGGAAGGCTGGGGGGGCGGGGCTCAGGCTGACAGCCGGGGAGGAGTGAGGGAGGCTGCGCGGGCGACGATTCCCGACTCCTCGTTTCCCTTCCTACAAGCCCGGAGAGGCGGGCGACGGGCGTGCCGACGCTATGTGACGTCATAATGGGCGTGGCGCCCCGGGTGGGGGTCCAGACTGCGCGCGGGTGCGTTCGGCAGTCGCTGTTTGGGACGCTGAGTGCGTGGTTGCTAGGTCTGCGCTCCGGGGTTCGCTGTCACTGTCTCTTCCCGAAGCCTGGAACAGACTGGGCGCGCGCCCGCGTGTGGTGTGTGTGTGTTTTGTGAATGTGAGGGGGACTCAGGGCAGAGACGTCCCCTCGCTGCCTTTTTTTTTCTTTTTATCCAACGAAGGAGGCAGTTCGCACGCTTGCCTTCCTGTCTCCCCCGTTGGGAGCGAGGTTTGTGTGTGGACGAGTTCGTCTTTTTTTTTTTTTTTTTTTTTTTTCCTTTTAAACTTGTGAGCCCGGTTATTTTCTTCCTTTTTTTGGACTCAGTGCCGTCTGGGCTGGTTTCCGTGATCCCTGACTAACCGCTTTCTGCCCGTTCTCTCGCCACCCCCGCCCAGAGTCTCCCCTGCGCCCTCGCCCTTGCCCGGGAGGGTGGGAAGCTTTGTCCCACTCCCTGCCCACCCGCGTCTCCGCAGCCGTAGCCGCACCTGCCTCAGTATGAATGGGGTCAGCGACCCACCTCTTTTTATAAAAGATATTAAGCCCGGACTGAAAAACTTAAATGTCGTCTTTATTGTCCTGGAGATAGGTAAGTGGGGTCTGCAGCCCACCCCTCCGCCCCCTTGCGTTCTGGGGCAGGAGAAGGGCGCCGCCGCTGCTAGCCGGGGGCTCCCCTCCTCCTCCCCTCCGCTCCCCCTCCCCTCCCCCCATCCACGTGGCCCCTTTGGCCCCCGCCGGGGCTCGGATCCAACCTGCGGCGAAAACCTGGGGCTCGACCTCTTCCCACCTTTCCACTGCATTATGATCCCGGAGGAGGAGTTAGAACCTTTCTGGAAGTTCTTATTATCTAATACACCCTTCCCCCCCCCTTGTGATTTTTAAATCTTAACAGGACGCGTGACCAAAACCAAAGACGGCCATGAAGTGAGATCATGCAAAGTAGCAGATAAAACGGGCAGCATCACTATTTCCGTGTGGGATGAAATCGGAGGTCTTATACAGCCAGGGGATATTATTCGGTTGACCAGAGGGTAGGTGTGCACAAAATGGGGAGGAGGGAGAATGCTTCCTAACTAGCAGCCTGCCGAATCATTGGCTGATGGGGGATCTTGGCAAGTTCTGGAGTTCCATACCTTTTCTATGGGCCTCCGAGCAGTTTTGAGCCACTTGGATGTTAACTTTAGATAGTGGACAGCTTTGGAATGTAACACCCTTGCCGGTATAAGTGGTCAGTTTCACCGGGAATCTAAACCACCCCCCCCTCAGTCTACAGGTTAAGTAGATTTTTAAATACTCTTTGGGGATTATTATTTTTAGTAGATACATAAAATTAATATAGTCAACACTTCCCCACACACACAAATTATTTATTACAGTTGTCAGCTGTTTTCCAGCCTTTCCCTCTTTTTAGTGACTTATGGGATCCTGCCTGTATTTTATTTAGACAGTGAGGACATAAGATTGTAGTTGAACAATTTAGCAGTTTTTGTGGTATGTCAAATTTGTATTTGGATGTAAAAATTAAGAGGGCAAGTTTACAATATCTGGAAGGGACATTCTTGAAGTAATTTCCTGTGCCTATTGCTGTAAGGTCAGCATGGTACAAAAACCAGAATGATACGCAGAAAATATTTGGCAGAAAGAAGTCTCATGCTACCTCCATCCAAAAGATTCAGTTGACTGGCTTTTAAAAATAATTTAGCACAAACTCCTTTTGTTTGTTTAATTTTTTTTAACCTTTATTTTTGAGAGAGAGAGAGAGAGAGAGAGAGAGAGAGCCAGTCGGGAGAGCCAGAGAGAGGGAAACACGGTATCTGAAGCCGGCTCCAGGCTCAGAGCTGTCAGCATAGAGCCCCATGTGGGGCTTGAACCCACCAATTGTGAGATCATGACCTGAGCCGAAGTCAGATGCTTAACTGACTAAGCCACCCAGGTGCCCTGTTTGTTTTTTGATTGGTAATTAGCCTGCCTTTAAAAATTTACCAGATATTTAAATCAGGAAGGTAAAAGGCCAGAAAAGGGTCTTGAAATGGATTTTGGAAGTTCTGTAGTCAGTAGAATTAACAATGTATTTGTTACAACTATAGGCAAAGTGGGCGGAGATTGATGGTGGCATAGTAAATAGAATCTCAGAGAAGTGTTGGATCACCCTGAATGGAGGAGTTTAGAGCCCTCTGATAATATCTTCCAGTCCTTACAACATCTTCAGGAAGTGAGGCAGAGTATCCTCAAAGAAGGAAGTGAGAGTCAGATCATAGACATTTTATTCTCATACAGTGACTCATTATGACACTAATTGTGTTTTTTAAACTTCCATATCTGTAGCTTACATAAAAGAATTCCTGCCTGTGAGGGTGTGGTGAGGATTAGCATAATTGAAGGGTTTTTTGGCTGCAGAAGTATTTCTCATCCAGTGATTAAAAGTATCTTATACAGTGTAAACAGCATCCTATTTCAGATATTTCATATTTTGTAGTCACAGAAAATAAGAGATGTGACCCTAAAAAATTTATGGAAAAACTAAGTTCAGTATTATCTCTATAGTATTTATACAGGAATTTCAAGATATAATTTGTAGGAAAATTCAAAACTAAAGAAACTCCACTATTTCCTAACTTCAGTGTGACCTTGAGGTTATTACACTTCTGTAACTTTGTCTTCTGTATAATGGGAAATAATTATACTTTACTTACTAAAATAATATAGCCAATGGAGTTTGGCCCGTTTATTAAAAGGCCCTTAAATTCTGGTTGTATCTAAGAAAAGTAGTTTCTGAAGAAAGGCGTAATCTAAATAATGGTAATTTGAATATTGATCGGTTTACCAGAAAACACTTGCTTATTCCCAAAGCAAGTGCAAGTTAAATGTTTACTTGTAATAACTTCCAATTTTTTCTTAATATGCATTAACTTTTACACTACCAAGGTGAAATACTAGTGCACTGTCTTCTAAGTCACTTTTTGTATAGCATGAGTGTGCTGGAGTCTTTAATAAATAAACCCTTACTAAAGAGGAATATGTAAGGTGGAACTAATTGGTATTTATTAACCTATATTAAAAGAAGAACTGTCACTACACTTAAACAACATTTAGTTATAGTTCACCATTCTAAATCATAAAGTTACCATCGTAGTTGTACAGAGAACAACTGAAAACCAAACCTTGGACTGATTTTATAATGTTTAATTTATGTTTCTATTAGATTTGTGTGTGAGGATATTTTAATGGTGCATCTGTATTCAAAGTTGATCAGTATAATCTGTTCAGCCAAGTTGATGCTAAAAATTGCAGATTTGGAAAGGCAAATAGGTCAGAGATTTGTGGGGGTTTTTTGGTTTGTTTTTGGGGTTTTTTTAGGCCCTTGATTAAACTTTATCAAATTTTCAGTAGCTTATCCACCCTATGTGTTTTAGGAGGCAAAGGAAAAACTATTTTATCAATATCTGAGTAGACCAAGTAAATGAGTGTAAAAGTAAACACTTGATGTTGATTTTATATATTCTGTGATTAAAAAATAACTTCTTGGCTAAAGATATGATCTTTGGAGTATAACAGTGCTTGCCTTGCAATAAGACTTTCTATTTTCTAGGGTTAGTTATAGTTTAGATAATTATGTCAAAATTTGGCAGTAGAGTTTTCTTTGTGTTCCTTCGTAAGTAACAATCAAAATGAGATTAATTGTATTTGATTTACTATCATAAACAGTTTAATCTCCACTTTACCCTAATGCAGAAAACAGAGGATAAATTTTACGTGAGTTAAGTAGAAGAAAATACATGTGTTTCTATAGAACTGATGTTTCTTTTCTTTCTAGGTATGCATCCATGTGGAAAGGGTGTTTGACACTTTATACTGGAAGGGGGGGAGAACTTCAAAAAATTGGGGAGTAAGTATTAAAATACATATCCTTTAATTGAATAAATTACATAAAATATCTACAGAGTAATTGGTAGGTATTAACTATAATAAACTTCTCTTGGCTTTTCTTGACTGGTAAACTGAATACCTTCCAGCATACTATAGAAATGACTTTACATGTATATACCAGTTAAACAGCCACCTGTACTGTTTCCTGTGGTTGAGAATGTTCTTTTTCCCCAGCAAAGAGCATCAAATTGCCCTTGAGACGAGCTCCGATGGGTCCTTTCTGTAGGCTTTGGGAAGTGCAGCTTTCAGGTGTCACAGTGCCATTTGAAATAAGTTCTGTCTTCTAGGGAATTGCCCAATAAGAAGCTAGGTTTCAGGCCATAAATTTATCTTTTTTTTTCATTTATGGGTGAATATGTACTCGTGATAAAAGGACTTGCAGCGATGACCATTGAAGTCCTGTATTTATCCACAGTCTAGGTACCGTACAGGCAGCCACAATGCGAGCTTCCATACACTACTACCCTCGTAATCTCCACCCTGACTTGGAGGAACCATCCTCTCTAGGGGTGTAAAGGTAATTCATCCTCCATATCAGCTTAGACATTTGGGATATATTCATAAAGTACTGTGTTAGCAATGAGCCAAATCCTTAGTCCATTCTGTTCGGTTAATGCCTAGACATCTACTTAACTCCCATCACATTGGAGGATATTTTTAAAGAGAAGCCACACATGGCACTGATAAAAGGGTAAAGGGGGAGATCCTCTTCCACACTACAGGGATAAGATTCTTTGTTTGGAAAAGATAAAGCAATCTTGCTGGCTTTTAAAAATCAGAAACAACACTTTGCTTTTGCTAGGTGAAAAATTAGAATTAACTTATGTTTGATTTTAGAGTAGTGTTAGAGCAACATGTTATTGAAAGCTCTTAGAGTCATTATTATCAACAGATTGAGGATCTTGTCCTGACCTTCATGTATACAGACATATTTATAATAGAGGTCAGTTAAGTGACGAACCATCGGAGGTCAATCAGTTCTTAGTGACTGACAGTCACAGTCAGTCTAGGATTTGCCAAAATTGATTTTAATTTCTTATTTATGGGGCGAGGAGCTGAGTAAATGCTTGAGTGTAATGTCAGTATATGCCATAGCCAAGTTACAAGAAGCACTGGGGTAAACTTGTCTTTATAGCCACTTGTCTTTATTTATACTTGCAGATTCCACTCTTAACCATGAATGATTATCTTTGCAGATTCACAGTGATTGGTCAAAAGAGGGACTGGATGAGAGTGTGTGAATGGATCAGTGCAAATCCATCACCACTGCTGGAAAAACCACTCTGGAACCCTAAACATGGTTCAGTGGCATCAGCCTCTATGGAAAAACAGCACACAGATGTGTTTCTCGGTCCCTGATCTTTAACATGATTTATTTTTTGCAGTACAGAATTAAAATAAAAAATAGAATGTTTTATACATTGTAGGCAATTGTATATTTTCAAATAGTTTGTTTTATGGAACAGCATTTTGGAAGTTTTTGTTGTATAAATAATTAGCATGTTGCTTTTTAGTTAATTCATTTGATACCTAAATTCTTCATTCCTATCAGTTAATACATGTTATATGAAGAAAGGTTGATTCGTTTAGAAGTCATTTAATTTGTGCTTTATTTTCTTTCAGATTTTGTATGGTTTATTCAGAAGTGCCAAATTTCAGTGAACCCAACCCAGATTATCGAGGACAACAGAGCAGAGGGGTAATTAATCCACATGTATAGTCTACTTTTATGGTTAGGCTAATTTTGACTGGGTACTATAATTCTGTGACTAGGTGTCCAACCCTGTTGTATGCAGGGTATAATGAAGACAGTTTAAGAAAAATTTTTTTAAGTCATTTTCATTCTTTATGCTTTGTAAGTCTATATATGTATCTTTAGTGTTGTATGTTAAATATATGTGCCATTTAGCACTTTGAGGAGTAGGGAGTAATATCAGAAAAATACAATAAGATGTAACAGAAGCTATGAAAGACTTGGGAAATATTCCTGAATGTTAACATTTGTAAAGATGTAAATCTTCACAAAATTTAGTAAGAAACAAAAACAAAAACAAAACCCTAACAATTAAAGAATGGATACATGTTGTTATAATAATTTTTTTATAAATTTTCAGTTGGTTAAATTAAAAACATATTTTTTAGGCACACAATGAACAGAAGAATAATTCCATGAATAATAATGTGGGTACAGGTACATTTGGACCAGTGGGTAAGATTTTTTTTTTTCCCATATTTGTGATCAGGTGTTAAGAATTAACAGACTATCTTATGAAAGGTTTACAAGAGAACTATCTTTAGGCATAAGTTAGCACTAGAAGGAAACTTCTAGTAAACAGGGAATTCCCAAATAAGTGTCTAGGTAGCAGATACTTTCTTAAGCTAATTTATTCAAACACATTCTTTTTTTATTTTTATACACATATATTTATTTATTTGTTCAGTTTAAATTCCAGTGTAGTTAACGTACAGTGTTTTATTAGTTTCGGGTGTACAGTGTAGTGATTCAGCACTTCTGTGTATTTCTCAGTGCTCATGATGATAGTGTACTTCTAATCCCCTCTGTTTCACCCATCCCCCCACCTACCTCCAGAGCACATTCTATATTTAAACAGTGGCTAATAACAAGAAATCTGTTTTGGTGATGCATAATATGATTTTTCATTGATTTTTTTTTTTAAACAAAATTTATGTGCTCTAGTGATTACTTAATAAATGTAGAATTACTGGTTATTTTGGCACTCCAAAAGCCTTTTAAGTTTAGACTAATAGCTCAACCTTAATTTTTCACATGCTGATAGCTGCCTCTTTAAAAGATTGGCCTTTAGAAAGCCCTCAGATACTCTGAAACGTCATGTCAGTGGTCCTTACAGCTGTGTTTAAGGTCTTTGGAAGTTTTTATTCTTAAATAACAGAGGAAAAGGCTTTAGGGATTGTAGTTCCTTAGGGTGGCTAAAGTTTTATTTGACCTGGCTGGCTGCATGTTTTAGCACAGCTGGTGATCATCACATTGTGGGAAACTTTGCTGTCTTTTTCTTTGCAAAGTTAGAATTACACTATTTTGAAGTATTATTAACCGTATTTGAACCTAATGCCAGTGTTCATACACCATTTTACCCTTTGGGTTTTTTTTCCCTCATAAAATGTAGGCAGTGCATTACCTTTGCTTTTCTACTCTACTAATTTCTCATTCTGTTGCCCAGTCTGTTTCTGTCTCCCTGTTAATCAGCATCAAGTTAATATATTTACAGTAATCATACAGCTAGAAAAACTTAGAGCCCACATTGAGTTTTTTTCCAGTAGTTTAACAATAAAGACATTTGTTTTCTCTAATACTACTTGTAAGCATTAGTAGTGTGTGTTAGAACTTCAGATAGGTGTACTTCTATAGATCAGTGTCTGAAAATGGTGATGAATTTTTATATTCTCTTTTAGGAAATGGGGTTCAAACTGGCCCAGAATCAAGGGGATGCCAATTTTCATATGCTGGTAGAAGCAATGGCCGGGGACCTACAAATCCACAGCTACAAGGAACAGCTAATAATCAAACGGTCATGACCACAATAAGTAATGGCAGGGACCCTCGGAGAGCCTTTAAGAGATGACCTATGCCAAATCCTCACATGTAGTTTTTAAACTACGTGCCCTACTTGAACACTTATTGCACTTTTATTTATCGTTAACTGTGAAAACTATGTCCTTTATCAGTTTCCTTTTATGTTTTTGACTTGGTAACAAGAGTGGTTTGTTTTTATAGCAAAACTGTTAAGCTGCCCAAGTCTCCTGTTGAAGAATTTGAAGAATGGGAACACTCTGAAAAGTAGGGGCATTTATTTTTAGAGCCAAAAGATCTATGGTTATCCTCTGAAAAGCTTGCACCCATTTCATGGGTGAGTTACTTAAGACATCAGCATTATAGCCTCTATGAGTCTATCTTCCGTATACATTTATAATACTTAAAATAAGGCTTAGTGGGGATGTTCTTTTGTCTTAAATTCAGGTATTGCCAATTAAAGCAATAACCACTAAAAAAAATGAAAACTCAGTCAATGCTAATAGCAGTTTTTGAGTTAGGACTCCAAGAATGATTGATGTCTTCATTGAGTGACTGCCATTAAGATCTTCCAAGGACTGAATCATTCTAAACTCTTGTTTTATTACCAAAAAAATATATTTGTCAGAATTACGGACTAGAATGGGAACTGTATTATAACAGATAATTTTTATAAGAGAGCTGCATTTATTTTAGGGTAGTCCTGTATCTACTTAGTGCATTACACTGAAGGAAAATTTAAAACTTGAGGCCTTGAATATTTATTTTTTGAAACTACCATGTCAGATATTAATGTGTAATTTGAGGGAGTTATAAAGTCATAATAAATGTTGATTTAATTATTAAAATTGTGGTGGATAGACATTAGAATGAAGGCAATTCAAATTGAATTCATGTAGAAAAGTGCAGTCTTAAGTCAGAGAGTCCTAGGTACTTGCCGAAACTCATCCTGGAGTGAAAATCCTAGGTACTTGCCGCCTTTGAAGAGTGTGTGTTTGTGCGCGTTGTCAAAGATTCTGAACACAATTCACAAAGCCTTATCAGCAAAAGTTAAATGGCTCTCTCTAAGAAGTGAATACAGCTTTATTCAGAAATGTAAAGGTAGAATCTATTTATGTGTCTTAAGTGGTCCCCAGTTCCACTTTTACTGTAGAGTGGATAACTGGCACATTTTTCCGTTGTTAGTGTTCAGTTCTTCAGTACTATCTCTTGAATAAAACTTGCATTAATGTTAACGGACCTACCTTATTTTTGCTTTTTGAATGATTTATACTGGAGAGCCAGCACACTTTACTATAGTTGTAATGCTTACTTCAGCCTGGCGACTGCTTAGCTCTGTGTTTGTCGCTGTCTTTTTTTCCCTACCTTAAATCACAAATAAGTAGACTCTGTTTTCTAAGAACTCCATAGCCTTCAAATATAAAAGTTTATGCCAGAATACTCATGTACCCTAATTCAGCATCTCTTTAACAATTTGAGTACACACTGCATATTAGGCACTGTGGAGAGTAAAAGGGGTGGATGATGAGTAACCTCAAGGAGCTTATTTATGCTTCATAGAACTTCAGTAACTGGGGTTTATATATTCTAGAAGTTTTCCTTTATTACTCTAGTCATGATTATAGCTAATTTGGCTTTGTGACTATTATTTTCTTAAGATGGTCACAAAATTACAAATGTTTGGAGTAAAAAAAGTACTGAATTTTTTTTTAAACCTAAGTAGAGGTAGTAACGATAATACTGTAAGTTATTTGTGGGAGAATATAGCGTTAAAGATTATTTTAAAAGAAAGAATTTTGGAATTTCCAAGAAGTTAACTGTCAGGCTGAGCTCATTGCCGGGCTTCCAATCCCTGTTACCCTGTTATCTCCTCATCTATGATGGCAGGCAAATTATTACACTTAAAACCTGTAAGCCTTAAGTTCCACAACTATAAAAAACAAGTAAGTAATATTATCCCTTTATAGAGTTATTGAAGATTTTCCATGTAATTGATGAGAATGATATCTGGCTACAATAGGCAGTCAGATGTTTGCTCTCTAATCATACCTCAAGATTAGGAAAAAAATGCAGTGTTAGGTGTGGAAATACTGTTACCCTTTAATATGTTGATATTAAATAGATCAATCTAATCTTTTGCTTTTGTAATTGACATTGCCTCAGTAATTTAATCTTGTTGTTCTGTGTTCTTTATCATTTATTAACAGATCTCTTTTTTCTTAAGGGAAGCCTCCAAAACCCAAGTGAATTACAATCCATAATGAATATTTGCCCTAGCAGTCTGCTTGGATGGTACTCAGCAAGAAGAGGAAGAAAGTTTTCTACCTTCCTCTCTCCTGGTGCTTTCACCTGTGAATTTTTAAATGTTTAAACACCTACCGAAAACAAAAATCGTTTAGTATAGAAAATACACGCTGCTAGGATTGGGTCCCATTTCATTTCAGCAAAACAGCTCTGAAGAGGTTTGACGCGTCATCAGCCAGCTGGCCTTTCCTCTCTGGGCCAGTGTTTGGGTAGTTACTACAGTCCAGAAACTCAGAAGGCCCGAAGATGATGTGTGATAGTGAAGGCTGTGGTGTGCTTTCCTAGGCATTTACACAGCGTTTCCCATTATACCAATTCCGTTTTCACTTGGTTCCTGTAGTTTTAGTAATCAGCTTTAACTCTGAGGACAGTTTAACTTGATGCCCTGAATGTTTGTAGCACTGAGTACTTGCCACTTGTATCTTGGTAATTTAACATTTTAAAAGAACTTTTAATTCTCCGGATTGAGTAATAATGCCAAAGGAATGATGCTGAAAACAAATAGATATGAGGTTAGTAAAAAAAAAAAAAAAAAAAGGTAGGAGAATGTTTAGAGTATAGGTAACTGGTCCTGAAAAGTTTTCTCAGAGGTACACACTGACTGCCTTTCATCAGTCTGAAGACACAATGGCAGTTGTTGTAAGTTTATATAGGCCTGGACTTCCCTTTTCTGTTACGAAAGTGATTACTGTTTTCTCCAAGCAAATTTAGGCTGCCGTGCCTCTTAAGACCCTTTTCTCTAATGTGTTTGGAAAGGTTCTACAGACAACAAACCTTGAAAACCATGGACGAGCAGGATCTGCGTGGAGCGCTTGCTCAATTTATGTCCATCTTGCCTCTAGGCTTCTCCTTGGGTAACTTGCCCTATCATGGCTTTTATAAAAATCTGTTTTTCCTTTTCTTTAATTTCCTATCTGATGAGAGTCTTAACATTTCTGGTAGAGGGTGACAGTTCTCTGGTAGGGGTTATATGATGGGTGAAAGCAGATGTACTTGGCTGTGGCGAAAACCAGGTCTCAGCCGATGATTAAATGTTAGGATAATTCAACACTCCCACATTTCACAAAGCAGTTACAATGATTAACAGTTGAGGTATGCTTCTGAGGAAATCTGATTATGACCTTTGGAAAATAGCACTGTCATGAATGGTACGTTGTTAGGTCCTCAGGGAGAAACTTCGGAAAAATATTTTGCTTTCCAGGTATATTCAACTTTTCTCCAAATCCCTTGAAGCTTTTTTATTAGGGATAACCAGACTTTTGTTCAAATATTATAACCAAATTACTCCAGGTTTCTGAGCTTAAAGTGTCTAATGATGTTTCTCAAAGCACAGATCACAAAATAAGAAACAGACTAGAGAAAATCAAGTCCGACTGTTCCTAATAAGCCATTTATTTAATACTTTTCACACTGAGAACGTTCAACCTAAAGATGTTTTTTAAGGGCTGTTTACTACTATGAGGTAAATGGTGTAATGCAGTAAAATGAGCATTTTAACAAGTTTGACTAGTAGACATTTAAGCCTTTTGAAAGGCCTTGATAGGTAACTTATAAGTGCAGTGTGACCCTGCAAGTTTTTTTTTTTTTTTTTTTTTACAAATAGTTTATTGTCAAATTAGTTTCTACATAACAGTGCTCATCCCCAAAGTGCCCTCCTTCATGCCCATCCCCCCTCCCCCCCACATCCATCAGTCCTCAGTTTTTGTCAGCATTCAAGAGTCTCTCATGGTTTGCCTCTCTCCCTTTCCCCCACCATTTCCGCCCTTTTCTCCCCCTTGGTCCTCCGTCAAGTTCCTCCTAATCCTCCTATACGTGCAAACATATGGTATTTGTCCTTCTCTGCCTGACTTATTTCGCTCAGCATAACACCCTCAAGGTCCATCCATGTTGCTACACATGGCCAGATTTCATTGTTTCTCATTGCCATGTAGTATTCCATGGTATAGATAAACCACATCTTCTTGATCCATTCGTCTGTTGATGGACACTTAGGCTCTTTCCATGTTTTAGCTATTGTGGAGAGTGCTGCTATGAACATTGGGGTACATGTGCTCCTATGCCTCAGCATTTCTGTATCCCTTGGGTAAATTCCTAGCAGTGCTATTGCTGGGTCATAAGGGAGTTCTATTGTTAGTTTCCTGAGGAACCTCCACACTGTTTTCCAGAGGGGCTGTACCAGTTTACATTCCCACCAACAGTGCAGGAGGGTGCCCGTTTCTCCACATCCTCGCCAGCATCTAGAGTTCTCTGATTTGCTCATTTTAGCCACTCTGACTGGCGTGAGGTGGTATCTCAGTGTGGTTTTGATTTGTATTTCCCTGATGAGGAGGGATGCTGAGCATCGTTTCATGTGTCTGTTGGCCATCTGGATGTCCTCTTTGGAGAAGTGTCTGTTCATGTCTTCTGCCCATTTCTTCACTGGGTTGTTTGTTTTTCGGGCGTGGAGTTTGGTGAGTTCCTTATAGATTCTGGATATTAACCCTTTATCTGATATGTCATTTGCAACTATCTTTTCCCATTCCGTTGGTTGCCTATTAATTTTCTGGGTTGTTTCCTTGGCTGTGCAGAAGCTTTTAATCTTGATGAGGTCCCAACAGTTTATTTTTGCTCTCGATTCCCTTGCTTTTGGGGATGTGTCAAGTAAGAAGTTGCTGCGGTGGAGGTCAAGGAGGTTGTTTCCTGCTTTCTCCTCTAGGGTGTTGATAGTTTCCTGTCTCACGTTCAGGTCCTTTATCCATTTTGAGTTGATTTTTGTGCATGGTGTGAGAAAATGATCTAGTTTCATTCTTCTGCATGTTGCTGTCCAGTTCTCCCAACACCATCTGTTAAAAAGGCTGTCTTTTTTCCATTGGATATTCTTTCCTGCTTTGTCAAAGATCAGTTGGCTGTATACTTTTGGGTCCACTTCTGAGTTCTCAATTCTGTTCCATTGGTCTATGGGTCTGTTTTTGTGCCAATACCATACTGTCTTGAGGATGACAGCTTTGTAGTAGAGGCTGAAGTCTGGGATGGTGATACCTCCCGTTTTGGTTTTATTTTTCAGTATTACTTTGGCTATTCGGGGTCTTTTGTGGTTCCATACAAATTTTTGGATAGTTTGTTCTAGTTTTGAGAAGTATGCTGGTGCAATTTTGATTGGAATTGCATTGAATGTGTAGAGTGCTTTAGGTAGTAATGACATCTTAACTATATTTATTCTTCCTATCCATGAGCATGGAATGTTTTTCCATTTCTTTGTGTCTTCTTCAATTTCCTTCATAAGTTTTCTATAGTTTTCATCATACAGATCTCTTGTATCCTTGGTTAGGTTTATTCCGAGGTATTTTATGGTTTTTTGTGCAATTGTGAATGGGATCAGTTTCTTGATTTCTCTTTCTGTTGCTTCATTGTTGGTGTATAAAAATGCAACCGATTTCTGTACGTTGATTTTGTACCCTGCAACTTGGCTGAATTCTTGGATCAGTTCTAGTAGGCTTCTGGTGGAGTCTGTCGTGACCCTGCAAGTTTTAAGGTCATGCCAGTCCAAAGCTTGGTGACTAGCTGCTGAATTGTGATGGACCCCAAGTGTAGAGAGGCTATTGACCCCATAGTCCTCATGATCACATGCACTTACTAATAACCTCAACTTAAGGACTTGGCATGGCTTTAGAAACCGGTTCTTTACCATTTCCAACCAAAAGTCAATTTTCTGTTTTACTCCATCAAAATCTTTTGCACATGGAGTTCATTTCTTGTCCATATATTGCATGTATGTCGAGTAAAACTGAAGCAATGGTTTATAAGCCAGCTGTATTAGATTTCCCCCAGGAACCTGTTAGGACTAGGAATTGGTTCCCCTGCTGTATCAGGAGAGTTCACAAGTGTAGGTCTGGCAGAGCAGCACTTGAGATAATGACCCTGAAGATTTTTATCTCTTGCCCTTGACATTTCCCCCAATACCAAAACAACTTTGCTTTGAAATGGCACATATATATATATCTCCATACATTCTTAGGTTCCTTTATTATTGTGAAGCAAGAATGTACCAAACCTGGTTTGTAAAACAAGGGAAAATTGTAGAAGGAAATGCCTCCAAAGGGCAGAATTGATGGGTAAAGCAGGGTAGTCCCAAGCAAAATGGGGTCAAAGTATGGCCTCTAGATGTGAGCATTGTTCAGTTTTGAATCAGGTTCAATCAAGTAAAACTATTCAAATTATGTCAATACTAAAATCAGATTATAATAGTCACCTAGCTTCATTTGGGCCTAAATGTAAAAAGCTTTTTCACACAAGGTTTCTGTTGAATTTTCTAAAAATAGATTTTATTACTGCTTATCTCAGCAAGATACATGTTTACAGTATCTTCTACCTTCCTCTTATCCCCCAGAGCATTCCTCAGTCCCCTACTTTATTATGTGGAGTGAGGCTGGCCAAAGTAAAGTAGGGTGGTTGAAGACGGATAAACATTCCTAAGAGTGCCTAGTAGAACCTACTATGTGAAGATGGCAGTCTTGTTCTGTACAGGGGATCTAAATATTTTCCACAAGTAATATGCAAGGCATTATTTGGTTGCTATGTGGGGCCAGTCTTGTTTCAAAAATTTATAACCCTAATAGGAGACAAAGACCGCTGACCTAGGTCCCGGGACTAAGGATAGGAGAATAAAAAGTAGTCAGCACAACTAGTGCCATCTACTGGGTGATTACTACATAGTTTCTGTCGTTTAGGAATTTGGCTTAACACGTGGGGAGAAGGTTCCATTCTATTGGATAAGAATTTTTGTCCAGTGGTCCAAGCATGAGGGAGTAGTTGGGCTGTTTAATGTATGAACTAGCAACACTGACATCAAAAATAAATTCCCTTTAGTTAAGCAGGTTTATTAAACCCCAAACTGCCCCCCAAAGCCATAGAAAATATGGAAAAGTTTGCCAAATTTTATGTTATTTGTCAACAGTACTGGTGGGGAGTATAAACTATATATTGACTAGTGTCAACTTAAAAAAATATCCTTTGGTGGGGGGTGTTTTGGTAAAAACAGGTGAAGTAGAAACTGCCTTTATTTGTAAAATCCTGGCCCTGTGACTACTGTTGTTCTTGCAGTTGTGTTAGCTTTGCAGGACATAACCTGTTTTAAATGTCGGTGATGACGTGCTTTGGTGAAAAAGTTTTGAGCTGAGGAGATCCTGGTTTTTTGGGTCCTAGATCTAATATTTACTGACTCCATGACCAGGGGCTTTGTTATAAAATGAGAATAATGGGGCTATGTACCTACAGGGCTATGAGGAACTATGTGAGCCGATGGATGCAAAAACATCACAACCTATCTAGGGCTTAACAAATGTCAAGCTCTTTCTCCATGAGCAGTGGAAATAAGAGACAAATCTTGATCATTTTCTTCATGCTGTCAGAAGATAATCTTTTCTATAATTTTAAATCTGAAATACTAAGCAATTTATATTAGTTATTGCAGTCAGGGTGTGTGTGTGTGTGTGTGTGTGTGTGTGTGTGTGTGTGTTTAAACAGTCCAGCTTTTGCAGTCTTCTCTGAGCACAGAAAAGTATGTATGCTGGCAATTTACCATGGGTGTGTGTGTTTAAACAGTCCAGCTTTTGCAGTCTTCTCTGAGCACAGAAAAGTATGTATGCTGGCAATTTACCATGACAGCACTGTAGGGTCAAGTCTTCACAAAGATCTGCTCAATAGCTGAGTACCCTGTGCTATTTTTTCATTCACCTTTGCCCAGAGGGTGAGGGCATGGTTATGAAACTGCAGAGGAAGAGGGAGGACATGTGGGCCAGAATTTGTGCCGCAGAGGAAGTCAATGGCCAAGGAGAAGGCAGACGGTACACTGGAAAGAATTCCATATTCCCAGTGATGGCCCTCAGAATTGCTGTGCACCCAGAGTGCAGAGTGGTTTGCTTGCTTCTGATAAAGCATTGGGTAATTTTCCAACATTTTATTATGAAAGATTTCAAATATATAGTGATGTTGAATAAGTTATGGAACAAACATTTGTGCATTCACCACTTAAATTTTTTTAAATCTTTAAAAATCTATTTAAAAAATTTTTTTTAGTATTAACTTTTGAGATAGAAAGAGTGTAAGGGGGGAGGGGCAGAGAAAGGAAGACGCAGAATCCAAAGCAGGGGTTCAGGCTGAACTGTCAGCACAGAGCCTAATGTGGAACTCGAACTCATGGACTGCAAGATCATTACCTGAGCTGAAGTTGGATGGTTACCCAACTGAGCCACCCAGGTGTTCCTAATCTTTATTTTTGAGAGAGCAAGAGTGTGTGAGCAGAGGACGAACCGAGAAAGGAGGAGACACAGAATCTGAAGCAGGCTGACAGGCTCTGAGGTGTTTGCACAGAGCCTAATGTGGGGCTCGAACCCACAAACTGTGAGGTCATGACAAGCTGAAGTCAGACCCTTAAACAACTGAGCCACCCAGGTGCCCCTCACCACTTAGATTTTATCATTAACATCTGAGACTAGTTTTATTGCATCCTTCACATTCATTCACCCATTTTTAATACATTTCAAGTAGACATCATGAATATTTATTTCAGCATGCTTATTCACTAGAGTTCAATATTTTGCAGTTTTTAGTGTAAAATTTACATACAAAAAAATGCACAAATCTTAAGTGTACATCTGTGACTTTTAACGAATGCCCATGCCTATGTAACTCAAGCCCCTATCAAGATACAGAATATTGCTTTCACTGCAGAAACTTTTCTCAAGCATTTTCCGAAGTTAACCCCGGGCCCAGGGGCAGGTCGCTCTTCTGATATTTAAAAAGGCCATTCTTGGCTTCACTAAGGGGAAAGTTTCGTATGTGCCAAGGTCAGCTCTAGATTTGCTCACTGAGTTCAAGAACTCTAACCATGTCAGTACTGCCAAACCCAGCCTCTCACACATCTCAAAAATGTAATCCCAAGACCTTGGTATTTTTTATCCTGTTCCCTTTTTTTTTTTTTTTTTAATTTGTAATGCTTATTTTTGAGTGAGAAAGACAGAGCATGAGCAGAGGAAGAAGAAGGAGAGAGAGAGAGAGAGAGAGAGGAAGACACAGAATCTAAAGTGGGCTCCAGTTTCTGAGCTGTCAGCACTGAGTCCGACATGGGGCTTGAACTCCCAAACTATGAGATCATGACCTGAGCTGAAATCAGCTGCTTTTACTGACTGAGTCAGCCAGGTGCCCCTCCTTTTCCCTTATTTCAAATTAGCTCCAGCTCTGTCTTTAATATATCTTTTTTGCCTCAAGATTTATACTTGGCATCCTAGACTCTTAACGCAGAAACTACTGGAATGAAGACCAGCTTAACAGGATCAGTCCTAGGACTGTGGCTGGAAGGAGTTGGCTACCTGGGGCACACGGCTTTGACCTGAGCAGCTCTGGTTGAGATGGGAGCCTCTGGCCGGACATGATGAGCAGTGACAGGTGTAGCAGGTACGCTGAGTGCCAGGAGTAGGAGGGATACACTGGAACTCCAGTGTTTTTAGGTCAGTTGCTCAACTATTCAGATTTTGATTCTAAAAAACTCTAATTTTCTTAAGGTATGAGCTGTCCCAAAGTGCTTTCTGCCCCTTGGGGTTTTGCCCTTCTTTTCATAGTTAAGCTTTCAGAGTTGGCGTACTTAAGGGTGTATAAATTCCTTGCCAAGCAAAGACCCTACTACTCAGTCTACAGAAAACTATCCCTGAATGAAACATAACAATTGTGTATTTTTTCCCAGCTTATTCATGTGCTCATACAAAGGTGTTCACACATGACACATAAATCACTGCCAACAGAGCTATTTCTGCATTAAGCTCCACACTTTGCAATCGTAGATATTTTCTTTCTTTCTTTTTTTTTTTTGTCACTTACTGCTTAAGGATCCTCTCCTATCCTCCTTTAATTGGCTACCTATAATTTTATTGAGTACTTACTATGTGCCAGTACTATGCTAGTGCGTTATGTAGATTATCTCATTTATTAAATGAACGTGTGAGGGAGGTTTTGCTATTTTCATGCTTCAGATAGAAACTGTGAATTAGAAGGATTGAGTAATTTGACATCACACTACCAGAAATCGACAGTCTCACACACGGAAGCCTAGACTTTTGCCTACTTAATCGACGTGGAAGGTTGGAGGCTGCTGTGGACTCACTGGACAGTACTGGACAGGAGGCAGAGTTAGATTTTAAAAGGGAGTGCAGACTCAGCTATAGCGAAGGGAAAGATGGAGAATAGAAATTTGACTAATTCACATTTTTACCTAGGATTAGTCATTCTTTATTTATTTTTGGATTAGTCATACTTCAAATGTCCACAATACAGACCCAGTTAAAGAAATCTAGTCTACAATATAGGTGGTATCTCGATAGGGAAGATAGAATAATTAATATCGCCCCACATACAAATATTAGAAGACCATCGGTGAACTATTTTGAGAATGGAGAAAATTTTTCTAACAATGGCTCAAAATCTAGAAACGTTAAAAATTAATTTGACAAACTAGGAAAAATATTTGCAATTTATATCACTGAAAAAGGGCTAATATTCGTGATATATAAAAAACTTGTAAAAGAAATGATCACTCACTCTGGAAAAATGGACCAAAAATATAAGCAGTTTACACAAAATTCACATGGCCTGTAAGCATATGAAAGGAATGTCCAACCTCATAATAAGGCATGCAAATTAAAATACCATTGAGGGGCACCTGGGTGGCTCAGTTGGTTAAGCATCTGACTTCAGCTCATGTCATGATCTCACAGCTTGAGTTTGAGCCCCGCATCGGGCACAATACTGACAGTTCAGAGCCTGGAGACTGCTTCCAATTCTGTGTCTCCTCTCTCTCCTCCACTCACGTTCTTTCTGTCTTTCAAAAATAAACATTAAAAAAATTTTAAATGCCAATGAGATGCCATTCCTCACTTTTATATTGGCAAAATTATAAAAGTTTGAAAAGACACCCTAAAACACTATACGAAACATGTTTGGGGCACCTGGGCGGCTTAGTTAAGCGTCTGACTTTGGCTCAGGTCATGATCTCACAGTTCATGGGTTCAAGCCGTGTGTCGGGCTCTGTGCTGACAGCTCACAGCCTGAAGCCTGCTTCAGATTCTGTGTCTCCTTTTCTCAAAAATGAATGAAAATGTTAAAAAAATTTATATATATATACATACATATATATACGTACATTATATATATGTATATATATATATATATAAAGAAACGCTTTCATTCATAGTTGGAGGGAATGTAAACTGTTTAATCTCTAGGGTTGGGGGTAGGATTTGACAATTTTACATTTGACTGTGCCCTGTGACTCGACAATCCTGCCTCTATCCCTGTGGCCAACTGTTTGCAAAGGCTGCTGGAATATCCGTGCCTGTTTGCAGACCTTTCGGTAGTCTCTTTTTTCCGATGACAATGGGCTTGTCCAGTGCCCTATGACAGTAGCAAACTTAATGCAAGGAGAAAATTGAAAAGCACTTGAGCTTTGGGGCTTGCTCTCTCTTGATGGGCTTGGAGCCCTGAACGTGTCATGAGAACGCATAAATGAGTGCTAGTCACCTACTGGAGGATGAGCGGCCACTCGAGGCACCTTGGCTGACTGCCTGCCAACCTCCTGACATGTGAATAAGTCTATCATGATCTATCCAGCTCCAACTGAGTTGACAGCTGACTTCAGTCACATGAGTGAGAGCAGCATAAGGAAGGACAGGACTGAGCCTGCTTAAATTGCTGAACTACAGAATCTTCAGCTAATAAATGCTGATGCTTTATGCAACTAGGTTTTGAGGTGGTGTGCTATAGGTAGCAAAAGCTAACTGGTACAATTAGAGATACATTGGCAAAAATATCAAAAGATGTTTATTGAAGCATTTGCTATAATAGCAAAAGAGTGGACACAACTCATGCCCACCAGTTCAGGAATGGTTGAATACATTATAGTACATTCATTCAGTGGGATACAAGCAGTTGCAACAGAAATCTCCATGTACTTTTTTTATGAAGTGATTTTTAGAATATATTCAGTGGAAAAAAGCAGGTATAGAACAGTACATATAGTGTGCTACCTTTTTTTAAAGAAAGGGAGTATGGACACCTGGGTGCTCAGTCGATTGGGCATCTGACTTTGGCTCAGGTCATAACCTCATGGTTCATGAGTTTGAGCCCCGCATTGGACTCTATGCTGACATCTCAGAGCCCAGAGCCTGATTCTGATCCTGTGTCCCTCTCTTTCTACCCCTTCCCAGCTTGCACTCTGTCTCTCTCTCACACACAAAATACATAAACATTTAAAAATATTTTTAAAAAAAGGAACGTGAATATTTGCTTTAAATTTTAAAAATGAATGAATTGGCAAATTAATAAAGTGATTTAAAAATTTTTAATGTTTATTTTTGAGAGAGAGACCAACAGAGTGCAAGAGGGGCAGAGAGAGAGGGAGACACAGAATCTGAAGCAGGCTCCAGGCTCTGAGCTGTCACCACAGAGCCCGATGCAGGGCTTGAACCCATGAACTGTGAGATTATGACCTGAGCCAAAGTCAGACGCTTAACCAACTGAACCACCCGAGGGCCTCAAAAAGTGATTTCTTAAAAGGAAGAGAACATGGATGGAAGCTAGACTTTACTAAATAGTTCTGTTTTGTAGATATAACTTTAGAATCATGGAAATGGTTTGCATATAGATGCATACAACACACCCATATACATAAAATCACAATAAAATGCATATCTAGAGCAAAAGCAAAATGAAATAAATTTCTGTTGGTTGTTTAGCCACAACAGAAAAGAAGTATTTAAAATATTGTAAAAACATAGTCCGATGAAGGCATTCTTAGTGGATAGATCCTAAATTAAAAATTAATTAGGAAGAAATATCATTAGTGATGTTGTTATTCTGAATTTATTAAGTATATATATTAAAGATAAATAAATTACACACTTTTGTTAATTCTGTTAAGAATCGAGATATGAAATCAAAGTTGCTAGGTAAAATTAAAATTCTAAGTATAGTTATAAATTTGAATGGGAAACATTGCTGTGAAGTCAAAAGGCATTATCTTCAAAAGAAAAAATAACTTTTAAAATCATTTTGGAATAATTTATGAGAAACTTCTTGATAGATCTAGTTGGCAATTCAGGATCTCCCTGGTCAATCACCAAAAAAAAGACAACCAGACATTATAACATTATATACCTTCTCATATGAAGCAATAAGAAATATTATCACCAGTATTCTTTCAAAAAAATTGAACTTGAACCTATTCAAGTTTCTAGATAAAACTACTAGGTAGGTATAGAAGATTGAGTTGAGCAGTACCTAAGAAATTATAACACCAACAGCCCTGATTCTTCAACAAATCAATAGTAAGGAAAACCAGGGTGGGGAGTGGACAAGTGGTTGTAGAAAAGGCACTTAAGAGAAACATCAATCAAATGAATTATTTGAATTCTGATTGGAAAAGAAACAATTGGAGAGAAAATAAAAAGCATTTATTAGACAGTTTGGAAAATCTGAATAGTGCTTAGATAATGATCAAGTGTGACACAGTTTTGTGGCTGTGTTGAAAGAGTCCTTATTTTTTGGAGTTACATTTTGTATGATGTTGATGTTGTCAGAATGGAACTAGCACAGTAGTCTAAATGGAGAAAGTTTAATATAAAGAATTATTAATTAGTAACATTAACTGCAGGTGAACAGGGTAAAGCCAACACTAAAGAATAGCACAAGAAGGGATATAAGGAGCAGCCACTATTTCCAGGGAAGAGACAGAGCACCCAGGGAAGGAGGGAACAGGGCCCTCTCTCCCACTCACCTCCAGTGGTAAGATCCAGATCTCTTTGGAGAGGTTGAGCTTGTGGCCCACTGGATACCAGAGCAGTTCACTAGGGTGGCACATGCTAGGGGTGGCCATCCAACTCCATCGGAAGACACCAATCCGGCACCTGTGAGAGCCCCCCTGGGAAGCTAGCTTAGATGCCAGCAGAACTCACTGAGCACCACTGTGCTGTCATGAACTGTAGCTGCTTTCACCTGTGGGAACAGGCAGAGACAGTGGCATCTGGAAGAGATGGCGCTTCCTCTCCCAATGTCCCCCTGGCGCCCTCTACAGACAAGGCTTAACGTCTTGCCTGCCCGCAAAAGAGAAATAAATGTAGCGTCCAGCTACACCCAATGGAGCAAAGAGAGTGGATTTGGGAGCTGAAGAGTTTTATTTATTTATTTTTCATCTTTATTTTTTAAAATGTTTATTCATTTTTAAGAGGGGGGGAACAGAGAGAGAGAGGCAGACAGAGGATCCAAAGTGGGCTCTGTGCTGAAAGCAGCAAGCCCGATGTGGGGCTCGAACTTAGGAACCTTGAGATCGTGATCTGAGTCGGACACTTAATTGACTGAGCCCCCAGGTGCCCTAAGCTGAAGAGTTTTAAACTGATAACTGGCACACATACCAAAGTATTTACAGATGGAATAATAGGATGTCTGTAATTTGCTCCAAAATAATTCTGTGGGAGGAGTATAGATGAAACAAGATTATTCACGTGTTGGTAATTGTTGAAGATGGGACTTGTTATATAAGGATTCATTTTACTCTTTTTAATATGTGTTTAATTCATATATATCACATATATATTATATATGATATATATTTATTTATGATATATGTTTACATATGATACATATGCATGCTTACATATGACATATATGTTTATATATCATTTATATTTATATATGATATACATGTTTATATATGAGAGAGATGTTTGAGATATATATGAGATAAATACATACATTCATATGTGTATATATATATAAATATATAAGCATTTCCTACTCATTTTTATTATAAAAAAAGGTTTAAAAATGTGAACTGACACATTGTCTCTCCCTAGGAAGCTAAAGTTTTGTATTACAATCTAGCAATCTAGGACTGTTCAGAATTTGGGGGAAGCCAGGTATCGGCTCAATGGAATCTAAATATGCCCTGACCAGGAAGATGGAACTGTCACTCTGACTGATTATGGGAGACAAAAGAATTTTACTCCTATGAAAAATTCAGGGCAGTGGCTAGCAGGCCATATATAGGTACAAACGTTCTTAACATTGAAAGGGACCAAAATAATTGCCTTAAGTGAGCTAGTGTGTATAAAGTAGTTAAAACAGTGCTTAGAATATTCTAAGTGCTATGCAAATGATTGTTTTTATGTCATGTTAATCGCTTCCCCACAATCAACCACCTCGAAATTTGTCCTACTGCTGGCGAGGTCCCTCTTACCCACTTGACGTAGTATTCTCGAGATTCCATATAATCTGGAATTCAGACCTTGAACTCTCAAAGGAAAGAGCTGACTAGTACCTACGAATATCCTCTGATTCCCTCAGCTTCTTGTCTTTCTAGGGGAGAGACAGCGGTAGCCCTGGCTGCCTCAGCAAATGCTGCTATCATGGAGGCCCCGCCCACAGCCCTGGGGTGGGCGTGGTGACAAAGGGGTGGCCCCTGGAATAGTGGTGACCACAGCAGGGCCCCGAATGGGGGCGGGATGCAGAGGGCCCCAGAAGAGCTCAGTGCCAATGGGGCATTGTGGACCACACGTAGGAGCCTCCGGGGGCACAGGGAAGTGGGTGAGACATCTTGCTGCTCGGTGAGGTCGAGGTGGGAGTTGTAGATGCCAAGGAGTTTAATGACTAGTGGGAAGAAGTTGAATGAATCTTGACTGGAGGTTTTGGAGGGAGGTGTTTCCCTTACTGTCTCTTTGGTGGTAGCCAGGGTGCTTGTGAGTATGCATGTGTGTGTGTGAGGTACACGCATGCAGATTATGCATGTGTGTATGGACATCTGCATGAGGCGGCAACAGGATGGTTCAATCCCCTGGTGAAAAGGAGTCAACCTTCCTATTTAGATTAAATAGATAAATAAGCAAGCACTGCTGGGTAATCAATCTGATACATAATTTTCTCCTTCTATAATGGAGTTGCATTTCATTCACATTTAATTTATGGGAATTCAACTAAAAGTGCTAAGCTTAGCAAACCAAAAGCCTACAACACAATACAAGCAAGAGAGAAGTGAGAGAAAGGCAAAAATATTCATTTTATTTATTTACTTTTAATTTTTTTAAATCTTTATTTTTGAGAGAGAGGGAAACAAAGTGTGTGTGGGGGGGGGGGCGGGTAGGAACAGAGAGAGAGAGAGGGAGACACAGAATCTGAAGTAGTCTCCAGGCTCTGAGCTGTCAAGCACAGAGCCTCACTGGGGGCTTGAACTAACAAACCACAAGTTCATGACCTAAGCTGAAGTCAGATGCTTAACCGACTGAGCACCCAGGCACCCCCAAAATATTCATTTTAATAGTACATCCACCATGACAGCAACAACTGGTGCTGCCTTGGATTGTCTCAGCTCTTATGTGATTCTCAGAGTGGAGCATTTTGCTGCTCCACATAATTTTTGCTCTTAAAGGCACAGTTTTGGTGTTTGTTTGTTTACTAGAACATGCACTCTAAACATAAAACCACTGCATCCTCTAGAACTCAATGAAGAATATCAACTTCTCACTCTCTTTTCTTATGAAATTAAAAATGTTAATGATGGGATATTTTTCACATCTCATATATTAAGTGAAATCATTTGTAAGTGATCTACAGTTGGCCTCTAAGCAATACAGATTTGAACTTCAGGTCATTTATGTGGATTTATTTTTTTTATAAATACAGTAGAATAGTGTAAATATAGTCTCCTTTCATGCAGTGTACAATAAGTAAAGCATATGAAGTATATGTTAATTGACTGTTTCTGTTATTGGCAAGGCTTCTGGTCAACACCAGGATATCAGTAGTTAAGTTTTAAGGGAGTCAAAAGTTATATGTGGATTTTCAACTGCATAGGGGAGTCAGCACCCCTAACCTGCATTGTTCAAGGGTCAACTGTATAGTACTGCAAGGGGCTGTACATACAAAACTATGCCTTTCAAATTAGGTTAAGGGAGTTATTCATAAACTCAGGTGTTATATGGTTTTATTTTATATGCTGACTTTAGACCCTATCCTTGCACAAAGCACGACTCCTCTGAATGATATCTCTTATACAGATTGAATCAAAACAAAAGGTCTTGGGGCAGCTGGGTGGCTCAATTGGTTAAGAGTCTGACTTTGGTTCAGGTCGTGATCTCAGTTTGCCCCATGTCTCACAGTTTGCCCCACATTTGCCCAATAGTTTGCCTCACGTCAGGTTCTGTGCTGACAGCTCAGAGCCGGGAGCCTGCTTCGGATTCTGTGTCTCCTTCTCTTTCTGACCCTCCCCTGCTCACACACTCTCTCAAAAATAAACATTAAAATTTTTTTCAAAAAAAAAAAAAAGGTCTCATTTGGATGTGTTGAATCAGTGTTGCAGAGTGTGTGTCAAAATTCAATGTTTATCATTTTGTTTCATACAAAACAAACAAAACCCTGCTCCTTAAAAGCAGGATTGTTTGAACATTGAAAAGTGGAAACAAAGTTTAAATGTACATTGTGGGGGAAGGAAAGGTCAAGGGATGATATAGCCGAACCCTTTTAATATCTCAAAGGGAATAGGCAGTAATGGGTAGAAGTGTGATAAAGCTGCCATAAGACCATGAACTTGGCCATGTAAATTTTGAAGCATAAGTTTGGTCTTATCTGGTATTATATGAAAATGTGAATATTATAGATTGTTTATCACATTCAAGCCAATTGTGCCCATTCCTACCCCTACATTTTAGCCATCCGATGTAGTGGTGTGAAGCATCCATTCATTAATCCAAAGTAATCTTATGGTCATTCTTCAGTATGACTGAAAGCCCCATTACCTTCTGCATTTTTTTTTCCTGGTCCCTTCTTGGAATTATCAATACTTCTGGGATTTCAGCTTGACTGGATTTCTTGTTGGTTGGAGGCAGAAGAGCCCCCTGGGAAGTGACCTTGAACTGGTTTGTTGCTGGGGCTCAGGAGCAAGTTGGTGAGATTGCCTGACAATTGTGTTTTGATGGGGAGAGAAAGGTGGGGAGATAGGGAGAGAAAAGTGCTGGGAAGAAAGGATCTGACCATGTGGAACTTGACCCAGAACAAAGCCTTAGTCATTAGGGTGGGAGGAAGTCCTGAATACAGTGCAGCAACTGCTCTCCGAATGTGTCCTTGGTCCTGCAGTGCTGGCTGGATCCCATGGACGGAGAGAGGGCAGATAAGGGAAAGTGCTGATGCACTCAACTGCGGACCACGTTAGAGCATCAGCATGTTGCTCTGAGAGTCCTCTGGGGTCAAACACTGTGCAGGCCAGAGCTCAGGGAGATGTTTATTTTTTACCTACCTGCACCTTGGGACTCACCTGGTGATTCAAGGGGTGGCCAACTGGCAGAGAGTTCACTGCCAGGTTCAGGGCATGGTGGGGGAGCAGGTGCACGTGCAGAGACCTGGTGGCCCCCGGGTTGTGGGGGGCTCCAAGCACTCTCCGGTTGGGGAGCACTTCTCAGGGGGCCCAGTGCCTGCATCAGCCCCCAATGTGGGTTACATTCAATACTGATGTTTTTTGGTTTTAAGTTTTCCTAGGACTTCGAATTATCTTCTTACATATAGCACAGAAGTATATGACTCTATAAAAGTGGTTTCAAATGTACTAATATGAAATAGATTTATTATGCAGTTCTAAAACTGTAACTTGTCTTTCTGTGGGTGATTCAAGCCTCTTGCAGGGCAGAAGTGTGAGTTTCGTGGCTTTCCTATTGCATTTTCTGTAGACTTTAGGATGGTAATGCAACTAATTTTTTAAAGCAAGAAAATACACTGGAAATTCCTCAACACTTTTCAAGAACAGTTTAGGAAGAAAATTAGTTATCTCAATTTGTTTTATGTGATTTCTACACAAACCTCCTAAAGCAAAATCAATATGCAATAAAGTCCTGGAGCTGTTGCTGTCAGTTTCTCACTAATAAGTATAGTAGATCGAATCCCCTGTCCTACTCATGTCCTTTCCCTACATTTTGTGTCCAGGTACACTTCAAGAAACCAAATGCAAACATGTCTTGCTGCATGATAATTTCCATCTTGCCCCTATCTTATCTCGGGCACTCTCCCCCGTCCCCTGCTTCCAGTAGAAGTTTTGCAAAGCTGCATGGTTATTTTTCTTTTTTAAACTTCACAAGAAGGAAGGAGAGAAAATCAGTTCATCAGCATAATTGGCTGCTTTTCCTGATCATAGCAGAGGGAGGGAAAATAAATTAGCAAACAGGTCTCTATTCTCCATTGCTTAATTCTTACCTCCATCCTCTGTCTTTTAGGCTGGGGTCATGGTTCACCTCCGTTCCACAGGAGGTTGACCTGACCATCAAATGGACTGCCTAGAGGGCTGGTCCTTCTTTGTACCAAGTGAGTTGGGGTCCAGTTCTAAATCCTGATACAGGCGGGTCATGTCTACGATAGCTTCTCTTTTTTTCTTCTTCCACAATCACACACAGAGCCTTGTTTCAACCTTCTAGGAATTAATAAAGGAAGAGACAAACATTAGACTCCCAAGATTCTAATTAACTTTGATGTGGATTTCTGTGTAAAGTTGGATGAGTCACTGATTTTTAATAAATGGGAGAGAGAATCTTAAAGATTAATGTAATAGCTGAGGACACAAGAGCTGGGACTTTGATGCTTCCTTAATTCTTTCTCCCAACCCTCGTCATTTGGAGAAAAATATATCAAAGACCTTAAGAAAGTGGGGAAAGGCAAGGGGATTATGCAAATTAAAAGTTCACAGAACTAAATCATTACTCTCGTGCAAATGAGTTTCTCCTTCATGTGATTTTCAGGAGTGTTTTAAGACTGTATTTGCTGAGGATACATTCCTGAGGATAATGAGAAATGGAGGCATGGTGAAAAAGAGACTGACTATACACTGATCTTTCTAGGTATCATAAGAGGTTAAAAAAAAAGAGAAAAAAATAGCAAAATCTGAGGTCTAGTAAAAACTTCACTTATTTTGCACTAATATCCATCTTTTTAAAAGGTGACAATGATTCATTAATGACGTATATCGTTTGAGTTCCCCCTGCCCCCACCCAGCCCACACAGCATGTCAGAAACCTGTGCCAGTGTGTCTACTCTTCCAGCTGTCCTTACTAGTAGGAGTCTAAACTTTTTAGAAGTTTCAGAGCTATTGGTGGCCTGTCCCCTCTTCTGATTTAGGGACTGGAGCAGAATGAAAGTTTCTAATTGCTAAAGGAAGCTCTTTAGTCTGGGGTTCAACATTTAAAACTAGCCCCTTGCGGGCTCCCAGGCCCCTCACTTTCCCATCTGATGGAATGCTCCAGTGCTGAGAATCATCAAAGTTAAATAATTTAGCCGAAGTCTCCCTTTGGCCTGATAGCAGACAGCTACAACACACAAAGATACATTTTGAGTGGTTGTACAGATTAAGGACTCAATTTTTTCCTAAATGATAAACTGACATGGTGATAGATATAAAACAATGCACAAGGCCTTACTGTGTTTGATTAACCTTGACTGTGTGGATGCTTTTGTAGTTCAGGCAACGATTTGAACACATTTGTAATTTCACAACCTCACCAAAAAAAACAAAATCAAAACGAACAAACAAAAAACACTCCAAACCATTAATCTTTTAACATTTTATAAAGTAGGAACTTAGTATATAGTTACTGATAATGAAGGGACATATGTAGGCTGGCATCATTTATTGATTCTTTATTTCACACTTGAGTTCTGTGGACAAATACTTATAATAACATCCTGGGAGTACTTCTTTTCTCACCTGTCATATTTCTTAGAATAAATTCATGAAACTATATGCCACAGAGACTCAAAAGGCAAGTAGCTAATAGTTTTGAAGACGTTGAAGGCTGAATTCTGGCCTTTAAGTCACTTAACCTCTCTAAGCTCAACTTCTTGAGGTCAAAAATGGATATAATGCCTTTTCATCCTAGGGTGCTATGTTACATGCAGTATGCTTAGGCCAGTTGTGGGCACACAGGAAAACACTTGCTAGCATAGCTACTATTCCTAGAAATAGAATCACTGGGTTAAGGGTATGTATATTAAAAAGTTGATACAAATTGCCAACTTCATCTTAAATTTTGATTAGAAAGCTGGGGGACTCATTAGTGAGCATACGAAAATAGGAATGTTCATGAGTGTAAAAATCTACCCTCAGGGTGACCTGTTTGTTTCATAACTGTTCTTTCTTCTGACGACAGCACCATGATTTTCCTTTGGAAATCACATTTTGTCCATTGCTAAAGGAAGAGACAAACATTAGACTCCCAAGATTCTAATTAACGTTGATGTGGATTTCTCCATATCATTGGGGCTGACCAGATCCTCTGGCCTCAGCAGGGAGAAGGGATTCCCTGGCACAGTGATTGGTTCAGTAATGGGCACATGACTTGAGCTGGGCCAATAAGAACCCAACCTAGGATGTTTATTGATATCCGGAAAATGACACCATCTTTTTGCTTGTCTTACTGGGCCTGAGCTGCTGGTGACTATCTTTTCTCCTATGTAGAAAAAATCTTCATGGAGAAATGCAGAACTGAGATATGGAGAGGTGTCCTACTGACCATATTTGCACACTTGCATGTAGCCATGTCTGGACTTTGGGGTTACATGAGTCAATATATTCCCTTTATCGCTCAAATCATTTTGTGTTGGAGTCTTATTGAGAGGTGACTAAGCTTGTCAGTTCATGTTATGTTCCTCAAGGTCATATCCTATGTAAGAAATAAGCAGAGTTTTTATCGCATTAAATGTCAGAAACATTTTTGTTTCAGGACATTTCTGAATGATGGTATGTCACAAGTCAATACAGTTTACTCACTGTCTGTGTAATGTTGTCATTGGTTTAAGACCTACCTTGAACGGATGTAGGTTTCCTTCAGAAGCATGACTGAAACCATGCAAACATCTTCATCACCTGTTAACTGGCCATGGTGCTAAGAGTTTATGTATGTGTCTGTGAAGGTAAATATAGGAAATTGGGGGAAAAAAAGCTGAATGAGCTGTTAAAATGAAAATCTGCAAACTATATCTGTTTGTATTAATTTCTGAGACTTCTTCTCTATAGATTTGGGTTACGAAACATTTGCACCGTTTGTAATTGACTTTTTCCTTTGTCCACAGTGAGTATACAGAGGCTGAAATGAGGGTTCGTGTTGAGGAGTCATAGAAAGTAAAGACAAAACAGGCCAGATTTGGGTGGGCTTTGAGCACTGGTCCAAGGCATTGTACTTCATTCTTTGTGGAATAAGGAGCCCTTAAATATCTTGAATGAGAAAGTTTCTAGAAGATTAATAGGGCAATAATATGTAGATGAGGGTAGAGAAAAAGAGACAGGAGGCAAGGGAAGAAATGACTGGACTAGTTCAGTAATTCAGGTTGATATAAAAATAGTGGGGCAATGAGAGTGGAAAGAAAATGATTCATGGGAGAGACATGGAGAGGAAGCAGCAAGCAAGACTTGGTTACCCCAAGAATAAGGGGCAGCAGAGGGAGAAGAATATACAGTAAGTATATTACTAGCTGCTGTTTTTTTTTAAGTTAGTTTCGGGAACTAGTTGGCTCAGTGGAGGAGCTGTGGGGAAGATAATGAGTTTGGTTTTATCTGAACCCTTTTCTATTTGGATTTCAGCTCTTGAAGTTGAATGTAGAATGTAGAATGGGAGGTAACTATGGGGTATTCCTGGAACTGAAAACGGCTCTCCCAGAGCTATACTTAGAAGTATGCAAAATAATTTTAAGAGCAGTAATCTTTATCTATAACCTGTGAAAGTATTATGTTCTCTAAAGAAAGGACAGCTCATTAGAAAGGGGGTCTTGTTTGGTAATGAAGTAAACACAATGGTGAGCCATAGAGACAAAGTTAGAAAGTGCCCAAAACACTTTGTTTGGTGTGGCCTAAGGCCTTATGAAGGAGGATAGTGTGGTTAGCAGATACGACCTAGTGTGATGATGAATGGAGGTAACAGGCTATTTTAACTTTTTGCCACTTTGTAGTTTATTCTAATTTTATGCTTACCAAATCAATCTTCTAATTATAATTTGGCTCCCCATATGGCTTCTATGCTGGAAGAAAAATTCCTGTGACTAGCAGATCTCTTTTCATTGTCTGTCATTAAATTGGTATTCTGGGTAAGAAGCACACATGTCACTTATGAGCTTCCACAGTGTTGAGTCATCATCCTCATGATCTGTCCAACCCCGGGGCACAGGCCAAACTGGGTTTCCCATCTGTAAGGCTGCGGTCCAGTCTCTTCCTGGTGGTGACCCACCAGCTCAAGGCCTCATGCTGGGTAAGCAGCTGACCTTCCCTCTGGTATATTCTGACTTTCCCATGATCTCTTCTCCTCAAGTGTGTGTACTTCCTGACTCAGAACACACCAGGCAACAGGAATCAGGAAATCAACAACAAAGCCTCCAATCTGCTAGAGGAACTGTCACAGTCTGTGAGAGGTAATACCTGGGATATTTTTCTACCTGGGGAACTCTAAATCACCATCCACATCTTATACACTTTGTTAGTTTTTGCATGTGTGTGTGGTGTGTGTGAGAGAGAGATCATAAAAGTTACTCTTAATCATTATAGGAAAAAATAACAAGAAAACAAAAATAAATAAAAACAAGTTAATGCCCTTGCTTAGAGGCAACCCATTTGCATTTCTGCCTGTTTCCTCCTAGGCAATTTCAATTTTACTTTTAACTTATACATAATTTTAAAAGCTTCATTATGTGGTTCCCAGTTCCACTGTAGATTAGAAATAGCAATTTGGAGAAAGGGACAAGAAAGAAAAGTCATAAAAAGTTGATACAATTTGTTAAAGTGCATAGTGCTCTGGACTCATTTAATTGGCCACAGCCAGGCACAGCTCAGTAACTACTGGGGTCAGTCACTGCATTGTAACTGGTACAATAGTATATTTACAGAAAACAAAAACAAAAAACAAAACCAAAAACACCTCAGTAATACATTTACATCATGATGACCTCAAATCATCATTAAATGCTTAAATTGTGTTTTGCATACTTCTGTTAAAAGTCAGAGATATAAAGAATAGACTCTTGAACCATATCATTTAAAATGGTTAATATACATAAGGAGTGAAGTGAACCCTTAACTATTTACAAACTTGACTCTATAGAACTCTTCTTTTTCCCTGGGTTCCAAATACATAGACAAGATGTAGCTAAAACTATTGTTTGCCTTTCTGGCATTCATTCCACCCTGTCGCATTTTGTAGCAGCAGCCATGCTCTTGGTGGGATCGGCCTCACCTCTTACTTCTGAGAAGGACTCTGCTTGGTCTAAGTTAATCATGATGATCACATCCTCTTGCACCCAAAACTGATCCAGGAATAAGCCTGGACCTGTGGTCTTAATTAATGGCTCAAAGCATTTTTCTAGCCACAGTGACCATACAGAGGTAGGTGCTGACCCCAATTCATTAGTCAGAATATAGCCCTTAACTTCTGTTCAATGGCTGTGGAAGACAGGCACTCTTTTTCTGTAATCTGAGATTTCAGAGTCCTGAAACTGCTGCAACCATTTTGTTACCATGAGGAAGCTCATCTGAGGATTTTTCTTTTTAAGGCACCAGAAGAGATGATTTATTGTATATATGTTACACTTGGCCACAACTGAGAACACAACTAGTCCAGAATGTTACAGGTCCAGGGCAAAAGACCAAAAGGGCCTTGTTTGGCATAAGAAAGATGGGTTTCTCAGTGGTGGTTGCGGTGACTGGATGGTGATGGAAGTTCTAGATGCACTGGACAAGTTCAGATGGTAGCATGCAGTCTAACAACTTGTACCAGTGTCCCTGGTCTCCACCTTTCTTCATTTTTGCATTTGTCATCTTTATGGGTACAGAGAAGAATCTAGAATCCTGAAATTTTCTGTATACCTGGGCTTAAGTCAATAATTTTCATGTATGTTTAGGCTACTTTGATTTGTGTGTCTTGTTACTTGTGATAAAACTTATAATTGGTTTGGAGGCAATGTTAAGGCCATCAACATATAAATACCCAGAAATCTTGTTATGGGTATGAATCTAAAGTTCAAGACACCAGTCAGGGCTGGGCTTGAGCCACAAGTAAGGAGATGATAGATATCCCACAGGAGTTGCTCAATAAGTAAATAGTGGTTGAGTGTTATTGGAGTAGTCAGAATAGGTCAGGACTCACTAGGAAAAAGGACAGAGAGTAGAAGTTCATAGGAACTGAAGACCAAAACTTCAGTTAGTATGAGGAGAAGAAATTAAAATTAATGAAGAAGCTTCTGGAGAGAAAGGGGGAGAGGCAGCATGTTGTCACATCATTGTGTCTAATGAGAAAAAACCTTACGTGAAGAGCTGGCAATCTACAATGTCAAATGTTTCAGAGACACAAAGATAAACAGTGTACTATGAACTTGGTAATTTGGGGGTAATTGATGATTTGATGAGATGTACAGAAACAGATCATAAGTAACTTTGAATTTTATTAGATTTGGGATAATTACAGGGTTAATACAGTTTACCAGAGACCCTGGCCTGGCAAAGTATAATCATAGTGACAGACACAGAATGGATTTTCTCTGATTCTGCTTTTATTTACTCTGTAGAACAATTCAGAGATTTAAAAATCCTTTACACATTCCTGGAGGACTCCAAGATGTTTCCTGTGTTGGTTAGAAACCACTAGTTGACAAGTGATGTCCACCATTTTCCTCCTCTCCTCTTCTGGCTCTCTGGGAGACAGGTTATGTTAGCAAAGGCACAGAGCATTGCAGAGAAGTCTAAGACACTGGCTAGTCACCAATCACTTTCCACAGCTTGTAACATTCATCCTGGGAATTCCACCGCCATCAAGGCATCACTAGTCCTCAGCCCTGGAGCTTAGAAATCTTATTTTGCCAGCATACAGAGATAGCACCATCCCTTTAGGTGGCCTAGCATTGACCAGGCTCTCAGAGAATTGTCTCCTATGGACAAATTTGTCGCATTTTAGAGAACATTATAACCAAATGCCTGAGTTGGTAGACTATTGGTAAGCAGTGGATCCAAATATTAAGAGTGATTCAAGAAGTGTGCCCCAGTTAGGATAGATTGAGGTACTCTAAGGATAATGTTGCCAAGAAATTGAAAATGTTACTGTTCAGTCAGAATTTCTTTTTCTGTAGATAACACTTGCATAGTTATTTGTAAACATTTTCTTCCTCTGGGATCCTCCTTCTTCCCCTTCTTATGTGGCTGATCATCTTCTCTATTCATATGGTTTTCCTTTCACACATGAGTCCAATATACTTCATTAGGATTCTACTTACAATCAAATGCCAATTCTTCCTCCCTCAGACTTCTGGAATTTTAAGCGTTCACAAATATTCCCTTCATATATTTTTAAAGGCAACCTTTGGAGTTTATTTCTAGATATGAAAGCATATGTCCAGTGGGGTAGACATTTTCTAGTTCATTCATCCATCATCCATCCATCCATCCATCCATCCATCCGTTATTCATTTATACATACCATAAATATTCAATGTATAACTACTGTTTCAGGTACTGTGTTAGATGCTGCTTTCTGATGATGAGACCCTGGGTGTGATGCTATTTCCTATTTCCTGTTGTTGCTAAAGCAAGAAACACCACTGCCTCTGGCAGTGTCCATGGTGTCCACAGTATCCATCAATAATGGTCATTTTTACTAGTTGATGACTATATGAAATTTCCTTGTTGATGCCCCCACAGCCTTAGTAGCTAGTACTGCCTAGTAGTAGAGACTGCAAGATGTGGTAGTGAAGCAGCTGAGTCTGTCCCTAAATCTGGGCCCAGGGCACTTAGGACTGTGAAAGCTGCATAATCTGTACTGAGAGTGCCATCTTCTGATGCTGCTAAGGCTGATGGCTTCAATGCCAGCCACTGCTCTTCTAACCCTCTGTCTGTTTTAGCATTTCTCATTCTTTCAACCACCCAGCTTTACTGAGATATAACTAACATATAGCATTGTGTAAGTTTAAGGTGTCTAATGCGATGATTTGATAGACATATATATTGTGGAATGTTTATGACAGGAAGGTTAGTTAACACATCCTTCACCTCACATAACTACCATTTTGTTGTTGCTCTTATTGTGAGAACATTTAAAATCTACTCGGATAGCCATTTTCAAGTATCCAATACTTGGAGCAGATAGTTAACTATAGTCACCATGCCATACATTAGATCTCCAAAATGAATTCCTCTTTGTAACTGGAAGCTTGCACTCTTTAACAAACATCTCCTCATTTCTCTCATCTTTCACTCATCCCTGGGAACTGCTGTTCTACTCTTTATTTCAGCTTTTTTAGATCACATAGATATATGAGCTCATACAGTATTTGTTTATCTGTCTGACAAATTTTACTTAGCATAATTCTCTTTAAGATTCATATTGTTGTAAATGGCAGGATTTCCTTCTTTTATATGGCTGAATATGCACTTTATTGTGCATATATCTTTATCCATTCTTCCATTGATGGACACTTTGGTTGTAGCCATGTCTTGACTATTATGAATAATGCTATAATGAACCTGGAAATGAAGTTAACTCTTTGAGATAGTGATTTCATTTCCTTTGGGTATATATTCAGAAATGAAATTGTGGATCATATGGTATATCTACTTTCAATTTTCTGAGGAACTTCCATACTGTTTTCCAGGGTGGCTGTACCGATAGGACACAAGGGTTCTTTTTTAAATGTCCTCACCAACACATGCTATCTCTTATTTTTTGTTTGTTTTGTTTTTTGTAATAGTCACTCTAACAGGTGTGAGGTAATGTAATATCTCACTGTGGTTTTGATTTGCATTTCTCTCATCATTAGTGATGTTGAACATCTTTTCATGTATCTGATGGCATTTGGATTTCTTTTTTTAAATGTTTATTCATTCCTTTGGTCTTTATAAATTGGATTATTTACTTATTTATTTTTGCTATTGAGTTGTATGAGTCCCATATATATTTTGGATATTAACTCTTTATTACATACATGGTTTGTAAATATTTTCTCCCAATTCATAGGTTGTTTTTTCATTATGTTGATTGTTTCTTTGACTATGCAGAGCTTTTGAGTTTGACGTAATTGTTAATTCTTGCTTTTGGAGTCACGTCCTAAAAATATTTGCCAAGATCAACGTCTTAGAGTTTCTTCCCCCATATTTTCTTCTAGGAGTTTCATAGCTTCAGGTTTTAGAGTTAAGTCCCCCCTCCATTTTTAGTTAATTTTTGTGAAAGGTTTTAAGATAGGAGTCTAATTTCATTCTTTTGCATATGAATATCTAGTTTTCTCAATACCTTTTATTGAAGAGACTATCCTTTCTCCACTGAGTATTTCAAATATTAGTTGGCTGCATGTACATGGGTTTATTTCTTGGCACTCCAATCTGTGCCACTGGCTTATGTATCTCTTTTTATGCCGGTATCATATTGTTTTGATTACCATCGCTTTGTAATATAGTTTGAAATTAGGAGGTGTGATGCTTTCATGCTTGTTCTTTCTCAAGACTTTTTTTGGATACTTGGGTCTTTTGAAGCATCATTTAAATTTTAGGATTATTTTTTCTATTTTCCATTGAAATTCTAAAAGAGATTGCATTGAATCTGTAGATTGCTTTGGATAGCATGGACATTTTAACAATATTGACTCTTTCTATCCATAAACATGGGTAACTTTCCACTTATTTATGTTTTCTTCCATTTCTTTCACCAATGTCTTACAGTTTTTGATGTATAGATCTTTCACTTCCTTGATTAAATTTATTTCTATGTATTTTACTCTTTTTGATGCTAGTATGAATGAATGAGATTATTTTCTTTATTTTTCAGATAGTTTATTATTAGTGTACAGAAACACAACTGATTTTTGTATGTTGGCTTTGTATCCTGAAATTTTATGGAATTTATTTATTCTAACAGTTTTCAGGTAGAGTCTTTAGGATTTTCCATAGATAGGAATATATCACCAGCAAACAGAGACAATTTTTCTTCTTCCTTTCAGTTTTGGATGCCTTTTATTTCTTTTTCTTTCCTAAATGCCCTGGCTAGGATTTCTAGTACTCTGCTGAATAAGAGTGGTGATAGTGGGCCCTTGTCTTGTTCCTGATCTTTGAGGGTAAACTTTGAAACTTTCACTGTTGAGTATGATGTCAGCTGTGGGCTTGTCATATATGGCTTTTATATGTTGAAGCATGTTCTTAGTATACCCACATTGTTGACAGTTTTTATCAAAAGGATGTTGAATTTTGTGAAATACTTTTTTTTGCATCTATTGAGATAACTAGGATTTTTACCTTTCATTCTATTTCATTCTATGATATGATACAACATATTTTATTAATTTGGGTATGTTGAACCATCCTTCAATCCCAAGGATGAATCCCACTTAATTTGGTGTATTATCCTTCTAATGTGCTGTTGAATTTGGTTTGCTAATATTTTGTTGAGAATTTTGGCATTTTCCTTAGTGAGACTGGCCTATATAGTATCCTATTCTGGCTCTGGTATCAGAGAAATGCTGGCTTCATAAATGAATTTGAAAGCGTTCCTTCATCTTCAATTTTTGGGAAGAATTTTGAGAAGAATTGATAGGTTTTTTAAAAAATGTTTGGTAGAATTCACTTGTGAAGCCATCTGGTCCTAAGCTTTTCTTTGTTGGAAGTTTTTTGATTTCTAATTCAATCCTCTTACTCAGTATTGGTCTTATTTTTTATTTCTTCATGGTGCAGTCTTGGTAGGTTGTAAGTTTCTAGGAATTTATCATTTCTTCTAGTTTGTCCAATTTGCTGGTACATTCATAGTAGTCACATAATCCTTTTTATTTCTGTGCTATTAGTTTTAACTTCTCTCATTTTTAACTATTTATTTGAGTTCTTTCTCTTTTTTTCTTGGTTAATCTGGCTAAGGGTTTGTCAATTTTATTTACCTTTTCCAAAAACCAACTCTTAGTTTTGTTGATTTTTTAAAAAAATTATTTTTATTCTCTATTTCATTTATTTCTGCTCTATTTTGGTTATTTCCTCCCTTCTGCTAATTTTGGGCTTAGCTTGCTTTTCTTTTTATAGTTCCTTAGTTTTTAGGTGTAAAGTTAGGTTATCTCAGATATTTCTTCTTTTTTTTAACGTAAGCACTTACTGCTATAAACTTCTCACCTAGAACTGCTTTTGTTATATCCCATAAGTTTTGGTATTTCATGCTTCCATTTTTATGTAAGATATATTTTTATTTCCCTCTTGATTATTTCTTTGACTCATTCGTTGTTTGGGAATGTGTTTAATTTCCACATGTCAAATTTCCAGTTTTTCTCGTTATTGATTTATACTTTCATACCATTATGGTCAGAAAATGTACTTGGTGTGATTTCAATCTTTTCAAGTTTGTGAGGACTTGTTTTATGACCTAATATATAATCTATTCTGGAGAATGTTCACTATACATTTGAGAAGAATGTGTATTCTATTGCTGTTGGATAGAATGTCTTTTAGGCCCATTTGGTTTAAAGTATAGCTCAGGTTTAATGTTTTTTTATTTATTTTCTGTCTAGGTAATGTATCCATTGTTGAAAATGAGATGTTGGAGTCTCTACTATTATTGTATTTTCTATTACTCCCCTAAGATCTTTTAGTATTTGCTTAACATATTTAGGTGATCCCATGTTGGTTGCATTTATATTTATGCAATTTATTATTATACATTTTTTGATAAATTAACTCCCTATCATCATAAATTAACCTTTCTGTCATTATACAATGACCATTTTCTCTTGTTAAAATTTTTATTAAAAGTCCATTTTATGTGATAGAAGCATATAGCTAATATTGTTCTCTTTTGGTTTCTATTTGCATAAAATATCTTTTTTCATCCCTTCACTTTGAGCTTATGTATGTCCTTAAAGCTGAGTAAGTGTCTTGTAGGCAGCATATAGTTAGTCTTGTTTTTTATCCATTTAGCCACTCTGTGCTTCTTGATTGGGAAATTTAATCCATTTATATTTAAAGTAATTATTGATAGGTTAGGGTTTACTAGTGCCATCTTGTTAGTTGTTTTCTGGCTGGTTTTAGTTCCTTTGTTCATTTCTTGCTGTTTTCCTTTGTAAATTAATGATTTTCCATAGAGGTATACTTGGATTTCCTTATATTTATCTTGTTTGTATTTACTGTAGGTTTTGCTTTGTGATTGTCCTGAGACTTGCATGAAACATCTTATAGGTATAAAAGCCTGTTTTAAACTGATAGCAACTTACCTGCAACTGAGTACTCAAATTCTGTCATTTTACTTCCTCCCCACCTTTTATGTTTTAATGTCAGAGTTTACATGTTCTTACACTGTGTATTTATTGACAAATTATTATATCTACAGCTTTTTAAAAAAGCTTCTGTCCTTTTATCTTTATATTAGAGTTCAATGATTAACACACTGCACCATATTACAGTATTGGAGAATTCTGAATGTAATGACATACTTACTTTTACACTTGTGTTTTATATATTCATAGGTTTTCATGGTACTAATTAATGTCCTTTTATTATTTCTTGAAGAACTTTCAGGATTTCTTGTATGGTGATGAAGCTCTCAGCTTTTGTTTGGGAATCTTTTTCTCTCATTCTAAAAGACATGTTTGCTGGGAAAAGTATTCTTAGATGGCAACTTTTTTTCTAGCACTTTGAATACATTGTCTCACTCTCTATTGCCCTCTAAGGTTTCTGCTGAGAAATCTGCTCATAGCCTCTTGGGGTCCTCTTGTAAGTGAGAAGCTTCTTTTGCTGCTTCAAAATTCTTTCTTTATCTTTGATTTTAGGCAGTTTTATCATAGTATGTCTTGGAGAAAATCATTTTGGGTTTAAATTTTGGGAGAACCTATGAGCTTCATGAACTTGAATGTCTAAATTTCTCCATAATTTTGGGAAGTTATCAGCCATTATTTCTTTAAATGAGTTTTCTGCTTCTTTCTCTCTCTTTTCTACCTCTGGAACTCCAGTAATCCTGGAAAAATCCAGGCTTTTTTCATTCCTTTTCATTATTTTTCATTTTTGCCCTCTGACTGATATTTTCAAATGATTTATCCGTGAATTCACTGATTATTTCTTTTGCTTCATCTAATTTATTGTTGAAGCTCTATATTGAATTCCTCAGTTTAGTCATTGTATTATTCAACTTCAAAATTTCTGTTTTGGTTCCTAGCCATCTCTAAATGCCTCTGTTTTGTCAGTCTCTGAATAAGATGAGACTGAAAACGATCCTTTGTAGTGCTATGAAAGGCTGGAGAAGTTGACTGGTCACCCTGTTCTCCCTTTCCTGGCAAGAGGACTCTTTTGATCTGGGAAGTCCCTACTTGGTGCTGTGTAACATCACCCTGGAGGGTGAGATGATGCAGGGAAAATGAAGTTATTCTTCCTTTTTAGCCTTCTTATTCTCAGAAGATTTTCATTTAACTCTGAACTTTCTTAAATGAAAATCTAAGCTTTTCTAGGGCTATCTTTGTTCGTGGATGGCTGTGTAATTGTTGATCTTTTGGTGGGGGCAGAGCTGGAGTCTCCTACTCACCCATGGTGGTGATATCACCTGGCTTTGTCACTCTTTTATTGTACCCTCATCCTTATGACTAAAATGTGCATCCTGACTCTCTCTTCTCTTAGAATGAGTTCTTTCTTGGGGCACCTGTGTGGCTCAGTTGTTGAGCATCCAACTTTGCCTCAGGTCATGATCTCGTACTCTGAGCATTGCATTTGGCTCACTGCTGTCAGCACAGAGCCCACTTCAGGTCCTCTGTCCCCCTCTCTCTCTGCCCCTCCCCTGTGTGCACTGTGTCTCTCAAAATAAACAAATAAAAAAAAAAAGAATGAGTTCTTTCTCAATTTTTTTTTCTCTTTTCCTTTTTTTCTGCTGGAAATGGCTTACTTGCTCCACCATTCAACAAGATATATAAATACATTCTTTTTTTTAAAGTTTATTCATGTATTGAGATAGAAAGAGGAGGAGCAGTGGCAGAGAGAGAGAGAAAGAGAGAGAGAGAGAAAGACAGTATCAAGCAGGCTCTGCACTGAGCCTGACTTGGGGCTCGAACTCATGAACCATGAAATCATGACTTGAGCTGAAACCAAGAGCTGGATGCTGAACCAACTGAGCCACCCAGGTGCCCTGATATATGAATACATTCTAAATCCTTCAGTAAGTAAAGCTTAGGGTCAAGTCAAAGTACCTATAACAGATTAGTTTAATTCTATCACCAAAATACATACATGCATATGTACAGAACATTAATCCAGAGGCCAATAAAGGACCTTGCACAATAAGGGGGAAGGACACAAGGCAGGCAATGAAAAGGGGAGAGAAATGAAGGAGGAAGAATGGAATAAAGAATGAAATCTCTCTAGTGCAGAATTCAAGAAATTGAGCACATAATAAATCCGTAATAATTCAAGGTAGGAGGAATGGATAGGAGCAAGTAACGATTTCCATTTTTTAGAGAATATATGTCATATAACATAGGATGACTAAAGAGAAATAAGGTTGTCATTGCCAATAGATACAATATAACTGAAAAATGTAACATAGTATTTAAAGCAAAATTCTCAAATACTTTTACAAATTTACATTGCTTTCCTAGGGATAGAAATGTCATTTCTTCAGAAATTTTGGATGACTAGGTTGTGCCAAATTCATACAAGGCATTTGTGAAATTCATGTGAGAAAGTAACAGTATAGAAATGCTTATCCAGAATGTAAGAAGGCTGCAGCATCAGCTGGAAAGTCGGTCTGTGACAGGCTTTTCCCATCACTGAGAAGCAGAGCCCCACACTATGAGCGACTGAGGCCCCTGCTGGGAAATGTTGTCTGCGCCTTTGCTGGGTCTCTTGTATTGCTGGGCTCTTTGTGTTTTGTGGTGCAAGACATAAGCAGTGGAATATGTGAAATGAGGACCAGTATATTAAAGTTGTCTTGCAGTTTTTGGTTGCACACATTTAAACTGCTTAGCAACAGTAGCTCCAGGTTCATACCTTCTGTCCTTTATATGTGTTTCATCAGTAATGCAGCGTATCTCCGCTTTGTAAAGCAATAAGTAGGAGGCTGATTGTTACGTTCAGAAATAAAGGACATTATCAGGCTTGCTGTTATCAGGAGTCTCATGCACATGAAGTTGTCTAGTGGCTGGAAAAGACTAGGTCCAGAAAGGCTCATTCTTCCTGAGCTGCCTCTTTACATGTTTAATTACATGTTTACAAGTTTAATTATGTGCCCTAAGTTAAGAACCTCTTGTCCGGCTATAGAGACACAACGGTTTTCAGAGAAAGTGATGTGTGTGGTTGCTGATCTGAGTTGTCTCTAGGGATAAAGGGATTTGGAAATTTTTCACTATGTCCTCTCCCTATCTCAAGACCTTGACCCAGATGAAGTGAGATAGGAGTGACCAAGGTAGAAGACAGAAATGATTTGATAACACTAGAGTCATGCTCTACATGGAATTCCAAAATAATAAAAAGTATTATATTAGTCATGTTGTCTCTTTCAGTTGCAAGTAATAAAAATTCAACTTGAATTGGCTTAAAGAAAATAAATGCATTGATTCCAGCGTGCACAGTCAGGCAAAGCTGGATCTGGCATGTGAAGATTGTTGTCAGGCACCTGACTCACTCCATTACTTGAATTGTGTTTTTCTTGGTGTTAACTTTGTTCATAGCATCTTCCCAAACAACTGAAAGCTTACGTTCTACTGACTTAGTAACACCAGCAGAGAGTCTCTCCTAATGGATCCGGGAAGAGTTCTTGAGTGGTTTCATTGGTCCAGATCAGGTCATATATCTATCCCTGAGCCCAACATTTATCTGATAGATAGAACCTGGGTCATGCCCACTCTTTCCCCTCAATCATATTAGGAAAGATTTTATTTGTTCTTGGACAGAATGGCTTAACCTCATAGAGATGTCGATTCTCTTAAGTTAATATGTAAATTTAAGCCAAGACCTATTAAAATACTAATGAACATTTTCCTTAGAGCTAGACAAATTGAATCTAAAGATAATTTTTAAAAATAAACAAGGAAGAACAATTGGGCAAACCCTAAAATGAAAAGAAACGAAAAAACCATCCTTTATTTCTTTCACTAAAGTTACCCAATATTACCTATTACAAACAATACAGCAAAGAGTATTCTCTACATTTATTTTTGTACATATATGCAAGTTTTTTAAAGATATATCCTTAGAAGGGGAATTATTAGGGGGGTTCCTGGCTGCCTCGGCCAGTTAAATAGTCAACTCCTGATTTTAGCTCAGATCATTATCTCATGGTTTGTGAGATGGAGCCGGAAGTGGTGCTTAGTGCTGACAGCACAGAGCCTGCTTGGGATTCTCTCTTCATCTCTCTCTGCCCCTCTCTTGCTTGCCCTCACAGTTTCTCGCTTTCTCTCTCTCTCAAAATAAATAAATAAACTGAAAAAAAAACCAATGGGTGAATTATTGGGTTTAGGACATGCACACCTACTAAGTAGTTCTTTAAATTTTTTTTTAACTTTAAGTTAAAAAACTTAAAGGTTTAAAACCTGTGGTGTGACATAGACATTTCTGCGTACATATTTTCCAAGTACAAGTTATGTGGTTATTGAAAATACTGAGAATGATGGCAGCCCCCCCAGGAAATGAGAGTTAATTGAGCTTTGAGTTTGCTCTGTCAGTTTGCATCCCTCTTCGGAGCTTCCCTGTGTAATCTGAAATCACTCCGTGGACAGAGGGCAGCGAGAGACCAAAGAAAGAGGCAGGTCACTCCTGGTTGGCACGTAGCAATTTTAATATGCAAAGAGGACTTAACAAGGGAGGCTTGTGTTGGGCGGCAGCAAGAAAAATGGATCCCCGCACCTGCCCATCAAATCTTCAAAATGTAAAAAGTGGCCTATGCTGGGATTCAGTCATGTATACTGTGCAGGTGTTTTCAATATCACATCATCCCTCAAGGCTGTGTGTTTGGAGCAGCCTCTGGGAACTGGAAAGGCAAGAGGGACCCACAGTCCAGGGACAGGGGGAGACCCTCTGAGTGCAAGGATCCAGCTCACAGGTAATCAGAGGTCACGTCTTTTCAATGACCTTCCCTATCAATTCAACATTTGATATAATAATTATGTTATAGAAAATATAAAACTACTAGACATTGAGACGGTGTTAACTGAACCTTCAATATCTCTGCAATGGAATCCTATAACTCTTGGCTAGGCTTTGTTTTCCTCAGTCATCTTAGTTCTTTACGGCCCGTGATTTTCATTATTGTCCTTTTCCCATCCTTTCTGAATTGATCTTCCCTTGTATCAATGCCGTTAATGCTTAAAAGAGTTCTCAGACTCTTTGAGCTTTTTAAAATCTACACTTGACTGAGTTTTCTGTTTCAAGCATCTAGCACAGTGCTTGGCAAATAGAAGACCTTCTGTTCAACTAACATCTTCGTCAATTATAGTTTATAGCTCTAACTATCCCTGACCTTATTTGCATAGCTCCACGCAAAGTTCCATACTGGAACTTCCAATGCATGTTTGGAAATAGTATTGCCAGATGGTTCCAACAAAAATACTAAGATCACTTGAGAAAAAAAATTGACCGCAAACCAAAATTACACAAGCCATGAGGAACAGTTTGTTGCTGACAATCTTTATTACATCCCATGCTTTACATTAGATAGGTTTTAATCAAATATTTATTTTTCAAGAATATACTTTGTTTTCAAACAAGTGGATAATATATCCCAAGGAGGCAAATTCATTTTTTTGGTCAGTACTTAATCTTTTGTATTAATTAATCCACGTGTTAACCATGACCAGCACTGATTTTGTAGAGGAACTTCTCTGAAGTTCATTCAAGAACATTTTTCTGAGAATTATGCAAACCAGAGTAGCATTTTACAGCTAAATTTATATTTACCAGTGAATTTTAATGTTCACATATTTTTATGTCTATTAGTTTTCTGTGACTGTGTAACAAATTACTCCAAACCTTAGTAGCTTTAAATAACATTCATTATCTCTTACAGCGTTTATTGTTTTTGTGGGTCAGGAATTCAGGAGTGCCTTGGCTGGATGGTTCTGGCTTAGGGTTTCTCATGAGGCTGAGTCAGTCTTTGACTGGGGTAGTGGCCATGTGAAGGCCCATCTGGGGATTGGTGGTCCACTTCCAAACTGGTTCACTTACATAGTTGGCAAGTCGGTGCTGGTTGTCGGCATCTTGCCACGTCAGCATCTCTGAGAAACCATTTGAGTCATGGTCTGGCAGAAACGTGATCCTGGGTGGCAAGAAAACCAGAGACTCTAGAATTGTCTAAAATCACCTCTTGTCCTGGGATCCTGATAGTCCACTTACTTGTACTGATGGGGGCGGTGTGAGAAAAATTTAGAAGTAATACGGTATACAACAGGAAGAATTACATCAATGTCATGATTTCCTGAAATTAAAGTCAAGGGCATTTTGTTTGCCAACTTTGGGGAGTTATCGCAAAGTCATCTTCATGATAGTCCAATAAGGTGGAGATTATTATTCTGTTCTGTTTCATTTTGCATTTTCACTTATTTATTTTTTTAGAGGTGGGTATTATTACCTCCAATTTACATATCAGAAAACTGAGAAAGAAACTACTCAAGTAATTGTTTGAGCTAAAATTTAAATTTAAGCAGTTGACTTTGAGGCCCATGCTCTTAAAACCAAGCTATGCTATCTCTTTTTTTACACAATAAAATTTTTAAAAACCCTCTATTTTATTATGAGAACTTTGTGCAATAAAGTAGACAGAATAAATCTATGAGCCAATGTATACCCAATACCCAACTTGATCAACTATTACCTTACGGTCTTTCCTGTCTCTTTTTTCTTATTGATTTTGAAGAAAATCTCAGACATCATATAGTTTCATTCATAATTATTTCAGTATGACTCTAAAAGATAAGAACTTTTTAAAACATATCAAGCCAAAAAAGTTGACAATTTCTTGATATCAAGTATTCAGTCAATATTCAAATTTCCAATTATTTAATAAATATCATTCCTTTAAAAAGAGATTTTCATTTGAGTTATGACTTCAAATAGTGTCCACACATTGTGGTTACTTGATATAGTTTTTTTATGTTTATTTATTTTGCAAGAGAGAGAGGAAGAGAGTGAGAGAGAGAGAGCAAGCACTATCTGGGGAGGGTCAGAGAGAGAGGAGATACAGAATTCAAAGCAGGCTCCAGGCACTGAGCTGTCGGCACAGAGCCAGATGTGGGGCTCAAACCCGCAAACCCTGAGATCATGACCTGAGCTAAAGCTGGATGCTTAACCAACTGAGCCACCCAGGCGCCCCTGTTGATATTCTTTTAATTTTATATTAATTCATATGTTCCCCTTTAATTTTTATTTTTTCTTCCTTTCCCCCACTTGTGTGCATGCTCTCTCTCTCAAAAAAAAAAAATAAATAAAATTAAGAAGAGGTATTTAAATGTTAAAAAAAATACTCATTTTCTGATATGCATAAATTTGTGATATGTCACAAATATTTTTTCCCGATTTGTTGTTTATATTTGACATATTTTATGGTGTTTTTCTCTACAAAAGTTTAAAATTTGTGTGTTGTCAAAATGATGGTTACTTTCTATCATGGATTTTGGTTTGCCATCTTGCCTAGATGGACCCTTTGTATGTCAATATCATAAAAAAATCAAATCACTGACATATATTTCTAGTACACTATTTCAAAAATATTAAATATTTTATTTTTCTGTAATTATTTCAGTATGAGTGATTTACTTTTATTTTTTCAAAATCCTGTCAGTAATTCTAATATCACATGTTAAATAATCCACATTTTCCATAAAGATTTGACATGCCACTTTTACTACTTCTAAAGTCCCCTGGTTTCCCTGCCCCTTTCTTTTGTACTTGAAATTTATTTGTGGAAAAAGCTGAGTTTTTGAGTTTCTGCAAACCTGGATTTGTTGATTGTGTCCCTTTAGTGTCTTTTCTGCTGTCCTTTATCTTTCCTGCAAGTTATTGATTAGATCTTGAAAGTTGATTGGATTCATGATGTGATTTGGATTTTTTGGGCAGGGTTATTTCTACTTTACCGTAAATCTAAAATTATTCCAAAATAAAAAGTTTGTTTAATTAAAAAAGATAAAAGAAGGAGAATGCAAATATCTCCCTTTATTTAGAAAAGTTATTCCTAAGATTGTCTATATTACCTGGAACTCTGAAGTGATCAAAGATATTCATTATGGCTGTGAATATAATCTTGGACTGTTGACTAATATAGAATAGGTAATCAGAGTCAATATCAGTTGCCTTGGTTACAGGAGACTCACTACTTACGAAGAGAAAAAGTCAAGTAGATTCAAGCTTGACCTTGCTACATATGAACTATAAAAAGGAAAATACCAGTCCTTACCAGGGAAAATGCAGCATAGACCTACGGAGCTTGAGAAGCTGAGGGGAAAATGAGATCTGGCTGCCTGGCTAAGGCTACTTACTATATTCTACATGGTCCCGTTTGATTAGTGTTTTCCTTGATGTGGCTCATTTTTTAAAAGCTAGGAGTTGAGTAACTTAAAAATATTTTAGCTGATTTATTTTATGTCTTGAACATATGCTACCAATCATGTTGTAGTAGGTTATAGTCACTAATACATCATTTCTTTTAACATATAAAATGTTTCCATTTATTAAAACAACAGCTGAGAACAACAACAAAAAGATTGAACAGAGCATAAGAAAACTTAGGGACTTCTGAAACTTATTACTAATGGCATAGAACATGTTAGTAAATTCAATTTCCAGCTTCACGCTGACCGTCTATAAGATTGTGAATTTTATTTCTCCTATTACTGCAAAGTCTTTATTCCCAGATTACTTTTGTTTTCATTATAAATGATAACTTTACGGGATGTCATGTTCCCAGTGTACTTGCTCAATTTTATCATCAAGTACAACCTTTATGCCTTGTTTATATATGTAATACACATATCATGTTCTAATCTAAAATCCCTAAGGGCATGCATACCTCGAGAAATAGTATTACCTCTTGAGATAGTGATGTTTCACTCTTTTAGAATTACATGAACATACTTTAATGTAATTCCATTAAAAAAGTATGTGGTGTTTGTTGGTGGTAAGGTGGAAAGCAATGAGGTCACCACTGGCTTTAGAATGTCTCCTTTGGTTAGACTGTATTTGACATTTTTAGTTTGAGGCTTTTTTTCTTTATCTAACAATAACATTTCCCCCCTTTCTATCCCATCACCTGTGAAGCTGGTAAACAAACAAATTCTTGTTAGGTTGCATTTAGCTAGCATCTTCCATGCCCTGGGCATAAAAATCATAGCTAATGTCCGTGCCCCTCCCACTTCAATCTATGTGAATACTCACCAAATGCAGGAATTCAAGGAATCTGAGCACTAGCAGCATATTACAGTTCCCATCTGTCAATTCACTAGAACAGGTCAAAGTGTGGCCTTAGTGAATTTGTACCTGAGTTCCAGCAAGGAATTTTATTCTTAAAATGGTACATATCACTCCAGATATAAATTTCTAATGACATTAAGGAGATATTAAAAAAAAAGGGGGGGTGGGTGGGATGGGGGTGGTCAACTGGTACACAGAGATGACTCAATGGCCAGAGGACATTTTTGAACTTGTGACTTTCACTTAACCAAACAAAAAGTTTCTCCATTTTAGGATTCTGGAGATTTTCAGCTCCCCCTTTCCCTGATGCATGCCCCTTCACATACATCTAATTCAGCTGCTGAAAAAAAAAAAAGGACAGCATCATTGTCTTTTCATTGTATTTTTAAGAACAATTAGAAACTTCTTTTCTGAGAGAATGGGAACATGGATGTTTCCGCAGCCTTCAGGGGCTGGTTTCTGGGTCATAAAGATCTCTGCTCTTTTTTTTTTTTTTTTTAATGTTTTATTTATTTCTAGGAGAGAGAGAGAGAGACCGCGTGAGCAGGGGAGGATCAGAGAGAGAGGGAGTCACAGACTCTGAAACAGGCTTCAGGCTCTGAGCTGGCAGTCAGCACAGAGCCCGACGCCGGGCTCGAACCCACGAACCTCGAGATCATGACCTAAGTGAAAGTCGGGCACTTAACCAACTAAGTCACCCAGGCGCCCCAGATCTCTGCTCTTTTAAGGCTCCAATTTGTCATGTTGTAGCATGGGACTGGGTCCCCCAAGGCCCCCACTCTCGTCGCTTGTGTCAAACCAGTAATACTTCTTCTTTGTAGTTTACGTTTAGCCCAAATAGGGGAATGTGGAATCGTTTGAATGTGCCAAGAAAACTATTATGAAACACTGCTTTGGGCAGCTTAAGCTGTTCAAATTCCATTGATACATCTGTTCCGTATTTGGATATACTCATTTAATTTAAAAAGGAATGTTTATTAACAACCTTGAGAAAGCCGAATAAGAATCATCAGCTTCCATTTAAAAAGATTTCTTTTCAGGGATGCTGGGTGGCTCAGTCTTAAATGTCCTCAGACTCCTGATTTCTGCTCAGGTCATGATCTCGCGGTTTGTGGGATCTAGCCCCATGAGCCCCAAGTCCACACTCAGCACTTAAGATTCTCTCCCTCTGCCGCCTCCTTGCTTGTGCTCACGTACTCTCTCCCTGTCTCTCTCAAAAAAAAATTTTAAAAAGGTTTCTAATCAGTCTGAATAGTATACTTAGAGTATTTTAATTAAAAAGGTATTTTGAATTGTCTAGGTTAGATGGTAAGTATCAAGGCCGCCCTTAGAAGTTAAGATAGTTTACAGGATAATATAGGGTTAAAACTTGAAATGCAGCTGAAAACGTGTATTCTTGATATTACAATTTTTCCTAAACTTTTCAGAATTTTGACATTCCAGTTTGGTTATTCTATTTTTCTGACAGATTTCTTTGTCTCCGTCAGTGCAAAAGTGCCACTGTGGCATGCATATGTATTTTCAATTAACGTAGATTTGAATTAACTTAAAATTGCGTGAAACCTATTGTCCAAAGAAACTTTAGGGGTTGCAGAATCAAGGTGGCAATTAGCAACCAATTTTGAACACTCATTGAGATTTATCTTCCACTGCCAAATCTCTCATTTTAAGTGAATACTTTTGATAGGGGAAAAAAATCTGTATTCTACAAATTCATGATGAAAGACTACTGTTGCTCAAGCATAATTACTATGACTGACATAAATAAATACTTCAAAGTAAGCAACAAAACTCTCTCAATACTGTCAGCCCATCCTGTATTCAAAAATTCAATTTGTAGATAAGGAGAATTAAAAAGAAGATGAGAAATGGCATGCATTCTAATCTGCCATCAAGGTTATTCAGTAGTCAAATTCCCTTGTTTTTTTTTTTCTTTTGTAATATACTCTATCTTTTCTAAAACCTGATTACTTTAACAATACAGCCTTATTTTCTAAAGTTAAAGTGTTCATCAGTGAGGCAGAGTTCTCTTTGGAAGAAAAAATATTTGGAAGAAAAAACTAGAAAAGAAGAAGATCGAATTATAAAAAGTGAAATAAATTGACTAGCCAATGTAAATGGTGCTGTGTGTAAGCTTTCATCTTTTCTGTTTCTGCAGCTGAATTAACCTATTTCTTTTGCTGTGCATCTTACTGGAGAAGATTATTAATAGTTAAAAAGTTCTCACCATCCTTAAACATGAGCTACCTGCTAAAAATTCTACTTTCTGCCACAGCGGCATGATTTGAGGGTCAGAGATCATGGTTATCAATACACCAACCACAGGAAGTTAGAAATTCACCTGTTAGAGCCCTATATGTTTTTCTGTGTAACTTTATGTTTCTCTGTGAGCTCAGCTTTAGAGTCACAGGGTGACCTCGGGCAAATTGCTTAACCTTTCTGACATCATTTGACTCTAAGACTCCTCCCTAAGGTGCTTTCCATTTCAAAACTGCCATTGATGAATTCTTTGCATACAGAGAATACATAAAATATGAGATTCATTCATTCATTCATTCATTATGTTCTTGTTTATAGGAGAAATACATTATTAAGCAAAAATACTCTGTTACTAAAATAGGCTATAGTCCGAAGGGATCTTTTCAGAGTTTGGAACTGGAAGGATTTTTGTTGTTGTTGTTGTTGTTTTTGTTGTTGCTTGTTTGTTTTTTCAAAGCAGACCAGTCACATTTTTATCATAATAGAATAGAATGTTTCTCTAAGGGTGGCTAACAGAAGGTTCTTATACTTTGGTTTTGTTTAAAAAAAAATTTTATCAAGGCACGTAGGTGGCTCAGTCACCTGAGTGTTTGACTTAGGCTCAGGTCATGATCTCACAGTTAGTTCATGAGTTCAAGTCCCACGTCAGGCTTTAAGCTGTCAGCTCAGGGCATGGAGCCTGCTTCAGATTCTGTGTCTCCCTCTCTATCTCTGCCCTCCTCTACTCACACTCTCTCTCTTTCAAAAATAAATAAATATTAAAAAAATTTTTTAAAATATTTATACCGAAAAACTTAGAAATAAGACAAAGGGGTGGCTGTGTATCCTTGCAGTGTCATTCGGGTCCATCTAAGGATTACTTAATGCTTTGGAGGAATATCCTTTTGTTTGACATACCATTTGCTATTAATTAGGGCTTGAATTCTGTCAAGTTACATGTCCATGCATAGAGTTTTATCTGATAGAGATGCAAATGATTTCTGTCTACTAGAAAGTATAACTCCTAAGATTACATTTTTATTGCTTTGTGGAATATCCACCAGTTTTGTATCTAATCCAGTAATCTTATTCCAATATACTTTCTTCAGTTTCTGTACCTGCTCGGTTATCTAAATAATCTTTTTTTTTAAGTTTATTTACTTTTTAAGAGAAAGAGAGAGAAAGAGAGAGCAAGCAGGGGAGAGGCAGAGACAGAGGGAAACTGAGGATCCGAAGCAGGCTCCAGGCTTCGGCGCTGACAGCACAGAGCCAGACACGTGGCCCAAACCCATGGGCTCAAACCCACGAACTGTGAGATCATGACCTGAGCTGAAGTGCGAAACTTAACTGACTGAGCCACCCAGGCGCCCCTCTAAATAAATATTCTTTGAATCTGCCTTATCATTCTGCCGATTTCCTCATTAATAAGTTATGTAAATTTGACACACTTTATATTTTAAGAGTCATAGCAGTAACATTAAGACATTTTTACTTTGACATTTCATTGTTGGATTTGCTACCTTCCTGCTGCCACCACCTGAAAGAGTTAAAGGATTGGCCAAAGCAGAAGTTCTAGCTGGAAATACTGAGCTCCTAGCTATTTGGATTTCCATTCTTTTTCCTTTTTCATCTGTGTCCTTCCCCTACTTCATGGTGTCGGTTGTAATGATCGAATCCAATTATACAACAGGGATTTGAGACTTAAACATTTGTGCTTTTGACTATTTTCAAGCAACTTAACATGTAGTGATTTGCAGTTTTGCTGAGGAATGAAGTTTGGTTGCAGGCTTTGCAACACTAATGTGCTGGAATGACTCACAGAGGAAGGAAGGGTCCAGCACTGCCTTTGAGTTTTCACTTGGCAGTGTTGTTCTGTACTCATTAGCATGCACACAAACTCCCCTAAAGTGATAAAAACTTAGTTTATTCGTGTAAAATGGGCTATAAAAGAAAATCATCTGCTAGTGTTGCTAATGGTAATAAAGAGAAAATCAGGAAAGCTAAGAACACAATGATGCTAAGCCATAGAACAGAATTTTTGGAGGTGTGAAATATATTGAAAATTCGCAATTGATTCAGCAAAGAAGAATGAAAAATCTTTATCTGTCCTAATAATCTAGTTAATTAAAAGAATATATTTATTCTTGTTTAATGGTCAAAACTTAAATAGTATTGATGTTTCAAGGGTTTGAGAGAGGTTTATTTCTTTCAAGTTATATCCATAATGTCTGAGTTTAAATTTTAGCTCTTCTACTAATTAGCTATAGAAATGATACCTATAATCTCTGGGTTGTAAATTCCAGGAGGACATTGTTTATTGATTTGTTGAGTATGTTACATGAAGTGCTAAGTTTGGGATAAATCAGTAAATGTTGCAAAGATCCAGCCCTCAAAGAACTTTCATTTTGCATTATAGGAGGGGGAAGTAGGGAGAACGGGAAGATAGTGAACAGGCAATAAAAAGATAAATTATCAAATACCTTAGAGTATGATAAATGACATAGAAAATAGAAATAAATGGAACAGGGTAAGCAAGGGTTGGCAGGGTGTGTGTGTTTGTGTGCAGTTGTGTTGTTGCAGTAATAAATAAGGTGGTGAAGGTTAAGCATCTGTTATATAGCATTTGAGGAAAGACATGTAAAAGGTGGGGGCGTTCACCAAGCTGGAAGTATCATCTACACAGAAGAAACAACTCAAGTATAGGTGGCCAGGTGGGAGGTTGTCTGGTTCACATTCTAGGAACAGGGATGGACCAGTGTGGCTGGAGTGGAGTGATTAAGGGGGAGAGTAGTTAGAGATGAAGTCAGAGAAGTAAGTGATATGGATTGTCCATCCTATATGGTCTAGAGAGCCATTGTCTTCTAGTGTGTGCCAATAGGGAGACAATTGGGGACTCTGAGCAGAAGAATGTTATCAGAATATTTTAAGAATATCACTCTGGCTACCATGCTGAGAGCAACTTGTAAAGGGATGGGGGATAGTGGGAGAATTGTTAAGAGGTTATGGCAGTAGCCATGTGAGAGATGATGGCTTGGTCCAGGTGTCTGGCAGCAGAAAAAGCTTTCAGATTCTAAGTATATTTTGTAAGTACAGCCAGCAAGATCTGTGGTTGGATTCGATGTGGGCTGTGAAAGAGAGAGAAAAGTCAAAGAGACTGTCAGGGATTTTTATCTGTTGAATGGAAAGTTGGAAGTGTTATTAACTGAGAGAGAAGGCTGAGGGTAGAGCAGGTTTGGTAGTGAGAACAGGAATTCAGATTCGAGCATGTTGTGTGATGTTTATTTTTACATCTAAGGACACAAAAATCTGGCACTGGAGTTAGATATATACATTTGGAGGTCAATAGCGTATTGATTTAGATCTAGTGGGATTTACATCTATAACACTGCTGTGATCACCAAGAGAATCAGTGTAGTTAGAATGAGAACAGGACTAAACACTGAGCGCTGGGTCATTGCAACACTAAAGAGTCAGAGAGAAGAAGAAGGGCCAACAAAGGAGATTAGGATAAAGAAGCCAGTGATACAGGAGGAAAATAGGAGAATGTGGTGTCCTGGAAGCCAGGCGAAGCAAGTGTGTCAAAAAGAGGGAATGCTTAACTGTGCTGAATGCTGCTGATGGGGCAAGCCAGTGGCTCTTCGATTTGGCAACATGGCAGATATTGTTCACTGTTCAGGGTGGTGCCAGCAGAGTAGTGAGGCAAAAATCTGACTAAAATGTTCTTATAAGTTTGTTTGTTTGTTTGTTTGTTTACAGCAAGGTAGGGGAGGGGCTTAGAGAGAGAAGAGAGAGAATCCCAAGCAGGCTCTGTGCTGTCAATGCAGATAAATTAAGTTATGACAGCATTAAAAGCATTAAGAGCATAGGCCCCTGGGTGGCTCAGGCAGTTAGGCGTCCAACTCTTGATTTCATCTCAGGTCATGATCTCATGGTTCATGGGATCAAAGCCCCACATTGGGCTCTGTGCTGACAGTGTGGAGGTCTGCTTGAAATTCTCTTTCTCCCTCTTTCTCTGCCCCTCCCCTTCTTGTGTGTGCATGCTCTCTCTCTCTCTCAAAATGAATTAAAAACAAAAAAAGAGTATTAAGAGCATATTTGAGAATGGTTTCATAAGTTTAAAATGAGACCATTCAGCGTGAGTCTGTTTTTTTCCAGTCACATTCAGTTATTTGGGGGAGGTTGGCAATGCATAGGGAAGAGAGTTGTATTTTAACCAAGACTCTAGTCTTTCAAGTAAGTATGATAACTCTTAAGAGAGGCAAAGGAGTCAAGGGTATATATGAAGAAACAATGATTAAGATTAGTTATTGAATTTAAATTTCATATGTAGGGGGGATGATCAAATTAAGGAGTGAGGGACAGTGGAATGGTGGTAGATAAATATATTGATGGTCCCAATTAGTTTTAAGGCTGATTGGGGGATAGAATCATAGAAGAAGGGAGCTGAACAGATTGGAGGTGGTGGTCAGAAGGTATATGAAATTAACATTAAAAAGAGTTGCATTTATTGTTAATGATGTGGTCTAGGGCTATGACCATGGAATTTAAGTTTGTGGTAGAACGGTTGTCATGGAGAAGTTTAAGGAATTGAAGATATGGGTATGATAATTTACCTGTGTGTCCATAGCTTCAGGAATGAAGATAAGAGATGTATTCGAGAGTATGATTATGAGCCAGGAACTAGAATCTAGAGAAATGTGGAGGATGGCCAAGGCATCACTGGAGTGTGATACATGATGATGTGAGATCTCAGCTGGCATTTTTAGGGAAGAGGGAAAGAGAAGTGTCTGAAAGAAATGAGAAACAAAAATGACACCTACCTATCTCTAGGCTCAAAGAACTGAGGTCTACAACAGGAAAAGCAGTCTTCAACTGGGAAGCTAATGGGATGTTCTCAAGAGCCAGTCAGGTGTTGGTGAGAGTAGAGAGTAGAGAGCGTTCAGAGAATTATTCATGAAAATGAGGTGTGGCAGCCAGCCACCAAGATGATACCCAGTGATTCTCACCTTCTGGCATATAAGTCTTTTTTTTAAGTCCTATGCCTTATTGAATCAGGCTGAGCCACGTGACCAATAGAAAACCGCAGAAATGATGGCATGTACTTTCGGAGGCAAGGTCATAAAAGGCACTGTGTTGCACTGTGTTGCTCTCTTAGACCACTGGCTCTTGGTGAATCCAGCCATTAGCCATGAAGACACTCAAGCAGTCCTGTGCAGAGATCCTTGTGGAGAGAAAGAGAGCCCTCCTTCCAACACCTAGCACCAACTTGCTAGCATATGAGTGAACAACATTGAAAGAGATCTTTCCTTCCCAAGGCTTCAGATGACCATAGCTCCAACTGACCACTGACTGCAGCCTCACGAGAGACAAACTAAAACTGTCTAATCAAGACATTCTCTAATGTCCAATCTGGCAAAACTAATGCTATATAATAAATGAGTTTTTGAAAGCCACTAGTTTTTAGAGTTATTTGTATGCAGCAAATCTATTGATAACCAAGAGAAGGGGTTTTTTGCAAATAATGGTCACGAATTTCAGAAGGCACAGTCGATGTTTTTCAGGACTGGTGGAAAGAAGGGAGAAAGTGACAGAATAAAGTATGCAGGGAGCTTGACGGGGATTAGTGTGTGGAGATGAGGGGGAATCTGGGATGTTTTGTGGTGGCAGACATATGGAGTATAAATGCATAAATAGATGGTTATCAGGACAGGGGTGGTGAAAGCGTGTGTATGGTGCTGAAGAGGAAGGGGTTTCTGGAGACCTGTCTTCACCTTTGATGACAGAGATAGAAGTGCCAGAGGAGAATGATCTTCCTCCCAGGGCCAGCTCATTCTTGGTCTTCCACGTGTGTTCTGTGTGGATGCCTGTTCATTGTTCTTTTTCTTTAATTTTAATTTTTGAAGAGAGAGAGTGTGTGCGTACATGTCATGAGGGACAGAGAGAGAGGAGACAGAGGATCCAAAATGGATTCTGTGCTGACATCAGAACAGCCTGATGCAAGGCTTGAACTCACAAACCACTCCCTCATGACCTAAGCTGAAGTTGGACACTTAACTGACTGAGCCACCCAGGCGCTACCCCCCTCCCCCCGTAATTGCATATGTTGTGTATTTGTCATTTAAAACTTTGATTTTCATATTATTATTCTCACTTAACACATGAGAGCATTGAGATCTAAGGAGGTTAAGCAACTTGTTTGAGCCCACATAGCTAATAAGACATAGTCAGAATTTGGATTTGGGTCCTCCCTGACTTAAATTCCTGCCATTCCACATTTCTGAAGACAGAAATATTTTGAAACCAGCACCTCTTAATTTTCTAAGGGTGGGATGAAAGTTAGCCATCTCAAACATAGATCTGTAGAGTGTAATTATAAATACTCTTTTTAAAAATCCCACATGATAAAGTGCATGATGACATAGAGAAGAATCCACTATGAGAGCCAATGGCCACAAGCCATCAGTAATAGAGCCATAGAGTAATATCAAGACCTTCCAGATACCAGAAAATAGGAGAGAAGAGATGAAAACCAGAAGATGCTAAATTTATTGTTTTATTGTCTTTCTCCACAGTTAAAATATAAATTCTAGGAGAGCAGAACTAGTGCCTGGTACCTGGTGGTCAATAAATATTAGTCGAATATTTATGGGTCGAATCCATGAGGAAAAGGGGTCTAGCCAATGGAAAAATATTTTGGATGAGAACATCCTAGTAACATGTGCAGTATATGAGAGGGGTCAGCACAAGTAGAAGGCAGAGTTAGAAGGTTCAAGGAACTTGTCTTCCTTCTCTACCCTGCTCTACTCATCCAGACTCCAGGCATGGGTACATTCAGAGAAGTTTCCCCGCATAAGTCTCCTTGCCTTTCTTCTCCTTTCGGTCCTTTAGAAATATTGAGAAGCCAATAGTTTCTACCTGGTAACGTATTAGATCATCTGAAAACTTAAATAAGTTAATAAATAAGTAAGTAAGTAAATAAATAAATAGGAAAAAAAAAACAGTGTCTGGGGCTCCCTCCTCTATGTATTCTAATAGGCTTGGGGTGGGACTAAGGGAATGATCATTTTTTGAAAGTCTGCAAGGTGATTTTTCTGTGTAGTGAGTATTGAGAAGCAGTGGACAACTCAGAAGTCTTATCTTTCTCAGGGAAATTTGAGCATTGAGAAATCCAAGCTTTAGAGGAAAGGAATGTAGCTCTGACTAGCGCCATTTTGGACGCCACTGGGTGGGGAAGTCCTCTTCAGGAATCACACAAACCTGGGTCTTGCATAACGCTGGAAGAGGAGGTGCTCAAGAAAAGTTTGCTGACAGGGTGAATGAATTTGTACCAGGCAGATGCCCTTTATTGTTTGTGTTTAAAGGCCAGTTTCTATCCTTTGAAAAACTGAGCTGTGGAGACTTCAGATGATGGGATGGTCTGAGAAGCAAAAGTTCTGTATCCCTGGTAGAAGGATGTGTGTGTAGGAGGGCATGTGGGTAAGGGAACGGTTCTGAGTCCATGTCCAGATGAAACATAAATATGTCTTGCATACACATACTACTTTTTTTTTTCTCCAAGAGGTATTGATAATACAATGATAAATAAAAAATAAAGTTTTCTGAACACCTGGGTGGCTCAGCTGGTTGAGCGTCAGACTCTTGCTTTGGGCTCAGGTCATGATCTCAGGGTTGTGGGATTGAGCCCGGTGTTGGGCTCCATGCTGAACATGGGGTCTGCTTAAGATTCTCTCTCTCTCTCTTTCCTTCTGCCCCTCCTACTCTCTCTCTAAAATAATATTAAAAACCCACAAAAACAAAACAAAAAAAACCCCAAAGTTTTCTTCTCAACAATTGGTTTCAGCAAAGCCTTTTTAAAATTCTGTATTTTCTTGTTTAACAGATAATGAAATAACAATTATTGTCATGTGGATGTGGGAGGGTTTTTTTCTTTAACTTTGAAAATCAATCTTTATATTTAAAAAAGAATGGTGTTGTCTCATCCCTCTGGCCTGGAGAGAAGCTGCGTTGGGGGAAGGAAGGACATGCGTGACAGTGAGGGGGGTTGTGCAGAGGGCTTTCCAGGTATTCCCAACATATTCCATTTTATTCTGCACTGGAAGAAGCTGGAGTTAACATGAGCTCTGAGTGTACAAGTTTGGAGTAAAATAAAGCATCTTCACCTGGCCTTCTCAGAGAGGGGGGCCCACATCACTCTTAGCTTAAATAAACATAAAGGGAGGTGGTCCCAGGGACCTGTTTGGGGGCTCCTTGGGTAGGTAGTTCATACACAGTCCCTCAAGCATAACTATAACTCTTATTCTTGGGAAAAGAGACACCATCTTCCTCTGTCATGATAATTAGCAGTCAGTAGCCTTATCTATTTGTTTATCGGCTCCAAGGAAGAAAGGGTAAATGATAAAGTAGCATCCTTGCCTAAGCTGAATGAATATAATGGCTACATGCTTATCTTCATAGTGACTCGCTGCTTCAAGCTGACCTCTGAACGGAGTATACAAAGGCCACTTGTACATTCTCCATCACATCATTAAGAGTGAGATACAATGACCAATCACTGTCTCTGACATTTGCTATCGACAAAAAGCATTAGGAAATATAAAGACCAGGCAGTCATGAAGCGGCTGTAAAGATGCAAGACCAAGCGCATCAGCAGTGACAGCCAGCCTCTCAGTTATGCCAGAAAATGGTTAGTGCCCTTTTCGTTTGAGACTTTAATTCTAATGAAGGCTCAAGACAGGAAAAGGCCACCATCATAGAATGGTGGAATAAATATTTGAGTAGGAGTCATAATCCCTGGTTCTGAGTCACGAATCTGACAGTTAAAACGTGCTCATCTTGAGCAAGTCCTGTGATCACCCAGAGCCTCAATTTCCCCAACTGTTAAAAGGGAGCAATAAGAATTTTCTGCTCTACTATTTTAGTTAGTTGTGTGGTTCAAATGACATAATGGGCATGCTAAAAGTATTTCATAAAATAGAGAACATTATAGATATTTGTTATTATCATTGCATTAATTATCAATGACCGAATTTAGTTCAAAAAGCATCATCCAGATTGTGGCTTCACAACCTTTAAGTTCTAGGTTATAGAGCATCTCATGTTCTCATCAGCAGGAAGTATTTATTGTAGGGCCCAATAGTATCACGGGACTTTAAGTTAAAGGTAAGTGCAAATACATCCATAAACAAATAGTGGAGAGGAAAATTGCCAAAACTAATCTGTGGAGAGTCATGTCTAGAATTAAGGTGAAAGTTTTGACTTTCTGGTAAGGTTGATGATAAAAGGTTTTGAAAATTAATTGCAAAATGGAGGTATTGGAACCCTCGGGAAGCTTGTCACTAGGAGAGAAATGCTGCTGAGACAGGACATGAGCAAGAACCAGCAGGGGCATAATGTGAGAGCCAGCAGGAGCTGCCACATGCTGCAAATTGCCAGGTCGGTGCAAGCAAGTCCCCTGTGCTTTCTGGAAAAGCATGGCATAGATGAGCAAAAATTCCAGGTAAGGTGGGGGAGAATTAGTGTCTCAGAACGGAGGGCTTCCGAGCTCTATCATCTTTAGCACATTAGCATGTTGCCAAAATGCTCACACTAGAGGTTGCTAGCACTGTATAGAATTCTTAGTACTCTTATTTCTTCCACCTGTTTTCCCTGCTCCGTACATGAGGTCATTTTGGTTCCCTGTTTATTAATGTTTGCATTTTGGTTTCCTATACGCAGATAACAACCCTAGATAAGGCTGCCTTTGCCTCTTGGCTTCCCGAATTGCAATCGTGAGCTTGAAATTCCATATTCCAATGCTCAGCTCAAGCCTTCTAGATGCACAGCAATTTCTGTTCGTGGCCACAACCACATACCCTGTGCACCTGGGCAGGGAGACCGTGCAGGTATTTATGGCGCGTCAACAATAAAGATGTAATTCTCAGCCTTCAGACAACCAAAACAAGAAGGAAACTTAAAGGATATATCACGCTCACCTAGCTTTGGAACACTGGGGGACCTCTGGGTATCTCAACCCTCTTTAGCTCTGAACTCCTTTCATTCGTCCCCACCTCGTCTAGCCTCCAATACACCTGTCTGGGACTGTTTATTTAGCTGAGTCTACTTTTGCCTTTTCTTCCTTCCAGCGCTGACTCCAATCTTTTACCCAATACAACTGCTTTCTTGATGAGCGATCCTGGAAAGTAATACTTGAAGGAAGCACAATTTTGTCTTTTTTTTCCAAGGGTAAACAGGGCACATGAAGAGAACAAAATAACATAAGCATGATTTTTTTCCCACCTGTGTTAAGTAGAGTGAAAATAGGCCTACATCATCAACTATTTTTTTCCCAGTAAAAACACATATGGCCTGACCATATTTCTCCATTTTTCCTAGGATTAGTATAGGATTCTAAATCATAGTGAAAGACTGAAGGAAATGACGGTTGGAAGGATTAAAGTCAGCTGGTTAGAAGTTGAGGGAGGTGCAGGAATTAGGGCTGCAATAATATTGAAACACCAGGAAACTCAGAGTGAGTGTATCTACTTCTTTGGCCTCCATTGGGAAATGATGGGCCATCATAAAGCTTTTCTAGAAGTTTCTAAAGGAGAGGTTATTCAGCAGACATAATGATTCAGAAGACCTTCAACTTCCAGAGGAATAAAGCTTTGCCGTGAACAGAGGGTATTAGGCAGACATATCCCACAGAGGAACGGCTGGACAGATTGGTGTCCATATGAATTCCTTTGGCAAGAGATACTGAAAGTTCTGGACTTGTGAAGTTAAAATCTGGTAACAAATTGAGCCTAATGAATCAGAGGAAGGCAAAGGTCAGCTGCCTGTGTGTGGGATGTGTCCTATTAACATTGAGTTGTACCATTGACTTATGATGCAGCAAAAGTGCAGCTAAGTCAGACTCCAGTGCTTCTGATCTGGGCAAAATCAGGGTTAACCAGATCAAAATTCTCTGGTGGGTAAGAGAAACCAAAAGATTCATGGTACCCTTTTTAAAATTTTTATTCTTTCTCTCTCTCTCTCTCTTGGGTTTATTTGCATTTCCGTAATTTCTTAATGCCAGAATGAACTGATAATATTTTTAATATGCAACATTAATTTTTAGAATTTGTACCTTATTAACAGATTTTAATTTAATTTAACTTAATTTGGTTTATTTTTTTTTTTACACCAAACAGATGATACACAGTGGTATAATAGACTTGGCTGTGTAGGCGTTTACTTAGGACAAAATGAGTCATTCACATCAGTGAAACAGTTCCTGCTGCCCCTTTAGTACCTAACTCTAGTGAAATTAAAAAAATAGAATCTGTGCTAATATTTGTTCAGTCATTTAATATTTTATAATGAACATTGACAGCTTTTAAAGAACCTAGATACGGCAGCACACTCATTTCTGTTTGTTTCATCATGGGTTTGGGATGTTTTGTGCAGAGTTTTCACGGTTCTCTGCTTCTCTGGTGTTTAAGTAGATTTGCATGACACTGTAAAACATTTCTTGTTAGTGGGGAAAAATTGGCAGCAATAAGTGTCTAGCAAAAATGGGGTAAAATCGCTCCCAAACGGAGTTCTTCTTAAAGCTGTGGAGACTAAAAGACTATATTCTGTGTGGCCTTACTGACAGCAGGAGCTTACTGTGTATCTTTCTTACACCCCTCACTGTCCTTGACATCACACATGTGCTGAGCTTTCTGGTTCCGTCACATTTAAAAGAAACCCATATAATGTATCAGATGTCTTCAAAATTCCTGTGTGCTTTTGCTGAGTGTTTGGAACAAATGGCAACCTGGAATTATGTCACACGGCAAACATTTCCATTACCCACATGGCTTCAGTACTGCCCCATCCCCAATCCCAACTCTCTTTTCTCTCTCTTAGACAGTCAGTCAGAACCCCACCTCCTCCTGGGTTTGCCAGCTCCTCTGTGCTCCCTCAGTCTTCCAGATCTATTCTATTCCTTGGTCTGCAGCTCTTGCCTTCTTGACTCTTTTCCTTCATTCAGTACCCCATGTCAGGGTAAGGAAAGTCCTGGAAGTGAGCAGCAAGCAAGCCATCTCCTGAAACTGGCAGAAGAAGAAAGGTGGTGAATATATCAATATTTTTAGTTCTGTCAAATAGACTCAGACACATTCAAATATAGATTTAGAACTCAGACTCTGCATAAAAAATATTGGTTGCTACCAACCTTTCCTAACACTGTTTCCTCAACATTGCCTGTTTCGCATGTTTTGCTATATGCAATTCCTTGGCGAAAGTCATGAGAAGTGCTGGAAGCTATTTGGAAGGTAGGGTTCTGACTGACTCTTTGGAGGGAGAAGTCTTAGCCTGACTCTGGGTTGGGGCCTTAGCACAGAGGGAATCTATTGAATGCAACTCTATGTAGATGCCTACATCTGGGAGGGCAGTTCCAGCCATGTTGGAAAGGAATAAGGCAACAAGACAGGGAATATGCATCTTTATTTTGAGAACGGGATGACAGGAATTTGTTGATATGAAAGGGAGAGAGCAGACCAAAACTAGAAAGGCTAGAACAATTTAGGCGAGGAGCCAGCAGAGATCAAAGGTGCAAGGGTACAATGAAGATACCCAAGGGGGAAAGGGTGGGCAATAGAAGGTGTTAAAATTTCATAACACCATGGTTTCATTCCCTTTAAGGAACTTACCCTATGTTATTTTAATGGTTGCTATTTGTGAACATGGCTTCTCTTTTCTCCGAAACTCCTTGAGGGTGGGATCCAGGTTTGGTTTGCCCATGTTGTGGGAAATCTTGGGTGCTCCCAGATATCCAGTGCACATCTAGAAGGGTATTGGGTAGTCTTGAATGTCTGTAAGGGGATGAGGGAGCCCAGGCATTGAGGGAGCCCAGGCGTTGAGGGAACAGAGGATACAAGACTTAATTAGCAGTCTGGAAATCATAATGATAAGTCTAACTCTCGTTTTATGGTCTTGATACTTTCTGTTTATTTCAGAATGTATTTAAATATTAAGTGTTATAATCTTGACAATTACTTTATCTTTTATCACACTGACTAAGGCTATTCCTAGCCATATTCCATAAGTTAAATAAAATAAAATAAAATAAATCATTTAAATTACAATAGGAAGCCATGTTCATTGTGGAAAAATGTAAATAAACCATAATTCCTTTTAGACGTATTGACAGCTATAGCCATAGGTATATATACATTTTGGTACCATGTAGTTACTTGATGAATTATTTTATTTAACAACATAACATGAATATCTTTTCACATCATTAGATTTCAGTGAGATGTCAGAAAATGCGGTTTGAGAGCAAGTTATGTTGGAATAAATCCATACTGTGAATCATTTATTCTGTAACTTGGAAATCAGATGTTTGGAACAAATGGTATCATTAGTCAGAAAAAGGCCAAATTCTTTGTAGGAACTTGAATAATCATGAAATATACAGCTCTTCAAAATAGAGCTCAGTACAGGAAAAGCCATTTGGATAGCAGGACAAGGATATGACTTCTTTTAATAGCATTTTTGCTATATTCTACAAAGGAACTTAGTCTTGATTAATGAATTAATATTTGTAAGGCATTTCTCAATAAATTTAATTTTAAAACTATACACTACATCATCCACAAAGATCAATTTAAGGCATGGACTTGCCTTTTTTTTCCTACAAAGAAGAAAAAAATGTCCTTCAGGATAAGAAATGTCTAATGTACTTTCTACTTCTTAGTTGTGAACTCATATGCTACCAAAAAACGGAGATATTCTAGAAAATGATTTAATGTCAGAATTACAATACCGGATTTATTATTCACAGCATAATTTTTTATTAAGTACATTTCAATCCTATTATCATTTTTTAAACTACTTAGCTCCAATCAAAATGAAAATGCTCATTTCTTCATCTTTATTCATGCCTTTCACATTCCAGTGCCCTAGAAAGAGGTTTTCTTTATTCGTAAATGAAAAAATCTGGGTTGCTCATTATATCCAAAAAAGATAGAAAGACGTAGTGGAAATGCCTGATGAAAAAGCTCTACAACAGCAACCATTTGCTTCATTGTGTTCGCTGCCCGAGAATAGGATCTGTTATTTTTGTCTTCACCAAAACCCATTTGGTTCCCTTGCCAGTGTCATTTATTCTCCCTTCCTTTTTCAGAGGGTCTAGAGGGGTTAGTCACCTGAGACTTGAGAACATGCTTTCCAACCCCCCCTCCACCCCCACGCATCATCATCGGGAAAAGTGCCTCCAAAAGTAGCACTGAGCTGAAAATAAAGTTCTTTAAAAGGGCGCAGTAAGAAAGCAAAAAGATGTTTTCTTTCTAATGGATGTAAATGGAATACAGTCTATGTAATGGGCCCTGAGAAGACCTCACCGGTTTGTGACAGAAAAATGTATTTCCTCCAAAAACCATGCTTCCTGGAACTTTATTTTCAAATAACAGAAGTCTTGGAAAGAAACATGAAAGGTCTGCTACTATTTAAAAAGTTGTGGGTTATTACAAAATATATATGCATCCTGAGATAAGACACAGAGATTTCACAAGGACTATCTTTTGACACAGATTTTGTTTTATTTTTTTACTTGGCATCACAGAGGATTCAACACCCTATTTCATAGATGCCATCTGTTTTTGGTTGACCTTAATTTTCTGGATGACTGCTTTTCTTCAAATATCTTAAGTCATGACTAAATCTCATTTAACAAGAAATGTTTAGGTTAGTTTGTGAACAAGAATTCAGATGTTCCTAATCCAAACATATTTTAACCAACTGATTTGTAACTGTTAATGCCAAGACAAAGTCCATTTTTTCATTTGGCCTTTTCAAGGCCAACAAGATATTAGGCCGTATTTATTTTAATTCTACTTCATTCTGACATTTCATAAAATGGTGGCATGATGTTTATAAGAAAAGCAAACTCTGGCGCACTAATAATGAAAACCCAATCACAAATTTTTCAAATTTAACTTAAAAATTAGAATTTATGATAGATTAATTCACAGTCTATTTAATAAATTTTATTTGTGACAACCATCATACTTCCCAAATTGGTCTGATTATAAACATTAATGGAATGCTTATTAAAAATACAACCTCCCAGCCCTCTTATTCTAATATAGTGATTCTGGGGCCCACTTTTAATCATATCTCCATGTGATTCTTAGGATCCAGCAGGGTAGGAAACACTGGAACAGAGCTGGTTCTCAATCCCGGTGACATATGCAGTTATCTAGGGGAGTCTTTAAATACATCAGTGCTTCCCCCCAAGACCAGTGAATGCAGATTCTCTGGGGCCTGAGCTTTGGAATATTAAAGTCAAAATTCCACTTCTCCATACATATGATTCCACACTATACATTGATGGGAAATGGATCACACAATTACGTGAAAGCTTCTCTGCAAACAATAGCTAGAATTCCAAGATAGCTAGAATGTCAGCTCCATGAGGGCAGGAAGCATGTATGTCTTGTCATCTCTGTTCCTTTAGCCCCAAGCATGGTGACTTCCACATATATTATGGATGCACAATAACTAAGGAGTAAATCACTTCTGTTGGTTAAAATTGTAATTGTCTTCACATGGTTGGGTCGCGCTAGAAATGAACTTCAACAACTGGACATAAAATACAGTCTGGCAATGGCTAAAATTAATACATGTGGTTGTGTAGTTGGTGGGAGGGTAGTTGGTGAAGCCAGGGGAAGACTGATTCCAAGGTATCCGAGGTGAGCCAGAAAGGCCTTTCCCCAAGAAGCTTAGAGTGGGTGCCCATCTCAGCAGCCACTCCTGCCTGTTGATCCGTAGCACAGGTAGTAATCACATTTAAGAGTCTCCATCTCCCCTTCTAGGGATGGTGCAGGGTAGCAGGCAGGCTTTGGGGACTGGGAAAGCAGAGTCCCCTGTCTCCTCTTTTCCCCCATCCATCCTGCACCTGGTCCTTGTCAAAGCACACACTTACTTGAGTTAATTTTGGCCCAGCTCTTCCTGCCCACATCTACTTCCCCTCCTGTTTATCAGCTGCTGCCAGTGTGAGTTTGGCTCTCTGAGACTGTCATTTTGTTGTGTGACCACGGTGGCACCTAGTATGGTGCCAACCACACAGTCGTGGCCAATTCTAACACTTAAAGATGATGAAAATAATAGGCCAAAGAAGATGACCAGGAAAAGACCACCCCTTGATAGATGGGAAAAGAAAAGGTTATAATGGAAGGCAGTGAAATGGTAGAAGCTTTTAATGTAGTTTTCATTTCTGCCTTTAATATAAACGGTCAGATGTGAACACTTGGCTAAAATGAGTCTCAGCTGTGAGAGGAGATTGGCAGACCAACTAGGACTGGGAGAGAAGTAATTAAAGAGTACCTGGAATGTCTGGGTACAGTTGAACTGGCAGGACCGGATGACTGGCAGTGTAATGCAGTGGAAAGAGAATTGGACGAATATTCAGAACACCTGGGTTCCAGTCTCAACTTACTAATTAAGTGACCTTGGGGAAACAAGGCCTCTGAACCTTGCTCTCCAGACCTGTAAAATGGAGATAATATTACTACCTCATAGGATTGTTCAGAGTAAATGAAAAAAATAATGAAGCACTATTTGGACCTACGGCGTACTTAGCAATTGTAGATGTCATTGCACAGCTGCTACACTTGGCTTTTGAGAGATCTTAAAGGACAATTCTCTGCAAGATAGCAAGCAGTGTATCCATTTCCACTGATACCTGGGAAGCAAGTGGGGAAAAAAAATAATCAATTAAGTAGCAACAATTTAAAAGAACCAACAAGTTGGGAAATAACCCATATACTTTAAGATCAAGTGGTTCCTTAGCAATTTTATTAGCCTCTATAATTGAGGAACAGCCCCAGATGATAAAGAAATGACAGTGGAATCCTGCATGGTTGTCAAGATATCAATGTAAGCTGAGTTGCTCCCAGCTCCCAGTATCATGTTTATTTTTGGTATATGTGTGATTATCCTTAGTTATTTGGTAATATGCTGTATTGTGTGCCCTGAATTAAAGAACGATAATAGTTTGCATATAAGGTTGAGTCAAGTCAGCAAGATTTCTTAAGAGTTGATTTGAGTATACCAAGGAATCTGAAACAGGTGGTATTCTCTACCGTTATCAAGAGCAAAGGAAAGCAAGCCATTTGAAATGCATTTCCTATAACTGATGAAAGTGGAATAATTGTGTTCTTGTTTTACAAAATGCAAGGTATGGCAGAAATCTTCCATGTCTAGTGCTGATGTGTAGAGCCGGGTGCCCCGCAAGCACTATTTCTCCAAAAGGTTGCCTGCTAATGGCCAATAGAATTACCGGGAGAACCTGTTAAGAATGAAAACTCCAAGTCACCTTGCAGACTTACTGAATGGGAACTCTGGGTGGAGCTTAGAATGTGGTTTTACCTTAGAGATTCCTAAGCTTATTGAAGTTTGAGATCCGCAGAGAAGAGTGATATTATTCAATATCTAATCAACACTCTTACTGTGAATATGGCTCAGAGAACTGAAAATATCATTAAATACTCAGGTGAGTCTAAGTATGAAGGGATAGTTATTATTCTGGAAAATTAAAATATGAATTAATGACTGAGAAATTTGGAAGTGAGTCATTCAAACACGGAATAAATTTTAATGATGTAAGTAAGGAGATGTACTTGGAAACCAAACAATGGTGTAATATTAGCCATCTCCTTAGACTGGGACTTTCCACATCACTTCCTCAGAGGATCTTCATTCCTTCCTAGATTTTCCTTTTCCTCTAGGTAGAAAAGTACTAGTGCTGTTATCAGGTTAGTGAACGAAGTAGCTATGTTCCCTAGGGCTCAGTCATTCCCATCCTAAGTGACACATTAGATAATTGTGGATGAATTCTCAAAAAATACCAATGCCCATACCCTATTCCCAGTTAAATAAGAATTTTTACATGGGGGGCCCAGGCACTAATATTTTTAAAATAGGTCCAAGTCATTCTAGGTTTGCGAACAAGGAAAATGGAGGTGGGTACAGAAGATGAGAGGAGAGAAACATTAACACATTAACATTTTCTTACTCAGTTACACTTGTGTGCCAAAATAGGATTTTTAAGTGTCTAAGCAAGTAAGTCTGAATGAATAATGTTACTAATCACGGTGTCCAAACTGATTTTCCTTTGAAATATTCTTACATCCGAACCCTTCTTCAGCTTCATTGTCCTTGCCGCATTTCAGGTTTTCATCTTGCATGGTTTCAATTTCAGAAGTCCTGAAACTGGCTTTTCTGCTTGTTTTGATTATTTGGTTTGCCTGAGGCGTAACCTGGGGGTCAGTTCATCCTCTGGCGAGAGGTGTTGTACATCCGTCAGGAGAGTTCCATAGGCACAACAGATTAGTTACTAATTTTGTCTTCTATATGTTTGAGGGTGGAATCAGGTGCGTAAATAAGGAGTTAGCAGGTCATATTGGAAAGGTTTGTGAAGCCTAGTTTACTGCTAACTATGTCTGCAGCCAAGTTGGCCTCATTTCTTCATTATCGAATGGTTGATGGATCGATTATTTGTTCACTCAACAAATTTATATGAAACCCCTGAGAGGTTTCTGGCATTTTACTGGGCACCGAGTAAAATATATCCTGACAAAATGCCTAATCCTTGTTTCGTAAGCAGTTCATTGTTACTTCTTTCTCTTCTTTTGTTGCTTCCTTGTTCTTCCTGCCTTTCTTTCCATCTCCCACGTATACCTGCCTCCAGCATTTATTGAGCCTTTGGTAAGAGTGCAAATGGAGGTCCAACTATGTGTCTATAAGTATTGAAAAACCATAAAACAAAGCCTACACACTGTTCAAGCAGTTTTTGTCCTCTGGCAAGCATACTCTTGTATTGGTAAAGAAGTACTCCACTTTAGAATTCCCGGGAGTTTTTCGGAGAGTTTTGAGCTAGATAGAATATGGTGGTTCCGGGAGGGTCCACTCTTGGGCCCCTGTCCCTGGTTCCCTCCTCTCCTTTCCCCACCTCTGGCTCCTCCAGCTCTTGGAGAGGCCTCGCGGACATGCACGTCGTGGAACTTGCAGGTCTGAACTCTGCCCAAGGCCAGCCCCTCACCCCTGGCGGTCAGCTGCTTCTTGGCCACCCCAGAAGTGTGTATAGCATTTTGGTTAGCCCTGAGGCTGGGGGGCCCTGGGAGGGGGCATAGGCAGGCACAGGAAGTGGCGTAGGCTGATTTAGGCAGGGGGTTTAAGGTTATCCGCTCCCGAAGCATGGCCCGTGTAGAGGATGGGTACAAGTTTTTGTGGGGCATATCCCCCGTGGCCCCAAGAGAAGGGGTGCAGCTAGAGGAATGCCGGAGTGTGACCCCTCTTAAATGTGTATCTTCTACGGTTCGGGGCCCTTTTACCTGAGTCTGAGGGTCATTCTGCTTTTACTCTGGTGCTTATTTTGCTAATTTGACATTTACTGTCCACCCCCATTAAGTAAAGGCATACTGTATAGACTTGTGTGCTATATAGGAAAGGAGAAACGGGGAAAGATGAAGAAAGCTTGTGTTTTTTTCTCTTCTGTGCTACTTAGTTTCTCTCTTAGACACTGCCACAGCTCTTGGAACCCCTTGAAGGTGTCCATATCCAGTCTTTGCCGAGCAGAGGAAAGGAGGGACAGCTGCATTTCCTGTCTGTCCTGGTGCTTTAGGACCGCTACCCACCAGGGCCTGCTACCGTAGGGTGGGACAGAACAGGCCGAATGGATTTAAATTATAGCACCTTGCACATATTACACGTAAATAGGCTTTATGTTGGAAATCTAACTCCTAATTTGGGGAATCTTTTGCATCCATTTCAGGTTATGCCTTAATAAACGCAAATAAATTCATCTGTGTCAAAATCTAATTTTATTTTACTCTTTCCTTTATGATGAGTAAAAGGAGATCAGAGGCAGCTTCAATACTTGACTTCTGGGCCCAATAATAAATATGCAAATGTATGCTAAAATAGAAATCCAATCTGAAATAATTCAAGTGAAATTACATAGAAGAGGTTAGCTTAAATGGGTCCTTTCTACCTGTCTCTTTTTATTTGGTGCTGTGTAGAGAGTAGAGAATCAAAGCCAAAGACTGTAAATCAAAATACTCTGAACACACACAAGCACTTCCGGGACACCTTGGGCTTTCACTGGACTCTGGGGACAGACATTAGGGTTATGTTGTGTTTGTCAGGGAAGAAGGACACCTGGTAGTAACCCCCTCTCGGTACACTTGACCTAGGGAAAGATAATGAGGAAAAATACTAGTAAGTACTCTATTAAAGTAGAGTACCCGTACTTTACGGAAAGGCAGCTGGCAGTGAAAAGCCTTGAAAAATATGCTGTGGGCTTTTGAGGGAGAAAAAGCATGAAAGGGAGTGGCCTTTCAGAAACCAAATCTTAGGGTAAATTGGATAGGCGATTCCTCTCTGGGGCTGTGTGCCTTGATTGTTTAATGTGTGTAATTATATAGAGAAAAAACGTTCTGGGTATTTGTTGTTGAATAATTTAGCTTAATCCTGCTGATTGAAAAATATCCAAACCAACACCAAATTGGTTTTCAATTGTTTCCATATTAAGACCAATGAGAATGATTTTTAAGTGTATTGTGGTTTCCTTTAAATACATTTCAGCTCTTTCCATAAAAATGGCTCATTTGGCAATTGAATAAGGTAATTTGACTAAAATGACTAACATTCAAATAATCAAAATGGTAAGAAAAAAATTATGAGATTTATAAAAAGCCTACTTGTACAGTCGAATTTTTAGAAATCATTAGCTAAATGTTCCGACGATCAAACAATAAATACATAAGTGGATTAATGAAACATAAATGCAAGCTCATCTAAATTTAACTTACTTTAAATAAAATCCACATACATGTTTGAACATTGAATTTTAATTATGTATGTTTTAGGGAGAAGGCAGGGGTTTGAGAGTAAATACAGTAAATTAATTATAAGTTTCTTTTTTTAAAAAAATTTTAATGTGTTATTTATTTCTAAGAGGAGGCAGCATGAGCAGCAGAGGGTCAGAGAGAGAGGACGGCACAGAATCTGAAACAGGCTCCAGCTCTGAGCCAGCTGTCAGCACAGAGCTCAACACGGGGCTCAAACCCACGAACCGTGAGATCATGACCTGAGCCAAAGTCGGACGCTTCACCGACTGAGCCACCCAGCGACGTGGTTAATTATATGTTTCTAAGAAGTTATCCCCAGGTATGTTTTATTCTTTACTTCTGGCTTTTGAGCATTGCATAAAAATCATACTATAAAGCTCTCTCATTCTTTTTTGTTTTCTTTATATGTTCTCTTACTCTGAGTGGGTAAAACCACTGTAAAATGTGTGCTTCTCCTGGGGATTGGGGATGGGAGAGTCGTGAAGGTAGCCATGGATGATTTGGGTAGCACAAATTTGTGAAGAAGGCACCTGAGTGGCTCACTGGGTTGAGTGTCTGACTTCAGCTCAAGTCATGAGCTCATGGTTTTTGGGTTCAAGCCCTGCATCTGGCTATCTGTGCTGACAGCTCAGAGCCTGGAGCCTGCTTCGGGATTCTGTGCCTCCCTCTCTCTGCTTCTTCCCCACTCATGCTTTGTCTCTCAAAAATGAATAAACTTTAAAAAAAAAAAAAGGAAGAGAACTGTCTATGTCCCCTTTTAATCAGCACCTCAAAGATCCAACTTTTCAATTTCTATTTTAATTCATAATTTATAAACACCTGCTGCTAAGTACAATTTAAGATTACAGCAGAGGGCACATTTACCCTAAGACCATAAACACAAAAGTAGAAAATCAATGAGTGAAGGAGAGAACAAGCCTACTGAGCAGTTGTGTTAATACCTTTGCAGTATTCATGCTAAAGCATGAAATCTAGCCATTCTTTCTCACTTGGGTGAATTTGTGTTTGTAGGGCTAGATCTACACGATGTCAAAAAAAAAAAGAACATTTTACTTAAAGCTCTTTGGGGGAATCCAAGTAAATGGAAATAACTTTTTTTAAAAAGGCAAATGAATGTTTTTGTGTGTTTATTTGATTGGTGCTGCCTGTACTCGCCCAAGATTGTATTGTACCTGGGGGGCATTTCATGAATTTATCAAAAGGGATGCTGCTTGGCCTGGGAATGAGAAAGTTATCTTCACAGGCACTTTCTCTCTGGTGATAAGACCCACTAAAAATTCAAGTGATTTAAGAAGTTTTGGGGCACCTGGGTGGCTCAGTCAGTTGAGCGACCGACTTTGGCTCAGGTCATGATTTCGCGGTTGGCGGGTTGGGGCCCTGCATGGGGCTCTGTGCTGACAGCTAGCTCAGAGCCTGGAGCCTGCTTCAGATTCTGTGTCTCCTCCTCTCTCTTTCCCTACCTTGTTCGTGCTCTGTCTCTCAATAATAAATAAATGTAAAAAAAGAAAAAAGAAAAAAGTTCCTTGATGTTTAATGAAATCAGCAAGAAGCTGGTAACAGTACGCAGTACTTCCTAAATTCACCTGGTTGAATGCTAGAATAGCTAAGGAATGTGAATATCACCTCCTACCACTCCAATTCTGATCCTACTATCACATACTGGGTCTAGGAGAAGAACCCAAATTAGGTTCATATTTGTCTTTAAAATTCACTCAAAATTTACATTTTATCTCATAGCAGACTTGGAATTCTTTCAATTTCAAAAATATGTTCTAATTTGACATTTAGTCCTATTTAGAAGCACCATGCTTACCCGGGGCTCCTTATATCTACAGAATCACCTTCAGTTCTCCTGAGGGTCCTGATACCATGACTGGAGAATCAGTGTTCTGAAGAGTAGCTCCATCAAGCTGTGATAATTTTGTAAAATATTCTTCTTAACCCTGGGGATGGTTTTATCCTGGAAAATAATTTCCTAAAAGTACTTGGTGATGTTGGAGACACAAGGAGCCATCTTTTCAACACTTGTCACTACAGTTCTTCTGATCACATCAGTTTTTCTGCTCTAGTCTCAAAATTTTACAATTACTCAACTACAACTTTATGATTGCTTCAGGGAGAGAGAAATCTAGAAATTGACCTTGCTTTACCATCTTAATCATTTTTTTCCCCTTCAACAGCAATAACAAAAAATTATTGACTTACTTCTGTTTCTAGGGCACACTCCTAGGTAAACAAAAAAGTACAGGCATGATTCCTGCTTTTAACCTACATGATAAACTAAAGAAAACAGATCCTATCCATGAGAAGATAATTAATTATAAAAGGTAGCGAAACATGGATATATATTATGTAATTAGTCATTTAAATCAATGAATGCACCCTAGGTGCCTTCTCTTGATCAGGCGTCGGGCAAAGCCGTGGTGTAGATCCAAAGCAAAGTAAGATGTTCTTACACATTAATATACCCTAGTGCAATGTAATTAACATTGCAATTGAAGGTATGTGGACCTTGCTATGGAGGCACAAGAGGGAGTGACTAGTTCTTAGGGAGATTTTGTGGAAGAAGGTTTTCCCCATTTTACTAAGTTCATCTGTTCCATTTTGGGTATCACTCACAGGGATAATCCTTTCACCAATTTCTTGGGATTTTAATGTCTATTGGGATCACTTTACCTTCTTGCCTTACGACCTCTTAGGATTGGAACATGGGACAGGAATGGGGCCAGGGAAGGTGCATGGACTTCCAACTCTGTTCTCCAATATTCAGGGCTGTGAGATCCCACATAGGCTCCCTCTTCTATTCCCGGTAGCAGCTGATGCCAAATTTTACTATTCTTCTCAACCCAGCCTAAGCTCCTCTGTCAGCAGATAACTTTCTTTGCCTCCCAAAGAAAGTTTAGAAACCATTTATATGCCAGATCATCAGTTTCTGGTCATTTTAATGTCTTTGTTTGTTTGTCCCCTCAATAACGGTTACCCTGTCTAGACTCCCTTTCCACCTCCTCCCCAGACATACTTTGTTCCCCTTACCTGTGCGTGCTCAATAGGTATTTGTGGAACGAATGCTGCATTCTTACACCTTTTAACATCCCTCTCCCCTAATAACAAAGAAGTCCTTGTTCCTACTAAGGATGTTCTTCTTGCCTCTATTCCAAATCCTATCCGCTCCACGTCTTTAGGAGCCTAGATTTCCCATTTTCCAATCTTTTCATCTAACTCTTTTTTATCAGCACATACATATTTTTTAATCTCGTATTAAAAATCTATCATCCTCTTCATTCTAGTTCTTTCATCTAGCCAGCCTACAACTAAACTTCTTGAAAAGAGATTCTGCACTTACTGTGTGGACTGCTTCACTTGCCATTCACCCCTTGATTTCACTCTGACTTCACTGTCTGATGGTCAGAAGAAATCGTTTTCAGGGGCGCCTGGGTGACTCAGTCGGTTGGGTGTCTGACTTCGGCTCAGGTCATGATCTCCCACTTCACAAGTTCCAGCTCAGAGTCCGGAGCCAGCTTTGAATTCTGTGTCTCCCTCTCCCTCTGCCCTTCCCCTGCTCATGCTCTGTCTCGCTCTCTCAGAAATAAACATTAAAATTTTTTTAAAAAAAGAAGAAGAAATTATTTTCATGAAAATGGTCAATGGCCTGCTCCTCTTTCCGACCCTTTTCAAGGGGACCCGTATCATGAGCACTCCCTCCATCATGCATTCTACTGCATGATTAAGGGCTTCCTTTGATTACTTACCAACTGGATTTTGTTATTTCACACTTCCATTGTTTTGTCATTTATTCCAGAAACACCTATTGAATATTAACATGTACAGACACTGTTATAATTCCTGAGAATTTACTGGTAAAACGACACAATATTTGTACTAAATACAACTTATAGCCTTATGGAAGAAGCAAGCATTAAACAAAGAAACAAAACAATGGTAAAACTTGGACTGCTATCATGGTTTTGCAGAAGACATATAGTGCTCTAAGAGCATTTAATAGGAGCATCAGGCCTTTCAACAAACTTGAAGATGTCCCTGAGAAAGGGACATGAGGGCTGAGTCATAAAACAGGACAGGGGTTAGCTGGTCAGAGATGAGTGCATGACAGGTGGAAATGGGATGTGTAAAGTCCTGAGTTTGGAAAGAGCATGGGAAGTTTGAGAAACTGAGAGAACGCTGATGTGGCTGGAGACCAAGGACATAAGGGATGAGTGACATCAGGGGTCACAGAACACAGTAACTTTTAGAAGAGGTTAGGGATTTGGGTTTTTAATACCAAGATTTTGTCTTTAGGATGGAGGTTATTATTTTTTTTCATGTCTTTACCCTTAGCGACTTACTAGTTTAGAGCAAGAATCATCATAGGCTCTCATTCAATGTTTATTTAAAAACATTTTTTTAATGTTTTATTTATTTTTGAGAGAGAGAGAGACAGAATGCGAACAGGGGAGAGGCAGAGAAAGAAGGAGACACAGAATCTGAAGCAGGCTCTAGGCTCTGAGCCGTCAGCACAGAACCCGATTTGGGAGCCCACGAACAGTGAGATTATGATCTGAGCTGAAGTCGGATGCTTAACTGTGAGCCACCCAGGAGCCCCTCATTCAATGTTTATTAAAGAGGAGGAAATGGACATTTGAGTAGATCTCAAAGACTGAATATGATTGGCCAGCATGAAGGGGGCAAAGACATTTAATTGCCAGGAATTTGTGTTTAGAAAGACACGGATATATAAAATGAACAGTTTGCTTTAGATAGGGCAAGGGCTTCAATGCAGTTGAATGGGAGGTGGAGCTAGGAAAGAAAAAAACTAGAGGGGATGAGGGGACGTGACACAGGAAGGAGAGAAGAGAGGGGGGCAGCTGAAAGAAATGTTACAAGAGTTCAAGGGCAGGTGAGACCACCAAGGGTCCGAACAGTCAGGAAAAATCATATAAGAATTATAGCATCTTGGAGGTTTGATGAGAATTTTGTTTGAAAGGACAGTTAGATCTTCGACAAGCAGAGAGGTATGGGAAAGCATTCTCGACATGGGAAATAAAATGAATTATGGCCTAGAGGCCGGAGTATACTGGAATTCTTCCTTTTCTAGTAAAAGCGGCATCCCTCTTTAACCTCTGTACATGTTTCAGCATTTTTTTCTGGTTCATTTCCCATAATGAATTGTGTGAAAAAAAATAGTCTTTACCAAAAACGTGTCTACATCCTAAAAAAAAATCCTAAAAAGAATATTTTATTTTTATTAGGTGTTTTGTGTGATTGAAAGTAACTTAGAAAAATGGGGAAAATGGCCTTTTTTTGTCCATAAATGTAGACTAGCTAATACATTTTGGGCTGCATGGTATTTTGTTTATTAAGCTCACTATCAGCCTCTTTTGTTGCCAGCTGAAGTACAGTAATATGGTTTTATTCCAAATTTTACACTTTGCCAAAGGTCTGTTTCTCAGCTGCATTTTGGGAACAGCTGTCAGCCCCAAGCAATCTGATTGCTTTTCATGAATGATAAATCACTTCCCTGTACACTGATTTGTTTAGGTACAATAGGAAGAGACAGCTTTCCACCTAGTATGTTAGCAGAATTGGTAGGGTGAGGATGGTGGGGGAGAAGCCTGAAAGTTCTAGTGGGCGTTTCCTTAGTACTCAATGTTCAATTAATGTTAATTTCACTTGGGACGAATACTGGAAAGAAATTCTCTTCATTAGCGATTCTGAAGGCAGCAGGAAAAAACAGTGGTCCTTCCTCAATTAGGAGCCATTATCAATTACCACTGGGTCATTCACTTGAAAATAAAAAGAAAGGATTCTCCAGGATCACAAATTCTTTTGTTTAAAAAGTTGCCCATACCAGTTGTTAAGGGTTGAAGGGGTGTTAGAAGTTAGAAAGAGAAAGCTCAAGTTTCATTAAAGTATCCAATTAGTGAGCCTCAGCCGTCCATGAAAATATTTATCATGTTCCCAGCTCAGCTAAGATCTTATCTGCTCCAATTTTATTTGCACAGAATCACAGAAATCTACATTTGCTGCTGCTTCACTTTCCAGGGCAACAGGTAAAAGTCTGAAGGGAGGCTAACTGGGCAGTAGGGCAGGGGTGTCACATCTTTCATGTATTGTTTACTGCTTCAATTATTTAAAAAATTTTTTAATGTTTTATTTATTTCTGAGAGAGAGAGAGACAGAGTGAGCAGGGGAGGATCGAAGAGAGAGGGAGACACAGAATCTGAAGCAGGCTCCAGGCTCTGAGCTAGCTGTCGGCACAGAGGCCGACGTGGGGCTCAAACCTACAAACCGTGAGACCATGACCTGAGCCGAAGTCGGACGCTTAACTGACCGAGCCACCCAGGCACCCTGTACTGTTTCAATTTTAGTTCTGGAAAAAAAGTTTTGAGGTGAGAGAATTCAAGTCTCTCTTTTGCCTTGAGGTTTATTCATGGTGGTGCTGTCCCTGTGTCTGTCTCTGGTGGGCTACTGTCAACATTCTTCTGTGAGCAACCTGAGCAATGTACATGCCTCACTCTTCCTATTGAATATAAAAAGTAATCCGTAAATCACAGATTTTTACTGAGAAGAGTAAGTGGCCTGCAATGGCATCATAATATGATTTTGGCCCCCAGTTTGTAAAAGTATCTTCCTTTGCTAAACACAGATGGCCTGGCCATGCACTCTGTGCTTTGGTTCTGTGTGTCCCCCTTCTGGGTGCCCCCAGACTCTTTGCTCAGGGGATGGCAGCTTCAACCAAGCTGACTTGCTACAATCAGACAAAGCTGAAAACTTATGGGCATCATTCTTCAGCTGGATGTCAGTAGGCCAGGCACTTACTGAAGGGATACTCTTTTATTTTAATAAGTAATTTATTTAATGAGCTGACAATGGCAAATTGTCAAATATGGAAACTACAAGGATGAACAACACAATTACAAGGAGTGGGAAGTCTATTGGGCTTGCAGTAGTCGGTATCCTCAGATGTGACGTTCCTTGAGCCGATTTCAAAATCACTTGGCAACTGATTCGAAAAGGACGTCTACCATTCATTGGAGAGACGTCACCCCACAGTGAGTTTTAGAGTTAGTAATATAAAAATGGCAGGTACAGGGTGTAGACGGTGTGGGGAAATATGGCGGGTGGTCATATTTTGTGAGAATAGAGGTTAGAGCCATGGAACACGTGTCCCCTGGCCAAATCACTCAGGTGGCAGCATCTGATGTTTGCTTCCAGTGTGGAAAGACCCCTCCGCTTGGGCTCTGCTGTCAGAGGTATGTCCTTCAACTAGAGAGCTATTTGTTCTCTCCTGGTGAGTGGAAGGGCCCGGATTTGAAGAGGTTTAAGTTCCTTTCCAGATTCTGAGATAGGAGTTCCCTGAAAATAATAAACATCCTTGTATAAGATATGTATAGGATGTGTTACATTAATTCCCCAATACTGGCTCTGGTTAGTGACTTCTAATTCTGTAAAAGTGACAAGTCATTTAACCTAAAGGTAGAATATAAAAGTTTATAGTAATTCTACTGCTCCAAATGTAATTTAACAATGACCTATTGAGTACCTACTGGGTGCCAGGTACTGTTTTAGGCACCAGACACATAGCAATGAACAAAACATCTTTGCTGTCATAAAGCTATCTTTCCATGAGCTTCTTGACAAGTTAGCATCAGGTAGCCACAACTCACACTTTGAAATGAGCATTCCTTCTAGGGGCCTATGGCAAAAGTTTATATTTTTTTTTGCCAAGTGAAAAAAAGGGACATTGTGAACTGTGCTATGTCTAATGTGTCTATCTGATGCAATGTTCAGCAATTCCAATTAGTTTCTTCTAACTATGTTAGAGTCTAATTAAAACTCATATTGCTTAATTCTTCCCTCTGACTCTGGGGGACTCTGCAATATGCCCGTAATCCTTTATAGGCCCAGATGCAGGGGCGAAACCCCGTTTCTACTCAGAGTCTGGGTTTCTGTGCTTGAACTTGTTCTGTATCGCTCCTCTACTGGCAACAGTGCCTAACTGTGAGGTTCTGATTTGCACATGCTGCTGGCTGGCTTTGTTTCTGAAAGGAATAATGTGCATGGCTGGTCTCCAGCGATGTGTGGGGGCCGCCTTTTGGGGGCGTGTAACACTCTATTTTCCATCCTGCTTAGAATTCTGAGGCTCAATGTCTAACATCTGTCATCGTTCACTTTGGAATTTTAAATTATCTTTTTTTATGATTAGAACAGTAATAATATTTATTATTAAAATAAAGTATAATAAAGAAAATAAAAATAACCTAGAATCTATGACTCTGAGTTAACCATTATCAGCCTCCTCTTTTGCATGTATTTTGTAATATATGCAGTCTTGTATTCTGTTTTTGTTCTCAGGAGTATATTGTGGGAATATCCAGGATATTATTGAAAATCTTTTAAGATTTAATTTAATGGCTACATAGTCTTCAATCATATAGTTTAGCATAATTTATTTAACCATGCCTTATTGTTGGACACAGTTTCTAATTTATTACTCTTTTACAATACTGTAACAGCCTCATTGTACATTTCAAATACCTACCCTAAGTAAATCCTTAAAAATAATTTCGATAAATGAAGTTCTTGGATTAAATGACATGAACACTTTAAGGCTCCTCCGGTATACCACTTGATTATTGTCTAGAATGGTTCAGAAACTGTACTTGCACTAGAATCATGTACAAGAAAAATCTGTCAGTATGTTAGGCAAAAGAAGCATCTCCTTGTTGTTTTATTTTCCACTTGTTAGAATTCTAGTGAGATTGCATATGTGTTTTACAAGCTTAGTGGCCATTTATTTGTTCCTTTAATCTGTATATTGCCTCTGCTTCTTTATCTATTTTTCTATTGTTGTGTAGTACACTGATTGATAATGGCCTTCCAAGGATGCCCATAACCTAATTTCTAAAAACAGATGAATATGTTATCTTACATGGCAAAAAGGGGTTTTTAATGATATGATTAAATTAATAGCCTTGAGATGGGCAGATTATTGTGGATTATCCAGGTAGGAGGCAAAGGATCAGAGTCAAAGCAGGTGTGATAATGGAAGAAAAGGTCAGCAGAAAGGAGAACCTTGAAGATGCTAAGCTGTAGGCTTTGAAGTGGGGGCAGGGGCCATGAGACAAAGAATGCAGGTGGCCTCTAGAAGCTAGAAAAGGCGGAGAAGGGGTTCTCTTCTAAGGCATCTAGAAAGAATGAGCTCTTAAGATAACTTGGCTTCAGCCCAGTGAAACTGACTGTGGACTTCTGACCTCCAGAAATGTAAGAAAATAAATTTGGGTTATTTTAAGCCACTTAGTTTGCAGAAGTCTGTTGCTGCAGCAGGAAATGAATACATAGTGTGATCTTATTTTTCTTATTGATATGTAAATTCCCTTTTATACGATAAAGTTCTTAACTTGTCATATATGTTACACATATTTTTCCCAGGGTGCAGTTTGCTTGTAAACATTGTTATAGTATTTTCTGATACAGTTTTGTTCCTAACTTTTAAAATATTATTGATGTTACATGGGATAAGCTTTATTTCAGTGGTATACAAATTTTAAAAAGTATGCAGTCAAATCTATGCATCTTTTCCTGGGTGATATATTCTATTGCTTTTAAATCAGTTTTATATTCACCAATGTTACTTCCAGCATTTTTATGGTATGTGATTTTTCATTTATCATTCTTCATTAAGGTTTTATATATTTTTAGTCCTATTTCAGGGCTATCTTGACTGTTTCATTAATCTGTCAAGTCCTGTGCTACTACCACACCATCTAAATTATTGTAGCTTCATAAAAGTTTTTATACCTAGTAAGCCAAGTACTCATTCATTACTCTTTTTCTTAACATTTTTTTAAAGCTGGTCTCAACATGTCACTTTTCAAGATGAATCTTGGAATCATTTAGACAAGTTAAAAAATTTCATGGGTATTTGAATTTGAAGTTTGCAATAAATCTGTAAATTAATTTAGAAAGAATGGCATGCTGTTAACGACATCTTCCTTACCAGGGAAGAACATGCTATTTTTTATCTATAAAAATTAAAAATATATATTGATATAAAGTATTATAGATTTATTGATATAATCTTAGATGTTATTCAATAAGATTAGTTTTAGGCATTTTGTATGTTTTGTTACAATGGGAATTGGAATGTTTTCCCACAGTATTTTTTAAAAAATTTTTTATAGTTTATTTATTTTTGAGACAGAGAGAGACAGCACATGCATGGGGCAGAAAGAGAAGGAGACACAGAATCTGAAACAGGCTCCAAGCTCTGAGCTGTCAACACAGAGCCCGACGTGGGGCTCAAACCCACGAACCGTGAGATCAGGACCTGAACAGAAGTCAGAAGCTTAACCGACTGAAACACCCAGGCGTCCCCCAACAGTATTGACTAATTTTAGCTGATGTCTTGGAAAGCTCTCTACTTTTGTATACATATCGTCAGCTTTACTGAACTTTACTAATTATGACTTTTTCAGTTGATTCTCTTTGGGTTTTTATGTATATAATTGTATCACATGCAAATACTGCTGATTTTACCTCCTATATCCTAACAGTTTACCTTTTTTGATTTCAAATTTTTAAAGTATTAACTAAAACTTCCAGATCTATTTTAAATGTTCACAGTAACGTGATGTGTCTTCGTTTTATTCATACGTTAAACCTGAATGACTCAAATAGTTCGCATTTAGTGTGGCTCTGGCTATTAGCTTAAGAATGGCCTTCTTTTTCATGTTAAGGAAATACTCTCTTCTTAGGTTAAAACACGGACTTAAATTTCTGATTGTTCATTTTCTAACTGGATCTATTGAACTAATATATTAGATGAGTTGTTTTCTGAATAATAAACTCAATTTGTGTTTCTAGGATACACTCTATTTTGCTTACTGGATGTTCTTTGCAATATGCTATAGACTTTGGTCTACTGGATGGTTTGTTTGTTAGGATTATTGGAACTTAAAGTTACAAATGAGACAAGGCTGCGGTTTTAATATTTTCCTTGATCAGATTTTGGCACTGGGGCAGCATATAGCTTTCTAAAAATATTTTTGGTGTTTTACAGTTTTTCCCTATTTCCTGAAGCATATATTGCATAAGGATTTGAAAGAAGTCACCCATAAAACTAGCTGCTCTGGATCACTTTGGAGGTAAATTTTTAAAGTTGTTCCATATCTTTTATGATTTCTTCTAATTAAGTTTCTTCTACATTAGTCATTTTCAGTAACTTATATTGCTTTTCACAGAATTGTCCCTTCAAGGAGATCTCAGTGAATGGGGCTTCCAAAGAATGGTTTGGATGACCGTGTTCAGTTCTCCTAAGGTGGCACATAATGTCTACTATTCCAGATGCCAAGAAGAGAAGTGAATTTATTATCAGCATTGGATGCCTTACAGCTTAATTCTTTCCTGGAAACTGGTTGAAAAGAGCTGGAATAGAGTTAAACACGACACATTAAAATAACTGTAAAAGCCTCCTCATCTGTTTTTATAGTCTATCTCTCCTTCTTATATTTACTTACATGTGGATTAAAGCTTTTTAGATTTGCTTTAAAATTTTTTCCCTCAAAGAACCAGCCCTTGGATTTTATTTACGATTTTAATATGATTCTCTTTACTAATTTGGTCATATATGCTTTCAGCTTTACTATTTCCTTGAATCAGATTTTATTAGGTTTCTTTTGTTGGACTCTTCCTAATGATTTGATTTGAGTAGCTGACTCATTTCAAAGGGGATAGATACTAGGAATACTGGAGCTGAATGGCTAAGGTGAAGGATGGGGCAGGGGTAGGTGAAGATCTCAGCTCTGAAGACTGGTATAGTTAGGATCAGGGTGGGCCATGAACGCAAAAACAGAGACTTTATTTTGAATGGCCATCATTGGGTGTTAGTGGTTTGTAGAGCTAGGAAACATTATTTACTCTGTGGACAGTTTAACTCTACAGTCTGCCCAGAATGCACTGTCTCGTGAAGACAATCTATGCTGATTAACCCAGTCCTTGGTTATACGCTCTTTGTGGAGGATCTGTCGTGAATGCCACATGTCTTCTTTCTTCAGAAGACTTTCTGAAAAGATTTTCTGAAAGGCAGAAGTTAAGCTGGCTCTGAAAGGAGGAAAGCGTGAATGGGTCAGCAATAAACTTCACTAATTTGCAGTGTGGAGGGAGGCGAATGGAGGTGAGAGTGTAGATCGTGGATGAGTAGAGAATGGGTTGATCGTCTCCCCAGCATGTCAGGCTTATGGAGAATCTTCACAAGGCAGCAGATTTGACTCCTTAGTGCAGTAAATGATGGGGAGCCATTGAAGGTTCTTGAATAGGGAATGCCCAGTAAAAGCATCCTTTTCACACGGTTAGGTTGGCAGTAGTATTCAGACTGGATTGAAAGGGAGAGACCTGGCTCCAAAAATCAGGGAAGAAGCCATAGGTGTTTAAGTGTGTGAATTTAGTGACTAATGGAATACAAAATGAAAGGGTGGTCCCAAGAGGTGACAGACGGAAAGCCAGAGAAAGACAGGGAAAAATTAAAGACATCTCTCAGTATTGGTTCTTCAATATTTGACACAGGATGGCCACAAAGAGGCCCTATTTGAGAAGAAATATAATGTATAATTATATTATACATTATATACATTATATTATACATTGGACTGCTTGAGTTTGAGGGTGTGGCTGGACATCCACTCAGAGAGTGGCTGTGGTTGGCTGGAGTGCAGAACTGTAGGGGATATAGAAGTTTTGGACTCGAATGATGGGCTTGGATGAATCTATCAGGAACTTAAGTGCAGATAGAGAAGAGCAGAGGACAGAGGCCTGCGGAGCTCCAGCACAGTTTTGGAGATTATCAGAGAATAAATTCAAACCGTGTAAGTGACAATGGAGATGGGAAGTGGTACATGGGAATCAAAGCCAGTAGGTAAAACAGCAGGTTGGATTATTAGTTGGGTAGCAAAAAGAGAAACGTGCTGCTTCAAAGAAGGAAAACAGGGTTAATGAACAATAACATTAATGTTGGTAAAATTTATAATGGCAACACTATGAACGTTTTTATTTAGTATAAACATTGGATTATGCTTGAAGGTGTGCAGGATAAGGCAAAAAGAAGTTATACAGGGAAAGTGGTTTAAATCCACGAGCAAATTTTAGACTTCTTCTGAAAAATATTAGCTATACTGACCTAGATATGTTCATCAAATTGAACAGAATATGGTTATGTTAGGAAAAGTTCAGACAAATTAAATTAGATGTAGTCTACTATCATAATGCTTTGTTCAAGTCAGAAGAAAGCACTATTCATATTAGTTAGCATATAATATCCGAGAGCAGAGGAATTGCCAACTGATGACAAATATGAGCAAACTTCATGCTAAGAAGTTGTAGGGTAGTTAAAATCCAGGGTTAATCTGTTCTCAAGAATAGCTGGATGGTTTTATCAATATTGCTGTTTGGCCCTTCAATAAGTGGAATCTACGTGTCTTTGAAGTTTATAAATCAAAGCGACTTTGATATGAGCTTCTTTGGAATAATTGAAAAAATACTGGCTTTTTTCATTTTTCTTTTCTCGAGTCGTTACTGGAATTTGCATACTTCTTTCAGAGTAATAAAATTTCATCTAAAGTTTAAAGCAGCCACTTACATTTTGTTAAACTCTTAAGTTTAAGAAAGTTTTTCTTAGAGTGGTGATTTACATGTGGCTGAAAATTACAAGAAAATAATTGGTTATACAGTGTTTTCTTTCCTTTCCTTTCCTTCTTCCTTTTTTCCCTTTCTTTCTTTCTTTCTTTCTTTCTTTCTTTCTTTCTTTCTTTCTTTCTTTCTTTCTTTCTTTCTTTCAGAGAGAAGGAGTAGAAAACCCTGGATAAACAAAGTAGAAGACCATTTTTATTTCTGATCAAAGAGAAGATAAAGATGTACATGTCAAGTGTGATTTAAAAGACCTTGCCCTTGCTTATGCTGAAGAGGAGGGAAGCAAGCTAGGAGCTGGGGGATTGAAGTTAGAAGCAAGGCCAGGGTGCTTGGAAATGGGGTCACCCCGCGGGAGGCCAGCGCAAAGATCAGAGTGTGTGGGGGTGTCTAGATGAAAATGGAGAAGGGCTGGTGAGGAAGAAAGAGATGGGACCTAGAAAAAGTCTGCAGGAGCCCCCTAAACTGGTCCAATTGTGTTCTTTTGTACGAATCCGCCTCTGAAGCCCAAGGCCTCATCTTTAGGGCTGCCACTCTGTTAAAGGACTAAAGACCCACCATGCCGAAGCCAGCAGCTCTCTGTAGTTGCCAAAGAAACGTTCTTTCTTCAGGTAGAAATGTAATTTCTCTAAGACACAGTATTATATTTTTTCTCCAAAAATCCTTCTTATTAGGCTTCAGTTTGCTCTCCCTTCTGGAAAAAGGCCCTACAGAAGAGAATGATATCACTGGGCTCTGTGCATATTCACAGACTCTTCCTGAGCTTCTGGAAAGTTGGTCAGAGTAAAACTGGGGGCGGTGGTGGTGGGGGAGACCTGAGATCTATGTGCTGCTCCCCTGCTTCTGGGATGTTCTCAGTGAATCACGGTGCTGAGATTTGCTGCCCAGGGTGTTCTGATGGAATCTAAGGGAAAGACATTTTCTATAGAGAACTTTCTTCCATGGATTTAGCAAATCCATTATCCTGTCAAAAGAGTTTGGCTTTCTTTACATGAATAGGATATCCTGGGGAAAAAGAACAACCTGGAGGGGAAGGACAGTGAAATTATTAGGGGAATGGACTCTGGAGCCAGTTTGGCTAGATTCACATCCCAGAGCCAGTGCTGGCCAGCTAGGTGATCTTGGGCAAGGGCTGAATCTTTCTGTGCCTCATTTCTTCATCCACTAAATGGAGATGATGGTAATGTGACAATATTTATCTCACGATGTAGCATATGATGATAATACTAAAATAGTAATGACAGTGATAATACTTACAAGGTTGTACCGATTAAATGAGTTGGCACATGTAAAGGGCTTAGAACGGCCCTTGACATATATGAAGTACTTTATAATTTATTTTTAAACATTTTTACACTTTCAAAGATTTTATTTTTAAGTAAACTATATGCCAACATGGGGCTCGAACTCACAACCCAAGATCAAGAGTCACGGAATCTACCCACTGAGCCAACCAGGTGTCACATTTTGTAGTCTAGTTGTTATTAGTAAATGATGAATTCAGTGTTAGAGACTGGTCCAATATTTTATGTTTTCTGTAACATGTGGGTTATGGTTTGAGGTCAAAGCTGTCTATCAAGTTTCCTTCCTCCCCAATATTTCCCTTGTTTTATAGAAAGCAAATCATACTTTTCCTGCTTGAAAATGGCAATAATGTTGTTTACTTACCATCTGGATACTGTGTTCCATATTTTTGTTCTGGTGCCAAGATAAAAATGAAGATCTTTGAGTAACTACTTCAATATAGCTCAGTTGATTTAGTTCAGTGAGTTGCTATTGGCTGCCTCCACTGAGACAGCTCTGTGAGTTTTTTAATTTTTTAATTTTTTTAAATGACATTTCAATGAGTCATTTGCTAATGTTTTTAAAAAAAGGAATTTCTTTTTTTGGAACTAGAACACAAAAGCTTCCTGGCTTCTAAGCACTCAAAAGTATAAATAAGGTGACTAAAGTCAGTGATAGAAAAATCTGAAGGGAATTATTTATACTCTCAATCTTCCAAGAAAATGCCGAGGAGTGCCCATTTGTTTGAAAAGGAACTTGGCGCTTGGGTTTCTTTTCCATTTCTCATAGTATGTTTCTAGTGGTTGGAATTCATAGATATGTTATTAATTCAGTCAATTTGTTTTTTTCTAAAACTTGAATTGGGTACTGACCTCATGTAAGGCAAAACACTGCCCTAGGTGCTAGAGGGGCAAAAATAGATGAAACAGGAGTCTGGGCCTTGAGGAGCTCACTATTTTGTGGAAAGGATAAGACGACATAAGGATAACTAGAATATATGGTGATTTCCTAGGTGCTGTATCAGGAAGTTAAGGAGAGTCCCACAAAGATTTGGAGGAGAGAAGCAGCAAAGTTAGCACTATTTTCAGGAATTGAAATAATATTTGAGTTGGATATTGAAGGATAGGTAGAATTAAGACAATAAGAGAAATCGGCAAAGGTAAAATGGAAACATGGGAAAGGATAGGAGGCATTTTTAGGGAGAAAACATATTATCTAGTACCCCAGGGCTGCTCTAGGCCCTGCAGATAAGAGCTGAGCGAGCCAACGAGGTGCCCAAGCTCAATGGAACATGTGCACTCGTGGGTAGGAGCAGAACGTGCCTAAGTAAGCAAATAAGGTAATCTAACAGGAGAGATGCTATAAAATGAAAATAAAATAAGAAAATGACAAGTGACAGTGTTGGGAGGAGAAGTTACTTTCGAGTGGATGGGACAGGAAGTCTTCTCTGTAGAGGGGAAATCTGATGTGAGACCAGAAAAATGAAAAGCCTTTTGAAGGCCTTGGGAGGCTTGTGTGATGAACACAAAGGCCAGGGTGGCTGAAGCGTCATGACCGGTGGTGACAGTGATACCAGTTGAGGTCAGAGACACAGACAGGCCCGATCTCATAGGGTCTTAAAGATTATTGCGACTATTTTGGGTTTTATTCCAAATGCAATGGGACACCATTCAGGGTTTCACACAGAGGAGGGACTTGTGAATTACATCTTAGAAAAGACACTAAGGCTGCCATGTGGAGGACTGTGGAGTATGGACGGTCAGGATGGAAAGTAGAGAAATCTCTTGGAGTTTATTGCAGCCGACACCCAGCAGAGGATGCGGCCTCAGACTGGGGAGGTAGTGGCGAGATGCGAGCTAATTCTGGAAGGATAGGGAGTCACAAAGTGCCGGCCTTCACATTCTCTCAGTCTGAGAATTTGAAATTTATTCTGGAGGTAGAAGAAGAATAAAATTATTTGTGGATGTAGAATTTTCCAGCGTCTATGCTTTGATTTCTTTTCTCCTGTGGAAGATGCGTTTTTTAAAACACACATTTAGTAATTGATTAGTACATTATATAACGAGTACTCTGTGGTATGCTAGTGATTTGACAGATAAGTGCCTCTTAGAAAGTTGTCCACTTTATAATTGCCGTGGAATCAGATCTTGGGAACATCTTCAGAAACACAGAATAGAGACACAGATTTTTTTTAGCATAATGAGTCTACATTATACTATTAAAAGTACTCGATAATAACAAAATAAAGTGTTGTTGGGGCGCCTGGGTGGCTTAGTCGGTTGGACGTCCGACTTTCGCTTAAGTCATGATCTCGTGGTTCATGGGTTTGAGCCCCGTGTCGGGCTCTGTGCTGACTGCCAGCTCAGAGCCTGGAGCCTATTTCAGAGTCTGTGTTTCCCTCTCTCTCTGACCCTCCCCTGCTCACGCTCTCTCTCTCTCTCTCCTAGAAATAAATAAAAATAAAAAAAATTATTTAAAAAAAACAAAATAAAGTGTTGTCATATAGATGCTATAGTCTGAGAAATTTGAAAGTTCTAGAGCAAGAATGCACTGGATGTTTATAGGCAAAAGGCAAAATGTAAGTGCAAAAGTGTTTATAAGACCACAGGAAATGTAAATAGTGGGGAGCTTTGAGGAATGGGCAAACGAAAAAGCTTATCTCCACCGAAAAGTGAGCAGTCATTCCTCAACTGTGTCACTGCAGATATTCTAGTTTTTTAAAGGGAAGGATCTGAAAATTGTCTAATTTTAAAAAGATAGAAATTAATACAATGTGCAGTATATGTAGGTTTGTTTAAGGCTGGGGGGCCATAATCTGTAGCTTCCTAAGTGAAGTCTCCTCCAGCAGCCCGTTAAACGACTCTGCTCTGGCCAGTCCATGGCTCAGCTAGAAACAAAACTCAGTACTTTGAAAACTGACACCCGATGGGTAGGAAATAGAGGAAGAAAAGACTGTGTGTGTTGTGGGAGAGGCTGAACAGAAAGAGGAAGCAGAAAAGTGAAAGGATGCTCAGTGAGGCGGACCTGTGTGGTTGGATGGCAACAGCTGGGAAAAGAGAGAAACATTGTGCGTGCCGTTATCAGTACCCCATGAGCATTTGTGATCGTATGACAGTGAAGACTTTTTCCTTTTTGGTTACAGACTGTACCTGCATGTCTTTCCAGACACTACGGGGGTTAGTGGAATCTTGACGTAACCTAGACCCTTCGTGTCTGTGACTTCCTTTTCACGAATTATAGATATAAGTTTATTTTCATTCTTAAAATAAGCATCCCAATTAAAATTTCTTGTTCAGTTGAACTAGGCTTCCCATTGGCCCTCTGGTCCACACTGCTGGGCCACTCCAGTTCTTAGTGACCTTCCCATTAGCTGGGTATACAGTCCTAATTATGGATCATGTCTAGAAATCAATCAGTCTATTATGCTTTTGTGACCTCTTTGCTTTGTTACAGTATTTGACAACAAGGAATTAACTTTTTTTCATGTATTTATCTTGTCTTCCCAAATACTGAGTAATTTTGAAGGCCGAAGATCTTAGCTTATCTTTCTTATACCCACCAGAGAGTTTAATACGGTACCTTTTTATCCAGAAATGTACAAGATAAAAAATAGTGAAGAGCAGAAAATTACTCTTAGCCAACCCTACTGTCTATATGAGATAAGAAACACCTCTCTGGTTGATTCTACACCCCTCCCCCCAACACTGGATTGAGAACTGATTTTTTAAAGACTTAATTGATGACTATTTTGTCATTGCACAGGCATGGCTTTTGTGTTATAAAACCCAAGAATATCTCTATCCAAAGCAGAAGATTGTAACTGTTCAGAATCCTGGAATTTACCTAAGCCATTTAATTAGAACTTTTAATTTAATTTAATGAGAACTCATTTTTGTTTTGTTTTGGCCAACGAATATTTAAAATTGTGACTGCTCTGTGGCTCAGTGTCTACCATGGTTGCAGCATCATCATTTGGATCAAGGATCATGAAAGAAAGGCATCGCCAAGGAAATCTGCGATTGCAGAACTCATTAGAGAAAAGGAACATTGTCTTTCTTTCCCCACATTATGTTGCTGGCTAAAAAAGAATTGCCTTGCAATCTGGTTAAAGAAGCTATAAAAAACTTTAGTGCGTATTTGAAGTTAACTCTTAATATGATGTGGGAAACAATGGCATCGAATTTCAACAAAAGGAAGCAATACATCAAGTAGCATCTTGTCAAGGACCTGTGCTAAAGAATTTACTGCAGATTATCAAATTTTGTTGGGGATTATTTATGTATAGGGCTCTGGGCACCTTGGAAGACATAATGGAAAAGAAAAAGATGAAATCCATGCTTTTGAGGTCTTTCAAATTTAGTGGAGAAGAAGACTCCCTAAGTAAGTAGTGATATAACACTATTTTATTTATTTATTTATTTATTATTTATTTATTTATTTATTTTCGAGAGAGAGCAGCCACATGTGAGAGCTGAAGAGGGGCAGAGAGAGAGGGAAAGAATCTTAAGCAGGCTCTACGTTCAGGCGGGGCCCAACTGGGGGCTCGATCTCACAATTGTGAGATTATGACATAAACCGACATCAAGAGTTGGACGCTTAACTGACTGAGCCACCCAGGAACCCTATAGTACAACATATTATGACATATGTGTCACCAAATACACAGTGGGGAAATGAAGGGGCATTGATCTAGCCAAGGAGCTCTGAGAGAGCCCTAAGGAATAGTTAGAATTTGAGGTGAGCTGGAACGATGGATCCCCACAGGAAGGATGTGGAGACAGAAGGTTTCCAGATGAAGAGAACCAAATGAGCAAAGGTGCAGAGATAGTGGAGTATTGTGTGTCTTTAAGGATTATGAGTTGTCCTGAATGGCTGGAGGAGAGGATTTCTGCCAACGGTGTGTGGGGGACAAATAGGTGGAAGTGTGTGTGGGAATTAATAGTAGAATACAACAAGCCTCTCCCTTAGGATTTCCTTGTGTCCCAGGTAGAATAGAACTTCTGCTGGTAAGAGCCATATTTTATTCCTTTTTATCTTTTAATACCAACAAATGCTTAATATTCTTGTTACTCTGTGTAACCTTTTATAGGTATTTACATGAGTGTCTGGAAAATGAGGCCCTTTATAAATGTTGAATCTGGTAAGTGTGCACGGTTTTAAAAGCCAAGCGAGAAAGTTTTGGGTTTGGTTCTGTGTGTGCAATGAGGTTCCTTTAAAACTTTGTGAAAAAGGAAGTTTATGGTCAGGGCTGTGTTTTCTGAAGATAACATAAACAACCATATGGAGATCAAATTAGAGAGAGGAAAAGCCCAGGCAAAGAGAACTGTTAGCCATTGTCACAAAAGTCTGGGTGAGGGAGACAGAGCCTGGACCAAGGGGGCAGTTGCCATGGGAATAGAAGAGAGAAATAAACTCAATTAGATTTGGCCACATTTGGATTTAGAGAATGCAGAAAATGGACGTGAGGGGCCTGGGGTCACAGTTACCTATCGAACTCAGGGTCTTTAAAAATCTTTCAACCATTTGCTACTTCTATTTAATTTATCTCTTATTGATGAATTCCAGCATAAAACGTTAGTCTTTACAAACAAATGCTGGACAAAGCCAACAGCTTGAGATTATCCCCAAATTATTGTGGTTGACGAAAACTTTCAAGGAGCCTTGAATGCAGGAGCCATTCACAGAGAAGAGGAGGGGTTCCAAAAGAAGATTTAGGGGTTAGTGAACATAGTGACTCCTGTCAGATTTGTCAGATAAGGACTAAGTGTCAGTTATGCCTCAGAGATTTTGGTTGATGATTTGGAGTGGCCTTCAATGTGACAAATTCACACAGCTGGATTTAAAATATTTAAGGCATTTCTTTAAAGCATTTGCCTGGCTGGGGATTGTGAGGCGTAGGAGTAGGTTCTCTGCTTTTAGGGAATCTTACTTTTCCCTTGACTTGAAAAGTTTTGGGACGCCTGGGTGGCTCAGTCAGTTAAGTGTTTGACTTCAGCTCACGTCATGATCTCATAGTTCATGGGTTCAAGCCCCGCATCAGGCTCTGTGCTGAACGCTTGCTCAGAGCCTGGAGCCTGCTTCCGATTCTGTGTCTCCTTCTGCCCCTCCCCCGCTCACACTCTGTCATACTCTGCCTCTCAAAAAAATAAAAAAAATTGTAAAAAAATTTAAAAAAAGTTTTGTATGAAATCAAGAAAATGTGCATAACAATACATTATTTTCCTCTAGTGAGGAAATAATTTGGCTACTGTCTTCAGCATTGTGCTTATATGAAGTGAGAGAAAACATTCACAACAAATATATACTGTATCTAGTCAGGTTGGGAAGGGCTTCCAACATAAAAAAAGAAACATATGACTTTACCAAGGATTTCCCATTTGTCCACAAAATGATAAAATGTCAGCATCTTCTGACAGCTTTGAAGATTGTTTAGAATAATTTGGTTCCCACAGGCGACTACTATTTAAAGAAATTGCCCCAAGTGTGAACAGTAGAGGCATCAAACCAATTACCTGTGGAAAGTCAGAATCCAGTGATGTCAGAACAGAGGAGCTATGGAACTTACCACTTACAAGATGGTTGAAAAAGAAAGAAAGATGGATGAAACCATATGTATGAGAAGCATCATGGAGGACTTCTCAAATGAAATATCCCATAGCAAAGTAGTAGGCGTTTTCTAACTGTTAGAGAACAGTGTTTATTCCCAAGTCCTCGTATTTGCAGCATTAAACCCCAAACAAGGATGAGGCTGCTCTTTCTTGGGCTGCATTGAGAAGACTATGGAGAAGGGACTGGCATAAAAGTGGCAAGAATCAATATTCATTTGATAAAAATGTTTCATTATCAGGATAAACAACAAGAATTCATCCAAATAACTTTTATTGAACATTTACTTTGTAAAATATTACAATAATACAAAAAATTTTTAAAAAGACAAATGTACTTATCAGGAGTCACTAGTACTAACTATATCATTATTGATTAGAGGTGGGGCTGGACAAAGTTGGGATGGGATGGGATGGGATGGCTTTCAATGTTTTCTGTTTTCCTGTTTTTTTCCCCCTCTGTATCTTTCTCCTCTTTCTTTTTTAAAAGTTTATTTACTTTGAGAGAGAAGGAGAGAGAGAGGGAGAGAGAGAGAGAGGGAGAGAGAGAGAGAGAGAGAGAAAGAATCTCAAGCAGGCTCCACGAGATTACAACTTGAGCTGAAATCAAGTTGGACGCCAAACCAACTGAGCCACATTGGTGCCCCTTTTTCCTCCTTCAGTTTTCTCCTTTCCTTGTTTTGTCCCTATTCCATGTGCTTTTCCAGGCCCTTTCTGTCTTAGAAGAAGGTGAGAGGAAAAGGTAATTCACTCCATGACAGTGGCTCTCAACTCTGGCTCAAGTGACTATAATGAGTTTAGGCAGGATAGGGAGGATGCTCCCAGAGATTCTGACTTTGGTTTTCCTGGGTGGAGTCTGGCCGTTTATGGCTTGGATGCAGGCATGGTTGAGAGCTGAGTGGTCTGCAAACTTTCTCCCTTTTACCCTTGAACATAATTTTGAAAAATTCTGTTTCTCTTTTTTTTTAATTTTTAAATGTTTTTATTTATTTCTGAGAGAGAGAGAGAGTAAGCAGGGGAGGGTCAGAGAGAGAGGGAGACACAGAATCCAAAACAGGCTCCAGGCTCTGAGCTAGCTGTCATTACAGAGCCTGACATGGGGCTCAACCCACGAACTGTGAGATCATGGCCAGAGCTGAAGTCAGAGACTTAACTGACTGAGCCACCCAGGAGCCCTAAAAAATTCTGTTCACTTTGCCCACTTAAAGTTGATGTCTAAACTGTTTGACATAAGTTTAAATAGTAGCTTCAAATAATGTAATTTTGTACATATTACAAATATTGATTATTTTAAAATGAAGAGAAGAAATTATTCCATGAGTCCAATAAAACCAAAGACTATGGACTTTGATTCCTATCTACCATTATCCATTTAAGAAACAGATGAAGAAGCCCTCTTTTAAAAGTTGGAAATTTCAAATTTTTCCTTTACTTCCTTGAACTCTTACTTCTATTCTATTTCTCTCACAGAAATATAGGCTTATTGATTATTTCATCATAATTCTCTGCAATAAGAAAGTAGTTGTCAATTTAAATTTAACATTTTAAAAAGTTTCAAAAGGTTTTAAGTTAAAATCATTCTTCCCCACTGTTGAATTACCTTTGAAAGTACTATTAGCATGGAGTTGACATAAATATATTCTAAATTTTAATAATTATTAAACCTTAAAATATCATTTTATTGGAAATGAATTTTTAAATGAGATGTATGGAGCTTTAAAGAAGTCAGTTAGCTTAGTATCCTTTTTAAAAACATTTTTATTTATTTTTTGAGAGAGAGACAGAGAGAGAGAACAAGCAGGGGATGGGTAGATAGAGAGGGAGACACAGAATCCGAAGCAGGCTCCAGGCTCTGAACTGTCAGCACAGAACCCAATGAAGGGCTCAAACTCACGAACCATGAGATCATGGCCTGAGCTGAAGTCGGATGCTCAACTTACTGAGCCAACAAGGAACCCCTCAGTATCTTTTAATGTATAATACTTAGTGATAAAATGAAACAGAGCTCAGTACCAATAACACCCCATTTATTAGTTTTATAGATGCAAATACTGACAAGCCTCATAAATAAAGAGATTGCTATTAGAAAGAATATTGTTGGGCACCTGGGTGGCTCAGCTGGTTAAGCATCAGACTCTTGATTTTACCTCAGGTCATGATCTCAATGTTCGTGAGTTCGAGCCCTGCATCAGGCTCTGTGCTGACAACTCAGAGTCTGCTTGGGATTCTCTCTCTCCTTCTCTCTCTACCTCAATATAAATAAATAAACTTTAAAAAAAGAAGCAATGTTGTTATGACAGTGTCACTTAGTTTTTTTAAGCTGCTTCTGAATTGTATGCAAAAGGTAAAGTACTCAACAGTTTCTTCTTTAAAACATTAATAAATGTCAGTGGAAATCTGGATTCAATTCTTCCTTCAATATTGTTGGAAGCAAAAAACTACCTGAGTAACTTGGAAAAGAATTTCTTATTCACTCACTGAATCATTCACTTTCTCAACACTGACACCAAATGAATCCACTGTTAGATTAATGTCACCCCAGGAAATGCACCATTGTAATGTTTGTGATGGGTGAGAAGTACGTTTTTATTTATTTATTCACTTTAAAATGAAAAGAAGTAAGAGAAGTGAGAACTCACAACTGGGTCAACATCTTGACTGTACTTGATGTTGAGCAGATGATTTTTTTTAGGAAAGAGAAGAAATGGAAATTGAAGATCTCAGCCTTTTCCCATTCCCAGTTTATATATATTTAATATATTAGTTCTCTCATAAGTATATTTATGTATTAAGTGAAGATACCTGAGGAAAAAGGAAAATGTGGTTAAATGGAAGACATTAACTATGGGAGGTAATAAAGAATTTGTGGATGAGAATGTTATTTGACCAGAATTTCTCAGATCCTATGTCATGGGCAACTACAAATTCCATCTACTTCTTTTTGACTTGCTTGGTTGATAATTGAAAAAGCTTCCACGAGCTTGACTGAATCTACTGAAGTAGATTTACTACATCAAATATGTAAGCTATCAGTGCTACAAGTTAAAATGTAAGGCAGACAACATATTTAATTTTCAGGGTTAGAGCAGTTGCACAAAAAAGGCAAGAGCAACAATGGTAAAGTTCATTTTAATGTATCTTATTTAATCCAATCTATCATATTATCATTTCAACAAGCTATCAATATAAACATTGTTAATGATATATTTTTTTACATTCTTATTTGTGTTCTAAGTCATTGAAATCCAGCGTGTCTTTCATACTTACGGAATATCTCCGTTTGCACTAGTCACATTTCACGTACCCAATAGCCACGTGTTCCTGGTGGCTACCCTATGGGCAGCGTGACTACAGATGACTGGAAAGTCAACTTTGCGCATTTTCTAATAATGTTTGGTAGATGTAAAGCCAGTTCTTCAAAAGTAGGAAGAAATGTAAACTCATTAATTTTCATTTTGCTAAATGGCATCCCTTACCCTATCTCATACTCCCTATGAAATCTGGCACTTCACTAAAGTTCTAATTAACTACTGATTTTTGCAGCGTGTATCACTTCTTGGCAAATGTGCATAGCATAGTACTTATCACTCTCCTAAATTACATTTGAAGTAGAATAATCAAGTCTATTTTTTCATTAGAAAGCTGATTTCTTCCAGCTTTGTATTAGTTGTGTTGGCTCCCTGTAAACTGCAAAAATCAATAATTTAAATGCTTTTCCAGCAATAGGCTCAGTTCGAGTTGAGATCTACCTCTAGTCCCCATTTCTATGAGGACTGGGGTCCTCTTCCTCCTCTTCCTCCTCCTCCCATTTTTTTCTTCACTTTCACTCTTCACCTCTGGCCTCCTCTACTCCTCCCTTTCTGCCCTCACAAGCCCAATTTTAATTCAGGCCCCGATGTGCCCAGTTTTAATGGATGAATAATGATTGGTAAAGCATCTGGGTTTCCTTTGCCAGTGACTGGGACAGTGGCTCTCAAATCCTAGCATGAATCAAAATCACCTGGAGAGCTTGTTATAACCCAGGATCTCAGGCCCTGGCTCTGGAATTTCTGATTCAGCAGTGTGGCACGGGGCCTGAGAATTTGTATTTTTAAGTTGCCAGGTGCCGGCAATGCTGCTAGTCTGAAGACCACACGCTGAGAAGCAGTGGTAAGGCGTATAGCCTTACAGGCATGTGATCCATTCTGATCAGTAAGCTATAAGGACACCTGGGAAAGTCTGTCCTTCCTGATAAGCAGCCATCAGGTAAAAAAGCATTATTTGTTTCTCTCCCTCCTCCATCTCCTTGCTTTCTCCTTTGGGTGCTGTCCTGTAAGGTCAAGGTTATTGGAGTTTGCCATCTTGTGACAGAGGAAAACAGAATTTTAGAGATCCTTTCTGCATTCTGAATTACGAAGCTCCTGAATCACCTACCTCCGTGGTCTTGTTGTGTAAAATAATTTTTAAAGTGCTTGATGCTTCAGCTGGTTGAGCATCCGATTCTTGATCTTGGCTCAGGTCAGGATCCCAAGGTCATGGGATTAAGCCCTGTGTTGGACTCCACGCTGAGCATGGAGCCTGCTGAAGGTTTTCTTGCTCTCCCTCTGCCCCTCTCCCCTGCTCTTTCTCTCCCTCTCTCTCTCTTTCAAATAAGAAAAAAAGAGTCTTTATTATCTAGCCCTCCTCTGTCTTGTTTTCTGTTGTTTGTCACAAGCTCAGTGACTACTCCTCTCAAATCACTATCATGCCATCAACTGCATGATTGAATGGTGACAGGGACTTCCAACAAGGTCATCACAGAATCGTGGCACTAAAACCATAATGCTTTTCTTGAAACTGTAAGACTTTTTTTGTTAAACATACCACCTCTGGGTATGTTATCTCAGGGCTAAGGAGTTAGAAGAAGCTATGGCGACAGTCTCAATGGCTGGCGGGGGGGGGGGGTGGGGGGGGCTCGTAACAAGCTGAGATGCTGTATCTAGTGTGCTGCCTCATGGACTAAAGTATGGGAGACATCCTAGGCAAATCTGATGATGATATGTAGCTAAGAGGACTAGAGAGTGTGTGGGATGTCCAGGACTTTCCAGTAGGAGGCGAAGATGATTTGTTCCAGGTAGCTACAGAGAAAAGGAAGGGTACTGATGTGTTGAATTTATGCAAAGGTACATTTGGCTCTCTAAAAGAAGACAAATTTTTCCAGCACCTACCATATGTGTATAGAGAGACTTTCACTATGAGGCGTGAGGCTCTGCATGACTTACCTGTTCACTGAGGGGCCAAGGACCCACTTGCAGTGCTTGTGGCTTAGCTTTCAGCAAAAGGCAAATTCAAAATTCCCCGTAACATATATTAGGTTTAACCATACGAAACTGCTGGTATTCAATCATTTTTGACTTACGGAAATGGCTATTTTATATGATTCTGCATGATAGAAAGAGAGTAATGCCCTGGGGTGGAACCCGAAGTCTATTTCAGGTCACGGGAAGGGCCGCATTTAAGCCATTGACATTCATCTTCATGCAGGGAGTGTGGGCTGCGTAAACCACAGAGTCGTAGTCACTTCCTGGAACCTGCAAAAGAGGACTTGATGGAAAGAGTTACTGAGCCAAGAACGAGCCCTTGCTCCAACTGGCCCCGAGGTTGTGTGTGTTTTGTTTTGTGTTTGTGTTTGGGGGGCGGGGAGGAGGAGGTGGCACCCGCTTTAGAAGCAGGGATGTATGTCCAGAATATCCTAGCTTTTTTCCAAGAAGCCACTGTTTATTTTGAATCTGCGTCACTTCAGTGGGAAATCAGCCCCCTCGATTTACAATCAGGGAAGTAGCAGTACTTCCTTTCATTGGCTCTATATTTACTCTTTCAAGTATCTAAAGGATCTCTTGAATTTTAACATTTTGGGAAATTATCCTGTTTTATCCATAATGTTCATAAGTTTCTCCATTATAATTATTATATATCTTCTTGATCTCTGGCCTTCTGGAACTTTAAGTCCAAATTTTTTTCAAGTTGGTCCCTAGACTGTTACCTGGATGCTTTTGCTGTCCTTAAAGGGCATACAGGTTCTAGCTGTATAGATACCACTCACCCTTGTGGTGCTACTTCAGCATCTTCTTCAGATTCAACTTGTTCTAAGAAGCCTTCCATGGCTTCTCCCAGACTACCTTAGGTGCACCTGCAGCAAGCTCTCAGAGCAATATACACTTCCCAGATCATAGTGTTTTCCGACAATCTGCTCTTTATTTTCAATTTTACAAGTACTCCTATGGCAATGCTTTATGTGCTGGACACTGTTTTGAACGCTTTACAGATTTAATTTATTTGATCTTCACAACGAACCTTTGAGGCAGAACTATTACTGCCCCAATGGATGGATGAGACAAATGAGGCACAATGAGTTAAATAACTTGCCCAAGGTCACAGCTAATAAATGGCATGACAGGATTTGAACCTGATGTTCTGGCTCTTGTGTCTATCCCCTTTACCATGGTGATATGCTGCCTTTCGTTTCATTGCGATTCTTTGTTCAATGGTAGTATCACAGCCCCCTCATCTCTTTCTCTCTAGCCATCATGTCTATCTCATTAACCACTGTAGGCCCCCATTAGAGTGTAAGCTCCTTGGGAAGGACAGTCACAATGTCTCCTTTGTTTCCTGTTGAATTCTAGTAACTTACAAGACAGCGCTTAACACTCAATTGGTATTCGATCCATATTTGTTTAATAAATGAACGCATGTACGTTTATTGCAAACATTTAATGAAGGTAACATTTCTAGGAGGAATGAAATAACAACGTCTCTTAAGTACAATCAAAATGTGATTCAGTTATGCTAGAGGAAAAGAGAATTTATACTGACAAGTGGTATTTTGAAAATTTCAAATGTCTAAAAAAGATTAAAGCTAAAGGGGATTTCAAGGCTGGTATCGGGCAGTTCAATTTGAAGCAAAGCTTCTGCTATTCAAGCCTTCACCACCAGCCACAGGAAAAGGCAGACAGTTATGAAAGCTTGCAGGCTGGAAGGAAATTCTAATTCCTTGGAATGCCCTGAAGAAGGAGGGTGAGCTGTAGACTCTGACTACTTTACTGTAAGACCTGATAACCCTGAAAAAATATAAAAAACACATGAAAGAGGGCACGAGCCAGATTAGAGGGCCAAGTTGGAGCTGTGTTATCACAGGTCTTCAAGAAATCAGCAGGGCCAGAAATAAGGCAGGCTGCAGGCAATTACAGATTGTCATTAAAGTTAAAAATATGACCCACAGCACTGTTGCTGTATAGCTTTAGGCTACTAGAGCTCCATGCTGTCACTTGTGCCATGAGATGTGGGGAAGGACAGTCAAAATTCTATGCTATTTCTGCATTTTGTTACAAAAATAAAAGTCTGTACTTTTCTATACAATTAAAATAAGTAAGCGCAGAAGGATTTTCATGACGTTCAGAAAGAAGAGACAGACAGGGAAGATATATTAGATCTACTTGAAGAATAGCATTCAAATGACTACTTCATAATTGCTTGGGTTTATGTGGTAGTATAATCAGTAGCAAGGATGAATCTGTCCAACTGGTCATCTTCAATAGTTTTCAAAGTCAAGAATTGTAGACAGCAGACAATATAGGTATTGTGTCTGATGAATTAAAAAAAATGCATGAGGATTTTGGCCAAGTAAATAACGTTTCAAGTAGGTGTTTAATGTGCTGGAAAAATTCACAACAATGAAAAGCCTTAGACGAAAGAAGATTCAATTCTGAACGAGGGCATAAGGATTAAGTGAATGTCAAGATGAACATCCCAGTATGGATCCTTTCCTTGTATAACAATTGAACTCCTTACTTCACAGCATGGTAGAGTGTAATTTAACTTAAGAGGGGTAAATGTGCTAAGGAGAAATGATTCAGTAAAGAAGGAAGGATTTTTAATGTCAAGGACAAAGCAATTTGTAATTTGATTTTTAATCTGCAGACAGTAGGTAGAATCAAGTCATCAAACAGTCCAAAGAATAGGCTGCTAATTGAAATAGAACGTGGAAACATTAATGAAATTGATTAGAAGTGACAAAGCAGCTGGATTTGTCAGCGTTTCAGCAGATGGAATAGCTCTGATTGATGAAATGACAAAGCTCTGAAACAAAACTGAAAATTAAATGTACGGCCAGATAGTCCTGGCACCAAAAATGTACAATTGCATAAAACTTGAGGAACGGGACACAAAGGGATCTTGAGAAATTCTCCCAAATGGTGTTACAGAAGACAATTGTTTGTCACTTGGCTCGAACCTGCCACTTCTAATGACTGCTAGAAGTCTGGAGAGTTGCTGTAATAAAATACCTAATGCCATTGTGTGGCATATATTATCTGTGGCAATATCACTGGTAACGGGACTGCTTTAGAATGACCATCTCTTCACTCTTATTTTATAGCTATAGCTCCAAGCGCTTTGTCCCATTATACAAATGCAATGGTTTCCAAACTATGTTCTTCGGAGCACAAGGGACCCCATGAGATGTTAATAGATATTCTCTGAAAAGCTTCCTTGGTCGAATAAGTCTGGAGAAGGCTGTATAATATGATTCACTCTTCGCCTCAACGCACATTAGCATAGCAAAGGCAAAGTCCTTTAGCAAAGCAAGAATTTCCCAAGGTTCTATGGCTACTGAAATGAATTTTTAAGAAAAACCTGTAATATCTTAGAAGGACTATTGATCTTTGGTGCAAAGTCTGGTACCCTGGTCTCCCAATAGCATTCATATGCCTGGGGTCTTCTAAGTATCTACACATTACAGTCTGTGAGTGTGACTTAATGCCTGCAAAGAATCTGGCTCACCATGAAGTATTTTCTCAACAGTTGACATTTCCAGTGCATTTGCTTGTGTTTAGAAAGATGTTGTCTTACTTTTCTTGCTTATATTGGTGTGGGTTATAGATTCAGTTCTTAACGTTGCCCGTAGACAGGCTGCAATTCTGTTATGCTGAGAGTATTTGTCTAGTGCATAGTCTCAATTTAAGGTCTCAATTTCAGGTAAGGAAAGCAACTCTAGCAACCGGTGATGGTAAGTTCTGTGACACACAGGAGCATCTCTTTAAGCTTTACTTAAAATCAAAACCAAAACCCAAAACAAAACAGAAAATCCCAAAAGCAAGAAGACATCTGATTAGTTCAAACATTTATTCTTTAATTGCCTTAGTTTTTTGTTTGTTTTAATTAAGGCAATTACCTAAAGGATGCTGTGAATATTTCCCTAAGTTCATAGACTAGACCCAATTTCAAATAACCTTCGTTTGAAAAGTAACAATGTAAATGCGCATGACATTGTTTTACCATCAAAAACTGAATTAACGTGAACCATTATATTAATAGGCTGCAAGACAAAAACCACATGGAGAGAAGAATGGTCAGGAATTAAAAAAGAAGAAGATCAGTTTTTCTCACCAGGGAAAAACTGCCTCAAAGTGGGGAAAAAGCCCATAAAATGGAGTATAACATTTTTCACCAAGATGAGACAAAATGAAACAGCCACACATGGTATAACTTGAAGTTATTTATATCTCTTTACATTTCTACAACCCATGTATGCAGGCCAACCCTGAGAGTCATGTTTTTATAGAATACTTAGCTGAGGGTATGTCTTTTACAAGTCTTTATTTGGTCATTTTAATGGCTGTTTACAAACCAAGGTTGCACTGGGTGAGTCCCTGAGGATTTCTGTATTCTGTCTGCTTCAGCCTGATGGCAGTGTATCTTCTCTCCCGTCTTAGCAAACTCACTCGTTGCCCTAGTTTCAGACGTTTCATCTACAAGTGAACATTACATTTTTGAAATGATAATTCCTGCTGTCCTGATTTTTCCAAAGACTTTAATCTCAACAATTAAAATTAAGATTGGGCTAGAAGCAATCAGAAGTATACTCTCAAGAAAGAAAATCTCCTGAATGGGGTTTCATTAATGAAACATTTTCTTTGGTTTCCATTTTCTTACAAGAAGGGGAGAGTTCTTCCTATAGTTCCTATAGTTAGTGTGGGTCCTATTTTTCAAATGTTAGTGAGTAAATGTATAGAATGTCAGCAGTATTCTTCATTAGTGTTTTTATTTACGGAAGCAGTGTTAGCTGCAGAACCAGAAAGAATACCCCATCTTGGGCTAAGATGGGACCACTTTCTGGATCACCACTTAGAGGAGATAAGAGCACTGAAATTTCGAATTTTTTAAAATTTTTACTTATTTTTGAGAGAGAGAGAGAGACAAAGTATGAGCAGGGGAGGAGCAGAGAGAGAGAGAGTGACAAAGAATCCAAAGTAGATTCCAGGCTCTGAGCTGTCAGCACAGAGCCTGATGCAGGGCTCAAACCCACAAGCCATGAGATCATGACCTGAGCCATAGTCGGACACTCAACTGACTGAGCCACCCAGGTGCCCCAGAACACTGAAATTTTGGGAAACAATCCTGCTGAGTCGCTTAAATTTGTGTTCACCTAGTGTTTGCCTGGGCAGGAGAGGAACAAGCATGGTTAGATCCATTTCTTAGTCTGTTTCCTATTCCTTCTTACAAAGAACAAGAAGAAAAGGGCAAGGAAGGTGGAGCAAGACAGATATTTTACTATTAAAACTTTAATTTTCACACTTTCCCAACAGTTAGATTTATAAATCTGAACTATGATTTCCATGATCAAATTCAAAATATTACTTGGCTTCAGAAAGTGTAGGTTGCTTCTGATAAAACGGCAAAAGAAGTGGGCTCAAGTTAGAATCTAATCTAGGATGAGTGATATTCTGGTGGGCAAGTCCTCACCAGGGTTTCCCATGGGCCTTAGGGCCCAGAACTGTAGCACAGCACTGGTTACTGCCTTCAGAGGCTGTGGGATGCTCATGAGGATCCAGTGACTGTAGTGTAACTTAGGGTACTGCTTCCAAGGATGTGGGATACCCATTGCAGCGGCTTTCTATTGGAGATCGACTCTTGTGAGATGGTCGGTTGTTTTCATCTGTCCTGGGAAACCACATATCCTGACGGCTTTCATAAAAAACAAAATATTATAGAGATCACAAGAGAATATATGCCTCTAAAAATACAGTTTTCTAAACCCCAGAATTGAGTACCTTAGAGTACATGTCAGGACAGACTCAGTACCTGGTGTCCTCTCACTTCTCTTGGAAAGTGACAAGCTGTCATTAGAAAGTGGATTGTTCTCTTTTGGTTTCTAAGAGTTTGGCCTTTTAGAGAGTTTCTGTATCTGACTAAACTTTTGGTGACATATTTTATTCTCCCACCAACTTTCACAGGATAAAATGTTACCTTAACTAGGTCAGCTGGCCTGTCCATGAACTGACTCTTACGTGCTGAATCCTTTTATCTTAGGGATTGATGGGATTCAGAAACTTGATTCTGAATGCTATGGAATGATGGAGAATCCTCAGGTAGGTCACGGTCCCATCCTGGATATGGGGGTCTTGTGAAAATAATGGTTGTGTCCCTAGTAAAAACTTGAGGCAAGGCGAAGTAAAACTGCATTTCAGGAATACTCTTGGAAGGACTTTGTCATTCAATCCCTTGTCTATACATGTCCTCCTCACTTTCTTTAACCATAAGAACTATATATTTTCAGATTTGGAAGATTCTTAGATCAGCTTATCTGATGAACACTCACCGCCTGTGGGAAAATCCCTTCTTCTTGCCTGATGATTGAGTCAGGGACTGTTAATGAGGAAAACATCAAGGGTCTTCCCCTATTCTCTTCTCTCTTGCCTTTTCTTCTTTCATTATTCCCATAATGAATGTATATGATGATATATAAGTATATATGATATAAAAATTCCTACATCTTCCTATACAATTCACCTTAAATTCTTTTGAGAATATAATTCTTGAAAGAACTAGAATCCCCTTTAGAATCATGACAATGGGGATAGAAAACATTGTTATTTGGTGGACTTTTATCAAGAGGAGTGACAAGAGCAGAGACAGATCGGAAACAGGGGAGAAGGAAGTAAAAGCATCAGAAGCATCTAGCCCCAACCTGGAAGAAAGGCAGGGTACCAGACCATGCAGGAGAGTTTGAGAGATGTGGGATAGTTGGGGAGAAGATGCTAAGTTTAGTTTCAGACATATCGTATTAGGATTGTCAGGGGCAAACAATCCCAGAAGTTGGAGGCTCTGGTTCGTGAAGCAAATTTGGGAGGTATATTCGTTTCCTATAGCTGCTGTAAAAAATTACTCCAAACTCAGTGTCAAGCAACACAAATTTATTCTCTTACAGCTCTAGAGGTCAGAAGTCTGAAATGGGTCTCACTAGGCCAAAATCAAGTGCTAGTAGACCTGTGGAGGAATAAGCTCTTTCCTTGTTTTTTCCAGTTTCGAGATGCCATCTGCATCTTTGTGGACCCTTCCCCCATATTCAAGGCAAGAAGTGTAGCATCTTCAAGTATTTCTGTTACCCTCCTGCCACCCTCTTCTACTTGTAAGGACCCTTGCGATTACACTGCATCTACCCAGAAAATCCACATACTGGAAAATTCCTTTGGCCGTGTATGTGATCGATTCTTGGTTCTGGTGATAAGGACATAGGCATCTTTGTGGGGGGGTGGGAGGTGCCTTATTCTGCCTACCACCATGGTTTCATCTAGAGGTAGTAATTCAATTTATTCCTTTATATTCCCAAAGAAATGTGGAGAGAAGAAAGAGAGAATCACACACACACACACACACACACACACACAGGGAGAGAGAGAGAGAGAGTAAGCCCAGAGGACTGAAAAGTACGATTTTTTTAGTATCTATCATCTTGTTTTCCTCTCCCATGTTCCCCTTTCTCTTCATTCTCTTATCAGCATCAGGGCTAATTCTCTTGGCATACCATGTTTTCCTCCCCACCTTTTTAACTACTCTTGCACGTCTTCTCAAACAAGACTTTAACTCTGGTGGCATTGCTCACAGAACACAAAGGGATTTTATTGCCTTGTTTGTTCTCACCTGTAGTCTTGCAAGGCACTGAGATTAAAAAAAAAAAAAAAAGGCCAAAGGCCAAAGGAGAGCTTATCTTCATTTGTTTAGTCTTAGTGGTCTTTAGTCATATCTACTCAGATTGAATTTTTTAAAATAGCATCATAGTTGTACTTCTGCTAAGTGAGCCACATGCAGTTCATCCTTTCCCACCACTTAAATAACGAGGAAGTAATTGTGTTTTCAATACCAGGACTAAACTGCTGTGCTATTGACAAAGTCTTAATTGATTTGAAATATGAGAAAGCTCATGCTCTTCTCTGATATAATTGGCTTAGGCCCTTGGGTGCTCTACCTGGATTTAACTATTGAGAATGCTTACTGAGTGCTGATTTCCCCTTGGGCCCTGGGCTCAGTGCCGCCTCGTTCTTGATCTGAGAGGCAATGTGCTGCTGGCTGAGAAGCCACTTAACCTGTGGCAGCAGGGTATGTGGGCTTGGGGGTCTACATCCATTCATTTAACTATTGATTTTTTTAAGTTGATTTATTTATTTAGAGAGAGCAAATGGGGGAGGGGCAGAGATTGAGGAGAGAGAGAGAATTCCAAGCAGGCTCTGAGATGTCAGCACAGAGCCTGATGTGGGCCTCAAACTCACAAACCACAAGATAATGATCTCAGCAGATGTTGGATGCTTAACTGAGCCAACCAAGGTGCCCCTGACCATTGATTTTTTTAATTCTGACATAAGCACCGGGGCACCTGTGGTGTGCTAGACACGGTGCTAAACCCGGAGGATGGAACACTGAATAAACCATAGTCCCTAGTAATTAAGGTAGCTTTAGTCAGTGGTTGGGGATGGAAGGGGGGAGTCCCACAAGAAAATAGACAGCTATATCATACCATGCAGATGTAGGGATGGGGATGGTGTGCCCAGAGTATTATGGGAACACACACAGGAGGTGCTCAATCCAGATATGGGTTCCAGGGAAGGCTTCCTGTAAAAAGTAGCATCTAAGATGAATCTTGAAGGACCAGTAAGAATGAAGCAGGCAAAGGGAGAGAGGGGGAGAAGGCATCAGGATCTTTCTGGGGAGAAGTGCTAGCAGGTACAGAAGAGGAAGCAAGAGTAGCGTGGTTGAAATCCTTACTCATTTTCTTCTGTCTGAGTATCCTTGGGAAACTGCTTAACCTGTCCAAGTCTGAATCCCTTCATTTGTGAAACGAGGCTAATTATGTCTCAGGGAATTGTCAAGGAAATGGTGGAGTTGGGATTTAACATACTATCTAGGGATAATCTATTTCTTGGTTTTCACTTTGTCTTTTGTTTTTCATTAGTTACACAGTAATTAACCAGGGATCCTCTCCATTCCACAAAAGAACTAAAAACCAAAATAACAAAAATAAAATCCCAATTTAAATACGCCCTGGATTTCTTAGCCTCAATCCAGGTTATTTATTCTGACAGCGCCAATGCAATTTAATTTAAGTGATTAACAATGATTTTAATTTATCAATTCAAGTTGAAGTAGTACTCTTATCCATATGTGTGTGCATATCATATATATGTGTGTGTGTGTGTGTATATATGCACACGCACACACACACGCGCACGCACAATAAGTATTTATTTATTTATTTATTTATTTATTTATTTTTTACTAAGGCCTTATTCTTATTTTTCGGGACAGTTCACAGGACAGATGAACACATGCCCCAGTGACTTGAAAAAGACCAATCACGGACTGAAAAAATAGCATGGGTTCTCTTTGACCTATTTTCATAAGAAGTTTTCTTCCAGGGAAACCCCGAGTTTCTTAAGCTGGAGGTGCTCTTTCAAATGTTGGTTACAGTTGGGGACAGCGGGCATGACTATGAAGGAATGAAAAGCATTGTAAGTGAGGACAGTTTAATCATACTGATTGATGAACGCATCCTGCAATTTAGAACAATTTGTCCTTTCTATGCAAGTCTGCATTATCATTGTTCTTGTTATAAATACATTAAGCACATGGGGATACTGGGCAATAGTAGTATTTCCAGGGCAGGGTTTGTAAAAATTATTTATTGTGCAATAGTTAAATAGGCATCTCAAATTCATAGAAAACGGAGAGGAAGACATCGCATAGTCAGTTATGGAGCGTCAGTGAAGGCATTAAATACAAGGGGTCTTTAATGTCCAGAGATACCTTGGTTTAAATGTTGACTCCAGGAAATAGCCCTGAAAAACTATTAGTCTGTATGCCTCAGCGTGCCCATCTGTAAAACGAAGATATGAATGATACTTTCCTCAAAGGATACTTAAAAGAATTAAATGAAACAATTTAGTAGAAGTATGTTTTATGTAGTGCTATATGAAAAAGAAATATCATTAGGTATCATCATGACAGATTTTTTTTTCAAGTTAAATTTCTGGGGGCCAAGGGCAGAGCACCCCAACATGCATGGTCACAAAGGCATGTAAATTATTTTGAGCTGAAAACAATCAAGGACCAAAAGATTCAGGAAGAAACTTTGACCTTCCCCTCCTAATTGCCTAAAAAGATTAGAAAAAGAACACCAAGACAGCTAATCAGAGATTACTTTTTACTTAAGAAACTGATCTGCACAGTAGGGCACCTTTGTTTTCCAAACATCTCTCCTCACCTTCTTGCTAATGATCTTCTTCCCTTTTGCATCCCTGACTCCTACCCTCCTCCTTAGCTCTGGATGATACATATACTCATTTTGCAGGTCTTTGGAATTTCAAGTCCATGTGGATTCCCTGTACATATAAAACTAAGTATGGATTTTCTCTTGTTAATCTGTCTCATGTAAATTTAATTCTTGGTCCATCTAGGAGAACCTTGGACAGAGGAAAATGTTTTCCTCTGCAACAAACTCATGTTGCAACAGCCAAACCAAAAAGTCAAGAAATAGGAGGGCATCGATGACCCTGGAAATCTCCTACGAGAGAATCAAAGGAAAGCAGTTGGATGTAGGCCAGAGTGGCAAAGGACACGAAACCCGTGACCTCAAGGGTCAGATTTTGCAGGCTGGCATATCAGCCTGCCCGCACAGGTCCTGCATAAACTGTTTGGGTAACTATAAAAGTAATAGGATGCGAGTAAATCAAATCAAGGAAGGTCCAAGTTGGAGTGATAGGATTGTGAATGTTGGCCTCCAATGATTTTTTTAGCTGTTGCCTTTCGAATATGATTTTATCCTAATAAGCTAATTAAATCTAAAAGTGTGAAAGTGAGTCTCAACATGGACTTATCTTTGACTCTTGTCTTCTCTTTTAAATAAGCACAGTTACTCTCTATTCCTCTCTTTTGAGATATATTTCCCAGCGATAACACTTCAGACTAGATTGCTCAGGCTTCCTCCATTAGCACCGCAACTCTTCCCACGGCTGGTGCAGGCCCGATCTGGGCACGCCTGATTAACGGGGACTCACTCCCAGTCACACAGGCAGCTTGCTAAGGGATCTTCATCCCTCCCTCCGCTCTGCAGAGGGCACTGCTCAATGCTTGTGAGTAGGCATGCTTAATTAAGCAAGGGTTCTTACTTTTAATAACATTCTATTTTTAATTCTGAGATGTTCTTAAGTCTAATGACAATTCCACTCTTAAAAGGACCCGGACAGCAGGCCAGAAGTGCTCTTTGGTGAATTTATTAAACATTATTTAGGCTGATAACAATCTGCTTTGTAAATCAGGAGAAATTGAACAATTACCCAGATGTCCCCCTAGCAAGGGTCACATTGGGTCTGAACAGATTGCTGCCTTTTTTTTTTTTTTTTTTTCCCCTTTAGTGCTTCATATTACCTTTCTGCCTTTAGGAGTTTGCTTGAGTGCTAAAGAGAATATATCCAATGAATCTATGTGACAATATGCTACATGACCCACATCTAACGCACGCTGACTTTCCTTGAATAAAGGCTTCCTGACAAGCCATTGCAGGAAACACTTCAGGGCTTTATAAGGCTAATTAGAATTTCATTAACTTAATCATAAATTACCCCTGGCTCAGGTCTGCTTGTTACCTCTTCCCTCTCAGTTTGGGTTTTGACCCATGGGTTTCCTGTTTAATGTGGCAGCTGCTTAGATCCTATGTGAAGGATAGGCTTGAAATGCATGCAGTCAAGGGGCTATCTTTCTCAGTCTGTTTGAAGTGCACCTGGAAATTGTAAGCTTAGGAGGAAGAGAGAAAGCTCAAATGCCTGCAGAGGCTGCAGCTTGAAGTGTTAAATGGGCGGCACTCTTAAGGGAACATGGCCACATGCTGCCTCTGCACCAAGGGTGCTTTGGTCTTAAAAAAAAAAAAAAATTCAGATCTCATTTAAAAAGACTGCATGTGGTTTCCTCCCCTGACCTAAGTTTCAAGATTCACTTAGAATGAAAATCAGGCGACAGCCAAAAAATCAAAGTTTAAAATGTCACACATAAACTCATCAGTTTATGAAAATGGAAAAATACTGAGGAACGAACATCAGGAATGTAGACCCCTCGCTCAGAGAGTGATGTGCTGCTCCAAGGCATGAATCCTGTATCACTTAGGACAATCTGCTGGCTGTTCTAAGTCTGACAGTTCATGGCACATTGTAAATTCACCTGAATCTGATTTATGTGCATGCAAACACTGTAATGAGAAGAATTACTGCGGCTGTTAGTGGTGGATTCTATCTGAACAGATGCCAAGGTGTCGGCTGATTGTTGATGCCATGACAAATGTGTTTCTTCAGTGTATGTGTTCTTTCAAATCACAAATTGATTTGATTGAGGGACAATTATAAATGATTATGGAAGAGTTTTGTTTTCATTTTGAATGTGGATAGATCATTCTGTACTTTAAATTGTTCGGGGTTTTATTTTTTTAAAAATTTTTAAAGTTTATTTTGAGGGAGAGAGAGAGAGAGAGAGGATGCATGAGTGAGGGAGGGGCAGAGAGAGAGGGAGAGAGAAACTCAAGTAGGCTACGCACTACACTGTCAGCTCAGAGCCTGACCCTGACCCAGGACTTCATCCCTGGGATCTTGAACCCTGAGATCATGATCTGAGCTGAAATCAAGAGTCGGAAGCTTAACTGACTGAGCCACCCAGGCTCCCTGAATTGTTCACGGTTTGAATTGGCAAGATGTGTGGTATCTTACCTTGTTTGGTTTGATGTGGTTTTCTGTGCATCCAAGGGTACTAGAGGACTGATACTTGTTAGAAGATTGCATTGATATCTCTTTATACATCACCTTTTTTTTTAATGCACCACCTTTTAAAATACAATATTTATTATTTTTAAAGATGTTGGTTGAGTAGCTGGAATCTTTCATAGATCTCTTAAAATTTCTTTTCAGTGTTCCTATTTTGATGACTCCAGTTGGAATTCTAATTGTGCTTAATTTCTGCCTCTTTACCCATCTGGTGAATGTCATGAACTTAGACCGTGGTCTGAAGCTATTTAATTTTTCTAGCTCCTAAAGGAAAAGTACGTCTATGTTTATGGCTTTTTACTGAGGTTATGGGAATGGATTCTTTAAAAATGAAGCTTTTTCAAGAAAACTCATACGTTTTTTGAGAACCGCATAGCTTATTTTAACTTTGGGAGAAGAGAGGGAGATCTTGCTGTGATCTTCTAGATATATAACCCAGACCAGGACGCTGACTGCCACCTGGCCGTCTCTGGAGTGTTTCCTTTCTCAGGGCCACATAAGTTCCTGCTCAAGATAAGGGAGAGAATCTATCACTTCCAGTCTTACGAGGCCCGAGATCACTTCTTGTCATAATTGTACAAAACTAGTGGTAAGACTCACTATCAGGCGCTCATTCCCCTTCTGCACTATTGCCCTCGTAGGTCCAGCTAAACCCCGAGGTCAGAAACATTTCTCTTCTTATAACTTAAGCATAGCCAGGCAAAAAGAGCAAAGACCTAGGGGCCTCAGACAAAGAAAAAGAATAATAGGATGACTGGCATCCCAAGTACAATTAGTATGATAAGTGCAGAATTGATCTTTTAATCAAACATTCAAACCCCAAATTTATAGCAAGTGCCCACTACTTACAAGGTACTGTGTGAGGCATTATGTTGTCAGAAAAAAAGTTGAGGAATACTGAAATGGGCCAGAAACAAAAAGGAAAAAGGAAAAGAAAGAAAAGAAAAAAAAACCCACGAAGTTTGAATGTCTTGTCTAGCATGACCTTCTGGGTTATCTCTAATTTTCATTGTCTTTTGGCTATTTTTGTAACTCTTTAAGTTGTAAAGAATTGATAATAACGTAAATAATAATGTAATAATGTTCTTGTCCATGGAAATGTTAAGTTAATTGTGTCTGGTGGAAAGAAATTGATTATAACCCTGTGAATAGGCCGATTTGGCATCTCGTTGTACATTTATTTCAGAATTCCTTATCTGATTACATATGTACGGTAATTTAAATTCTCCTCCGAATAAGTTGTAACATCTTACTGGTCCCCTCATTAATTATCGAGTTAAAATCTTTGACATGTTCATTTTATATTTGTATTAGGATCAGATTATACCCTCTTTTAAACAGTCTCTTTAGCACTTTGACAATGAAAAATGTGATTCATACTTGCTCTTAAATTGTTTGGTTTTTAATTGGAGAGATAAGACACATAACTATAGGCTGACATGCAATTTTCAGCTCTCCAGGTCAATGGGGTTGGTGTTACTATATATTTTCAGGGTGAATTGTACTGATCAATAACTATTTGCACTTACTATTCTTTCATTCCCTTTAACTAGTTGATTTGCAAGTTAGAAAATTCTTGTGAAAAGATAAAAGAGTAATATTATAGGCCACCATCGCCACAGGGATTAAAAACAATTTTTTTTGATGAGACTTACTTTTCCCATGATCAAAATAAGAATTTTATTAATATTTAGAAAATAATAAATCATAGGAAAAACTGGGAATCATAGAAAAGCAAAGAGACTAAAACAATTACCACTAAGCAATGCAAACATTTTGGTATATTTTCATCTGGATTTTCTATGCTTAGTTGTGTCATTGTTTTTGTGTTTAGTTTCCTTTGGTTGTTTAGTTTGTTTCTCTTGGACATCTTACTCCTAATATGTAAAATTACATGACAAAGGGGAAATAAAGCTGCAGATGGAATTGAGTGGCTAATCAGTAGACCTTAAGGAATGTAGATTCTCGTGGATTACTTAGGTGTGCCCAACGTAACAATGCAGGTCTTTAAAGGTAGAAGAAGGGGGCAGAAAAGAAAGCCAGAAAGATGGTAGCTTGCTGGAGAAGAGGACCACATGACAAGGAATGCAGATGACTTCGAGATACTGGAAAGAGCAGGGAAATGGATTCTCCCCTAGAACACCCAGGAGGAACGCAGTCCTGCAGACACCTTGATTTGAGGCCATTGAGATGTATCTCAGACATCCGACCTCTCGGACTGAGATAATACATTCATATTGTCTAAGCCATTAAATTCATGATAGATTTTTACAGCAGCACTGGGAAGCTAATACAGTATGCACACACAGATTTTAAAATTTATTATGTTATAACAGATGTTACAATACATACCTACATGTTATTTTAAACTTTTGCAAACAAATTTGTAACAGATATCTCATAGTTTACTTAATCATCCTTTTATTATTGGCTATTTAGAATATTTCTATTTTTTATTACAATATATTTTTATTAGAATATTTGAGCAGAAAGGTTTTTGTATATTTTACATTATTTCCCTAGGATACATTCACAAAAACAGAATTAATGTGTCAACGTGTAGCAGCAGTTTTAGGGCATATTGGTTGTGAGGAAGGACGGAGGAAGACTGTGGAATTCACATTTTGCAATCTCAGATTTTACCAAAGTGACTCAAAAGAACTGAGTAAATAGACCCCTACCTCCTTTACTACATCCCTCAGTTACCCAGGGAGGTGATAACCCAAAAAAGAAGGATCAGGCAAATTCTGAAAATCTGGGTGACCGCCTCACAGAAGACTCAGGTGCAGAAAAGCTGTAGAGTGACATCATTAACCTGGGACAGAGGTAATTGATGGAAGGTGCAGGATTTAGCAGAGCTTCTGGTTGAAAACACATCTCCTTCAAATACATTTAAGAGTGACAATTTATGCAGTTAGGACCCATAGAGGACAGTGACCATCTTGGGATGAGGCCTCACAGGGTGATCAGCACAATTTTCAAATACAAGAAGGTATTTTGAGGAGGGATAAGAAATGCTTCATCTGTTGCCATGAATCAGGTGCTTGCTAATTCCTAGCAAGAGAGAATTTAAAATATATGTTGGGACCAATTCTATTATTTTGAATATGATATTTGTAATCAGCTGCATGGTAACCAATCTGTTGCTCTTATTCGTTAGGGGAGGTTAAGTGATTCCCAATAAATCCTGTTATTATCTTCCTAAAGGGTTACAATAATGAATATCTTCAGGTATTTTTATTTTTATATTTTTATTTTTAATTATTTGTTATTATTATTATTTTAAATTTAAATCCAAGTTAGGTAATATATAGTGTAATAATGACTTCAGGAATAGAATTTAGTGATTCATCACTTACATATAATAGCCAGTGCTCATCCCAATAAGTGCCCTCCTTAATGCCCCTCACCCATTTAGCCCATTCCTCCCACCCAACACCCCTCCAGGAACCCTCAGTTTGTTCTCTGTATTTAGAAGTCTTTTATGGTTTATCTCTCCCTCTCTGTTATATTATATTATGTTTCCTTCCCTTCCCTATGTTCATCAGTTCTGTATCTTAAATTCCACATGTGAGTGAAATCATATGTTTGCGTTTCTCTGATTGACTTATTTCGTTTAGCATAATACACTCTAGTTCCGTCCATGTTGTTGAAAATGGCAAGATTTCATTCTTTTTGATTGTTGAGTAATATACCATTGTATACACATATTACAACTTCTTTATCCATGCATCAGTCAATGGACATTTGGGCTCTTTCCATACTTTAGCTATTGTTGATAGTGCTGCTATAAACATTGGGGTGCACGTGCCCCTTCAAAACAGCACTCCTATACCCTTTAGACGAATACCGAGTAGTGCAATTGCTAAGTCATAGGGTAGTTCTATTTTTAATTTTTTATGGAAACTCCATACTGTTTTCCAGAGTGGCCACACCAGTTTGCATTCCCACCAGAAGTGCAAAAGAGTTCCTTTTTCTCTGCATCCTCGCCAACATCTGTTGTTTCCCAAGTTACTAGTTTTAGCCATTACGACTGGTATGAGGTGGTAGCTCATTGTGGATTTGATTTGTATTTCCTTGATGATGAGTGATGAGAATTTTTTCATGTGCCTGTTAACCACCTGAATGCCTTCTTTGGAAAAGTGTCTATTCATGTCTTCTGCCCATTTCTTCCCTGGATTATTTGTTTTTGGGTGTTGATTTTGATAAGTTCTTTATAGATTTTGGATAATAACCCTTTATCTGATGTGTCATTTGCAAATACCTTCTCCCCTTCCATTGGTTGATTTTTAGTTTTGTTGACTGTTTCCTTTGCTGTGTAAAAGCTTTTTATCTTGATGAGGTCCCAATGGTTCATTTTTGCTTTTGTTTCCCTTGCCTCCAGAGACATGCCAAGTAAGAAGTTGCTGCAACTTATTTTGTTTTTAATTTTTTCCAAGATATTTTTATAGCTAGGTACCCTGGCCAAGTTGACACACTTGAGAACTGTATTCAAAATGCCCACTTCAGAGTGTGCAGACCAGGTACATATGCCTTCTGCTTCTTCCTTCTCCCAAACGCATATGGAATATTGCCTTTGTCTGGATGTGCTACGCACCACACTGTCACAATCTGACTTTGTGCTTTCAGAGGCTAGTCCTTGAACAAGGATAAAATGATGCAAGCAGTTGGAAAAAAAGGGGAAAAAAAAGGAATGTGAAATCTTTCAAGCTATTTCTTGGGTTCCCTAGATAACTAGCAGAAAGGAGATTTTAAACTCTTAAGCCAATCTTAATGAAATAAAGAAGGTTTGATTCTTAGATATGCAGGAAGAAGTAAAACTGGGGAAAATAAAAGAACTCAAAAGTCCAAGCATTATGTCAATTATTAGGTTTTAATTTTTCCATTTATTAAAACTTTCTCAGCTCTCAATTCCTCCTCTTTACTAATTTTACAGATAATTTCACTTCACCTGCCATGAAAAGGTAGATCAGGACAGGCTGGAGCACTTGTTAGGGTGTCTATGGACTGAGAGGTGCTCCCACAGGGAACATCCCTCCAGGAAAGATGCTCAGCAAGAAACAGCAGGAACACCACCGAGTGGAAAATGTGTCATTCCGGGATGGAGTTGGACCTTAACTCTGCGGTGAGCTGGTATAAAATTAGAAAAGGAGAGGGGCGCCTGGGTGGCTTAGTCGGTTAAGCGTCTGACTTTCGCTTAGGTCATGATCTCGTGGTTCGTGGGTTCGGGCCCCGCGTGGGGCTCTGTGCTGACTGCCAGCTCGGAGCCTGGAGCCTGTTTCAGTCTGTGACTCCCTCTCTCTCTGACCCTCCCCTGCTCACGCTGTCTCTCTCCCTCTCTCCTAGAAATAAAAAAAAAAATTAAAAAAAAAAAAGAAAGAAAGAAAAGGAGAGCATTAGTGTTGACCTAGAAGGACTTATGTAAGGTTATAATTTCATTAGAATATCTTTTTTTTTCCCTTGAGTGAGTTACGTTTTATATGGGACCGCAAGCAGGATGGGGCTATTAGAAGTATTCATTTAAACTACTAGGAGTAATAAGAAAGAGCACTGAAAAGAATGGCACCGGATTCTCAGGAGCCAGCCGGCAGGAGCTCTGTTTTATTTTTCCAGGATAGAGACATTGGCTTAGAATGAAGTGGATTTCAAACTAATCACTTTCATCCTAAATGATCTTCCCAGGAAGAAAAAGCTATTAAGCCATCAACGCAGCCTCCTCCCTGTTCCTCACCTAGGTATTAAAGCCAAATGTTCGCAGACCCAAGGACCTCATTTCCAAGAGAGGCCTGGAGGTCAACTATCTTGCTTATGGAATCTCAATTTGCAAACATGGTCCAAATAGTTACTAAAAACTTAAATTCCTAAAATATCAATTGTCCAGAGATAAGATGTTTTGGACCCTGATGCGATGTAAAAAAGTAGAGTATAAAGCCACTTTGGAGACGGGAATTTGCAAAAAACAGTATCTGAATCTATAGTTGTTTCAACATTGAATTGGGTGAATAAATTAAGTATTCTAATTCCTCACTCTTGCTTTGCATATGTAAATATGGTGTTTTGTACTTGTAGAATTGTTTAGATAATTACAGAGTTGGATTCTGAGCTCAAAAATCAAATCTTTCAAGGCACATTTGGCTGAGAAAAGAGTGGGACAACTGTTTTCATCCTTGCTTTTTTGGGTTATGAGAAAAAAGGTTTTTTGGTCAACTTCCGTTATATTGCAGCCTACCTCTCCGAGTGAATTGGCAGTTTGTGTGTGGAAATTAATGAATCAGAGAGAAAACTAAATGGGGATTTTTTTTTAAAGGGAGTGAGATTAATACAGAAAGATGTCCAGCAGTGTGTAGGTGCCAATACTCACGCTACTGGGAAGTTTCAGGGGCTTTGTACTCAAGGGATGCTCAGGGCAAGGGTTGAGTCATTCATTGGTTTATTCAATAAGTATCTACTGAGCACCCAATAGGTGACAAGCAGTCTGCTAGGTCCTGGTAGTTCAGGAGTGAACAAGGTAGGTGAAAGTCAGGCCCGGTTGGAGAGGGCCCAGAGAGAGGATCACCTTGAGGCCAGGAAAGTGCGGTGGTAGTGCTAACCACTAGAAAGCACATTTAAAAAAAAAGGTTTATTTATCTTTGAGAGACAGAGCATGAGCAGGGGAGGGGCAGGGAGAGAGGGAGACACAGAATCTGAAGCAGGCTCCAGGCTCTGAGCTAGCTGTCAGCACAGAGCCTGACTCGGAGCTCAAACTCACGGACCATGAGATCATGACCTGAGCCAAAGTCGGACGCTTAGCCGACTGAGCCACCCAGGCGCCCCAGAAAGCACATTTCTTAGTTTCTGTTTCATTGGCGCACTATACCAGGCAGGTGTCTGAAAAAGTCTCCAGAACTTTGTGTATCTCCCATGTTCCCTGGACCTAACAAGGCAAGGGTTGGGGCTGGAGACCATACTCCAGAGATTTGTCCTTTTGAATATATTTTGATGATCCAGGTCTGAAGTTGTTCAAGTAGGGTTAGACCATTCATATACATAACTAACAGTTTTTTAAGTTTCTCTGAGATTCCAGAACCGAAGAGGTACCATGGAGGCAAAGTACTCACAGACTCTGATCTCATGTAGTTTTGAGGCTAGTGAGAGAGGCAGACATAATCAAATAACAGAAGAGACAAAAATATGATTACAAACTGAGATTAGAAGTTCAAGGATCTGCAAGAGCACAGATTGGGTGGGGGGTGGGTTCGACTGTGCTGGGATCTGAGGGGAGAGTAGAATGCAGTAGGGGAGTGGGAGGGAGAGGCTCATTCCAGAAAGAGTCCAGTCTTTGAGAGTGTCTGGGACTGGGGAGGAAGAAGACCGTTTTGGCTGGACTACAGAGAGTGTCAAGAGTAGCAAGAATGGTAAGATTATAAACAGGGTAGGCAGGAAAGGCAAGTACAAAGAGACAGAGAACCCTCTTGATGCAAGTTGGGCAGCTGGTGGTTTCTACCAAATTCAAAGACACTCTCTCTGCTTCTAGTCTAAAGAGTGGGGTGGTGGGGTGGTGGGAGGAAGCATTAGACAAATGTTTTTCAGAGTTAGGCTAACATTAGGCAGATTTACTGAACGAGAGTAGTTTGTTATAACATTGTAAGTTCAAATGGAGTAACACGCTATCATGGAATACAATGCACCGTTGGTTCCCCCACACCCAGCTACTTTCTTTATGTCATGAGCATAAAGAGTGATTTGATAACATATTTCCTACAATTTCGCACAATGCTTGCCTGGAGTATGCACTAAAGAAACCTGCTGGTAAATTAAGGCCAGTTTAATCACGATAATCACTTCCCTGTAGACTATATCCAAATGAAGACCTTACGTACATGATGGAAATCTAAGCACAGGGATGCAGGAGACAGATGAGGGTCATAACTACATAATTTACATGTTCATCTCAAAAGCTGAGTTGCCTAAGTGCCGGAGAACATTTTTTTTTTCTTTTGTAACACTTGCATTTGTTTCTACTCATTCTCTAATTTCCCCCAAATTCTCATTACATGTCATAATATTGCAGGAAGATACTGTAGAGTTACTTATTTCATAACTTAGCATAAAGCTTCACTAATTCAATTTTATGATGACCTTTATATATATATATATATACATATATTTATTATGTATACATATATAATTTATTGTCAAGTTAGCTAACATACCATGTATACAGCATGCTCTTGGTTTTGGGGGTAGATTCCTGTGATTCATTGCTTACATGCAACACCCAGTGCTCATCCCAACAAGTGCCCTCTTCAATATCTATCACCCATTTCCCCCTTCCCCCACCAGCCTTCAGTTTGTTCTCTGTATTTAAAAGTCTCTTAAGGTTTGCCTCCTTCTCTATTTGAAACCATTTTTTCCCTTCCCTCCCCCCATGGTCTTCTGTTAAGTTTCTCAAGTTCCACATATGAGTGAAAACATAGGATATTTGTGTTTCTCTGACTGAATACCCTCCAGTTCCATCCACGTTGATGCAAATGGCAGGATTTCATTCTTTGTCGTTGGCAAGTAATATTCCATCATATATATGAACCACATCTTCTTTATCCATTCATCAGTTGATGGACACTTGGGCTCTCTCCATAATTTGGCTATTGGTGAAAGCGCTGCTATAAATATTGGGTACATGTGCACACTGTGAATCAGCACTCCTGTATCCTTTGGATAAACTCCTGGTAACACTATTGCTGGGTTATAGGGTAGTTCCATTTTTAAGTTTTTGAGGAACCCCACACTGTTTTCCAGAGCAGCTGCACCAGTTTGCATTCCCACCGATAGTGCAGAGGGTTCCCATTTCTCCACATCCTCACCAACATCTGTTATTTCCTGAGTTTTTCATTTTAGCCACTCTGACTGGTGTGAGGTGGTATCTCAGTGTAGTTTTGATTTGTATTTCCCTGGTGATGAATGATGTTGAGCATCTTTTCATGTGTCTGTTGCCCATCTGGATGTCTTCTTTGGAAAAGTGTCTATTCATGTCTTCTGTCTATTTCTTCATGGGATTATTTGTTTTTCAGGTCTTAAGTTTTGTAAGTTCTTTATAGATCTTGAATACTAACCGTTTATCCAACTTTTCATTTGCAATATCTCTCCCATTCTGTTGGTTGCCTTTAATTTTGTTGATTGTTTCCTTTGCAGTGCTTTTTATTTTCATGGGGTCTCCCAGTAGTTCATTTTTGCTTTTATTTCTCTTGCCTTTGGAGATGTCAAGCAAGAAATTTCTGTGGCTGAGGTCAAAGAGGTTGTTTTCTGTTTTCTCCTCTAGGGTTTTGATGGTTTCCTGTTTCACGTTTAGGTCTTTCATCCATTTTGAGTTTATTTTTGTGAATGGTGTAAGAAAGGGGCCCAGTATCATTCTTCTGCATGTTGCTGTCCAGTTCTCCCAGCACCATTTGCTAAAGACACGGTCTTTTTTCCACTGGATACTCTTTCCTGCTTTGTCAAAGATTAGTTGGCCATACATTTGTGGGTCCAACTCCAGGTTCTCTCTTCTATTCCACTGGTTTATGTGTCTGTTCTTGTGCCAATACCATACTGTCTTGATGATTACAGCCTTATAGTAGAAGCTAAAGTCCCGGATTGCGGTGCCACCTGCTTTGGTTTTCTTTTTCTACATAACTTTGGCTATTTAGGGTCTCTTGTGGTTCCATACAAATTTTAGGATTGTTTGTTCTAGCTTTGAGAAGAATGCTGATGCAATTTTGATTGAGATTGACTGGGGAACAAGGTTGGGAAAAGAGTAGGATTTGGTGTGGGGCTGTTGTTTCTACCGTCTGTGGTCTCTGCATCTTTGGCAGAACTTCCAACCGTGCTATGTTGGGACAGAGCACCCAGAAGTTTACCACCTCTGTGGTCTGTAGGAGCCACCATGGGGAGGGCCCAGGGAAGAACTTGCCATTTTCAGTGGAAAACAAGTGGCGGTTGCTAATTATGATGACTATGTACTTTGGATCTGGATTTGCTGCACTTTTTTTTTTTTTTTTTTATAGTAAGGCACCAACTGCTTAAGAAATAAAGATGTTTTAGTTAATCCATTAAACATATGTGAAAAGGCTCATTTTAAGAGGTGCAATCTCTTTGAAAAATGGATCAAACTCTTGAATTCCACATACTCAATATGTTTGTAAATAAACCCATGGCATGAAAAAAAAAATGGAAAGATGTTCTATGGTCATGGATTGGAAGAACAAATATTGTTAAAATGGCAATACTACTCAAAGCAATCTACACAGCCATTGCAATTGCTTTCATTTTTTACAATAATTACTGGCATTTTGGCATAGTTCTGAGGCATTTTTTGATGTTAAACCCTAAGACTTTATGATGGTAAGAATTTTGTTTGCATGATTTGCCTTCAAAAGCTGTATCTCATCTGAAAAAAACTTCAAAGTCATTTAAAGAGGTGATCTTACATATACTTATGCTCTCGTATCAAGGCCAGTGTCCTGACTTAATAAATCCCTTCCTGTTTTGGATTGAATTGAAAATTTTTATTTATTTTGTTTGGGTTTAAAATAGCAGTTTTCAAACAATGGTCCATACAAGCTTGGAAGTACATAAGGCATTGCAGAAGCTACAAGGTCAGGGCAACCTTTAAGAGAATCAATTTCCAGATCCTCAAGCTCTACATTGACTCCTTCCTAAAATGAATCTCCCAGAGAGAACGGCTGTGGTAAGCCAGTTATCCTTCTTCACTGCCCTTCACGATCGCTCTCCTTTATTCTGTAAAGAAAAGCATGTGTCTGACCCATCTCTAATCTTATTGTACTGCAGGACAGCAATATTCGAGACTGCCTGGCTCCTGTAAGAGAGACACAGAGCAAACTTTGATAAGAATTACTGATGCATGCTGCAGCCTATTTCCATATTATTTCAGCAACAAACGCATGTCTTCCTGTCTCAGTTTATTTCACAAGGAATTTGAATTTATAGGAGATGTAAGATGTGATTTAATGTGTTCATTAAAATAAGTAAGGAAATCAGACATATTTTTGTTAGAAAGTAAGTTTGATTTGGTAGATTGGTTTGACAGTGAGGACAACATTTGACAATTAGTTCTACGGCAGACATTTTCTATAAATTCAATAAGTTAAATTTTTGACTCCATTGTTTTGACAAATACATGTTTTAAATATGTCAACATAAAATATGTAGGTAAATATCTCCTCTGCAATAATTTAAACTTACAGTAAAAGTTCTAGAAGTCAACTTAAAAATACGAGAAGGCTCATGGATTGAAAACATTAGCTGATAATAGTAATAGAATGTGTGGCAGCTCAAGGAATGAAAGTCTTTCCAACTTCTCACTAGGAAAATGATTTAGCAATAACTACTTTAAATATTAAGTAAATAGGTTTCTTGAAGATTGATAATGTACATATATATGTATACATTTCTCACAATTGTTCAGGGGACAAATGATGGATTCACTGAGTTGTTTTATTGACACTGTTCTCTTCTTTTCGGGGAGCATAGGCTATCTTCTCCTGGAAATTTGTCTTCCAGGGGTTGAGAAACATCTGTTATTTCAACTTTTAAACACTCTGAAGTCAGGACCAAGAGCATAGTGTTTTAACTCTGGATATGCTACTGAAGGGTCTATTTTCTCACTATAAAAGTAATGTTTGTTGTAGAAAATTTTGAAAATATCAAAAAGGATAAGGAAAATACAATTAACCATGTATTTCCACTTAGCTATATATCCTTCTATTCAGTTTTCTATGTATAGAAATCACTTTCTTTGTTTTCTTAACATTGGAATTTGACTATTACCATTGGTAACTATTTTTAAATTTCATTCAGCTGATGAAAATGATCCAGCTGATCATTTCCCCTTTTTGTTACATGTTATTCTACAAAATTATTCCTAATGATTGAGTAGTATTTCATTGGAGGGAGGTACCATGATTAATTCTACATTTCTCAGACTTGAGTAACTATATGGATCCTTTTCAAAGGAAAAGTAAATTCTCACGCTCCCCTCAGGGTTGACTTAGGTTATTTTTATTATTTTGTTAGTCACCTATGAAGAAATATAAAACAAGGATTAATTCTTCATGATCCTCACTTGTGTACACCTATAAGACCAACACAAATCTACATCTAAATTTAGATATAAAATCAATGTAATTAAAATGCCAACAGTCATTTAAGGGGAGAGTTGATGTTTAATAGTAGGATGATAAATGTTTTATATTTTCTTTTTTGGCATGGTTCATTTGATTTTGAGTCTGACGGGTCATCATCTGAATCATCTTGATCATCATCATTATTATGTTTCCTTCTAATAATAAACTCATTTTAAGCCAGACATCTATTATTATCATGGGTCAATCAATTTAATGGTACACCTCAAAATAATGACAACACAAGTTTAAACAAAAATTCTTTACTTCTAAACTTATTCTTGTTATATACAAAGAGAGCTCCTCACAGTGTCAGTGACATAGTGACAGCTGTTTGCCAGGTAATAACTCAATCCTTCTACCTTTCCTCTTGGAACTGCCCTGCCATCTTTGTTCTTAGAGTCCTCCATGGAGTTAGCCTTCGCTGGCACTACCAACGTAACTGTGAAACAAACACACACTTGGACACTGAAAGCAGAGCTTAGCTGTGAGTTGTAAGTTAGTCTACCAGATGGTCCAGAATATCTTGACATCGACATTTTTTAGATTACCATCGAAATAAAAGCACAAAATTAAAAACAAAAAACTTCTTTCATAACCCAGACCCTCAAATATAAAGCTTTTGGAGACCCAAGTTCGCCAAATTCTCTATTGCTTGATATCTGGTATATTCTTTTTCTATTGCTGCGGTAACGAATTACTACAACCTCCTCATTTTAAAACAACACAATTTTTTAAATCGTATAATATTAGAGATCAGGAGTCCTAAACTTATGGTGTCAGCTCAGCTATGTTCCTTTCGGAAACTATGGAGCAGAGTCTGTTTCTCAGCTTTTCCCAGCTTCTACAGATCACCACATTCCTCAGTTCGTGGCTCCTTCCTCTATTTTCAAAGAGCATCATTCCAACTCGTGCATTCATTACCACATTACCTTCTATAATGTTGGCTCAATCTGTCTCCCTTTTATAAGGTATCTCGTGATTATACTGGGCTCATCCAGATAGTCCAGGATAATCTTAAGATCCTTAGTCATACCTGCAAAATCTTTTTTACTATGTGCTGTAACATATTCGTAGGTTCTGGGGATAAAGACATAGACGTCTTTGGGGAGGACATTATACAGCCTACCGTATCTGAATACTAGAAACTCTCATCAGAAATGATTATTCTTTCAAGATAAACTTCTAGTACTGTAGTGTATAAACCACAGGGTATGTATGTTTGTTTGTTTTAAAGGCTTTATAATGCCAAATATCCCTCTGGAAGGGTTGTACCAAATTGCACTCTGACAACAGTGTGTAGAGTAACTTTTCCTCTTCCTTGACCACAACGGGTATTATTATTTGTTAACAATCTTTTGCTGTTTATAAGAAAAAAATTGTTGTTTTATTTTAAGATAATTTGACGTTAAATATTTTGATGACATTGGACCTTTTAAAATATATTTACTGGTCACATGAAAAAGGAAAACATTTAAAGGGATAATTTTGTTAAGAATATACTGCTTTTAGGGGTTAACTTTGTTGTACAGAAACCACCTAACCTGCAAGTGGTACCTTTCTAAAATTATAGTATCAGGAAGAAAATGCAGAATGCCTTTGAGTTGAAGTTTATATCTTAGAATGTTTAGGAGATTGTTTAGATAAATTCAAGGACGATTATGTTCAAGAGGAAATTAACTCAGGCCAGTGTGGCTTGTGTAGAGAGTTGTATGGCCTTTTACCTGGGATACTCTGGTTCCACATGGATGCGTGTCAGGGCGGGAGGGTGTCACTTGTTGCTGCCGCACTAGGCTGTGGTCTTCTCTGCAGGAAAGCATCTTGTGATGCAGTCACATCATTGCTTAATCGGAACTAGCTCTTTTGCCTGAGAGCAATTATTACGTCATAATTATAAAAATATGAGTGTCAGAAAAACTTTGTGAATAGATGGACATCTGAAGGATTTTTGTAAATGGTCATAACACACAACCCCTGCACTCTTATTGAATAAAAATTTTAAATTCACATAAGCCACATAAAAAACGACAGAGAAAGTCAGGATGAAGAAGCACTATTTCCTAAAGCTTTCTCTATCCTCAGGATGGTTGAGAAGTCAGAGGCTTGGGATGTTAATAACAGAGGGTCTGGAATGATAAGACTGAACACATTGGATAAAACGTGCAGGGTTTTAGAGCTTGCTAGGTTTCACTCGCTTATACAGACTTTATTCTTTCTCCCTCCAAACTTGTTCCCGAATTAGGAGGATGGGCACAAGAAAATGAATTTAACCCTAAGGAAACCATCCTAAGCTAACTGCTCTCAAAGTGTTGGGAGCCAGCAATATCCTTTCTTTCTTGCTGAGGCTCACTGGAGCTTTGCTCTCCTTAAAGAAGCCAAGTGTCAGTGGTTTTCTTCCTTTAAGATCTCGGGGAGGAGGCTGTTTTTAGCTGAGAGCTGCTGCTTTGCCTATCACTGCAGTGCTGTGTAGGATGCCTGGTAGAGAAGGCAGCTGGGGAGGAGGAAGTCAGAAAGTGAATGTGTGTCAGGAGGAAGCTCTGGAATAGAAAGGGAATGTGCTAGGGCTTATGCACTCAGCAAATGCAGCTTTTAGGCGTAGCGGGCCAGGATGCCTTTGGCAGTAACTAGCTTTCTGGGCTTTCATTTGTTTGGTGTGCTAGGAAGATACGATTTATTTGTGCCGTTGCAATGATATTGTGAAGTTAAAATATATGTTTTCTGGTGCATAGTAATTAACAACAGTGGCTGCACACTAGAATAGTCCAGGACTTAAAGAATGCCAGGCATCTTATCAGCTACAGCCAGCAGATGGTGATAGTGTACCATGAAAAAGCAGATAAATTGGGCTTGGTGACGCTGGGCGGTTCAGGTTTGTTTTGCTTTGTTATTTAAGCTTGACAACACCCATGTATATATTCTGTGGGGGCAGAGTGTTTGAGCCCCGTCTAATCTTAAACTTGTTTTATGGTGATATCATTATTTTTTACTGCTACAAATTAACTGTCGGTTTCAATCTACCCCATGTTTCAGCTGCCTTCTGGGATCATCTTGTCAGTTACGCAGCTTTCCAATTTTATGGCTGAGATCAAGAATGATTCCTTAAAGGCACATGGGAAACAATATGTCGTTAGAATGAAATGTGGCAAAGTTGATGTGAGCTTTGCTACATGGCCGGTACTGTAGGTGTGCAGGAAAAATAGGTAAGGGCAAACCACTAAGGCCCCGATGCAGTTTGAAATGCGAGTGTCTTGACATTGACTCAGGTGCGATCATTCATGCAAGTATTGATAGTGGCCTGTCAGTGGAGTGACATGGAGCCAGACTGAGTTCCAATATTATCTTATGGAGTTGTGTTCACAGTTGTGAAAATGCAAAGAGGAGCTTTTGGGAGACTCAAGTTCCAGGTCCCTAGGAAATTCTTCCACTACGACATAAAGTAGCACACAAAGTCATCTTTCTTTCTTCTTTGCATCTAAGGCCTCTGGAGTGCCTACCAGGTGCTGTAAAGTCCTTGTGAACTTGCTGGGCAAAAACTTGATTGCTGCCTAATCTTTTCTTGAAGTGTAAGAGCAAAAAGAAATTAAGATCCTCTTTGTAGGGCTGGTGGAGCATCATTGATTGATGTTAAACTTGAAGGAGAAAAGGGTCATATTCCATCTTGCCCCAGTCAAAGAATTCCATCAGTAACACACTGTCATAAATCTGTCACTGGCTTCTACCAGCAGCTAACACACTGTCCAAGGATGTACTAAGAGACAGGGAGAAATCCCGAAAGCCAACAAAAGAAAGGCCAGCCTGTTTTCCACATGCTGAATGAACAGAGTGAGCCTGGGGGTAAGATCCCTTCCAAATTATCTGGGGTCTCCTAAATGTGTGTTACTGTAGCTTCCTACGTAATGTGACACTTGCTCGTAGAATTTGTTCATTTTTATCAGAATTGAGTAACAATAGCTCTGTCCTATCATGCTCAATATGAGCCAGGCTTTTCCCAGGTATTATTTCAATCTTTATAACATTTACTCGAGCCATGCATTATGAGGATACTCTTTCTACATATAAGATAATAACCTCTTTAAGGTTGATTAACGTGCCTGGTAAATAGCCAAGCCTGGAGTTAACAAAAGTCTGTCCGTGATCTTCCCACTTTGCCCTTCACCCTCTCCACTGAAACATTGTTTGCTCGAACACTGTTCCGTTGGCTAGAACAGCTATGGGAGAGAGAGAGGCAGCAGTCCCACAAGTTGTGCTGGGAGCATGACAGATATAAAGATGCCAGGCAGAAGGCTTAATATATTAGGTCCCAAGGGGTCCCATCACATGGTCAGCAGCGCTTTGGAATGCTGGAAAACAAAATCAGCAGACATGGCCTGGAGGTTTAGCCCGCAGAAATGGGGTGGCTTGTTCTGAGCAAAGGCTTCAGGGCAGCAGACAGACTGTGGAGTTAAAGGCAGAGAAACAAAGCGCAGTTAGAACTGCCATACCAGAAAGATCTTTGCTTGAATACAGGGTGTAGGGGACGGATAGTGACGCATTGGTCTTTTCAGCTCCACTCTCAGGCCAGGATAACAGCACAACCCGCAGGAGCATTTTGAAACTCAGACAGCCACCGGCATTTATTTATAGCGAGAAAGGGGACCAGGTGGTATAAATGCACAAACACTTTGAACACTAAGTGTAGTACAAATGGGTTCACTATTGATTCTTGGTGGAAATGTGCACGTCTGCCTCATGAACAAATATCACTCCCGAGACCACCTTTAACAAAATATTTAGTCTGACCTCTCCAGACTGCATTTACAAGCTCATTTCTCTTCTTATGTTTTAGGGCTTTTCGCTGAGATGTAAGTAGGCCCCGTGCAGCAGTCCCAGAAGGCGTTCAGAAGAAGAGTTTCAGACAATAGAAAATAATCTTAAGATTGTGCAGTGGGTTTCCACTGAAAGGCATCGTAGAAAAGCTGTGGAAGAATGAGAGATCACAGAAAGTTAACATAAAGGGACATAGAGGCATATTAGGTATAACATCAGCTCATGGGGAATGCCAGGAAGCAACATGGTCAGGCCTTGCCTCTTGTATTTCCACCTCCAACTGGACTCCTTTTCCATATGCACATGATTGAATCTGTTGTGACCATAGAAATAGTCAAGTGTAGAGAACTACTTAGGGCAGTTTAAGAATCCATTAGAATCATTAGATCTCTTCTGAGCTAGCCAGTATAATCAAATTTAGATCCGAGTGAAATCTAGCTTAACTGCCAATCTTCCTTACCTTTCAAAAAAGTTGAAAGGAAAACCTTATGCAAGATTCACTCACAAATGTCTTCTAATGGTTCTTTAGAAACACTCTACTCATCTCCAGTCAAAAATGGCTTCATATTTACATTACTGAAGGCCACGGTTCAAAATGGATCCTGACTTCATCCTAACAGTCTGTGAACTAAGGTTGCTCACAGGGTGATTGGGAATTGAGCAGTGTGTGACTACAACATAAGTGATGTAAAAAATTTTTAAAAAATCAAGCTGCGTATTTATTTGATCGCTCCAAGTTCTCAGTGCATTATCTGGATTGCCTGTCCATTTTTGTCTGGGTTTAATGTCAGGAGTTTTCAATTGCAAGTCCCTCCAGGATAGGACTGATGTCATCTGCATCACTTTGAAAGCCCCAGGCTCCTCATCCAATAAGCCTCTCCTGAGTGCCCATTATGAGACAGGAGGTCTCAACTGGCACATAGTGCTCTTCCATCTAGAGATGGCAGCAAAGCCATTTTCCTTCCTGCATAAATAAATATGTGTGAATAATCACCGCTATTTTTTTTTTCTTTCTGCATTTGAGTCTTCCCCCTCTCTTGATCCTGAATGTTCAGTTTGAAGCTAAGGTTGATGTAAGTACAAATAGCTTGGCTAAGGTGATTGCTATTGGGTGCCATGTGGCAGACATCGGTTGTTTGATTTTTCTTTTCCTTTCTTTTTTTTTCCCCTTTTGTTCTTTTCCTTTCATCTCTCCATAGTCAAGAGACAAAGAATGCATTGTTTCTATTACCACACCTCCTACAACCACTGCCCCTCTTTTATGCCTTATGGCCCCCCACCAAGAGCTTGCAGGTACTTTTGGTCATTAAGGTGTCCTGATCCTGTAAGCCACATGAAATCCGTGGCTATTCTGGAAGAATAAGAGCCCAAAGATATCAGTCAATAGCTTTAGTTAGATCCCAGAGATCTACCAATCTTAGGAGGCTCATATGTTCAAAACACTGTCTCTGAGGAAATGTTTTTGGTATGGCTGTACAGACATCTGGAATATCTGCTTTGTGATAAAAATCATTTATGTTTGTAGAAACAACCGCGTATTTAGATCCTTTAATCACCTATTTGGGACAGTGTTGCCAAAAGCAGGGAAGGGGTACAGCCAAAAGCCCAGAGGGTGAGGCCACTGGCGCCACTTAAAAACTTTCTGAGTGATGGAGTTACTCTTTACAAGTCTTAGTATTTCAATCAGTAAAGTAGGTATAGTGATGCCTTCCCTAGCTCTACTTTTTACAAGAGAAGTACAAGTCTTTTAAAATTCCAAAGCACTTTTACAAACGTATGGTTAGAAAGAAAAATAACACTTCTTAAGCCTTTTGGCTGTGGGACAAGCCATGCTATTGCGACACTATTGTATAAGGAGAGACCCTCATTTATAATATTTCTTACTTGCAATTTTTATACATGAACAGATGATCACAGCACAAGTAACAAAAGCAGTATCTGTTTCATGGTTAAAACACTAGGTTCTGGAGACAGGGTTTCAAATTCTAGTGCCGCCATTTTGTGACCTTGTCATTTAACCTCTCTATTTTTTCACCCATAAAACAAAGCTTATCATTTCTAACTCTTGAAGTTTCGGCAGAGACTGAGTGCGACAGCTTATGACAAAGTATCTAGCACAGTGTGAATATACAATGCATTTCTTAGTTTGGAGCTTGTGTACCTTTCTATGACAAAAGGTCATTTCTATTTGCTTTAGGTGAAATATTATGCCCTCACTGAAGCTATTAATTCATGAGTTATATTTTACTTTCATAATAATGCTTGAATTTCAGGAGAGAAATCTAGTTTCAGCCAACAAATTTTCCTGCATTGACCCTTCCCTCCACTGAGGAATTAACACTGGCTTCAAATTTGTGGTATTGTCAGCTTTGTAGTGACTAATCATTCTATTCTTAGACTCATGATCTGCCATAAGCTCTTGGCCAGAAGAATTCATCATCATCTTGTTGCTGTGCTGCTAGTGCCTCGTCTGAAAGGGCTGAGTTCAAATCACACTGCGTCCTGGGGAATATGCTTGTCAGGGAGGTGTTAAGGTTTATTATATAAACACGTGGACTTTGGAGATAGATCATCTGAATTCAAATCGGATTTTTCTCATTATTCATTGTGTGACCTTGAGAAAGTTACTGAACTTTTAAACTTTCACCTTTTTATCTTTAGTAAGTGGTTAATAGTAATAGCCAACATTTATTTAAACTCATTCTATGCTGAATGGTTTACATGTACTAAATCCTTTAACCTTATGACAACCTGTGACATAGGGATTATTTCCAACACTCATTTTACCAATGAAGAAAAAAACATGGAGAAAAGCCCAAAAATACCTTTTCTGGGGGCCCACAGCTAGTAAATGTTCCAGCTGGGTTTTAAATCCACTGACTAGTTTTTGTTCTGGAAGTGATAACACTTCATACTAGCATTGAACTCTTAACAGTAGCTGACACCTTTAAAAATGAAATAAATGTCAGTTAATTCTGTTAGCAAAGAGGCCGTTCCTCTGGCAGTAGCACTTCTGTCCACCTAACTTGCATTTTCCTCAGTTGAATTTCTGAAGAGGTAAAATTTTCTGTTGTGAGACTGAGCTCTCATTAAAGAGGTAAATTTGTCTTAGTGCTAATTCAGAAAACTGGTCTAATTTTAGCCTCCTGTAAACTCTGCAAAAATTTAATGAGAAATTTTTACTCCTTTTCTTCTTCTTCTTCTTCTTCTTCTCCTCCTCCTCCTCCTCCTCCTCCTCCTCCTCCTCCTCCTCCATATTCCTCTCCTTACTGATTTTATGAACACATCTCATAAATGTAGTCACTGATCCTCCATGAAATAACAAATATTAAAAATAAAATCTTACTCTTGCCTTCTAATAATAAAGCCAAAGGCTGCCATTTACTCTTTAAGTCCGGATTCGAATCTCTAATCATCACATATCAACTGGATCTGAGGGTGAACAAAACTGTACTGGTCTTCGGTCCTCTCCCTCCAGAGAAGGTCAGAACTCAATTGTGGCCACAAGAATGGCCATTGGGCCCTGATAAAAATAGCAGTGACTTGGTCATGCTGACTGATAGCTTTTGTTGCTTCCAGGCTAAAAGATGTTTGAAGAAGGGTCAATGAAAGCTAATTATAATTTGAGGGTCCTGTCTTGATTGTAGGAGGCCAGGGTTAGAAGCCCTTGTAAAGCTGGAATTTCGTTCTACTTTTGGGAAATTATTTCTTTATGGATGTGGATGTGGAGGCAGGAGGGAGGATGCCAGAGGGAGCCTTGTAATAGCTTACAGCTGTCCTTTAACCAGAAGTCAATCTGCCATTTTCCTCTTATCCTCTGATTCTCAGTTTGTGATTTTTTTTTTTTTCACCACAGCAAGTATTCTGCCTCTTCCCTGTCACAGAAAATGTGACTTTCCTTATCTGTAAGGTGTCTTAATTTAGTGGAAAATAGAATTGAGTCCACTGCCTACTCTTTGTTCCAGGAATGTTGTTCTCAAAATAGGAAATATATAATGTGTAGGCTGGGTGGCTAGAATTAGGTTGGATCAGTATGAAACAGGGAGATTTGTTTGCTTCAGAAAAAAAATATCCCACTGACTTGGCTGGCTGTAGAATCCAGTGCAAATATCTGGACTCAGAGGTACAGAAAGCAAACCATCTTGGGTGGATTATTATAATGATGACCCTCCCCGTGAATTCCCACATGCCCTTTTAACAAAGACTTTTGTGGCCAAACTGACATTTCTAGTTAAGATTTTGAAACCATTATATGTAATGCCTTCTCTTATTGATTAGGTCAAAAGAGAAAGAGATAGACTTTCCTATAGGGATAGGCAAATCTTTTCTTTCTTTCTCTGTTTTTATAACGGACTCAAATATAAAGCTGGTTGTGCTCTAGACATCCAGATGAAATTAATCACCTCCAAATGGGGTGGAGAAAAGTTGGAAGTACAAAGAATACATTTGAAGTTTTTTGTGGTTTCAATAACCCATCTGGGTAAAGACTGCCAAATTTATTGCTATCTGGCCTTTGAATTCTTATTTCCTATCTACTTGTTGGATAATAAAGACTTAGATTTGTTTTGACTATTTCAGTACACCACAGAGCAACAATGAAAATGCGAATCACTCCATCTCCAGCACAATGTCTAGGAAGAACGAAGGTAAAAATGACTCACAGCATGTTTGGAATTTCCAGTGACTGTAAATTGAAAAATGGGGGCAGTCACAAACCATAGCAGAAGTGTACGTTTTTTACTGGGTGGAGAATGTCCATGTAACAGGACTCATGGGATGCAAACAAAGCTTATACCTGAGGGAAGGAAACTTCATTCTATTCCTCTCAAATCTCTCAATCGAAAACTTCATCCTTCCACTAAAAAAGGAATGGTGCTTTGTGATTGATAGAGTCTCTTACTGCTTTTTCTTTGAGTTGAATGTTAACATTCTGCCTTGTGCCCTTAACTTAATGGATATTCTCAAAACTTGGCAGCTTTTCTTTCATGTGGGAAGAAGGAATAATTCTGAATTAAGAGCACCAAAATAGGTTAAGGATACATTATGTCAAAGGCTGTAGATTGTTAACAAGCAAAGGAAGCACAATTCATGGGGTATAATACAATTAAAGCAACCGGGTAAGATTGCTAGCCATTCCATCCAATGACCTCACCTGTTGATACTAGAGGTGACCCTTTCCAGTCTGACTATAATTTGCAAGAGTCCTTGGTATTTTTCTAATTTCTGAGAGAACCAATCAGTGAGTGTAGTAGACACCATGAGGGCCCTGCCTGGATTCCTTTACCAGGCTCTTGCACCCTTCTCACTGTTGCATGTTTGGGCGGCTAATGATCCATAGCTGTCACCCCCACCTCCTGAGAATTGCTGTTGGGCTGTTGGCAGCTGCATCTCCCAAGAGGTTATGGTCTTCCAGCCAATAATTGGTGGATGTGGGCTACAAATGGCTGGCCCCCTTGCACCAAAGGAGAGAGTCATGATCCATTTTGTGGTGTTATCCCATAAATCAGGCCAAGAGTAGCCTGTATACGGGAACTCACCCTTGCTCAGCTCTCTTTTCTTTCCTCTCCTGCTCATCTTACCCTTCCCTGAAGAACTTTTCTTGAAGAGCGTCCCTGTAATAAACATGCACTGGAACCACTGTCTTACGCTTTGATTGTAAGATGTCCAGACCTACAACACTGAGTTTGCCCATATGATTTAACTTGTTTTGTCACTATAAATTAACCAATATAGTCTCATTATTAAGCAGGATTCCTCTGAAAACAAACTACTGTCTCCAGGTTGTCGAAGTCTGCTCTATTGATTCCTTAATACGCTTTTGCAGCGGCAGAAGAAAAATTCCTTCAGTTTGGTACTGTTCTCCGTGTAACCTTTGTCCATTAGCTTACATGAACAAAGCATGGTTGGCAGAGGATCAAAGCCACAAAGGTTGGAAATTTGAACTCAGTGACTTATTCCTACTCCCTTCTTTCCATTTTCATAGGTTCATCTAATATTAACTCTATTTATAGTGTTCCTTCTAAAAGCTTGGCTTTTCAAGTTAGAATCATGTGCTGCCACGATAGGAATAGCCGTTACGGCCTTCGGTTGTCAGCCAGGTGACACAAGAAAAGATTTTCACTTGGAATCAAGTAGTCCATCCGTGTCTGAAATGATATGTATTTTCAGAGTTCTCTGTCATTAGAAATGTGATTGTGTAAATGTCTGAAAATCTGTACTGGTTTTAAAGAAATTGGCCTAGAACCCATTCTAATCGAGACAAAAATTTTGCGAAGTTGGAGGGTCTCCTTGTAATCTCTACTAGCTAGTGGTACCTGGGTGGGCTGATTCAGCAGCTGGAAGAACAGTGATTCTAGCTGACAGGCGCAGTCGTCCAGAAAATGTCAGGTTGACTCTGCTGCTTAGAAAAACAGGGCATACATAGAGGTGATGAAAAAAGACACAGGAGACAGAAATATTTTAAAGGAATTATTTCTGTTGGGTGGGGCAAAGATACATGACTCCACAGGGGAAGTTTCAACCCTTCACAGACATCAAACATATGTTTGCTTTGAACCAAACATAATGTCTAAGAATGCTGACTGATGTACCAAATTGAATATTATTGATTCTCAACACAATATTTTGGCTGAAAGAAATTGGATCTTTGTTTCCACGATGTTATTGCTTATTTATAATCAATATCTTCTAATTAAATCTAAAACAGTCTTTTAAAGCAAGCAGGTGCTTGCTATTTTCTATTTAGCCATTATTTTGGTCCAATTTCTTCATGTTCATGGTGATTTTTTGTTAGATTTGAGGATGTAAATGACTTGCAGGTCAGGACTGAAAAGTCAGGTAATTGTTTATAGTATGATGCAACTTATGGTTTATTTGTGAAGATCACAGACTTTCATATTTTAAGCTTTTTCCCAGGGATTCCACTCCCAAAAGTCCACTGCTTTTTAAGAAAATAGAAACACATTTTGTTATTTTTGAATTTCCATGCAAAAAAGCTTGGAACTTGCTGTTCATTACTAAGAAAGTAGATATAATTATTGTAACCACTAATTTCCTTATTCAAAATCCTCTCCTCACTCACCATATGATTATCATGCCACTTGAAATGGATAGATAGATCTCCAAAAGTTAGGTATTTTGTATCCTGTCTGATAGAAAGAGGGAGGCAAGACTTGGTGAGTCAAAAGAAAAGGGGTTACTCCAGACGTTCTGAATTATGCTCTACTATTTTCTCCACGGCCCTCATGTATTTTATAACCATCTCTATCCAAATGAAAAATCTGTTAAATTTTTGAAAACAAGAATGGTGGCATAGATAAAATGCTTTTAAGTTTCATATTAGACCAAACTTTGGAATACAAAAATGAACTTCAAATTTTACATTTTAAGGTGCTGTGTTCTTAGAATGTTTTATTCTTTTTATATATTTGTAAGACTCACTGAAAGGAAACTCAACGGAATTTGAAATTTTAAAAGTCCATAAGAATAAAATGTTGACTTTGATTAAGTAAAGCATTTCTAGTAGCATTTTTCTAAGTCAGAATATGGCGGGGTAAAACATTAGTAAGAGAAAAGACAAATGCTTATAGAATGACCATGTCATCTCTGAGTTGGTTTAGTATATTGGTTTAAAATTTCATGTTGTCTTTTGATTTTTTTCTTCCTAATTCTTTCTTGCCCATTTCTGGAAATAAACCATGATTTTTTTAACTGGAACTAGAACTTCCACTATCAACCTCTTTTAGTAGTTTGGCCAAATAATTGATCAGATTAACTGTTAATCATCTGTGAATATGTAATTTTTTTATGGGTACAAATATGAGGGATGTATGGGAAAACATACCGTTGATATAATGTAAGCCTTAAAATGGGTAAACCTCAAATGCAAATGTCCATAAAAAAGGCAAAGGTAATCCAAGTGATTGATATTTCAGAAATAATCTGATATGTTAGCATGTATTTATCTGATTGTTAGAGCAAATTTCCTTCCATAATTAAAATGTTTAATTTACATTCTCTGGATTTCTTCCAACTAATGACATAGCAAAGCCATCTAAAAGTACTCAAGATAATCTAGAAACAAAGCATTTATTTTATGCAGTTAATTTCCTAAGTAAATAAGCCAAAACAGGTAAAGGACACCTGAATTACCTTCAAACAAGAAAAATACAAAAGCATATAGCTACAAAAAATTGCAAAAATCTCCAAGTCTTTGCAATGCCTAATGGCAATTATCTCATTGTGTATATAAAATAATTGCTAAATTACAACATGCAGAATCCCAAGCCATGTAATGTGAAACCTACTATATCTGTACTGAGAAAATAGATGAAGTTGTGTGTTGGTAAATTACCTCCTACTTTTCCTCAAGAGTTTTCCTCAAGGCCATCCCTAGGATCTAAAAGGTCCCAGGGAAATCTTTTTGGTAGGGTTTCTGTCTATATTTTAAAAAATCCTTAATTTAAAGAAGTGTTATAAAATTCATGGGCCTATGTAAATTACAGTAATTTTCAATAAATCTTCAGAACAATGGGTAAAGTAGAGCTACGTACACATTTGTTTTTCTGTCTAATCATTGCACGTAAACATTCTTCATAGTAACCATGTGCAGTATCTTGTTTTTTATTGTCAAATGAATGATTCCTGGCTCATTTCATTATCTCTCACCATTTGAGAAAAAGGTAGTAATGCTGTTATTCACAATGCCATGACTCTTCAGATCCTGTCTGAATTGAAGCAGTATAGATCTTTTGCCTTTGTACTTTCTAATATCATTTATCTAATGCTGGTTACATCATTACTCACAATTCTATATCATCCATCATGATATGAATACTGGTTTCCCCTGTCTCAAAGGCTCAAAGGTTGTTACTGTGCTTTGTTGATGATGACCACAAATTCAAGTCTTATCTGGTTATATGCAGAAAAATGTGAAAGATAAGTTGTTTTCTGCCTATGTGAAATTTAGTGTTCCAGGGACGCCCGGGTGGCTCAATTGGTTAAGCGTCCGACTCTTGGTTTCAGCTCAGGTCCTGATCCTGTGGCTCATGGGTTGGAGCCCTGCACTGGGATCTGTGCTGACAGCATGGAGCCTGCTTGGGATTCTCTGTCTTCCTCTCTCTCTGCCCCTCCCCTGCTCTCTCTCTCTCTCTCAGAAATAAATAAGAATAAATAAACTTAAACACTTAGTATAAAAATGTTTATAGCATACAAAATACGTCTTCCAATTATGTCTTCTCTTGAACTCTTTAGGTGACCACAGATTTCTTAGAGTATGATCTCTTTCAGTGTTGTTTGTATCCCTGCCTTCTGTTACTTCCAACTCATGGAGAAGAGAAGTGAGACCCATGGGACCAGAAGAGTGGTCCCATTTGAGCAAGAAATGTCCATCCTTCATTTAGCATGGCTTAAGACCAGCCTGGTAGGGAACAACATCAACACATGATATAAGGCAAGAGAGAACATGGCTCAGGGGAATCACCGAACACAGGGGAACAAAGGTCTTCAAAACTCTTGGAGCAGACAAATGAGACAACCCTGGGAAAACAGCCTGATACATGATGTGGAACCTGAGGAGGAAGTGGAATGATGGCTCTGGGTAAAGGACACCTGCTGCCATCTTGCTTTCTTGGTGCTACAGACCGGAGGCGGCATCCCTGTTTGAAGAACTCTTGTACCAGCTCACATTGGTGGCTCAGGCCCAGGGGTTGGAGGTATCATCCATATCCCAGGGCCCTGAACTTGTCTTGTGTCCCTTAGAAATGTGAATTTCCTTAAGTTAGCATGTCAGCACTATACCAAAGGATCAATCTTATCCAGACACTCCTGCCTTCATAAAAACAATACTCTGCGAATTTCTCTCCCAAAGGCCTTTGGAGCATCTAGTTTACCCCTTGTATGAGATGGAAGTTTAGTACTCTGAAAGGTAGAAATGGAGACTGGGGCCCGCAAGGGCCCTGGTCTTATCTGAGTTTTCTTGTCTGATGACCCCAGTCCTGGCTTGTCCTAAGCACCAGAGGAGAACTTAGAAAGATTTTAGAAGTTACTGTTCCCTGAGGAACTGGCACAGGGCAGGGTCCCTGCTTGCCTGGGTCTAAGGGCAGTATGAAATTTCTTCATAGCTTCTCTGCTGTAATTCATCTCACTAGCAATTGCCTGATACAATCTTGGGGCTTGTTCTTAAATTGCTGCCAAGTTACTATGAAAGTGCCCTCCTCCATGTCCTAGTAGATGACCTTGAGTGATGAGGTTTTAGGACAGCTCTCTCTAGTGGAGATGAGGAATTCTGATTTTAAGAGCAAATCACACATTTTTCAGGTATTAACACAAATTCATAAGTGTTCATATTATGCGTACAGTTCATCTTCATTTCAGAGCAGTGGGCCAAGCTCTGAAGAGAAACTTTCAGCTCATGGACTCCTTACACAGAGAACATGCTCATGGAAATCGGGGCCATTATGATTGCGTACTGTGTTTTCATTTAAATTGATGAAAGCAGAGCAACTTGTCACTTCAGTAGAAAAAAACTGAATATATGAGTTTTGCGGGCACTTCAGGAGTTGCAAGTTATGACTAGTAATGTAAATCTATTTTTTAATGTCTAGTCCTATTCAAAGAACGACAAAAGGTAGTGGAAGTCTCTTTGTCTTTTGGTACTTAGAAGAAACAGATGTGAAAAATTGGTGTTCTAAAGCCATAGATCAAACATTGTAACATTGTAGTTTAAGAACTTTAGAATGACAATAATTAGAAGGAAATACATCTTTTGTGGAAAAAAGAAATAAAGAAGTATTTTATTCCTTTAGTGTTGCTATGGAGAAAAGATGAGGTAATGGTCAGAGGGTAGAACTCTGTTCCTGTCCCAAAGCACAGATGAATTCCTAACTTCATTTTAATATCTATTAGCTTATTTGCTTTTCTTTTCCTTCTCTTCTTCTTTTTCCTCCTTCCCTCTTCCATTTTTTTCCCTTCCCTTTCCTTTTCCTCCCCATGTTTGCTCTTTTTTTGGACCTTTCCTTTACCTTTGAGAAAATTCTGTTGAAATCCTTTTGTGTCTAAATAGATCATTTCCTCCAGAAGGGATTATTTAAATTTACTTTGGAGAGAAATTAGTTGACTCTCTTCCAAAACAGGGACTCCAGGTGAACCCATCTGTTCTAAGAAAAGAAAATGTTTTGGGTACAACAATGGATCTTATGCAAACTGTCTCTACAGTTTAAAAATCCAGATAATAAATAATCTGTCTTGGCCTTTGGGATGATTTACTGCTGATCCCTTTGCTTATTCATATGTAATTACTAAAGAAATAAAAGTCTCCTATGTGGCTGAAAAAGAATCATGTACCAGTAAGGAAGTAGTGCCAAGAGAGAGTACCTGAGAACAGCTAGGTTCAGTAAGACCCTGGATACTTAAAAATATAGAGCAAATATGGAGATGCAGATATATCTTCTCTATGTTTTCCCCAGAAGGAAATGTAGGAAAACTATTGCCCGTGGTTACCAGAGGGGTATAATGTTGGACAAAGTGGGCAAAGGCTAGCTTCAATTCCCATGCAATATGGACCTTGTCACATCATTTGAATTTCCTCACCATGTGTCATTATGCGGTAGGCAAAACTCTAAGATGGAGTTCCTACTTCCCTGGAATACATGCCTTGCATAATCTTTAGAGCTGTGAATATGATGGATTTTACTCTTGTGATTTTATTTATGTTATATGATGTAACTTACTTTAAGAGAGATTATCCAGGTGCTACTGACCTAAACATAGGAGACCTTTAAAGGCAGAGAGTTTTCTTTGACTGAAGGAAGAAGAAGGACAAGGAGAGAGAGAGGGAGGAGGGGGAGGGGGCAGAGTAAGGGGAGGAGAAGAACCAGAAAGGGGAGAAGAAGGAGGAGAAGGAGGAGGAGGAGGAAGAGGAGGAGGAGTGGAAGGAGAAGGGGAGAAGAAGAACAAAAGGAAGAAGTCAGAGATTCAAAGAACATGAAGGATGGAATGTGCGTTGCTGGCTTGGAGATGGAGGGACGACCTGGTAAGGGATGTGGGCAGCCTCTAGGAGCTGAGACCAGTCCCCAGTCAATAGCCAGCAGATTTCCCCCAGAAACTGCAGACGGGGACTCAGTCCAGCCAATACCTTGATTTCAGCCTTGGATACACGAAGCATAGAACTGAGCCCCGCCATGCCGGTTTTCTGACCCCCAGGACTGTGACCTAGTGAATGGGTGCTGTTAAATGCTGCTAAGTTTGTGGTCATTTATTACACAGAGACAGAAAACTATTAGTTTTCTGTAATATTTTTAAGAAAATGAACAGTTACATCAAGGATTATCTGGCCACTAGGCTGATGGGCCATTTTCCCCCTGCTTAACTATATTTTTAACTAAATAAAGAAACATTTAATAAATAGCATTTATTAAAATGCTATTAAAAACTCCAACCCTTATTGTAAGGATAACACGTGCTTTTGAAGTTGGACGTTAAGTTACTGTACCTAAGGACAGTCAAAATTTCTCACTGATTTTCACTGTATTTTTTTATTTATTTGTCCCTGCTTCATCGTAGAAAAGATATTATATAATATTACACATTACTAAAGTGTTTTCAGGAGGGAAAGTTCTCTAAATTAAACAAACAAAACCAAAACCAAAGCCAATTTGAAAACTTTTGGCCAGAGAGCGGCTAAGCAAGCCGTTTATTGCGGGGCACACTGGGGAAGGAGGAGGAGAGCATGTCTGTCGGGGCTGCTCCCATCTATTTAGTGAACCCGAGGCCTCTCACAGAGGTTAGCACAGCGTGTGTTCAATATTTACTTGTTAATCAAAACAAATGGATGTGCTTGCTGCCAATGTTGCATTTTAAAGACTATAGATTTTCTTCCACTCGGTCTCCCCTCTACCATTTTGTTTTTTACTTTAGAGCAGAGAAATTCCTATTCCTGTGTATTCTTTAAGTCCATACCATCCACAGTGTAGCTTCCTTCCATCTCTATCCTGGACATTTATGATACGTTGGCCAGCCAAGCTACAGTATCTCCATTTGCTTTCTTGAGTGACCATTTCTCAGACAACAATTTCTTTAAGGCTGAAGATTTATTTTTCTCTCAAATTATTTTTCCTTCTTGCTTTGCTAGTACAAGTTCAAATTCTTTATCTCGGTACTTTTCCTATTCTCAATAGAAAGTTTCTAAATGGCAAAGACTCTTCTCTCATTCTTTTCCCTTATCCATGGACCCGGCACATGGGCTGGCCCATATAGATAGATGCCCAATAAATGCATTATGTTAATAAAACAAGATGATTATTTTCCCCCAATTTTTATTTAAATTCTAGGTATCTAACATAAGGTGCAATATTGGTTTCATGAGTAGAATTCAGTGATTCATCACTTACATGCAACACCCAGTGCTTATCACAAGTGCCCTCCTGAGTACCCATCACCCATCTAGCCCATCCCACACCCACTTTCCTCCAAAAACTCTGTTTGTTCTCTATCTTTAAGAGTCCCTTATGGTTTGTTTCCCTCTCTATTTTTGTTTTCCTTCTCCCATATGTTCATCTATTTTGTTTCTTAAATTCCACATATGAGTGAAATCATATGGTATTTATCTTCCTCTGACTTATTTTGCTTAGCATAATACATTCTAGCTCCATCCACATCATTGTAAATGACAAGATTTCATTCTTTTGGATGGCTGAGTAATGGTCCATTATATGTGTGTGTGTGTGTGTGTGTTGTATATATATATATATATATGTATATGTATATATATATACAACACACACACACACACACACACACACACCATATCTTCTTTATCCATTCATCAATGGCCATTTGGCTTTTTTCTGTAGTTATGCTATTGTTGATAATGCTGCTATGAACATTGAAGTAAATGTACCTCTTCAAATCTGTATGTTTGTATCCTTTTGGTTAAGACCTAGTAGTTCAATTGCTGGCTTGTAGGCTAGTTCTATTTTAACTTTTTGAGGAAACCCCATACTGTTTTCCAGAGTGGCTGTAGCAGTTTGCATTCCAACCAACAGTGCAAGAGGATTCCCCTTTCTCCGCATCCTTGCCTACATCTGTTGTTTCTTGTGTTGTTAATTTTCGCCATTCTAACAAGTGTGAGGTAGTACCTCGTTGTGGTTTTGATTTGTATCTCCCTGATTATGAGTGGCATTTAGCACTTTTTTCATATTAGCTACCTGGATGTCTTCTTTGGAAAAGTATTTATTCATGTCTTCTGCCCATTTCTTCACTTGATGTTTTGTTTTTTGGATGTGGAGTTTGATGAGTTATTTATAGATTTTTGGATGCTAAACCTTTATGAGATATGGCATTTACAAATATCTTCCATTCCATATGCAGCCATTTAGTTTATTGTTTCCTTTGCTGTGCAAAAGGTTTTTATCTCGATAAAGTCCCAATAGTTCATGTTTGCTTTTGTTTCCCCGCCTCCAGTGATGTGTCTAGTAAGAAGTTGCTATGGTTGTGGTCAGAGAGATTGTTGCCTATGTTCTCCTCTAGGATTTTGTTGGTTTCCTGTCTCACATTTAGGTCTTTCATCCATTTTGAATTTATCCTTGTTTATGGTGTCGGAAACTGGTCCAGTTTCATTCTTCGGCATGTTGCTGTCCTGTTTTCCCAACACCATTTGTTGAAGAGACTGTTTTTTCCGTTGGATAATCTTTCCTGCCTTGTTGAAGGTTAGTTGACCACATAGCTGTGTGTCCATTTCTGGGTTCTCTGTTCTGTTGCATGTGTCTATATGTCTGTTTTTGTGCCCATACCATACTGTTTTGATGATTGCAGCTTTGTAGTATAGCTTGCAGTCTGGAATTGTGGTGCCTCCAGCTTTTCTTTTCTTTTTCAAGGCTGCTTTGGCTATTTGGGGTCTTTGTGGTTCCATACAAATTTTAGGATTTTTTTTCTAGTTCTGGGAAAAATGCTGCTGGCGTTTTGATAGGGTTAGATTTCTTTGGGTAGTATAGACACTTAAACAATGTTTGTTCTTCGCATTCATGAGCATAGAATATTTTTTCATTTTTTTGTGTCTTCTTCGATTTCCTTCATAAGTTTTCTATAGTTTTCAGAGTACAGATCTTTTACCTCTTTGATTAGGTTTATTTTTGTCAATATGATCAATTCCTTGATTTCTTTTTCTGCTGCTTCATTGCTGATATATAGAAATGCAACAGATTTGTGTACATTGATTTTATATAAGGTGATTAGTTTTAAATGTTTCTTGTAGGAAAAAACCTCCCTGTGGTTATTGGATAATTCAGATCTAACTGTTTTTTTAATTAAACCTCTGAAAATAGAGCTACCTGGTAGTTTGGAAGGATCTTTTGGTCTCTGACAATATAAAGAATGACGGTAGGAAAAAAGAGAACTGTAGATCATAATGAAGTTACACCCAATGTACATCAGTCTCCCTTTTTCTGGTTAATTTCAGGGGCAACCCCATAAACTAAGATATTGCTCTCCTCTATCCATCCAGGGAGGGGGCTTCCTTTTATTATGTAGCTATTTGAAATTATTGATTTAAAGTCCTTAGGAAATTTTATTTTTCAAATAAGGGCACACTCACCAGAATACACTGTTTTTCTCTGCATGTCACTGAGGTTTCAGAGATAATTAGCATGCAGTGGACCTCAGGGAACACAGCTAATGCCTCTGCTTTCTTAAAGCTTCAAGTGGTTACAAGCAAGTTTCTCCTTAACAAAGGACACCTTGCCCCTTGTGCTAAATCTGTTCCAGTTTTTACCCCCAACCCTGAGCTCTGAAGGCTCAGTTTAGAATCCAAATAATTGAGCCTTGTTCTTTCCCTTCGGTACTTCATTACTAACAATAAAGAGTTGAAGAACTGAGGTGTTGGCTGGCGATTTTGCTATGATATATGGCAAAGCAGGGTGCAAACTTGCCTTTTGTCATCTACCGAACCTTCAGGTTATTGCCAGGACGAGGTACTTTTTTAAATGGAACATAGAAATGGGATAGTCATATCCTATGCATAGTTTACCAAAAATACTAGTCCTTTAGACATCCCAGCACTCTGCAGGGAGCCCACAGGTAGCTAGCATTGCAAATAACAAGAAGTGGTGCTTTTCCATTAGAGAACATATAACCATCTTTCAACGTGATTGGCGACGGACTCCTTGTTACATTAACTACGCAGCATTAGGGGCAATATTTCCACAAGCTCACTAGGCTGCAAGAAAACATTTCTTACAAGTCTGGCAAGGGTATTTTTGTATTTTATATTTCCCCAATAAAGGTTTTTCTGCTTTTTCTCAAGGCAAATCCAATCCAGTTGGATCTGTGTGTGCCTCAGGGCAGGGATGGAGAGCCCTCATCTCTATGGACCAGGAGTCAGAAACTGATGTCTACGCTATACCCGGGCAGCAGACAGTTATGACTGGCTCACACAATATTTAAAATGATTTGCACTGGTTTCCAAAAATTGAAAGCCAGGAGATTTTCATGAGAAAAAAAAAGATATCAGACTTTGGGCGTCTCTTGAAAGAAGTTGAAGTTTTGGCAACACTGGACCTAATTTCCTGGCGTTGGATAGTGGCTGTCAGTTTAGCGCAGTCCAGGGCAGCACCTAGAATGTACCATCCCTTTTTGGAATTAGAAAAAAGCACTGCCTCTGGACATACAATGATAAGGGTGCCCCATCATGCCCACAGGTAACAAATTTGGCTCCATTGGTGCCGCCACCTCAAACCATTTCACTCATGTGTGAGCCCCAGGGGCATTTGAATTTGCACTACTGCCTGGCCTCTGGAAGAAGTTCGCTGCCTACAGCAAACATCTCGATGACTGAGAGCTGGCTGCAGGGTGTTCTTTGATTGCTTGCCCCCAGAAATGGGGACACAAGCATTTGTGTGACCTAGCCCCTGTTTTCCTTAAGAAGATGACTTTGTGGGAATTCTATTCAGAGGCTAGGTCTCTGGGTCCTCAAGATTCACCCTATTTCTTTTTTTTAATGTTTTATTTATTTTTGAAAGAGAGATAGAGACAGTGTGGTCAGGGGAAGGTCAGAGAGAGAGAGGGAGATACAGAATCTGAAGCAGGCTCCAGGCTCTGAGCTGGCTGTCAGCACAGAGCTCAATGCGGAGCTCGAACCCATGAACCGTGAGATCATGACCTGAGCTGAAGTTGGACGCTTAACCGACTGAGTCCCAGGCGCCCCAGATTCACCCTATTTCTTGAACCTCCACGCTCCCCCAACGCCCCACGCTGATCTGGTATTTGCTCATTTCTTCAGCCTATGGGAGGATGTGTCCAGGCAGGGACGAAGCTAGCAGTTTCTCTAGCGTGACACAGGCATATGACTGCTTTCACTTAAAGAGTTTGAGGCAGACTTGTTGTGCCATCTTTGAGCAAGCTGATTCCAGTACCTATCTTTGTTGACAGCTTGCCCTTATTAAACCATGCCCAAAGTGAGCCCGGCAGCTACTGACAATGGTCGATGCCAAGGAGCTTAGGAGCCCCTCTGTGGCCTCAGCAGACCTGCATAATAGTCTCTCTGTGGCTCCCCACCAACCGGGAGCTGTTTTCTCTTCGCCTCGGAATGACAATCACCAAAATCATTTGTAAAGTGCAGCTGTACCTGATGCTGTAGAAGGGACGATAAATGAAGTTACTACTATACCGTCTGAGAGCTTGCAAAGTGATTCATAATTAAGCACAGTTGGGAGATATCATCAGGCGTCTGTCTTGGCAGTAGCGTGGATTTCAGACCCGGGTTAAGCGCCCGACTCTGACATTCAGAAGTGACATAAACTTGCACAAGTCTTTTAATTCTGTGAACTTCAAAGGAAAAAGAGTTAAATGGTAACATGAGTGAGAACTTAGGGCGGTTAAGACTTGAAACGTCTCAGGTGCAAAAAACGGTACCGTCCTAATAGGATTTGTATGATTAAATGAGAAAATACTTGTGCTCAGCGTGTGGTAGGTAACACAGTACCGGTGACCCCACCAGTGCCTCGCCTGCCATTAAAGTGATGAAATGTTGCCTGCCTCTCCCCCATGCTTGTGCCTTACTGCTTTGGACGCTAAGAGTTTTAGCAAATGGTTGCATTGCCCAATGCATATTTAATGAACTGATCTTACGTGGAAAGTCTTGACATGGATGAATGTCAAGTTGTTTTCCTAAAAGTGTGGCTTCTTAATTGGGGCAGTTAGTGTGAAGAGTTAAAAATAATTGTGGAGTTTTCAAATACTGCAGGATGATGCCGTGGTTAAAACAAAAACAAGAAGGATGAATCTTAAAGATGTAATAATGTAATAACGATTTACTGCCTGCTCCCTTTAGGAATGAGTTCCTAGCTGCAGAAGTCTTTATCTGGACACCCAGATCAGGCAGAATACAAAGGTCACAATGCCAATTTCTTCGGAAACTTGCTATTCAGCGTCAGAGCCATGGTTTTTAGGAAAAGATTCGTGGTTGCTATGGAACTGTTAATAATGATTGCCGCCTATACCTCGATCCCTCAGACTCCTAGTCTCCAATATAAAATCATTTAGACCTAGGCTGTAGGGCAGTAAACAACCTTTCAAGCAAGAATTAACTGGGCTTGGGCATTCGCTTCCTAATGTAGGAAATGACTTTCATTATAACCTTTACTCACACTAGGGGCGTGGCTATATCGAAGGAGCCTCTAATCTCTTGATGGTGGACTAAAAGTCATGAGCAGTGCCCAAACCAGGAACATTTTGGGTTTTTATCACCCAATGCATGTGAAAAATCTTCATTTTGTGCACAACTGGCCTTAGTATGGGGCTCTTATTTTCACACATAAAATGAAATTCAGCCATATACTAGATGCCTAAGTGGAAAGAGGAAAACACTCCTGTTGAAATATATATGTCTGTATATTTTAAAAATAAAATCTTATAGTAAAGTGACATCCGTGCTGTATCTCCGGGAGATTTGTGACCCATGTAATAGACGCTTCTTACTCCTGAATTATATTTCTGAGATATGGATCTCAGTGCTTATTAATGTATAACCAATCTTTGGGGGAAAACTAATCCAGTTCTTGAGCTCCAGGCACATAAAGTTAGGAATGGGTTATTGGGTGGGTGGAAAGCAGACATCCAATTTGGGGACTTTGCAGCCTCACCAGTATGCAAATAAGTCAACAATAATTCAGAATAAATAGCTTTCATTTCCACAACTGCTGCCCTCTCTAATCCCTATAGTATGTGTTTTCCAACAATTATTTGGCCTAATTCACTGTTTTATTGCTTAGAATTTTAATGCTTTGAATTGGGAACATAGAAGAAACGTTTGTCAGTAAAATCTAAAAAGATTTAAGGGTAGCTTTTCATCGACATGCAGATAGTTCATAGAAACAAATGGCAGAAGCATTTTTGGAGAGGAAATATAAACATTGCATTAGTTCTCGAGCCCCCAACTCCTTAACTGCAAGAAGTAACAGCAACTTCATAAAGGTTAAACAGGCATGCTTAGGTCCTGGAGTGAAATGAAGTCTACCGAGTCTATGGTACCGCTGAAGATAAAGGTTTATCTGTGTGAATAACTGAATGTACAGTTCCATACATTCATGTTTGCAGGGCTATTTAAGGTATTATAAGGTCTGGTACCAAACAATAAAAATGCAGATGGAACTATCAAATTTATCAAGCTGCTGCAATAAATTCAGATGCTTTCCAGAGCTGGCAAGGTGATGTCAAGAAAGTTAAACTTGAAGAATGAGACTTGGATTTCTAAATGAGATCAGGGGGAAAAGAAAGCAGAGTTAATAGGGGAAATCAAGACCGAGACAATCGACATTACAGCAACGTTTGGAGGAGAGTTTAAAAATCAATTCTTTCTGCTTGCTCTAAAATTGTTCTGCCAAAAAACTGACACTGTTACATACTTTTTATTTTTTGGTTTATTTAGTCTTCCTTAACACAGCCATGGTTAGTTCAACAATCTAATGTTTGAGGTACATTATTGCAAATAAGGACATCACTGTATAGGTTAGGCTATCGATACATCTGTTAACCCTATTTTTCCTCTTACAACACAAAGCACTGTTTGTTAATACTGTCTGGGGTTACTTATATTTGTCTGGTTACTTATAGTGAGTGGTATACACCAAAGGTAGGGAATTTGCTCCCTGGCACACTGTCTCTAAACTATAATAGTTTTCTCAAAACATTAGCATTCTGTAATTAAAAATAGATAAAGCAATATCTTAGTATAACGTTAGACAGCAGTAAAAATTATCCTGGCTGATTCAGTGTGCACATATACATAAACACCAGCGTGCTTTTGGAAGAATCATATTAATATTCTGTGAAATTAATATATAAATAAAATATGACCTGGAATGAAATTACCATTATGTACAAAAGGAAAAAGAATCCTTCCCTTCTCAAACCTATTGATTTTAACATCTTATATACCTACATTACATCATTTGGAGTGTAAAGGTCATTTCAACTTTGGGAAACATGAAAGAGTCATCTGATGGAACTTCCTACAAAAGACAAGACATGTTGATTTCAGAGATTTACGCTCATTCCAACGTTAAAGAGACAACATCCTTTTAAACCGCCTTGGTGAAATATTTGTAATGTCTTTTATTTATGGAGAAAAATGCAGCTCTAACACAGTAAGCTATGTTTTCATAGTATTTGAAAATATTAGAAAATAAAAATATTGTGAAGATATAACATGTTGTTAGAAGATATGTGAAATTCTTTAGAGTTGTTATTTAAGGAAAAGAATACTTGAGTTAATACAGTAAATATTTTACTTCTAAGCACACGGTTTTTCCAGGTCTTCATTCTCTTCGGCATTCCTTGTTTCCTATTTCTCCTGTTTTCCAACTTCTCCTTCTTAGGTTTCTTTCTCTGATAGTCCTGACTTTCCTACATCTTACTTTATTAGCTGAATATTATAGTCTTTCAACTTTTTCTTCATTTTAAATGAAAACACTGGTTTCTATTAAGTCAATAACCAACCAAACTGTCTCTTCTACCTTTTTTAAAAAGTGTGGTTTTTTTCTTAAAATAGAAAGTAGTTATGTTTTTAGCTTAAATATATATGTATATTCTATATCGCACACTTGAAATACAATAATTAGATCCACAGAGTTCGGTGGAAATTCAATATGGCATCGGTACACGATTTAGCAAGCTTATGGAATGACCAAAAAGGAATCACGTTTCATGACTTGTATCTTAAGTAGCGTCTGGTTTTCTAACGAAGCCAAATTGATCAGCGTTTGGAACGGCTCCGTTTCCTCTTCCGTGCCACCTTGGAGAAAGTCTACAAAAACAGAATCGAAGAGCAAGTTAGAAGGAGAGCAACCGACAGGGGACCTTCATAGTAAATCTTGGTCGTCTGTGCGCTGCTCATAGGTAGTGAGTGAAGGCTGCTCGGACAGTAACAGGGTAGCGAGTGCGTTGCGCTGGAGATGTGCAGGACTTCATTTCTAGAGTCTGATGACCCATCGACACAGAAGCACAGGTTGGGCATGGTGGGCCGTGCATTTAGGGGGTCTGGTCCACCTGGAGCATGGCGGGCTGCGATGCATTTTCATCCGACCGCGCTGCATCCTCGGAGGTCAGCAGGCAGCCCTCCGCATAACGAACCTTCTGTGTCTGTTCCAGAGCCACCAACTCCTCCTCTTCATCTTCCACAATTGTCAAGTCAATGTTGCTGTCCCTGCCCGAGTGACTCCCTCCGGAGGCAGCCCTCTCTGCATTCTCCCCCTTCCTCATTCCTTCCACCAGGGTACCACTGAGGGATGCTTCAGAAACACCCTCTGCAAACGAGCTCTCCTGCTGGTCATCAGGCGCCTGGTCACCGTCAGGCATGTCTTCTGACTTGGCCTCATTTTCTGCAGGGCTTTCTCCCTGTCGGACTTTCTTACGACCAAAAGTGAGGGGAGAAACCTTGAAGGGGGAGCTTTTCCCTGAGGTTATTTTCTGATTGGAAGTGAGAGATTTCTTAATCTTCTCTCTCCTCTCGACAGATACGATCTTCGTCCCCAGCTTGTTCATTTTTTTCTCGATGTTCTGGCGAGAAAATGCTTTCTTGAGGCTATCTACTTTCCGGAGGCTAGATCTTTTTATTTTCTCTGCCCTACTTTCTTCCATCTTTTCCTCTGCACTGTCTTCCAGGGCCTCCTCATCGTGGGGCAATTCATCATCTGATGAGAGGTCCACCGTGTGCAAGGTTTCCTCCAGGGACTTGTTTTCATCAGCAAGCTCCTCCTTCTCTTCCGCTGGGCTGGAAACTGGCTCTTTCACAAACACACTGGCAGGGATCTCATTTTCTTCCTGAAAAGATGGACAATGTAGATTTCGTGTTAGTGACAGATTTCACAAACAGTCCCGAGCTGCTATAACTTGCAGTGTAGGTCTTTCTTGCACATGAGGATGACAGAAACCAAACGTTTGTGGCTTTGGTTTTCTAGAACATGAAGAGTTAATTCTAAACTGGCCAAGTCATTCCCCCTAGGCTGGATAAGGGCAAGGGACGCTTACTGGGAATGGTATGAGGGCAGCCGACAAGGGCTCTATCAATGATGGGCAGGGGAGGAAGTGGGCTATGGCTCTGAACAGATCAGGAAGTTACTAGATAAAGGAGCTAAAGTAAGTTACTACGAACCCAAGAGGCCTCTGTCTCCTATCTTCCTTCCAGGTCAGTTGGCTCTGTTCCTGCCAAAATCCCACTGCAAGAGCCTGGAGGTGGAGTTAGAAGATAAAAGATGGGGGCAAGGGAGAGAACTAGGAAGTCCTCAAGTGTCAGACACCATGTAAAGCCTTGGTCAGGTTCCCTCCCCAGCTAGGAATCAGAAAGAAAAGTGTGGTCAGCCTTGGTATCTGTTCAGAAATGCACAATAATTTTAGAATAAGAGAAGCCTGGGCCAGCCTCACTGGGGGCCCACCCACAAAGGCTTGCGGTCTAGGATATCCTATGTGAGCTTTAATAAGGACAGGATGCATACCACAGCCATTCTTAGAGGAGTGAGGGAGGGCTCTGAAGCGGCTTATCAAGGCTCCCTTGTTAAACACGACTTCCTTGGACCAGAATACTTAGATCCCTCACCTAGAGCTAAGAGCATGGAGAAAGGCTCAGGAATCTTCCCCCTCCCCTACACTCTTTCCAGCATACCTCTTCCTCCAGTTTCTGGACACACAGGCAAAGGTCTGACCTGCTCTGTGTCTCAGGGAGCAGAGCCTGAGCAGAGACTTGCCTCCAGAGTGCAAGGGCAATGGTGTTCCACCCGTGCTAGGCAGCTGGATTTGCATTCGGGTAGACTTGGTCACACAGCCTAGGAAGAATCCCTTTCTTTTTTAAAAATGTTGTTTGAATATTAGAAAATGAGAGCTGGCCAGCAAGGTGTCTTCACATTTTCATCAAAAAGAACCAGCACAGTGGAAAGAACGTGTGACAGAAGCCCACGTCTCAGTCGTTACTGTCCTGCTGAACGGCTGTGTGGCTTTTAGCAAATTACTTGGTCTCCTTGGGTCTCAGTTTCTTCCAAATATGAACAAGAGGATGTGACCTCGATTAGCAGCTTTCAAACTGCACTCCCAGGGACACTCGGGGTTCTGGAGGAATGCCGAGGTGGGCCAGGCTTCTGAGCCCACTCTAATCCTGGCTTCAACACTACCAGATTATATGGTAGACTGCCTAGTAAACTCCCAGTTTGAAAAATGACTGGATTTTGTGCATTTACAAGTCTATCTGAGATCTAAACTTCAGGTCAAGTTCACGTTAACAGTAAGAATTTCCCTTCTTGTTTTGCACTTTTTGATTGATCCAAAAGTAATAACACTGGGGTTAGGATCTAACACATACTCTAAGAGTGCACCTGCGTATTTTTTAACTTTTTGCTTACAGAAACGAAATGAACAAAGTTTCGATACAGAGGAACTTAGAAGTCCCTCTCCTTATTAACCACTGAACGGACTACTTATGATACTCTGAAAAAAAAAAAATACAGCCCTGTGTGTCCCCCTTAGGCACACACACTCATACCACAGTCTATTCCATATATTGGTTAGAAACAAAGGATAACATCTTGGATAGAGGTAAATGGAGAATCTGGTTATACAGAACCTTCGTTAAGAGTAAAGAAATCACAGATTCTATTTCCCAAAGCACTCTCCACAACCACCCATTTTTAATGTCACAGAGACTGTCAGGAATACAGTACGATGGACATAGTAAAAAAAAAAAAAAATGGGAAAGGAGCATGGGACTCCCATGAGTCATTTATGACCTTGACTTTTCCAGAGAGCAACCTTCCCATGGTTCAAGTCTCAGCTTGTCTCCATTTTGCTGGCACATACTCCCCATGAGGGGGGCAATTTTGGTCTCTTGTTCCCTGTTATGCCCCAGTCACAATAGTTCCTGGCAGCTCAATAGCTATTTGCTGACTGAGGGCATGTTGGGTAAGGGGGCTTTCTTTTTTTTTTTTTTTTTTAATATTTTTATTTATTTCTAGGAGAGGGAGAGACAGAGCGAGCAGGGGAGGGTCAGAGAGATAGGGAGACACAGACTCTGAAATAGGCTCCAGGCTCTGAGCTGGCAGTCAGCACAGAGCCCGACGTGGGGCTCGAACCCACAAACTGCGAGATCATGACCTAAGCGAAAGTCGGACGATTAACCGACTAAGCCACCCAGGCGCCCCAAGGGGGCTTTCTAAGAAAGCCTTGAGAGTGGCTGGGATAGAAATTGCCCCCCCCACCCCCCCAGGTAGGCTTGAGGACTACAAAAGAATGGGTTTCACTCTTCTAAGGAAGTTCATTGACTGCAGCTGCCATCAGGAAATGAAAACCCAGGCCTAAGGGACGCAGTGGTTTCCATTTTTAAGAAAGGATGTTATTCTTAGTGGATGAGCATTACTGACAGGGAGGCTGACTGCAGAAATAGCTGAAGCCCTGATGCTCGGGCCAGAAGCAAAATTACTCCCGGGGTTTGACAAAAGGGTTGGGAGGGTTTGACAGGAGTTGCCTGCGGGAAAGGAAGAAACTAAGAACTCAGTGAAAAGTTATGGAAAGTCCTCAGTGAAGGAAGCAGAAATCCAGGGAAAACTACGAAAATAAGCTGTGGTTCCCAGAGAAGAGATACATCTCGTATGCCCGAATCTCCCCGGGTCATCGGAACACCCTGCTAACTTCCCTTTCTTCAACCTTAACAAAAAGGTAGACGTATTAGCTGTACTTCCAAAAGAATTTAACAATACTGTATTGTTTTTTCTTCAGTGTAATTTCTGTTATTAAAAAAGCACAGTTACTGTTGGGCCGAAGACTCCTGTCCCTCTCTCTCAGCACACGTTCATCAAAGATGGGCTTGAGGAGAGCGTGTGGTCAGGTGTGCATCAGCAGCGTTGTGCAACAGACACACACCACACGGATGAAGGCAGCTGAGGGATGATGGGAAAGCACCGAACTCTTCTGCGCAAGGCCTGGGACATGTACACGAGAGCTCTTATGCCAGCTATGAAAATAAACCCAGTGGGAACAGACACAATCCAGACTAGCTGGCTGTGTCTTCTTAAAACTGGAAACGAGTGAGATATATCTTTTTTGGCTAACTGCTTTATGCTTCTGCTGTCGTTTTAATTACTCAAGCAGTATGTTGTGTTCTGTCTACCGGACAGCCTTTATTTTGTGGCTGCCCATGGCATCCAGTCCGAGGGCAGGCCCCTTCCTGTCACACAGGAATTTGCAGATGCCCAAGCACAAGGAGGCCTTACCTTTCCCCTCTGTTTCTATAGAAGCAGCAAAACACGGACACCCGTCAAAATCTCGATTTTCATTTCAATAGAATGTATGCACCATGTTAGACTACGAAGTAAGCACTATGCTGGTGGATATTCAACTGGCATTTTCGACAGTAGGTCTTCGATAACTACATAGTCCCCAGGCACTCAATCTTACCTGTGCACGTGCCCCTGCTCTGTCCCCTCACAGGGACCTCCTGGAAACATTTGAGGGTTCACCTGTCTACAGAGAAAGTGACACTTCTGCCTGCTTCAGCCTCCTGTCATCATGGTTTTGATCTGCTTTCTTAGAGATTCCAATCTTGACAGCTCTTTCCAGGGAGAGGATCAAGTATACATTCTCCATTCTCTCACCGCTTACCTAGGCTGGTCACTCATGGATCTGCTTAGGGCTTGTGACTCCTTAACACGGCATTAAGAATCCCTCGTGGGCTGTGCTGCTTTCTGGGGCACTTCTACCTAGTAGAAGCCCCCCCCCCCGCCCCCCCAAGAGCAGCTGACAGTTTGCTCTACAGATTTATTTTCCAAAAGGTACTCAGCTGCCACTGATGCAGCTGCTCTGGGTTCTGACCTTTCACAAGAACCCTTAGGAGTTTTTCAAAGGAAGGGAGAATTAAACAGCACACTTCAAACCTATATGAATGATGTGCTTGCAGCACTAAAGAGAAAAGGAAGGAAAGAACTCTCGAGAAGTGGCATTTTTCCTTACACTTTAGCTTGTTTGCTATTTCTATTGATTCCTGTGAACTAACTGTCCCAGTTGTGCATGTAGATATCAACACAGAGAAGCTTGCCAACGCGCTGAGCACTTCTTGTGTTGGAGCTCAGGGAAGCAAATCTTCGCACATATATAGATGCATACGCGTTAAAGAGAAGATTCTATGACTAGCATTAGAAAAGGAAGCCTATGGTAAAAGCTTGACTAAGGGGAGAGAAGCCGGCAGTGTGTTCTTCTGTCATGAACTTATCATCCCTGTGGTTAGACAAAAACAACGAACCCTGTCATGGTCCCGGAGGGGTGTGGTGGTCTCCTGGAGGGATATGAGGACCATAAATGTGTGTCCACGGGATCCTTTATTCAATAATCTCTAAATAGTACTTATTAAGATGGAACTATGCCCACCTGACATTCTGATTTATAGGTCTCTTTTACACATTGATGGTTTTCTCCAATTTGTGTTTCTGAGGTATAGATTGCCAAGTGGATAAAGCCATTGATTAGAACTGCACCCCTAAGGCAGCTGTCGGTAGAATCAGCAAGCCATAAGAATAAAATGCATTAGTTATAATCCCTGAGCAGTCTTTCACATTGTGGAGGATTTAAAAGTTTCATTATTTTTCAGTGTTATCAAGGGTTCAATTCTTTTTTAAGATCACACTGGTTAGGTTATTCTTTGTTACCCACCAAAAACACACACACACACACACACACACACAAAACAAAAAAACCCACAAATCATTCTGAGTTATTTAAAAGCTGATGCAGAAAACCCAGTGAACATGAACTTTGCCATAGTGGGAAAACAGTGTTTGTTTTTACTCATTTTAGAGTTCAACTCCATAATTTCTATTATTACTAAAACGGAACCTTGCTAGTCACTTTCTCCAGGCTTCCGTTTCTTTGATATAAAATGAAGTTAAACTAAATGATTATTAAGATGCTTTTCAGCTCCAAGATACTTGATTTTGTGATATCGGTGCAAATCCTGTGAAAAATAACTAAAAAGTTTGCAGACGTGATCTCATAACGTGCTAATGCCAGACACATTTTGTTTTGTGCAAGGGTCCAAACTATAGGACCTGAGCTGCACTGGAGAATGTTTTCACTCAAATCCACCCAATACAGACTGGAAAACAATGGAAGGGGCAACATTTACATGGAAGGAATGCATCTGGCAAACAGTCCAGTTTTTTAATAAATGAGAAAAAATAATGCTTCTTTTGAAGAAACAATAATCAGTTATTCACTTAACATGCCTGAGGCTGTGCTGACATTCGATAAGCGTAAATAATAACAATAAGAGCAAGTATTTGTTTTTTCTCAGAAACTAAAAGGGCACAAGATCAGGAACACATCAAAACCAATATCCCATTCATGGGAACGTTAATCAATATGACAGAAACATGGTGAGTTGCCATAGGAAGGTATCTTTGATTTTCTATATTCCCATTTCTTCTACGTCTGTAATAATTTAACAGTTTTCAGAGCAGGGGCTTTGGATAGAGAAAGTTCCAGGCTTTTAAAAATAACAACTTGAAAATAGTCTGAAGCTGGTATACTGTTAGCACTGTTCTAAAATTCTGATCTCATTGAAGGAAGCCAAATGGTGATGATTTGAACACATTTATAGGCCTAATTCTCCACGAATGTATCCACATTCAACACCTCTACTCTTTTCACCCAATTTCACAATTTTATGTGGGTGAAGGTGTAAGCTGTCCAGGAATAGTCTCATTTTGTTCCCTGGATTTGAAATCATTCCCAAGCCACTTTTTCGGATAATCATTACTAGAACCTGCACCACACCCTCAGGGCCACTTACCTGTGAAATCCTAGGCTCTTCAGTCAACAGAGAGCATTTCCTCTTTTTAGTTAAAGATAGCCATACTTATAGGCAAAGCATTAGTTTTATTAGTCTTTAGCATTTACCTTTTGATCACCAACCCCTCTGAGTCTTATTTCACTTATATTGGATCCTGTCACAGTATTTTGAGTTTAAACATTGATCTTAAGCTATTATTTAAAAAATGTAAAAAGAGGGGCGCCTGGGTGGCTTAGTCGGTTAAGCGTCCGACTTTCACTTAGGTCATGATCTCACAGTTCGTGGGTTCGAGCCCCGCGTCGGGCTCTGTGCTGACTGCCGGCTCAGAGCCTGGAGCCTGTTTCAATCTGTGACCCCCTCTCTCTCTGACCCTCCCCTGCTCACGCTGTCTCTCTCTCTCTCCTAGAAATAAATAAAAAACATTAAAAAAAATTAAAATAAAAAAAAAATAAAAAATAAAAAATAAAAAATGTAAAAAGAAAAGCTGCTAAGTCTAACAAGGATTTTTACAATTTGCTTCATTGCTCAAAGGGAGATGGCTATAGTTTTAGATACTAGTGGTTATAACTTGAAGTAACTGCTAAAGGCAGGAGAGGGCTTTAAAGCCACAATGATCTTGTAAGTTCAGCATACACTGAAAGACATAAATAACATATTCTACATAGGACCAATTAAGGACAAAGTTTGGAATTTAAAAAAAATGTGAACGTGGAAGTGTCTAGGAGACAAACCAACTAAGCACAATAGGACCTTACAAACCGGAAACCTAATCTTCTAAACACAGCAGTACTATATCTGCCCAAGTAACAGATGTGCTTTCCTCACTCTCTCTTTTTAAAATTTCTCATAGAGGGGTACCCGCGTGGCTCAGCAGGTTAAGCATCCAACTTGGCTCAGGTCATGATCTCACGGTTCCTGAGTTCAAACTCCACATTCAGGGTCTCTGCTGTCAGCAGAGAGCCAGCTTCACCTTCTGTCCCCCTCTCTGTGCCCCTTCCCTACTCTCACACTCGTTCTCCCTAAGAAATAAGTTAAAGAAAAATAAAATCTTCACATCAGTTTTTTTGTCTCGAGTTAGAAAACCAATGAATTTAGAAAAGGAAAGTCAGGCTTTCAAGTGGATTGAAAATGACAAATGACCTAGGGAATGGCACCTGGTATATTATCTGCCCTCCTTACTCTCTCACCAACCCACTCTCAGCCACTCAGTAAAGACTGCTGCCACTAGAACAGTCTATTTTGGGTAGGCCCTTTGCTCTTATGGTGTCTTGGGAACCTAACATTGATTTCAACTTGGTAGTTGCCATACAACATATGGTAGGGAATGGAACAGAGAGAGAGTGTGTGTGCGTGCACATGCATGGGAGTATGTAGGTTTTAATGAGTCCCAACTAAAAAGCATAAGCATAGCTGTTTTCAGAACTTGAGTAGGGTGGGGTCATTTTTCACTCAGGAGCCATATTTCTAAATACGCAAAAGTATAGCCTCCACCCTATGTAAATGTATGTCAGAGCCACCCAAAAATAGCTTCAATTCCTTGCATTCTTACACCATGTAACTCACTAACCATTTAAAATAGGTTATTCCATTTATCCTTCACCCTGTGAGAGATACAAAGGAAGAAGCATTCATGTTTAAGAACAAAGGTGGGGGGTGCCTGGGTGGCTCAGTTCCTTGAGCATCCGACTTCAGCTCAGGTCATGATCTCAGGGTTGGTGAGTTTGGGCCCTGCGTTGGGCTCTGTGCTGACAGCTCAGAGCCAGGAGACTGCTTTGGATTCTGTGTCTCCCTCTCTCTCTCTGCCCATCTTCCACTCGTGCTCACACTCTCTCTCTGTCTCAAAAATAAATATATAAAAAAAAGAAGAACACACACTGGAATCAATTATTATATACTGGAATCACAATTATATGTGAGTTCAAATCCCGGCCTCACTGTTTGCTTACTAAATAACTTCAAACAAGATAGACGTATCTTCGAATTTCAGCATCCTCCTCTGTAAGTTGAGGGCGAATGAGAGAATGCACAGAAAGATACTTAGAGTATGCAGGGCTTACTAAAAGAGCTCACAAGTGTTTTGCTCCTATTAATATCCTCAGTGTACAGATGAGAAAACAGAAGCTTGGAGAAGCTGCAAAATGTGCACAAGATCACATAGTTGGCAAGCAGGGAAACTAGAATTCGAACTGGTGTCTATGTGACAAATATATCTTCTCAACCCCTAGACTGGAGCCCGCTCCAGCACAAGTTAGTATTCCATCCCTTGCATGACTGTAACCCTGGGAACCCTACTTTAAGAGAAAGAACAACTCTTCCACTAAGAGACTCACCCACATTTGTTTTTGCAAAATAATCACCTTATGATGTTTGAGAGTTGAGATTTCTAATATCCTTCATGCTACTACAGGATCTTATGTGGCTTAAGAAAGCTCTAGTTCCTTGCTTCCTAAACTGCCCTTTAAAAAAAAAAAAAGCATCCTTGGGGGGCTGCTTGTTAAGAGGCACAGAATGGAGTCTGAATATGTTGCTTTGGATTCTTTTAGCTTCCTCCTTGGTCTTAAGCACCCCTGTTTCACCTTTTACTCGCTCTATGGAGAATTCCTACCACTTCTGACTGCAATTTCACACCTGTCAATCCAATGTGACAAAACAGGAGACTGTGGTATAGCTCAACAGCATCCTGAGTCTTTAAGTTGCCCAACTGTTGTGTTTTTAAATGTCAGATTTCCAATCCTTTTGAATTTTTACTCACATATCGCTTCCGTCCCTGCCCCCAACAACTACAGAATCAAAATGAAACATAAACTGATCCCGACAAATTATGATTTTCCTCTACTAAATACTTTCCTCCCCTTCACTAAGGGATAGAGGACAAGAGGTAATCTTCCTGTTTCATACTGGAAGGAGGAGAATTTCCTTTGATGACTCAGATTTAAACATGTCTGCACATGTTTGGTTTTGTTTGGAGATCACTATTTAATTTAGAAATGGCTTGAGAGCTGAGATTTCTAATACCTTTTAGGCTAATAAAATGAAGGATCTTACATGGTTTAAGAAAGGCGCAGTCACCGTATCTCTTTTCAGTTCATCTGGTGCTTGAAAAGCTATTCCATTTGCATTAAAAGCTAAAAAAATGTCTGGGCTGCAAAAGCCTGCAAGGTATAGGAGGACATCGGCTGCCCAAAGCTTTACATCAAGTGCAATTTGGGGAGGACAAAAAAACAGCCAGATGAGTCCTTCCTTTTATGGAGGGAAAGAGGCTTAGGTTCTAACTTGGCAGAGCAGATTCGTTTAGAAAAAAGACGGCTCCCTCGGTTTAAATTCCAATTTCTAAATCTCCCTTGGGAGATGAAGGCTCTTCTTGTGTGCCTTTCACAATCAAACAGTTGGTTATAGCCTCTCCCCTCCATGGCTTTGAAATTCTCCCCTATTCACATGGTCACAACGAGACAGCCCTGGGGCAGGGATGGCGATTCCTTCCTGGGCTCTGTGTTGGCTGCGTTCCATTGGGCGGAAGGGCTTCCAGCCTTAGGCAGGGCTGCCCTCGGATTCACAAACGCCCACCACTTGGCGAACAACAGCCCCACGCAATCTCCCTGTCCCCAGATACCCTCTTGCTACATTAATTGCATCATTGATGCATTAAAAAAGTTAAGTGGCCTTTTTATTCTAACGCGACCATTGGAAGGAGAAAATATTCAAGACTAGCCTTTGTAACTAAAACTGATAACACTGCTTTTATTTTACAGTGGTGGCTTCTCTGAGCAAGAAGAGGCATACCTCGTGTGTCTGTAAAGAGTTATGCTCTATATTTTTAGCGCATCATTTGCTAGAAAATAACTCAACGAAGATTGCTTTGGTGACAAGAATCTTAAAGGAAGAGACTAGTTCAATTCTAACGCAATCAGTCTCCAGTACTTGGTTAGCTTCCCAAACATTGGCAGCCTTTAGACAAAGAGAGAAAGAGTCATGAATTTGACTTCTTGATTAAAAAGAATCAGATGATTATCTCATTTCCACAAAGAGTTAATCAACAGGCACTGAATTAATATGCCCTGTCCAGCTAGCAGCTGCAGTCAGAGCCTCAAGTTCATAATGCAAGGAGACACGTGAACCTGACTAGGGTGCACGCAGCTGCTCACCTTCCCAGCCCGTATGGAGTGCGTCCAGGTGCTTCCTAACAAATGACCCTGCCCTACTAACCCCTGGGGGTTGTGCCTTGGGCTTAGGCGGCAGTGACCTGAGAAATTCCCACCACTGGGTGCGGATGTCATACTCTCCTGGCTGAAGGCGGATGGGGACAATGCTTGGTGTGTGTGTGATCCCTGGCAGGCAGGACTCGTGTAGAGGCGGCTGTGAAAGTCAGGCTGAGATCACGACTGTTGCGGAACCCCAGCTCTGCGGGAGGAGGAGCAGGGGGCACTGACCTGGAAGATGAGCACTTTGAAATGGTTGCGTCTGAGGAGCTGGGCGTGGTTGTTCTCCAGCCGCTTCACCTGCGCGCTCTGCCGGTCCATGCGCTCCTTGACCGCCCGCGTGTGGGCGCTGACCTTGCGGGACTTCTCCAGCAGCTTGCTCACCGTGTTGCTGGTGGAGGCCTGGTATTTGGAGAGCTTGGTGAGGTCGTTCTGGATGCCCTTCACGGAGCCCTCGAGGCTGATCTGCCGCTGCTCCATGTTGTGCTGGTTCTCCTGCACCGCGTCCAGCATGTTCACCAGCTTGTCCAGGAGCGCGAGCACCGTGACGGCGTTCACCTGCGCGTTGTCCCGGATGGCCTCCTCCGCGCTCCGCAGGTTCAGGCTGGGGCTCGGCGTGGAGGAGGGCGCGAGGCTGGAGCTGGGCGGCTTCTCCGGCCACATGGCAGACCCCGGGTGCTGAAACTTTTCAGCTTGTGAAGCGTCCTCCCCCATGGCCGGACAGGTGGGAACGTTCTTCTCTGGCAAGAAGGACGGCGGGGAGGGTGCGGGGAGAGGCCTGCAGTTTCGCGCTCGGAGCACGGCTCTCCAGGACTGGCAGAGTTTCAGACAGGCAACAACTGGCTACACTGATCAGGGGAACTGCATTCCAGCTGCTCTTAAAAGCCCTACTCCACCCAGTGGGAGGCGAAGGTTACAGAACTGAGAACCACTCAGGGTTCAGAAGCGTGCACACACTTCCTAACCGCGTTCTCCTTGGCACAGGGCACTTTCCTGCAGGTTTAGCTTTTCTTTCCCGCTCCTCGATCCCTTTATAAAAGAAGTTCAATGCCATGTTTCAATCATGACTTCATCTAGAGGCGGAGAAAAACATGCTAATTTGGCTCAGCTCCACAGCCTCCAATTGGCCAGAACCAGTAAACTTTGGCTGTGTGCTACAGATGCAACACAGCTCCGTGTGCGTGTGTGTGTGCGTGCGTGTGTGTGTGTGTGTTTTCCTGCATACAAGTTATGTAACGGAAAGTATTGTTTGCATTTGCCGAGAAGGACTGGTGGGCTGCAGAAGGAATGGTGTCCCACCGGGAGGGGCCAAGTGTAAAAGGTACTTACAGCCAAGCTTGTATTGTTTATTTTTAATTTCCAAACGGATGGAAGTAACCCTCCAAATGGCAAGGAAAGCAGCCCAGCTCTTATTACTCTTGCAGTTGGGGGTGCAAAATAAGTTGAAAGTGCCTGAACTTCAGGCATATTAAAATATGTAATGCTGGTATGGACGGTTATCATGTAGTGAACGTGAATTTTTGAACGACCGTTTTTTTTTTTAATACAGAATTTTTCTTGAGAAGTAAAATTGAAAAAGGCAAAACAAACAAACAAAGAAGTGTGGTCTCTTTAAGAACCTACCATGCTGATTTGGGTTAGCTAATTCTGATTCTGCGCTGAGAGATTTTCCCAAATACCTATCTCTGCAAGTCACTTATTGACACGTGCCCAGAAACGCAACTGTGGGCAGGTCGAGTTGGAGTTTCTGAAGTGCTTCTAATGTTTGACATTTCCAAATTCCTGTTCAGTCAAGTGGCACACCTGTTCTGAAACACAGCCCTCCTCTGCTGAGCCCTTGGGATGTGGGGCTTATTTCCTAAAACGACTTTACATGCTTGGGTTGGTTTTAAATGTATCCAGCCTTTGAAAGTGCTTTCAGCAGGAAGTCTGTAACAGGCCTTCTATGAACAGTTTTGAGGAGAACAAACACCAGCTCATACTGGGTCAGGGATTGATAATGGGAAAGTGCTGTCCTTCGGTGGCAAAATCTATAGGTCAGAGAATCAATCAGCGGGTCAATTATCAGTCATCACATTTACTGAATTTGTGAGTTCCCACTATCTGCTTAGTTCTAGGTTTGATGAACTTTCCAGAGGATGTTAGTAAAGCATTCTGTAAGACTACACTTACTAGTTAGGGAGATGAATGGAAGATATTTACTAAGACCCCCAATTTCCTCAGATAATTGGCACCCCAAATCCACTTTTAAAATTGGGACATAAGGGGTGCCTGGGTGGCTTAGTCGATTAAGTGCCCGACTTCAGCTCAGGTCATAATCTTGAGGTCCGTGAGTTTGAGCCCCGCATTGGGCTCTGTGCTGACAGTTCTGTGCTGACAGCCTGCTTTGCATTGTGTCTCCCTCTCTCTCTGCCCTTCCCCCTCTCATGCTTTGTCTCTCTCTTTCAAAAATAAATAAACATTAGAAAATTAAAAATAAACAAAATTGGGACAATAAAAGGGAAAAGATTTTGTTGGGACTTTATCTTTAAACAATGTAAGAAAAGTATGCAAATTAATTTACCTTACATTTAACAAAATTTAGTTGGCCAATGATGTGTTAAATTTTCGAACAAAGGATGAATCAAGTGTTGACTTTGAGAAGCATAATTTTCTAACAAAATTATATGGTATCATGATACAGTGCCCTTTTGCATTTGACTTCTGTGGACAAACCATACAAAGGGTCATTATTGCAAAAATATTTGAGGGTTTCATCAGTTTTCCAAGAGCCTCTCTTAAATTTTGACATTCAAATCATTCCCTTTTGAAGCACTTATTGTTTCATCATCTGCATGGATTTTTTTTTCTTCTTTAAATGTTAACTATTCCAGCTGCAGATTCTCATTTGTCAGAGGAGTCATCCATGATTCAGGGGTTTCTTGAACATTACCCTCATCAACTTTGTGATTTCTTACATATTTTGAAGGATTTTCAATTTCATGTTATAATCACTTTGCCCTGATTTTGCATTGATTTGCATTGACTTTGCATTGCATTGTTAGACACTGTGTCATCAGTTAGATGAGTGGAGGCACTAGACACATGGAGTTGGAGTGGGGAGAGGAGAGAGGCTCGTCGGGAGAGAGGAAGAAAGGTTTGCATGGGGGCTTATTTATTTTTTAAAAGTAATTTTGCATAACAAAAGTAACGTAACAGTTGTCTATTGCTGTGTAACAAACCAACCTGAAATTCAGTGGCTGAAAACAGCAATTGACTTTTATGTGTTCATGATTCTGTGGTTGGCTTGGTACGGCACAGTTAGATTGGGTCATCTCTGTTAAGCATGCTTGTTCACCTGTACTGGATCCCAAGATGGTCTCAATCACATGTCTGGCCCCTTAGCTGGGTTGACCAGAATGCTGGGATTTCTCTCTCCTCAGTCTTTCAGCCTCTGGGGACTCTCCTCTGATCTCTCTAGTAGGGAAGCCAAACTTCTTAACGTGGTGCCTCAGGATTCCCAGAGAGTGGGAGCAAAATCTTCAGGACCTCTTCAGGCTAGGTTGTGGAACTCTTCCCTTGTCATTTGCACCATATTCTGCTGGTCCAAGCAGGTCACAGACCAAGCTCAGATTCAAGGCCACAGGAAATGGACTCTCCCTCTTTATGAGAGGAGCAGCAGACGCTCAGGATGAAGGGTAAGCCTCATGGGACAGATTGTTGTAGCCATATTTGGAAGCAGTCCACCTTAACAAGAATTCATTCTTCTTTCAAAATTCTATTACGAATAAAGTTGAGGGCCCTTTCTATCGCCATTTGCATCTCATTCCCTTTCACCTCTTATCAGAAGTAATCATCTTTATGGATTTGGAGTATACCTTTTGGAAATTATAATTTATACGTGATCATAAGTGAATAGTTTTATGTTGTGATGTAATTTGCTTTCTTGTACAACTTTATGCTCAATGGGGACTATGAGTTGCTGTGTAATAGGGACCTGTCCTGTGCAAAATGGCATTGAAGTACATAATGACTGTGACACAACCTCTAAGGGCATCAAAAGTTTGTACAAGGGGAAAGCAAAGGCAATAAAAGAAAGTGCTGGCGACAGGCTAGAATTTGCGGTAGCCTTGAGTAACCACACTCACCATTTAGTTGACCTAAATTAAGTCCTATTTCTGTCTGGGAGAAATTAGTGACATTTAACAGTCAACTCTTGGAATAAATTTTTGAAAAATTAAGTCTACTTACAACACACTGATGTGATCCTTAGAAATTAGGTAGTAGATGGGGCGCCTGGGTGGCTCAGTTGGCTAAGTGTCTGACTTCAGCTCAGGTCATGGTCTCAAGGTTCATGAGTTCGAGCCCCATGTCAGGCTCTGTACTGACAGCTCAGAGCCTGGAGCCTGCTTTGGATTCTGTGTCTCCCTCTCTTTGTGCCCCTCCCCTGCTCACACTATTTCTCTCAAAAATAAATAAACATTTAAAAAATGTAAAAAGAAAGAAATTAGGTAGTAGAGTTTAGCCTTGATACAATGGAGGGGTCCCTGGATGGCTCAGTCAGTTAAGTGTCAAACTCTTGATTTCCACTCAGGTCATGATCTCATGGTTCCATTGGTGAGATCGAGTCCTATGTTGGGCTCAGCTCTGCCAGTGCAGAGCTTGCTTGGGATTCACTCTCTTCCTCTCTCTCTGACCCTCCCCAGTGTGAATGCACATACTCTCTCTCTCAAAATAAATAAATAAGCTTAAAAAAATAGACTCAGTACAATGGCAGATAGGAGTCTTCTAGAGGTATTTGAATGTGTGAAAGTGACATGTTTAAGAAGAATTGGGGTGACAGTAATTAGGCAGGTAGACAAATATTGGGTATTGACATCACGTGTGGTACTGAAATCAGTACCGTGAGAGCTTTAGTCACAAGAGGGTATGATTAGGGATCTGAATCCTCCAACTGATCATCAACTACCTGCTGTTATCTCAGCTCTGTAAGTCATACGTGCACAGAAGTCATTCCAGGGAAATCCTACTTTATTACTGGGTAGGGCCTTGGTCTCAATCTCTGTTTCCCATTTTGGATCATCATTCTTTAGCATAATTTCTGTACCAGAGGCAGCTCAATGGCCTTCTTGGTTGGTCTTTTCCATTTAAACTCCTATGGGAATCCTGAATTCTTGGTCTTACTACTGTGACAGTCATAAGAGTCGAAGAAGGATGATCCCATGGTTGGGGGTGGGGGTGGGGGCGGAAGCCCTTCTTCTCAATGGCTAAAGAATCAGAGGAGCTAAGCTGGCCTCTCCATGTATCTTCTCCTTTGGGCCCCATAGTGGTATTCAAAGCCTTTCAAAGGCTGAGTTGTCTCTTGAGCAGGAGATAGTATGATTCTATTAACATGATGAAAAGAAAGAACATGATGGCATTTTTTTTTTCAAGGAAAGAAGAGAAGGAACACAAAAGAAAAGGAAGGTGTCTTCTAGGAGGAAGAGGAATATTTTCACTTTTGATTCTTCTTAATGAAAACTCTTTCTACCACCTACCATATACTTGTGACATCTCCTTTATGTGGGTAGCTCCTGGGTAAGAAGCAATTTTCCATTGATCTTTTATAGTTGCAGATGTCATTTGAGCAGCTATATTGACAGTCTTTTGTTCTGGACTATCTTTTCAGGAATGTAGAGTGAACAACCTTGGAAAACAGAGATAGCAGCAGAGGATGGAGAAGGAGCAGAGGGTAAGATTATTTGATGTCCAGTATAATAAAGCAAAGGTTGAGCAGATTGTAGCTTTTTATTTTAAAGTTTTATTTATTTTTGAGAGAGAGACAGAATGAGTAAGGGAGGAACAGAGAGAGAGAGAAACACATAGAATCTGAAGCAGGCTCCAGGCTCTGAGCTGTCAGCACAGAGCCTGATGTGGGGCTTGAGCTCACTAGCAGTGAGACCATGACCTGAGCTGAAGTAGGACACTCAACAGACTGAGGCACCAGGCGCCCCAGATTTTAGCTTTTTATAAAATATTGGAGTTTCCGGGGCACCTGGGTGGCTCAGTCGGTTGAGTGTCTGACTTCAGCTCAAGTCATGATCTCGCAGTTCATGGGTTCAAGCCCCACATCTGACTCTGTGCTGACTGCCAGCTAAGAGCCTAGAGCCTGTTTCAGATTCTGTGTCTCCCTCTCTCTCTGACCCTCCCCTGCTCATGCTGTCTCTCTCTCTCTCAGAAATATATAAAACATTAAAAAAAGTTTAAAAGAAAGTCACAAAAATTATAAATTAAAAAATAAAATAAAATATTGGAGTTTCTTAAACTCGGGGTTCTTCACATGGGATACAAACCCATGGCATGTGCAGGACCCACCTGTCCCCATCTCTGCATCACCCCATATGACTTGAAGAGGGGAGGGAAAGGGAACTGATGTGGACATGACATTTACTTGCCTGCTGGGCCCTGAGTAATATAGTCTTTGTCTCTGAGCCAGGAGCCACGCACCTTCTGCCATGAGACTGTGGCAGGTTAATCTTTTTGTTTGTGGAGATGATTGATCATTTGGCCATGTCCGGCATCACTCTGCAGTGGGTGCAGATGACAGCGAAGGTGTAGTTTGGAGAAGGCCTGCAGGTCTTGCCTTCCCTTCATCCTCTCCCGAGGCAGTGGAGAGGAATTAAGTGTTCACGTTCACTAGGAATTATCGGTGATGAAAAGCGTATGATTACATAACCCTGAAAACTCCCAGCCAAAGTCCCTGTATAACCTATCAGTGATGTTGGTGTGAAATGCAGCAAAGTGTAAGGAAATCTGTATAGATGAGTGATAAGGCCTAAATAATGTATAACGTTGACAGAAAAGGTAGATTCCACATCACTCCCCTGAGCTGCCATTGAGGGGATGCCGCAATTTTTGGAAATCCTAGAGGCTTTGCGCTCTCAAGCCTTTCTCTGCCTCTTGGATTCCCATTTCCCATGGTGGCATTTCTGCATGACTCCATACCTGCCTGGTTGTAAACCCCAGACCCTGCTCTCAGCATCCCAGAACTTACTTACACAAAGTGTTCACGAGTGTACTGAGTGTTAATGAAACTTCGGGGCCACAGTCAGGAGGATTCTGATATCTTACTGCTTCTTCTCTTCCCAGTTTTATGTCTTCATGTTTTCTCCTTACTATTTCCACTTTCTATTTCACGAAGGGAAATTTTACTCAGATACTGGCTGTTGGGTTTTATCCTTTACCTCAAGGAGATATATTATTATTATCCTAAAAAATAGTTTCCTACCTTCCTAAGAAGAATTCTGGTGCCAGTGCAGTTAAACAAACTTTTTTCCATCTTGTTCTGTTGTCAAGACCAGAGGCAGGGAGATGACGTAGCACATTGTTTAGTCATCATTCATTCATTCCATCCACAAATATTACTGAGTAGCAAGGAGGTACGAGGAATATAACAGTAAACAAGAGACAAGTCCCTGCTCAATGGAGCTTATGCTCTGAGGGGTGGGAGTGGAGACAGGTGATAAATAAAAATACAGTGTAATGTCAGACAGTGATAAGTACCATGATGAAAAATAAAGCAGAGTAAGGGACCCGAGGGTGACAAGCGCACTGCTTTAGATAGCGTGGTCAAGGAAGTCTTTGCTACAGGATCCTTCAAGCAGCGATATGTTGTAGGAATCCAGGTGAGAGGAGAGCCTTCTTCTGTATAACATGCCATTGTTAACACAGCAATAGCGTTCCAGGTGGGCACGTGCAGCCGCAGCTACAGATGACACTTCCCAGGCTCTCTCTGAGCTAGGTGTGGACGTGTCAGCGAGCTTTGTTCAATGGATGTAAGCAGAAGTGATATGGGCCATTTCCAAATGCTGCCCTTGGAAGGATTAGATGTGCGCTTTGCTGATCCCTACTTCCCTTTGCCCTGAACTTTACTTAGGAGGTGGCAAAACTGATGTGGGGGCACAAATGGAAATGAATGTATTAAAGATGGAAGGTGAAGGCTCTTCCCACCCTTTCTTGCTCTCTCTTAGCTCTCCTGCTCCCTCTCTCCTTCTCTCTTTCTCTCTCTCGCCCCTGCCCAGCTGATTAGTTTGCAAACAGAATAACAGTCAAGGGCGAGGACTCTCAAACCAGACCTCCCAGGCTGTGACTTTGGCCAAATCACATTTCCTTTCTAGGCCCCAAGTTTTTATTATAAAATGCAAATAATAATAATAATAATAATAATAATTCTTATCTTCATTGTTGTAGGTTGTTATAAGGATTTAATGAGTTCACATTTGTGAAATGCTTGGACCAGTGCTTGTAATAGGGTAAGCAACATATGTGTTAAATATACGCATCAAATAAAGAAAAATGGTTTAAAAAATTTTTTTAATGTTTTATTTTTTTCTGAGACAGAGAGAAAGAGACAGCGTGAGCAGGGGAGGATCAGACAGGGGAAGGACACGAATCTGAAGCAGGCTCCAGGCTCTCTGAAGCAGGCTCCAGGCTCTGAACTAGCTGTCAGCAGAGAGCCTGAGGTGGGGCTCGAACCTATGAACCATGAGATCATGACCTGAGCCAAAGTCAGACGCTTAACCGACTGAGCCACCCAGGTGCCCCGGTTTTTAAAAAAATTTTTAACGTTCATTTATTTTGAGAGAGAGAGAAAGAGACAGAGCGTGAGCAGGAGATGGGCAGAGAGAGAGGGAGACATAGAATCTGAAGCAGGCTCAGGTTCTGAGCCATCAGCACAGAGCTGAATGTAGGGCTCGAACCCATGAACGAGATCATGACCTGAGCTGAAGTCGGATGCTCAACCGACTGAGCTACCCAGGCGCCCCATAAATAAGAACTCTTAATGTAACTGTCTGGATTGGCTATGTGGCTGTGAAGATGTGACTTCATTTTTTTTCCAAAAATTTGTTCATGTTTTGTGTAGCAAATGCCATATTCAAAATTCAAAATATTCAAAATTAGTACTTGTTCTGTGTCCCTTTCTGACTTGCTCATTCACAGAGCACCTTGTGGCATCCCCAGAGGAAGTACGTGCTGGTCCCCCAGCATTCCCCACAGAACAGTGGACTGAATACTTCAAGTGAGTTGCTCCACATTCAGCACAGACTCAGACAGCACAAGAAAATATATATCAAGGTTTTTATCACGGAGAAGTTGAGAGTTTGGGGGAAAGTAAGATTTATGCACAGAAGCCATTAGGAGACAATACAAGGCAAATACCTAATGCAGCAGTGAAGTTGTCCCTTTGCAGTCTCAGGAAACCCCTTAACCTCACAAAAGCTTGGCGTTTGCTTTTCTCATCACAGGACCCAAAAGCAAACAGGAACTGAGGCAAAGAGATTTAAATTAGAAGAGTAACTTAGTAATAATGCTTGTAGTACAGAGCTTCTTGTGTATGTTGTCTCAAGGTACTGTAAGACCTTGAGAAACAATGCTTAAAGGAAGTGGGCAGGGGCTTCACTATTTTTTTTTCTGACCTAACTGATATTTGTGGGGAAGAGGGCGCAGTGCTAGGGACAGAACTGAGGGGAGCAGATTTATGTGACACTCTCTTCCTTCCTCAACTCAATAGGTCATCTCCTCCCCCTCCATTTCCCCCTCTCCCATCCTGCTGCAGTTAGTGGAATCTTAATTCTTACCCCCTCCCCAACTACTACCCTTCCCTCCTCCCTCCCTTCCCCCCCCCCCATGCTCATAAAGGGAATCCTGGAGGTTCTGTTCTTCACCTGTTTCAGAGTTTAACAAGGCTTATTTTTTAGAGAGTTGAAGTCTATTTCGTGAATTTGTTTCTTGAAGCGTTATGATGAATAAACATTAAGAAGTCACACAATTTTATTCTCTGTCCAACAAACAAACAAAAATCAAGGACAGCAACAAAAACCTCTTAGCCTGTCTTAAAAGGAAGTCATATTAATTTGAAAGCTGTAAAGAAGGAAATTCCAAAACCATTTTGGTAACCAGGTCTGGTATGTGTCAGGAAACTCTTTCTCATAGATAATGTAAATCCTTGTTGTAGAAATATAAAACCATTTCCTCTCATTCTGTTCTATTTTTTGAGTTAATGAACATCGACATAATGGATTTCTATAAATTACCTATTAATCATATTTATGTAATTTCTACATATTCGCATTAAAATTTAGGAGCCCTGATTAAATTGATGCTGTTTCTATATAGAACCCATTGGTAAAAATGCTTTTTATCACAAATATTTCAGCAATGCCACATGTCTTAGCAATAAAATATTTTTGCAGATGAATGGTGGTAGCAAGAAGTCCTTGCCTGGTGGTTCAACACTCAGAAAGTGCTTGAACTATCTTGAATTATCTCTGAATGCTAAAAATGTGTGATTCTAAATTCCTATCTCTGTGGACTCATATTTGTTGGCCTCAAAGAATTGTTGTCTTAGTTGTAACTATGACTCTGTTCCAGTTGAAAAATAAATACTGAGTGAGCCCCAAATCCAGGTAACAAAGGTAGGTGACAAGAGCAAAGAGAGGAGGCGCGTGCTCAGAAGCCTGACTGCTTTCTTAAGATATATTTTGAGTATCTCTTTCTAAACCATTTGAGGCTGTTGCACCGACACAGCCGTGATATCAGGCCTGATTAATGGCAAACTTGATGAAATGTATTATAATGCAAAAGGGACTTTGTGTCTTCAGGCCTTACTATCCTCATTTGTAAAACTTGTCCACTTGATTTCTGAGGCCTTTTCTAGGGATAACATTTTACAGTTTAATGAACGCTTTAACATTTTTGCAGAGTAATTTTACTAGCATTGCCTCAGATTCTCAGCTTTAAAAACAATACAGACAAAGGAACGAACTCATGGATCTGGGACATCCACAGGTGAGGGGCCTGGACCCTCCAATGGGTGGATATTGTCACCCCTTCCTCCTCCTGGGATGGGAAGAGGCTTGGGCCAGGCCCAGGGTCTCGCTTTGTGGCCTGGAGCCCAGGTCCCGGTAGGTTCCCCTACCCCCAGCCCTTGGCCCTTCGGATGAGCTGTGTTTGGGGTCCAGGAGGCTCCCTCCTTGCCCATGAGTCTTCCTGGGTGGAGTACCGACCTCCGACCTCTCTCCCAGCGTTCCCAGCTGCCGGAATTCCCTGCCCAGTTTATACCTCAAGCTTAGCATGCAATGCAATTTGAACAGAGGGAGGGAAGGGTCGTGGCTGTCCCTCATAGTCCAAGATACCATAGGGCCTCTTCTCCCTCTGTTCCTTCTATTTAATAAAAACTAGCCAAATAAAACAGCAACAACAAAGAAGACAGAAAAATAAAATATGATTAGAAATCAGAAACAAACAACCGAGCATCCTTTAGACATTGGATCTCATCTCTGCTCTCAGCCAGGATGGTCTGACCAAATGTAGCATTTGAGTGAATTATGTAGAAAGAATTAAACTTAATTTTCAGCTCTGACGCCAACTGGTGGACATTGAGCCCTTAACCTTGAGGGACTGGGTTTCCTCGTGTATAGCATGAAGTGTTTGACTGGATGATCTAATTCAACTCAGCAGACATTTATTAATGGTTTTCTACATTGAAGACCTTTCAATAAGACATGAGGGTAGAGTTGGGAAAAGTACAAGGAGAGAGACATGGAGAAACTATCAACAGGAAGAAAGACAGGGCTAAGTGTTGTAATAGGAAGAAAAAAGAAATCACAAAGCTTTAGGAGCACAGAGGAGACACGATGGGCTCTTGAGTTTTCAAGTATTATGGAAGCTGATGTTCACCTAAGGCTGAAGACCCTTTCAGTGAAAGTTGTACTCAGGCTGCGTTTTAGACGCCGTAACTGGTGTATAGAGTTCACTGCAGCAGCTACTCGGAGCCGCAGTCTATGATGGTGATTAGGCATGTCCATCTTGCACTGCTAATTGCACTCCTCTGCAGGGTGTGAGAGAAATGAAAATGTGGGAAGATGGAGTTTTTCCAGTTCAGGGATTGACCTTTAAAAGAATCAGGGCAGAGAGAGGGTAATGAAGCCAGTAGAGGAAACTGGTATAAATCTCCCTGACAAAAGATTGAGCTAATTTAGTTTAAATGGAAGGAAGCCCCATCCAAATTAGAGAAAAATGCAATCTGAATTATAGGATTTTTACAAAAAAGAAATGCCATTATATTATTGTCAAGTATGTGTGGTAAGTTGAGCTAATTGCTAGAAAAGCATTTCTAACTGAAAGCGCTATTAGAGTCTTCTTTTTCATGAACATGTAAATTCCGATTTATCAGCACTGTATGCATATAATTTATGTGTTAACATGTTTAAAGTAAAATGACCCATCAAGCTCTTTAAATTTTGTCCATGCTGCTGATTTGTTTAATAACCACCCTCCCCTACCCCCCAACCCCACCTTTTCATGTAAACAGGTCAGGGGTAAATTTGAGTCCAATATACTTTTGGCTTTTAAAAGTTTATGAATTAGTGGAGTGTGAGCAAATGCCATCTCACTTTGGTTTCTGTTTACTAGACACTGTGCAATTTTATTACAATCAGATCTGAAACTGTTATCTCTAAAAAGTTGTTGCTAAAAGAGATATCACAGAGGGAGGCCAGCTGGCTGCTTCAGGCTGTCATATGCCATGGCATAGCGAAGGGCGTGACTGACGAGCTTCTGGAAGCTCTTCTTGGGCATAAAAACATTGACAGACATTGGGAAGATGGAAGTAAAACAAAGTAGTAAGGCAAGTTCCTCACAGAGTCTGTCAAGCTTGACTATTGGTCAGGAAAGAAGGAGGTCCTATCCAGACAAGGGCTAAGGAGAAGCTTAGATGAAAAGTTTTAACAGCATCCTGAAAGAGGATACCTGGATGAAGGATCAGATCCTTCTGAAGGATCAGATCTCCCAAGAGGGACTGGGTGGTTTTCTCTAAGAGCATCTGAAAATGTGGGCCACACTGTACACAGCTGGGGGCAGCTTTGGGAACTTATCAAGGTACCATTACAAAGGTCGGACTTGTCATTAACTGAGCTTCCGCTCTGACACCAGAGTCATGTGGTCAAGTCTCCAGTTTCTAGGTCTGGAAATTTAATTTTATCCACTCACTCTCAGATGATAAGTTTTGGGGGAAAGTCTCTGTTGCCCTTCAAAGGCACGAGACAGTGATTTAAAAAAAATTTTTTTTAAATGTTTTACTTATTTCTGAGAGAGAGAGAGAGAGACAGCGTGAGCAGGGGAGGGTCAGAGGGAGAGGGAGAAACAGAATCTGAAACAGGCTCCAGGCTCTGAGCTGGTTGTCGGCACAGAGCCCGATGCAGGGCTCAAACCCAGGAACCGCGAGATCATGACCTGAGCTGAAGCTGGATGCTTAACCGACTGAGCCGCCGAGGTGCCCCACAAGACAATGATTTATAAGGCATGTGTATTCATGAATAAGGAGAAAGCTACTCTGCATAACAAACATTCCCTTCCTCCTAGCTCCCTGTCCTGAAGGTAGTACCTCTCCAGGTACAAAATTACGTGTAACAGAAGGTAGGTCAGTATGTGCTATAACAGAGCAGCGGGAGACAGGTATCCCGAAAAAATATTTTATGAAGGTAAGAGTAACTGTATGTACTGCCTTTTCACATTTTGAGCATGCATCTGTCTATTCTTCAATGACTGATCGTGAGGCTGTTTTTACAAATGTGTATAAAATGGAGAAAAAAGAGGAAGTATAACTGACCTACCAAAACCAAAATGTTTAACTTAAAAGAGCGTACTTTATTCTGTGATTATGCCACTGTTGTTTTTAAAGTCTGACATTTTGATCTTAGGGAATTATAATACTATCCTTATAATTTTTTTTAACTTGGCAGAATGAAAAGATGGGTGGCTCCCGTACAGTTCCCTATTTTTCCTTTTTTGGAGGCTGACTTATGGTTCCACAAATCCCAAAGTCTGAGAATCACTGGTTTAGAAAACTGAAAAAAGACCTGTGCACCAGTGACTTTTAGACTTTTGATCAAGATGCACAAAGAGAAACCCACTATTACATGCAACCCACACACACATAAATATGTATATACAAATATTTACAGTAGAAATAAAAGTTTCACAAAAACAATAATTAACTTCACCTCATGCAATACACTCCGCTCTATTCTATCTTGTTTAACATGCCGGTTGATCTGCAACAACTCAATGTTACAACCCACGTTTGAAAAACACTGGGCTAGACTCAGAGCCCTCTCGCCCGGACATAGCTGAATAAACACTGACAGGTGTTTCCTTTGTGGACCTCCTTTTCTAGATTCCACTCGGATCACATCCCTCCTGTGGCACATTTGTTGCCCAGGAAAGGTGACAATACAACTGATTAAATAAGAGTTTTCTTCGCGTTAGTTATATCCTTGTCCTTAGAACAGTCTCTTGCCATTTTGCGGAGATTGAGAAATAGCCTCTATTTCTTTTGGATTTAGAGGTCACATTGGTCTTGTGTTTTTTCACAACACAAAAGTTCCCTGGCCTTATTAGCCCCGCATTCACAAACCACAACTTACGATAGGTTATTCTGCAGACTAACGATTCACATCTGTTGTCGTTGACGCTATTCACCTCAACTGCACACAGCATGGCATTGTTGCTACTCAAATTCAAGATGTGGGGAGTGCAGGAAGGGGTGCCTCACTCCAGCCTGTGAACACTGACCGAGGAGTGTAGCGGAGTCCAGAGGAGAGGAGAAAGGGCAACACACACTAATTAAAGAAATGAATGATTAAGAATAAGCTAAAATTTCCAGATATAGTTAGTTGGGCTCTGTGCGTCTGCCACATACATTTTGTCATTATTATCTGGGTTTGGACCGTAGGTGGGTGCTGGTGTGGCAGTGTCATGTGATGGCTCAGGGTTGCTTGTGGTGCCAGACTGGCGGGGATCAGACCCATCCTCTGCTCTTTACCGTAAGTACTATTGATGTTCCATTTTAGGATGAGGGGACAGATCCCCGGAGAGGTTAAGTGACCTTGGACAAATTTCTTAACCCTCTGAGACTCAACTATAAAACGAGAAACATTGAGAATATCTACTTTGTAGCATTGGCATGAGGGCTAAGTGAGTTTATATATGTAATGTGCTTAGCCTGACATGTACAGCTAGTGGCTTATAGGCTTACAGGCTGGGTTCTAGAGTCTGTCATCTGGATTCAAGTCCCAGTTTCTCTCTTACTAGTTGTATAATATTGGGATAATTACTTAATGTTTTAGGCCTCAATTTCTTCATTAAAAACTTATGATGATGATGATGCTGCTGCTGCTAATAATAATAATCATTATAGTGTTGTTCAGTGTTTCACAGATACGATGACATCACCACACCCCTGTTACATAGAACATGTAGAAACACCTGCCAGCCAGCGAAAACTACTAATGTGTCCCCATTTTGATATAGTCTCTCGAATCTATAAATTGAGATTTTTTTGGTTCATCATCAAAGGTCTCAGATAAATCACAATTTAATAGCTTTTTATCTTTTTCCTAAAAGTGAACAACATTCTCCCCCCTCAAAAGAATCAAGCAAATATGAAACTTTAAATAAAGTGGAATTCACTCCAACAACTGTCCTTTTGAATTTTTATTATGTGCTAAGTACTGTGTTTTATAAAGCAAATTTCTGCCAGGCAAAGGTTGAGGAAGAGCCAAATTTAAAAGGCAACTATAATTAGAACTTTTGATGACGGTGCTTAAACTGATTAATGTCTGATGGTACCCATTCTACCAAAGCATATTTTTTAGGCAGTTATATATTTATATTAAATTAACTATTTGTTGCAAAGTTGGGCTTGTGTGGCAATGTCTCCACGTCGCTCTTGGAGTTAATTCCATAATGATATGGTCGGTGTGGCTGGGGGTCGTCTCCCTTGCTGCTGTCTCTGCATGGAATGTTTTCCAGTTCATTCTCTGAGGGCTGGCTTTTCTCCTATCATCCTGGGGAGTCTTCCCTGGCCATTTGACTTAATGTGAGTCTCATCCTCAGCCTCTCTCCCCTACCCATCCTTCCTCCCCCCACCCCCCCCGCATTGCCATTTTCTTCATTGTACGTGTCACTAGTTGAAATAATACTGGGTATTTGTGAGCTTATAGATCTAAAGCTCTAAGCGCAGGGACCTTGTCTATATTACACCGTCTATATTAATTTCCTATTTAAATTTAGCAGCTTCAAATAATGCACATTGATTATGTATCAGTTTCTGTGGGTCCAGAGTCCATGCATGTACTAGCTGGGTCCTCTGCTCAGGGCTTCACCAGGTGGAAATCAAGGTGTTGGCCAAACTGCAAGTTCATCTGAAACCCGGAGTCTTCTTTCAAGCCTCTTCAGGTTTCTGGCAGAATTCAGTTTCTTCTTATCGTAGGACCTCAGCAAAGGACCACTCCTTTTTTTTTTTTTTTTTTTTTTTTTTTTTCTGACTGTATCTGGTGATGTATTCTCAGCTTCCAGAGGTTGCCCGGGGTTCTAGTCATGAGACTTTCCACAACATGGCAATTTATTTCTTCAAGGAAGAAATTCTTCTTTTTATTTCTATTCTATGAGAAGAATATTCTCAGCAGGAGAGTCTCTGAACTCTAGATCTTCTTTTAAAAGCTCACCTGATTAGGTCAGGCCCACCTAGGACAACGTTTTGATTAACTCAGAGTCAACTGATCAGGGGACCCTCTCTTCACCTTTGCCACATAATGTAAGTTAATTAGCAGAGTGAAATCTCATCATATTCCTCTGGGCTTAGTATGGACTAAGGGGAGGGGATTATACAGGTCAGGTACACCACAGATGGGGATTCTAGAGGCCAGTTTATAATTCTGCCTAACACACTGTTATAGTCTCAAGGCTTAGAAGAGCATGTGACACTTAGTAGATATTTAATACATACTTGTGAATGAATAAATGAATAAATGCCAATAGAAGAAGTAAGTGAGTGAGAAGCTAGAATAAACTATTGGCTTTAAGTTTAGTATCTTATACTGAATTAAAAACAATCACGTGATTTGATTTTCCATTTAATTCACTTTCTCGTCGAGGGTCTTGGGACTATTACCCAATGTAAGGGGAAACCAAATGGTGTTTATTATATTATATTATATGAGCAAAGTGTCTGTAGTATAATCTTGATGAATCATTCAGCCTAGCAACCCTATGTAGGTGAAGCCATCAAACCTAACAATGCTAGAATGGCTTGGACATTAAGCCCAGCATATCATGGGCAAATCAGGAATAACTGAGATTAGAACTTGGACTTCTGCTATCTGCTGTCCCACATTTAATACTGCACTGCTGCCCCAAAATCAGAGAAGAAGAAAGTCTTTTCATTTCTAGGAGGGATGATTTAAAATCACATTCAGAAAAATGTTGTTCTGGCTGTATCCAAGATATTATTTTGTGGAATGACCATTTTAAAGAAATGCCAGCCGTCTGTTATGAGACATCAAGCACAAAGATGAGGCAGGCATAGAGTAGAGTATTCAGCTGTTCCAACTGCCTTAACAAAATACCAGACTGGGCAGCTTAAACAACAGACACTTATTTCCTCGCGGTTCTGGATGTTGGAAGCCCGTGATCAAGGTGCCGGCAAATTCTGTTAGCTCCCTAATTTGCAGACTGCTACCTTCTTGCAATGCCTTCACATGGCCCTTCCTCGGAACACACACTTGGGGAAAGAGGGCCAGGAATGCCCCCTCTTCACCTTGTATAGAGATACCAATCCAATTGAATGAAGGCCCAGCCCTTATGACCTCATTTAACCTAATTACCTCCCTACCGGCCTCATCTCCAGTACTGTCACACGGTGGGGGGCAGTTAGGACTTCAACATATGAATTTTGGAGGGGGCAGAATCCTGTTCATAACAGGTAGCCTAGGGAGTTATGTGAAACAAAGGGAGCCAGCTCATCAGTGTGAGTAGGATCTCAGGTTTCAGATTTGGATCATTTGAATTCCGACTCTACCTCTTGCTTGCATCAGGGGCAAACCCAATTTGCACGGGGCCTGGAAATTATACATACAATTTTTAAAAATATTTATTATTTTTGAGAGAGTGCAAACAGGGAGGGGCAAAGGGAGGGGGACAGAAGATCTGAAGCAGGCTTTGCACTGCTAGCAGTGAGCCCAATGTGGGGCTTGAACTCATGAACCACAAGATCATGACCTGAGCTGAAGTCAGATGCTCAACCAACTAAGCCACCCAGGCGCCCTTACATGTGCCATTTTAGAAGCTCTCTTTAAGACAGAAAGTACAAAATTAGGTACAGTCTTATAAAGAGCCTATGAGACTAAGGGACGTGTGAAGCTTCAACTTCATTAATCTCATGGCAAATTCACTTCTACTTGCCATATGGCTAAGTAAATTACTAAAGTTCTCTGAGCCTCACTTTCCTCAAATGTAAATTGGAGATAATAATTACTATATTTAAATCATAGGAATGTGGACAAGATTAAATTGTAACTAATAGGCTTTCCTTGTTAGCTACTGTAACCTTGAGGATTATTGTCACTGTCATCATCACGATTCAGCCCCTTCATTTCACAGATGAGGAGATAGACAAAAAACTGTTTCGTGACTTACCCTACATCGCACAACCAGTTAGCTGGGAGGCAGGGCCAGAATAATTCCTCTCCTGGTCTATGCTCTTCCCTCGGCTCTGTAGAGATGGCCTTTTGTACTGCTAAAGAGTATATTGGTATAATCATGATCTTCATCTCCAGTATCTACTCTGTGGCTATTACAGAACAAAAGAGGGCTAAACAGCAGATATTAATTTGGTTGAACTTAAGCTTTGTTTTCACTTTTATGTACATCTAGTAGGAGTAAAGCTCTGTGAAGTAGAATGTGATATTCATTAAATCAAAAGTTTTGTTATTTTTTATTGGAGGCTAAGTTTCCATCATGTGGGATGAAACCATGACTTAGAAACAAAGATGTTTCCGTGTAATCTCACTGGGGAGTGATTCCTAAGTTCCCACATGTGCGGATTTTGTCAGGGACGTTAGATTTTCCTGGGAAAGGTCTGAGGGCTCAAGTCAGTCCCGAGGGCTGTGACCTGCCCCTTGGAAACATGTACTGGAGAACAGGGCTTGGCTCTGCTCCATTCCTCTCACAGCCCCACATATGTGAGAATCTTCCCTTGTTACCCTGACTCTGAGAGAACTCTGGGCCTCAGAGCTGGTTTTAACACTTTTAAAACACCGATAATGTTGATTCCAATGTACCTGATTTCCCCTCATCTCCCAGTAACCCTTCACATATATTCTGGCTTGCTCCTCAGGGCTGGGCAGTCTGTGAATGATTGTTATTAAATCCAAAGATGCTGGTCCTTAAAAATCTGTGCATTTTGGTACTAATGAGTACTTAAAATTAGTACATTAGTACCTAGGTAATATTTGACTCACAGCTCTAAATCTTTGGCCTCTGTGTCTAACTGGAAAATATGTATATAATAATACAATCCTGCAATAAATATTTTTCTCATTTTCAAACATGGCACAATTACAGCATTTTTGTAAAACCATCAAAACCAACTATGTACGCATTTAATAGAAGCAACACATGGTTAGGACACAGATGCACATGGATTTTCCAGCTCTGGTACCAGCAGCAGTAAGCATTGGGGTTATTCAACCCGTCGTTCTTATTTACGGACAAGTGATACAGTAAGATTTTGGAAGTTCCTAGAGGAAAGATGTCACTTATTTACATGGAAGTTATCGACATCTAATGATTTTTAGTGTTATCATTATTAATACATCTTTTAGAAATAATGTTGCTAATGCTATGCGACTAGCAAACCAATGCTAATTTGTGCTCGTAGGATCTTCATGAAGACACCTGGCCCGCCTACCAGATCTGCTATTTGTTAAACAGCTGAGAGAAAAACAGCTATAGGGACAGTCAGCACATCTGCCAAGGAAACTGTCCCCTTCTCCATCCCTCAAGGTAGGCAACAGAGAGCCTGCTGGACTCTCCTCTGGGCATTGTGCCTTGCTCACTCACCACATGCAGGCCCTCTGCTCTACCGCTGTCTGGCAGCCACACCTGCACCCTTCAGTGTCAGTCTCACGTCCCCGCCTGCACTTGGTCTTCAGCATCCCGGGTCCTTGTTTCCAGCCAAATTCTTTTTCGGCCCCACCCTATTTAGCAGATTCTCACTGACATATAGGGCTCAAGTTATCTGCCCTATTCTTTGTTTTAACGCCTTGTAATATCTTTTTGTAAAAAACATTTATTTATTTTTTGAGAGAGAGGAAGACAGAGCACGAGCAGGGGAGGGGCAGAGAGAGAGGAAGACACAGAATCTGAAGCCGGTCCAGGCTCTGGGCTGTCAGCACAGAGCCCGAAGTGGGGCTCGAACTCACAAACCGGGAGATCATGACCTGAGCTGGAATCAGATGCTTAACCGATTGAGCCACCCAGGAGCCCCATCACTTTGTAATATCTTGAGTCAAGAAAGTTATTAAGATGTTAAATTGTAGACATAAGAGATCACCTCATGAGGACTTCCAGTCTGTTCTTTATGAAGTCTTTTTGTGTAATATAGAAAGTCATGAAGAATGATTTCTTGGTCACTAAAACATGAAAACAATTTTTATTTTATTTTTAAAATTTTTAAAAATATATTTATTTTTGAGAGAGAGAGAGAGAGATAACGCAAGCACATGCGAGCAGCGGGGTGCAGAAAGAGAGAGGACAAGATCCTAAGCGAGCTCTGTACCAACAGCAGAGAGCCCAATGCAGGACTCGAACTCACGAACTGTGAGTTCATGACCGGAGCCAAAGTCAGAGGCTTAACTGACTGAGCCATCCAAGTGCCCATGAAAACAATTTTTAAAAATATCTACGTGGATCCAGGTATTATCTTCTCCCAAGGCTCTTCTTCATTTGATGCCTACCATCACATTAGTCCAAATGCTGATATTTGCCAGCATGAGAGTATTTACTTCTTAATATTTGTGAGCAGAGTACGGGGTCCAGGAAGAGTATCTTCTCACACTTGAACTTAGAATCATCATTCTCACTCATATCATTCATTCAACAAATATGTTCCAGGCACTGTTCCAGGTGCTTGGGATAAATCAGCCAACAAAGCAGACTAAAAACAAACAAAGAAACAAACCAACAGATAAAATCCCTGCCCTCATGGGGCTTATTTTCCATTTAACACATTTATATAAAAACACAGGAGGATATCTGTACCTGCTTGCATCCTATAGATATCTCTGCATCTTGCCTTTGGGATGTAGCAGTTTGTGTTGGATAGGAAATTGCATGCCTCCCCAAAAAGTGACAGTTACGCCGCAGGCTGACTTTTCAAACAGAACGGGCTTTGGCAGGCTCCTCCTGAAATGCGTGTGCGAGATAGCTTTCCATGCTCTTGCAGAAAACCAGTGTGACACACCTTTCGCCTTGAGCATGGTTGTGCCATTCATTGGTCGTGAGACGCTACAATCCCAACTCAGGTCTGTATAAACAATGTGTTGTCAGCTGAGCCAAGGCCACCATGCAGAGTTTTCATGTCTTTTTCTGTTGATACCACAGAGTTCAAAACAGGTAAATAAAACATAGTTCACTGTAACATTTCCAAAATTTGTAACTACTATTTTACTATTTTCGGTGGTAAGAACAACTTTAGGAGTAGGCTTTGCATAAAGCATGGAGAATTGCCATTGCTTAGGAGATTTGGAAAGTAAATCATTACGCTCGGATTAAAAGAAGCCCCTTGACACACACAGGACATGGATCAGCATGGATTGTGTGTGTGCGCGCGCGCGCGCGTGTGTGTGTGTGTGTGTGTGTGTCTTAGGGAATAGAGCAAACATAAGTCGACAATTGGAAAAAAATGTAAGGTGTCCTCTGGCTCCAGAAGGAGTAATTTCTCAGATGCTTCATAAATGTACAAAGATGCTCTTGGGACTGGATTTGAAAATTTTGAATTAGCTGAAACAGTTGTAAAATCACATAAGACAGTTTACAATTGACTGCAAAGCAAAGGAGGCTCCTATATGTTGTTTGTTCTAGCAGGCACGGGGAATGCGTTGAACTTGTGAAATGTGCTTTTGATAACCCACTAACAAAATCTGCCTTCAGTTACAACCTTCTACCTTCCAATGCCCCCCTTTCCCTTCTTGCCTCTGTATTAGAGATTGTCAAAATCCTCAGCGCCAGGAGCATCCGGGAAGTGGTTTTCAATATAGGCTGTGACGGCTCATTGAGTGCACCTGGGCTATGTTCCTGGTTAGACCCTTCACATCCCTAGTCCTGACATCAGAACTGATTGCTGTCAGCTCTAATGTGCCTGCAAAATTTCTTTCAAGGCAGTTTCCTCTTCTAACACATCCCAGGGGAATTTCCCCTGGGGGGTGTGAGGCAACATTAGATTGTGACTGTGTTAAGATATTCCCATGTTGGAAGAGTTTTGTATGACAAGCAGCCCGTTGCATCTGTTGTTTTTCCTTATATAGGGTATATTTCACACTGAATGATACTGGAACACAACCCAGGACTCTGTCTTCACTCCCCTGCAGTCTTGTACTTCCTCCTCCTCAATGACAGCAGATCCCGAAACACTCAGTGACATATGGCAGCCTATCTGTGAAGTGTGCTGAGCGGAGTACATTTGCTTTCTGACTCTGGAGTACTGTGTTTCATTTTGGGCATCCTATTTTTTAAAGGGGTATTGACACTGGAACTTGGCCACCGGAAATATTTCTTGGAACAAGGTAAGAGAAAGAAATAATTACATTCATGTGTGTGTTACCAGTCGCCGCTCAGAAGGGGGCTCCAAGAACGGTGAAGTCAGCCAAGTGCTGCGAGGAACCGTTGAGGGACCTGGCGGTGTGCAACCTAGAGGGGTCCATTATTTATTTATTTGCTTTGTAGGGGAGGGGATAGTGGCCATGATTCAGATGTATGAAACGCAAATTATTTTTTCTTTTCCCGTATAGTTCCAGCGGGCAGAACTAGAGTCGGTACGTGGGATTCACGGGTAGGTAGATTTTTATTCTCTAGAAGAAAGACCATTCTGCTTAACAGAGTTGTGCAACGGTGGAATATGTATGTGCACGCAAAGGCTACAAAAGCTTATAAAGAGTTTTTGCTCTGAAAGTGGTCAGGTCAGACCTATGAAGATTCCTTTCATTTCAAAGATTCTATGGTAGTCTGAATTAGAAGTTTCTTGTTCAATTTTCATTGTGACAGAGGATTGATAAAGGCTTGAAAGGCCTCTTTTTTTCCCTTCCTATATCCCTTAATAGGATAAGAGAATTGAGCCAACTAAGCTATTCCATGGCTTTATTAAAGTTGGTTTTACCTCCCCCCTTTTTTGAGTTATTTTCTTTTTTTGGAGTACATAATCCTATATTAAGGAAAACTTATCACATCAGCTAAGTATCCATGGGTCCTCATTATAGCCTGAATAACCTTCTAAGATTTTTAACTGGTATAGAGCTAACCTATGGATTCTGCCCCTCAGTATCCCCTCCCATTTTCTCTGATTTTCCACCTCCTCACTGCATGCAGTCTTGGTGTTTCCCTCAATCAAAGTTCCTTTGCATTTCCAGGCAAAGGAGCGGGGACTGACCCACAGCTGGCCAATCAGACTCTGTCCTGGGAATTTGAATGTTGAGTACAGTGGTACAAGGATTGAGAACAGTTGGAGCCGATTGTTTCACTACAGTGCACTGTGAAGGAAAAGGCTTTTAGTTCCTGTTTCCTAGATCCACATGCAGATGGCAATTTGATCCCACAAGTTGTGTATGTTTGTTATGTAGCCATATTGCTTGATTGTGAAATGAGGAATTTAAATCAAGATTTGGAGTGTGACCTTGTATGTTTCCAATGAGAAGGGAAAATGATATATAATGCAGTGTGTACAATTAAGCATTTCTGGGGGAGAGATTTCTGTGGGCTCATTCAACTAGAGGCCTTTGGGTGTGAGAATTCCTGCTTCCTGAAGTGCTGGAAAGTTAAGGTCAAATGCTGGATGTGTTTCAAGTTCTGAAACAATACCAGCCGATTTCAAAGCTGGTGTTTGTGTGTGCGTGCATATGTGTGTGTACAGAACTGGGGAGGAAAGGCAGCTTCTAAAACTTTGCTTTGAAAGATGCCAAAACACTGAGCCACATATTTGTATGGGAAAGATCTGTGTGTTTGGATGAAACCTGTCTCTTCCATAAACACAAGGCACAGAGAGGACTCACTCCTCTTGCCCTGCTTTTGAACTTTTGTTCACATGAAGCAATTTCCCTCACCTTGGCTGTTGAACTTCCTTTTGTAGTGAAATTCACAAGTACAGTTTGCTGGCAAGAAACTGATGGAAAGAAAGGGCGTGTTGGACTAGATTGCATTTTTCCTGAACACTCTGAAATATCAGGATGTATGGAACATGAGTCATCACTTTCTGTTGGAAACTTTTATGACCTTTAGAGAGTAGGTCAAATTCCTCCCAAGCTGTGCTTCTTCACACCCCAGTGCATGACAGTAAAAGGGCAAATCCGAGGGAGGCAAAAGTATATTCATATTTTTCTTGCAATCTGTTACACATTATTGTTTTTTGACACACTGTGCTTCACATGATGGTACTAACGGTGGAAACTAAGGTCAAGAGTGATGAGAGACTGGCCTGGCCTGCCTTGCATGACTGTTCAAACTCAGGTGGGGTAAACCCAGACTCCTGCTAGAATTAGGGTGGTAGAGAAGCAGAGGAAGGTCTTCCTGACGGTTTGCAAAAATACTTGTGATAGGAGAGGCCCCCAAGGGAAGAAGGCCGCATTCTAAATTGTGAATCCTGGCCATTTAGCGAACCTGGACTTGATTTGACAAACCAGAATAAGACGGGCAAAGCTACTGCAGCAGTGCTCTGGCCTAGGGCCATTGTGTAGCGGGCCACACAATTCTACAACCCTGGCAGCCTGAGGGCATCGTGGTCTGACCGGTGATGTCATCAGAGAAGAATCTGAACTATCAGGAAAAGTTTATGTTGTATACGCTATGCTCTTAAGAATCTAGGATTTGGGGTGTGGAGGAAGGGAGCCAGCCAGGAAGATTCACTGAAAAATTAAGTTTGAATAAAAGAACTTAGCCATGGAAGAACCCAACTGTGTCGGCCCCCTTGTTTCAATTCTACAGGAATACTTCATCTTTAAATTTTTTTTTAACATTTATTTATTTTGAGAGAGAGTATGTGTGAGTGCAAGCAGGGGAGTGGCAGAGAGAGAGAGAGAGAGAGAGAGAGAATCCTGAGCGAGAGAATCCTAAGCAGGATCCTCTCTGTCACCACAGAGTCTGATGCAGGGATTGAACTCACAAACCATGAGACCGTTGAGCTGAAAAGGACGCTCAACCGACTGAGCCACCCAGATGCCCTGAAATACTTTATCTTGTAAAAAGTCACTTAGAAACGCAGAGATCTACACAAAGAATTTTTCTTATTTAAAACTTATACCTTTAAGGCTTTTGATCATTTTTTATTTTAACCTATTTTAATACTAATCATTCCAAAATGAATTACACACCTCTTTGCCTTCTTTAAAGATTTAGTTAAGATAATATAACGTTTTCAGTTTTTCTGTTTACTGTCAGATGCTGGGCTGTCACTTCTCATGGCTGCCATTCTGCCTCTAACAGACTTTCTCTGCATGTCTCATTTGCTGCTCTTAAATGACAATGGCTACAAAGTCAACATGGATAAGCTTAGAAGTCTTGATGATACATGCACTCAAGTCAAGTGCATCAGTTTTAGTGAGATGAGTTTGGTGACATGCATTTTAGCTCCTTGAGACCTTTAAAGACTCTTCTCAGAGGACCTTTTTGTCCATCTGTGTTTCTCAGTTATGTCTTAGACATTTGAAGTTACCAGATGAGTGAACTCAGATAAGCAAGGAGTCATTGGACTGACTGTTCTTCAAGGGTTAGAAAAGCAATCAAATATATCTATCGCCCAATTGGGAGCTGGAGTCATCAGCAGAGTAGGTGGCAAAGCTGTTTAAAGTCAACAGCGTAATTGCTGTTCCCAAGCTCATTTGGTCTGGGTGAATGCAGAGGAGAATTTCATAGAGAAGGTGCTGTGTCAGCATGAGGAAGGCAGCAGACAGCTACTAGAGATGCTACCTTCTGGGGGCAGGCTGGGAGTGCGGTGCTTGGATGTAAAAGGCAAAATGGGAGGGAGCCTGCTGTACAGTGGCTGAGGGACAATGTGACCATGACAGGGAGGTGGCAATCTGGAGTTTTTAATTGAGCCTCCTGTAAAACTGTGGGTGACCTGTTCTCTGTGAGGTATATTTATCAGAAATTCAAACGCCCTATAAGATTTAGAGTATTTTGAAGCCAGGAAGAACTACCCCCCGACCACTCCCCCTCTCCTCTGGCGCCCCCCCTTACCTCTCCCCCGTGCCAACATTATTTTAGAATAAGGAACCTAGCTTGAGGAGAACAGATCCGTGCCCTAGGATGAGCTAAAACAAGAGCCCAGAGCCAGAGACACTGTTTCTTACATGATAATTATCTTAAATGTAAAATGTTGTGAATGCACTCAAAGGTTTTTCGACTAGAAACAAACCTATTCTAGTTTCTGGATGTAAAACTCCTGGTGTTAAGATTAGGTGATTTTTCACATTGAAGCAAAACATGGCAGTTGATCATCTATGGTGTGATGGCAAAATGATTCAGAAAAGTTGTTTTTTTCTATTTTTATCTATCAGTAGATGGCAGGAGATTCCATCAAATCGAGATTTTTTTTAAAAAAGGAAGCAAATGGTAGAATTCAGTTATTGTTCCTTGTATTACCTGGAAAGATTGGTATCCAGGGTAGTGAGTGTGCTGTTATGTTGGTACCTGGGGAGAGAGTATTCTTGAATATGGATTTGAGTTCAATTATTAGTTTCCTGATTAATCTGGCATGATTATAGTTGGTTTAAAACAATAGTCAAGTGTTGGAACTAAATTTACCCTCTTTTGAAGAGACACCTGGAGAAATGATTCATCACTCATGTTGCTAAGATTAATTGGGCATTATAATTGTGTTAAGTGGATTCACACATCATGTAAGAAATCCAGGAGCTTTTCCTATTTTCTTTTGCTTTTTTTCCCCTTTAAGCAGAGATGAGAGAAAATGGAGCCAGCTAGCTTCATTGTGGGTTAGGGAAATACAGCATCACAACTGACTTTATCCAAGATTATGCAGGTAGAGCACCACAGTTAAAGCAGTACTAACTGAGCACAAGGATGTTTTCCACATGTTTTAATAGACTCCTTTGGTCCCGTGAGCTAACGATTTTTCTATCCAAATAGAGGTCATTTTCATCCAGATTAACTTTGATTTTACTTATTAGTTTTTCTGAAGTGCAGAATTCTCTTAGAAGCAGTGGTCCCAAGTTTCTCTTATCTGAAGACAACCGAAAGGTGAAAAGCCTGTGGAGTTTTCAAGAATTGAAATTTTCAGTCTTCAAGTGTCTTGGTACCTTTTCATCCACTTGTCACCACTGAACAAGAATATGACTTCTCTATGATACAAGCATTTGAATCGGCTACTTTATTTCCTTTTAACTCTTTCATCATTTGAATCTTATTTCCTGGAGAGTTTTTAATAAAAAACTCAATCCATTTATTGATTTTTTTTCTCTCCTAGACAACAATTTAATGGAAAACAATTCATAGGTTAGGAAGGCAAACTGCAAGAGCATTTCATGGGAATCATGTCTACCATCAATCTTGGCTAACGCTGAGCTGGAAATCATCATGGGTGTGGCCCCATAGCTCTCTATACTGTGTGCTGCAGAGAGCATTCAGTCTTGGAAAACAAAAGTGGAACTGGATTTGCTTTCAAGTCAACCTTATTACTTTTTCTGGTAAATTTCTCCACTGGGAAAAACCTTTTACTCAAAAGCACATTATGTCCTCCTTAAGAGAAAAAAAAAAAATCCAAACTGCGACCAGAACCAAACTATCCTGTCAAGGACTATAAAAACAATCTTTCCAGTCTCTGTGGTAGGATGTCGCCTGAAATTCCCACATTTGTCAATCAATCAGTGTTGTGGAACTTGACACTGTGCTGTTGCACTGTTAAAAGTACTCTTTTGGGTCAGGGTACTGTACCTCTAGGTGTGGGAAAGTAGGTGTGGTGCACAGAATAGCCTAAACACCCATTTTAGTGATTTTGTAGTTTATTATAAGCTTTAAATCTAATACCCTCTTCTATTGTTCTGTAACACCCTTTTCATACTCCAAAGTGACAATAAATTACATAATCACCCTATTCCCTGGTTGTCTACTTCTCTTTACTTCCCTTTCAAAAAAGTCTACTTTTCCTGTATTGTGTGTACCATTGTCTACTGAGCTCAACTACTAATGATGCATGATATATTCTTATATTCACCTCTGTGTGACTATTGTTTACAAAAAAGGATGTTATAAATTCATTCATATCAATAAGTTATAAATGATGAAAAATTTAAGTACTATCTTCATAAATATATGTTCATTTTAAGAGAAAAATTTTAAAGCCAAAGATATACATCTTTAATCAGATAATTACGAAGATCTGTGAAAAGTCTGAGACTTTACCCTACTTGCAAACTAACATCTTAGCCTGTCAGTTTCATGGACTCTGGCAGAAGATATGAAACACTGGGGTCAGAGATAAAAGGCTCTTTATTACTCGCAGCAATATTAGTGGCCAGATATTGGTCATAATTCTCACAGAGGGGTGGGAAAGGGATCAGGGACACCTGCACACACGTGGGTTGTGTTACAGGAGAGGGCTCCCGAACATAGTGAACCCAAATCTTTTATTTATTTTTTTTTTTAAATTTTTTTTTTTTTAATTTATTATTTCTAGGAGAGAGAGAGACAGCGTGAGCAGGGGAGGGTCAGAGAGAGAGGGAGTCACAGACTGAAACAGGCTCCAGGCTCCGAGCTGGCAGTCAGCACAGAGCCCGATGCGGGGCTCGAACCCACGAACGTGAGATCATGACCTAAGCGAAAGTCGGACGCTCAACCGACTAAGCCACCCAGGCGCCCCCCAAATCTTTTAAAATGGAGTGTAGGCATGTCTGCTGTTTGCTCTGGATGGAGACATTATATATTCCAAGGCTTTTCACTAAACAAACATACTAAAGAAGATAGTTAAGAATAAAGACATGCTAAAACATGAGAGACTCATGGAGATTTGTCTCTCAACAACTACAGATCAATAGGAGGACTGGGAGAGATCATTTCAGGAACTTGTCTCTGGCAAATTTTTATTCTTCCTAGAGGCAGTCATGTACTTTACTTATACTAGGGTCTGATGTCAGTTTTCCAAATCATCCCAGAGAGCTAGTCTTCTTCCTTTAAGTATATTTCTATCAATAAATATGTAAGTAAGATCTTATTTTTTCCTGGTAGTAAGAGTAATATTTGTGAGTACGGAAAATGCAGACAAGTATAAAGAAAAATATAAAAATTATTTACAATATAATCACTAATGGGCAATCTCTATTCAAATACTGGCCTTTTAAATACCTTAATACATGTTTACTTTTTATATAAAATTGAGATCATTTTATGTACAGTGTAGCATCTTGCTAGTTTGGCTCATTCACATATTGAAAGTGTCACTTAAAGTTACAAAATATTCCTTCAAATTATAAATTTAAAAGCTGTTGCATAGTATTTTATCATAGTTATACCAAATTTTAAAACTACTCCTTTATTGTCAGAAAATTTGTTACAAAGTACTATCACATCAAACAATCTGGCATATAAATGCCTTTTAATGCCTTTTGCTAGATTCCTATTAGGAGGATTATTGGGCTCAAACGTTTAATTGTTTTCAAAGTCCTTGATGTCTATTGCCAAATTGCTTTCAAGAAAAGATTACATCAACTTATGCACATGACACAGTCTTTGAGATCGCTTTTCTCCCGACATAGTCTTTATAACTGAATTTAAAAATTTTTTAAATCCTTTAATAAGACAGTTGAAACATATATTTTACTAAGTATTTCGGATTAATAGTGAGGAGGAAATATTTTCTTTTGTGTTAATTGGTCATTCACATTTGTTCTTTTATGAATTATTTATTCATGTTCTTTGCTCTTTATTTTAGTAATGTTTTATTATTTTGCTTACTAAAGAAAAGCTTTCCCAAAACTCTCCATGTAACATTTTGTACACTAGAATTTTGTCAGATATATTATTATTTTTTCTAATATATTATCTTTAATATGCTAGTGCTAATTTTAAACAGTTGAAAATTAAAAATAATTTATTTAAATGATTAACTATTATCCATAAGATTTGTTTCTGCTGCTGTGAACTTCTTGCCCATTCAGGAGTTAAGTATTACTATAATTTTGGGGGGTATTTGATACATTTTTAACATTTTTACATTAAATTTTTTAAATGTGTGTTTTTTAATACAGATGGTCTCCAATTTACAATTGTTCAAGGTACAGATTTTTTACGACAGTGGCACAAAAGTCATATATATTTAATAGAAACCGTACATAAAATTTTGAATGTTGATCTTTACGTGGGTTAGTGCTATATGGTACGGTACTCTCTTTGATCCTGAGCATGGGGTGGTGAGCTGCAACTCCCAGTCAGCCATGTGGTCCTGAGGGTCACCAACAGATGCATTTATAATCATTCTGTATCCATACGACAATTCTATTCTTCACTTTCAGCACAGTGTTCAATAAATTACATGAGATGTCTAATAAATTACATGAGATATGCAACACTTTATTGTAGAAATAGACTTTGTGCTAAATGATTTTGCCCAACTATAGGCAAACGTAGGTGTTCTGAGCACATTTAAGATGGATGAGGCAAAGCTGTCATATTCAGCAGGTTGGTTGTACTAAGTGTATTTTCGACCTGGGATGTGTTTATTGGAATATAACCCCCTTGTACATTGGGAAACGTGTGCATTTTGATACGGGATATGGGCAAAAGATATTTCCTCTCCCTAAATAGTCAGTTCACCCAACCAAGAGTGAGCTCAGTTATTTGTGGGTCTTTCTTGATCATGTACTGATGTTGTATTTTAGAGTGTCTATAAACTGAAGTGTTCAAGGTGCATCCTTTCCTCCCTTCACAGTTGCATTGTTGAATGACGACCCTGCCTTGGATACAGGCTGCATCTTATTGATCTTATCTCTTAAGGACCAGCATAAGATGTATGAGAAATATTTTATTTCATCTATTGACAAGAAGAAATTAAATGACACAATAACTGCTATAATTCCAACATATGCTCCAAAAGTTCAACAATAAGTATTTCTCAACGCTTAGGAAAATATTTAAATGATAAAGATAAAATATATCATGATTTTTTTTCACCAATCTTGCATTTTTAATTTTCGAGTCTCTGAGAAGTGAAAACTTAAGCTACATTTTTCAAGTGTGGAGTACCCTGCTTTCATATTCAGTTCCTACTCATTTGGAGAAAATTGGCTTCTTGAGTGGCACAATGCTTTTGTGTGTGTGTGTGTGTGTGTGTGTGTGTGTGTGTGTGATAGTGGTGGAGGTAGGGAGGAATTCCTTGAGAAACAGGCGGTGGTTGTTGGTAGGAGGAATAGAGAAATTGGAAAAGATAAATTTTTTTCCTTTTTTTTTCCCCTTTCAGGGCCAGTATATAAAGGCAAGTCCTGGTTTCATGCAAAATCGATGGGGGTAAGTTATTTTGACAGAAACTTGCCATCCCTTCCGTGCTCCTGATTATAAATACTTTAGGCCAGTATATTTGCTGGTAATTTAAGGCAGTGTGAAATACTAAACACAATGCAAGAGTCTAGAGCTGAAATTACTTGGACTGGTGAAATAGAAGGTCTGTATAATTGTTGGATGCTTTCTAGAGTTTCATCACCATAGGTTAGTACAAGAGAAGAACATGGTTATGAAGTAGACCTGGATATTTTCATTTCTTGTAAAATTGTCTCCGTCTGTATTTTTCCTACACAGGGTATGCTTCTTCCCTACAAGAGAAAGAAGTTACAAGTTTGGCTTTGTAGTTTTATTTTGGTTTCTTCTTTATTTCCCTTCAAATTGAAGCAATGCATTCACAGCTCTAAATTCAGATGTTGTCCATGAGTATTGGTGTAAAAATTACATTTTTCATGGAATACAGCAATACTAGGGTCCATGAAACTCACTCTCAATAGATTCAAGTTATTATTTGTTTTCCCATGCTAGTGGGTCACCAGCTACTGAGGCCTGTGTGGAGAAACACCACTGCTTCAGAGATGCTTGGGATATAAGAGTAGCACAGATTCCAACCTTGTGGGAGCTTAAGTGAGCTTCAGGCAGATCAATACACATCACAGACAGACTCGTGGGGATGCAGAGTCCAGTTAAGCACGGATTCTGGACCCAGTTGCCTTGTCCCATTCTTGCTTGGCGACTCAGCTTGAAATTTTTATGTAAACAACTTAACTTCTCTCTCTTTTAGTTTTCTGATTTGTAAGCTGATGATAATTCTTCCCACGAGTGTTGTTATGAGCATTAAATGGGCTAACCTACCAAAGCACTTTGAACAGGACTGACACAGACTGAGAACTTGATATAAATGCTTGTTAAATAAAATAAACATCTTGGGAAGGATAGGAAGGCAGGAGAGGGAAAGCCAGGCTCATGGAGTCTCCCGGGGCTTGTTTGTCTGAAATGGAGGGTTCTGGGCTGGGGAGATAAGAAAAGTGGGTCTTGAGAAGATTCCATGGCCCACAGAGTTTGCATTCACTTCACAGAGTGAAATGAAGAACATAATCATCGAAGTGAAGTGACTGATTTTCATGTGTGGAATGTGAGTGAGAAGGCAGCCAGAAAAGCTGGGGAACAGCAAGAGGGAGATCTTGGGAGCCCATCTCTGTTGTTGCTTTTAACTCCCCAATCTCTCACATGTTTTTGAATCACCTTAGATGCCTTTGGAAAGTGGGTGAGCTGTATATTGACTCATTTAATGAAGTCAAAGAGAAGTCCAAGTCATAAATAATTAAGTAAGTCTTGGGATAGGAGGTCACAGTCAGGAGGAAGAGGACGTGCATTTAGGGATGTTGTCGGAGCACAATCCAATCTACATGTGGCTAAGGCAGCCTACACATTATCTTGAGGTACTGAGCTCAAGGAAAGGTAGTACAGATGAATCTACTATAATGATACATGTGTAGAGATTTTGAGCAAGTGAAAACACAGAATATACTTTTAATGTAAGCTGAGATGTTTTCAAAATAAGAGGCAATATGGGGTTGGGACAGAAGCAGGGAGAAGAAGAGAGGTGAGAATACCAAGAGCTATTTTAATGTTGGCATGGCTTTGCCCTCTGCAGCAAACATCCAGAGATGAACTGTCTATCATCGATGACCTAAAAGGAGCCATCGATGGAAATACTGTTTTCAATGATAACTTCTGTTAGCAGAGAAAGTATGGTTTTAAATTAAATCTGGAAATTTCCTCAAAGCTGCTGCTTCAAAGACAAATGACTTTCTTACAATATATCTGGTTAAATAAAATGCTGGATGTGAAAAGCTTTGCAAAACAGTAACGTGCTATATAAATGTAAGGTGTTATCATCATGTACTGTATGTTAGAAAACACGCAGTAAAAAGAGATTATTTTTGTGAGCTAAATAGTCAAATATGGGCTGCATGACAGCAGTGTGAAGTGGAGTCATAACTGATGAATAACGATGCCCAGAGAAGGTTGATTAATGCATGGATGCTAACCTGGAAGAGTATGATAGTGTAACACCACAGGGGGTTTTTTGGCGTTGTTTTGCTTCCTTGGCTTTTTCTTGTTTACTATTTTTCAGTGAGTTAAAGACGTACTTACCAAATCTGCTGACAAGACTGGTGTGGGGGAGAGAACTGATATACATCAATCTTAAGGAGTATACTGCTATAGGAATAAACCAAGCCTTCAGATAGGCTACGAACTTGCCCAAGACCACTCAAATAATGGTAGACTTGAGTATGAGTAATCTACTCTTCAGCTAGACTAATAACTTACCAGTTGAGTGGCAGAGCTATTTGAAACGAGGCAATATGAATCTAGAGAATGTATACCTAAACCTCTTTGCTCTATTACTCATTCATTTATTTGACAAACACAAAATGCTTACTTACACTTACACCAGGGATTGATCTGAGCATTACACAAATGTCACTCACTTAATCTTCATAGCAACCTTATGAGGTAGATACTATTTTTATTTTTGTTTTATAGCTTGGAAACTGAGGCATTAGGAAGTTAAGTAACATGCCCAAGGTCACACAGCTGGAAAGTGCATTCAAATGCAGGCAGTCTGGGTGGGGAATCCAGGCCTCTGACCATCATGTTATGCCCTCTCTGCTCTATGTTACACTTCTTTCAATTTCGGGGCCCAACTTCACACAGCCAGATCTGAGGTGATCTTACCCTCTCCTTCCACCTGGGAGCCTGAAAGTCTTTGAGGTTACAAAGGAAGCCGTGAGCCTTTATGATGCAGTTGAAGCTCTTTTGACCTACCTTGGAGCATCCATGCCTGAAGGCATCTTTTGTGATGCCACCAATTCATTCCTAGACTCTTAAATCCTTGTCTGTCGTTCTCAGTGCCAGACAGCATTTCCTCCTGCATAAAATACATCCTTATTCTCATTACATCTTCCCATAAAACTTTCATCAATTTGAAAATTGTAAAATGCATTCCTTTTTATGCAGACATTTAATCTATGGTTAAATGACAATTGAGCAATATATCCTCCTGCATACTCAAATACCATCCCAACTCTGCAATTTGAAAATAAATTGACAATCTTAAAATTGGCATGGGTTTTAAGGAAATAAAATATTCTCAACCACAGACTTTAGGGGATGTTTGTATGCAAAACGAACTACAGGATACACTTTGGCTTGATCAACAGATTCTACTTAAGAGGGTTTCAGACAGAACTACCAGCTTAGCAAATCTGATTTGAATTTATCTGTGGGCCAAATGCTTTGTCCCCTTCTTCTCTGTGTGGCTGAAGCCAGAGCTTTCAACCTCTCAGCCTCTCAACCTCTCACTTTGAGAAACAGTGAAGTTTAAAATATAAAGGTGTTGTTTTTGCTTCACACCCAAATGTCAGAGCAAGATACTCTGATTTCTCTTGATTGGCTCCAGGTGATGTTAAGTGGAATGCAGGAAATTATCAAAATCAATCTGTCTTCAAAGGCTTTCTTTGAAATTACGGGATCTGAATCAAAATGTAAAATAAAATTATTTTTATTCTCAGTTCCCTCCATGATTTTTCATAGCTCTTGCTCTAGCAAGGAACAAGTGAAATAGCAGTTTTTCTTTGCCTCTAGAAAGGTGATATGCTTTTTATATTTTCCAAAGAAATACAGTATTTCTTAAACAAGTAGATTCCTGCTTACTAGATTTCTAAAGGATTTAGTTATTAGCTTTCTCAAAAGTTAAGAAAGAAAACTTGTGCACTTCAACTCATTGGCATAGTGACTCCACATTAATAAAATGCAGTGCATGAATTGTAAAGACTCTGGCTAACACTGGGAACAGTAATACATGACCAACTATAATTGTTAAAAAGTCAAGATATTTAAATGATGTCATCAGAGAACTTGCCAGCCCTGGGAGAGTGTGGGTCCTGATCAAAATTCAAATTTAGTAGAAAAATTGGCATCTTCTATAAAGCAGAATGAAATACAGAGTAATTGAAAATGTAATTCTGAAGATACTGTTTAAGGTCATCCTACGTGAAATGTGATTGTCTGTCCAACAGACTTTTGCCCAGGAGTTTGTCAGTAATCAAAATTTAGGCCACACCCCAGGCCCTCTAAACCAGAATCTAATTTTTAGCAAGGTTCAGGTGACTTATATATACCTTAAAGTTTGAAAATCCTATCAAGTGCTTTTTGAGAATGGAGTTATATGAATAATTACTGTTTTTAAAAAATGATGCCACATACCACGAGAGAATGCTTAACCTATCTCACGGTGGGGCCATCATTTCATAATAGGAAAAATCTTCATATTCTGCCACCCTGAAAGATAATGACTGACACAGAGTTATTTTTCCTGGAGGAGCAAAGCAGTTATAGGGGAAGGCATATGGCTCGTCACTTTCAGTAACAACAAACGCCCGCCTGACCTGCATTGTTATTTCTGACACATCACCTAGCATTTCTCGTCACATTATGCTGGTGGATTCTTCCCTGCCTTTTTCTATTCTTGGGTCAGAGAAGGAAACTGACCTAGAGGTTGCTGCAGGCATCTGGAAATATGGTCTTTCTTGTCTGTTCAGTTCGATCCAAGGCTGGGCTGCAGCCCCTCTTACCTAGGTGATTTTAAGAGCTTATCAATTGAGAGACTGTTGAGATACCTGAGCCATCAAGAGAGCACATCTCCAATGAGATGATTGCTGGTGTTAATAATACACGGAAGCTGTGATAGGTGATGGGGGAAAAATGGAAATCAGAGTGGTGCCTAACGGGGGCAGGGGGAGAGGGAGGGTGCCAGGGCTAACCAAGCAGGGCTGGGTCCCTAAGTCACAGGAATGATGTGCGGCAACCCTCATTATGGGGAGGAAATGGCCATCAGTCACTCCCTGCTCCTTCTCGGCTGCCCGACAGCAGGAACAGCACCTGCTATCACACATTTCTTGATCTATCATCTCGGAGAAGGTTTATGCTGAACTTACTAGGAAAGAAGATGTGGCTGTTAGACACAAAGGCCATATTATTACTTTTTATAGTTCACATAAGCCAGAGAAGTAGAGGAGTGCAGATGACTTCTTAACCTCCACACATTTTAGCTGTGAATAGGGAGAATCGGAATCCCAAAGCCCTGGGTGGAGGAAATGCACTGCGACAACCACCTCGTCAATGCGCTCAGTCTAATTAGCTGGAACACCTTTGCAATTCACTCCTCATCCAGCTTGGAGAGGTTGACATTCTAGCTGGGACTTCTCTTTTCCAAAGTAGACCTTTAATTTCCCCTTCCCTTTAAGTTTCTGCTCTAGAGTCACCTTATCAGAAAAATTCTCCCGAACACCATCAATAACTCTTGCTTTCCACCGTCTCATAATGTAAAAACATACACGTGATTCACATAACGTCAAAAACCATCGGATGCATTATATAGTTGTACATCTCTTCCCCAGCTAGGAAATAACCATGCAAGCAAGGATTTTGTTTTTTTTTGTTCACTACTGTCTGCTCGGTGCCCTGAAGTGTGCCAGAAATAGACTAAGAGAGATGTTCAGTTAGTATTTATGAGCGAACAACTTTCGGTGCTTACTTGCGTGCCTGGTAGTTTGTTCATTTGCTGACTCTACTTGGCTTAAAAGTACTTTCCTACTTTCCTGATTTTGTGTTTTCGTGTTTCTTCCTCTGTCTGAGGTGCCCTTCTACTTCCCCACATCACCATGTTGAAGTGGTCCCTTTCTTCATGTACAATCTCCTCCAGGAAAACTTCCCTCTTCTGTCCTCTGAGCTGAGTCTCTCTCCTCTGCTCCCTCAGTACCGTCTGTCCCTCACGCACAACCGAAGGCCTCTCTGCCCTCTATTAGAATGATCTGTCTTCACGGACTGGAAGCTTTAAAGAGGAGGCCATGTCTGCTTTACCTTTACGTTGTTACCCCCAAAACTCTGCATGCTGCTATGCACGTAGAATGTAGACAGTGCACATTGGTCAAAAACTATTACTGAATAGATTTATGTCACTGTAACAATGCTGACGTGATGGGTGCTGCCTGGATAAGAAGTGGTAACAGAGGGCTCTCGGAACCCTGTGGTGTTGTTTTTCCAAAATCTGCCCTCAAGGTCTATTTGGTTTGGTGTTTTGGGTGCGAGGAAGGTACAAAGAATTTTGCTCTCGGGTAGGGTCATTTTGCTTTATTTTAATGAGTGCTGAGACGGGAACATTCCTATGGAAGACAAAAGGCCTAGTGATCAGGAAATCAGTTGTTCTGCTCCACGGTCTCACTCCCAGGTTGGAATAGTAATGCCCTGGCTGGGGTTTGGGGGTGGGGGTGAGGGTAGGTTTCTATTATAGAGAACTCTGTTAGCATCTTTCACTGCCCGCAAAATCCTTTTGTCTGACATTCTGGTGTAACCCTGCCTGATATCCTACTATAGAGCTAAGAAGGGAGAATCAGAATCAAGGCAGGAAGTATCTATGCTCAGAAAGACACCTGTTTAAAAATCTGCTTTTTCTTAGCATGCATTTTTCAACTCTGAACTGTCAAGATTCTGCATTATAAGTTCACAGTGTACCTTTTTTTTTTTTTTTTTTTTTTAATGGAACAGCTTGTCTAATTGGGCAAGGTTTGCTGTGGCGACATTAGGGCTCATTACGCTTTCTCTTATCAGGGGTGTAAGCTGAGATTTCAACCAAGCAGAGGATTTAGATTCTAAATGAGAAATATAGATTAGCATTTCACATAATGAAATAATGGTCTTAAGTGTTACCTTTCTAGTGACAAAAGCAGGAGCTTCAATCCATTGTAGGGTTCCTTGTTTAATCAATAAATAAACGAGAGACACAGAAGATTTATTTCTTCTGTGGCAACGAACACCATCATTTTTCTTAATTATCCTTGGGTTCGCCTCTCCTGCCTTCCGATCCCTTGTAAGTAAAAATCTTCTCCACATTAAGAAAGGGGCACGAGATCTTTTGTTGTGTTTTCTTTCTCATACACATGGAAAGCCTTGACTGTTGTGTGGCAATACCTGTATTTCTTAATTAGAACCTAATAAAATCAGAGGTATTGCAAGCTTGTCCAGGCTACCTTAAACAGCGGAGGTTCCAGCCGAGGTAGACAAAGATCAAGGCAGCTGAAGGAGAGAAAACAAATAGTTCAAACTTTGGATCCACAGATGGTTATGCCTGCCAACTGTTATGAGCCAATGAATATCTGGCCTATCATTTGTCATATTTATTGCAGTACATAATGCTGTAATTTCTCATGGCACGGTTATTTATCTTGCTGTGTTCTCTGAACAGCTAAAATTGCAGCCATGTTGGAGCATACATATACCTTTTGGGTTTCATCTTTAAAAAGCAGCCATGCAGATCGGTACAGGCCTCCCCATCCAAGGACTAGAATTATGAATATTGCAAAAGCACTAGTTGGCAGATTATGGAAAGTTCTGACAATTGAAACTGTGCTCCCTGTCTTGCTTTTATGTGTTGAGCCACAGAACCTAAAGAGAGCAGAAGCTCGCCATTGCCGTTTACTCTCTCTCAGAAATACCATGCTGGCTTCCTGAAGTGGTGTCTATGCAAGTGGTGAGCACCCTATCTGAGTACTCTCTGAAGTGTTCCCAGAGCTCTCCAATTTTATGATAAGGAAATGGGTTCTGGGAAGGCGAAGGTTGAGGGTGGGAGGGAGAAGGCATGAGGTACTCAGTCATTCATTTCTGACAGCTGTCTGGGGGCACTATGACATCAAGAAGCAGCGGGAACACCTGTCTCTACTGGCAGCTCCACTACTGGCAGTGGTGAGTCAGTGCAGAGAGGCCACATGATGCCTAGTGACAGAAGGTAGGACTCAGAGGCGGGCAGAGAGCGTCTTCAGGTTGCTCTTCCTTGCTTGCCACGTCCCAGCATCCAGTGAATAACTGGGTCCAAATGGGGCTTGGAATTGGGGCAAATTTTAGTACACATTGGGGGCCCCGTGAATGGCAGAAGTGAAAATGTAGGTGCCTTTCCCCATACAGGATTAGTTGCACTGTTTCCTGAGGTGTGAAAACTCACACTTTGTTATTAGTAGCTCTGCTCTTTGTGATAAAGAGGTTGTTAGCCACTCAGAGCCTTTTAGATTTCACTGTAGCCATTGGTTTTCCTCACAATGGCTTCTATCAGGTATATTAAAAGTGGCTATCCCTAAGAGTCCCGAGTTCCCTCTCCTCTTCCTTCCCCTGCAAGGTAAGTGAGGTGGCCTAAGGTGCTCAACAGAGAGAAGAGGCGGTGATATCATTCTAATTATTATTATGGCTAATGTCAAAAGGCTGAAGATTAAAGATGCCCAAATCCCTAACCTTTGCTTTAACTTCTTCAGTGTCACCTCCTAGTTTCTGGAATAGGCAATGGGCCCTTCTGCCTCAGGACTCTGCTCCGCCAAGACTAATAGGCAAGGGGACTCAGGAGAAAAAGGAGACTCTAAAAATGTAATTCTGGAAAGTATACTTCTGAAGTAAATATTCCTCTCCTCATGAAGAGAAAGAAAGGGCGGTATCGTGGAGACTCTAAGGCTGGCTGAGGACCAACCACTTGGGTTGTCTCGGGTTGAAAAAGCTGTGTTCAAAGAAAGGAAGAATAAGTAAATGACCTAGTATAAACATGAAATATGCACAGGAACCTTCATGAGGAGAGTTAGAAAGGTTAAGACTCAGAAAGAATGAAGCCTTTTGAAAAGTGCCGAAGAGAGAACAAGACGCTTTTAAAGTTAACATCAGTGCTTGGCGTCGAGTGGGAGTGAGGGTGCGAGGTCAACCACCAGCAACACAACAGCCCACTCTCGCCAGTCTTCTTTGCATCTGTCTCCCGGGTCAGGCAGAATGTTTTTCAGTCGAGGAAGGGTGGAAGGCAAACCAGGAAGAGAACTGGAAGGCCCAGGCGTGGGAAAAAGGTCATCAGAGAGCCCCGTTCAGATTTTCAGGACTAGACACCTTGGTCCAGTTCCTACGGAGACACGAATCACTGAGAGGCAGCACTTGAGGGAGCAGAGATGTTGGGGGAAAGGTCAGCTATCCCGAACCGGGGACACATCTCCATTTTGAAAACGGGAGGGTACTTTATGTAGCAAACGACTGATGCACTTTCACAAAAGGAAGCAAAGTCGGAAACGAGCACCTCAGTCGCAGAACTAAGGGAGTCTAGCAGAGTGACGAAGAGAAACTGCATTTGGGCAAATGTATTAATGAGGGCAACATGGAAGATACCACGCACACACCATGGGGTGGGCAGTCTGTGCACAGAGAGCGAAGAGCCTTGACACAAAGCAGCCATTGTTGTTTTAAGCCTTGGTGGTGGAAGGGAAGAGATTGCGGCTCTCCTGAAATCCTCCCTGCAGGTCTCTCCTACCCCGGAGATACAGCCAGCTTTTCTAGGGTGCGACTCTTCTCTTTGCGCCTCCTCCCTCATTTCTCACTGGCTGACTGGAACTGGGAACTCTGGCATAAGGGCCATTTATATCAGAAAGGCAACCGAGAAGAAGTTGTGAAAGGTCTGGTTGTAGACTGTTTGTTGGAAAGGTGGCCCACACGAGATTTGCCAAATGTTTGCTTTCCGGTCACCTAGGGCAAGCTAATGGCTCTGATCCTTGATTTTCTCATTCTCAGAAATAGGAACAATGGCAAGCAGTGACCAATGCTCTCTCCCCTCCAGATTTCTTGTCCTCTCCCTTGTTTTCTTTGGTCTATTCTTGGGCTCCCCATTCATTTTATTTTTGGCTGATAACACAGCCTCTCTTATCAGATTCACAGGAGGTTGCTTCTTGACCACTCTAAGTGAATAGCAAACTCTTTAACTTTGCCCAAATGTGACAAGAAGCGAAAACAAAACCGAAATTCGATCAGAGCGCGTAAGGTCTAATTGTCTGCTATTTAGGCTGCTGTGAAGCATCCCAAGGTGCCCTCCTGCCCGCCACATTCCATCGCAGCAGCACACAGCCCGCATGGTGTGATGGAAAGGCACTGAGCGAAAGGGGGTGCAGGTTCTAGCAAGAGCTTTGCCACTAATCAGCAATGTGACTTTGGACAAATCTTTTTACATCCTGGCTCTGTTTCCTCATCAGCACAGTAAATGGGTTGACCTTTATTATCTCCCAAGGCTTCTCCAACTCCAGAATTTTAAAAGGCCCGTGATTTCAAGCCAAAAACTGTATTATAGAATGGGGGTGACAGCACGTGTAAGTGTAAGTTGATTAGGGAAATGGAATAGGATCTATCTTTTAAATTGGCTCTCACAATAATAAATGACGGAGTAAAGATACAGAGAAGAAAGATGCATTTTATGTAAGTGTTCAAGGAAGCATAGCTTATTTTAAACAATGGTTTCTGAAAATAACCTTTCACTCTTTGCCCTTATATTTCTCCTAATGGATGGCATAGAATGGATACTCAGCCTGAATACTGGCTTTCATTCAATTTGAAGTCACCTCGTCATGTTGTGTACTGCCGCTTTTCACGGTAGCTGACATCGCAGGATGTAGCACAATGCAGAGTGAAGAGTTAGAAATGCGACATGACGTGTCGGAAACAATGCTCGCTTTTTGCAGATCAGTTGTCATTTAAAGACTGGTATTTAGAACCATCTCTAGTTAATTCAATAGCTCTGCATCTCTGGTAGGAAGGATGTCAACCCGAGTTAATTTTTTTGCTTATCAGATATGACGGGACAAGATGACATTAAAACGACGGAAAGAAACGATCCAGAATGCATATTTAAAAATAAAAATCAAGCAAATCTTTAAGAAGCTTAGGAGTTGCTTAGATTGATTTACTGCAGCCAGAGGATTTAGGGAAAAAATGGTAACTGCCACAGACCATTGACCAGGATAAACCCAGATATTTCCCGTTGTCCTTTTTCCTGATACATCACAGTCTTCTGTGACATCACAGTTTTCTGATTTTGATTGAAGTCAAATCTTGTGAAGTGAAAATTGTTTTAAAGCGACTAGGGCTCACTCATTTGTTTGGTCCCTGAGTTGACTCAGGTTTGTTAATCTGTAGATGCAGTGGAGTCACTTTATCACTAATATCCTAAATTTGCAGGCTCTCACTAACACCTGCTCAAACCACACGCTGTGCTCCTCTGAAATGCTAATTCCAGGGATTTCCATGAGTGCCCACAAGATGTCTCACCTCATGGCTCCCGTGTTCTCCCAGTCAGGCACTGCAGGCCCCCCCCCCCCCCCCCCCCCCCCCCCCCCCCCAAACATTGGCGTATAAGGGACAAGACAGAGCCCTCTCAGTGGCCCAACTGCAGGATGGGCTTAGGCAACATGGGGGATGGGACCTCTCTCCCAATCTTTTCGGGTGTACGGATATGACACTGCTGGTAACTTTATATGGAGGTTTATGAAATGAGACATTGGGGTTTGATCTGGAATCTTCTTTTCTCCAGGGTACCAAATGAAGAATGGAAAGAGATAAGTGCCAGCACTTGGATCTTCTCTTCAGCAACTAAATTACAGTTTTGTGGCAGTTTTTATTCTCTTAGGATGACTTTGTCTAGAAAGTTCGTCATCCCTTGAAGCAAATGCATTTCTATCAGGTCCTACTTGCCATCTTTCCTGAGATGTCCAGACAGAATTTTCTAAAATGCAGTAGCAATGTGGGCTCAAGTTGGGATCTCTGACACTGTTCACTTAACAACCCCTTTTTGAGCATATTTTATGTGAGAAAGATTTTCTTTCTGCTTTTATTCTTCTCTAAAGAAAAATTTTCTCTTTGGAAGATTGGCTTGAATTGAAGAATTGACATTTAGGACTCCTCTGAACTGAGACCATGAAGCCATTTTCAAATAAAACACCATTAGTAGAGGAGGAGGGATGTACTTTTGGAATATGGGTTTCTCCAGCCAGCGTCTTTATATAGAAGAAGGCTATTACTGAAAAACTTAGATTTAACTGGCTGATCAGGCATCTTTGTAGGGAAACAGAAATAATTAGAAAAGTGCAGGAATTTGTAAACCTTTCCGAACAAGCCAATGACGAATAATATATAATCTAACCTTCTCCTTAGTGTTTGAGTGGTTCTGTGTCTGTACAGGGAAGGCACATTTTGGTTGTTTTAGAATTAGCCAGCATTTTTATTGATGTTTATCTCAGTATCTGAAGATGATTTCAGTGACTATTTTTCATCTATATTCCGGTGCAAAATTATTTGAGTGCATTGCATGTATTCACCTTCGCATGGATGGAATGTGAGGCAACATTTACTCCTGCGTGTATGGTGCTATTAAAGTTACCTACTTTTAAACGGGCCCTTGTATGCACAGCCTTTCATAAATTACACATTAATATTAATGGACTACAATGTTGATTTACAAATGGCTAGGCACTGACATGTTTTATATAATTGTTCATATAACCATCTCAATTTCCATAAAGAATGCCTCTTGTCTAATTATGCTTCTGCAGTATATGGTAGTCCTTCATAATAATGGCTAAATATTGCTGTCCTTCATAATTGGAAATAATAATACTGACGAAGATATGTAGGAATGTATCTACCAGATCAATATGTGATCAATAGTTTGCTGTAGGAAGTACTGTAGTCACTACTGGCGGAGTCTTTATCTTGAAGTTGGGGTTCCACAAGTAAGTCAATATAAGGACTCGAGTCATCAATCAAACCGTTGCCTCGTTGATCAATGGGTACATCAGCACCTTGGTCTTTCATTTTATCAAAACTTTGTTTAAAGCCTATGCTGCCTCTGATTGCTTTCTGCCTAAAGTGTACTTCTCTCCTGTTTCTTCCTCCCATCCTATTTCTATTTGACTCTAAGCTGCTTGGGTTTATCTGTTGTCTTCTAACGCAGCTGATTTTGTCAAGTTTTATTGGATAGCACTGCCTTTCCACGTCGCAGCTCCATGCTTTGGTCAATATCTACCGTGGCCCAGGGTCAACGTCCACTATGCACATTCCGTAACCAGGCACTGAGCCGTGTTCTGGGGATAGTGAGATGAATGAGCCTCGTGCAGTTCAGTGAGGGAGATAGGAGGTCTCTGGCTCTTCGCCTGCCCTGCGTGCACCCTCAGATCTCCTTTTTTGGTCCTGTTTTGCTTTGGGGAAATAATCCGCCTTACAGATACAGCCATACAAGGATGGTCGATCAAGACCGAGGCAAGGGCCCTAGCCCAACCTATCTCATGGAGACTTCTGCTGGAGAAAGAATCTTGAGCTTCAGAGGGATAAAAGCTTGGAAATAGTTCTAGGCCATTCCCCCTGGTGGTGGTGCCCTGAGAGGGCATCCAGTTGTTCCTGATGCTACAGTATCTGATGTTGCTGCTTCGTCAGCCTCATCTGACACTGGAAATTCTCCTGTGTCCTTCCAATCATTTCCTTTCTAGATTAAGTTGGCAACAGCTGGTTCCTGCTGCTGTGCCACCAAAGATCTGTAATCAACATAGAAATAAATGAAGTGCCATCATTCAGAAAAGTAAATTGTCCAGAAAAGGTAATGCAAGGCATCTGTTTGACTTTGGGGACATGTCTTCATGTTTTCTGAGGAAACAAACACCTGCGGTTGATTAGAGTAGGTTTAGGTTCCCATCTCACTTAGTTTCTGGAATGTGCAGCCACAGTGCAACAAAGACTTGCTTGTTGTCTCTATTATTTGAGGATTTATAATATCAATCTATATGAAAGATACAGGGGCCTAGGAGTCAATTTTAAACCTTATGGTGTTTTGGGGCAGCAGGAAACAAATATGAAAAGTATAAGTAGTAAAGAATTACACTGCATGTGCAAGTACCATTTTAAAGTCTCTCTAGTTCTCTCCAGTTATGATTTCAATTGCAAATGCTTTCCAACGTTGTAGATGGAAATTATCTTTTTCAGCACATGAGACCCACCCTTCAGAATTTGGGAATGGAAAATAATTTTCAGGAGTAATCAATAAAAATAGTAAACAGAAAGTTACACATTTTGAGCTCAGTGAATTTAGGAGACTGTCTATAAATGTTGTCAAGCAATTACATTAAAATAAAAGTTTTTACTATGGAAACATTAATGCACTGATAGAAAGAATGTTATAGTGAACTCTTATGTACTTATTACTTTGCTTCAACAAGTATTAACACATGATCATTTTTATTTCTGTTTTCCCCATTGACATAGAAAAGTATCCCTCTCCATTTATTTTGGAGCAAGTCCCAGGTATCCTATTAATTCATCTGTAAATATGTCAGAATGTATCTTATAAAACAATAATTTTCCTTTGTCTCTTGAACACACCGCCATATAATGATCAGACCTAAAAAGAGTGAATGATCATTCTTCTGCATTATCAGTATGCACTCTGTACCCTTCCTTCCTGCCTGGTCTTCTACAGGAAAGGCCTTAAGGTCTTATGTCACACTGTCTCCGCCCCCTCTGACTTCAGCCTCCCAGTTTGATGTGAACTCAAGCTCCATCTCACTGGCAGAGTCTTACTCTAAGTCTTACTCCCATGTCCTTCTGGACTGAAGAAGCCACTTCACCACTGGGTGCATGATACAGCCCCATAGTGCAGGTCATAAAAACCCTGGGTGACATTACACTACCAGGGAGCAGGACTCTGTGGAGCAGGATTTCACACCCTGTCCTATGAGAAGACAATCCTGGGTAGCCTGCCACGTGCTTTTCAGAGGCCCTGGCAGAATCAGTCCCTGTGTGGAGCCAGCTCCCTAATATACACTCCTATCAGTTTTTTCTCCTTCCCAATAATACTTCCCTCTTCCCATGATTCTGTTTCCCAGAGTGGCATCTCAAGCACTTGGTGAACGCAAACTATGCAATACTATTCTTTTGGGTTTTTTTAAAACATAGTTAGAATCCAGATCCAAATAATAATGCAGTTATGTGTCAAAGTTCTTTTTGTAAAATTGTGGGTAAAATACACATAACATAAAGTTTGCCGTCTTAGCCATTTTTAAATGTACGGTTCAGTGGTGTTAAGTATGTTCACAGTGTGTGCCCATCCGCCCCGTGCTTCTCCAAAACACATTTCAATCACATAACAGACTCTGTACTCATTAAACACTAATTTCCCATTCCTTCCTCCTCTCAGGTCCTGGCAACTCCATTATGCTTCCTGTTTCTATGAATTTGAGTACCCTGGGTTCCTCATATAAGCAGATCATAGAGTATTTGCTTTTTTTTTTTTGTAATTGACTTATTTCACTTAGCATAATGTCCTCAAGTTTCATTCACATTGCAGCATGTGTCAGAACCTCCATTCCATTGCATGTATATATCACATTTTGTTTATCCATCCATCCGTTGATAGATGCTTGAATTGCTACTGCAGTTGGGTAATCTGCTGCGAATATGGGTGTACAAATATCTCTTAGAAACCTTGCCTTCAGTTCTTTTAGTTATATGTCAAAAAGTGGAATTGCTGGATAATATAGTAATTCCATTTTACATCCCAATCAACAATGCACAAGAGTTTCTTCACATCCTCACCAATGTGTTATTTTCTGTTTGTTTTTTTTAAATTTTGTTTTCTTTAAATTCATTTATTTATTTTGAGAGACAGAGAGAGAAAGAGAGCACGAGTTAGGGAGATGCAGAGAGAGAGGGAGAGAATCCCAAGCAGGTTCCACACTGTTGGTGCAGAGACCGATGTGGGTCTTGATCTCATGACCTGTGAGATCATGACCTGAGGCGAAATCAAAAGTCTGATGCTTAACGGACTGAACCACACAGGTGCCCCTTTTTTTCTGTTTTTTTTTTTTTTTAAAGGTGATCAATAGAATTTTATCTTTAAAATCTGAAATGCAAGATTGCACAAGACCAGGTTATCTGAAATACTGGGCTCCAAGGGGTAGGGGGAGAAGGGGGGTCAGGTCTCTTGGTGAATATCCATCTGTATACATCCATCTGTATGTGTATATGTGTGTGTGTGTTTTAGAATAGCCATCCTAATGGGTGTGTTTTCATTGTCTTCTAAACAATAAACCTCTTCTCCATCTCTCTGTCTCTATCTCTGTATTCCTCGCCTTCTTTTTTAAGGGAATAAGATGGTTCCGTTTTTCCATAATCTTCACTTTTCTGATTGCATGCCTGTACTGCTGATTTACAGAGCAAGGGTTGTTTTAAAAAGACCCAGGAACCAACTTGAGTAGGTTGTCACTGCCTAAAGATGGACTAATTTTTGCATGAATAAAGATAACAGTTATAATACATTAAAACAATTTAAGTATATCAAATATATTTAAAGAAATGATTTCATAATGATGCTAAACTAAAAAAGAAAAATTCATCAATCACCTTTGGAGGATTGTATGACTCCAATTCATTATTTTGAAAGTTGGTAGGTAAATTAATAGAATCAAGCTTTTATTCTTTATTTCCTACACTAACCGTAACTGAGGTAATCAGATTATTAATGAGATGATTTCCCTCTACAAAGTATTCCAGTTAATAAATAAAGACAAAGATAATATTACAGTAACATTTTGTAACTCCCACTGACCTGATGGAGCTGGCCATTGGGAATCATTGTCTACCACCATGATAAAATGGACAGTGACCAGACATTACGTGTCTCCCAATGGAAGTTCACAGCATCACCTTTGAAATATTCTTGCCAAAAAACCTAAAACCTGAATATCATTAAGCCTGTAGATTTACTTACCAATTTACAAGAAGTACAGGTCAAAGGGAATGAGTGTGGTTTTTTTTTTTTTTACTTTAATATGTACAATTAATTTTGGAAAGATGACAGACATTGAAACTGTGAGTGAATGCATATTCATTGTGCAAAGTAAGCCGAGATTTTTTCCAGAAATTCCACACCAAAGCACAAAAATGTTTGGCCAGTTCAAATTTTTGTCTTAGGAAGGGGTTAATCTTTGTGGCAAAGGAGAATTTTTAAAAAGAGGTTGGCACTTAACACGATGCCTATTATTTCTCTTGACATCCTATCTTCTTATCTTGTTCTTGGTTTTGTGGAATAAGATGAAAGAAAATTGCTAGCACTCTGTAACACTGTGTGCTTGGTTTTAGTAATCTCAGCTTTGATTCAGATATTTTAAATGTTTTCCTCTCTGAAAAAGGGGGGGGAAGTGAGACTCAAATAGGGGGCCACTGGGGTGAGGGGCAGTTAAATTGGATTCTATAGTGTTCAGTTCCCTGACTACAGGAATAATTCTATTAATAATCTTGTCTTCTGACCTTATGTAGTCTGGATCCTTTGTTCTCTAGCTGTTGAATACACATATCTTTCAGTGAACAGTGAAAAATCTAAAAATTTTGAAATGCCAACTTAAAAGTTATTTGCTTTACTTGGAAACCAAGAATGAATTCTAAGAGTCATCCCCTATGTCAAGTCCAGGAATGTTTAGATATTATTGGCTTTAATGATTGATACAGAATTCTTTTCCATATGGGAGTAAGCTGCAAATGGCAAGATGACTTACAATGAACCCTCATTGGAAGGCAAGTTATTTATTACTTGTTTCAAATCTATTCGTGATGACTACTTATTGCTAAAGATTTATTGCGTGGTGCCATTTCAGTCCTTCAAACATTGAGCAGTTTTTCATTAAATATGTGTTGAGTGCCAGCTAGGTGCCAGGTATTATATTGAGTCATGGGACGTTAGCAGTGAACGAGATGTACACATTCTCTTCTCTCCAGAAGATTATAGTTTGGTGGGTTTTCAGGGAAACATATGCCAAGATGGAATTAGAAAGGAGAGAGATGGGAGAAAAGACCTATAATAGATCATGGAGAATGGAGTATGGGTAGATGAGAACAGCCTCAGAATATGGATGAATCTAACAATGTCACAGGAAGAGAGGATAAGGTAGGAAGAACCTAAGGCCATGGGGTAGATTAGAGAAACTCCCACCTCACCTGATGGGAAGCCCAGAGCAAAATTTACTCATTACAGGAGTCACGTTGGTCACATTGGCCAGGAATGGCCCAGCTGTAACACCTCTATTGTGTTTGGTCATTGGCTCAGAGTATGGCCTTGGTGTGAATGCCACGGTGGATCCAGCAGGTATGGAGGCTGGGGCCTGACAGCTGAAAGGACAAGTTCTTTTCAGAAGGGTAATCTAAAGGGTGCAAGGTCATGGTGGTTGCCATGAAGGTAAACACTGAACAAATGATTATAAGGATAAGTCATGTTACCTGATGCCTTATTAGGGCTTTTATGTGGGTATTTGGTGGTACAGAGGGGAAGTTTATCAGCAGTTACTCTTCTTCCCCTGTTCTGCTCTGTGTCATAGGTTGCAATGTCACCCAGCTTTCCTTATCCAATGCCTTTCAGACAGGTTCAGCCAGTGGGAGGCACCGGCAGGAGACTGGAAAGTGGAGGGGAGGGGAACCCAGTGTGTTTCTCCTCTTCTGTATCTGCCTCTCCTGGTCTCTCCAGCAATAGCTGCACCCTCCCTGGGTGTCCAGGTCTCATCACTTTGTGGCCCTAACTTCCTCTGAATGCCCATAGTCTCTGGGACACTGCTTGTTGACATTGTCCTTTTACCCATGGTAAAACTTTCATGGTAACTTCCCACTTCTACTATTCTGTTACTCGTCTCTGGCCTCTCTGTTCCCTATTTGGCTTCACAGTTTTTTCACCACCTTTGTAACCAGTTCTTTGTATTAAATCCCATTTGTTTGAAATACCTAGAGAGCTCTCATTTCCTGGTTATACCCTGACTGGTAGCCCTAGTCTGAGGGTCATAGAGATTTCACTAACAGAGTTACATTTCATGTAAAACCTAAGATCTGAGTGGGGGCCATCCAAAACAGACTGATTGTAGGGCTACAATTGGTACGGATGCTACTTGTACATTATCATTTCCTTTCTTTTCAATGATTTGTTAATTTTCAAACAGCATAAGGGCTAAATGTACGATTTTCGAGCTGGAGTGCCTGAGTGCAAATCACAGCATCCACTACTTTCTAGATATGTGACCTCAGGCACTTTACTAGGTTCCCGGTGCTTCAGCGTCCTCTTTTGTAAAACAATAGTAACATCACCCTCCTGGAAGCTATGAGAAGTCAATAGGTTAATATGTGTAGACAACTTATTGTCTGATATTTTTCCCCGCATGCATAGCAGGACTTAGCGGAGCTTTCCCATGCCGATGTGCACTCTGAACCTTTAGGAGAAAAATATTGTGTATGGGGTAGATACTGCTTCATTTTCAACTACAATCTAATGTTTCAGGGGAGGTCTGAAGTCAGCCTGATTTTCTGTTTCTCATTCTAGGTCACCTTCTTTTCCTGCCTGAATTCTTGTGGGTTTCTTTTTCATCCTAGAAATTCAATAATTTTGGGGAGGATATATCAAAGTGCTGGTCACTTTCATTGTTTTGATTGACATACAGGTGTGTCCTGTCATTTTGCAGGTTTATTTATTTTTTCCTTTTGGGTTTTTTCCCTATTTACATATAAATGCATATATATATATATTTTTTTTTTTTTGATGTTTGTTTATTTTTGAAAGAGAGAGACAGAGCATGAGTGGGGGAGGGGCAGAAAGAGAGAGAGAGAGCGGGAGACACGGAATCCGAAGCAGACTCCAAGCTCTGAGCTGTCAGCACAGAGCCTTATGTGGGCTCAAACTCACGAACTGTGAAATCATGACTTGAGCTGACATCGGACATTTATCTGACCGAGCCACTCAGGCGCCCCCCGTCCCCACCATTATATTATTAATACAACTTTCTGTTCTTTTCTATTGGTCTGGGAGAAGTCAACATTTTCCTTTCAATTTATAAATTGGCTCAGTCAGTTCATGTGACATTTTACATAAAAAGCAGTAGGCTCTTAGAGCAAGTTAATGATTATGGGATATACCATCAGTAAGGCCAATTTTGGAGATAATTTTATTGTTCTCTGGATATTTACCACCTCTCTGATGTCGATAGTGCTGTCCAAGCTGCTGGAAGTGTGAGATGCTTTGGCTCTTGTGTGGTTAGTTGCAAAGCTACTTTTACTCCCAGAGTCTATTGTCTAACCTCTGTCTCCTCCTACTCCGTGTCTCTTTCGTTATGTCTCCTTCGTTTGGAGCAGTCCAGGACTCCGCTTACAACCAATACCAGGCTTTATTCAGTGATGGATATAGTTCTCGGCTGTGACGCCGGTTAGGGGCCATAAGTATCTGTACATATTATAAAAATAATCAAAACTTAACAGGCAAAGACCCTAGGGGGCTGATTTGCTCACACTAGAGGTTCAGTCTGTCCTGATCGTTCATTGGCTGCACCTGGAAGTATAGGCTCTGAAGCCACCAGAAAGGGAACACCTTGGGAATGAACATCACAATCTAGGATAACCTGGACTTTCAGAACCATTGTCACATGGCAATGACACGGTGGTTAAGAGCGTGGATTCCTAAGAAAGATAAACTAGGCTCGAATCTCTGTTCTTCCTTCTTCTGACTGGGTGATCTTTGACCAATCAATTAATTCTGCTAAGCTTTAGGTTGCTAATCAGTAAGATGGTGACAATAATAACGCTTTCCGAATAGGATTGCAGTGATTATTATATTAAATAATGTTTGCTGGTCTCTGATAAATAGAAAATATTTAATATAGCTAAGTTGTTACTATCATTTTGATTATTACTCGTCAATATCCGAATCAGTATATTTTAGCACTGTGTCTTTTTTATTTTTATCTAATAAATATAGTTAGTCTTTCTTAAGATAAAAAATTGGGGTTGCTACCCTCATATTTGGCTCCTGTGGAAAACAGCCCACAATGTAGGCAAGGGGATCAATGAATCAGACATTTGAGCTAGCATTCCGTTTTTAGCAAGAATAACCTGGAGGAGAATGCTGAAAGCTTAAAGCCCTATTTCTTAAATATCTGTGGACTGGGGTATTCTATCTTCCCTTTCAGGAAGATCAATTATCTAGATGTCAGATTTCTGCTGCTTGCTCCTCTATTTTATCCCTTTTCTCTGACTTTTTCATTTCTTTTTCCTTTACCTTTGCTTTCTGAAAAAAATGTGTCAAATCTTTCACCATATCCCAGACATTTTTCTTTTAGTTTTGTTGAGATATAGTTGACATACAGCACTGATAAGCTTAAGGTGTACACAATAGTGACTTGGCTTGTATATATTACATATATTGTGAAATAATTACCACAATAAGTTTAATTAATATCCATCTCTTCATATAGTTATCATGAGATGAGAACTTTTAGGATCTGCTCTCCTAGGAACTGTCAAATATACCATAGAGTAGTGTTAACTGTAGTCATGATGTATGCTACATCCTCCATGTTTACGTATCTTGTAACTTACTTGAAGTTTATACCTTTTGATCACCTTCTTTCGGTTCCCTCCCTCTCCTTGCCATAACCACAAATTTGACCTCTGTTTCTATGAGTTTGTTTTATAATTCACATATAGATGAGTTCATATACCATTTGTTTTCTTTCTCTGAAGTATTTGTTTTATTTGTCAATATTTGTTTTCTTTCTCTTCTTTCTTTTCCTGACAGATTTCACTGAGCATAATGCCCTCAAGATCCATCTATGTTGTTGCAAATGGAAGGATTTCCTTACTTTAATGGCTGGACTGTATACACATATATATATATAATCCATTCACCTGTTGATGGTTATTTAAGTTATTTCCTGTCTTGGCTATTGTAAACAACACCATGGTGAACTTGGGAGTCCAGGTCTCTTTTTGACAGTGACTTTGTTTCTTTTAGATATCTACCCAGAAGATTTAATGTTTTTCAAGTCAATTTAGTTCTGTATGGCTGTAAGTAATATTTTAAATATTGCCATGACATGATTAATTGCCTTATATTCTTCACATTTTTCCTTAAGTGCAGTCACCTTCCGTTCAAATTTATCTTCCTATATCTTATCTTCTATTTTAAATATTATAAAAACAATGTTCTAAAATGTTTGTTCCTTGGAACAAATCTTTGTAAAAACACACTCTTCCAGCTTTATCATGTTATCTTTACTTTCTTGCCAAAAATTTTCAAGGACTAAACACTTTATTTTTTGAATACTTATCTTTTATAGAAGACAGCTCTATTTTGATCTGTTACTTGAACAAAAATTAAGAGGCACGTTCTCTTTGGGTCTGCTCACTGTTTGGCTTGACATTTTTGCTCCTACTTTTATATCCTTATATCTTACGATAAAAAAGAGACAATGAAGATTCATATTAATAGTTTGGTTATTAGGCAGACAGGAGACACGGACAGAAGACAATCTCGGCATGGGAAGCCCCAGAAGGAGAACAGCAATTTATATACTTGAACCCAGCTTCCAGGTTCCATATCTGATCTTCCCTTTAGCCTAATGATTGCTTTTAGGCACATGACATCATATCCTGTTATCTTCCTGCCAACCTGGGCAAATGTCCCTTTGTTTTAGGGAAATGCTTAGAGTCGGGATGAATTTGTCCGTTGGTGAGAAACTGCCTGTCTATGAGCTCTTTGGTGTTGTTTCATGTATTTCTTCAGCTCAGTGCTTCTGCCTTGGAGTGTTTTCATGAAGTCTGGAACTGACTCTTAGGCGAGGAGTTCCTAATTTTTCTATAATTACTTCTTTCCTTTTTTCTTCACTCCCTTCCTTCCTCCTCTTTCCCTCCCTTTCCTTCCTATCTTCTTTCCTTCTTTCTTTCCTCTTTCTCTCTTTTTGGGAAAAATTCTCCTTTAATTTAGACAACTATTTCATCACATAGGAAAATAAGAATCTGTAACAGGAAATTGGGGCCAGCAAAAATCCCGATTTCTCTCTACTTGAGGTGGTCTGCTCCCATGATGCTGGTGCAGTGGTGCAAGAAGTCCAGGTCAAGTCCCTTTCTGTTTCTTGCCTCACTTTCTTACAACTCTTATTGGCTGGGTGAGGGCACTTGGCTAAGTGGGGGCTGCAATCAGTATTCTTGCTAACTAAGCTGTGTGACCTTGAGCAAGACTGCTTCCACTCACAGTAAGAGGCATTATCTAAAAATTATCATAAATACATTGTTATTTGCCTAGGTGAGGGGACCTAAGTCTTCCTGAAAGGTGGGGGTGGTTATTTCTAGTTTGCACAAAACTTTAGCATGGGCTATTAGTAGCTCCTATAACATTAGGTGAATCTGTGGGTTGTGCTTTCTTGGAAAGAATATGACCAATTAGCTCTTGGTGACTTGCTTCAATCTCATTCTATCTAGGCCACCTCTGGGGAAAATTCCTTGACATACTTTGCTTACTTTTCAGCAGATGTAGAAGGGGAATTTTGACCCACTTTTCTGTTCTCATCCCTTTGACAGTCACTGCTCCATGTAAAAAAATTTATTAATTGGTTATAAAACTTGAGTGGATGAATGAATAAGTAAATGAAGAGAGAATGAGAAGAGAGAAGAGAAGAGAAAGAAAGAAAGAAAGAAAGAAAGAAAGAAAGAAAGAAAAAGAAAGAAAGAAAGAAAATATAATATTGAATACCTTTCTCCCATCCCTGTCCCCAGTTTGTTGAATTCTTACCCCATTGCCATTGTTCATAGTTTATTGTGCTCCCTTCTACAGTTTGTTCACGTATATATAAGCAAATACAAATAGAAATTCTTTCATACTTCCTCATTATTCCTCATTATTCTTTTAAAAAGAAAGGGAATACCATAATGCCTCCATTAATATTTTTGTTTTCATCTAACAAATACCTTCAAAAACTTTCCAGATTTGGACACTGAAGTTCTTCATTCTTTTATCTAGATACATATTCCATTACACAGATAAGGATTCAACCAGACTGTTCTAGAGAAACATTAGGGATGTTTCCAATCATTTGTTCTTAAGAATGATTGTTCTTATGAATCATTTGTCCTTATTATGTATTATAATGGATAATCTTTTTTAAAATTCCCGTGTACTTAATATACAGCATTATATTCATTTCAAGTATATAAAATAGTGATTCAACAGCTCTATATAATATGCAGTGCTCATTCTGATACATGTACTCTTAATCCCCTTCACCGATTTTCTCCACCCCCTACCCCACCTCCCCTCTGGTAACCATCAATTTATTCTCTGTAGGTAACAGTCTGATTTTCAGTTTGTCTCTCTTTTTTCATTTTCTTTCTTTCGTTTTCTTTCTTAAATTCCACATGAGTGAAACCATACAGTTATTTGTCTTTCTCTGACTGACTTATTCCACTTTTCATTATAGTGTAGCTCCATCCTTGTTGTTGCAAATGGCAAGATTTTATTCTTTTTTATCGCTCAATAATATTCTCTGTGTGTGTGTGTCTTCTTTATATAATGAATAATTTTGTGCATTATTAATTTTACACATGGGGAAATATCTCAGTAGGATAAATACCCAGAAGCGGAAGAGCTGAGTCCAGTGGTATTTGGATTTATAATATTTGTAGATATTGTCAAGATACTATTCATAAGATTTCAGCTTAATTCTATGAATAAAGTCTGAAAATATTTCCCTCTAGACTTGCTAGAATAGTGTATTATCAAACCTTTACATTGTATTCATGATACATGATAGGTGAGATGAGGTATTAGTGTCATTTTAATTTGCATTTCTCTTATTGTGAGATTGAGTCTGAGTATCTTTTCATAAGACTATACGCCATTTGTATTTCACTTTCTGTGAGGTATGTTTATATCCTTTTTTTCCTCTTGAGTTATTGGTTTTTAATGATTTAAATTATTTTTTGGAGCATTTTATTCATTAATGTAGTTGTTTCTCTGTTATATGAATTGTAAAGACTTTTTTGTTGCCCATTTTTATTTTTTGCTTTTGTTCTTATTTTATTTTGCTTTTTTAATGTAAAATAATTAGAAAGCTTTTTTAATGTAAAATAATTATCAGTCTTTCCTTTTCTGGCTCCTGGATTTTGAAAAATATTTTGAAAAAAATCCTTGAAATGAGGTTTATGAAGAAATTCTCCCATATTTTATCCATTTAATTGTGCAATGTACATTTTTGATTGATTTGGAATTTGTTCTGGTATAATGTATAAAGTACAAGTTATGGATACAATTCTTTTTTCTAGTTGGCTACTCCCGCTAAATAGGAATAAGGTATCAATTCTATTCTCACCACTTTTATTCACCCTGTCACTGGTGGTATTAATCTATGTAATTATACTATTAAAGCAAGATAATACAGTCACAGAAATTTTAAGGAAGTTAAAAAAAAATCACTGTTATCTGGTGATATGATTATATACCTGGAAAATGCGAGAATAAATTGAAAAGAAAATGTTAAAAAATTAGAGATTAAATAATTAGCGTGGTAAGCATTTTATATATATATATATATAAGCCAATAGTTGTCATTTATAAATAACAATCAGTTTTAAGAGCTAAAATCATTTTTAAAAGTTCTATGCATAGTAGCAGCAAAAAAATAAAATACCCAGGAATATATTTAATAAAGGGTATACATGATCTATATAAAGGTTGGAACGCTATTAAAAGGCACCAAAAGTTTACTGAACAAATTGAACACTATGTCTTATTGTGGATAGTAATAGTCAGCAACAAGATCATTCGTACCAACTTAACTTACAAATTGGCATGCCAATAAAAGGATTAAAGGCATATTTTTAAAATATGCATGTTGACGCAAATGGATACTAGAAAAATATATAGACATAGCTCGTGAAATTCTGAGAAAGAACATTGAAAAGAGACCAGCTATTACTGGATACTAAGCCTATTACAGAGCCACAGAATTTAAGGTAACAGTCTTCCAGTGCATAGATAGACAGACCAGAGGAGTAAATAGGAAGTTCAGAAACAGACTCCAACAAATCATGGAGATTTTGTACATGATGAGGATGCAGTCTGAACCTAGTGGGGAAAAGACCATGTTGGAACAACTCGTTTATTTTAAACTGCAAGTTGTGAATCATCCTATAAAGATAGGAAAAATTCTAAAATGCATCACAACAGCATGCATCCTAGAAAAGCTAATGAGATTGAAGATGCACTTTGGGGTTCGGACTAAACCCACAGCTTCAACAGAGAAAGAACTTGTTCCTATGCCAAAGTAAAGCATGTTGCCAAATTCCATCTATTGAGATCAGGACAGAGTTTATATATATTCTTTTCCCATTCTGCAGCATATAGGTGTACAGAAGGGGAGGGGAGTTAGTCTTTTATAAAAGCAAAGCAGAATACTTATAATACAACTGTAGGAATCATTTGTAAAAATTGCTTTTAGAAATTCCCTGCTTCTGGGGAGAGAAGGCGGTATTTTTGAGCAATTTTTCAAATACCTGTTTCACTCAGTGTAGAGGAAACTTTGTAGGACCATAGGATAGCGGCCTTTTGTTGTCTTACAAATAATTTCTGCTTTATTCTAATGCTGTCGTGGAGAAGAGCTGCAGGTCACCGAGAGTCCACCAGCAGGCAGGATGCGGGGAGAGGCAAGCCGTGTGCAGTGTTAATTGCTCTCATTAGTGCTCAGGAATGCTTAGGGAAGTAGCTCGGCTTAGAGATGCAGCACTAGGGTTTTCATCTCCAGGTGTTCTTATTTTAGGCTTCCTGCTTTATTGCCTTGTTTGCCTAATTTCACTTTCACCCATTTTCTACGTGAAATTTGAATAAAATTTCTTCAGATCTTTCTGAGATATTGGGCAAGATAGCAGCGTTGTATAGATAACCAATTCAGGGTCTTCAAGTCATTGGATTCAGGGTGCAGTATAAATGCAAAGCAGGATGCACCATAAAGCAAAATGCTAATTATTGCAGGCAATGCAGATACTGGTTTTAAAGGTACCAGATGTGAATCGTCTCTCAATAGCACGGGCTGGCTCCTGGAAGGAACACGAGGCAGGCGAATGGTATAAACTGAGTAAAACAAATCACTCGGAAGAATAAAAACCACCGAGTAAGCAGAGCTACAATTATCCTCAGAAAAATTAGAATGCCACTTTCTGGAAGACAGCCCAGGTGGAATGGGCATGAAAATATCTGGTAAAACACTGGGTCCCCCCTGCAGCCCAGTGTTTTTGAACATGGATGAATCATACTTCTGTTTGCTTTCTTTGTACACTGGTGTGTGGTTTAATGAGAGGTCCGAATGCCACTTAGTAGATTTGGACACAATTCAATATAAATTATGAGAATTTTTCAAGACTGAGTAGTTCATAACAGATTTATTACGTACCATGAAGACCAGGTAAAACACGTAAGAGTTCATGGAGAAATTGAATTGTTCTCAACTATCGACAAGAATAAGTTGGTCTTCTAATGAACTTATTTGTATCAAATATCCCAAAAGGTCTGTGTCCAGTAATACACATCAGGTCAGACTAACAAATGAGAGGAAATGGAAAGGAGGCATATGCTAACCATAAGGGTAAATATAGTTGTTCCGATTAGATGCAAGAATTTCCCTCGAGCTAGGTCAAAGAAAGAGACTTAGTAAGTTCCATAATTTTTGTTATCAGGAAGGAGAGAGGGAACATTTCAATTCTTCAAAAGAGATAGTTTTAGCATTTGATTCTGAATGAAATTTAATACATAGGATCTGATAGGGGGATATCTAAGCAACAGAATGTACTGTATTTTTGATGACAGTTTTATAAAAAATGAAGGAATGTGAAATATAAATTTGATTCGATTCTGAAAATTGTACTGTTCTCTTACAGGATATAGGAGATAAAAAGAATCTTCAAGTTCACAAATATTTAGCACTGGGCCTTTTATGAAATAATTCTCCATATAAATATTGCAGAGACCCCAATGTCCAATATGAGAGAAACAGACAAAGCAAAGAGACAAAAATGAAGGTCCTGGAAGATTCTAGAATCCATTCTCTATAAAAAAGTCCATCATTTCAACAGAAGAGGTTCTTCATATTAGAATAATTTCTTGATTTTTTTTCCCTTGACAGTCTCCATCATCTGCTTCTATACCTCCATCTGTTTAGCATCATTCCACCCATGATATTTAATACTTGGACTATCTCTTCTAAAAAATAAACAAGAAGGACACGAAGCGCTACTGTTCGTGGACTGGCGATTTCAGGCACGGAATTGAGCTACCCACCCGAATGGTCAAAGAAGAGGAATAATCTTCTCTAACCTCCTCTACGTCTTTCTTCTCACTCTCAGCAGAGAACCTAGCCCCTGGCTCATAGGAAGTAGCAGCTGTTACTCAGAAATGGCCTCTACTTCTTGCTCTGCCTCTACCAAGTGAGGGCTGTACGTCCTTGTTCATTGCCTCTGTTAAAAGATAAACCGAGGCATATTAAGCTTTTCAAGAGTTTATCTGAGCAAAACTTGATTCGTATCAGGCAGTGCCAAACCAGAAGGAATTAGGAAAACTCCACCAGTAGGAAAAGACATTTCCAGAGGAAAGGTGAACACAAAGCAAGGAAATGACTTGACTGGCTACACCTTAAAGTCTAATTGGCTGTGACGGGTTGTCTTGAGGGTTCAAGTTCATGACAGTGAGGCATTCACAAGCTTAGATTATGTGGGCCTTGGGATACTTTGGCAGAGAAGCCACCTCAGCTTTGCACCCTCCTTGGCTAATTAATTTAACACGTCCATTCTTCTGGACCCAGGGATCCCTCTCTACCTGGGAGCTCAATCCTACCTTCTCCAGGATTTCCCTTTGTAGCTCTTGACCCTCTGTTCCTCTCTGTCAGTCACTGGGCTCACATCTTTGTGAAAAGCAACAGTTGCGAACGTGATGAAAAGTGACCACTGTACCCTTCCGCCCAGTTTCTTCTTCCCTTTCCCAGCCAAACCTCTACACATTTACGGCCCATTTCCCCTCTTTCACCTTCTCTTTGTGAACTCACCAGACCTTGTCTGGCCTCTCCCTCCACCCGGCATGAGAACAGCTCTTGCCAAAGTCACTAATAACGTCCTTGTTGTTACATCCTGTAGAGCCTCAGGAACTTTCTCTTCTGGCCTCTCTTCAGCATTAGACCTCTGCTCCTTCTTTTTTTTTTTTTTTTTTTCTTTTTTAATGTTTTTATTGTTTTATTTCTGAGAGACAGAGAGAGACAGCGTGAGCAGGAGTGGGTCCGAGAGAGAGGGGGAGACACAGAATCTGAAACAGGCTCCAGGCTCTGAGCTGGCAGTCAGCACAGAGGCCGACGCGGGGCTCGAACCCACGAACCATGAGATCATGACCTGAGCTGAAGTCAGATGCTTAACCGACTGAGCCACCCAGGCGCCCCAGACCTCTGCTCCTTCTTGGTGCCTTTTCCCCTTTGCTCCAGGACACATTGCTTGTCTAAGTTTCTAGCACCCTAATGACTGTTCCGTCTCCTTTGTGGGCTTCTCTTCTGCCAATCTATTAAATTTGGGGGAATTCTCTTCTGTCCTTATTTTAATTTCACACATGCCGTGGGGCTCCCCTCTACTCCCATACTTTTAACTGCTCTGTCTTTCTCTTGAACTTGAGATTTTCACACCTCCCTGCCTCTTGGATATCACCTGCTGGGTAAATATCAGGCCCCCTAGACATAGCATGTCCTGGCCTGAACTCATGTCCTGTCCCCTGGTTTGCTCCTCTGTTGTTCTCTCCTACCATCCGCCCGGAAATGTGCGAGTCTTCCTCAACTTCTCCCTCACCGTCTACCCTACCTCCAGTCAATCCCTCTGCTCTGTTAATTCTGCCTCCTCCATACCGTCAAACATGTACAGTTGTCTCTGCCTTCCCCACGCCTATGCCCCATCAAGCAAGTTTGCTTTCTCACCTGGATTACTGCCACCTCCTATCTCCTGGCCAGATGCTTCGCTCTCCCTCACTTGTTCTCTGCAGTCAGAGAGACCGTGGTACAAAGCAAATCAGATTATGTCATTTCCAGGCTTAAAAACCTTCAAAGACTTTCCAATCCCCTCATGAAGAAGTTAAAACTCTTTGATATGGCTTAGAAAACTCTCCCTGATCTCATTTTCATTTTCCTTTTGAGCCTCACTGTTCTAAGGATAAAATTGATTAAGCCAAAGGGAAATTACTTTACTTCCCCAAAATACAGGCACAAAATCCGTAGGTAGGAACAGACTCTGGCACCATACCATTGAGGTCCAAATTCCAACTTTGTTATTTACTGATGCTTGACCGCAGGCAAGTTCCTTAACTTCTCTGTATCAGTTTTCCCATCAATAAAGTGGGATGATAATTGAATTACTGTAAGGTCTAATTGAATCAGCTGAGAGTAAAATACTCAGGGCTGTGCCAGGGCATAATTGGCATCCAGCAAACGTGACGCTCTATCGTTACCACTGCCCCAAACACTGAAAAGATTGTGTCGATTTCACATCTGGGATTCAACATAAAAACAACTTCAAACTGTAAAGCGCATTTAGACAATAAATAAACCTTACAGTGGTGGCGCTTCCCCCGACCCAATGGTTGTTCCTTTGATTCCTTTTGAAAACAAATTGGAAAAAAAAGAGAGAGAGAGAGAGAGAGGTTTTGTTGTTTCTGCTTGGTCGGCGATTGATCCCAGACTTGGTCTGAGTTTTTGATTTTGATCCGGTGCCTGCTTTTCCTTCTTTCCAGAATACTCCTCCCTTCTCACTGCCTCTTTCTGAGCTAAATGCAGTTCTTCATGTAGGTCTCAAGTTACACGGTAGTTCTTCTCAATGGCTGGCCCCCTGCACACACCCTCTCGCTGCACACTCTATCCTCTAACTCGGCACCTGCCTGTCTGTGTCATAATCTCCCCTTTACTTCCTGTGTCTCCCGCTGTAATGCTATCATCATAAAGGCCGAGACTACTATCCAAGCTGTATTATTACCCTCAGTGCCTGGCATAGTATGTGCTCAGTAAATTGGAGAATGACTGAGTGTCAGGAACTGCATTTTTTCCCTTAGGCATCATCTCACTCGGACAGGAGTAATTCTGCAGCAGAGCAAATTAACCTATTTTAAAAATACCATGTGCTTATTTTCTTTTTTCTTCTGACTTGATGGTGGCTCTACCTTAAACCCCACTCATAACCCAAAGAACTACTAGCTCGATCTTTCTGCTTTCCAATTCACCCAACAGGGATGAAGCTATGCATCTTCGAAGAGTGTGTCTTTGAAAACCTTTTCAGAATGTGATGAGGCTTTCTCTGTGCTGGGTGTGAGAACCAGGTGTGGAGGCATTGCTCTTGAATCTGTTATCTTCTTCTTTAAAATCAAGTTTTTCGGGGCGCCTGGGTGGCTTAGTCGGTTAAGCGTCCGACTTTCGCTTGGGTCATGATCTCGCGGTTCGTGGGTTCGAGCCCCGCGTCAGGCTCTGTGCTGACTGCCAGCTCAGAGCCTGGAGCCTGTTTCAGTCTGTGACTCCCTCTCTCTCTGACCCTCCCCTGCTCAAACTGTCTCTCTCTCTCTCCTAGAAATAAATAAAACATTAAAAAAAAAATTAAAATCAAGTTTTTCATTGAGGCATAATTGGCATATAGCATTATTGAGTCTGTTGTCTTAAGCCCTTCCCAAGGTCCTTAGTGGTGGGAATCTCAATCTTGGGCTGACTGGTGAAGAAGACATTTCCATGTGGGAGCCCCTGAGGTCTCGGGGCAACTACTTGTTCACTTGCACACAGAGCAGCTCCTGAGTTTCAGATGCGAAGGCCCCTGGGAAGCCCCTGATTCCCTGTTTGGCAGTTATGTGTTGAGATTTCATCTCGCTATTATAAATTATTCAACAAACATTCAGAAGTTCTTCCTAGGAGGTTTGTATTGTGCCTGTAGAGGAATGATGTGATACACAGAGACAAAGACGTGGTCCTGCCCTGCAGAAGAACAATCCTGATGTCACTTGCTGCTCTTAAGGACCTCCGCCAGCCACCTGAAAGGAAATACTGATATTCGTCCCAGGGGTTTTGCAAATCCAGGGAGTTTGGCTTCATTGCATCATTTTAGACTCTGATATCTTACTGATGCTGGATTTTTGTTGTTTGTTTCATGGCTCTTTCTTTATATCTGCCCTGGTGGCACCCCAGACATAGAACACCTTTCTTCTCCATAATTCTTTCCCTGGTGCTCCTGAAATATCATTCTGGGAAGCAGCGGGATGTGGCCACATTTTACTGAAGAAATGGGTAGTAGTGAGAGTTATATGGCATTCCACAGTCGGATCATCTGAGACTTGAATGGTGGGCTCTTCAAAAAGCCCCTTGGCCGGTTTTCCGAACCCAAGTTTCAGATGCCTGCTTTGCTTTTTGGCCCCCTCTCTCCTCTCTGTGCCTTTCAGCCACTCCAAAAGGAAAAATAATATTGTCTCGTACTTGTGTATGTTGTGCAATTCAGCTCTCTCCATTTCCTCCCCATCAACTGCTTGGGCTCCCTCTACATGCATGATCTTCACCACCGGATTTGGCTAAGCAACGTGCCACCTGCTCCGCGTCCAGCCATTCCCCTTTCCCCCTGATTGCGTGACTTACACCATGACCCCCTACTCCTTTGGAGGCACACGCGGAGAGGGGGACATCTGGTTTGAGTGACATGCTCTCCTGTTTCCCTCAGAAGATTGAGACCTGGGAAGAACTTGGAAGAAGAAGAAGACTGTATTTATTGAATGCATTCCTTCCACACTTAAAGGACAAGGGTCACATCTTGTTTGGTATTGTATTCCTATCTCCTGCACACAGAGTAGGCCTTCAACCCATATTTATTGCCTGCATGAGTTTACAATTTCTGGGAGAGCTGCATTGGAGATAAATGTGTTCTTTTTTTTTTTTTTTTTGTAATAGCTCAGCATCACCAAGTCTTTCTAGTTACCTAAGGTATACTGTATTCTTGTGTATTCAGGGCACTATTAATCTCAAGACAGGCGTAGTCATCTGGCTGGCAGTCTTTTCACGGCACTCTCCCTGACATCTCCAGGAAAACAGCAAGGATCTGGCGAAACATTTTGACTTTGTAGACTGTGGTGGTGTTCTCTTCAGGGGCCCTGGCTGCCAATATCCCCGAGGTAGAGTGAACTTTTGACTCTGGGCACAGCACAAGGCCCCCCGCTGCTCCCTGTAGGAGTGAAGAGTTTGGATGGGGTTAAGGACTTCGGTGGCTTTTGCAAATGCTTTAAGGCAGCTTCACCTGCGTTTGCATCAGCAAGCAGATCTGAGAAGCGAGCAGACCAACCGGCCAACAGCAGAGCCTGTTTTGAATATGCCATCCAGGATTCCTGGGAATCCAGCTACAGGGACCGATGTCTGACAATTGTGTTTTTCTTTAAATAAACCCCAACAGCTCTGCCACCAGTAGCTGTCTCCTGTGTGTTTTTGAAGCACCGTGTCCTTGAAAGGAATTTCATCTCCTACATACCCTGTTCATTTTCTCAGGTGAAATGATCTCGCGAAACCGTTTTAACTTAATGAAATTACTTGCCTGGGCCCAAAAGCTTTATGTTTGAATAGGGCATTTCTTTTACTTCCAGAGTAGCTGTTCAATGAGGAAACTGACGGTGATAGAGCTGTTGACCTTAAAGATGAAATATTTGCCTTTCCGTTTTGTGCGCTTTCTCAGGAGAAAGTTATGTTATTTTCCTGGTCCTTCGGTGAAATATTGTGGTCCCTCACACAGGGAGGACGCTTGGATCTTAGATCAACAATGTCACAGGCTTCCCTACTTTTATCACCCGCTGCCTGCATTTTGTTTGGAAGCCAGAACAGCAGACCTGGCTGGTGCTGTTTGAGCAGATTTCTTTGTTGTGTTCTCTCCTCGTTTTGAATTGCTCCTCCATAAAAAAAATAAAAAATAAAAAATAAAAAATAACAGTTGAGTTTCATTTTAGTATTGGTATTGTGGCTCCAGCAGCGAACACCACAGCACACTCGGGAGGAAGCTTTTAGGAGACTCCATAATTTCTTCCTGACCCCAGCTGGTGATCAGTTTATGTCCTGAAGCTTGCCGAAGAATAGCCCTTATAATTCCCGTCCTAGTGTGGGTGCAGTCTGGCCTGCCCCTATCTGAAAAGACAGTCTGAAAGGTGACAGTGTTTTGAAATGTTATTCCTCTGTAAGCAGGTAAAGAAACACCTTAGATCAATAGTCTCTTATATGCTAAAGAGATATCGGATTTTGCGGGTTGCGTTAGAATGCTGTTCAACCACTCTAACCTATTAGGCTTTTTATGGTTCATTTATGGCTTTGTTCTCTCCCCTTTCTTATTTAAAAAATAAAATTTTAGAGAGAATAAGAGAGACAGAGCATGAGCAGGAGAGGGACAGAGAGAGAGAGAGAGACACACACACACACACACAGAATCCGAAACAGGTTCCAGGATCTGAGCTGTCAGCACAGAGCCCTATGCAGGGCTTGAACCCACAAACAAGGAGATCATGACCTGAACCGAAGTCAGACACTCAGCCAAATGAACCATCCAGATGCCCCATCTCTCCCCTTTCTTTTAACATATCATTCAATAACCTAATCATTCTATGATTCTTGTATTCTTTATTCATGTATTCTTTTATTCAACACACATCTATTATGGATCTCTTATGTACAAGATACTATGTAGGGCCATTGATCCTGCCCTTCTTAAAAAAAAAATAGGTTGCTGACGTCCAGAGGTTTACAAGCTGATGAGGGAGATAATAATTGAATTATTATTGTATAAACCAGGGTGGTTAAAAACACCTTTATGCTACATGCTTTTAAATTTTCTTTCTTTTCTTTTCTTTTCACAATTTGTCAATCACTTCCACCTAGATTATCTGATATATCCACCATTGTGTGTGCATGTAGAATTAAGATTAGAATTCAGATCTTCTGGTTCTTTTTTTCCTTTTGAATTTTGATTTTACCCTTCTTGTGCCACCTAGTTTTACTTAGCATTAAAGCTATACTTAAAGGATACATTTGCTTTTCTGAAGATTTTGTCAAGGAACGCACGAGGACATTGCCTTTCACCATCATAATTTCCCCTGTGTCATCGAAGTTGTTCATTATGGCATTTCCTTACATGCCTCCTTCTTTCCCTTATCCCGAGACCATTTGGAAAAGGGGGCATATTGTAATTAGAATGTTCATCGAGAAGTTGGGCGCCAGACTGCATTTCTGGTGGGGATGGCAGCAAGAAACAAAGGAAACATTTTTAAAGGTACCAGTTAACTGCCACTTTAAAACATGTGCAAAGAGGAAAGAATTTCCTTCTTTAAAAGAGACAGTAAATTTACTTTTAAGAAGGGACACAACAATCTGGAGCAGATTGTACTGGTCATTTCACCCACGAAGGGGAAAAATCAAGCTATAATTCCCAAATAAACTCTACTCTCAGTTATGATCTCTGTGGTCTCTTCCAGCTAGAAAATTCTTCTATGATTCTAATTATGTTCTGTGGGATTGTGTGTCTCCACTTCTGTGACAAAAACAGACCACCAAGTGTAGGGTAACGTGGAGATATGAAAATGACCAGTTAACATGACAGATCAGAAATTGGAGCCAGAGTGACCTTCTCCCCCTGACCCGACTCACGTGACTCAGGTCAACCCCGTGCTGGGTAAGTAAAATCTGAAAGAAAAGCCACGTCAATGAGTCTACGCTGGCAGAGACAAACTGATGGATTATCAATAACAAATTATTCCCTACTGGGAAGATAGACATATTTAGGTGACCTCAAATGTCACAGTTAGAGCTTGTTTTTTCTAGGAAAGCGTTTTCATATTTGTTATCATAACAACCCAGTGATATGGGAAATGTGAGAGTCAGCATGACCTAAACCAGAGGTTCTAAAAAATTTTTTTTCTTCCTCAAAATACTCTAGTGACAAGAGATACTAAAGTCAGGAATAGTGCTGGTGATGGTAGCAGTTCTCAACGGGTCTGTTTTCCATCCTCTCCAGGACACATATTAGAAATCTAAGGAGGGGGCTCACTTCATAGTGAATTTGATTTACACCTCACCACCAACCAAAATAAAATGTTCTTCCCAGCCTCTTCTGGATGTAAATTATTACTTCTGACTGAATGATTGTCTTTGATTACCTGGGAGTCCTGTAAATGTCAGTTGAGGGAAATCAAGGAAATCACCAGGATGTCTTCACAACCAGAATGGAGGAGTCAGGAGAGAGGCTCCTGGGGAAAGCATTGGTTTTCCAACTAATCTCTAACTCAGGATAGTTTGGATGGGCTTAAAGACCATGTGGCAGAACCCACGCAGGGGACCCCTTTGGAGAACGTTGGGGTTCATCAGCTGTGCAAGTCAGGTGTCCCAGTTCTTTGAATCTGTTTACTAACCTAATCGTGGGGGATACTTACTTTTCATTTATATCATAGGGAAGAATTATAACTCCATGCCTATCTGCATGGGGTATGTTTCACAAAATGATGTCAGACACAAACCCTGCTATCTTACTTTCAAAGGAAGAATACTGACAAAAATAATGAATATGTTAAATTAACTAACATTTATTTACAAGATAGTTGAGTTAGTAGTCCGTTTCCACGGCGGGGGAAGATATTGGTAATACCTCCAGAAAGATATAGGATTTGAACAATTCAGAGGTTGGCCAGGATGTGACAGAAAAATGTATAGTTGGGATATTAGTGCATTGTACCCCAAAGTAGTTGTTTTGGAAAGTATATGCCTTTGTTCGGCAAGAAAAAGCAATACTGAGTGAGAGGAATAGTAGAACAAGCGTGGAAGGAGGGAATATTGGACCCAATGGGCCCAGCTATAGCACAAGGAGGCTTTAGTGCCAAGTTAGCCATTCTGGAGACAGAAACATGACAAAAGTTTTTGACTTGTGGTATGTCACAATTGGATTAATGCTTTCAAAAACTAACCGTGTAGCAGTGTACGTAACCAAGACTGAATAGGAGGCTTTTACAAAGCCCCACGTGAAAGGTTTGAGGACAGAAATCAGAATGCCAGCAGGACTCTATCCTAAGGTATCAAATAGAAGAGAAATGGAGGGGTTGTCTCAAGATTTGGAACTGACTGGATATACATTTGGAGTACTGTAAAGAGAGTCAGGGATGAGTTGAAGTTGGTTGGTTGGTAAATACTTAGAATGTATCTTCTGGATGAAATAATATTCCAGTGGTCATGTTCCCCATGTTATCCATACAGTACAGTATAGTTTATAATTTATAATTTCCGAAATTTAGAAAAGCATGGTGGGGTGATGTTCAGAGATCAGTGCAAGAGATGTGAGAGAGTTCATCAAGGACATTTGCGTCAAACTGGGTATGGGAGACAGGAGAGAAGTGAAGATGATTCCCAGGTTTCAAACTGGTGAATAGAGAGATAATGATGTTATTCATGGGAACGGGAGCATAGGAGGAAGAGTTTTGGACAAGTGGAATTTGAATTCGTGGTGGGGGCCCAAAGTATATTACTTGCTAGCTTTGTGTGTGTACATTAGTATTGTCCAAAAGGCCAATGAAAATATGCGTCTGGGGTATACAGATGAGTTTTAGAGAGAGGTTGATAGTCAGTTGCTATCTAGAGGTGATAGTTGAAATTGCAGGAATGAATGGAAGACCATTCCTAAAGAAGAAGTATAAAAACAAGAGAGAAAGGGCCCTGGAAGCTCTTTGGATAAAATATAGAAGAGGAATATCTGATAAACATACAGGGTAGGTTTTGTTATATGCAGAAATCACATATCAAAAATGCACCAATAAACGATGCAGCTTCTCTGGAATCAAAACCTGTGTGTGTGTGTGTGTGTGCGTGTTCAAATATTATATCCTGGGTTCTACTCTTTAAACCAAGCAGGGCAAAGGTGAAACAACTCATCCATGTTTCCAGCTGTCTGTCAGTCCCGGTGTGGTATTTATCTGCAGCTGGGGTTGTTTTCTCTTGTCAAGATCAAAAAAAAGGTAACGCTCTCGCTCTGTGCCCACGGAGGCACTCTCCTGGTGTGTCACACGCATGCTTCCCAGTTTGTTTAGCCAGCGACCTCCACTTTGATTCAGAAGAAGGAGTAGTCACTGCAGAATGAGAAATGATTCGTTTCTGGTTCAACTTTAGCCTTGGGCCCGCTCCGACATAAAGAATTGCCTGGTGAGCCTGATTATATGCAGAGGCTTAGAGGCTTGAACTTCCCGAAAGTGCTCTCTTCATCATTTCACTCAGGTCCTCAACCTGACAGAGCCAAGGGCCCCAAAGGGGAAGTGCCAAAGGCTTATCTGTTTTCGACCAACATCTTAAGGGATTTTTACTACTCTTGGGGCTTCCGTGGTCTGATGTGTCCTTTGCCTTGTCCCTTCCCGCTCTCCCCGGAGTGTGCCGAACGTGAGGACTAATTGAGGAAAGCCACGGCAGTTATCACTGTTGCTAACAGAGATTCTGAAACACCTCACTTAATTCTGGCTCCCTTGCAGGGCTCTGACAATCTCTCCATCTTGCTTCCATCTTTCTTCAGCTTTATTTCCTTTCCCGGACCCTCTCCAGTCTCCCCTCCCTCTTGACAGCCTATTTAGTACCCTGCTCTCTTGAGTAGAGAGAGAGTCGCTCAGCAGATGTCATGCTGTAATGGAAACTGGGTCCCACGGGTGCCCACTGCCTGTCCCTGAAAGCTTTTTCATCGTGTCCCTTGTTACCCCAGAGAATAATTACTTCAAAGACCAGTCCGGGTGCCTGGTATTTCAGTTTATCTCATTACCTCCGTTTTTTTTGCCAAGCCCGCCAGTAGTGCCAGAAATCAAATCAGGTTCGCTGGCAGTACTGCCTGCCTAGCATGTTCAACCTCTCCGCTGCCCGACACTCTAATGTTCCCTGATTGCAAACCCTGTTATCATCTTCTTTGAATTAGCTGCGCCTCCTGAAACGGCATAATGGCTGTGCGGAGCTGGAGTGGCGATGTGGAGTCCTGTTTTAACTGTCTGTCAAAGCCCCGGCTAATGAATTCTATTAGCATATGAGCTTGCCAGCTTTGGGAGCCCAGAAGGAGCCGGGCAGCCAAACGCAGTTGGCAGAGCCCAGCCACAGTGCTTCAGAGAGCTCCCTGGCAATCGTGGCACTGGAGACTCCGGCAATGTAATGCACAGACGTGGGAACGTATGCAGAATTAGAAAGGTTGTTTGTTACAATATACTCGAGCGGGAGAAAACGGTTGGAGAGATGACATTTTTTGACCGTGGGCCTACCTCAGGCATTTTAAAGAATAGGATAGCCTTGAGAGCGCCCCGAGGTCCTCATAATCTAATCTTATGTTCTTTTTGGAAATTAAAATGTATGCAAGCGAGGCGGACTTTTCACGGGACTTCATAAAAGTGGTTTGAGAGATTCATCTGATTTTGATTTCATTTTAACCGTGATGGCCGCTGATTGGCATCATCGCCTTCATAATTGGGCAGCATTCTTAGGACAGCTTGTTGAGAGGGGTTGATAGCTTAGTGACAAAGACACCCCTTCTCAATCCTTACATTGAAGCCCAACTCCCCAGGATAGCAAACTACAGAATCATTAACAACAGAACGGTGCATTTTTCTAGCAAACAGACTTGAAGTGGATATATATTCGTCGCTGATTTTCCATTAATGTTTAGGATAAACTCACTGTAAGAGCTGGGCCCAGGGTTGCTAGGCAACCAGCGGTGATTGTTATGCCCAAAATTCACCTCTTAAAGGTACCCTTAATGGGTGTAATCTTCAATTTAGTTTGAGATTAATTTAAAAATGTATAGCTTGAAATACTTTATGTTAATAAACTTTTAAATATTGCAACATGGTATTAACGCTGAATGTGTGACAGGCACTGAATTCCAGAAAGGTTCCTTAAAACTGTATTAACTTGTGGTTAGAGCTAAATTATTCTACACACCAAAATAACTTTTGGATAAATTAACAAATTCATTAGCCTTATCTTCAAAGACTTGGTGAAAACCTGCACATTTCTGGGGAAAAGATGGCAGACATCTTATTGTAAGAGCTGTATCTGGAAGTTTGGTCTTTGACTGTTCTTATTTTAGCTTATTGTCTCTTGTTTTATATAAGATCACTTTCAGTCTTTACTGTCAATAGGGGAAATACACGGAGGAACTTTGACTTACTGTAGTAGATGCAGGACTGAAATTTTAATATTTATTTTGGAGAAGAAGTCCACAATAATCAAACATAATTTTCCACTCAGAAAGATTATGGTGCTTAACATTTTTTATAATCTTTTTATTTTACTTTTCTTTCATTTGCTTATTTTTCATTGTTGTGGACGTATTTCTTATTTCTTTCTTCTGTCTTAAAAGCAGATATAGCTGTGCCTTTTTTTGTGGAAAATCTGGTTGACCTGTTGTTTATTTGAATATCTGGAAGGTGAATGAATGCAATAAAATGAAGTTAACTCGACCATTGGCTCTTGTAGACACTCGGTGGTTTACTTAACAACAAATCCTTGTGCTTCCCACGCCTAAATTCTTGCTTCAGAACCCTGCTTTCTCTCATTTCCTGGAGGAAACCAGGACTCCCTCCCCAGCCTCTCAGGAAAGTGGATCTTGATTAGTCTGCAGCTGAGTCAATCACAATAAATTACAGGCCTGTTGACTGCCATTGGCTTAGGGCATGGGATGCAATCCTGGGCAAAGAGATAAGATAATTTAGAAGAAAAAGATCTGCTATAATTTCCCAATCCGGCTATTGGGTAGTATGTGATCATGTGATGTTTGAAGCTGCCGTACCGAATTAAAACCATCAAGGAGGCAAACTGGAAGAGAGCCGATAAAAAAGGTGTCATGTTGAACCCCTGAATTAATTAAGCCTTCAACTTTGGGATTCTTCTTCTGTGAGATAATACATTTTCCTTATTGTCAGGCATTCCATTTCTTGTAGCCAAGACATCATGGGTGATATTACCTGGCATTATTTTATTTTTACGTAGGATTTAAGTAAGACAAATGTTTATGATTTCTCATAGGCCTTATTTTCTCAGATCATTAAAATTGCAGACAATGAACAATATTTTCCTTTGCTTCAGTTGGCTGACTCTACATGGCATCTGCTTCCACACTTGCTTTCAATGCAGCAATCATATGAATTGATTGATTGATTGTTCTGCTCATCAATCATTTGAAGGCAAGTTCCTGTGCCAGCTACCTAGGAACAGTTATAAATACAACACAATCCCTATAATCAAAGGGTATTCAAAAAGACAAAACTGAATTTTTTGGTGCATACTAAGAATGCATCTTTGACTGGAGAGTAGAGTAGGATGACGGATAGGGATGAGGGGAGGAGGAAAGACCTTAGTTTGTATTTTCAGCAATAAAGCCCTGTTAGTAATTACATTTCCATAAAAAGGCATTGGCTCCCTCAGTGTCAGTTTTCTTTTTAAGTGTTTGCCAGCAAGGTGAGCAGAGGTTACCACCGGGCTCAACGAGAAGTTCAGTCGTGCAACATGACTGCTAATGACCAGGAACAACACGACTACATGAACACGGAGTGATCATCAGAACTCCCATTGGGACTAAAACTGTACAACTGTACAACCCAAGCTGACTCATCTCAGTAAATAGACCCCAGGTGGAAGACGGATTGATCGATGGAGGAATATATACACGTGAAGGACAGAGGCTCTTGGTAGTGTCACTTTTCATTCCAACCACCCCAAATTATTCACCGTTCCCCAAATGCCAGGCTACTCCACACTCTGTACCTGAGCACACACGATGACCTTTACACGAGTTGCCCTCCGTTCCTTGCTTGCTGGCCACATTTCATTTAGCCACTAATTCCCAGATACTCAGCCACTAATACTCAGATTGTCACCTCCTGTGGGCACTCTCTGGGCTCCTCTCCCTGAAAATAGTTCCTAAGTCTGTTCTCCTGCTTGTATCTGGTACAATAGCAGGCCTTCTATATTTGCATGGCGATGATTGCTTTCTATATCTTTCTTCCCCATCCCACTGGGGCTTCTTTGGGAAAGGACCCATCATTTGTTCCTGTTTGTGTTTTCACACAGTGCCAGGCCTGCGGTAAGCGGCCTCTACCATCCTGGGGGTAAGGAGGGAAATGGCTGCAACGGTATTGTTAACAGAGCAAGGAATGAAGCTTTTTTGTTGTATCTGTGTACGTGTGCTCCGCTTTCACCCAGCACTAGACTGCATTCTCCAGTTAGGCTTTGTAGCCACAGACATGCTGAACCAACACACCACAGGGCGTATTATCGAATTTATAATTATCTGTGCCTTTTGTTTCTCTCCTTTACTAGGTGATACCTGGGACTTTTAGGCATTGATAGTGCTTTGTAATGGAACAAAGGAAAATAGGTGACTCAAAAAGTCACTGTTATTCTTAGTAGCTTGTAGGGAGGAGGGCAGTGAGGGTAAACTTGAGCTAATGTGAGAGTGTTTGATTGGTCATGGGGTTTCCTTTCTTCTCCCTGGAGCCCCACTAACTGAGAGAGTAGGCAGGAGGCAAGTGAGAGCCTGGCCTAGGATGGCAGGTGTGATTGGATGGGACCCAAGAGCCTTCACTTATTTTGTAATTAGGAGCTCACAGGGTAGGTAACAACCTGACTGCTGCCTTCATTCCCGTTATTCCTGGGAGACGCCAGTGGAGTCTGTCTTTAGCAGTCACTTTGGGTCTTTGATAAACAGAGCAGTTAGGCCTGAAAGAACTGTGAAATGAATAAGAGAATATTGATGCCCTCCTATTTAACTGCCTTCTAAATCCATGGTAAATTTTTCAGTGATTTTAAACTCTGGAAGAATAGCCAACTCATTGATTTCTATAATTCATTTATTTAGGGATTTCTATTTTCAACTGAATTTGATTGATGGCTTTATGACAAATAGCTGTGTGCTCAGCATATACCAGCACTCTGTAAGCTCACTCAGCCATAAACAATGTGTGATATAATTCTTGGGTCGTTTTGCTGAGTCTGTACTTTGCTATTTGGGGAACAACTGATTGAGATTCCTTAAGTGAATGAGGTAAAGTGAAATTCCCACTTAGTTCCTTTGGCTAAAGGGGGGGAAAAAAAGAAAGATATTTTTGTATGTAGATAGTGAGAATTCTCAGAGTCTTGTTTGGAGAGTCTTTGGCATTTTACTCCAAAATTTCAAGCCCCCTCTCATGATCTAGAGCACAGCAGAGACTAAGGAGTAGTGGCGTCTTTTGTATGTGTCATAGGTGGGTCCGTCTTTCAGTCTGTTTCTCTCAGACATAGGATTAATAGGTAGGATGATATGTCTTCATCAAAAATTAAAATGGAGCCCTATAAATCATTTTAGTTTGTTTTTCTTATAAAGGACTTTGATTCACAACTTCTACATGGGTGGAAATCAAGTGCCTTTTGTATTTTAGAGAAAATGGGAAGTCATTCCATAAGACTCCAGTTCTGAAAACTTGTCTGCCACTGAGATATCATTGACTCTAAATATTCCTTACAGATTATATTAACAGAAAATTGTGACACTTATTTTAAAATATTCTTAATGCTTTTCCGGATTATAAATCAATTAATTCGTATTAAAGGCAAGTAGAAAATTTAAAAAAATATAAACAAGGAGACTAAAATTGCCAATAAAACCATTAACCAAAGATCACCATTATTAATACCATTATTAATATTGTAGCTAACCAGCTGTTGTAACTGAATAATTTTGTTCTCGGAACCCCAAGAAGGCAAAGGTTATTAGGCAAGGGTTAATACTGATCATAACAATAGGGTTTCACATTTTCACTATTTACCTGACATTTACCAAATAATACAGAGTTGAGTCGGAAATTGGGTCAGGGACACTGTGACAAGCTGGGCAAGTGTGTGGCCACACTAGGTCCTAGACATCGCTTACCTCTTGTGAGGCGACAGGCGAAACCATCACCACCATCCTCTGCAGGAAAAGAACATGATATTTCACGCTAAACTCGCTTCTGGCTTTATAACTTATCAATCCACCAGTGAAAGTTCTAGCTATCTAACACGGGATGAATCTAGGAGCAAGCAGACCCGAAAGAGATTAAGAAATTATGCTCCCTTTTTAGATAAGTAGTTTGAAAATGTTTACTCGTGGGATGTGATGATTAGTTGATTTTTCAGGACAGATTAGGACAAGGTGGAAAAGTATTGCAATAATTTTAGAGGAATATCAAATAAGCAACTATCCTGATGGACAGCATTCCTATTTTCATTTTTACCTCTATTTTACACTAGCTTCTCTGTCTGTAAAAAACCAGTCTTGGATATTTAGTAAAATGAGTTCACCATTTCACAACCAGCTTCTTGGGGTTTAAAAGACACAATATGAGTAACATAGTAAAACAATACCTTCTTATTATTTGACTTTTAGGGTGGACAAAACATTTAGCCAACTCGTGTTCATAAAATTAATATAGCTTTTAAGGAAAAACTAAAGAAATTAATTTACTCATTTTTGAATCAGTGAATTTAACTGTATAAAAATAATATAACAAATCATAATATAAATATTTGGGACCTGTACTGGGCTCTCATAATTAGTAAAGGTATGCTTTATAATAACTGAATTACATAACTGAAATATTTGTATCATCAGAGTTGATTTTTAATTATAATGAAAGAAAAAGTAACACAAATACATCAAGGATGAAGTTAGTGCAATAAGACATATATTACTGTCCATGTAGTTTACTACTATTCCAATATTGAGAGGGGCACCAGAAGATATTGTAGTATTTTTTTTCACCTTCTTAATTCCTTCTTTTTTTTGCTAAAATGTAGATTATTTTCCCTAAATATCTGTCACTGCTGCTCAGTAAATTGGACACGAATTTAAAGTTCCCTTCGATCCCTTTATATTTTTTGATTCCACCCATTCCTGGAGGTAGGGTATTTTTTAAGTTTGCTCTCTGCGTACACTGTGTTCCAAATTTTATTTGTTTAAGAACAAATAAGAACAAATAAGGACAAATAAGAAATGCTTTCACATTTCAAGGAGTAGCTCTTAATTCTATCCATCGGTGAATGAAGTCCTAATCAGTCTATTTATATACTTTTTATTCAATAAACATTGATTATACAATACCACTCAAGCCTTGTGATTCTAAGCCAAAAAGTTCTAGCTTTTAAATCTATTACGATACAGTCTACTCAACTCCCCTTACTGATTCTCGAGGTTGCTCGCTAAATTTCATTCAGTTTAGTTGTATTGTCATTGACATGAAAAGGCAGATACTTGGCTGCCTTAAACATGTCTAGGCTTGAAAATGTTTTATTTCTGAAACATTCCCAGGAGACTTCAGCCTTGTGTTTCTCTAGAGTCCTAGAAATAAAATAAGCTGATTTTAGGAGGAATAGTTCCTAGTCTTCTTCAACAATTTTCTAGCATTTTAGTAACTAGTAAGATCTCGTATCTTATGCATATATATTCCATAATACTACTTTTATTTTTTAAAGTGTTTTTTAAAGTTGATTTATTATTTTGAGAGAGGCAGAGACACTATGAGTGGGGGAGGGGCAGGCAGAGGTTGAGAGAGAGAATCCTAAGCAGGCTCTGGGCTGCCAGTGCAGCTCCTGGGGTTTGAACTCATGAAACCAAGAGATAATGACCTAAGCCAAAACCAAGAGTTGGATGCTTAACCAACTGAGCTATCCAGGCGTTCCCTATGTTTATACTATCTTCTAAATTTTATCTTTTAATATTGGTACACATTAAAGATCATCTACCATTTTTCTTTCTATTTAGGCAGCCCTGGAAGTGTTTGTTTGTCTCTTTGTTTATTTATCCATGTAAGTTTAGATAGCTCGCTACTGAAATCAGTTTTTTTTTTTTTAATATTTTTTTATTTATTTCTGAGAGAGAGACAGCGTGAACAGGGGAGGGTCAGAGAGAGAGGGTGTCACAGACTGAAACAGGCTCCGGGCTCTGAGCTGGCAGTCAGCACAGAGCCCGACGCGGGGCTCGAACCCACGAACCGTGAGATCATGACCTAAGCGAAAGTCGGACGCTTAACCGACTAAGCCACCCAGGCGCCCCTACTGAAATCAGTTTTATGTTACCTACAAACTTGGTTTCTTCATTTGGTTTCTTTTTTTAGGATACTAAATAAAATTGGTTCATCAAGGATACCACTATTATCATTTTATCATCCAGAGAAATTCCCATTAACCTTTCCCCTTTGCCCTTGTCTCTAGGGTGATTCCCTAGAGTCTGTGTTAAACTTCAAATACACCAAAAAAAAAAAAAAAAAAAAAACCCTACTCTGCGTGTGTGTGTGTGTGTGTGTGCATGCGTGCACATATGTGCATATAAAATGTTAGTATGGAAATTTGTCAAAGTGTATTTGAAAATCTAAATGAATAGTACTCACTGGTTTCCCTTTAGACTTGTGTTTGTATATTTCTGTTCTCCCTTCACTAATTTTTGGTTTTATTATGGAGATTTTCAAACACATAAAAGTAGAAAGAGAAGGATAATAAGCCACTTATCAGAAGTCTGCTTTCTTTCTTGTTACATCTGTTCTTTTTCCTAATTTTTTTCTTTTGGGGTATTTGAAAGCAAATCCTAAATAGTGTATACTTTTATTCACTAAAATTTATACTAATTTGATTCACTAATTTTATACTAATTTATTTAGCCTGATTCCTAACAGGTAAGCAGTCTTTAAGAAAAAATTCAACAACTGAGAATTTCTTAGTATCAGGTTCAGGTTTTGTAAATCATCTGAAACATGTCCTTCATAGATGACTAGGCAATTCCTCATATAAACTGTAACTCCTCCAGTTATTGCCTTAGAGTTTATATAGAAGCTACCACCTTATCAAACATAGAAATCAGAGTGAAAGGCTTTTGTTTCCAGAATCTCCCTCGGAGTCCCATCTAAGAGTGTGAGTCATGCTGGCTATCTGCCATTCTTCTCCTATAGTGGTAGTTAATAACAACAGGTTATACATTTTGGCCAACATGTTGCTTATTTCACTCTTGAATTCCTTTGAAAGTCTCGGGTGGATGCCGTCTGGTCCTGGTAATTTATTTACATTTAGTTTTTAACGTAAGTCTAGGAGAATTCCATTTTCCACAGTTTGTTCTAATACCTCTGACTTGTCTGCTTCAAAGTGTTAAAACAAAATTCAACTGAGTAAATCAGAAGATCTAATTGGTTTATTAAGTGATTCATGAAATGAGCATGTGGCATCCCATGTGGCTGGTGGAGAGAGACTCTGAGAAGCTGTACAAAATGGAAGGTTTTTATAGGAAAGCACGTGGGGAAGAAGTTATTGGCCAAAGGAAAGAAAGAATTGCTTTAGGCCAGAAGAGTATCTTTTTGTGGGGGAGGGTCCTGCAGGGGTTTTATCATACAGATTGTTTCACAAGTGCGGATCAGGAAATTTCAGACTGACTATTAGAAGGTCACATTCCTGGGACAGGTTGAAATCGTAATTAAATCTTAGTTTGCTGTCTCCATTTGTGATTTGTTCTTTTCTTTTTTAACAAAAGCAAGATGGAAGTGAGACTCTCTCAAGTTTTCTTCATTGAAGATTTAGGGAAATAATTCACTGGTTCTTGCCACAATCACGTATTCATTCCCGAGTGAACTTCACCACTTCTAGCTGCCTTTCTTACAGGGGAGATCTCATTTTTGCTTTGGCATTTCTTGTGAGCTGCTCTACTGATTTCTCTGTGGACCATTTGATTTTAGTTTGCCTCTGACCTACTCTACACTCGTTTTCTTCAAGAGTAGCAAGTTTTACATTTAAAAATATTGTCGGGGTGCCTGGGTGGCTCAGTCTGTTGAGTGTCCGACTTCCGCTCAGGTCATGATCTTGCGGTTTGTGGGTTCTAGCCCCGCATCGGGCTCTGTGCTGACCTTTCAGAGCCTGGAGCCTACTGTGGATTCTGTGACTCCCTAGCCTGGAGCCTGCTGTGGATTCTGTGACTCCCTTTTTCTCTGACCCTTCCCCACTTGTGCTCTGTGTCTCTCTCTATCAAAAGTAAATAAACTTTAAAAAATTAAAAAAAATTTTGTCTGGCCTTTTTAGGTTACCAGCTTGGCTTGAGTAGCTTTTGTCTAAGTGCTGTCTGTTTTGATCGGTACTCACATTTTTCCTGGCCTTCCAACAAGGTGTTTTAACACCATCTTGTTTATTTTGAAAACTCTTCCTATCCAAACATGTGCCTTTTCTCTTTCCCTCTCTTGCAAGAATTGCAAAACCACAAGATAGATTTTGAAGCTTTCTTTGTTCCACTTCAATGTCCAGATCATAAGTGTGATTGTTGTTGAAGAGTGGTTCTCCTACAAGATACTTCTGGCTTCGTTTCACAATCCACTCCCAAGATCAGGTGATCTGTGTCTGGTTCTGGAAAGTGCTTCCCAACTTTCTTCTGCAGCCACTGACCTGCCTGCTAGCATTTCCCTCACAGTGCTCTTAAGACTAACTTCTCCATTCATTGATTTAACTGGACGGTGTGGAAAGGTGATTGGAAATTTGCTGGAAATTTAGGTGGAACCAACTTGACATTAATTGTTTTATCATTTATAATCATTATTTAACAACATGGATAATATTCTACAGATAATTAAGACTTAAACTTACAGATTGTTCAGATGATATAGAGCAGAAGTGTCCAGTAGAAATAAAACATGAGTAACACATAAAACTTGGAATTTTCTTTTTTTGTAGTTTTTTTTGTTTGTTTGTTTGTTTGTTTGTTTTTTGAGTGCAAGTGGGGAAGGGGCAGAGAGAGAAGGAGACACAGAATCCTAAGCAGGCTCCAGGCTCTGAGCTGTCAGCACAGAGCCCAACATAAGACTTGAAACTATGAACTGTGACATCATGACCTGAGCCGAAGTCAGACGCCTACCTGACTGAGCCACCCAGGCGCCCCTAAAACTTCAAATCTTCTGATAACCATACTTAAAAAGGTAAAAAGCAACAGATGAGGTTATTTTTAACAATACAGTTTGTTTACCCCAATTGCCAAAATATAATTATTTCAGCAAAGACTCATTATACACATTATTGAGATATTTTATATACTGTGTGCTACTGGTTTTGAAATCCATTGCTTACTTCATACTTATAGCACATTTCAGTTTGAGGTAGGCATTTTTCAAGTACTCAATAGCCACATGTAACAGTGGCTACCATATTGGACAGTGCAACTTTATATAGGGTCCACCTTAAAAAACACTTATATATTGGAGCCTGTTTCAGATTCTGTATCTCCCTCTCTCTCTGACCCTCCCCTGCTCACACTGCCTCTCTTTTAGAAATAAAAAACAAATAAAACCACTTACATGTTGCTCTACAAATAGTTCAGAATTTATGTACATATATATTTAGTTTAGTTTTTTTTTTTTTTTTACTTATACATGTGGCAACACATCCGTATAACAAACTCTGAAGGAGCCCTTTTACCTGACAAGAAGAAAGTTGATGAATGCATTTAACCATATTACTCTAATATACTTGGTATATCTCCTCTAATTAAAATGAGATTATCTTACAACTTATGAAATGACGATCTGGCATAATAGACTCAGAATGTGATGAAAATGTTTTCATTAAGTGCTAAGATACCCTGCAAGGCATGGCATTTTATCTCAAGTCTCCAATAACGTTAATATACCCTTTTAATCTCTGAAGCATTTAAGACTTAATAGGAACTCCTTAAAGAACGGCAGAATTGGAAGACTTGCAAGGTTACTTTAACTTGAAGGTACTCCGTGAATCTGAGGAATTATAAAATCCTTCATTGGAAGCGTGTATAAGTACAGTTTTGTTTACTCTGAGACAAGACTCCAAAGCCACACATGGTGGGGGGGGGGGGAGGTTGCAGACGGGAGGAAAGCAGGGGTTAATAGCGTTTTCCAGTAATTGTCCTTGGCTTCAGGGATAGAGTGACTTGGCTGCCATTCCTACCAGGGGGTGACGGCTGTGCGTGCGTAAATTGGGAACTCAGCACAAGTGGTTTGGGAATTTTATTATCACTTTACAAAGCAGTTTGTGGAAAACTGCAGTTACTCATTCTTTCTCTTTTTCAGGTCATTAATGCACTTGTGTATATTTATTCATTGCTTTCCTCTAGTAGACAAGTTATGTGTAGTCAGGAAGTATTATTTTGCTATCTGGATTATTGCTGTCCTCATTTTCCTTTCATATGACAGAAAGCAATACTGGGGGGGGGGGCTCAACTATTACATATAATTCTCTACTCTTGATATTAAATAGATATAGCCATAATTTGCTGAGGGCTAGGAGAACTGGATTCTATTCCTCCCTTTACTAATGGTTAATACCCACTTTGGATGACTCCATTTACTTTCTCTTGTCTTATTTTTACATATATCTCAACAGAACAGCTCAGAGGTCATTAGGGAAAAGTTGCTACATTAATCCAAGAGACTAATGTGGTAAGGCCCTGAGACTCTGATGAGAAAATAATATCCTCTGGAAATGTGGATAAATCTTTTCTTTCTAGGCATTATGACATCACTGGCTTGTAATATTTTGTCCTGTAACTTTTGGTCTATGAGAATATGTAGTAAACAATCTATATTCCCTTGAGACCCTCAAGTCAGCTAGCTTTAATTTTCAAAAGAAGTGGACATGAGTCCTGCGATAAAGACACAGACATCTAATTGTATGAAATGAGCCAGGAGGGTGGGGGAAAGGAGAAAGAAGGCCATTACAGGAGCTACGTACACAGCGGGTCTCCAGCTATAGAGGCCTCTGACCTTGCTCCTGACCATATCTCTGTCTTATCCTGACCCCCGCCCGTCTCCCCCTACTTCATCCCTGAGTTTCCCTGTCTGCTTGGCCAGGAACCTGGGTCAGGTGAATTCACATCTGTCATTCAGTGCAATCATCTCTCTCTTAGCATTCTTTGCCACTTCGTCATTCTCAAAACCTACACAGCCATCGTAAGCCATCACCCTTGGGGTGGGCTTGGGTAAAACAGATAGGTTTGTTGTACTAACCACAGACTCTTTTTAAAAAAAAAAAAAAAAAAAAAAAAAAAGCACCTGGTATTTGCTGCTGTGGAAGAACACAAAGAGAAAGCAACGTATGGAGATCACAGTGTCTCATATAAACACCTCTGCTGAGAACATAATGAAGGTTAAATTGTGCCTGACACACAGCAAAGGAGAAAGGGCTGCGGGTTTTGAGGGAAGTTGTTTGATAACATCATTCCATAAGCAACCAAATCTCCGGAGTTGATACCAATAAAAGGATGCTATTATGAGCGGATTTTCTAAACGTTCTAAACAGAAGCTCTTTCTTAAAACTGTTTTCTCATTTCACTAGAATTTAGAGCACTTTTCCTCAGCTCCCACCGAGCTTCACAGGCCTTATTATCAAGATGCTCAGAAACCTGGGCTGAAGGGTGATCCTACTCATTCTGACCTTTCCTCCTCTCTGGAGTTTTCTTTGCTTGTTTGACCCTATGGCTGCCTCACCTTTTCACTCAGTGCAGGCCTCCAGGTCAGGTCAGAAGAAATTCCTTTTGGCTCTGAGAAGGCCTGGTGGTATGACTGGGTTCACAAGAATTTGGAGGGTTTTTTGGTGTTCATTCAGTGGAGAGCGAACTGGTTTAAATTCTGGGTTTACTTCAATTTTTATTTCCAGGTGTGGACAGGCAGATGTCCCCTGTCAGAATTGCCTGGGGGAGCTTATTAGATATTTAAATTCTCAGTTTCATCCTGGGTCAACTGAATCTGAATTTATAGTCCTGGAGCTCAAGACTTTTACTGAAACAATTTCTTCAGATGATTCCCCTGCACACAAAATATCGAGATCCAGTTCTAGTTTCCAGATATCATTTTTATAATTTAAAATATCTATGAGAGATTTAGAAAATGTAGAGATGATACCACTTAGTGAACATCCTTTTAGCACAGCCCCATGAATTTGCTGTACATAGTCAAGCGAATGTACGGTGTTCCCATTTGTGTACCTAATGACTTGTGTTAGCCAAAGCCATTCAGTGCCTGCAGATGTATGTTTAAGTCTTTGTCATCACTACTGTGCTTGCCCTTATTTGGCAAAGAATATTATTAGGGTATTATAGCTTCTTTCTTATCAGGCAGTCATTCACCGAATGAACAAACATCACCGGTAATGAAACGGTAGGAATCTAATTTCAAAAAATCTCATTAAATCTCTAATGTCAGAAAGCATCCCCAGGTAGCCTTTGTACTTACGGTACCTTGACCAAAGTGTGGTGACAGTGAGTATTACTGAATAAAAGTGAGATAGCTGTGTAACGAATTTTAAAGCTAAACTCAAATTTGAAGTCCCTAAGTAATTATAACAAACAAGGTGAGAACCGTTATGAATTGCGCACGAATATAGCCTTATGGGGTTTTAGAGTGGTTTATGCACGTTAGGTGTAGATTATGAACCATACCGGTGAGTTAACTGAACTTCAAATGGCAGTTGTAGACCGTGTCAAGATGAGCCCCGAGTACTTGGCAGGAAGGTATGGCCCCAGGGGGTAGGACGAAACAGAGGAAAAGCAGGGACAGCTTTCGGGACGATGTGGTGGACTGTTGGGCTGTTGGCCTCACTCGACTCTTCTGTTTTAGAAGCTGTGTCTCTTTATTTTTTACCATATTATACTGCTGACTTCCAGCTTATTGGTCACGGGGAGGATAGTTGATCCCAGGTGGATCAATTAGAATACCTCTCAAGAATATGAATTTAGGGCTGGAAGATCTGAGAAGAGTTGGCGGACCACAGTTGGCTTTAGGGTAGAGCTGGAGAAGAAAGTTCAATAAACTCCGGGTGCTGACTCCTTTGGCTCCTGACATTCCTAGGTTTTCGTTAAACCCTTTCTTGAATTTCTGATGTTCAAGGTTTTTGACCCTCCCACTTGAAGGATCCGACCAAGCATTCTCTATAAGGCTGTGGACTAGGTATACACACTGGCCCGAGATTCAGGAAAGCTGAAAGGGAGGAACCAGGAACAGGCAGAGCAGCTGGCTGGTGCCTCACACCGACGGGTGAGCTAGCAGATCAGCAGTGGTACGCGTGTGCCACCAAATGGTTGCCACTTCATTTCCACCTCCAGCCTCCCTGAATGATTCCCAGCACCCACAACCAATTTAGGGAAATCATCCGTAATATTCTGTTCCTCTGGAACCATTCTCAGAATCAAAATCTAAGTTATCTATTGTCGCACAATACATTATTCCCAAACCTGGTAGCTGATAATAAACAAATGTTGGTTAAGTTTGGTGGCTACAAACAACAGACATGTATTAATTCATATTTTCTGGGGCTCCAAAATCTCGGAGCTGCTTAACGGGGAGATTCTGGCTCAGAATCTCTCATAAGGCTGCAGTCAATTATTGACTGGACCTGTAATCATCCAAAGGGTCAACTAGGGTGCGATCCATTTCTGAGCTTGCTCTTACAGCTATTGGAAAGCCTTAGTTCCCGGCTGCACGGGCCTTTCCATGGGGTACATGGTTTTTCCTAGACAGAGCGATCCAAGTATCCAAGATAGAAGCCTTTTCTTTTTTTATGACTCAATAAAGAAGTGACATCCCATCACGTCTGCCATAGTCTGGTTATTAGAAGTTAATAAGCTTGGTCAACACTCAAGGGGAAAGGATTCAACACAGGCATGAATACTGGGAGGTAAGCATCATGGGGGCTATTTGAAGCTTCCCACCATAATCTTAGATTAACTTTCCTTTTTTTCCCATGTTAATTTGAATTGTTTTCTGTTATATAAATAAGTGAATTTTGTTATATAAATAACTATTCAGTTATAGAAATAAGCAAGTAGATTTTCCCTGATGTTGCAAGATTGCAATAGTCTAAGCAAGAGTTTGGGGTTTTTTTGCAATGATAAGGGCAAGAGACGGACTAATTCAAATAAGCACCACTTTTTGAAATAATAAAATATTATGAATTTAGAACTGATCATCTTGGCAACACCCGGCACTGGTTCAGAATTAGAAAAATGGTTCTGCATTTTGGTCATTGTGTTTACTAGACGCATGGACTGGGGCAGATTCTAAACCAACTGAAGTCATAATTTCCTTACCTATACAAGGGTACTTACCTCATGGGGCTGTTGAGAGGACTCTATTCATATGTATCATTCAGGGTCCCCATAGGGAAAAGATGGCCCACCCAAGTCAAGTGGTTGAGAGGAGTTTAATAAAGGGAATGCTTACAAAGATTTGGGCAGCATTAGGGAGAGAACAGGGGATGGTGAAACAGAAAAGTTATCACTTCTTGGCCCGAAAGGGCAAGTGAAGGAATGTGTAGCTATGGGGGATGGCTGCTGGCGGGGGGTTTTCATAAAAGGACACAGGTGACCTGCTGTGACAGTGCAGAAAGGGACTTACATCATTTTTCTCCCTTCCACCCATCTGCGGCCAGTTAACTTGTACACGTAAGCAGAATCCATACAGAAGCCAAAGGCAAGGAAGCCTAAAGATGTGGTCCAGAATGAGTCAGCCTCCAAGGGCACAGAAAGGGGCACAGAGCAGGGCGGGCACATGTACAGAGTAGCTCTGAAGAGCACATGGAAATGATTCAGCATAGCATGTAAAGTGCTTAACACCAATTACATCCAAGAGTAAGTGCCCAATTAATGTTAATTATTATTATAATTATTATTGCCTGCTAATGGGATATATATATGGAGATTAACTGGATAGAATGTGTGTGCAGGAGAGGGTAGAGTGAGCTCAAGGAAACCTACGTTTTCTACCCATGAAGAGGAGGTCCGGCTATTAGGAAATTCGAGCACAGTGGAGTTCCTTGAATTGCCCAGCATCATTTAACTAGGTCAAGTTAGGAGAGAAATCTCATTCAGTATGAAAGTCTATCCACTGGCCCATGAAGAGGAGTTCTCCTCTTCGTTTTAGAATCGTCTTGGAATAGCAAGAAAGCGTCCCACATGACAGCTAATAGCAACTCCCACCAGCCTGCAGCCCCACCCCTGAGAGTCAGTCTTGCTCAGCAGGACATGTTGCTCCAGCAAAGCTCTTCTCTCCAACTTTCCTCCCACCCAGCTGCCTGCCTCTCTCTCAGTTCAAATAGCTGTGAAAGGTGCCACTCCCACGTAATTCAGCGCAGAGTATGCTGGGGTTTCCTAAGCAGCAGGTTGGCAACCAGCAACAGATGGAGAAGCTGCGTAGTACTGAGTAGAGGCTGCAAGGAGAGGTAGGCAGTGAGGCACGGAGCCAAGTGGGCAGTCTGGGAGAGAGAGGGCCAAAAAGCAGAGAGAGCTCTCGCTGCCAAGATGGAAAGATTCCTGTGAAGTTGCAGATTTCACACGCGCACGTTCCCCTTCTGCCCCTTCTCCACAGCCCATCTCCAAATTCAGCAAACCTCATTTACCCATTTTTCTTGGATAGTAATGTGCCGTCTCTGCCCCTGAATCTGATTTTGCCTCCCAGGCTACATTTCAACAACTCCATTGTGCCTTTAAGGAAGAAATCAACATGGTGCAGATGGTATTTCAAACATATTTGTTTCTGTGTCATCTGCTCTGAACATAAATATCAATTCAGTAACTTCACTGTTGTAAGTGATAAGTTGAAACATCATCAGTTGTTTTTTAGTTAAATGACAGTAACAAAATGAAAATCACCATTAAAAAGGCTGTATTTGCATATTTTTTTATGCTGTCAAAGAACATGGCACTAATGCAGCATAAGGAGAATTCTTAAACAGAAACATTACAGTTTTCAAAATCTAAGGACGATCAAAAAATAAATTCTGAAATTTCGTTTATAAAAAGAAACAGGGAACAGTTTACTGGCAGAATAATAAAAGCACTTTCTAGTGACTTTTTAAATAGCATATTAATTCAGGATTGTGATTTTGAGACGGACTGATTCCATCTACAACAACACTAAATGCATTCTAAATGCTTGGTATTATCATAATGACTAGAAATTAAATTAATAATGTGAGGGTGTTAAAATCTGAGGTAACCTTCTTGAATCTTTTGTACCTACATGAATTATTTCTCATGCCTATTGAACTCTCATCCTGAACTTCATTTGTTGTTTTAATTTTTCAAAGATCTGAACAATTCTTCAACCGTAAGAGTGTGTCACTTTTGAAAGTTACCTTCAAAAGGCACTTATAGTAACTTTGAGCCCACCAGTCATTTTAACAGCTAAGGGGCTTAATTGGAGACACACACACACACACACACACACACACACACACACACGACCATGAGGTTGCCAGTAACTGTCGTGCTACACACATATGGTATTTTACCACAGCTTGTGACAGAGATGGTCTAACTAAATAGGTGCTCTTTTAATCCTAAATGAATGAAGGATGTCTTTTAACCTAAGTTATATCATCTGAGCAACATTTCATAAAATTAAGAACTATGAATCAAGGGAAAATTTTTCTAAACCCCTCCTGAGGAAAACTTTAAAAACATGACACAGGTTTTGGGAAAGAGATTCCTTAGGGAAAGTTTCTTGGTTTCTTTTCTTCTCTTTCAAGTATTTATCAGGATGGGCAGGAACTCTACTCCTGCTGCTCAGAATGCCTTTAATGAGACATAGGGCAGCAGGGAGCCTTGGTTTCAACAGGCTTGTACTATTTAGGGCTTCATAGACTCGAAGTCAAACTTAGAATTTGATTGTCTGATGTATGAGCATCTAGGGTAATTCACAGAGTGGACATTTCTCCCAGGAAATGTAAACACTATTCAGAACATTAAGCAACATGCTTTGCCTCATCTCCTCACCACTTGGCAAGCTTCCGTTATTATTTACTAGGTTCTCAGATCTCTTTGTTTCCTAAACCGCAGCACACCTGAAAAAGTGATTAAAGTGATTATGACATGCAACTGATTATGAAATACCACATAAAACCAGGCAGATTGTGCTTTGCTCAGAATTTTCCTTCACTGCCAAGGCACCTGCTGCCAAAATGCCAGTGTGGTGTAGTCCCTGGCTATGATAGCTGTGGCCATCACGGTGCCCAGACAAGACTTTCCAAAGGATGTGCAAAACATCCGTCTTCCCAAAGCTTGTATCTGTGCTCCCAGACTTGGTCCTCCTGATCCCTTCCCCCCAGATCACCCCACTTCTCAACAATGATACCAGGGATGAAAAACACACAAAGATGCTAAGCTGTAAACTTATACAATCAATTAGAGATTTTTTTTTGAGAGTTTTATTGTTTTACTGGAAAACTGTAGTCATATTTGTTTTTTATTTAGTTTTTCTTTTTAAAAGGACCCAATGTGCATTATTCATAGGCTGTTTGGACTCACAGATCTCCTTGCAATTGGTTTTTAGAGCAAGTCTCTACACAGAGACTGAAAGTGCATTGCTAACATTTTGCCTTGGTTCCCACATATTCCATATGGAGGTCCTTGCAGTAAGTCCCTTTATAGTTATGTAAGGCTGTCCTTGCACGGAATTTGTAGCTACTAATATAGTTCTGTCCCCATAGCCTCTTCTTGGAATAGTTCATTGGCCCCAGGACAGATCTGAGTAGACCCAATTCAGATAACAAATATAACACCATGAAATCTCACTGGACTTCCAGTTTACTTTTTTTATACCAAGGAGGGAAAGAGTAATCAAATTTTAATAATAAATGTGCAAATGCATGATAGTAACGTATGCAATTAAAAAAGTTTAATCGCCTACAGTATCTTATAGATTTTTCTCTCCAGTACATTTTGGGTCTGACAGAGTCAGTGTCTTCTACCACTAATCATTTCTATTAACCATTAACCAAGCAAGTTCTTTTTACTTCAGTTTCTAAAACAGGCAGGGAGAGCAGTGTAGATCCTTAGGATAAGGTCACGAACAATAGCTTTTCCCCTCCTCACTGTCAGATCTTCCATATGACAAAGTTTGGTGGGTAAAATGCAAAGGTGCCCGGTCACCTCACCAGAGAGTCTCCGTTTGCCTTTGCTGGTGGTAATTTATTCTGAATATATCTCTTTCATCTACAGCTGACCTCATGGAAAGCAAGGTTCATTTTACAGTTTCTACCTCAGTAGCTTTGGAAGTACTGTTCTCTGGTAGCTAACATTTTTCTTTTTTACTTGGCATCCCTGCACTTGAATGGCTAATGAAAGAATTGAGACCCATGTCTTGAACAAATGAAATCAGACTCACTGCCCCTTGTTCCTTTATTCCTGCCTCGATTTGTGTTTGAGTTTTATCCTACATATCAGTTCACTTTTTGGCCATTCTGAGCTCTGCCATGCGGAGCCATTAAAAATGTTTCTCTTCTTTGAAAACAGGTCAGAAATAACTGATATTAATCAGAAGCATAAAAAGAGCATGTTTCCATTTTAACTAGTTAAAGGGTACGTGTATGCCATCTATAGATTCCAATAATGACTTAGCGTTCACACATTTTCTTGCTGATCTTTTTTATGCATCTTTATTTGGCAGTCATGGTGGCCACCAGGTGTTATGCTGCTTTGTACGAGGTAATGAAAGGAGAGAATGAGAGACAAGGCAGAAAACCACCTTACAAGTGGGTCTTAGAGTTCCAATGCCTTTCAGAAGCAATAAATAATTTTCACTTTTTATTTTTTTAAGTGTTTAGTTATTTATTTTGAGAGAGAAAAAGCGTGCATGTGCATGCATATACATGGAAGGGAGAGGGGCGGAGAGAAAGAAAGAGGAAGAAAGAGAATCCCAAGCAGGGATTCTCTGCTATCATCACAGAGCCCAATATGGAGCTCGATCTCACAGACCATAAAATCATGACCTGAGCTGAAATCAAGAGTCTGACGCTTAACCGACTGAGCCATCACTCATTTTTAAACTGACAGCTTCTAATTAAATTGATTGTGAGATAACATGCTCCCAATACGTGTCAGATTCACATGAGTTAAAAAAAACAAAAAAACTGTGGTGGGTTGCAAAAGGCATTTAATACTCCTAAACCTTCTTGAAAGTGAATGCCCTTGAAAACTCTCATAGTGACACGTTAAACGTCTCAGCCTGGGGGGGCGGGGGGGGAGGGCGCCTGCTGAAATGTTGCAATGACTGTAATTTCTAACATATGGGCTCCATACTACCCTTTGCCTCACGAGGGTGCTGCCTGAAGGCTAACATGGCTTTTGGAGGGTTGGAGGAAAGAAAGGGGAAAACACTCGAAGACCCTTTTAGCAGCCCCTGTGTGGTCAGCCGAGACTTCTAGGCCTCTTTCAGGGACTAATAACTTTTAAATCAAACACATCTTATTCTACTTCTGCTGACGTATGCCATAATAACACGGTTATGCTCATGACTTACACAGCCAGTCATTCCAGGGAGCCTGACAGAAGTTCAGAGATGACTTTAATTCCATTCGTTCATTCATTCATTCAACAGGTATTAATTGAGTAGCTACAATGTTTCAAGAACTGTTCTAAGCATTGAGCTCACATAAACAAGGCAGGCTTCCTGATCTGATTTAGCCTAACATGCTTTGGGTTAGAGAGGCCAGAGATGGAAAAAAGACAGAAAAACAAGTAAACATATACATGAACAAATAATGTCTGATCTGATATCACTTATAGAAGTCTGAAATAACCTTGTTCAACTGTTTCCTCTTGCACATGTATTTAGGTAGAAAGAACTGGGTGGACAGCTGAGTTCATCAAAAATGGGAGAATGAGGAGGAAGGGGTGAAAGGAGAGAGGCAGGAACCCAAAGACAGCATCCTTTTAATATGTTGAAACAGGTGTTCTGGTGTGGCTCATCAGTTGTCTCTGAGGATAATTTCCATAGCAAAGTTTCAAAATAATCAGAGGATCGGCAGCATTATTGGAACAAGCATCTGGCTGGCCCATAGGTAACCCTGAAAGATGCACAGTCTCTGACCTGCTAGTGTAAAACAAGAAAGAATAGAAAAACTGCATGGTATAGTGGAACAGACTGAATTCTGGCTTGATCTGGATTTAAATTTTGATGGTGCTTCATCCTAGCTCTGTGACCTTGGCCAAATTATCTACAACTCTACAAGTTACTTCACAGCTACTTCATCATAAAACTGCTATAAAAGGCCCATTGTAAGAAATAAGTGAAATAACATTCATCAAGTGCCCCAGACAACACCTCTCCTATAAGAGATGAGCAGGAAATTAATACACGTGAGTCCTGTTTTTACTTAGTCAGAAAAGATACTTTTATAGACATTATACATTATCACAATTAATAAGCCAAGTCTTAAAATCCTCCAATATCGAAAGAAAAAGTCAGTTCTTTAAGGAGAGGTTTCTTCCTTCCTATCAGGTCAAACACGGGGTTATGTCTGAAATGGAAGAAGTTTGGTTCCGTGTCTTGAGGATCAATTCCAGCATAGTGTTCCTTTGAGTACGGCCACATTCAAGTTAGCTTTTGGGTTTTTTTGATATTGTGAAACAACAACTCAATGAAGGATCAAAGGATGGAAAATTCAAGGTTGATTCATGAATTTTAAAGTGAGGATGCCTTAGAACACGGGGCATAATGTGAAGCGCTGAGTGCCAGGGAGATGGAAATTCAAGAGAACAGAAAGACCTTGATTTCAAAGAAAGAAAAAAAAAATCAACAACTTAATCTCTCTAATGCTTTGGATTCTGACAGAAAAATTTGCAATGATGAAAGAAGGAAGCAAAATACAGATGACTAGACCAATTTTCCCCACGCAGCCAGGTGACTGCTCACTCTTTCCAACCTTCCCAGAGATGCCTTTGAAAATCTCCCACACAGGAGCCCTCCTGGAAACAAGGACTTGAGGAAGGCCTCTTGGCTTATGTCTTGCTGCCAAATAAAGAGGCAGGGATTACAAAGTAAAATAATTCTGTATAGTATGCCATGTGCTTCCACGTATTAAATGCAGGGTTAATAACCTTTTTATAGAAGTTCTTGGTATGAGGCAGGTAGCTGGTTAATTAGGCAAAGCGTTCACAAATATTGCTCAAGAAATGAATGCAGGCACTGAGTGAGGCGTGTGTTTCTCTGTTTTTTAATTGCCTCAAAATGAAATCCAATTTGCCTAATTTCGATTTACAGTCCTTTGCTTGCAAGTGCAATGTGTTCGGAGCATAAGAACTTGCTCTGCCATGAATTTTTCTAGGAGCTCATAAGTTTTCTGGTGTCTGTTTTGATTTTGCCCCTTCAGAAACTTCTTAGGGTATCCGGCTGGCTCTTCTGTGTATCAGGCGAAAAGAGGGTTGACAACGTGGCCGAATGAAATTGCCATCTTTTGTGGCGAGCCAGCGCGGTGAGCGTTCGGTCCCCTTGAGGGGTTTTTGTGCGACTTTTCAGAGAAGCATTTTCACATCCCTGCTGAACCAAGAACAGTGAACCCTCCATCCCTGTTACCTTCAATCATCTTCTTATTGTCCCAGCTCAGTGACTTTTCTGCAACCCCACTGTTCTGGCACCAGCTCTGGCACCGGCTGGGGAAAAAACAATTCTTGTGGTTGGGTGGCAGTGAACTTCACTTCTAATTCCCCATTAATGTGTAATCTGAAGTCTTATTCAGAGAAAAATTGTGTTCATGTTTGTAGCCAAAGGAATTCAGGAAAGTGACAGATGTAGGATGAGAGAGGAGGCAGCCTTTGATCATGTTGTTGTCGAAGCAGCTTTGCACAGCCTTTTTGAAGAAAGCGTTTTCCTTGCTGCTTCTGGAAAACTAGAGACCATTCTCCTGCCCTTTTCAGACTCTTTACCCAGAAGGTTCAACTCTGCACTGTATGCAAAACTTCCAAACTCGAGATCCTTGCTACAAAGCACTCCAGTTCATACATTCGCAGAAAAACTAGATTCCTTTGCTCTAACTAGATAAGGACCCCGGTGACTCCGCAGACAGAATCTTGTGAGAAGAGAAGGCAGGGTAAAACGCAGTGACTGCAGAACTCGTTTGCATTTGTGACTGGGCCAGAAATATATCATACAGAGGCTAAGTGTTGAAGCATATACTGTTTACAAAGTAGAAGCCCTTTCTCCCTTAATCCCTGCGTGACTGTAATTAAGCAGAAGAGTTAATTGTATGTAAATCATGCATTACTGTAATTGGGCGCTAGTGAACATTCATGTACATTGTATTGAAAAGGGAAATATAATTTTGCTATGTGGATGCTGGTGCAGTGAAGTCTCAACCCTCTGGGGGGACGTTGACGACGTCACTGGCTGTTTACAAGACTTCGGTGTGTGAGCTTAATCGCAAGCCCCTCCACTCGTAGGTCCTTAGAAGATCAGAGCTCCGCGCCTTTGGAAGGGCTGAGAGGTAGAACGTGGAGGCTTCCTCTCCCGGGCCTTTCTTCACTTCCACATACAGAGATGTCAGTTTTCTCTTACTACTCATCTTTTCAAACCGAAACAATACTTCCCCATGGTTTGCTATTTGGTAAGAGCGGCAGTTCTGACCCGCATTTCCCCAGGGGGACTACAGATGGATTTGTCTTTGGTAACCAGGGGCTAGTCCGCTTCCTTTTTCAGGATGTCTTTTTTTTTAATGCTTTTTTAATTTATTTCTGACAGAGAGAGACAGCATGAGCAGGGGAGGGTCAGAGAGAGAGGGAGACACAGAATCCAAAACAGGCTTCAGGCTCTGAGCTGGCTGTCAGCACAGAGCCCGACATGGGGCTCGAACCCATCAACTGTGAGATCATGACCTGAACTGAAGTCGGACGCCTAACTGACTGAGCCACGCAGGCGCCTAACGCTCCTGCTCGGGGCTTCTTTCAGACCCCAGGATTTTGTAGCCAGATCAGATACTATCCAGCAGTCCTGCCTCCGTGCCTGTGCCTCTGGAACTCATGAGAGGGTGGGCCAGCCTCTGGGCCAGAGGTTCCTTTATTCTCTATCTAGAGGGAAGATCTAGTGCTTTGGGACAAGGTTGTTCTGCAGAATATAAAGGATCTAATCTGCATATCTTGAGGTCAAGGATTGTGAGGAAGGAAATATGCACATGACAAAACTTATCTTAAACACATTCTCTTCTTCACCCAGAGGCCTGAAAAATCATTTTCAGAGCTGTGCCTTGGCCTCATTCTGCCCAGCTTGCAAGCTCACTTTCCGCCCACCAACCCGGACATGCAGCGCGTTGGCCTTCCAAGATTTCAGGGCCAGAGGCCTTCGGGGTGTCACCTTCCTGCCTCCTGTTTGTATTCTTGCAACCTGGCTCACATGCTCTAGACATGCTTCTTCTCGAAGGGCTGTTTGAAGGAACCATCTTGAAATTCCTCTTCCCATAACCACCCCTTCCCCCTCAATCCAATTATTTGTTGTCTTCATTCCTCTCACCCTCAGGGGCCCTTGATTCAGCTCTCACTCGATTTCTTCTCCCCCATCCCTCATCTTGTCAGTTCGCCTTCCGAAGGGAATCTTACTGGAAATGCCATTGGTCCTGAGGTTATGGATATGAACAGGTGAAATCACTTCTAGTTAAGATTTTTTTTTTTCCCCGAGTAAGTAGTAAAGAGGTAACTGGGTCCCTTTGAGGCCACAGTATTTTCAGCTTTGTTTCCTTAAGAGACTCCTTGAAGCAACATGTAACAAAGCCCGTAAGAAGAATAGACTGTCTTTACTGGGCTAGTTCATCCAGCAAAGTTCTGTGTCTTTTTATAGCAGCTAACTTCAGCTCAGGCGATGGGTGGCTGCTGTTTGTGCATTCCTCTCAGTAAGATACATTCTTTTTTAAAAATGCTTATTTATTTTAGAGAGAGAGAGAAAGAGAGGGGCAGAGAGGGAGGAGAGAGGGAATCCTAAGCTGGCCCCTTGCTGTCAGCACAGAGCTAGACACGAGGCTTGATCTCACAAACTGTGAGTGAGATCATGACATGAGCCAAATCAAGAGTTGGATGCTAAACTGATTGAGTCGGCCAGGAGCCCCTAAGTAATGTAACTTTCTTATGGTACTTTTAATTATTCAACTTCATATTGTGTTCAAGTTTAAAATTGGCACAAGTATTTTTTAAAAGAATCACATAAGGGCACCTAGGTGACTTAGTCAGCTCGGCGTCCGACTTTGTCTCAGGTCATGATCTCATGGTTTGTGGGTTTGAAACCTGCATGGGGCTCTGTGCTGACAGCTCAGAGCCTGGAGCCTGCTTCAGATTCCGTGTCTCCCTCTCTCTCTGACCCTCCCCTGCTCATGCTCTGTCTCTCTCTGTCTCTCAAAAATAAGTAAATATTTTTAAAAAAAAGAAAAGAATTACATTATACATTTTTGAGTAAATAAAAGTAAAAATACATGTATTTCTTAATGTCATCATTATTGTTATTTAATTTTACACTGTACTAATTCCTGGTTCCAAACCAAATCACATGCCTCAATTAATGGCAACAATGGCCTTTTATTTATAACAATCAAGGCAGGGAAGGAGAGTTCAGGCTTGGGAAACACCTCAGCTCAGCGGTTGGCCCCACGATGAGCTGAGTTTGACTTCAGCACAAACCGTTGGCGGAATGACAGCATTGGCACAGGCACTTTGTGGGCGCGAGATGGTTACATGGCCTAGGGCTCAAAGAAAGGTCTCTCCAGAGTGAGAAGAGAAACAGAAAGGCCTCAGGGTGAGTGGAGGGTAGAGCTCGCTAGGCATCTCTGGATCTAGGGAGATGCAAGTTGGGCACATGGACAATTAAGGAGACATTGTCGATCTGGCCCCCCTCCTTTGTGGGCACCGTCTGGACAGACAGCTGTAGACCGTGAGACTGAGAACTCCTTGCCAGTGCTATAAATGCTCTGACCGCAGGAGGCCCCTTATGAGGAGTATGGGAGACGCTGGGCATGAGTGGTAAGGGGAGACAAAGAGAAAGATACAAAGGGGTGCTTTGAGAGCCTCAGCTGAACTCTGAGGGCTTCACTGAGTCGTGATGGAGAGGGATTAAACAAGAACCAGACTGTATACACGAATAGGTTATTGCTGACAATAATACTTCGTAGCTTACCCTTCAGTGAGGATTCTGTTTATTAAAAATTATTTTATTGTCTTCTAAAAACCTCAACATATATGCAGAGACATTATCTGAAAAGATATACACAAACACCAAGGGGTTTATCTCTTGGTGGACTATTTTATGTTGCTGGCTTATCTGTGTTTTCTAATTTTAGTTAAGTGTGATTTATGTAATACATTTCCTTGTAATTTGGTGGACTGTGGTGACAACTTGGGACATTATTTGTGCTTTGTTTGCATAGCTGGACTCCTAAAAAGGCCTGTGTTTTCAACACTTGACTCCACGGAGGAGAATTAGGCTGGATCTTGGCAACAATGGGCTACTGCAGAGGATGAAGTCTTCATGAGGAGAAGGAAGAAGCTGGTTAGAATATTAAGAAGGGGAGAAATCCCAGCAAGAGGAGACCCTCTCTGAGAGGAAGGGCAAATGGCCCTCTCAAAATGCCCTGCAAAGTGAGTTGACCGTGTGGGTGTGGAGAATGGCTGCCTCAGATCACCCTGACTAAGTGTCTTGTGGCCCACGCTCACTGGTGGCAATGGAATTACTCAGAACAGAGGACCACTTCTTGTTCCTGTCCTCCCTCCCCCATAGCACCTGATCTGGGACTTCTCATTAACTCTGAGTTAAGGTTCTTGTGCTGAATCGAATTTGGCTTGGAGGATAATGGAAAGCATTATTTCCTTCATTTCTTACCTGATGCAAGATAGATAATGAAAAATAATTAAATGGTTAAAAGCAAATAGAAAACCCAAGTTAAAATAGCTCATTTAGGATTCCTGGAGATAGGTATCGAGGAAGGTCGCATTCCTAGAGTGCGTGGACCAAGAAAGCAGATTTTTGTCCAGAGTGAGGGTGGACGGAGGTGTGAATATGACCAGGTGGGCTGCCCCTCACCCATCCCTTCCTGGTGCTGATTGCAAAGGCTCATAGTCATTTGTACATTTAGGTGTTCTTTACAAAACCGATGCTATTACTTTGTATAATCCTTCATCCTTCATATAATGTGAATGCTCATATAAAGACAGCAGTTAAATAGGTGAAAGGGTTTTTGTTGCTGATATCCAGAGGATTAATTCTATAACTGGGGTGTCTGCTATAATTGAGGGACAGTAGCAACTGGAGCAGGTGCCGCATGACTTTGGAGAAGGGAGGTCGCAGCTGAAGACAAACATTAGCTGAGAATCTAACATGACTCTGAGATAATCTCTGTCATATTTTGATAGTCTGCACTGACTTCTCCTCAAGGATTCATGAAAGTAAAGAATTCAGCCCTGCAAAGTCACTGCAATATTGACTCACTCATCCCGTGCCTGGAAACACACGCAAGAGGTTTAACAGTATGTGCTTTATCAGGACAGGCCTCTTTTAAAATGAAAGAATGATCCCTCCTTTTGTTCAGACATGATGCCAGTGAACCCATCTGAAAAAAAAAATAGAGGCGCTGTATTGTTCCTTAGTTCTATATTGCCTCATTTTTTCCAGCACCAGCTTTCCTGTCTCCACAGAGACAATCCTTTGAGTAGGTGATAGCTCGATGCCTCCTAACTTGAACCATCTGATTCCCTTTATGTTTCACTTAACTGATGAAATATGTTGTTTTCGTCTTGATGACTCTTACAGTAAATATTTATTATATCCCTGAATAAAAATTCCATACATCCAAAGTTTACTCTGTACATGTCATTGTTCTACGCACAACAGGGATTCTCTTAGTTACTTCTCATAGTAGTATTATTGAGGATGGGAAGACTTTTCTCTCCATCTTAAACACAAGGCGGGGAACCTGGGTGGCTCAGTTGGTTAAATGTCCAATTCTTGGTTTCAGCTCAGGTCACGTTCTCACAGTTTGTGAGTTCGAGCCCCGCATCTGGCCCTGCGCTGATAGCGTAGAGCCTGCCTGGGATTCTCTCTCTCCCTCTCTCTCTGCCCCTTATCTGCTCTCACTGTCTCTCAAAATAAATAAACTTAAACAAATTAAAAAGAAAATCAATACAAGGCATACAGAAATGAGGCAATTTGCTCAAGGTTGAGTAGTTAGTAAAGTGGAACTTGGCCCAGGACCCATTTCTGCCTTGCGTCAGAAGCCAAGTTTAAAGGACCACAGTCTCCTTGGAGGGATCCAAACCCTACTCACCATCCAGTCACCCCGAGTCACCTCATTCTAACTTTCATTCTTTCAATAGAACTTATAACTTTATAGTTTTGTTGTTGTTTCTGTTTACCGTTTAATTAATCCTCACTGCTATCTCCTTTGTTAGAGTCAGCGTGGGTGCAGAGACCTGTTATCTACTTCATCACTACATAATAACACCTAGAATAGTCTCTGGCCTGGTGTAGGCATCCAATAAATGTTCGTTGAATAAATGGAAACAATTGGCAAGGTGCTAATTTTCTGCGCTCTGATTGCTCCCCAGGCTAAGGGAAAGACAGATATAAGTAAGGAATAACATGCAAAAATGCTACGACGGAATTAGGGAGACTGCCAAAGGAAGCATGGAGGCTTCACCGATAAGCTGGTATTTGCTCAGGGTACTGTGGACAAAAGAAGGGTATAAAGGGAGGAGCAGGGAGAGGTGGATAAAATCTCAGAAACAAGAAGTCAGCATTTGTATGGAGAATGAGGAAGTCATCCTGTGTATCTCACTGAGAGGAGGCACATCTACGTGGCCTTGAGATTCCTCCTGCAGGGGCCACAAGCGCTCTGAACTGACCATTATCATAGCCTTTGTTGCATTCTTTATAGCTCTCAGTCTCCCAGCAGGGCTGTGAGGTCTTTGATGCAAGGAACCAGGACAATTGGACAGTGAGCTCCCTTCACGCAGGGACTCTGCCTTATTTATTTTTGTAGTCTCATTGCTCAGTGTGGTGCTGATAATTGGTGGCCCTCAGGGCCTGTATAATATAAAATAAACGTATAATGAATGAATGGGAGAATGGCATGGCTTACTAGCAGTTTATTTAAAGAGCTTTAAATTTAAGATGAGAACAAGCAGCAAAAATAGTTAGTGTGGTCTTGGGTAGCAATAACAAAAGTATAGTATCTGATTTCTGAATATCTAGAAGCTTAGAGCCACAGAGATGGAGATAATGAGGACAATAAGGCCAGTGATGTGAAATGACTTGCTCATGATTCTACAGCAAACTTGTGATCAAAGTAGGAACTTGAATTTAGAGATCGTGGCTCTCAGTTAAATTTGTTTTTTACAAGTTCAACTATCTTCTCTTCTGACCAGACCACAACTGTGTAATTCTGACCTCTATGCTTATAAGAATAAACAGACAAAGTAGAATTTGTCCAAGAAAGGATGACGCAGATGTCAGGGGGTAGGGGAAACTATATCACATGAAGATCAGATGAAAACATTAAGGATACTTCACCAGGAGAAGAAAGTACTTGCAAAGAGGCCATGGAGTGAGTGGAAAAAACATGGTATCTGATCTTAGATTCTTAAGTAAGTAAGTCATTTTGCCCCAGAAAGGAAAAATAAGAGCCATGGGTAGAAACTACAGAGAAGTAAAATTCAACTCAACATTAGAAAAATAGGTCTCAAAATTAGAATTGTCCAACAATCCTAACATTTTGCATAGGACTTGGCACATAATATGTGCTCACTTAGGATTCACGATGTTTCCTTTAAAAGGATTTCCTTTATGGGGTAGGTGAGCATGGAGGTGAATAAGAATGCATTGTATTATTATTATTATTATTATTATTATTATTAATGTTTATTTATTTTTGAGACAAAGAGACCGAGAGAGACAGAGCATTAGCTGGGGAGGAGCAGAGAGAGAAGGAGACATAGAATCTGAAACAGGCTCTGAACTGTCAGCCCAGAGCCCGATGCAGGGCTCGAACCCACAAACTGTGAGATCACGACCTGAGCCGAAGTCAGGTGCTTAACCGATCGAGCCACCCAGGTGCCCCCAGGAATGCACTGTTTTATTAACTCCAAGGACTTTTCCAACACTTAGGTTTATGATTCTTTGATAAAAATTCCTGCAAAGTATCATACCGATATTTAGCGAAGCAAGTCTTAACAGTGAAAGGTCCGTGGAATTGTTTCTTTTAAACTCTGCTAAGCTCTGTAGTATTGCATTGTTGGTCTTCCCTTAGGAGGAAGGGTTTTTTTTTTGTTTTTTTTGTTTTTGCCATAAACTACTGTCTTACAAAGGAGATTGCTGCTAGTACATCTCTGCACTTGGTAATCAAACTAAAGCTCCATGTACAAGTTTAAATGGAGTTTGTTTTGTACCAGGTTTTACACAGAGACCTATTTAGATTGTCACTTTTTACATTTTTTAACAAATATCTTAAATATCACTTCAAGAAACTTATTTTTTACCAAATATTTTATATCCAAAATGTATGGATGTGATATTTGTCTTTTTTTTTTTTCTTGACACAGAAGTATCATTCCTCTTACTCCATGCAGAGGACATTTAAAGGAGACAGAGAAAGCTTTATTTAGATGTACTACATTAGCCACAGAAAGCTGGGAAGAACAAAATCATAATAAGGCGATTAGTTGATTTGTTATTTAGTTCTTATTCTTCGAGAATTTTCACATTTTCTTTCTTTCCATTCGTACCTATTTACATACTGAAAATCCTATCAACTAAATTCTTTCAGATGCTATGGGGTTAATTTGTTTTTTTTTAAAGTTTATTTATTTATTTTGAGAGATACAGAGACAAGATGAGTGGGAGAGGGGCAGAGAGAGAAAGGGAGACAGAGAACCCCAAGCAGGCTCCACACTGTCAGCATGGAGCCCCAGGTAGGGATCGAACTCATGTACCAGCAGATCATGACTTGAGCTGAAGTCAAGAGTCAGATACTCAACTGACTGAGCCACCCAGGTGCCCCAGGATTAATTTGCTTTCTTATGTCAGCATATAAATATACTTAAAACATAGTTCTGTGTCTTTATGAAATATCATCGTCAACCTAGTTTCACTTGGAATAATGGTGCTGCATTAGCCATAAAGCTATTCACAAGAAATGTGATGGGGATTCTAACTTTTTTTTATAGAACTCTTTACTATAAATGCAGCAAGGTGCTTCTGAGAATCCAGGACTCTCGTGTTTCACTTTTAATGGTGTTATTAAATTTTTTTCCAAGTTGTTAATTCCACTCACCTAAATGGAATAGATTTTGTGCTCTGTGTATTCCTGATGTGTATCTTGTTCTGGACCCTTCAGGTATATGCACTTAACGGGGAGATTCTAAGGTGCTTTCCAAATAAAAACCAATATCTTCTTTCCCCCTTTTTTATGAGTTATAAAACACTTTCCCTCCCCTTCTTCTTTGATTTAATTTATATGCCAGAGATTTTTCAGCTCTGGGGATGAAAAAGGAAGACCAGGGAAGTTGATGAAATAGCGGTGATTCGGAGATCTGAAATATTTTATCCTCACTCGATATAAAGTAAATTATTTTTTCTCTTTTCCAATAACCATCATTTCCCTTGATCTTGGAATCACTCAAAACCTAGCAACCGAGTCCTGTATAAAGTAATGCTCTGCCTCAAGACGTGGGGAAAGATGAACTACTGGTGCCTGTACAGATCGTACTAGCTTGATTATATTTACAGTTATGAGATAACGCAAATTTAAGAATGCCAATTTTTTCTCATCACTGAGTATTTATTATATATAACAAATACATGGGAAAGAAAAAACTATATTGTGTGATATAAATAGTTTATTTACATTACAGAAAAAACATCAAGACAATGTATACTATTTCAAATATATCCATACATAATCAAATATAGCTGTAGTACATGTTTTCATTGGTGTAGATTACCACAAATGCAAGGCAACATGTGTAGAAATCTTGTCTTATTCTTTTGTCTATAATACTGTATTGTGTAGTCCCAGCTCTCGGTAGTCCGGCCACTGTGCAACATGCTCCCTTTAGATTAACCTCGTGGATGCTCTTGTTGTGTTGTCTGAACTGTAGTGCCCTGTATTTTGCTTCTGTCTGTGAATTCTGTTGCTTCTGGGGCATTTCCTAGAAGGTTGGAAAGTTTACAGATCTTAGTCCAGTGCTATTACCTGAAATTTGGTCCTACAATTACAGAGCGAAGTTGTGGATAAGCAAATTGTTAAAATAGTTCAGACCAAGGAATTGATTAGTAGTAGAAGCTGGGATTATGTTGGGAGATTTTTTCCTTTTTGCTTCTCCTTGCCATTGTGTTTAGGCATTTGTTGAGGAGATCTGAGGAACAGAGGCGGAAGTTGGAGAGAACACTGTTACCTAGTCTTCAGCTGCTCACCCAGGAAGGCACAAGAATGACTCAGCACAATGCGATCAAGCAAGTTGTGAGCTCATCTAATCTCACTTTAAATGTCTTCAACAATTTTATATTTTAAATGTCCTAAGGATGAATGTTATATTGACATTTCAGTGCTACAAATTTAAATCCTATCCAACCAGAGAATGAGCCAACTGTTAATATCTGATATGTAATGGAAAGGGATACTGTTTCGGTTCAGCCTAATATCACTTTTACATATTGATACTATAAACTACAGACATAAATTGGGACCTGTTATTTAGCTTCCATAAAAAGCTAAATTCAGTCAAATTACCTGAAAAGCTCTGATCTGCCGGGTGTCTTTTCTCTTGTAATAAACGAGTGCTTTGATGATGCAAATAAGAACAACAATATAAAGTTCATATAAAATCCTATTATACTAAGATGGGCATCAGAGATTAGACATTCATATATATGTTCATATGTGAATAAACATACATGGTATAGATTTATATTTTTTACCAGGGTGTGGTAGATATGTCAAAATGAACATGGAGCTGAAAGTCACAGTCCCGGCAAGTCGGAGCTAGAGATAAAAAGACTGAAAATCCATCTTCCAAACAGGGCAACTCTTTACATTCCAGAACATGTCTCTGGATGTCGATAATTTTATAACATATGTTGCAGTTAGAAGGAGGGCAGATGTTTGAGTAACATAATAAAAACAAGGGGAAGCGATTAGAAAAATGTAAGTGGGAGAAGGAGAAGAGAGAAAACAGGAGAGCCCAGGTGACTGAGAAATTGAAAGAAAATTGAAGAGAATGAGCAGACCTCCACTTGGTGCAATTTTATAAATATTTTAGCAACTGGATACATTGGGATAGGTCTTGACAGACAGGTGTGGTCAAGGTGGCCAGAAAAAGGGAGGATTTGGGTGATGGGCAGATGGCCTCGTTGGAAAATCTGTTTTGGAGCAGAATGTTTTCATGCGAGTGAAATGAATCCACACTGGGAAAAGTGTGGCTTGTTCACTAGTATGACTCCTGGAAAGACTTTGGAAGACTCAGACACCCTAGGACAGATTTGTAAAAGGCGTTGAAATAATGATAATTTAGCTCATGTACTTATCCTCAAAAGTAAATAGAGATTAGGTTTTGTTTTGTTTTAACATGGAAAATGAAAATGCCCATTTGCCTTGAAAAAATGGCTAATTTGGAGCTCAGTTGAGGTTGTCGTAAGCATCAGGGCACACAATATCATGACCAGCCAAGGGGCAGTATGAGCAGTGGTTAAGTGCGGCTTAACCACTTAACAGTTAGCTGTATTCCAGCTGTTCTGTATGGGAACAGGACTGTGATTAATAACAAACTTGAGAACATATGCTAAAATATTGAAGGTTTCGCATTTTTGTCAGTACATGAAGTAGCAAATCCAACTGTTATGAGATGAGACCTATTAAATATGAATTTGGTTTCTCATGTGCTGATATCGTGTAGATATCAGAAGGCTCAAACCCCTTAGAGTAACGTGGCACCATTTCTCATGTTTTAGAGTCTTTTCTATCTTTCCTTTATACTCAGTATTTTTGGTTTCTTGAGTTATCTTTATGTTCCCTAGAATCTATTTTAATATAATCCATTGACTCACTTGGCATCTAAACGTGAGAGTCTAGTTGATGAGCTCAACTTGGCTTCGAGCAGCACAAAGCTCCAGTCGATGATCTTCCCTTAAGCCTTTAGGCCCAGCAAGGATTTATGAACCATATTTTGTCTTTTTCAAGAGCAAATGCCACACTTGTCCTCAAAGAAGATAGTGCAAAACAGCTACAGAGATGTATTATGGCCTTTATTTTCTAAAGATATGACGGTTTCTTTTATTTTCTTGTCTAGAAAAATAATTTTGGAGGAAACATTCTGATTTACCGTAGAGCTGTATAAATGAGTGAATGTTTAAATGTCTTGTGAATGTGGCAAAAACCTTGAGAAACTTTCTTGGAACTTTTACCTCAAGGAGGATAAAATCAGGTCAGAAAGAAGTTATCTTCAATCATATGGCTGGTTAGACAGGGCGTAAATAATGAGTCTCGTTGCCATGAATTGACACATTGATGAAATTAAGCAAGGGAATACCTAATCTTACTTCCTTTACTTCAAGCACAATGTCAAACCTCACTAATTAACCATGATTTTCTCTCCTGTTGAAACTGGATCCAGAGGGTATCTCTCTCAGTCTAACTCTCCAGGAAGCAATGATCATTTCATTGTTCAGGGGTTTGATACAAATACTTGTCATATTCACTGCATGTTTCCATATATCAAAGGGTTTCATGTACTACAACATAATCTTTTTAAATTATAGCTACTTTCTTTGAATTTTGCAATTAAAAGCTATTTTATTAACTTAAGATAAAAATCTACTTGTTTACATCAAATGTGTTAAAAACGATGATATCTGTGAGTTACACTTGGAACTATAAGTACCATAAATGAGAGCTGTACATTACCACGTTTCTAGGCCTTGCAAACCATCTATTCTGACCTCTTTTGGCATCCTGATCTGAGTAAAGAAGGAAACACTGGTCATTTAAATAGCTTGTTCATAGTTTGAATGAGGACTGACTTCTTATAGCTAAGAGAGAAGAGCATGTTTAAACAAAGATTGGGATTACACTCTAAAGAAAAAAGATGGCTTTGCTTCAAAATTAAACAATCCTCATCAAAATGCAAAAATAAGGAAAATAATTTGTACTACTCCAACATGAAAATCAATGCTATTCACATGCTGTTATGATGAGGAAATAGGACTCCAGAGAATGGATGGCCGTAGAATCCACGAAGGGACTCACAATTAGAGGGAACTGTGTCAGGAAAGGAAAAACAACATATTCCTTTATCTGGGTGCCATTGAGCACATGCACTGACCTTGTGATGCAGAGGACCACCACGCAGATGACAGCAATCTGAATGGTTCCGATCACAGCAGCGATTAAGACATACTGAAATCGCACAGGACCGGGGACAACGTACAGTACACTGTAGTCCTTTTTTTCACAGTGTTGACCAGTATAACCAGCATCGCACCTGGAAGAAATGATAGTGTCCAGTTACCTACAGCTGGTGGACTCATTTTTATAGTTGGCCCATATCCTTATCTTCATTGAGAAGTTAGGCTCTTTGTTTTCCTCTCTCTAAAAAGAAATGCTACTTTGCAGATATGCTTTTCTACTACTTATTTTCAACAAAATCTCCTTGTGTTTTGGGTTTCAAAGGCATGAGGCTTTTCTTTATACTTATAATAAGATTTTGAAGCTAGGAGGTTGTTTGTGATGATCATGCAGAGAAACAATAGATGTCCAGAGATAGCTGGATAACTGTTCTTTCTATATTTTTTCAAGTGAGCCTCACATTTCATGTAACTTCTTCTTTAGTCAACCTAAGTCAACATGATTACCTCGAAAAAAGGTTTGGTTCGGAGGCTATGGGTATCAAGCAAGAGCTATTTATTTATTTATTTTTGGAGAAAGCATTCTCTATACTACTGTGAGGATAATTGTTGAAAAATGTTTAGAACAGAAGTACAAGTAATGTCTTTGATCTGTTGATCATGAAGTTGTCTACTTATGTTAGACAGTTCAATTTCAGTAGGAAGAAAAGTATGGTGCAGGCAATATCTTTCTGTAAAATAAACCCATGTGCTATTCATCTGAAAATGAGTGCTGCTTTCACTTACTGAGCCCTCATCAGAAAGCTCCAGTAGACCAGCTATGGGTTAAAATTAGCATTTGACTACGGAATGAGGAAATGTTCACATAACAATGCCAATGAGGATCAACTTGTCATTGGCTTTGTGCAATTCTTTTAGTACTTCACATGGAATTTCCACATCCTGAGGTCTTTCCTTCTGCCTCAGAAGGGTGCAATCCTGGGGACTCTGCTAAGGAAAAGAGAGCAGCGGGAACAAATCTCAGTTTTGTTCTCTCTACCTGGCTTCACTTGGAAGGTAGGTGCTAGTGTATTCAGTTAAGGGAAACATAAAAGGAAGACAGTTCTTGAAGGGAGAGAAAGAAAGAGACACAGAAAAGGAGGAGGAGGAAAAGGAGGACTAGGAGGGAAGAGAGAGAAACTCTTTTCACTGAATTGCAATATACAACTTACTTCATCGTAAGCCACTTGTATATTCCTTTATAAAAATACATCTGTGTTTTCACTTTGGCTTTAGCATCTCCAAAATGATTATGTTCTATTTATGAATATTCAGCAGCTATTTATATTTATTAACTAAATCCAGACAAGGAATTTTTTTTGTGTCTTAACCTAGTTAGAATCTGGGGAGGTATAGCTAATAATCTCACACTACAAGGCTTGTGGATTGCAGATCCACAGAAAAGAGAATGCACCTAGCAAAAGCAAGATTGATAATATTTATTGGAACACCTGAAGGACTTTGGAAAAGATGACCTCCCAGAAGCAATGATGGTATCCTAATGTACAGTAAGTCCTTGTCCATTCATTTCAGAAATATTTATTGAGCACCTGTTATGTGTCAAGAGCCCTTCTACGTCCGAGGGAAAGAGGTGAATAAAACAGAGGAGGAAGCTGAGTCTTTAAGAAGCTTGTAATGCCAAAAGTACAGTTTAAAATTTTAGAAAAGTATACATTATAATATGTTACATAGAACTCCAGTATGTAAGCCACACCCATTTTATGTTTTTCTAGGGTGTGTGTGTGTGTGTGTGTGTGTGTGTAGGTGACGCTGTGAAAAGTTTTGCTGCTGATCACTCAGTCAGAATGCCATCCAATTCTCTGCAAACATCAGAATTTAGTTTTATATTTTTACTTTATACAGTTTAGTCGTTAAAGAGTGAAAACATTACCTGCAAGATGGCTCCTGCATATTGATAGAATGTTCACACTTCCCATGCATGCAGAAACCATTGTAATGTTCTGGGCAAGGTATGTGGTGTTCTCTTGCACTTTCTTCTAACTTGTTAGCATTCTCTGTGAATACAGATAAAAGCAGGCACCCCTTGTAAATACTTTCTTAGCCCAGTAAGATCAACCAGGACATTAAGTAGCAAAGCTATAGTAGGCAAAGATATTTAAAAGGGCAAGAACTAAAAGGCCATGCTTCAGAAGAAAGAGGGAGAAAGAATTGAAAGACAGACATCTTTACAATTGTGTTTAGAGATGAAACTGCAAAATTACCCAGTGCTTTTCATGCTTTTATGCAATTTCTTCCATCTTTAATAGCCAGTGATGTTTCTGTGAGTTGTCAGACAGCTTTAATTTTCCTTGTGCCGAGACTGTACATTGATCATAAAATAATTCAAGAAGAACTATCCTGTTTTTTGAATTTCAAAGCCCAGCATAATGTCCCTAAGAGTAAATTGCTGCAATACCTTGATACTTTTCTCAGTGTGGGAGCTTAAAAGTTAAAATATGGCTGTGTTCAGTTGTTAAACAGACCTTTCCCCAAACTAAATGCAAATTGCAACAAATGTATTCTTTCAGGCTTTTTTCATTTACTGTGAACGTGCATTTTACTAGCACCCATACATTTTCTTATTGCCAAAATAAAGCTATTGAAAGAGCAAACGTTATTTCAGAATCATTTATGTAGATACTAACACAGTACATATTGAATGCTGTGAGTGTATTCCGATGCACAGTAGCTGGCCTATGTTAACAAGGTTATGTGAAAGTTAAACTTACGATAAAGAAAAAGTTTGTGTTCTAAAATTAACCCTTTCACAATAAAGAAAAGTTTGTGGAGTGCCTGGGTGGCTTGGTCGGTTGAGCATCCAACTTCAGCTCAGGTCATGATCTGCAGTTCATGGGGTTGAGCCCTGCATCCGGTTCTGTGTTGACAGCTTGGAGCCTGAAGCCTGCATTGGATTCTGTGTCTCCCTTTGTTTCTGCTCCTCCCCCACTCTCCCCCCACTCCCTTTCACAAATAAACATTAAAAAAAATTTAAAGAAAAAATTTGTGTTCTAAAATGAACCCTTTTCTCTGTCATTAACAAATTTTGTTTTCTTATGTTTCTATAAAGACATTAGGATACTTTTTCTGACCGTTAGCCCTAATACATTTGCTTGATATTTGTAAGGCCATCTCTAAACAGTCTTTGGAATATGTTCATTTTATAATACAAAGTTTTACCTTTCTTGGATTTTTTTCTGTAATCTGTGACCTGACCTGACAGGCTTTAAAATTGTTGCCTAAACACCTGAAAGAAATAACTTTCTTGACTTCAATCTAAGATACTCTTCAATCCCACTGTAATAGAAGTAATGGAAGCAGCGGTAATGGAAGATTAAGAATGAATTACTATTTTTATGAAATAGATTATTTCCTATTATTTCACATAAGGGTATAGCTTTTATTACAATGCATCCTTACAGTTTTGTACTGGCAATCACGGATGACGTGTATATGCGTCAGGAGAAAAAATACCATAATACTGGCGAATCAGACAAATGCATTATTTATGTTTAAGCAGAGCAATAAAATATCTATACATTTTAAGGTCTAGGCATCATCCGCAGAACTTTAAAGTTTGAAGTATATTGTTAAATATGTTAAGTGCTTTCTGGTGTAGGAATATTTGTGTACATTTGAATGATGGGTAATATTTCAAATCACATACTCAAATCAATAAAGGATTTGTTATAAGCATGCTAGAGAGACTGGAGATTGCATATAAATCATTCATTTGTTCTATATTTGTGTGTCTTTACCTATTTAGGTGATATTTTGTTGGCATTACATTTCTAATATTTCTACTTTGATGAATATAGTTAAATCAATGAACTACTTCCATGGAAAAGATTAAAAGTATACAAAGCTTTCTGTTTTGTTTTCTCCCATTTTTCCAAGCTACTTTGGAATTTTGTGTCATGGTGTTTTGGGCACACAAATTAGAGGCTCAACGAGCAAACACACAAAAAAACTGAAATAAATAATGTTGAGTGAACTTTCCAATACGGGAATCTGTGACTAAACTTGAAGCAGGACAATCATGGTATTTCGGTGCGCCTTGGGAATGGCTTGTGGTCATCCGTGAATCCATAGAGAAGATTAGACTCATTTGCTGATATTGCCAGGAGGCTACAAGCTATGGTGGCCAAACCACACACCTGCTGTTTAAAGGCGACTTTCACAGTGGGCTCTGCCAGCCAGCCTCACTGCTGATGTAACGAACCAGCACTGATTCTCATTCTTAATTCTGGAACTTCTCCCCATAACAAACTATTCAACACTTCTATTCAGTGTTTGTTAGTAACTCCTCAGCACTTCTGCACACCTGCATGGAGGGGAATTTTCTGTAACTTCCCTAACATTTCAGTTACACATTGTGATTTCAAGTATATTTTTCAAACACATCTTATTAGGACTAGTTTTCTTTTTGTCGGTTGCAAAAGAAGATCAAGAATTTTCTTAACTACAAACTCATTTTTAGACTTTTTTATTTTTAACTCCATCCCTCACCCCATACTGTTTTTGTTTCTGGATTTATACCGTGCCCACAATTATGAACCGAAGTTCAAGGGCAAAGTAAGAGTTTGTTTAAGTTAGGCTGTTGCCAGGGCACCTGGGTGGCTCAGTATGTTGAGCATCCGACTTCAGCTCAGGTCATGATCTCATGGCGCGTGTGTTCGAGCCCCGTGTCGGGCTCTGTGCTGACAGCTAGCTCAGAGCCTGGAGCCTGCCTCAGATTCTGTGTCTCCCTCTTTCTCTGACCCTCCCTTGCTCATGCTGTCTCTCTCTCTCAGAAATAAGTTAAAAAAAAAAAAAAAAGGTTAGGCTGTTGCCTTCGTGTAGTAAGAACCAGATACTTTCACAAAGTTTATTATCCAGATAAGATGATCATGTGTGAGGGGAATAGTTTCTATAATAAAATCTGCTAATTAGTTTACACCATTCCTTATGAGCTTGGAATGCTCTGTTATACTACTTATAGGATACTGTCAAATGAGAAAGTTAGAAAGATTGAAAATAAATGAGTAGAAGAAATGATCCCTGAGCAAGAAAATGAGGAATCATCAATATATGTCAGCAAATTTATAGTCAATCCAACCAAGTAAACCTGTTGATTGAAAACCTGAATGTATCATCTCTTCTAGTAATGCAATAGACACATTTTAGAAATGAGATTTAAGTATATTAAGAAGAATAGAGACACAGAAATCTAATATTCCAAACAAATATATGAATGGATGATAATATTGGTGATCCTGATGTTTATGAACAGGTATTCAAGCATACAGAAGCATTTCAAGATTTAAAATAATATAAAAAATTACACTCTGGCAGTCCATGTTTCCTACAGTGGCTGACAATTCAGACATCAATTTCTCTGTCTTCCATTGAAAAAAAAGTTTAATGTAAGGGTGGTGTTCTTTCTGCTAAAAGAGATAGTGACAATGGTAGAAACTCTCTGTGTTTTTGTTTAAAATCTTTAACTGGTTTCCTACTCAATTGTTTACAAATGATTTATGCTAAAAGAGATCCTGACCCTTTTAAGAAATAATTTCTGGTATAATCTGAGTTACCTGTAGCAGTTAACAGGACTGCATGCAGATTGCTAGTCAAGGCTCCAGGCAAGAACTATAGAGGTGGGTTGCTTTAAGCACAGCTACATGTATTGTTTCTATCCTTGCACTTTCAGGGAAAGAGATGGAGGAGAGAGGGGAAAGAGACAGGGCAAGTTTTTACCTTACCACAAGGCAAGTAAGAAAATGGGCAGAAAAAGGGCAGAGTCAAGCAGAACCGTTCAGAGACTTAAATCAATATAGCCTAGAGTGTGTGTATGTGTGTGCGTTTGGCATTATTCCTGCCTTCTTCTTCCCCAAAAGCTTAGAATAAGATGTTGTTCAGAGAATTAATCTGTCAAAGCAACACATTATGGACTGAGACAGAAATATGAGAGTGTAAAACTTGACTAAAACTATCCACATCTCCAAAGAAACCATGTTTCCTTGGACAAAGGTTAAGCTTGGCAAGAGAAGCTTCATGGTCTATTTACATCTCTACCGAGAAGTCAACTTGAGCTTGAAAACCTAGAAGTCCCAGTTGCAGAAATGGATGCACAAAACTATTAGTGTCGGATGCTATTAAATATTCACTCAGTCAATCCATTTCTCTTGTTCTGATGCTCTGTTCTCTGAACAGTCTTAAAACAACTTCACTTCCGTGTAGCCTACAAATTGGGAATGGCTTTGACAGTACCACCTTGGATTTCTCATCCATTTGACAGTTATATATTTCATATGAGTTGAACTGACTGGTTCTGACTGTTCTGTGTTGGTTTTTTTTGCAGGGGAGGGTGGGGGGGCAGGGAGGGGATGAGACTGCCGACTCACTTCTGGTATTTTCTAAGATCAAACTTCTGTATCTACAAGCCTTACCTATAGTGCACTGCAGTCTGGGAGGCCTTTTGGGGGCTGATCAGATGATATTTCTCTGGAAAGAGGCCTCTTTTGCTTTAATCAGGCCTTTCTTTGGAATATATACAAATCCCTTATGCTGCTGATTCCCTAGGAGCGGTCTGCTTCTGTGTAAGAACTTCAGAGTAAGTTGGAAAGATCCTAAACCAGAGCTAACACTGAGGATTCAGTGGATGTTTTAGGGAGCCAGATCTCCACTGCACATTTTTAAGCATCTAGAGCATTTTAGTAAGAGAATGAGTACTATAGTGAAATAGTCGGTTTCTGGTGGTGTTAAAAAAAAAGCCTTCTTACTATTGTTCAGATTTTGTAGTGTTACTGGGTGGCAGATTTGACTGTTTCAGACTATTAGGTTCTTTGAATTCTAAGAGTAATATTTATTTGTACTACTAATAGTTACTTAAATTACTCATAAATAGTTACTAATATTTAATGTGAAATATTGTTACTTTTGATATGCTAGGAAAAAGAATTAGACAAATAGGGACATTATTTAGGTATAGTAAATAAAGGAAATCACTTTACCTTAATTATAGGGACATTTTACTTTATCAAAGAGTGTAAAATGTCTTAAATATTTACGATGCCTATAATTCACACATCCTAGCATAAAGTGAACTCTCCTATGAATTATCTTCTTTTTGGAAAACAGTATGTTTGTGGATTTAAATTTAATTAAAAAATTTTTAAATGTTTATTTATTTTTGACAGAGAGAGCAAGAGCATAAGCAGGGGAGAGGCAGAGAGAAAGGGAGATAGAGGATCTGAAGCGGGCTCTGTGCTGACAGCTGAGAGTCTGATGTGGGGCTCAAACTCAGGAACCGTGAGATCATGATCTGAGCTGAAGTTGGACACTTAGCCGACTGAGTCATCCAGGCGCTCCTTAAATTCAACATTTAACATCATAACTTTAACATTACAAATTATCTTTGACAAGTGCAGGCATACGAGTAGTACCATTTCATTTACTACCTTTTTAACAAGCTTTTCCTATGGGCATGCACCGTGTGCCACACTTTTCCAACAAACTAAAAGTTTTCCCCTGTGAATATATTTATATAATACTTTTTTTTTTACTTTGAATTAGGGCACAAGGAAAGGCCAGCACCGAAGTAGCCACATACTTGCACACCTGTTGTAATAATAGATTTTACCTGTTCCCTACTTACTGCCAGACCTCTAAAGCAATTTGAAAATAGTTCTATTTAACGAACGTGAAAAAGAAAAATTGTCTTTTCTTTCTATTATGTTTATATCGTGTCTGGAACAGAATCAAATTATGAATTTAGAAGTAAACTCATGATTGTCCCCGTTGTTGATTAGAGCTGGTTTCAGAGAAAATACATAATTCTTAGGATTTTGTCTCCTTATCTTATCAGGTATAAACATATGAGGCAGCAGTAAAACCTCATATCTTGAATATGAGCTTGAATTGCAGTCAAGGTTTCTTAAAGACCAGAAAAGCGTTCTTATTGAACAGGTTTTGAATGTAATGCAGTAGGAGTTCTTGCTGCTTATATTTGTTCTTCTTAACAAATTCTATAATAGCTTCACCTGCTGTCATGGCTTCTTCAAGGCAGAGATGAGTAGATGAGAAGAGTCTCTCCTTTTTTAAAGCCTCTAAGACAGAGACACAAATGAGAATCCCAGCTAAAAGCTACAGCTGGTGCAGAGGACATGAAGGCGTTTAAAGACACAATTGATTCTTGGATTCTGTAAAGAACAGTCCCAATCTTCCTAGTTATTTAATCTCAGCTAAAGATTTGGAAAAATAACTTCAAAACAGAAACCAAGTCCTTTGCTACCATTTCAACATCTCTTCTATCAGTGAAAGCTATTTTTTTTTTTTTCAGAAGAATAATTGAAACTATTTGGATTAACAATTTTGCTAGTTAGGCTGTGGTCTGGGTTGGGAGTAGGATGGGTAGAGATAGAGAGAAATTTTTTCTTTCTTTTTTTTTTAATTTTAGAGTGAGGAGAGAGAGAGGAGGGCTAGAGCTGGAGTTGGGCAGGGGAGGGGAGAGACAAAGAGAGAGAGAGAATATCTTAGTCAGGCTCCATGCTCAGCACGGAGGCCAACCTACCTGGGGCTCTATCCCATGATCCTGGGATCATGACCTGAGCTGAAATCAAGAGTCAAATGCTCAACTGACTGAGCTACCTAGGCGCCCGAGAGAAATTCTTTCTTATCCCACCATAGATCATTCACTAATATAAAATGTGAAATGTGATTATTCATATTACCACTTGCATGTATAAATATTCTTATTGGACATAAAAAACTAAAATAAAGTGGAAGAAAACCAATTTTCATGTTACTACATTCACAGGCACGGCCTTAATGACATTATTCAAGAATTGCTTGAATTTAAATTGGAAAAAGTACCAGCATCTGAAATAGACATAGTAATTTGGGGACTGGAGTGATTGAAATGCAACAATATTGCATGATTATTTGCATGGTGTATATTATCTCAGTTTCTACTGGTAATATATTTACATAGATTAAAGTGGGGAAATCTGTGAAATCTTGGGAAAGAAACTTGTATGTAAACATTTTAACTTATGACATCCAAATACAGTTATTATAATTCCAGGATTTGGCATCACAAGGCTAAATCACAGATTTAGCCATAAATTCCAGACTTCCAAAACACACACACACACACACACACACACACACACACACATATTTATTATTAAAAGAAAAGTAAGCCAATTTTTAGCCATTTGCTCTGTCCTCTGCCTCAATAATGCCCTGCCTGGCTTTGGTGACAGAGCCTTCCAGAGCATGAAGGGAGCAGGCTACTGGGAGAAAGTATACTCTGCTTCTAATGGTCCTTTTCAAATTTCACCATTCAGTCAAGAGCCTATTAACTCTCAGCAAGTGGGTAACTCCTATAGGTTTAGAGGATTTAGCTTGAAGACCTTTTAAAAATATAGTATTTCATGGAACTTTAGATGTCTTTGACAACACTTCATAAATATCAGGCCTTGAGAAGAGGTAGGGATCATTAACCTCTCAGGAGTCCGGAGTTGCCTTAAGCTTATCTGGGGCAATTTGCTATTGCTCTCCCCACTGAGCTTTTGCTGCCGCAACCCTTCACACTTCCAAGCTGCTCTTGGAAGACAAGTTTACTACAAACTTTAGAGAAAAAAAAGAAAAAAAATGTACGGGAGGCCATTTTATGCCAAGAATACCCCCTTCCCTTCTTTCGTCTTAAACTAAACCTCTTTATTTCTGGCCAAATTTATTTTCTCAGTGACTAACTTTCTTAGGGGACATCCTTTCTTAGTGAGCCTGCCTGGGGACAATGCTGAAAATGACAGTATTCGTGACAGAAGGTTCAAGTCCTGTCTACTTTTGCCTTCTGGCCTAGGTGAGTCAAGCTATTTTTGCCTGCAGGTACGGAAATGGTTAAGTGGTTCTGATAAACCTTCCCAGGTGACAACTTTTGTTTTCCTCTGTGGCTCTGGAGTTACTAACCAATAGAGAGTGAGGAGGATTTAGTTTGGAGCATTCACTGAAATGCAGTGGAAATAAAGGTTTTAGTAATGTAAATAGGACAAAAAAATGGCTGTGGTAATTTGTTAAATGAATATTTCTTGAGCACTTGCTACGTGTCCAGCACTGTGATATGTACTGTAGGTAACATACCATTTCAATGGGTTGTTGCCCCATGATTTTGTTTGTCGTCTTCTGAACACAGCCAAGAAAACAGATTCGCAGACAAGATGACGATAAATGTATCTACAGTTACTGGAGAATCTACCACATGCCCAACACTGTGTTAATACTTAATATGATAAAAATGTATTCCTTATCACTGCTCTTTAAGGTAGATTTATAAAAATCCCATTTTGTAGAAATGAGGAAATCTGAGCTCAACTGGGTTTAATTGCTTATCTTAGAAATTTGCATAATTGATGGGCGGAACTGGGGTCAAAGCCAGGGCTCTTGGGAGTAACATGCAGACCACAGAGTGAAGAACTCATTAAAACAGAAGACAATATCTGGCCTCCATATCTTATTTATTGTTTGCCTTTTATGATTCCTGACTTTTCATCTCACATGGATCCTACTGCTGCTCTGAAAACTGGTTCTTTTCTTTGCTTTTTCCTTCTATCCTGGGAGAGATATCTTGTCCAAGGTCAAACCATCATGAGTTCCAACCTCTCCATCCTCCTCAAGGGCTCTCTTCATCACTGATCTTTCCCTCCTGTATCTTCTATCCTCCTTCACCCTTTGCTCCATGCCACTAGCATTTAACCATTTTGTAATGTCTCCTTTCTTACAAATTTACAAACTGCTAGGTGCCTGGGTGGTTCAGTCAGTTAAACATCCCACTCTTGAGTCTGGCTCTGGTCATGATCTCGTGGTTGTGAGATCGAGACCTGAATGGGGCTCTGAGCTGACAGCATGGGGCCTGCACAGGATTCTCTCTTTCTCCCTCACTCTTTGCCCCTCTCTGGCATGCTCTCTCTCTCAAAATAAATAAATAAACATTTTAAAAAAATGTACGGACTTCTCTTAATTCATGTCCCCCCATAAGTCTTGTCTCCTTTCTCCTCTTCTTAAGAAGCTAAACTTCATGAAAGTGTTGTCTCTGCTTCTATTCTTTACTTCCTGCACTACCAACTCCCATTCACTGTTTACCCACTGCTCTCTGTTCACCTCTGCAGAGAAACTCCTGGCACCACAGTCAACCCACAATATCTTTTGTTTTTTAATTTTTAAGAAAAAAAGTTAAGTTTATTTATTTTGAGAGAGAGCAAGTGAGAGTAGGGGAAAAGCAGAGAGAGAGAGGGAGAGAGAAACAGAAAGAAGCAGGCTCTGTGCACTGTCAGCATGGAGCCTGATGCGGGGCTCGATCTCGCCGACTGCAAGATCATGACCTTGATCATGATCGTGACCTTGAGCTGAAATCTAGAGTCTGTCACTTAACCAACTGAGCCATTCAAGCGCCCCAAACCACAACATCTTTATTGATAAAATAGTAGTTTCTTCTCAGATTTCAGCTGTCCCAATTTCTCAGTAATTTAATCAAACTGACTGCTTTTTCCTTTTTCAAGTTTTCTCTTCCTTAGGCTACTGCATTATGTACCTCTTGGATTTTTTGGTTATTCTTTTCTGTATTTGAGTATTCGTTTTTGTAGCTAGTCTATTTTATAGGCTTCTCTTTTCCAACTGATTCCTTAAGTATTGACGCTTTCCTAAAATTCTCTTTTTATAATTTAACCATTCTCCCTGGGAGCCCATACCAACTCAGGGCTCATGTTGCCACCTAAACGCCTTTGACTTCCAAATGCTGATCACTCAGCCCAGATCAGCTTTTCTGAGTCCTTACAAGGTTAAACTGTATTGTGAAATGATAAAAGAGGACACACATTATGAGGTGTTCTTAAATTTATGTGTGTAGGGAGCCTCTCTCTTCTTGATGAAAACATTTTGTGGGACTGTTCCACCACACTCCACCTTGGGAAACCAGAATTGCACTGGACCGTAGCCTCTGTAAATTTTTCATGTAACTGCACACATAGAAAATGGTAACATTTTAGGTTTTAGTAAAAGAAAGAGACCACTCACCTGGGGGTTTTAGTCACCCAAGCCTCCTGGAGGCTAAGGGGTATTGATGAGTTAATACACTTGTTACTCATTCAGGGCACATGAGAAAACTTTGCACTAGACCATCCTTTCTCTTAGGTCAAAGACTGTATAACATCTCCAGGGTATATTACAAGGACTGGCATAAAATGGGTGTTCAGTAAGTAGTATGAATAAGTGAATAAATAGTATAGGCATAGGCAATATATGTGGAAGCCACAGGTACCTTGGTGTGGCAGCTTTCAAAAGATTAGTGCCTTTTAGTTGTTTGCATCAAAGAGCCAGCCACACTTGGATAATGAGTCCTTAAAGTCACAGACAATCCCTATTTTAAGCAACAAGGTAAGGTGCAATATGGCAGAGAACCCTAGTATTCTCAATAGAATGAATATATTCAGTATGACCAGACTAGGTGCACATATAAAAGCCATATTCACTATGCACCTCAGTCTTTGTCAGTGAAAGACAAAAGTCTGGAGAGCAAAGCTGTGTTGCTAACCATAAAGGACAAGAAAGACACCTATAAATGACTTGAAAATGCAACTATAGGCAATTGATGGGTTGATGAGTTTGCACTTTTCTTCCGTATGATGTCATGGCACAAAAAGGGCAATTAGAGAATTTATAGTGTGGATTTGGATTCATTTACAAAGTTGGAATACTGCCATATGTGAGTACCTGACCGAATTCGTGTAAGTGATTCTCATTGAGAAGGTTAGAAGGTACACCATCTTTTCTAATGTTTGGTGATGAGATAAGATAATTTTAAGATACAAATGAAGCTGGCTGTGCTATGGGTGTTTCTGAAAGTTAGTTTAACATTTCAAATTAACATTCTAAATAAAACAGATAATAAAAAAATCATGGAGTCAATTCTAAGTAGAATATTATAGTTTTTCTAAGAAATAATTTCTGAACATAGCATAGCCCCTGAACAGTTTAATGGCACTAAAAGTTACTCTGTTTTGATGGTGTTACTCAACGATATCTTAGTATCTGTCCACAAATCAAGTATTTTTGTGCTTAAGCTGAATAAGACCACTAAAGGTGGTATTGTTTCCTAAATAAAACTTTTAGTGATGTGATAATTCATCACAGATCCCATGTAATCTCTCCACTTAACCTGTTTCAGAGACATGATAATACAAATGAACAAGTTTTTTTCATGCCTCATATATACTTTTTTTTTTTTTTTTACCCTCAGTAAAACTTTATGCCTAATGATTATTTGGTAATATAATAGCCAAATATGTTAGTAGGTACTTTACTGGACTGAATAATGCCCTCTCCTAAAATTCATGCCCATCTGGAACTTCAGAATGTGATCTTATTTGGTAATAAGTAATCATTTCAGAGGAGTTCATACTGAATTACACTGAACCCTACACCCAGTGACTGTTCTTACAAGAGGGTTATATGAAGACACACAAGTAGAGGGCATGCAAAGACGGAGGCAGAGATTGGAGCTATTCTGCTACAAGCCAAGGAATGCAGGAGCCACCAGAAGCTGGAAGAGGCAAGGAAGGATTCCCTCTTTGAGACTATGGAGGGACTGCAGCACTGCCAACACCTTAATTTCAGACTTTTAGTCTCCAGAACTATGAGACTATAAACTTATGTTGTTTTAAGTCACCCAGTTTGTGGTAATTTATTATGAAAGCCCTAGCAATCTAACAGTTACAGTTTAACAATCAAACCCTTACACTAATAAATTCGTTTTATTTCTTTAAAAATATTGTTTTGAAACGTTTATCTATTTTTGAGACAGAGACAGAGCATGAATGGGGGATGGGCAGAGAGAGAGAAGGAGACACAGAATCCAAAGCAGGCTCCAGACCCCGAGCTGTCAGCACAGAACCTGACATGGGCTCGAACTCACCAACCACAAGATCATGACCTGAGCTGAAGTCAGATGCTTAACTGATTGAGCCACCCAGGTGCCCCTTTTATTTCTTTTATGAAATATTTTTTAAATAATCCACATGGAATCAGTGAAAATGAGCTGAAAGATTGGTTTAAGCTAGGATGTGACTTAGAGGGTCTTGGTTTATGTTTATTTTGCCAGTATGATTTTACTCTCAAAAGTCTCTTTCTTTGGGTGATAAATTACATGATTAACCTTAGTTTAAATTTAGGTTGAAATATCTGTGGTTCATTGCATTCCCAACACCCAAGAAAATGGTTTTAAGGTGTTGATATGTCAAAAGATGCTAATAATCCCAGTAAGGAAGAATTTTTGAGATGGTAGAAAACTTCATGGAAGGGGCTACATTGGTTTTTGATTTATTAATTCATTTTATAAGAAAGATAGCTATCTTACATGATCATTTTGTCATACAACAAATGATGCTTCATTCTACCTTTAGGAGAAAGAAACAAATGACCAAGAATCCAACTGACATTAGTGACCTTCCAACAAAAGGATTCACAGGTCAATTGTGGCATATGATCTCCCACTTTATCTCTATCTGCATTTTCAGAATGCCTGAATAGCAAAGGCTTTATGGGATTCTGACTCATTAAGACAATGCTAGTTTATTTAGCATCTTCTGTTTAAGAAGGATGGGATTTATAGTACTGCCTTAAGAAAACTTGAACATAAAATGTTCTTTGAAGTGTTATCCTTCAGTTAAATGCAAATCTTTTCAATCTAGGACAATTCATTCCCCAAACATTCTAAATAGCCATGGGTTCTCTCTCTCTCTCTCTCCGATTTTGAATAACTGATTTGCTTCTTGTACTGTCTTAATTTCTACTCAGTGATAACTCTGAGTACAAAAAACTGCTCCAGAAATAGTTAAGGATGAAGTGTGGATCTTTAGTTTCTTTCTAGTCGGACAGCATTTAAGGCTTGATATTAGTTATTAACTAAATGGTACTTTGTGGTCTCAAGTGTTAGTTTACCTTTTAACAGGTCTAACACACTCCCAGTGTATAATTTACACTCTCTAAGTACATGGTTAACCACTCAAGAAATCAATAAGGATTATAAAACATGTACAAATTTGAATTCAAAGAAAGTCAAACACTTATTTTATCCATTAAAAGTGAAGTGGCTGACATTTAGAATTGGTGCTTTTAGGGAACCATGTATTTTGAAATAGAACAAGCTCAAAATCGCTATGTCCAGAGATAGTAGAGGATATAGATAATTCAAACAAGGCCCCTCATGTTTTCTGTAATGAATGCTGTCTGTATCAACCCACAACTTTGATGGGCTCTTGGTATGTGACTGTGTAAGAAGCATGTTTTGGATTCACAGAAGGTAAGAAGCATGTTTTCTCTTATGAGGTTTTGAAATTTGCTAGATCTTGGTCCCACTGTTGCCTAATAGATTCATCAACTTATTTATTTACTTAAAAAATATTGAGTGATCTCTTTCTACATGCCAATTACTACAACTGTAGGTTATACAGTGGTGAATCCAACAGGCCAAATTTCTCTCCTGAGGGTACACATATTAGAGAGTGAGATGAGCAGTCTACAAAACCAAAAACAAATAAAAACCTAACATCTCAATTAGAAACGTTACAGGGAAAAATAGGGTATTCAGATATAGCAGACTAGGGTGTGAGACCTCTTTAGAGAATAAGGGAAGGCATATTGAGGAAGGGAGTATGTGAAAGGGTTGGCCAGGAGAAGAGCCTTGGGAAGATCCCCAGCCTGAGTGAATGGCACAAATGGAAAAAGACTGTGATGTAGGAAAGAGACTCTCCGGGAACAAGCACTGCACCAAGTAGAGCAGAGAGAGGCCCAAGATGAGTTAGAGAATCAGTGAGTTCCTTTTTATGTAGAACTTTGTAAACCATGTTAAGGAGTACAATTTAAAGGGCAATGGGCAACCCATTTGGATAGTTTCAAGCAGATCTGACTAATACGAAAAATGAATGATTGAGGCAAAAGAAAAAGGAGAGAGAACAAACAGACCACTGCAGTAGTATGGCTGAAAGACAAAGTCCAAGTCTTGGACTTGGGTAGCAGAAATGGAGGGAGAAAAAAAAAAATCCAAAAAGGTAGACCGAATATGACTTCTTTATTTATTGTAACATGGGAGGAACAAATTGAGAATGACTTGGTTTTTGGCTTGAACATCTGGGTAGTGTCCTTTTGTATAACGGAATGGACTTGAAGAGAATCTATTAAGCTCTAAGGTATACACATGACAGATCTCCGATTATGATTTTTGAGATTGCACTGAAAATCCTACATTTACTTTTGGGTATACAACAATATAACTGATGTTAACTGGAATAAATTCATAATTTAGTAAGAAAATTATTAAGAGGTGAGATGCCTGTTAATAATATTGAGAAAATTTATGATTAAGTGGAAATCTTTAGTAGGAGGATGGCCATCTAAAGTAGAAGGAAGGACATTTGTAATGGTCTACAAGGGATTTGAAGATGTAAATTTAAAGGCAAGATAAAAAGTATCATGAAATGAAAGGGAAAAATTAGACTGCACAAACATCACTGAGGAATGCTTTTAAGCAAAGCGCTTTTCTCTCTTTTTGAAAAAATTATCACAAGAAAATATAAATTATTTAAAGACAAGAAGTTTGCAGATTCACTGTCTTCAGTTTCCATTATATAAAATAGGTTCTATTTTGGCTAAAAGATTATTAAATTATATTATTCCACTTTGTTTAATTATTTACATTAAAAAATTTTTGTAGCTATTGTTTTATACGAGACCTCAATACTCTTAAATATTGGGTAAATATAAGGACAAGAACGTGTGCGTGTGCATTTTCCCCCCCTTGATATACTAGGAGGTAGAGGCCAGAAATATTCAATTATTCCCTAATGTTGATACAGTAGCTCCAAAGCATAAAGCTATCTCCAGGGGTCATGTATTCTCATTTTTTAAAATGAACTTTTCTTTTAAAGAACAGTTTACATTTATAGAAAAGTTTCAAAGATAGTACAAAGAATTCTCATATACCCACAACCCAATTTTCCTGTGTCTTTTCCTTCTTAATATGGTGTTTTCCGTACAATTTTTCAATGGTAAAGGATTGTCTTAGAGTTGTACATGTAGAGTTAGGGGAAAAAATGAAAGAGGCGGTCATCTGGATAATTCCAAGCCAGAAAACAATTTTGTCTGAAAGATGTAGATAATTGAGACAGAAATGCTTTTTTGCCTGGAGAGATCCCTATGATTGCCTTCCTTCTCCACTTGAATTTGGAGGTATAGCTATGACTATAGGTGTTTCACTTACTAATAGGAAACTGTGTATCATTCAATGTGAAGAATGTGGTGTTTTGAGAAGGCCAAATTGCTTAGTTTCTATAGTTCTTTTCTTAAAAATAAAGGATATTGGATATTTTTCATTATAAAAGCAATTCACATGGATTTAAGCATAGTAGAAAATATAGAAAGTCTTTATTGTTTACAACATAAAGAAAACACCATTATCCACATTTAATTTATTTACTTCTAGTCTTTTCACTACATGTTTGTGTCTGTTTACTTAGATTAGATAATACATGGGCCATTCTTTTCTTTAAGTTTCATATCAGGCCGTGTCTAAAAGCCGGTAGCAAATAGTAGGACAGTTCAATTGTTCAGCACGGTTTCTGATAAGTACACCATTTAGTCTATCCGGACAAGAACTGTACTAATTGAAAATCCACAGCTTATGTTAGTTGGGCAGCAGTTGATAGTGCAAAGACTAGAATGCAAGATATCATTGGTGGAAAAGAAAATGGCACCAACTTTCAAAAACTAATATAGTATTATATACCAAGATACTCAAAAGCAGAGACTCGTGTTATAAAGGTCAATTATGGCATCTTTTATAAAAAAGAAAACTGAGAAACTACCAGCATTTTCAGCAATAGTATAGTATAGTTAAGTAAGTTGTAGTGTGACTAAATGATAAAAGAATATTCAACTAAAAATAGTATTCAATAGAAAAAATTATGAAGAATTTTGATGACAAAGAAAAATGAGAAGGATGCTAAAATATGCTATGTGTGGAAAATATAAAAATTTGGAAAGAAGTCACCAACAGTTTGACAGTTATTTTGTCAGTGATTATCTATGGATAAGAGAGATAATTCCTAATTCTCTATAATAAATATATTTTATTTTTATAAAAATACACCAATTAAAAGATAAAAGTATCAAGTGATTCTTCCCCCCTTTTTTTGTGGGGAGACTAAAAAGGAATGATTTGGTATTTGAATTGGAGAATTTTCTCTTACTTGATTAGTTTAAGTTTAAATGAACAATATTAATAAGCTCTCACATTCGAAATGTGAAATCATAGTTTTCTTAGCTTATAATAGCTTTAATATTCACTGTCTCCATGTCCTCATACTGTTTGCAGAAAACAGATTCTCTACTTCCCAAACCTGACTGAGTGTATTCACATACCGTTGGAGCTCCACAGTCTTTTCTATCGTAGTTGGGACTGCCAGGGATGAAATAGTTGTTTTTGAGGCTCTGAACTTCCTTCACATCTCTATCTTTTATTGGTTTCAGGTCACTGGAAGCACTACTCCCATATCCCGACTGTGGTTAGACATGACAAGACTGTCCTTTCAGAGCCCTGCCAGACTTAAACACACACAGTGTGGGAATCCTGGTCTGAGAGTGAGAACAATGAATCTTCCACACCAATTAGGGAAGATCAGTTTATAGAGAGAAGATGAAGTATGCCCAGCGGAGGAACAGCTTTGCAGAGTCTCAAGATCTCATCTGTCTTTGTGCTAAACAAAGTTGGACCCACACAAACCCTTTATCATCTTTTCAAGCTAGGTCATTCCAAAGAAATTAGGAACAAAATATGAGCATGAAGTGCTTTAGGTACACTCATTTCATTCTTATTCTCTAAGTATTTCTCAGTATTCTCTGAGGGGTATGGAACATGAGGTGCATTTGCTGTTAGTCTCATAATATAAATCGATACGTTATATGAGTCAAATAGTTTTGGTACTTGACAGTGAATTTTCGTTAACACTGAAAATAATCTCATTTCTCCTGAAAGTGAGAAGTTGTGCCAAGTCCAGTTCAAGACCAAGTTCCTGTACCTACAAGTTGTGGTTTTAAAGCAAGTCACATAGCCCTCTGTGGGTCAGTTTTCTCATCCGTGAAAATAGGGATGATAATAATGTTTGCATCACAGGGTTATTGTGAGGATACATGAGAATATCCACATAAAACCTTCCGAACAAATGCTAGCAAGTAATAAGCACTTACTAATGTTTTAGTTATTATTATTGTCATCACATGTCCTCACAGTCATGTTTTAAAATATATCTAAAGGAACCAGAGAGGAGTGAAGCAATAGACCTAGAAATATTCTCTGTATCCCTTCAAGTTGCTTTGCTTTCATTTTTATGGGAATACACATCTGTGGAGAGATTCCCTGGCTCACATTTACAAGAGATTGTTGTTTGGAACCACAAAAGACTCTAAATAGCCAAAGCAATCTTGAAAAAGAAAAGCACAGCTGAGGACATCACAATTCTGAACCTCAAGCTATATCACAGAGCTTTAGTCATCAAAACAGTATGGCACTGGCAAAAAAAAAAGACACATAGATCAATGGAACAGAACAGAAACCTCAGAAATGGATCCACAACCATATGGTCAATTAATATTCAACAAAGCAGGAAAGAATATCCAATAGAAAAAATATAGTCTCTTCAACAAACAGTGTTGGGAAAGCTGGACAGCAACATGCAGAAGAACAAAACTGGACCACTTTCTTATACCATATTTACCCATTTGGGTATGGGTATTTACCCATACCACAAAAACAAATCTTAAATGGATGAAAGACCTCAATGTGAGACAGGAAACCATCAAAATCCTAGAGAACACAGGCAACGACCTCTTTGACCTTAGCCAAAGCAACATCTTATTAGACATGTCTCTGGAGGCAAGGAAAACAAAAGCAAACATGAACTACTGGGACCTCATTAAGATATAAAGCTTCTCCACAGTGAAGGAAACAATCAACACAACTAAAAGGCAGTCTAAAGAATGGCAGAAGATAATTATAAACAATATATCTGATAAAGGGTTAGTAACCAGAATCTATAAAGAACTCATCAAACTCAATAACAAAAAAACCCAAATAATCCAGTTAAGAGATGGGCAGAAGACATGAATAGATATTTTTCCAAAGAAAACATCCAGATGGCCAACAGAGACATGAAAAGATGCTCAACATCACCCATCATCAAATAAATACAAATCAAAATTATGATGATATACTGTATACTGCCTCACACCTGTCAGAATGGCTAAAATTAACAACACAGCAAACAAGAAATGTTAATGAAGATGCAGAGAAAGGGGAACCATCTTACACTTGCATTGCTGGTGGGAATGCAAACTGGTACAGCCACTCTGGAAAACAGTATGGAGTTTCCTCAGAAAGGTAAAAAGAACTACTCTATGATCTAGTAATTGCTCTATTAGGTATTTACCCAAAGAATACAAAAATACTAATTCGAAGGGGCACATGCACCACGATGTTTATAGCAGCATTATCAATAATTGCCAGCTATGGAGAGACACCAAATATCCATCGACTAATGAATGGATAAAAAAATGGATATATAAAGAAATGGTAATATACACACATACACATATTCAGTGATCAAGAAGTATGAACCCTTGCCATTTTCAAGGACTTGTATGGAGGTAGAGTATACCAGGCTAAACTAAATAAGTCAGTCAGAGAAGGACAACATCTGATTTTACTCATAGTGGAATTTAAGAAGCAAAATGGATGAACATAGGGGAAGGTGAAAAAAAGAGGGAGGCAAACCATGAGAGACTCTTAAATACGAAAGAAGTGGAGGTTGCTGGAGGAGGGGTAGATGGGGGCTGGGTTAAATAGGTGATGAGTATTAAGAAGGGCACTTGTTGGGATGAGCACTGAGTGTTATGATTCACTAAATTCTACTCAAACCAATACTACACTATATGTTAACTATAATGTAAATAAAAAATTAAAACAAAACAAACAAACAAAACCTCCTAAAAGATTGTTCAGCAGAGGGAAAAATGCAGACCTTGGAATAGAGAGAGCCCAAATCTCAGCATGGACATTTAATTTGGTTAATGGCCTTTTGGCCAGTTACTTCACTCCTCAAGGCTTTTGTTTCCTCATTGAGAAAGAAGGGAACAGAAAAGCAAAATAGCAAATACATGACACGATGTCTGGGTGAAGATAGAGGCCAAACACATGTGGAAGAACCTTTGTCCAGACTCCAGGGTAAAGGTGGGGAGCAAATGGCCTCTGCTGCTTCATTTTTAAAACGGTTGAAATAATCGTCCTACCTGTTAACAGTCAGGAGGCAAGAAGGTCACAGACTTGGGAGCTTAACTGTCTAGGTCCAGGTTTGGTCCGTCCCACACCAAGCTCCCCAACTGTGACCGCAACCAAGTTACTTAACCTTTATGCATGTCTTTAAAACATTTATAACAATACCTGGCACACGGTAATACTTAATAAATTATAGTTATTTTTACCTAATATGTGCATGAGTAAATGAGCTTTTAAATGTGAAGAAGCATTTATTAAACACTGTGCTTGGCACATAGTGCTCAATAAATGAAAGTGGCTGTTGTAACCATCATCATTCCCAGAGGAAGGCTATCTAAGCGGAAACATGAAGAATATATAGAAATTAAACAAATGAAAGTGGCCTGTGAGTATTCCAAGCTGGAGCAATATATATAAAAACCCAGATGGGAGAGAGAGCATGGTTGGTAAGGAAACTGGCAATTTCTGGAGCATAAGGGAAAGGAAATGAGAGGAGAGGGAATGGATTAAGGAGGGTAGTACATGTCATCAAAGCTATTATACCACCCTGCTACTCAGTAGGCGCCCACCAACTGGCACAGGGATGTATGCACAATGTTCCACTCCTGGGAAGCCTGCGTCTCCATCAGGAACTGCAGTTCCCACTGCCAGGCTGGCCTTAGGCAGCCCTTGAGGGTATGGTGTTGCTGGTGTTTTGTGGAAGACATTCAGTTATATTCAGTGGTTGATTCTTGCGAGAGCCCTGAGTAGATGAAGGGCCCTTGATAAAAGCCAGGGGGTAGGATTCTAGAGTCAGTAAAGACAGACTTCATTTTGACAATCTACAAAGGAGACAAAGCTACGGTGTCTCTATCTTTAGTAAACTGACCTCTCTTCCATGAATTCTCATAAAAGAAATGAAATTATCTTCAGGCAAAACAAAAAAAAAATCTATAACACTTTTAGGTCATTTTTCAAACTAAAGGCAATATTAATGGTATAATTTGAATCACTTATTAATAATAACAAATCTTATGGCTTGAAATGTATTCTTATCTCATAGATACAAGAGTTGCTGACTCAATAGGATCTATTCTGATGGAAACAAGTTTGTTACAAAAAGATAACATCCATATTCCTCGTTTTAAAAATAACTTTATGTTTTTATATTTGATGGAATGAGATTCTGTAATACATTGGAAAAAAGATGCATAATATTCATTCAGTGTGGCAGTATATCATAATTACTCAGCTTCCTTTTATCATTAATAATGGAAGATTGTGAATAAAAACATACTAATATCCACCAGATGTTCGGAAAAACATAAATATCTACAATCAGCACATTTTAGCAAAAAGTCAACAAAATTTTGTCTACTTCTTTTTCCTTTTTTAGTTTTCTGAACATGTTCCTTGATACGATATTTTTAATCCTCATGAAGGATTTGCTTTTGGTTTCCTTAATATCTGCCACAAGAGACTGACTGCATAGTTCAAATGTAGCTCACATGCATCTTGCTGTCCTTTTCCCAATTACTCTGTATACCAACAGGCAGGCTGATGTAACGGAAAGAGATCAGCCAGCTTTGTGGTCAAGGAGGTATCAGTTGACACATGTTCTCAGCTTCTTACTAGTGAGGTGACCTTGGGAAAATTGCTTAGTCTTTCTGAGCCCAAATTTCTTTATCTTTACAATGGTGATAGTAATCCTTTCATGGCAGGATCATTTCTAAGAGAATCAGTAATAAAATGCCAAGCATTTAGTCATATTCAATAAAAGGCAGCAATTATATTATTCATCTGAAGACCATTCTGATTTTTCTGGGTTCCTTTGACTACCACGTTTCCCCTTTTCTTCCACATCGATGCTTTAAGCCTATTAAATTGCTTTTTCTAAAATTCAAGTGTCTCCCTTCAGTAATCATTTTAGAGGCTTATTGTGTAGGCCCAGCGCCCTCATAAATATGCTGGGCAAGGATGAGGGCAGGCTTTGTTATGCTTTTTAACACCCAAGATGATTGTGGTACAGGGACTACCTGATAGGTTGTAGGTAGCTCTTCCCCATAGGGAAACAATTTCCCCATGGACTCCATAAAATGGCCAGTAAAAGTTGCATACAATAACTTATTAATTTTTTTTTCCTGTGATGAATTCTGTCATCTTAACTTGGAAAGGAAAAGAGACCTATTGTAATAATACCTAGGTACCTGGTCCCCATGAATGGGGTACATCTTCGGATGAGGCTAATTAACTTTTCCAGAAGCAAAGAGCATCCTAACAGTGCAGAAAAAAAAGTGCTTTAGAGAGGGGTACCCTGGTTTCCTGGAAGGATAATTCATTTAACATAAGGGAGTTGTGTATCCCCATCTGGTAGTTTACACACTGTGGTTTGCCAGAGGGATTTTTCCAAAGTGTCCATTTTGTACCAAGTCAGGGTAACAAATATGAAATAGGAAAGAGGTAAAAATTAAAGGCCTTTGCTTTTTTTAGTACAGCCCTTAAAATTTTACATGAAAAACAATCCCTGGCATAGAGGTTAAGTATAGAAAGCATCATGAGACCCTTGACTTCTGTGTCAATCTTTAGCAGAAAGCAAATACTTGATGGAAAGTTTTTGTTTTTTGTTTTTTGTTTTTTTTTTTTTCATCTGTGAGTCCTTTTTCTTCTAGCTGGTTCATTTCTATTACTAGTCAAGTATTGTGGGTTTTGATTTCCTTCAGGTTTGAATTTGGCCAGGTGGTCTATGACCTGAAGCGCCACAAATGTATTAAGAGGTAGTAAAGATGTGTTCTTCCATGTCTTGACTCATTGCTACTCTATCAGTTTATTTCATTTTGATATAGAAATTGGCTGATACTATACAAAGTCTCCCTTCCCGGAATTCAGAGAGCAGCTTATTTATATGTAGATGTAGCTATATGACATTTTCAAATGCCATACATTTGCATATGAAGGTCTCTTTCTTCCCCTTTCAGTAAACAGTCTTTGCTATTACTTCCAAAGCAATGTTTAGAATTGTATTTTCTATACAGGCCCTTCCTTAAAATGTTTTTTAAATGCCCAGTAGAGATTAAAAATTAAACCCTCCAACTGGAATACACTTTTTAGGGGTGAAACCTTGTATATATCTTTTGGCACCTTCTGTGTCTGTAATTTTGAGCTAAAAGTCTTATAAAATGAAAAAACTACTAATATCGTCAAAATTTCTGAAGAACAAAGCAAAAGTGATATTAATTTGACATGGAGCTTCCTTTAAAAATTCACATAGTTTTGTTTCTAGAAAAATGGATGTCAGCCTTATTTATTTATTCAACAAATAATTATTTAATGTCTACTCTATGCCAGGCATTCTTGCCAGACACAGCATTTACAGCGGGGACCAGGAAAAATTCCCTGCCCTCAGGAAGTTTATATTGTACCAAAAGAAGACAGAAGGTTAAGAAAGCTTAAAGGTAAAAGCACAGATACGATTCTGTTCTCACTTAACACTGTGAAGAAAATCAAACAGAATACTGCTGGAAAGAATGCACAGGGTGCAGATGGACATCAGGTAGGGTGGGCAAGGAGGCTTTCTCCTGAATGGTGTGAAGGGCCCTGCTGGGGGAAGAATCCAGGCACAGAAAAGGCTGGGTTAGACATAATAGTCCAGAAACACAAGTTTTGCAACAAGAAGGACATTTTTAAATGCATCTCTCAAAGTGAAATGATTATTTGACTTTAAAGCGTTAAGAAACATGAAGGGAGAAGGAAGAAAGAAAACAAAGGAGAGAAGCTGGTGGGTGTTTCCACAATTTCCATTTGCTTCCAGAGCTCCCTGTTCTACAGGTCTCACTGCTCTCCAGGGATTCATTCCTGGTCAGCTTTGCTTCTCCCTCTACCTGAGATCCCCGGCACCCCCAGACCCAGCTTCTGCTTGAGGATTACTGCATTATTATTTTTATTTCCACTTCTCTCCAGACTTTTCAGTCTGATGTGCTTATTTCGATGTTGATGCCCTCAAGCAAAGCAGAGGAAAAACAGATTAAATGTTCTTCTTCCTCATACTGAGCACACTTCACATTGACTCTCCCCTTCTCTTGCTATTCATATCTGGTCAGTTAGCAAAGCTGCTGATTTTATCTCCTGAATCCACACAAAGTCTGTTTCTTCTTCTCTGCTGCATTCACTATGTACAACATTGAAACTTCATTGTCCTCTGTTTGGTTACTACCACATTTTGCTACCTCACCATTTTGCCTAGGATTCTTCCTCTCCAGCCTACTCCTCACTTCACTGCCAGTGTTTGTTTATTTGTACTGCTTTGTTTTATTTTTTAAGTTTTTTTTATGTTTATTCTTTATTTTTGAGACAGAGAGAGAGATAGACAGAGTGCAAGTGGGGAGGGGCAGAGAAGAGAGGGAGACACAAGATCTGAAGCAGGCTCCAGGCTCCGAGCTGTCAGCACAGAGCCCAACGTGGGACTAGTACTCACGGACCATGAGATCAGGACCTGAGCCGTAGTCAGAAGCTCAACTGACTGAGTCACCCAGGTGCCCCTGTTTTGTTTTATTTTTTAATAAGAATTTGACATCATTTAAGATACCTCAATGTACCCCTGTTGCACAGAGGGTAAATTTCTACTTTCCTTGTAAATGAGAAAAAAACCTTGTTTGAAGCTCTAAACCACTATTCCCATGTTAGTCCATATGTTCCCCTTCCTCAATCCATGCTTCAGCCACTCCAAACTATTTGCATTCTCTAATAATGCCTACTCATCAAAGCCTCTTTGCCTTTACCAATGCTGTTCCCTATGTTTATAATGATCCTTTCTCTTCTCTGCCAGGTGAACTCAATGTAAGTACCAGCTTCTCTGTGATGCCACTGACACCTTGTGTTTCCAGTCACAGTTACTCCATCAGCTTGAATCTCTGCTCTATTACATAGGCCTGTCTGAACTCTACTTAGTTCTAGAAAGGACTCTTATACCTCCTCCTCAGGCAGATTGTGAGGAGATCAGTAGTGTTGTACCTATAATAGATGACACAAAGTAAATAAAAATAAATATGTTTTTCTATTATTTTGTTTCTACTTCAACACCCCTAATACGTTATTTCTTATTTGCTGTAAAAAAACTATTTGAATAATTATCATTTAGTATAAGAGTGCTTGTTAGAGGAACATGCCTCTTTGAACTTAAAGTCAGGGTGTATTTTGCCTCTGAATTTCCTTATTTCCAAAAAAAAAAATTAAAAAGAAATAAATAAAAAGAAATATTATCAGTGTTAGTGAGGAACTGATCAACCCTCATAAGATGTTCACCAATTAAAATTCTGAATCCAAATCATAACTAATCACAATGTCTCTGAGGCACTGCATCTTCCACACGAACAAACTTTGTGGGTCTCAGGTTGTTTTGCCACTTTGAAGTCCTGGGTACCACCATCCTGAGAATCAGGGCACTTTACTTCAAGAGTGTCACAGTTAAACTTATGCCACTTGATAGTGTCTGAAAATAACTGGCACTTTTCTAGGCTTAGGATTTATATTGATGAACTTGAGGCAGCGATGTTGACTACAGCAAGAATAATTGTGAAGAGACACTGGACTAATTTGCTAATTATTTTCAGGTTTTCAACATATTTATGCAAATTCTGGGGAAAGTCATTGTTAGGAAGGACTGGATGCTTCAGTCTACACTTTGTATGTCATCACTTTTAAGTTCATAGATGACACTGTTACCTGGGGACATTGAGATATCACGTATTCAACACTTGTGATTTACACATACAACCGCTAAGGCTCAGAAGGTTATGACCGCATTCAGGGGCTAACACAGGCTTTCCTGAGGACGACTGTGCAGCAATGATGAGATCAAAGGTGCATTAAATCTCAATCCTGAGATTTCCACACATGGGTGAAAATGCCTCTGTTATTCAGGGATACGGTGACCCATTTCACAGGTGTTAGCAGGAGATAATGGTAACAGGGAAAAGGCAAAAAAAGAAGATGGTGGATAAAGAGTTACTACTAGTTCTAAAATTATATTAGATATAAAATAAAAAGATTAGGGGCACCTGGGTGGCTTAGTCGGTTAAGCGTCCGACTTTCGCTCAGGTCATGATCTCGCGGTTCGTGGGTTCGAGCCCCGCGTCAGGCTCTGTGCTGACTGCCAGCTCAGAGCCTGGAGCCTATTTCAGAGTCTGTGTTTCCCTCTCTCTCTGACCCTCCCCTACTCACGCTGTCTCTCTCACTCCTAGAAATAAATAAAAATATTAAAAAAATAAAATAAAATAAAATAAAAAGATTAAAATGATTTAAGCTCAGTGAAAAACTGGACTCACCCATTTTAAAGATTATTACTTTTATGTTAAGAATAATAGATGAGCTATACCATTATATTGTGTAAGTTTCTGATGCTGAATCGTATTTTGCTACCAAACTTTTAATTTAAGTTTAAATTTTTCATAGAACATAATATTTCTAGGCATGGGAATGTGGACAGTTTTATCAGAAGAACTTTTCTCTACCATTTAATTTTAAAAAGTTTGTTTCATTTGTAAGGTGTATTTTTAACCCATTGGAATCATTTTCCGAGACAGAAATATAATGAAAGTCATTAGAAACCAGAATTCATTTATCAGAAACTAGATGGTAGGAGACCCTGCAGTAGACACAGGAACCCCAAATACTTGCATTTTCTGCTAAGCATGGGGCGGGAGACACTGAGCATAGTAATTTCTTGGTGAGAACACTGGCCTATACCAAAATATCACTGCTTCTAATATATTTGACAGTTTTGAAAACATCCTATACCCTAATGCTTTAAAAACACAATGCAAATAACCAGTAATAGACATTGGTAGATCAGGATAATATGACAAATTGGATGAACTGACAGGTAGGTGATGAATAATTTTAACATGACCCTAAAAATAGTGAAGGGATGTTTGCACATTGACACTTCTTTAAAGGCAGATGGATATGCATGACCTGCATTTTTAGACAGGTGTCAGGAATATTGATGGTTGGCATGGGAATGATCATTTTCTTGGCACTGTTGCAGTAGACAGTTTGCATGATTAATGATGCATCTTAGTCTTTTCTTTTCCTCCCAGGGGCAGAAAGGGATATACACTTTTGTCACCCCAAGGAACGTAAGAATTCTGCCTGAAGGTGAAGGCAGGAGAGTTTTATTCACCTAAAAACACCAATTTCTTTTTGGGGGTGAAGGAACGGGAGTAAAATATACAGGTGGGTCTTGGCGTCTGAGATGACAGTCCCTGGTCGGATAATTATAACGAGCTTCTTATTAACAAGGTTCTGTCCCAGGGCAGAGAAGGCTTGCGCAGATGTGAAGCATGGAGCACAGTAAGCCTAGGCACTGACAAAAACGAAAGTGAGCTGTGGCTTTGGGGTGGATCTGATCACATACGGTGTTTGAACGAATATTAAGAACCACTCAAAAGAAAGAGCGCAAGGCCAAGGCAGAAAGTAAGAGGGAGATCATTTTCCTAATGTTTGTATTCACTTCAGGTTTCCAGAGACAATTTTCTGATTCAAATCAATTCAATATTGTTTCTAAATCCTGAACCTAGTGAGAAAGAGCTTTTCTTTTCCAAGAATAATACTGTTTGCTCAGGTTTTTAAAATGTCACATAAAGCAGTGAATGGACTATGCTATTTCAAGGCTCAAAATCAAATACAAAGTCTAATAATAGTTTGTAGATATATACTGCTAACCCTTGAGTAGCCCATCTACTAAAAATATCATGATAGGTAATGGCAAATATAAACTATGGACGTAAATTACAAAAGTTTTTTCTTCTTTATTTTTTTAAAGAAATAAAGGGTAACCATGGAAATTGAGTCCCAATGAGGGGAAAAACTTGTTTATTAAAAGAAATAATTTTCTTTTTTATACTGAGAGTTATTAACTAGTAAATTTAGGTGATTATGAAAGCAGGCAGTCTATATCTTCAAAGAATATTTTTTAAAATGTTTTTTATTTATTTCTGAGAGAGAGAGAGAGAGAGAGAGTATGAGCAGGGGAGGGTCAGAGAGAGAGGAACACACAGAATCTGAAACAGGCTCCAGGCTCTGAGCTAGCTGTCAGCACATGGGGCTCGAACTCATGAACTGTGAGATCATGACCTGAGCCAGAGTCGGTCGCTTAACCTACTAAGCCATGCAGGCGCCCCTTCAAAGAATCTTTTTTTTTTTTTTCCCAAAGAATCTTAAATACAGAATAGAAACTCATTTACATGAGTAGAAGGGGTGAGAATTTAATCTTCATGAGCACAGGAGACTAGATTGCTTCTTTATTTTCTCTTTAGCCAGGAAGAGAGAGGACAACAGTTACAACTGAAAATCCCTCCTTTGCCTTACTAGAAATAGTTATGTATTTATTGATGACATTTTCAGTAGGTAAACTCATAACCAAAATGTGGGAATGATGGAGTGTGTCTTATCTAGAATAGGCTCTTAACATTTCTGACTCATAATTTTAATTGGTATACTGCTACAGACAAATTCTGTAATAGAGTTCTCTTAACAGGGCTAAATAACATTACCTTAGAATAATACAATTTTTACTCATATTCTGAATCATTCTATACATGTTGCATACAATGAGGGGAACAAACATTGTAACAATATGAATGGTTGCCCCAAATAGCCCTTGTGCTTTTGGAAAAAGGAGTTTGAATAAGGCATAAGCCAAACAGAACTACCTGGGGCATACATTCAAAGCTTTAGATATAGTCAAAAGAAGACTGAGTCAAAGAGTTTTGTCACTTATTTTTTTATATCACCCCATTAATATATTCATATTCAAACAGGAAAAATGGAAACTTAGAACCTAAAAATTTTCAGTTTGAATTTTAAGATTATATCAAATTATGCTATCCACATTAAATAATTACTTCAATCTGAAAAATAATTAAAACTTTGATGACAGTATAAAAAGCATGTTAGAATAGGTTTTTCACCCTAAATTTGTGTCAATAATAATTCCCTATAACTGCATAGTGAGTCACATCTGAAAGAAAAGAAAGGGCTTTCATTTCTAAAACATATGAAAAATGCAGAAGACATATCATCTTCATTTTAAAGATTCCCAGAAGAGATAAGAGATTTTCCCAGATTATGTAACATTTGTAAATTGAGCGGCTGGGGTTAGAATTTAGGTCTTTTGATAACCTGTCCAGTGTGTTTTCCAGAAAATCAAAACATTTCAGTAGGGAATTAACAAGTTATATAGGAAATAACTTTCAATAAATGGATTTCAATAAATGGATACTTCTATGTTATTTCATTTATTTATGCCAGAAAGATTTACTTTATTGTTTCCTTTAATGATTAACTTGTGGCATAAAGCTAGTGTAGATGGAAAAAAAATTGTCCCATTTTTCAGAGATAGTCTGTTTCCTAAACGAACATCATAAATTTTTTAAAACATTGACACAAATCTCTCAGAAAATTTATTTACCAACACCTCTTTCTTAGATACTTTTTTTGTTCTGGTATAAAGGCCAATGGTACACACACTATATGAATTGGTAGTAGTATAATCTGAGACAGAAAATAGCATTGCTGTGAAAGTTATTCATTTGTTTCAATACTAAAGTAATTACTGTAGCAAAGACTTGCTCATTTATCATTTCCTGTTGTCTCTGCTATTTTTTAAGTTGTCTTTTTAAACAAATATCCTCATTGTCCTTGTTACAAAACCAATAACTTTATTTTACGACAGCGAACCAATGCAGCAAGGTTTATTCCCCATTCCAAGGAAGCTCTGTGCCTAGGAGCTTCCCAACAGTATTGTTCATGAATGTCCTTTGCTGAGGAGTGTGGCACAGTGCAGTTGACCACTAAGTTGCATTTAAGAGACATCTTCATCTTCCCCTTCTGTTTCAATTATGAAGGTTTTTCACGAATACCTGAGACCTAATATCATGTATATCAAACATTTTGTTCTGTGAACCACCCAATTTTAGTCTTAAGCATTGCTATTGGACACTTCAATAGAATTTAGCCAGTTGATTTTAAGTACACTCTTATGAACCAAGGTTTACAAAGATTTGTACTGTAAAAGTGCCTGATAATGTAAAGAAATGGTTGCTTTTGGGCTTCTCAAAGAATATCATTAAAGACCTTTCAAACAGGTCAGCAATTTGGTTAAAATTTATAAAGAGCAGCCAATGTGACCTAAAAGATGAACAGAAGCAAAGCAGGGACCCAGATTATTAGATACTAGTTTGGAATAGCGAGTAAGATAAGTGGTCCCATTATGACTGAGACTTTCTTCAATTACTTAGGATAGCTAAGAATATAACTGCCTTTTTGGCTAGATGAATTTTTATTATTCTGATAAGCCTTTCCAGAAACAGATATTCTCCCTTATTTGTGAAATGTTAAAGCACATTTCTGTCAATGGAACAACCATAATTTTACAAGGAGAATGTGTGTGTTTGAAGCAGTGAGATAAAAAGTTTGGACTAAGCCAATGGTCCTCAGTCTGGGATTGTATCTCCTTTTGGGGCACAGGAGAGTTGAAAAATACTCAGGAAGCCAGCTCTAGATTTCATAGTGTCACTTAATTTGTAGAACCAATGTCATATGTGCTTTACCATAATTACTAACACCACAAAGCATGTTTCACAAGCCTTGGCATTATCAGCATTTTGGTTAAATAATTCTTTGTTGGGAAGCCCTGTTCTGTACATCGCGGGATGTTTAACAGCATCTTTGGCCTCCACCCATTAGATGCTAGTAGTTAGTATCCACCCTCCTCCAATCAAAAATGTCTCTAGACATTGTCCTATGTCACCTTTTTGAGAACCATAAGGTAGTGGTCAATACTTTCCTCCAAATTCATGATTTCTGAATTAAAGCTATGTACCTGGTTATAACATCGTAAATCTAAGAAAAAATATAATCTGATATTATTACCAAGTTTTACTCATGGGAAAACTTAGGTTCTGAGAAGCTAAATACCTATTGGAGTTACGAGTTAGCTTAGACTAGAGATAAAATGAAGCCACAAGTTTCTGTAATCCTATTCTAGCCTCTTTCTCCTACAAACTGCTATTTGTAAGTCATGGGCTTTGAAATTCAAATGGAATTAAGAAATAAATATGACTACTCATATCATTAGAGAATAGGTTTGTAGAGATTTCAAAATAATAGATAACAAACATATAATTTCTAGTTGATTTTGGAATAAACTAAGTTATCTTATTACAGTGGTATTATTTTCCTGATGATGATGATGATGATGACGATGGTGATAATGATGACGACAATGAAGATGACAACAGTTTTCTTAGGGTAACATTATAATTAGCTCTATTGCCTAACTATATACCAATTCATGGCCAACGTGAACAGTTAAGAAACATGCTAAATTGCAGAAAGTAGCCAGCTTGAAAGCCAGAATATAAGCCTGATAATCTACTGAGATGACTTCAGTCATCAGTTAATGGTTAGTTATCACTGTTGATGGGGTTTTATACTTCTTATTGATTATTGTAATTGTAGAAGATAATGTGGATACTTTACTAAAACTACCACCTAGATAAGCTTCCCTGGCCTACCCGTTAGTTCTTCCTCCTGCTTTGGCATATGCATTTCATTAGAATCTGAGAACAAAGGCGTCCCTGGCAACTGTGAGGAGGGGGAGCCTAGGGATGTGGGGACATGAGTAGGATTTGCTCAGAGATTACTTTAAGCAACTGGAAACCTCCAACTTCCTTGCTTTTTTTTTTTTTTTTAATAACAGAAAAATAAATAGGAAAAAAACCACAGTGGTGCAAGATTTGTAAAATAATTGTGACCGTACATGAAAAGTCAATCTGCCAAAGTGAATTCGGATGTGTACTGCCTGACAAAACACTAATTGCTTGTTGGTTTAAACTCTGTAGACTAATAACATGCTCTTTCTGGAATACTTAATTTATGGAGGGCAAATGGAGCTTGTTTTTAAGCTTCATTTTCTGAGTGATTTTTAAAAATTTATTAACATTTTTTGTTAGACATTTATTTCCATTATTAAATAAAATTCTTAATGAAAAACTCAAGAGGGAGTTTTCTGGTATATAGCACACAGTTTTGAATCTTAGAAAAGGTAAGAGAAAGCAGAAAAACAGTGGGTTTTTTATAATGGTCTGGTATATATTTTATAGGCATTATTATGTTACACTATCAAACATTGATAATGCATTCATAACTCTTTGGAGAACTCTCCATCTCATTCTGTGTGGGATAATGAATAAATTCATTGTTTGTTTTATGAAATTAAACAGTAACACTGTCACCATAAAGGACACTTGTTAGCATAAATGCTAAGAATAAAAGTCTTAGTAAATACTGAAAAATTAAACTTGCTTTCTAAGATTTATTGATTCTTCTTTGTTATTGGTCAGATGTTTTTGGATAAAGAATTGCCTTTGAAATTAATGTGTAAAAACTCTTACAGGTTTCACAGTGAAGAAGGACCTACCTTCTTCCAATATGGCTAATGCTGACTTTCTGTACTAATATTGTCATTTCTAGGGTTATTGAGTGAGATCCCAGAGGAAGTCAGAAGTAAGGACAAGATTGTTCTGTACTTTTCCAGAGCACCAGAATGCCTTAAAGTCATGAAATGCTTCAGGGAGAACAGGCCCCAACTTTACCTTGATTAAATTCATTATATCTAGGAAAAGAGGTAGATTGGACAGGAATTAGTCAGAAATGGCAACTCAGACAAAGGAGAATAACAGGGGTCAACAGTGTTAGATAAGCTCTGACCATGAGAGACGATGTCCTGGCCAAAGGCATTTACCTATCTAGATTTGAGAGTAGTGGTAGTTATCCTTATTGTGTAGACATTCGTATTTTAGCTTGATACCTTAAATATCTGAAGAATATATCCTCTATTCAAGCTCACTAAGTGACCTCATTATGACTGGACTTCTCAGAGAGTTCAGGTCTAAGAAGAGAATGCATTGGTCAAGGGACCCAAGTCCTCCAGGTAATGCTTTCTCATTGCAAATCAATACACAGACATTGAATTTGATTAGAGTTCACCACTGAACAGCTTATTCCAGGTGTGCTGAAAATTTAGATTTCTAAATCTATAAGCCCAAGGGCTTTTATACTGAATTTAGTCAATCCAATTCCTGCCCTGTGCTGTCCCAGGTGCCCACCTCCACTGAATCACCATGTCCACGACGTGCTGTTGTTGGTTCTCCATCTTTGATGAAGCTTATCTTTTTGTCCTTGATTTCTGTCTGCTTCCCAAACCTCACCAGAAACTGTGCTCCATAATTAGCAAATTCCTCACCCAACATCTTCAGAAGTTTCACTGAAATTCTCATTCCTCTTCCTGCATCCTGAAGTACTAGATTTCTCCTAGAATACCACATCCCTTTAGTCTTCTCAAAAGGTGGTCATTTTCTCTACCCTCTTCTCCTGTATCTCAGGACTCAGAGGTGGGGGTTGGTGTTAATCTCCTTGGTCCTCGTTAGTATTTTCACATTACTGGACCACCCCACTTCTCTCAAGCCTTATCACTGATTTTCATACATTGTTATGCTTGGAATTTGGCTCATAAGTTAGATTTCTCTTGATTACATTTGAGTTCAAACCAAAAGTTGAAGCAATTTCCAAATGAAAAACTAGAGGGAACAAGCTATGACCCATGAAACAAGTAGCAGTGTTTAGAAACACAATGTTTCTGAGAGAATTTAGTGTCAAATATATTTAAAAACATTTTTAGTTGATTATATTTGTACACAATCTCAAATCATCAAGATGTGAGAACTGAATTTTCAATGTGCTTGATAATGTGGGTTCATATATGTGAAGCATTTCAGACTCATTAACAAAAGCAGCAATCAAAGTGTTCTGGGTATTTTGGGGATTTTTTGGAAACTGCTTGAATTCTATTTATTAGTTTTATGGAAAACAGTGTGTCTTGAAGTTATACAGAGCATTTGGACACATCCTTCTCTTCTTTCCGTTTCTTACATTCTACCCATACTTACACCACTTTTCCTAGGAATGGAAATATCAGGTTTGAGGTAAAAAGGTAAATTAAGGTGGAGAACTGTGACACTTTCACTAGTGATATCTAGATGTTCGAGTTCAACCAGCCTTTCTCTGCCTCCTGTGTTAAACAAAGCAACAAAAACCAATCATCAGGGAAAGACAACTCTTTTCCTTGATGATTAGTTTCTGTTGCTTGCATTTGTTCTGACCTTGATGCTCTGACTCTTTATGGTGTGTGTGTATCTGTGTATGTGCTGATTGATGATGTACAAACATTAACTTTTCTGAGTGGAAATAATGTTTTGCATGAAAGGCATACATTCTTATATACAACATTCCTGTTATTTTTGCTTGATACTTCCCATCAGTATGGTCACACATTACCCAGGGTTCTTTTAAATAATGAATGTGTAGATCCTTCATACAAATACTGGGATACAAATGACTAATTTTAAAGGTCAAGAAGAAGAGAAATACAAGTGGTATCACAGTTCTGTGAAATCTTATGTCCTTTTACTAAATTTTTATTTGAATCTCATGTTTTAGTAATCTGGTGATAATATTATTTTATTTTATTTATTTATTTTTTTAATTTATTTCTAGGAGAGAGAGACAGCGTGAGCAGGGGAGGGTCAGAGAGAGAGGGAGTCACAGACTGAAACAGGCTCCAGGCTCCGAGCTGGCAGTCAGCACAGAGCCGGACGCGGGGCTCGAACCCACAAACCGCGAGATCATGACCTAAGCGAAAGTCGGATGCTTAACCGACTAAGCCACCCAGGCGCCCCGATAATATTATTTTAAAGTGACCAAACTATATTGTAAATAAAATTATGCCTGGAGGAAAACTGAAAAGTGAGCCATGTGAAAATTTAAATATATACATGTGCTGAAGACTTATAAATGGTAGGTGCTCAATAAATACTTCTTTACAAGTGAATTAAAAAGTCTGCCAAAATCTCTTGCAACAAAATATTGTATCATTTGAGTAGGAAAAAATGTAAACCTCTTGGAATTGTATGAGTTCATAAATGAAAGTATTTGTACAAAAACTCTGAATATATATCATATGGCTGGACCATAGCCCATACAATATATTTCCCATAAATAAATTTTCAATTGTCAGACCAAAAGGAAAATAATAATAGCTGACTTACTAGTTTCTTGCTAATATGTTACAGAATGTCTTTCGAATTCAAACTTTAAATTTTTTTTAGTTTATTTTTGAGAGACAGAATGAGCAGGGAAGGGACAAAGAGAGGGAGAGACAAAATTCCAAGCAGGCTCCACACTGTCAGTGCAGAGACCAATGTGGGATTTGAACTCACAAACTGTGAGATCATGACCTGAGCTGACATCAAGAGTCCAAGTTGGATGCTTATCTGACTGAACCACCCATGTGCTCCTTATATTCAAATTTTAACCGTAAAGAAGTAGGTTTATCATCTCCATTGAACGGATGATGAAACTGAGGCTCAGAAAGGTCAATTAATTGGCTCCATGTTAAATAATCAAAAGCATGGCCAGTGTTTAAACTCAGCCCTGTCTGATTTTTAGTGGGCTTAACCACTAATCTGGCTTCCATACTATGGAAGAGAAAGGTACGTGAGTAACACCACAAGGTGAACAATTTGTTTCAGAAAGGAACATTTCAAATAGGAAAAAGTGCACATAAATGATGCAGGATGCCTTTATGAACTGGGGCATAAACACAAAATTTTCCAGAGTCTACCAGGGCCCAAGGCAACTCTTCAGTAGAAAACCTTCATCTGTATTGCAAATACTATTTCTGTGTTTATCTATAACCATGAACATAACATAATATTACAGATGACTGGCTACATGATTTTATGGGGAAAACAATGAAAGCACAGAAGTTCAAGAGAGCAGGAAAAATTGTGAGTTAGAGTTCATAGAAAGCTTTATGAATTTTGCAGCAGTCTAATGTAAATCCCAGAGGGGAAAATACTTGAATCGAGACACTTTCCCTCAGAAATCTTGAGAAAATCTTGACATCTTAATTCATTTCCTGAGCTTAAATATTCTAGGCTAGTCTGGTGGCACTGTAATAGCCTGGGCAAACATTTTTATTTATTTCACTGTTGATACCAATATTTGTGCTACAAGCTGCTGCCTGCATTTGCTGCTATTTATTTATTTCTTACAGATCAAATTATTGGCCTAGACATAACATGCTTTCCGCTGAAGTGCTCTTTGTGTTCATGAGCAAATGGAAAAAGCTTCCATTTTAAATGCAGATTTTTTTCCACATGACTGAATTAATTCATGTTATAAATATGATATATAACCACTTGATATTCATGTCGATATCCATATAGTGGAAGAGCAATCGAGGCAAATAGTAGATAAATCAAGCAAGTGCTGTATTTGCATGAGTGGGCGGTCAATGTGTCAAAACACTGTGCCCAGTTCTGGGTCAACCACTTAGGTTTTCTGAGCTACAATTTTATTCCCCCTAGTATGTGTAACTGTGTTTTATCGAATTGACATGGGAGAAATAAGGTAATGGGAATGGATCTCTGTAAGCGTAGAAAGTATCACATACACTTTTTCTATTAATGTAGGATTACTTGGTAGCAAAAACTGTTCTCTTTGGTTTCTCTTGGCTATGTGAGGAAATAGAAAACAGAAGAGTAAAATTGAAAAATCAAAGAAGACAGAGCTTGTAGGATGCTGATGAGATACAGACAGATTTGAAGAGAGGAGTAATTTTTGGAGCATTTCCCAGGAATGTAGACATCATGGTGAAACATTTTTGAGTCTGGAATTCTCAAGGGGTTAACCTCTCAGGTGCAGAGGGGGTCCCAAAGTCTCTAAGAATGTTAAGTAGTGACTCTTCTCACCTGGTCCTATTCCATTCACACTTTGCTGGATTCTGGAATTAGTGATGATGGTTTGAACCTTAGCTCTATCGCATACCCTTTTTAGTTAATCTCCCTCAGCCTCCATTTCTCACCTGTCAAATGCATATAATATCTCCCTCACATTTCTGTCATCAAGACTGAAGGAGACAATATATGTGAAAAGCCTTTGTAAATTGCAAAGGCTTCTACAGAGAACAAGTTATTATGACAATTCACTTAGACTAGATACCCTTTCAAGATGTCAGTTTCCTCTTAGTGTGAACAAATGAGTCAATGGAATAATAATAGGATGTATGGAATTTGGTTTAAATGTGTATTTCTGGTTTCTTCCTTTCATCTTTAGACCCGAGCTTAATATCTAAATTATTGCTTAAAGATAAGGGAGAGGCTTCTAAAGAGAAAGTTCCCTAAAAAAATTTAATCTTCTCTAAATGTTACAAGAAATGGTGAATGGCCACAGTGTAACTAACACACAATAAGAAGACAAATAAGCTCCATGCATGGCTGTACCTAGACACAGAGACCCTGGCTCCCTCCCAAGACTGGAGATGACACAGGGCTAACTTTTCTCATTAACTGCTAATAAAAGCAGGAGAAATTCTTTCCCCCATCTACATACTATAATTTACCATGTTCTTTATCTTTACTTGGGCTTTCTGACTATTCTGTTAATCCAGAATAATTCTGTTAAATCTGTAGACACATGAGGAAGATAGGCTGAATACATTCTCTCTCACAGCCATTTCCCTTAGTATTCTGTTATTTATTTTTTTTTCCAGTTTGGAAATATACATAAATATAACTCATTTTCTAATCTGCCACATAGAGACTATCATTGAGTTACACATATCCTAATTCTATGCTCTAGAATTTATAGAAAATTATTATGTAAAAAAATCTCCCCCAGCCATATGAAAAGCCTATAGGCAAATTTCATAAAAATCATTGTTAAAGATATCATACATTCTACATTTTCCAGTGATGCCTCATAAGAAGATCTATGCCAAATATTCTTTTAGAACTTAGCATTAGAGAAATTATGTGTTTGGTTTCTGAACTGATTATTTATTTATTTATTTTTATCAGACAATGAAAGCCTGGCTTGCATTTTAGCAGAGACCTAGAAGGATATGTTCACCTTTGTAAAACCCAGTGGAGTACATATAGCAGGGTCTCTAAATATGTGCTGATTGAAACAATTCATCATGTTTCCTTTTTATACAGTGGTTGCAAGGAAGCTTATGGCTAAATACAGTAACCATAATAATCCATGTTGCTGATATATCTATTTTCCTCTACAGTTGTGCTTTATGTTCTCACTTTCTCTTTAAATGATCTCATTGAATATACTTTAATTATAGGCCACTACAAATCCTTTTGGAAACTGGTACAAAATGCCATAAAAGGTAACTAATTTTATTTTCTAGATGATAAAAAACGAAATAGTTTAAATTCATGGTTTGATTTGCTTTTCGTGTGTATGTTCATGTGTATGTGTATATATTTTACATCTAACAATTTATAAAATCAAGTAAATTGTCACTGGAAGATTATGTAGCTACTTTTTCTGATGCATGATCAGCCTTTTGGATAGAAAAGCAATACAATCAGAAAATATAGATGCCACATGAAGAAAAACACAATAGTTGAGCTTCACTTTTTTCATCAAAATGAGTGGGAATTTTTTAAAAAAGAAAATGTTGCAGATTTCAAGAGGTGTAAAACATCTCCTATTTATAAAATATGCTATTTATAAAAAACTTCCAGAAGAAAAGTTTAATATTAGCATTTTGAAACAATGGAAATCCTTGAAAGTTCAGCTCTGTGGCTTGATACAATTTTGTTCTCAGAGACTTTCTGCAAGTAAATAGAAAGACCTAAATCGAAGCCCAAGTCATAGACTGATGAAGACGACTAACATTAAGTGGACTATTTAAAACTTTTTTTTTCAATGTTTTTTATCTATTTCTAGGAGAGAGAGAGACAGCGTGAGCAGGGGAGGGTCAGAGAGAGATGGAGACACAGACTGAAACAGGCTCCAGGCTCCAAGCTGGCAGTCAGCACAGAGCCCGATGCCGGGCTCGAACCCATGAACCGCGAGATCATGACCTAAGCGAAAGTCGGATGCTTAACCGACTAAGCCACCCAGGCGCCCCTAAGTGGACTATTTAGTTTATCAGACAGGGGTCCTGTCATTCTGCTTGGACACACAGAGCCAAAGCTCTTAACTCAGGGCTCCCTAGTGTCTTGAGTCTCATTAAAAGATAGAGGGAGAATAGAGACCCAAGTCAAGCACAATAAAAAACTAATGCTGGCTGGGATGATCTGGCAAATTCTTTGGCTTCCTCCTGTCTATTTCAGGTATATACCTGTGAGAAGCTTGCAATTCACAGCTCTGCACAAGTTCAGTCACACTGTAGTCGACCTCTCCTTAGTGCTGTCAGAGGCATGGCTCTCTTAGTTTCCATTTATTTTTTTTGTGACTTGGCTCTTGCTGGTCCTTACTTGCAGTCTCTTTCTTTTAAACGATATGAAATACGAGACACAAGATATTTATTTTTAGATTTAGGCTCTCTTTATATTTTCATTTTTGTGATCAGAAATGTGTGTTGTTGTATTTCAGGTAGGCGCAAAGGGGAGACAAGGGACTGTTAGTAAAGGTTTTCCACCTATGGTATTAAGGACATCTAAGAAGAAAATGAGAGTGTTAAGACTGGTATTTCCCTTCACCGGGAGCATCCATGGATGTTTGTCAAACAGGGGAAGTGACTGTGACATTTAATGAGCTTGTGAGCACATAGCAAACTTCTAGGAATATGAGTCACACAGTTTCTATTTTCCCTCCTTGGGGAGTTTTGAAAATATGAAACAGAAATTAAAAGGACAATGACATACTGAGTCTCTGTTTGGTTCCTTTTATTTTCCCAAAGTTTTATCTCAAAATTTATGAAAATGCAAATACTATTAGGAGCCTAGAAATGTTGAGGAACAAGGCTATTATTTAAATAATATCTAACAAGGGGTATCCATTGTATTTTAATAAGATTGCCAAAGAAAATGAAGATAAAGACACCTAAATTCCATGGGAGTTTTAAAGTATGCAATCAATGGCTAATTAGAAATTGCAAGCTTCAATCGACATTATCTTTGTTCCTGTCTTAAATGTGGATTTCAGCAAACATGTATTTTGAAACATTACTTTTATCTTTAAAATTTTCTTTGGAATTTACTAAATTAATCTGATGTCAAACTAGAAGAACTTGGACAACACAGAAGGTCTGAATAATGTTCATTTGCATGGACTTAAAAACGCGTCTTCTTTCCTTCTCATGTTCAATAAAGTGATAAGATAGGGAATAATGCCAGCTGAAAGCACTGACATAGAAGATCAGAAATCATCTGTTTGAAAACAAATTCAAATATGAACAAATATGAACAAAATTTCAACTCCCAAACTCGTTAGAAGTGGCAAACTGTAAATATGTAATATGAATGACAATGAGAGTGGTAAACTCCATTATATTTAATGTACAATTTTGTAAACTCACATATATTTGCATATTGATGCTAATCAACTTGAAAAGTTCTTTGTTTCAGGGAGAGGTTTGAGTTTCCTATGAGTTCAATGATGGATGGTTCAGTAGAGAACATTTTCATATAATATTACATTTTTGAAGACGTTTTTCCCAAGGGAATTAGTTTGCCAACTAGGTATAAAGGCATCTTAAGCACAGTTAGTTACTCCTTATATGAAAGTGAAATCCTTATGAAATCTTCAAATACTTTAGGCTACAGTAAAATTAAATATGCCAGGTAAAGGCTTTATAATACCTTCAAGATATAGCTATTGTTTAGAATAAAATATAGAATTTAAATTTGATTTCATTTAATATTTAAAATGTATATTATTAGCTTCAGACTTTGATTTTTCATTATCTTTTATTGCTTTTAATACTTTCCTGTGGATCAGCATAGTCCAAAGTGCATTGCTAGGAACATTAGTACTGTAAAAGTGCCCCCAAAACATGTGTTATTTATCAAATAAGTTTGATAAAAGGTATATATTATAAGGACTTATTCATAATTATTTTAGGTGTGATGGCAATGCAATTTTGTTTAAAAAGAGTGCATCTTTTAGAGTTTGCAGGCTAAAGTATTTATGAATAAGATGATGCAACTTTTGGGATTTCTTTCCACACATACTGAAAATGCGGAAAAGGGATGCATTTGGGGATGGGGCTGGGCTACTGCATTGGAGTGACAAATACATATTGGTTCATTGTACTATCCAGCCTACGTTTGTGTGCATTTTGTATGTATGAGAACAAAAAGTAAAGAAAATAAATAAATAAAAGATGCATATCTCTGAAAAATTTTACAGTGCACAGAAAGAGCTGTGAGGTGCTCTGGGTAAGAATGTCATTTGTTTATCTGGGCTCTTCCCAAACTAACTGACCATAGACTTTTTTTTTTTTTTTTTTTTAAGGAACACCTGCTAATATCTCAGCTGGGCATTTGAGAACAGCTATACAATAGTAGAACTAATGTTTTTCCAGGCATTACTGTCTATGATGATTCCAGGCTTCTAGCGCATACCAAGTTTTAGTTACATGTTGAAAATCATGAAGATAAAAATGAAAAATTAAAAAGGATTTCTTTTGTTACTTCCAAATTCTGAGAGGTGTGAGGTAGCCATAGTACAATATCTGATTACCTTACTTCAGTTTCATTGGGATTAATTTTGTATATAAATAAAATGCCAGAAATACTGTTAAGGAAAATGCAATTCCTGAAAAAAAATGAATGATAATACAGATAGAAGCATGTTTGGTTGACTAAATTTAGTTACAAGTGTTTGATAGTTAAATGAAAAAATTCTTTAAGTAAAAAATAAAAAAAATCTACATATCATTATCATCATCACTATTTTATATTTTAACCCGAAATTTTAATAAAATTTATGATCTGTTAAAATCTTATTTGCATGTCCATAAATTATTGCTCACTCTAGAAAAATTACATTAGATAGAAATCATTCTCAATATAACATTCTATAAGAGTTAATAAAATATACATTTTTATATAAATACTTGATAACTCTGTGTAAGTCAGAAGCTACATTGTAGTTTTAAAGACATTAATTATTTTAAAAATAATTTATGCCTACCTTTTTAACATTGCACTAAAGAGAGATAGACTGTATTATTATTTATAGCTGTCCTTTCTAGTTTTTTTAGAGACTAGCAAAGTTTTTTATTGTTGACTTTAATGAAAATTCAAACAAGAACGTTTGCATTCATCACAATATACTGCCAAAAACTGCATTAATTTCCATTGACGCCCATTAATTTGATAAATGTTTTGTCATTTGTACGATTTGCACTGTCAAAACAAGTTAGTTATATCTTACTGACATTTTTGACAATTGCTTTAACTCTGGCAAAAAAAAAAAGTATTTTATTTGCTTCAACAAAAATTCACTATTGCCTATTGAAGGTTTGAACTTAAGCAAGAGAATATTAACACATGTCAGAAACCTTGGAATAGTCAACTTAAGATCAATGGTAAAAATGATTCCTTCAGAACTCTTTTATAGAAGTGCTCATATTCTGTAGTAGAAAATATTATATGTACCTGCATAATCTGTTCTTGCATAATGCCCATCTTCAGATTTAGTAGTGGTAGTTGTGTTATCTGCGTTAAAAAAATTAACAATTAAAACATTGATTAACTGTATCCTAAACATCTAATGTCAAAGTTTATATTATTCCTCTGATAGTACCTTCATGGCAACTAAGGAAATTTTACAACTATAGTTCTAAGCAACATGTACACAAAGACAGATTTGTATCAATTTGTTTGAGAGTGAATAATAGAATGATATCAGCTTTCTAAAGTTCAGGGCAGAGTAGGTTCACAATTATAACTGAGATAAGGTGGACAAAAGAATAACAAGTTAAAAAGCCAGAAAATGTTTGTTTCTGAATAAGAAACAAAATAGAACATTCTAGTACATTCTACTTTAAAAATGTACTTGAAATATTTCTATTGAAATCAATACATAAAAAGGGTGCCATTTGTTTTTAATTTCAAGGTTTGCTAATAAATCCTCAGCATTTTTGCTAAAAATGACTGGCTTTTTTTTTTTTTCCCTTCTGCGTGGAGAATGTCTGCTGAATACAGGCGTCTGTGTTTACAACATTGTGAGGATACAGCCCCATTATATAGAGAAAAGATATGAACTGTTGCTGACAGACCCTGAGATTCCTATAATCACCATAAATGCTACAGTAGACTCTACTTCCCGTTATAAATCAGAACTGTCTTCCGGAAATGAAATAGCTTGCCTAATAAGGAGTTATCTTCACTCTTCACTTCTACGCTTAGACTAAAATCATTCGTTGAAATGAATTTTGGTACGAACATTACCTTGACATCGACCCAATGACATGACTTCAATTTTCTCCTGTTTCTGACATGATGCTTCTTTGATTTGACATGCATTATCATAAGATTTCCCATCAGAAGCACAGAGGGGATTGAAATTGGTTTGAGAGCAGTCGATGTTGCACACACACCTGTAGGAAACGAGAAATAAAAATGGGTGAAGGAGCTTAATTGTATAGTGATGGATGGCAACTAGGCTTATGATGGTGATCGTTTTGAAGTATATACAAATATCGAATTATAATGTTGTACGCCTGAAACTTATATAATGTTATATACCAATTAACATCAATAGTGTTGTTTTACACTATAAATGAAACAAAGTGGAAGAATTGCAGGGCCGGCAATATACTAGTTAGCAAAAGTGAATTGTATCCTTCCAGGGAAGTTTCTTCCCTTTTCTACCTGAGATGAAAAGAAGCACAGGACTAATTGAAAATAATTCAAAGACTGAGAAAGGGATACAAAAATAATAAAAAGGGAATATAATCATCAGTAAATCTCAGCCACTGGAACTTTTAAAACAGGTACATGAACTTCCACGCTGATGCCTGTAGAACTTGAATAGGTTGAGGGAGGCATGAAGGTCTGCTTTACAATTTCCTCAAATAAGGTCTTACTGTGTGACTTCTATTCTCAGGATATACGAATGGTGACAGCATGAAGAACATGATTCAAAGGACATGTACACAAAAGTAAGCAAGGAGATTATTTGGAATGCAGTCAGGAGTTATATTTTTTTCAGCATACATGAGGCTGCACAGGACATGGTCTAAAACAGGACTCTGATGGTCCTTAACATTTTTGAGGGAGCACAAAACCCTATGAGAGTCAAATGAAAGGTACCACTCTTTCCTCAGAAATATTCATACTCACAGAAAACAACTGTTTGCATGAAATTTCAAAGTTTCTGTGGGCCCCTTGCCACCTACTCCATGGACTCCTTTCCCGGATATATACTTTTTCTAATTCTCGTTTTAAGTAATAAGTACAAGTTGAGTACCACTCATGATTTAAATATTTTTATAATATACATTAAAAATGGTGAATTAGTGAGAATTAGGGTGCCTGAATTAGAAGAATTATATAAGTTTTATTATTTTTTTTTAAAGTTTATCTAGTTATTTTCAAGAGAGAGAGAAAGCACGTGTGTGAGCAGGGGAAGGACAGAGAGAAGGAGGGAAAGACAGAATCCCAAGCAGGCTCCCTGCTATCAACGCAGAGCCCCAATCACGGCTTGATCCCAAGAATCATGAGATCATGGACCTGAGCCAAAATCAAGAGTTGAATGATCAACCAGTTGAGCCACCCAGGCACCCCAGTATTAGACATTTTATTTGTTTGTTATTTCTAAAGCAAACTTTATATGACTTTTCCTATGTTTCCATATTATAATTCTCTGTATATTACAATCTACTTTGTTACTTAGAGTATTTTTTACATGTGTGTAAATATATTACTGCTTTAGAGTATAAACTCATATTTTAAATTTCTATTAATATTTATATTATTTTTCTAAATAGATTATATCCTTCTTATAGTGGTGAAGCACACATTTTACTTCTGTATTATCTTACTTAGAGCTGGACATATGATGATAACAATAACAACCAACTTACTACATGCTGGGTTCTTAACATGCATTGCTTTATTTAATTTTTACAACAGCTATTTTATTGTTCAATGATAGAACAATTATAAGGTCAGAGAGCTAGCAAATTGTGGAACAAGGACCACCTATGGATGTGTTAAAGTAATATATAGCCCCTTTCCTCTCACCATTGGCTGTATGTTAGAATATCCTGGAAAACATGTAAATATACAAATTATCAGCAAGTTTCTGGGCCCCAGTAACTCTGGGGCTAGAGACTACGATTCTGTCTTCTTAGGCAGTTGGTCTGGCACCAGATTCACTTCCTGGGAATCACTGCTTGATCCATGTGTTGATTAAGTGAGAGAGGGTTTGTCTACACATCAGTGCTTCTCAGAGTGTAGTCCTCAGACCATCTGTATCAGAATTACCTAGATCTCTGTTAAAAATGCTGGCAGAAATTGTGCTAATGCACTTAATTTTTTCTTTTTCTTTCTTTTTTTTTTTTTTTGTAAGAGAATTGCTTTAGGAACACTTGGTTATTTTTACTTTCGCCTATTTAGGAACAAATAGTTAGGACAGATGGTAACCATCTCCAAATGCTTAAGTCAGTGAAGAATGGTGTTCTTACCTTGGCCATGATCTTACTGCTGCGATCACAACATTGCAACCTGGGCTGATTCTTGGCATCTGAAATATCTGGGATTGGGAGCTGCCTACATATTCAAAGAGGTTTTGGTCCTTTTCACGGTGAATTTGGGGAAGTGATTTTGTAGATCAGCCTTGTTCTCCTTCACAGTTTGTAGTAAATAAAGTGGGAAGGAGACTGACATTGTTTATTTTTTAAAAGTTGGTTTATTTATCTTAAGCCAGTTTACTGTTGTGTTAGATTCTGGAGACTATCTCCTTGAAAGACACCAAAATAATTATCTGTTCCTAGCAGCATAACAGAGAGAGAAGTCATGTTTTGTCATCTATCTAAAGAGTAAATTATATAACAAGGGCTTTGCAGGTATCTTCAAGTCATTTTTTTTTGTGTCTGAGTTTATTAAACTTAGTTAGAAAACCATGCAGGATTCTAGGACCATCATCTGAAACTCTATTGGTAGTAGCTAAATTATCTTTGTACTCCCTGCCCCATCCAATACCTTGCATACACTCATCATTCAATAACAGCATGTTAATAGATAAATAAATGAAATGAATAAATATAGTGACATGCTTCTATATTCTTAAAGGATAAAAATAATATAAATTATCATTACTATATTGCCATAAAAACATAAAAAAATAATTTCGTGGCAGATACTAAATGCTCTCACTGAGGTCAAATAATGACAATAATAATACTACCTTACTTAATGATAGTGCCTGTCCCACTGCTGTATGCTTTATTTTTATTTTTTTTTATTTGAGAGAGAGAGCAAGCATGAGCAGGGGAGAAAGACAAAGAGAGACAGAATCATAAGCAGGTTATCTATGCTCAGTGTGAGCCCTTGACCCTGGGATCATGTCCTGAGCCAAAATCAAGAGTTAGATGCTCAACGACTGAGCCACCCAGACACCCCCAGTGCTATGTGCTTTATATGCAGCTAACTCCTTCATTTTTCCGTCTCTATGAGGTAGCTACTATTATTATCTCCATCTTATACATGAGACAATTGAAGCTTGGAGAGGTCACATAGCTTGTACAGGGAAGAACCTAACTTCCAGTATCGACAGTTTGATATCAGAACCTGTACTGTTCTACACATTATTCAATGAAAAATAAAGCAGATCTGAATTCCTACTATTTACTAATTAAAAGAATACCTTGCATGAACAGGACTTGAAAAAATACGATGTCTACTCTTAGAATATTTATTATGATTTTATGAATTTAAATCACGACTCTTAGTATCTGACTTCCCAAACAAGTGATCCAGACATTTTAGTATCATAAGGATGTATCAGTAAATATTCATGTGAAGGCATTCTGAACTAATAGCTGGTTATTACAATGAATAACAAATCGATATGTACTGGGGTGCCTAGGTGGTTCAGCTCGTTAAACGTCCGACTTCAATTCAGGTCATGATCTCATAGTTCGTGGGTTCGAGCCCTGCGTCCGGCCCTGTGCTGACAGCTAGCTCAGAGCCTGGAGCCTGTGTTCAGATTCTGTATCTCCCTCTCTCTCTGACCCTCCCACGCTCACACTATCTCTATATCTCTCTCAGAAATAAATAAGAACATTTAAAAAAATTAAAACAAAAACAAAAACCAAATTGATATATACTGAATCAATCTTGCTCCAGAAGGCATCGATTGTTTAGACTATTGTATCCTTGACAAAATTCTACATAAAGCTGTTTCTACTTTTTATAAAAACACATGAGTAGACAGACACACACGTCTACACACACATACACTCTAAATGACACTACTGAATTATAAATTTTAGTAACACATCCTCTCCAAGTCGCTGCTTCAAAACATTTAAAGAGCTTGGAATTTTTGGAAGTTCAGATTCACAGGGGAGAAAGATTTTGTGTGTTGGTATGAGTAAATGAATTTGTGTCCATGTGTGGAGAGTGGGCTCTGTGGTAGCATTACTGCATTGTCGATGTGCCAATTTATTAGTTTATACATTCACTTTCTGCAACTTTCTTAAGGGCAATGTGGATTTTTTACCTTCAAATTTCTGGAACCTGATGGAGGGCATCATAGCAAGTCATCAATAAATGATTGTTGAATGAATTACTGAGAGACTGGCAGGATGGACTTGGATGAAGTTAAAGAGAACAGTCATTGTCTAGAAATTAACATATAGGAGAAAGAACCAGTGATATGTTCATATAAACTCTCACCCAGCTCTGTGCTACCTGGCATTTGAAAAAGGTTTCCTACCTCCTTCCTATAATTTGTGCCCTACAGACAAAGGAAGCAGAGCAATAGCCCTTAGGGGTCTTAATGGCATCAAAGGGCAGTTGTGAAAAGGACGTGTTTCACCGTGAGGGTTATTGCTTACATTTTATGGCAGTTGGGTGCAGTTTTTAAGAATCAGTATAATTTAAACATGGTAGTGACTTGTCAGTTTATTGCTGTTTCAAACCATTGAAAAATATAAGGCTCCAATAAAAAGGTGACAGAATTATCATATAGTGTAATGGTGAAATTGCAGGTCACTCTGTGCTTTAGCAGCTTATGTAAATTAATCCAGGGTTTTTCTTTCTACAGAAATGAAAGGCAGATATTTTTAAAAACAGACACTATCCTTTCTTCACTGCTTTTGGCAAATAATTGCATTATTATTCATTCTGAGAGGAGTAACTAGTTAATTACAGCATGTCACAAGTATTCTATGTGAGCCAAGAATTTGTAAGGCTGAGGACTGTATGGATGCCTTTAAGGTTTTTTTTTGTTTTGTTTTGTTTTTTGTATTTTCCTTCCTTTTCTTTTTTCCAACCTATCTCAGTCTTTTGACATTTTGACACTGCGATTACATAGATCTCTTTTCTTCTAGGCTACAAAGAAAAAGCATCAGCCCTACTTGAAAATAATAATTTTAGGGGTCTCTAAGTGGAAATACTATCCTCTGAAATACTTCAAAGAAAATTAACATTGACTGAAAACCTTAGTTCTCTGAATTGTAAGAAAGAAGACGGACATCCAATATTTTAAAAAGACCACTAGAAGGAGTGAAGAACCGAAATTTTAGGAAGTAAAAGGTGGTGTGTATAACGACTAAGATGTGTTTATAATTATCTCATGAATATTTTGGGGGTCTTGACATTTACTTAGTTCCTTGCCTCTCTTGAAATGGCTCCTTCCAGGGTGTTCTGCACTGGGTGAAATAAACCTTGCCCTTGTGTTTAGGAATGCCTCTCTGTCCACCAGAGGGTGAGAATACAAAAGCTGCCCTGTAGCAAATTACTTATTCATGCGTCTGGTTGGTTGTTGCCCTCTAATATCATTAGATTTTGTCTCATCTATTAAACATGCCCATCACTTGCCCCTTTCCCAAGGTTCTTGACTCGTCCATTCCAGAACTTGTCCATCCGACATCCCTAATCAGTTGTAAAGTACCTAATTGTACTGCAGTGAGGATGGCTTTCTGGGTTGTTTTGAACCTTGACTGGTTTGTTTCCCTTGAGCCTGTCTATCTCTGGGGCTATTATGCAGAGACATTTTCTGGCCTGGCCAGAAAATGAGGTCAGAGTCACTGTCCGTGCTCTCCGTCAGAACTCTAATGGATGAGTTGCATTATATTAATAATAGTGAAAAGAGTGTGTGCTTTTCATTCAAGACTCTTGTGATACTTTAAGCCCATTTACTCATTAACTCTCATGTCACTCCTTTTGATGGAACTTGATTATAATTATTTTATCTGTAAAGAAACTATAATTCAGGAATGACTGGGCTGTGAGGGAAAAAATGAGATAAGAGATGTGAAAATGCACTGAAAACAAAAACCATCTATACGGAGTGTGGAAAAGCATCGACTATGAGGTAATATTAGTAAGTCTACTATATACTATATTGTTACTCAGGTGATATACAAGAGATGGACCAATATTTTTGTTGTTGTTGTCTGTTTTTATTTTTAAATTTGCAAAGGGCAATCCTTTTAGTTTGGAAATCTAGGAGGGAGGAATAAGGCCCTTCTCCAGACAAATTACCAAGGACTACAGTCAGGTTTTCCAAGGGGGACCAGGGTTATCTTGCACATGGAAAAAGCTTAGTTGCCATTAGTACCTATTTCTTTATAAGGTGGTAAACTATAAAAGTTGGTCTATTAGATGGAAGGTCTTGGGAATATTAAGAAAAAGCCTATGACAACAAATAGTCAATGGGTATTTGAAAGAAGAAATACTGAGCTGAGAGACCCTTCCTTGGGGTGGTGTCAGAACTTTCAAAAACAGAATCACATATTGAACAGGTGGCACAATTTCTGGATAAAAGACTGATGGCCATGTATTTAAATAATGTCTAGTACAATAGAAGTAGATGGGGAATATGACTAGAGCTTGGAGTTTGGTATCAGATAGACTTGTGTTTAATTGAGGCTTGATCATGTACTAGCTGTATGGCATTGAACTAGTTACTTAACCTCCCTGAGCTTGTGAAAATGGAGATACTAATTCAAGATTGTGGGGATTAAATGGAATATGCATGTGAATTGCTTAATAAAGTTTCTGAGAAGTTGTAGTTACCCAATAAATATTGGTCATCATTAACTTTTGGCTCAGTGGTTTCTTTCTAATGTTGGACACAAAGAAAAGTCTGTGGAATATTTCAACCTTGGGCTCCCAGCCAGAGATTTACACTTAGGAGACCCAACGTGAGGCTGTATTAACTAAAGTGAGTTGTCAAAAATCCTGCACGGGATGCCAATGTGCAGATGTGGTGAGTTGCACTTACAGAAAATACTCTTTATCACCCTCTGTGACTAAGAGATTTTCTAATTTAGCGTATGTACAACTCGCATGAGAAAGTCTGATGCACTGGGTCTGAGGTAGGACTCAGAAAAATCTTTCTAAAGCAGATAGCTTGCATAGCCTATAGAGCAACCCCAACTATTTTGGCTCCAGTCACACCCTTTTCTCTCTTCCTTTCATTCCATTAGAAGGAATTTAATATTCTTGTTTAACGTAAATGATTCAATGACATGCACTGAAAGGTTTTTCTCCATATGGTATAGGTGATAGGTTTGGGGTGCCAGGTGACAGGGACAGGTGATTATATGCATTGATACAAAAACATCATTGGTGGAGTAGTCAGCATAAGTGATTCACCAAGTAAAAACCAAGATAGAGCGACGGGAGAGGATGTGAAACTATGGAGGGCTTCCGTATGCCAGATACTTAGCTCCAACGTCTACAATGCTCTCAGGTTTAATGCTCACAAGATTTTGAGGAAAATGTGGAAATTGAGCTCTCTCCAAAGGTGAGTAAGATTTAACAGAACTGTGATAGAGCAATGAAGTGCGGAAATGTGCAGAGGCAGACCCTACAAGGGAGCTGGGGAGCTGCAAATAGATCAATCTGATTGGACTGAACTCTTCTCATCCCAAGTGGCAGGATACAACACTCTAGACAGATTGTGAAGGGGCTCAATTCCATCTAAGGAGGGGCCTTTATCTTCTACACAAAGAAGAGTCCTGAAAGTTTTCTGAGCAAAGGGTGATAAGAAGGTCAACATGATGGAAGGGGTATTTTAGGAAGATTACACTTGCAGGGGGGTGCAGGTAGAGGGACGAATCAGCAGGCTATTGCTATAAACTGAGGGGCTAGCAAGGAAAACCCAGGGCACGGGTGTTCGCTCCAATGAAGAAAAAGAATCAATGGGTCTTAATGGCTCATACTGGAGGCATATTACAGTGAGGTATGAAGGCACAAATGTCACCAGCATTCTCTTCCTGCTCTACCCTTTCCTGCTTTTTTTCCTGACCTGTGTTGTGTTCCAAAGAGGAAACTGATGAGAGGTGCAGCCAGGCAGCTGTGTGTGGGACTCAGGAAGACATGATTTCCTGGTAGGGAGAGTTTTCTTTCTTTGCTATTGGGACAGGGGCAAACAGTTCCATCATGATAACGATATCATGTAAGTATCCTCACCTGCAGTTGAAGGAGAATGATTCTTGGCAGTAATGTGTACCTGCCTGGTTCCAGGAGTGGTTTAAGATTTTGGTGCAACAAAACTGGCAGCAGGTACCTATTAATACTTGCTGCCTTAGACAGCAAGCAAGGCTCCCTCCAAGGCAGCGAGTGGCCATACACCCCTCTTTAATCCAGAGGATAAAGTTGAAATGGGGTTGAACTTGAGCTCCATGTTCATGTATCATGTTTGTATTTTCCCATGATTATTTTTTCCTTTTAGAAGCAGCTGCATTTACATCTTAAAATAATCAAAGTAAACAATTCTTCTTACTCATATACATTTTTAAAAGTATCTTGAAGCAAAAATCCCTCATTAGCATTATGTGTATGCTCTTGCTCATTAAGCTGGAACACATATTCAATAACTCAGGGTGACTCTGTGATTACTAAGAAGCGTGGTTGCTCTGACTAGATGGGCCTTACTACACAGCAGAGTCAGAAAGCATGAAAACCCCAGAATGAGAAGCTGGAAGCTAAAACAATACAATGAAATCGGTATTTGAATATGGAGATGTACTAAAAATTCCCTCTCGCTCCTTTCTCTCAGGATCATGTAGCATGTTCTGGCACTTTCCTTTGTCGATTCCTACACTCTTTCTAGCCTGCTCCACGTTTACAGTTTGCAAGCTGGCTCTCTGGTATGCTTTCATCTGACCAAGGACTTTCAGGAGTAAATATGTATGAACATCATCACAGTCTAGATTTCCACAAAACTGCAATTTAAGATCATACCTTTGGTTTTCATCCATGAGGCCTAAAAAAACAGTAGATGAATAATAGCTCTGCATTGTGATAAAGGTGCTAGTTTGAAAATATTGCCCATTACACTGTTCAGGTGGTTTTCATGATGGTGGTTTCAGGTGCTGGTGGGAACTAATTCCATTCATAACTAAAATTTGTATCAAGTGATTTCCCTTATTGCTTATGTCAGCCCTTATCTTTTTATTTATTACTCGTAGGGTCAATATAATTTAACTTTGCTTTTAAAATAACATTAAATATTTATGTTAACATGATCAAGAACTTCATTATTTGAATAATGAAAACATATAATAAAAATATTCATAGGGAATACGACCCTAAGAAGGGAAAGTGGGAAATATGGCTGAGGAATGAGGGCGCCCTAACTTTATCTATAATGTTATGATTCTTAAGAAACAGTCAAAGGCAAATGTGAATAAAATGTTTGTTTTGTTAAAAGTAGGAGGTGGATGTCCATGTGTTACATTATTTTTCTGGTTTCAAAATATAATTAAAAATAAAAATATTAGATCAGACATTTTGCTTACAATGATTAAATTACCAAGCTTGGTATATATTTTTTGCATTGATTTGATCCGGTTAATTTATTTCTAAATTGTTTAAACAAAATTAAAAATATACATACGTGTATGGAGAAATCCCAGTGGAATAAAATAATATTCCTTTGTTAATAACTAAGATTGATCTTATGTGTGTATAAAAATGACTCTCGAACAGAGTTTATTATATGATGGGACTCATCTCTGTGTTTCTTCCTCCCTCCTCATCTTACTTGTTCGCCCACTGAAATGCTAAACTCGTGAACACATGGTGGCATTTTAGTTAACAGGCCCAAGCCAGCCAGCATTCTTCATTGACTTCCTGCTGTACTGCCGGTGAGTTCTGATTGCTCTGAAACAGGGCTATATGGCAGTGTTGTTGGCCAGGAATATTCATGAGCTATTCTGAAACCCTTAGGATGAAGGACTTTAAGTAGAAATGTTTCAACATTTTGCCTTGAAATAAGAATACTTTAGGGCACCTGGGTGGCTCATGAGTTAAGGATCTGACTCTTGATTTCAGCTCAGGTTATGATCTCACGGTTTGTGAGAGCGAGCCTTGCATCAGGCTCAGTGCTGACACCGTGGAGCCTGCTTGGGATTCTCTGTCTCCCTCTCTGTCTGACCCTCCCTTGCTCAAAAATAGGTAAATAAACATTAAAAAAGAATAATTTATCAAAAATATTACATTTAAAAGGCAGAAGGGAAAGGATGTGTGATTGTGTCCCTGCTGCAAACTCTCAAGGAAGGTCCTGTTGTTGAAGGTGTTGGGAAGGTTGCTGCTATTACTGCCATTCTTTTATTTTTTCTATTTTATCCTCTCTCAGGGGCATTCATTTTCATTTATCACAGATCTCATTTAATTCACTCTCATCCCATCAGTGTAGTTGAGCACCTGCTTGGAGCTAGGTACTGGGCTAACCATCAGAGACACTAAGATGTTTTCATGTGATGCCTACTGGCAGCAGAGGTCACAACTAAATGAGAAAAACAAGTATCTATAAAATGGTGTCATCAGAGTTGGACTTGGAGGGAACAACATATTTGAGAGCACTGAGGAGGAATAATGACTTCGATATAGAGAGTCTAGGAAGGTTTCATAGAGAATGTGACTCTTAACTAGAAGCTAAATGGGAGTAGAATTTCCACAGGTGGTTTCCATGGTGACTTGTAGCAAGAGGACTTAGAAATCCACTACCATCCTAACAATTCATTTCTCATTTTCTTCCCTCTGCTGATGCTTCTCCTATGTGTTCATTTATACAGTAAGTAATCCATCAAAACATTTTTCTTCTTCCCTAAAATTCTTGTCTCATATTCCATATTAAAAATGAGAGCATGTGTGTCCTGTTTGGGGCCCAGAGCCATAGAGGCCTCTGGAAGTCAGACCAGGCCATTGAAAGAACCCGACTCAGGAGTCAGGACTGCTCTCTGGTGTGGACATTCTCGTTCTCTAGATGCTGGATCTCTGGCTGCAGGACACGGAAGGATAAGCTGGCCCAGTAAGATGATGTCTAGGGTGACCAGCTCTAAAATTCTGTCACATTGTTTGCTGATACTCATATTACCAATTATTTCTATTTATCCAGCACATCCTTGTCTCCCTATCATCTTCCTAGTCTTTGCTGCTTCATTTCAGCCAAAGCCTCTAAACGAGTTTGACATTCATCAGAATGCTTCCTCCTTAGAGTTGATGCTTCTGCTACTGAGTCTTTCTGAGTCTACTGCTCTTTCATCATCGATAGCCTTATTCACGTGCTCTCCAACCTGTCCTGTGTTGCACGTCTCTGCAGTTGAGTGGGAAGAACATGGACTAGTGGATCTTGTAATAAGGGTCTTAGTCCACTGTTTATAGCTAAGAAATGCTTGAAGTCTGCAAGTGGCTTGACACCTCTGTAAAGGGATGGAAAAGAACTCCTGGCTCATAATAACACCTGCCTCCAAAGGTTTTTCTGAGGGTATACATGGAGAACAAATGGAAACAACTTCATGTGATATTTGGTGCATCGCAGGTTCTGCTGCTTCCCTTGCTCATGGACAGTTCTTTCTCCATCTTGTATCTAACTGGTCTAGTCCATTCCAGACTGGCCACCAAATACAATATATTTCCACATACACTTAACTGACTACAGATAAGCTTTGGCCCGTTGTGGATGAAAGAATTACTTGCCATGCACATTCCTCTAAAATCTATAAATTGAGGTATTTTTTCTGTCATATTTGTAAGTACAAAACGATGAATGTCTTTTTATTTTTGGTTAAAAGAGAAAAGAGCTATTCATGGATAACATCTCCAATGTATTCTGTTTTAAAGATGAGATATCTGGTATTTTCCTCTCAATTTTAAGATCTTTAAATTTTATGTAACTTTCAAAATATAGAAACTTATTGATCTATTTTATTATAAACTTATTTATCTGAGTTACCAGAAATATTACAAATTCTTATAACATTTTAGAATATCACTGTACTGAGTAATACTAAAAATGCATTTGTTTCACTCCTACTTTTTTCTAGCCCTTGTTATTTCTGTACTCTTCATCCTTACCTTTCTCTCGTTATTACTTGCTCTTTCTCCAAAGTACACAGTCTAAGTACTTTGAAAAAATTTCCTGCCATTGGTGGAGCTTACCATATAGCAGAGAAGCTTACTGTTAAGAAGATGGAAAGGTTTAAAATTCTTGCTAATAATATAGAAAAATATTTTCTTAATATTTTGTCTATAAAGATGATGTAAATGTGTTGCATTTATTTTCAGAGACAATATAAACGAAATGAAAGAGAGATGAATCTACCTGTTTTCAAACATGGTAGACACAAACTCAATTTATAGATTTTAGATAATATACAGAGCAACATGAAAAAGGTCACATTGAAATCTTTTGCTCTCATTCATTTTTTCATGCTAGAGTTATTTGCTAATGGTGCTATTCTTTTTATTATAATTAAAATGTTTGCATTCCTATTCTTAAGTGCAGCTGAGCAAAATGGTCCTGTTCTTGGTTTCATCTCAGAAGGCTCTTTAAGCTGCATAATCAAATGTGGACCTTCTTTTAGTAATAGCAAATGACCACTACAAGAACACAATAGGTTTTTTAAGAGAGTATTTTGAATTACTTATAAGAAGAGAAATCCTTTTAATGAAACCAATAATCTATTGACTACACAAACACTAGAGTCATCATAAGGTATTACCTGAAACCAGGAAATTGATTCATTATTTTAACTTTGTTGTGACTATCTATTATATACAGCATATATTAGAGACTCAATTTATTTTTACCCTTCCATATACCCATTTTATGAATTGTCAATCTTCTATCTTAAGCAAACTACATTACAAACTCTTTGAATTCAAAACAATACTTCTTATTATTACATATTATCTTTTATATTTTTCAAATTAAGTAACTTTAAGTGTCACACCATAAATGAGCATATGGTAAAACATAGATAAATTCTATTTAAATAAATCAGCTTATAGTTGATTATAATTTAAAATTATTGAGAGGTAACGTTTGTGCTGTTGAATAGCATGTATTCTACACCTTTTCCATTTGCAAATGGTCTACCGAGACTTGACAGCTGTCAGGCAGTCAGACTTGGGGCTTGCCGAGATCATTATCAAATACCTATCAAGGCACCAACAGGACCAATGCCAGCCATCCATACAGGACGCTCTCATTACTCATCCAGATGTTGTATCAGTCAGGGGCCCCTTCAACATGAGCTGGAGTTTAGGCTGAATGTAGTCTAAATAAATGAACTCTTCTGTTCTCTAATTTGGGATTTTTCTAAAATGAAAAAAAGTACTTTTTAAATGTGAAGTTCTAATCAAGGTAACATAATATAATTAAAAATACATAAAACATGTAAGGGCGCCTAGATGGCTCAGTTGGCTAAGCATCCCACTCTTGATTTTGGCTCAGATCATGATCTCACACTTGTGAGATCCAGCCCCGTATCCAGCTCCGTGCTGAGAGTGGAGCCTGTTTAAGTTCTCTCTCTCCTCTCTCTCTCTCTCTCTCTCTCCCTCTCTCTCTGACTTTTGCCCACTAGTGTAGTCTTAAAAAATGCATAAAACATTTAGGAAGAAATGGGATGATGTTAGCTTTATACTCATACTCAGGTGGATCAGGGAGTAACTTGGATCACAAGAGATTCAAAATACTGTCCTGGGAAAATTGCCAGTATATAAATTGGAATCCCAAGGTATAGAAAAATAAGTAAGTGTATACAAATTAAAATTTCTCCTTTCTGAACAGAGATAAAAAATTAGAAGTTAATCCAGAATTGGGACATCAGGATATTCAGAATCAAAAAACAGCTAAAGGCATGTATACCCATACTCTATGCTATAAGTCATCAGGGAAATGAAAGGGCCTCTGAATTGCTCTATTTCCCCTCTGCCTCCCTTGAGTCAGTTCAGAGCACAGCTCAGGTGATGCTTTTAAAATGTAAATGAGATCAAATCATTTCCTTGCTCAAAACCCAGCAAAGCCACCCCATCAACCTTAGAATAAAATCTATGGTAACTTACCATGGTTGATGAGGCCATGCATAATCTGGCCCTTGACTACCTCTCCAATTTCATTTCTTGACAATCTTCTCCACCCTTTTTATGCTCCAACCACGCTTGAGTGTTACTGCTTCCCAAACACACCATATATGCTTCTGCCACCAGGATATTTCATTTTCTGTTCCCTCTGCCTGGCATGTTCTTACATCAGATATTTGCATGGCTCAAATCGGACCTTTTCAGAGATGCCTTCCCTGACTACCCTATCAAAATCAGCACACTTCCATCTCTGATTCCTGACCTTATTGTATATTTGATTTTTAAAATTGTCTGTTTTCTCCACGTCAGTGTGTGTGATGTGTATAAAAAGTGACTCTATCTGCCTTGTCCACTGCTGTTTTCTTCAGGCCTGGAACAATATCTGGCACATAATAGGCACTCAATAAATGTCTGTTAAATAAATGAGTAAATAAATAAACTTCTGACTTTAAAATAAAATATATGTATATTTTAGCAATCTAGACAAAACTTTGATTTGAATTCTATGGTTAATTAGATCAATGTGTATTATGTTGCTTTAATTATCAAGAAAAGTATTCATCATTCTTATATACAATAAATATTAATTTTTGTTAAAGGTTTGGCTCACAGTGGATGTGCAATAGATATCTGCTAAATAAATGGAGTGCCACCGTGTATAAGTTATTAAACACTGGTATTTAATTACACAAAAAAAGGACAAATGTCCCTGTTAGGTGGATTAAGTTATTTTAAACATGTTGATGGATTTCATGTCCCAAGGGTAAGTCTTCAGTAATCAGTGGGGGTAAAAGTCCACACAGTTTGACAGCCTTAGGCTTCATGCAGTGCATACAATTAGCCTTTTCATTTTCTATGTACATTTTTGGCAATGATATCCTTATTATATAATATCAATCTTTTCTCTTCAGTACTTAAAATGGTTTGGACTCCCCATCTGTCAGAATCTTCTTATTCTGAACAAAAACTCAAATCAACTTTGTTCCTTTTAATGATTATTTAATTTGTACCAACCTTTCATATTACTATCCTTAACATCACCTATCGTTTAACGTATGAGTCAGTGTTTATTGCAGCGGGAGAGGATGATTGAAGGCTACTGTCTGCTGGAAGACTTTGCCAATCAAGCAGTTTCTTCATCTTTAGACAATTCAATTTATTTGTCTAATTTAAGTAATTTGATCATTTGATCATTCTGATCTGAATTCCAATTATACTTATATCAACAGATCTATTTCACTTCAAAGACAGCAGCAACTACTGAAAACTAAGTACACTTAGGTTTGTACTGGTTGAAAGTGCTTTCTGTAGGTTCAAACATTTAGATGGAACAAGGAGAAAAATGTATATCGCTGTATTATTGCCTGTATTATATTCAGCTATTTCTAAATTATGAATTAGAGTCAGGAAGCATGCTCAATACTACATAAATATTTTGGAGTGAAAGACTTCCTTTTCACATTGTGACATAATTTTGACTATGGCTTCTGGAGACTACTAGTCAGAGGGTATTCTCTGCAGTAAATGTGGGTAATAAGCAAGCAAATGCAAAGCAGAAAATTCTCCCTTTGCTTAGCAAGATTTCTTAGGCAACAGCAATGTTCTGCCTTCCTGATACGTATGCTGTGCCTAGGACTATATGTGGCTATACAAAGTTTTATCTACAGAAATGATTTACAAAAGTTAAATCTAAAAACTATAACAATGACTTGTCATTGTCATTGGAATTTTTTTGTTGACATTAAAATGTTTGAATGGCATTCTAGAGGTTACCATCAAACTTTTTTTTTTGCCCGGATGGTAAGGACTAAAATGGGTTACAGAGTTTTAGACGTTAATTCTGAACGTGGTCCATTTGGCTACGTATTCTGCAACATATGTGCCCTTTGGAAAGACTTTATGATTAAAGGCCGAAACTGTGGCAAAATTGTACAATTTATAGTCTATTTCTTTAAAGGCTAAAGAATGATCATCTTTTCGGTAATGTTTCTAAATAGCAGGAAACACAAGTCCTATTAAATATACTTTATAGGAATCTTATTAAACAATCCATACTAAATAAAATATTTACTACATTTTTAGGAGAATAATCTTTATGCAGGAAACAAAGGTGATCATTTAATAAGCAGATCAAAACATACGAATAATAAGTGTGACATTTAGAAGACAGCTCCTCTTGATGAACAGTACACACCATTTTTCTTGGTATCATTTTCAGGAAAGTGGTGTGAGAGCTGTCAGGTAGCTTGAGAGACTAGGGTCCGTCCTCTTTCCCTTGAAGCATAATGCCAATGTCACAAAATTTTGGTGCTGTCTCACTAGATCATAGCACGGTGTCATAGTTCAAGCAATCACTGTGTCAGCCTAACCTAACCACATTGTACACTTGCAGTCATAAATAATGAAAAGTTTCACAGGATGAGACATTTACAATGAATGTTGGCTAAATATAAGGTCCATACAGAGATGAACCAATATACCATGTCTTGAGTCACATAGGAGAATACTCACTGTTTTAACCTATAAATTCTAAAGGCTTCTTTCAATGAAGAATGATGATATCAATTTTGGGAGTGGTGGCCACATTATAATAACAAACTTGTATATGGGCCAAAGATGATAGAATCCCATGAATTGAGAGGTATGATTAACTTAACCCTGTTAAAAAATTATTAGAAATATGCAAAAAGGTATTAGACTACAGGGAAATAAATGGGATGATTCTCATTTCCATGCAACATAATCTGATTAGTGAATATACATCTACCTTTGTTTATCAACAATTCATAATTAGATTAGATTAGTCAAGGGCCATTTATTCTTTCAATCTTTTTGAACACTACTGTTTGACCACAGTAACACAAAACTCTTTGAGAACTGTATGCATAAAGCACTCAGTCAAATAACTAATATAATTTTAATCCCACGCCTCATCAGCTGAAACATGATCTGTGAAACACTAATGCTCCCGGTCTGAGACCCTGCTCTCAACTGGCAAGTTGTACCTAGGACCCTATGAGTTCACCTCATGGCCTTTCACACGTTCACACATGTTTTTAAGAGCTGGTTATTAGAGGTTCAGTGAAATTGGAAATTTCTCTATTTCAGCCAGTGAATGAGATTCAGAGTCCAAAAGGTGCTTTCCCTAACTAGGGGAAGAAAAAAGAAACTAGGTTATATTTTCTTTAACATCACCAAACATTACATCTTCCACTGGGTAATAATAAGGCAGCGTGGCAGAAAGCTGTATAAGAAAAATTACAAAAGGCAGAAACTTGCTGTACTCATTCATGCAGTTATTTACTCAACAGATTTCTGCTGAACATCTAACTGATGGGAGCACTGCTGGGTTTTTTTTTTTTTTTCATTTTGAAATTTCAGTTTTTTGCATGGGTATACAAAGGCAAGCATGTAACTACCTACAGTTCAAAGGGGAAAAAAAATTAGAGAGTGCTTCTCTAGAGGCATAGGCAAGGCTGAGAGGTAAACTGAGTGTAGATGTGGAGATCATCGAGACTTCTTTGAGGAGGAACGGAAATTAAGTAGCACTTGGTTGGGCACAGAAGTGGGAGGTGAATCTGAAAGCTGGAGGGAAGAGCTTGTCCCCAAGCACAGAGGCGTGAAGCTTCTTTGCTCAAGGAGTTTCAGGTGGCCTGGTAGACCAGGCGGTCCTGTGTGCCAAGAAAGGAGTAGAGTGAGGTTGAAGAGGTAGGCAGGATCAGATCATGGATAGATCTACATGGGATAGGGTCTTCAAACTTGACTGTGAAGTTCCCAGATCTTTGAAGAATGAAAGCAGAAGGGTAACAAGGGTAATGGGCATGGGCTGGAGAGACAGGGACTGGAAGCAGGGAGACCAGTTCGAAAGCCATGCACTCATATAGAGGACATATGATGAGGCCCAAATGATCTGATTACCCATTAGCAGCTGACACTTCTTTCTCCTCTTTTCACTTTCTATGTTAGTACTCTTTCTTGGTCTTATACTTCTCTGGCTCTCTCTTCTCAGCCTGTTTAACTTTTTCTTTTCTCTCTCACCCTCTACAGGTTGATGTTCTTCAAAGCTTAGTCCTAGTTTCCCCTTTCTTCTCTTTTTTATGGTCTTTCTCTAGGAAATATCTTCTATTCACAGCCTGAAAGGTTCAAATTTGTTTTTCTAGCCCAGAATCCACTAGAATCCACCCCTGGAATCCAGCTGCCTACTTGACATTCCTAGTTGGGTGTCTCACAGGCACCATAAACTAATACTAAAAATTACTAAAAATCTTGTTCTGTTTCCAGAAATTAACTTCTTCCGTTTTCCCACAGACATCCACACAGGTGAGGCAGAGACTAAAGGCAGAATGGGTGCTTCCTCTCTCTGTTACCTCTCACCAGCTCTACTCCTTCACTCTCCCCACTGCAACCTAAGATGGCAAGCTTCTCTGAGCTGACAAACCTCTCCTTATTGGCAGAGTGAGAGTGAGGGATTCAGGGAGATGCGGGGTTGGGGGAATTCACTATTTGATTCTATGGGGATGATAGGTTCTGTCGAAGTCTGAAGAAATGAAAGCCCTGGTAGGGGCATTTTTAGTTCTTCTGAGCCTCAGATTACTACTCTCTGTCAATAATAGATATTCTTTCTGATCAGTAAAGGCATTAAAGATAGCCAGAAAAAATTCTACATACTTATTTTAGACTTTTTACTCAGAAAAAAAAATTAAAATGGGCCAACATTTTCCTTTTTCTTATAAGCCATTAGCTTATTGTTATTACAATGTTTTCTTTTTTTTTTTTACCCTTACACATTAAGATACCAAAAATAACCACTTCCTGATCCTCATTTCTTTTCGGTTTTGCAAACATTTGTTTATTCACACTCTGAGCATTTAATCTAGTGCATTTGTTGTTCTCTCATTTCATTTTATTCAATCATTATTTAAAAGAGGATTTGATTGCAGTGCCTGGGTGGCTTAGTAGGTTAAGCGTCTGACTTTGGCTCAGGTCATCATCCACGGTCCATGGGTTCAAGCCCTGCATCAGGCTCTGTGCTGACAGCTCAGAGGCTGGAGCTGTTTTGAATTCTGTGTCTCCTTCTCTCTACCCTCCTCCCTCTGCCGCTCACATGCTCTCTCTCTCCCTCAAAAAATAAATAAACATTAAAGGGGAATTGGTTGGCTTTGTCCAACTGAACTGGCATCCTGCAGTTGTCAGTACCAGGTAGGGATTGGCTGAGAATGATCTTAGATCTTCTTGTTCATTTCTCCCTCTCTTGCCCATTCCCCACACAAGTCCCCTCATGATTTCTCTGTGAAACTGATCCACTTACAGTTACAGCTCTTTCATGAAATGTGACAAATTATGTTTTTGGTTTATTTGCAGTATTTTTTCAACATAGCAAAATTAACTTTGATGCATTTATGAGGTTAGTCACGATATGCTAAGATCTTCATCTTAATTCACTATACTTATGGAATCAAACAAATTCCTTCTAACCACAGCAACAGCAATATTAATACATTATATCATTGCTATTACATAGCTTCACACAACATCTACCGTAATTCTTAGTATTTATTTTAAGGCAAAAAATTCTTGGAATTAACTGTTATGGAAGGAAAAAAATTGGTGAAATTGTTATGCTATTATTAACTTTGTTTTATTTATAACAAAGTTTATTGTTATAAATTTAAAAAGTAAATAGATATCTAGAAGTTTGATATTTTACTACTGGTCACTATTTGGAAAGTTACTAATACTATTACAAAATATTATGTTGAACAAAGTTTTTTATTTAAGTGATTGCCTGCCAACTGTTTGCTTTCAATATAGAGGAGAGTCATCAAAGTGAATGACGCCATATATATTTTTTTACTTTTATTATTGGAACCCTTAAACATAAAAGGTGTAAATAGATTATTGAATACAGAATCATTGAGAAGTATTAGGAATATCTTCATCTAGATATGCTATGCAGAATTTGTCTTTTTTTATTTAAAAAAAATTTTTTTATGTTTTATTTATTTCTAGGAGAGAGACAGTGTGAGCAGGGGAGGGTCAGAGAGAATGGGAGTCACAGACTGAAACAGGCTCCAGGCTCTGAGCTGGCAGTCAGCACAGAGCCCGATGCGGGGCTCGAACCCACGAACCTCGAGATCATGACCTAAGCGAAAGTCGGACACCTAACCGACTAAGCCACCCAGGTGCCCCCAGAATTTGTCTTTTGAGTTCACAGTGCCCTCAAACGTTTAAATAATGGGCACTCTGATCTAACTTTGGCTAAACAATTTAAATAACAAAAAACAAATGCACATTGCATACCAGGAAATTAACTTTGACAATTCTGAGCTGAAGGAAGGAAAAGATAACTCTACCATAATGGGTGCACATTTAGAAAAAAATAATGTTAGTATAAAAATAGCTTTGGAAATTTGTTTTCAGAATTGCTTCCTTCCTCTGAAATGATGATTATAACATGCACAAGATATTGCATTTATAAATACTGTCTTTTTTTATCTTTAAGGTCATTGTATTTTGTATTGACTTTTCCTGATGGTTTATCTATATTAAAGTTTGCATATTTCTATTTACTGAGAATAAAAGGCACTTGGAAGTTGTTAGATGGCAATTCAAGAGTACAGAAAAGCTTAGTCAAATAATTAGAATAATACATATATAAACTATATCAAAGTGATCAGAATATTACATGAGAATTGATTTTGCGCAATGAGAATGATTTTAAAGGTTTTCAGGTTTCATAATATGAAGAAACTACTGTAATACTATTTTTGTTTGCTCATATAGAGAAAGTGTTCAGTTTTGGAAATGTGTCTGCACAGATACACACTAAAATAGTTGGTTTCATGCTATGCTTCTAGGAAACGATTCTGTTGGGAGCTCAACCAAGATCCAAGATGTTCTGTCGCTAAAATAAAATAATAACAGGTTTTTTTTCCAATTCTCTAAGAAAAACAGCATTTTTTTCTGATTTGTAAGCCTTTCTCACCCACCTTTTCTTTTTATTTTAGTCTCATTGGTTCTTTAATTTGTAATTGGCATGTGCAGCTATATGGTGAAGAAATGAATGAGCCAAGGGTACATAAGAAAAGAAGCACATCTTGTATATATTCATCCTCAAGTATATGTCATGAATTGTTGTTCTTTAGGTGTAGAGATTTGCATTCATATGAAAACAGTCAAGTTTCTGCAGGTGAATTCACTCCTAGTTCTCTCAACCAATTAAAATACCATTATTTCGTGGAGATCTGCAGAGAATGTCATAATGCTCAGGTGCTCCAGTCCTTAAGCACAACTGAGAACCACTGAATTAAAAAGCTAAACTTATTTATTAGGGACTTTTTTGTTTTTACTTTTTGAATATAAATTGTAATCCATCATGCTTAAGTATGATGATAGTACTTCATACCCAACATCTTCTCCGAAATAGCAAAGAAAATACAAAGAAGTTAGAAAACAAATTAACTCATGTCTGTGTTGGGGAAGTTATTTTCAGAAAGATTTATGTTAAGTGACACTATTAACGGCTGCATATCTAATCTAACTCAAGACCTTGAAGATGGTCTCTGGTTTGCATTCCATTAAAAGTTTTTAATAAGATTTCAACAAAAAATAATAATAAAAAGCATTCCATTTCACCTTTGCTTCCCCTTAACAATTCAGAGTATCAATTATAACATAACCTTCATTTGACTTGCAACCATCCCTGTGCTCTCAACAGCATATTAAATTGTATGTGACCACTTTAAGGGCAAAATAAATGTCTTGTTTTACTTTTTAACTTTTGTTCCATTTTAAAGTGACCTCTCCAATGTGTAACACCCAACTTTATCTATTAAAAAGTACTTACAAGCATTTGTCTTCTTATTTGACAAGCATTTTGAATAGTTGAAAAGGCATTAAGTTGAAAAAATTTAAGAACACATATTCCTTATTCACATCTTAAAGAGAGACTGCATCTCTCCAAATGCAGGTGTTGTCTTTCATTATAATTATGGCCCTACTACCATTCTGGGATGGGAACAGCTGCTTAGTGAACTTCCTTTTATTTTACCACTCACTTGCCTAGGAGGGCTGATCACAGGATTCTTAGAAGAAATAGGCTGAAGTGGGATGTCAAAGAAAGAAAAAGGAATTTTGATTATTAAAAGTTCTTGAGTTCTCCACCCCTTTAAAGGAGTGTAGAAATTAAGAAAGGAAACAGAATAAAATTTGAAAAGAAAGGAAAATGAAAATTTATAGGAAAAGTTGAAAGATAAAAGAGATGAAACACTTTTGGTGCCCAGAGAGCTATCATTTTTAAAAGCAAACTCAGCAGTTCCTACCCTGTGTTGATCAGTGAGCAAATATACTATTAATCTGCTTTCACAGTAGTGTTTTTCAAAGTCTGGTCTGCAAAAAGGATGAAATAAGGGCCTCTGAGAGTGTGCCGCAAATGGGCAGGGGTCAGCCCCAGTGGAAGCAATGGTATAAGGCATGGGAACTCCGGGCTTATTAGCTAGAATAGTTTGCCTGGAGGGTATCACCATTTCAGAAATATTTTTGTTAATTTAACTTATGCTGTAGAAAACGAGACTGAATTTCTCATCATCAGTGGACAGTCTGAATCATCTGAATCTTGGAGAAAAAGAGCTTCAACATAGCTCTCCAGTGACACCCAAGGAAAGAGCTAAGCTTTCATATTATACAAATAAAAGTTCAAGTTACAAACAAGGATCATACCAAATTGATTTATGCTCTATATTCTTTTTGTTGTTGTTGCTGCTGTTGTTTAGAAAGGGAAGATTTAATTAATGGTATCTTGCCTGTGTATGGCATTGATTTTAATTAATAGGGAATAAGACTGCTAACTCTTCTTCCCCTAAAATTCAGTATTTAACTTTTATATTAAGTTAACTAGTTTAAGGAGGATACAAACAAAAACAAAACAAGCATATATTCCAGGGTACCTACAATTTGTGGGTGAATTTGGTGATTTGAACTGGGAAGCAACATTTAGGAATCACGGGAAGAAAAGTATGGCAGGAATTGGGATCAAAGAGGCAGTTATTCGAGATGGTCTGGAATTTTGTTAATGGCAAGAATTTGGATGACTTGGAAAACTGTCTTTTTAGGTACTGATTTCATGGTAAATGTTGGCCCCTGATTGAAAGAATCAGTATGCCATAGGCCAATTTAAAGACTGAGTACAGCTGGACCTGAAATGAAGTCAGGTACAGTGTCAGATGGAGATGTGGGAAACCTGACAATATTCTGAAAATCTGAATGAGCAGAAGAGGACCAATGTCTTCAAACATTAAAGGATAACTCAGGAAAGACATCTTCAGCTCATAGCTTAGTTCTCTCATAACTCAGTTATTATTTTCTACCGTCTTCTGGAATTACAATTTGCAGAGGACAAATCTGAGGTCATTCTAATTCTGTTCTGTTGTAGATACATACACTGCAACTACCTTTCGCAGAAATCCCTTTTCTGCATTGGTTCTGGTCCACAAGAGGATTGGCTGGAAGCGAGCAGCAGCCATTATAGTCTGAAAATACAGGTGCGGCTGCAGGCCACCTTGATTGTCACTGATTCGTTGCTACCTCACTTCACTGTGGGCAGCAGCTAAGCCCGCAGCATCTCAAGCTCCCACTGGACTTCTCCCAGTGTGCGAGGGGTGTGCAGCTCCAGAATAAAAGGTCTAAAATTCTGCAGATCACCTGTATTGTTGAGGCTGGAGGCACTGAGAGACAGATGTGTGTTCCCAGGTGGTCCTTGACTGTTCCGGGTTGTCCCTGCTGTCTTCCTTGTGTCTTACCCAGCTTTCCTTTCTTACTGATGACCTGCTGCCCTGTAGCAACCTCAGACCCAATGCCAGATGCAGAGGCAGCTGTCTCTCTTCTTTTTTCTTTACAGTTCTCACATATGTGTAAGGTCTTATCCCCATATAAAATCCCTAATTCTGTAACATTCATACTGGCGCTATTTCCTTGCTTGAACCCTCTTGAGCGAGTAGGTAACTTGTTTCTTTCTACCCAGATGTTTGTCAGGGATTTTTCCCTCTATCTTTATTAAAAAAAGTGTTTCGAGGATATGTCTTGGAGTGGACATCTATTCACTAATTCATCGATTCTGCCTGAGAATTTTTTCTTTTAATTGGCACTCAGGTTTTGCTTCTGGGATGATTTGTTTACAACTCAAGAAAGTAGCTTCTGATTATCTGTTTAGTTCTAATTGCTTATCAATAATAGCCCTAACTCTTTCTTGGGTATTTCCTATTTGCCAGGAGCTACATGCTTTAGATACATTATATATATATTTTAATCTCATTATAATAATCTTATGAAGTAGCTATCTCCCAGTGAGCATATTAAGTATTATGTTGGATTTCCCAATATTATGAGTATGAAAAATAGAGAAGATGTTAGGGATTTTTTTTTGCGTTGGTATTTGGCTTGCTTAATCATTTATGAATAGGTCCTGATTTACCTCAATCTAGTACGCCAATATGTAAGGTATGTGGATTATGATTTGTCTGATTCTCTGATCTTTTCCCCTTCTTCATCTGAGTTGTAAATTAATGACCACATTTCCTAGTCCAATGGCCAATACCTTGGCTTTTTTCCTAAAATGGCCAGTCCTTCCACCTTTCCTCTAAGACACACTGAATAGATTGAATACACAAAAATTGACAGTCATGGATATGGCCAGCATCTCCTTATGTCCCCTACCCCCACCTATAGTATTTGTGTGTGTGAAGGGGTGGGGAGCTACACCAACACCAGGTACATCCTGCTTCTTGTCTAACTATATTCTAGGAACTGTAGTTTCTGTCTGCACTTTGAGAGAGTAGGGGGTGATAATGGGAAAGATGAGGGGGCAGAAGCATTTTTTACTTTCTCTATAAGTAGCAATTTCTATATAGAAAAGTCTGCCCAATTTTCTGACTGGTTTGATTTTGTGTTTTTCAAAATAGGCTGGTGGCAGAGATGTGTGGTCTTTGTTTCTGCAGGCAAAGAATTAGTGGGTATCTACTGCATGCTTTTAAATATTTTTTTAAACTTTATTTATTTTTGAGAGACAGAGACAGAGACAGAGACAGAGCATGAGCGGGAGAGGGGCAGAAGGAGAGAGGGAGACACAGAATTGGAGGCTGTCTCCAGGCTCTGAGCTAACTGTCAGTACAGAGCCCAATGCGGGGCTGCACCTCAGGAACCGTGAGATCATGACCTGAGCTGAAGTCGAACACTTAACCGACTGAGCCAACCAGGCTCTCCTATTCACTGCGTTTTTAAATACAGATGTTTTTTATTGTTGTTGTTTTGTTTCCGCCTTTTACTTTGTGAAACACCTGCAGGTTTTGGTAGTTTTTTTGTCTGTTTGATTATCTATGTATCTATGTATCTATCTATCTGTCTATCATCTATCACTTATATTTTTAGTTGTTTTATTACTAGGAATAAGTTTCATTAGGTTTGTTAGCTAGACCCAAAATCAAATGGGGAGATGTTTCCCCTCATCACACCTCATGACATCTTCTCCTTTTAGAGATGTTTCTATTATCCTTAGATTACTTGAATTTTAGACAGACTATACTTGTTGAAGGAAGGCTTAGCAATTCACATTGATTAAAGATAATCACAAGTTTCAAAGTGATTACAAGTCATGTTGAAGCAAGATTAACACGAAATAGAATCTTTCCTCTGAAATTCTGTGAAACAACACTGTAGAGGGGAGGGCTTTGGGACCAAAGCAGGACCAGCTCACGGGTGTATTTGCAGCAAATCTCCCTTATGCACGTATTTATTATTGCCAAAGCACAGTAGTTCCATATTTCTTTATTCATGAAATAATTCTGAATGTATTCCCCATACATGAGGGTGTTTCATAGTTGATTTATCATAAATACTGAAACGGAATTATATTTTATGGATACTTTCTGCTCTTCATTTAGTTACATGTTGCATTAAGTCAACAAAAGCTGTATTAAGCGAACACATTATTTCAATTTAAATATAGCATAAGATTGTAGTCGGTAAAAAATTCATGAGTGCCCTGCAGTATTTTGTTATTTTTGTTTTGTGTTTTAAATTCGGTGGGTTCTCGTCTATTCACGAGTAAAATAAAAAAGAAGCCGTGAAATTTGTCAAATTAACTGGAATGCTTCCTTATATTAGTGTCACACACCACAAACTATGTCAGGCATGTAGAGAGCACTGATAGTTTTGTTAATGGAATTCTAAAAGTTATTTTGCAATCAAATTTTAAAGTTAGAGTTAGAATTTACCTGTTGTAAATTATGTACAGCAGACATATTTTCTAATATTGAAGACACACGTTTTAAAATATACACTCGGAGTACAGGATCAGTGTTTCCTGTGAGGTTTTTTTTTGTTTTGTGTTTTTACCTTAAGGATAAGGAAGATGGATGCCAGAGTTCTGTTTTTTCAAGCACTTAATTTAGAATCTATCTTCAGCTTTATTTACTAGTTGCCCAGTGGTTTCTACAAACACATTTTAAATTTAGTATTTTTTTCTATGTCAGTGACCATTGAAAGGCTGTAGCATGAAAAATAAACATATATTGGACTCTGAGAAGAATAATGTTGCCAGCTCTTTACACAGTTTTCTAAATTAAGCTCATTGCATGGATAATTTCCTGTAACCACAGGGGGCCAGGGCTGGCTGGTTGACTGGGAGAAAAGAAATGAGGAACAGAGCGGCCTGCATGAAGCAGGAAGGAATGAGGTATACTATTGCCTAATGTAAAGGAGATAGACTAATGTCCCCATGCAGAAAGGTGCTATGAAGTTTACTCAGTCAGGACTAAATAATTGATCTGGAGAAAATGCATGGGCAGTCAGTGAGAAATGCAGACGTCAAGCTATGTGAGTGTTGTGTTGGTGACTGGGAGTGTCTATGGTTGTTTTGCTTGAATGACGCCCACTTTTCTAGGACTGTTAATGGTGGTTCAATTTCAATTTAAAGCTTTTCTATTGAGCTTTTGAATTATTGAGTAGGAGATAATGATGGGCCTGTGATCAAGTTGTAAAGTTACTGGTTAAGTTGGTGCTGGGAAAGGAAATTCAGCACACAAAAAAGCCTTTCACTACAACATAGGATTTTTGTTGGGGTGGGGGAAAGCATGCTAGATGAGGAAGACAGAGAACAGCACAGTTCAAATCCAAGAAGTTGGTGAAACTCTGAGCCATCAGTTATAAAGGGTAGAAATGTTTTTTCTGTGTAATGAAAAGCGAAATTTCTGCTTCAGCATATTATCATGGTATAAAATTCAGTACTTGCATTTTCTATAGGAAGAGATCTGAAGATGTGCCACAGTAATAGAAAATCTGTCTGGAAGCAGTACTTTGATTTCTAGCATATGTCTTTTTAAATTGGGAGATTTAGAAATGCATAAACAGATTTCCCAGTGCTTCCTTCCTCTCTAGGTGTGGTACTAGTCTAAAATGAAGCAGGATATGGGATGGGTGCTGGCTTGAGGGGGCGTGATAAATAGGGGGGAAGTGCAATGTCTGAGTGCGGCACACCGAGGCAGCTGAGATGCTTCTGTAGCTTGGTGCAAAGAGAAAAATACTCGACTGAACTATTTAACCAACACATTTATTTCTAAACTGCAGACTTGAATTGTTGCTCGGTTATTCATACATTCTTATACGAAACATGATAAAAATACAATGCATTTATCACTGAGGTGCTGGTAAGAAATTAGGAAAGAAATAAACACACATTGTTTGTGACCTTCTGCCTTCCATTCCATCCCTCCCCCCTTTCCACCCCCAAGCCCCTGCCTGGCTCTCACTTTGGCTCAGTTCACATTATCATAAATCTGAAACAATAAATAGCATTCCTTTCCTGGTCACATATTTGCCGCTGGGTATTCTATTGCAAGGAAACAGACCACTGTGAGGATACCAGTCACTTTGTTGCCAGAATTTCCCTGGAATTGCTGGTTAGGGTATCGTGTGCTTTGTTTTGTTTGGGATGGGAGGAGGAGGGAAAGCCGATGTGTGAAGACAAAGGTGAAGAAAGCCATAACCCTATTGCGGGTCAGGGAGGGTACTTGCTGCTGTAATAGATGACAGTGTGTCGACGGGCATTAATATTTGATGTGCATCATTATATTATATTTTATGCGCACCTTCACAATATTGTGAAGGAGTAAGGTTGCTCTAGACAAGGATTTATATGGCCAAGTGCAGTGGCTTTTACTTGGTGAAATTAGCACACATCCTGTCCTTACAACGTCAAAAGGGATGCTTCTGTTTATACTGAATAAACAGGCAGAGGCTGGGTCCAGCCTTTTTTAAACACACTGTATTATCTTGAGTGCATAAACAAGACTGACAAAATAGTTTTTCCTAAATGGCATACTGATGCATTTTCTTTCTGCTCCGTGGAAACAAAGACTTAGCTTCTGTCATTACAAAAGACCCTTGAAATGGATCTGGAAGTGAAAGCTTATGCATTATGAGATTGACCAATGAAGAAAACTGAAGAAAATGCTTAGATCTACAAAGGCTTCTGCTCATTTTTATTTTCTTTTGCTGAAAATTGAATACAAGTTCTTGGAAGCATTATTTGCTCACACAATGCCTGACCACATGTGCAAACCATTAAAAGGGCGTAGTTTCCCTGCCATTTTGATGTCCAAAATAAAAATGTAAATGCTAATGGAATGGTTTCTCCAGTTATGCTCCAGCTGTCCTTTACATCATTAACTCTTTTCTCAAGTACAATGATTCATTCATGACAATAACCTAAATAAGACTTTTTAGAGGTCTGAAAGAACCCAGCCGTGAAGGGAGGACAGTCCAATGATAAGGGGGTCAAAAAAGAAGCCAGTATATTCGATTTCTGGAAAGATAAGAATCTGAAATCACAAAAGCAGTCAGCCATGAGATTTTGCAATATTAGAGGAATACATTAAGGTCAATTTATCTTATTGATTGTTTTTCACAAAGACCACTCATCAGAAAATAAATGAAGTTTCCACATCATTTATTCATTCACTCATTCCATTTGTATGTTTTTAGTGCTTCCTCAGTGTTGCACTTTGACAACATATGACAATGGAGTGCCGGAATATATATCAGAGAGGAATCCTGTCCTTGAGGAGGTTGCCATCTAGTACAGTACTGAAGATAACAGGTACATAGCCAATTAGAGGGTAAAGGGGAAAAGGAGCAAATCAAAAGAGAAAAATGATATGAATGTGGCAGGCAGCATCTGACATGGTCCTTAATGACCCAGGCTCCTCGTATCCATGTCCTTATGTAATTCCTACCCGCACCTTTGAGGGTGAGGCTGGTCCCAGTAACTTTTCTCACCAAAAACAATGGACAGGGTTGGTTTCATGGATATATGACCTATCCACTCAGAGCCCTGTACTTGGTTTAGTGTTCTGTTGTCCTCAACTTGAAATTTTATCTTTGAATTGCATGAGTGAAGTTCAGTGACACAGTGGAGCTTGCACATGAGCCGAAGAATGAGATTCAGTATGTGTCTGCCTCTTTTCTTGGCTACCCTATTCCCATATAAGTGTTCGCAATGCCCCATGAGCACAGAATTCCAGTGGAGCCTTGGTTTATGGGAATTCAGTGAGAATCAAAGCAAGGACGAAGTAAGCGGTCTACTTCTACAGTTGAGTAAGTGGGACATTGACAGCCTTGTATGACGTCTTCATATAACGTCCTTTCCATTCAAATAACTTGTTCAGAGCACAGGAAGAAGGCAATAGCATCTTCAGAAACACAAATGACCAAGGAACTCTATCACATATATATTTTTATTCATGTTACTTCCCTTGGTTAACTGACCACTTGCACTAAAAATTATGACTTTGAAAGAAAAAGGACAACCCATAGTTCATTGTTTTTTTGGTCCTTCCTTACTTACCAGTAAACCTAAGGTGGAGAGTGTTGGTAGAATGTCTGAGCATCAAGAAATAAAATAAAATAAAAACAGCTGAGTTAGTTTTGTGTAGCAGTTTCCACTGTTCTGGTAAGAATGAAATATATATGCATGTATGAGCTACAAAGTAAGATTGTGTAATTTTAGTGATTCTATATACAAATTAAATGGCCTTATATTTGCACTTAAACTTGGCTTTATACAATATAAAAATTAACAGTAAAAAAATACTAATAATTTTAAAGTTTAATCTTTTTCTAGTCAGAATGACATAGCAAATAAAAATCACCATGACAACTCAAGAAAGAGAGACTAACAGAAGAAAGGAAGAAAGCCTTTAATAGATTTTTTCTCTGCTTTTTGAACCAGGGGGATCACATTTTCCTTTTGTGTTGGGCCTTGCAAAGGGCAGGCCATGATGATGGGATGTCACTTCCAAAATTAGGTTATAGAAATACTCTGGCTTTAGTGATGGAGGAAATGGGATTGCAGGTAGAGGAGACTATGTAATCTAAGCTAGGGCAACACTTCTTAAATCTTTTGATCTCAAGACCCCTTTATAATTTTAAAAATGTTGAGGGCCTTAAAGTAGCTTTATTTATGCAAATTATATCTACTGATATTTACCATAATAGAAACTAAAGCTGAGGCATTTAAAAATTTTTGTTTGTTAATTCATTTAAAAACAATGATATACTTATTGCTATATTTTCTAAGAATAACTTTAGCGAGAAGAATGGCAATGTGTACACTGTGCCATTAATGTTTCACTTAATAGAAGAAAGTTAGATTCTAATTGAACTAGTCAAGATCCTGTTGACTAACACATATTAAATAGGCTGGAGAAAGCTCACTGTGCATTTGTGTGAGAATGAGATGAAAAAAGCAAATAGTATCTTAACCAGATACTGGGAACTACTTATCTAAGGTATGGAGATGGGAGAGTTCAGATGGATGGTATAGAAGGGAAAAAAAAGTCTTAGGAAGATAGATCTCAGAAGGCTTGAGTACCATACCTAATATTTTATTCAGTAGGGGGTTTGGCAGAACTTCTTTGTTGTTAATGCAAAAGCCACTCTTGCTCTCCTTCCTTGCTCATGAGAGTCAGAGCTGCAGAATATTTGTCTATCATATGCTTAAAAGTGGCAATTGAAGCCTCAGGACTAGATACACGTAATATACTGGTCACAAAGATAATATCAGATATTTGCTGAGAACCAAGGATTGTCCTAAGCATTTTATATACATCTCAGCATTGAATACTTAACAAAAATCCTGTGTGTAGACAGCTCTCCCACTTTACAGATAGAGAAGCTGAGATTAGACAGGTAACTCAACTAACATCACAAAACTAGCGAGGTTGCTAGGCCTTTATGTTAGAGACCAGAATAAGCTCTTGAGTAGAACTTAAATAGAAATTTCACCTTTAACAGACGCAATTTTAAATTGTGTCCAGCCATGGTATACAGTTTTCAAATAAAAAAAAAGAAAAAAATCTGGATTAGTTTCTGCTTCCTGGCTTTGTAAAAGGTAGAAGTGACCCCTTTGTAAACTTTCAGGAAAAATAACTCCTGACTCTGAAATCAGAAGATCATTCAGATAACTATACATACTCATACACATCTCTTCTAAATTCTGAATAAAGCAACAGTAAAGATTGGTCAAATAAAAAATTAACATTTAGAGTTAAATTTAATTAGTCTATTGAAGAGGCAGAGCACTTGTGGCCCCATTGGCTTTCTCTCTGGAACAGTTGTGAGGTGACCTGGAGAACCTTAGGAAATATGTTACACTAGCAGTGTAGGAAAGATTATAGCTGCCTTAAAGTCACGTGTTGGTTGTAAGTTAAAGTTATGTGACTTAGAAGGTCAGTCATGACATCCTTTCCCTTAATGCCTCAGAGATATTCTTCACAAAGAAAATGACCACATACTTATTACATCCCAAACAAACTCAGCATCAGGATGGTTTTCCCCTTTCTATGAAAAAAGCAGGCTATTAGTAGAAATAAAGACTCTTGGCTTTGCAACATGTTTTTACATTTTGTTCATGGACATGAAATGGAAAAACAAGATGGAAATGATTCCTTTATTGAGTATTCAATTAAAAAATGTCATGGCTTTGCCATTAGTTTGTATAAATCTTAGAAATGAGTTTTAAACGAGAGGGGGTTATTACGTTGAGGAAAAGATGGAAGTGTATAACCTTGGGCAGATCGTTTAACATCTCTCTGCTTTACATTTACAAGCAGTAATACAAAGAGACAGGATTATATGATCTCCAAGGTCCCATACAGCCGGATTGAACACACTCTGATTATTTGAAAGGCAATTTGGCATAGTAGTGAGAACTGTGGGCTCTGGAACCAGACAGCCTGCATTTAAATCCTGCTTCACTCCACTTAGTAGCCACAATATATGACATAGGGTTTATCTTAACTCTACAAGCCTCAGTTTCCTTACTGGTGAAATGAGGATAACAACACTAATAGGATCCTTTTGCATATTAAACACAATCATCTTTGTAAACAATTGGCATTGGACTTAATACGAAATCAATAAACAGTAGTGTGAACAATTACTATTTATTTTACACTGTAAATTAAACTTTTTTTCCCTTTAACAACAACAAAAAATAACTTTCCTAAGAGTTTGGGATGGTATGGTTTTTCATGGTTTAAACTCTTTAATCTATTTAACACCTACACTATTTTTTGAAGTATGAAAATAATTCCAAGCATTCATTTCATTTATTTAATCCCAAATAATTGGTTTGATTGTTTTCACCCCCTTTCATCCCCTACTACAGTAGGATAAGTGCTAGATTCAAGGCCTACTTAAAAGGCTGCTTTGGAGACTTACAAATCTCTGAGATAAGCTAGGACACCATCATACAGGTCACCAATAATGAGAGAATGAATAGTATTCCTCCAAATCATAGTCTGAACAATAAGTTATTATAAAATAGGCAAATAGAAACATTTTTGAGATATACGTTTTTGAATAAAAAGTTCAAAGACAACTCCAGTTAATGGATTATGTTCTGATGCATCTTTCTACTACCCTTATATAATAAGTGTTCAAATTCTCTTTACATGGAGAAGACACTGAGACGTGGGAAGGTTAAGGAGCTTGCCTAAGGTCACACAGAAGTAAGTGACAACACCAAAATTTAAGCTTAGACAGTCTGAATTTAGCATCTAAGCTCTTAATTAGACTGATTTTAAATCAAAGGTCCTCTGTTCATTCAGCCTTCTGCCTTCTGCTTGTTTTACACAAAGTCTATGATTTCTCCAGATACTGAGCTACCTCATGATAACTATCTATCTAATCTATATGGTATATATCTATGCATACAATCATCTGTCTATCTATCCACCCACCCGTCCATTGATCAAAGCATGTTTTTTGTCTATTAAAATATGTCCAGCATGATTTGAACTCTTGGTTAATGGCCAATGAATACAGTTTTGTCAGATATAGTTTTAAGTATAATTCCTCAAAATTAAAATTAGGTCACTACAAGTAGTCAAACGTTAAGCTAAAAAAGATATTAATTTCCTTCCCCTTCTACCCTCCTCCCCATCCCTCCATGGGAAAAAAATCACTAAAATGTTGCACATTGTAGGAACTATATTTGGAGGCCTCATATGGAAAATTAATTTCTGCTTTATTCTTGTAAGCTTGGTTTTATCTTCCTAAATACATCCTTCTTATCAGAAGCCCATCAAACATTTTGCTCTTCCCTGTTCATAAATTGCCTTACTTTAGGCTTCTGATTCTGTTTATCTCTGGTGCTTTTTCTCCCTTTTCATAGGCATTGTGGTGCTGGAGATCTGGAGGCACCCCTAACCGGTCTCTCAACGTCCTGAACCTCAGGCAAGTCAACTTAATTCATGTTCGCCCTGAAGAGGAGGCAGGGAGGGTGACACAGCCAGCCAGCTGGAGGACTTCACTAGCCTATTTCTCACTGGGTAGAGCACGGATGGGCAAGTAGACACATCTGCAGTTAAGTTTTCAGGGCCACCCCACTGCAATGCCTTTGGGGATAAGCACATTGGAAGCTTGGCCATTGTTTAGATCCATTTGTGTGTCTATGCTAAAGACACCCTTAACTGAGTGGCTTATAAAAATAGAAATTTATGTCTCACCATTCTTGAGAATTCCAAGATCATGGCACTGGTGTCTAATGGTGCCCACTTCCTTACAGATAGCAGTCTATGACATTACAAGGAGAAGGGATAAGTTGGCATTCTGGGTTCTTTTTTATGAGGACACTAACCATGAATTCTCCACTCTCATGACCTAGTCACCTCTCAAAGGCCCTACATCCTCCTACCATCCCCTTGGAGGTTAGGTTTCAACATATGATTTTGGGGGGAAACAAACATTCAGACCATGGCAATATCATTTGCCAACTTTGAGTCTCTGTCTTCTTTTAATGACCCTTAATTCTTCCATTGTTTTCTATTTCAAGAGTCAATCTCACTCCACATCAATGTTTTCTCACTGATGTAAAGTTTATTAGTTTGAATAAGATATTATGCTGTAGTAATAAACAATCTCAACATTTCAGTGATTTAAAATAACAGAGATCTATTTCTTATTCATGTTTTGTTTCACCCAAAGACCCAAGAAGCTGTCACCTACTTAAACATTGCCAGTTACTATTCCAGAGAAAGGAAGGAACTTGGCAGAGTTTTGTTATCGGTAATCAAATACTCAGCTACTGGTCAAGGCACTGAACTAGACACGAGCTTTCCCAACTTCAAGTACAATCCAGTAACACAGCAGGATTTGTGTTACCTAGCTACTTTGGAGGTAAGAAATCAGAAATATTTAGTGAGTACCTGGGCAGTAATTTTATCTTTTAATTAAATAAATGGAGGACAGCAGCTCCTCCATATTTTTCTTCTTTGGTCACTTCGAATTTCTTTTCTCTTAATTAATATATACTGGTATCTTTCTATTTTCATTAATTTGTCCTTTCTTTCCAATATCAAATTATTTTCAGGAAATATTTTGTGTCCTTTTTACCCAACAGGATTTTTGCTATGCCAGTGTCTATTTTCATTGCTCAGCCCCAAATTCACTTTCTTTATTAGATTTCTCTGAACTCCTGCAGCTCTTCCTGTCTGCATCACACAACTTAACCTTTAATTATTTGCCTACTGGGCATTCCATGTGTTTCTGCCTTTTAACAGCTGAATCAGAAAGTAACTTTTTCTCATCACCTCCCTCTCATGCTCCAAATTGACTCTACCTCCTGATCCCTATCCCCACTATTCTTCCTTGGTGCTCATCCTCAAAATCTTAACTTCTCTTCAATTTTTGCTCTAATCTCTTGCTTCTTATAATTGTGCCATTTGCCAAACTCTTCCATGTGCACCCATTGTGCTCATGTGGGTCATATGACAGTGAAGGTGAAAAGCACATTACAGACTCCAAATACAAAGGGATATTGTTCTTTATCCCTTTAGTTATTGTTCTTTCCTTCATTTATTTATTTATCATTCATGCATTCATGTACTTATTCAGGCCCTAAGTGCCTTCTTGGAGCTGTTTGTTCATTCCTGGGGGAGCCACAAATTATATCCCAGTCTCTGCTTTCCAGGAGGTTACATTTCAGTTGAGGAAATCACATATGTATACTTCTAGCTAACTAGGTACTGACAAAATTGAAATGAGAGAAAGTGCCGTGGGGTAAGGGAGAAGGGGCAAATGGCTACTTTCTAGAGTGGTCTAGTAAAGCTCAGGAGGAAGTGACAGTGCAGATGACTAAATGAAAGTACTTCCAGATTAACACATCTGAAGGCTTCTCAGTATACTTAGAATAAAATCAACACTTGTCACTAAGGCCTGCTAGAACCTTCATGATCAGGCCCCTTTACAACTTCATTCAAGACCTTAACTACACTAGGCTTCAGTCAGCTCCTTCAGCACACCAAGCTCCCCTATACTCTGGTGCCTTTAGACTAGAGGTTCTCTCTGCTCAAAGTTCTGCATCTACAGATTTTTATGAGGCTGGCTCTTGCCTTGCCTCCTGTTTGAATCCATGGCAATCTTCAGAGAGGCATTCCCTACATACCCAATCTTGAGTGGCGTCTCCTTCCCCCAGGACCCTATTTTCAGAACATTTGTTATCTGAAAGTATCTTGCTTGCTTACTATTTTATTTCTTTATCACTTAACCCCCCACTCCTCCATCTCTCTTCTTTTTAGCATGTCTATGTCACCATCTTGGATGAGAACTTCCCCAAAATGTAGGCTCTTTGCAGGCTGGAACTTTTTCTATGTCAAACATGTATTGCCAGGGCTCAGACAGAGGATGACTCAGCAGACATACTAAATAATATCCACTGCTACTGTACAGCTTTCCTGACTCTAAGCTTTCTCTTTTAAGGCCATTATCAAACTTTCATTACTGGGTTCTTTCTCCTTAATTCTACTTTTACTATGTAGCAAATGTTCTGGCCAGAGGGATATATGTGGAAGTGAGAAATGCCACTTCTGAGACTGGCTGATAAAAAACTCCCATGTATGATCTTTTCTTTGCTTTTGCTTTCTATTAAGTGAGTAAATAGAACCTCAATGATTTAGGGAAGGGCAAGCCCATGGTATGGAAGGAGACACAGTTCCATAAAGACCTTATGAAGACTGATTAGGAATGCTTACCCTGAAATGTGATAAAAGTAAGAAATGTGTGTGTGTGTGCGCGCGCACGCGTGTGGGTTATATCTCTGAGACTTTGACACTTATCTGTTATAATATTTAGTGTTGTTAGGTAGAAACTAGACATTAACAATGGAAGGAATGCCCCAAGGTAGAGCCACTAGTCCTTGAAGGGGAATGGTGGAGACATGAGCTGAGGCTAGGACAGTAATAAATAAGCTACATGTTAAAAGCCCAGGGACACAACATCCTGACCTGTGGCTTCTAAGACCTTGGGGCTGACATATCTAGAGCCATAGGTGCAAAGCATATGCTCTCCTCTTCCTCCTCCATCCCAAGGTAACCCGTAGGGTTACCCATAATTCATTTGCATTGTGGGAACAGCCCCACCCGAAGGAGAAAGGCTGCCAGGACCATTCCAGTACAAACCTTGTAAGGTCAAAAACCCCCTCGCAGCCTGCGGGAGGAGTTTCCAAATGATTGGAAGCAGCCTCCATTAGTGACCACGCCACTGTATGTCACTGCTCCTCCCAGCCTAGAGAGATGCAGCAAATATCGGATCCTGAATCCACTTCATGGAACCTGCCGGCTCTCACACCTTAAGAGTGTACTTTGCCTTTAATAAACTGCTTTGTGCTTGCTACTTTCCTTCTTGCTGTCTTTATTTGAGCTTGGGTCCCCATGTTAATCTTCTTGTGGGCAATCCAAGGACTGAGACCTCCATTTACATGATGCAGACTCTCCCACCGGTAACGGTGTTACCTGAACTAATATTTGACAACTAAGTCTTCCATCTTTCAGCTATGGGTACTTTTCTGGCCCTTCAGTTACTACACACAATCTCAGTGATAAGCTATTCTTCCTTCTGAAAGGACAATTTCTATAACTACCTTGACATCAATCTTTTAGTATTTTGCACAAAAAGGGCATGCACCTTGGACTTAGAAAAATCTGAGGTTGAACTCAAAAACTGCTCCTACCTAGCAACATATGCATGTTATTGATCTCCCCAAAACTTGGTTTCCTTCTTTCTCTTAATGGAGGAGAATAAGACCTGATTTACTGCAGCTTTGTAAAGGATTAAATGAGATGGCTCACTTGACCTCTATGGAGGCTTTTCTTGCCTTCCCTGCTAATTAAACATACATTTCTTTTTCTGTTTTCCCAGAGAAATGTCTCTCCCTCCTCTACACCTGTAAAACTCCTCTGAGTCTTGCAAGTTCAACACTGTGTCCCCAGTTTTCTGGAGCACAATGTTTACAAAATAGGTCACAGTATGGCCTCTGGCTTTGAATCTTGACTTTGAACCTTAAGAGCTAAGTAAATTTAGACACATTACTTAACACCTTTGTGCTTCAATTTCATCATATTTAAAACTACAATAGTAATAACACCTTTTAGTCAATGAGGATTACATGAGTTAATAAATACAAAGCCCTTAGAGGAGTGCAGGGCACAAAGTAAGTGCTTACTAATGCTTGGTTGTTTTTTTTTCCAGGAAAAATAAATTAAATTAAAATTAAACTGCATACATCAATCAAATATAATTTATTTCTTTGTTATAATAATTTGATATTATATTTGGATGTTTTAAAGTACTGCATTTATGTTGATATCTATGTTTATCACAGAAATACATCACTAATGTTTGCTAATGTGAAGACAGTATTTTATTTCATTTATTATTTTTGCATCTCTCTTACTTATTGTATATTTTAATATCTGTTCATGGCTAGCTGTAATCTAGCATTACTTTTATTACCCTGGATAGTACAATTTTGAGAGTAGAAAGCTCATTTTAGAATGAGCTCAGAGAACAGAGAAAACTACTATGTCAAAGACTTTAAAAAGACCGTAATGAGTAAAAAAAGAGCTGTGGTAAACAATCTTTAGAAGATCTCCATCCCAAGTGCATCATCCTGATTTCTTATGTTTCATTCATCACTTAGTGGTGAGGGGATGAGTGGATCCACTCCTGATTGATTTTACTTGGCATTGGGTGGGGGATTAGAAAAATCAGATCTCCCTTTCCTTCATTTATTTTTTCTTTACTACAATAAGCATTTAGATCTTCAGTGATATTGATTGTCTGACTGGGTGTTGCATGTAATTTTACAATTTGTTCAATCACTTATTAGAAAACACACATCTTTCTTGTAGGGGAATGTGTCTGGAACAGACTGATGTTGGCTGCAGAGGATGGCTTGCTGATTTGTTGTTCAGATGAACTAACACACACGATATATTACTATTTGGAGGTAAACCACTGAAGACTAGCAATAGTTTCTACCCAATTTAAAACACCTTTGGGAGGACAGTTTCTCTGTAAATAATGCTTATGCCTCAAAAAGCTATTTATTACGAATGCTCTGGAAACAGACAATGAAATGCTTACAGTACACGTAGTATCCAGTCTCTTGGAGTTAACCAAGAAAAATGTGTAAGGTAGACTTAGAAGGGAATTAGGTTTTTGGTAAAATTTTTAGATCTCCAAATTCAGGACAGTACTCTCAAATCCATTCATCTTGAGAAGTGCACACATTTTGAAAGGAAAATTCTAATATGTGCCACAGAAGTTATGTTCAAATCTAAGTATGTTCTTCATAAGTTTATTTAGCGTTCCTAACAATCTCCAAACTCAACCTTAACCTTAAGTAAAATTTTTGAGAGGGGGTTCTGTTGATGTGTAAAATATGATTTTGTTTTCATTAAAAATATATATTGGCACATGTATGCACACATACATAAACACAGATGTAGGGGGAACATATACCTCCAAATGTTGCAGTAGTTTTCTTAGAATGGTGGGATGATGGAGATGACATGTTAATAGAGTTTTTGTATTGTTTTTATAGAATTTTATATAACTATATTTCATATATTTAATATAGTTTTTTTTTCAAATTCTCTGTGATAAACATGTGCCACTTTTATAATCAGAAAAAAATTTATTTTAATGTAACCTCCAAGAAGATCTATAAGATTGGGAAATAAGAAACTTGACATGATATGTTGAAGTGCCAAATGGAAAGACAGAGCAGAGCACTGCCCCTACCCTAGGGATTAAAACCCACTGGCATGGGGGCCATATTTAGCTGCCATTTCATTTAGCGATTTTCCCCTCTTTCTCTACATGCCATAATTTCTATTCTTATAGTAAGAATATGCATTTGTAATAAATTGTCTTTTGCTACTTGGAAAGGGGCACACAGCCTGTCAGCTACTCCCAAAGATAGTAAGGACAACTTTACTTAGCAAATGGCTTACTGAGCAGCGCCCCTGTTCCTTGGTGCTCTCTGCCTCTTGCACACCCTGTGACACATGGCTGATAGTGGCACACGAGCCTTAAAGGAAGGAGGAGTGTCAAGTGGCTCATCTCTCACATGCCTCTTTTCTCGATAAACAGATCTAAAACCTATCAGTAGCTAATATATAAATAATATCCACCCTGGTCCATAAACTAGATTGCTACTGTCACTTCAAAAGCAGCAAACTGAGGTTGAAGCAGCTCAAAATAATCAGGTTTGGGTGAAGATATGTCTGCTCTTTGCAGTCTTATACCTAATAACCTCATCTAATTGGGCACATATTGTCATAAGGACATTCCCCATAGATAATTCAATGCTTCCATGAAAGACGACACAAAACAAAGAAAACCATACAGTCTCAAAGTAAATGTATACACCTAGTGACAAAAAATACGTCTAGGCCATCTAGACAACGTGGACCTGTCAGTGGTGGATTCCGTCACGTAAGTCTTTGTTTTCATATTCTACTTCAAGAAGAAAAGATGTGAAATTCAGTACATGTGTATGTATATGAATAATGTACACTACACATGCACACATGTGATTTATGCCATTAAATATATGAGAAGACAGTGAGTGGTGGTCTCTGGACTCAGTCTGTTGGGTTCATATCCTAGCTCTTCCACTTCCTGTTGGGCTTTGGGCAGTTTGTTTAACCACTCTGTGCCTCAGTCTCCTTTCTTCAAAATGGGAAATATTAATGCATCTAACTTCATGAGATTATTAGAAGGATTAAATAGCTCTATAAATGTAAACATTATGATGGTGACTGACACGTGGGAAATAAACCTTTGGAAGTTCTGTCATATTCTAATAACTATGAGGTTCATACTTTCATTTCTGAGACTGGGGTGTTACACTGGGATGTTGGAAGATGGTCAGGTGTTCTCTAATTCTAGGAGGGGGGTGATCTTTGATTCAGAGTATACTAGAAACTGAGAATCAGACAAGTCTAGAGGAAATTGAGAGTAAGAACATGGTGAGCGAGCCCCAAAAGTCAGGCAAACCCCATTAGCAGGGTATAGTCCAAAACAAGATTCAAACAGCAAGTAAGAAGAGAAACAAGGAACAAAAACAGTTAGATTAATGGTAGAAATACATGTACTTAGGAATTTTGTTCCTTTGTTCTGCCTTCGTGCAGTATTTCATTATTTTTATGTAAAATGTAAGTTACATGATTTATATTGCATGAGCTAAATAAAAATGATAAAAACATATAAAGCATATGTTAAAGTTTAGAATACTTCTATGTTTCTTGGTAGTCCACACCAGATTTATGTTTGTATCTGTTATACCCTAATTAAGTTTCATCAATCACTATATGATAGCATAGTTGTGCTATAGTTACTGAGAAAAACTCAAAAGGACCTAAGTGAAAAATTTCAAAAGCACTTAGGTGAGAATCTAATTCCTTTGGAAGGAGCTCCATATCATAGGAGACCCGAGGTAAGCCTTTGTTTTAAAGACCATGGTTTATTTTCAAATTCAATTTTATTTTTTAAGTTCCACTTTTCACAAAGTATAATGTTCCATTTTTGGTGGGCGGATTAGTTGTTCATTTGTTGTTTGTTTTCGGAGATTGCCTATTGTTCACTTGAAGTGGCATTGTTATTCATTTATCTCTCAAAGTGACAAAATGTTCAGACTCAGTGTGCGGATTTATCACTGGCAGCTACTACACAAGGAAGTTTGGGTCACAGATCAGGTATTTATTGGCACAGATCATTGTACAGACCGTGTAACAAATATTAGTCCTCCTATTTACCTCTAATTGCATTCTAAATTGTATTTCATTGTGTAGAATTAAAAAAACACAAGTTATTTTTTCTTGATTAAGTGGAGGAATACATAAAAGAAAGAAACAACCCAAACAAACTTTTGTATTTGGCTATGGATTTGCTAAAAATATCTGCATTTTCCCTTGAAATTGTGGGAATGGAAAATAGGTGTGTTACCCCAAATCAAGAGCTGCATATTTCAGTCTCTGGGAAAATTTTCTGGGCAAATGGAGGCATTGAAGGAAAGAGATTTGTCTTTACTCTTCAGTCCCCACCCATCTATGCAAACAAAATGCCATGGCAGTTTTCAGAGGTGATGGCACTGTCTTCATGGTGGAAGAAAAGAGGCAATTTGAGGGAGGCAATATCCCAACTCCAGGAATCTCGAAATTGAAAAGATTTTCTCATAAAGTCATATTTACAACCAACAAAAACCTTGGATTTTTTTCAAGACCAGACCTATTTTTGTTTTTGTTTTTATGTGTGTCTTTATTCTCTCCATAAGTAAACTCATGTTAGAAGTCAGTCCTAATTATAGTAAGTTCATTTACAGTTCTGGGGCAAGAGAGCAAAGGAAATCAATAGAAGAGAAACACCCTGAGAGGAGCCTGAATGAACTCTTGAATCAGTAAGATTTTGTGACTAATCAGCATCTTCTTTAAATATCCCATAGACAATCCTAACCGGATCTTTTTACTTAGTAGCAAACAACTGGAAACTTTCCAAATGCAACGCAGTCTTTTTGTTCAGTTGTTGACTGGTAGTAGTTTTAAGAGAAATCATTTTCTGTATTCTACTCAGAGGTGTCTTAATTTTCCCTATCAAACTCGTAATCCAAACGCACTAAAGTCAGCAGGACCTAATGCCTAATTTGCTACTATGTGTGGTGAAATCTAGTGCCAACGACCATCCACCGCCATTGCCCTGCTTCAAATATTCATGATTCTCCACAGTCCAAAATGCATTAAAGGTGGGAATAATGCCAACAACACAGTCTTCCTAGTGACTAGGAGCCTTCTCAGACCAAAGAAGCAAGATGTTAAGGACTTCAAACTAAACTGTCTTTGTAAGAGATACTCACAAAAGGAATGTCAAAGCCCACACCCTGTCTCAGTATGGAATGCCAATGAAATAAAGAAAAACATAGATGCTCATTCAGTTTCTCTGAACTCAATTTTATTGCAACTACTTTGCTTTTTTCCTTTCTTTTCCATTGCAGTCAAATTCAAGGATGTTCTGTGGTAAAACTGGAAAACATTATCAATGCTTTCAAAGACAAAATAAATGACTACTGAGGAATTAAAAGAATTTTAGTCAATAAGATTTTGCCAATGGAGCCTGAGTAGCATGTAGATTGTGATACAGAAGCAAAGTTAAAATGGAAACAGGAGCTATAAAGCATACATATGAAGCAAATACATATAATTTAAGTTGTCCCTTTATATCATTTGTCACGAGCCACATCTGCATTTACACCTGTGCTCCCTTCCTTGATCTATGCTGACACTCCGAAAATGTTAGGCACGCAGCCAATTTCTTACCCAGTCATTCCTATGATCAGACCCAGCTATCAACTTGCTTTTTTCTTATATTAAATCAAGTATCAACCCCGGGGCTCTGAACTACTTCTGACTGACAGGACCAACAGAAAGTTCTAGGCTAATTACTTCTTAGGAATAGTTCCCAGTGCAAAGAGAGTTACCATTGACCTACTTTGGACTTACAGAAATAATTTATCAGGTAAGATAATTAAGGGAATATAAACCTGTTTCTAAAACTAACCAAGTATCAGAAGTATTTGTTGAAATCATAAGTTGGCATTCCCAGTGCTATCAGATGGGCTTTATTACTTTGCAATGAGTCAATTTTATTATGTTTGACTTATTTATAAGCCATTCTTTTTCTTTATAAATTATATTTGGCAGGATGCATTTGAGAGTCTCTTTGATGTATAAACATGTTAGTTTTGACGTTTTTCAGTCTGGATATAAAGAAAAACAATCTTTTAAGCCCTTCTTTCCTTCCCCTCTAACCCCTTCCCTATAAACAAGCTTACACATCCCTTTGCACAGGTGTTCCATTTGCTTGAACATCCTAAATAAAGGGATGCCCCAATATGAGAATGGATAGATCTACAGTGTAGACCACTTCCCATGTGGACTTTTAATTCTCTCTTTTGGAAGCTTAATTCTTTCCTACACTGTAGGAAAATAAGTGTAACTGAAGAATCTTCTGTAGGAATGGTGGTTCTCTGCTACTGAGAAAATCTTTGGGTTTCTACAGCCTTGATGTTCTCCATAAGAAGAGGGAAAAGGCAAGAGAAAAACCTTGAAATGAAATCATGGAATATAAGTGAGGGGCGTATATGAGCTTATAAACCATCTGTTTTTCTCAAAGGCGTTAAGATATAATGTCTTTAGTATCATGGTTTATCAATGCCCTCCTCTAATTATTATTTTTTCCCTTCTATTTTCCTTACCCTTCTACCATTCATTCATTCGTTTATCTTCTCCATGTCCAGCGTGACTTGTCTTAAAAAAAATTTTTTTTAGTGTTTATTTTGGGAGACAGAGTGCAAGCAGGGGTGGGGCAGAGTGAGAGGGAGACACAGAATCTGAAGCAGGTTCCAGGCTCTGAGCTGTCAGCACACAGCCCAAGGTGGGGCTAGAACCCACAAAGCATGGGATCATGACCTGAGCCAGACGCTTAACTGACTGAGCTACCCAGGCGCCCCCAGTATGACTTGTTGAACTCAAAAACTCGTCTGAAAAGATCAAGTGACTGTGATTGACTGTAATTGATCAACTGGCTTTTTAATTTTAACAAAGATATATCTTCATTCAGAAAATACCTAAGCATTTTTGAATAACTTGACTTAGATTTTGTGATGAAATATAAAGTATTAATTTCTTAGGCCAGTGTTAAAGAAAGACCAGGAATTAATTTTTCATCTTTGTTTCAATATCACAAAGACATTAGTGTTTATTCACATCTTGTTATTACTTCATAATGCAGGATTGAGGAAATCTGCATGTATGAAACTGTGGTTTTAGTTAGTCTCAAAGGCGAAAGTAAAATCGAACACTGAGTTGTACTCCTTGTTGCTACCCAGCATATGTTTGCGAGAGGACCTGGTCGTGGTTCCATCTAAAATCAACAACACATCAAAACCGCCCCGCTTCTGTTGGCCAGTGCTAGTCAGATCACCCCCCAACTGCCCTCTGTTGTACTTTATAGCCTCTTTCCTTCCATGCCTATTTAATTTCATTTATCGCTTTATTCTTGTGTCCTTCAGCTGTTTCCAATCTGCCCTTCATGGTCATAACTAAATACAAAATGTTAACATGCAAAGGTATTTATGTAAATGAAAATCAATACGCTTATCACTTTCAGCGCCATTCCTTCTTGCTTACATTGGACATTTTAAGTACATTTTATTTAAATGCTAACAACTTTTCATTCTTGCCTGGGAAGTATAATGATCTTCTTGGCTCCCTGCCCCCTGCATCCCTCTAATCTTCACAGCTATAGCCACTTAGCCCCATCTGGAGGTTCAGCTTTATTCTGCATTTTGGAACTAATCTTGTCTCTAGGCTGGGGGCGTACAAGATGTCCTAGCCAAAAGCTAACTGATTCAGCATCCAGTCAGCCTTGCTGCTGATTTCATTCTGACCTTGTAATTTATTTCTGAGATCTAGATGCTTGTTTCAGCCCCTCATAACCAAGGCTTGGCTTTCTACACCAGTTCCAGCAAGTGGGTATCTACCCAGTTTTGCCTGGACCTGTCTCTGTTTTCCTGATTCATAACCAATTCTTTTTTGAGGCAAAGTTCTCCTTTGCCCTCATTGTTCCCTTTGTATAACTGGGTTTCTTTTTCTGAGCACCAGTTGCATGGCTGGGACTCATGACCTCCTGTTGGAGGTTCTGATGCCACCAACCCTGTGTGTATCTGCTCATTCCACCTGCCCTCATACCACAGATCACAACTTTTGCTAGAATACCAGGAGTGACACTCCTCGCCTGTCCATTTTCCCACTGCCTGCTGCAGACATCTCCCTTGTCACCAGCTTGAAGCCTGCAGGTCTTGAGTCACTATATCTAAGCTGCCTGCAATCTGGCTATTTTTTTTTTTTTTTATCCAGACATGGCAGGAAAGAAATATTATTTTAATTGCATCTTTGGCTGAATTGTGATGCTAGCACTCTCTAGTTAAGTTCACCTCACCTCTTCATTGTGGCCCTGCCACTTCAACACTTCAAAACTCCTCTTCCTCTTTGTAAAGTGAAACAATGGTGGCATTTACCCCTAGGGTTATTTTAAAGATAAGCGAGAAGAAAGAGTTTCCAGATGGACCAAACCCATAGTAAGGAACCAGGAATTTTTAGCTGCTATTCATATCGTTTCTTAAATTTTTGCATCTGCAAAGTAAACTATGTTACCTAAAGATGGAATGGAAATTCTTAAGAAAAAAACTAGGAACCCATGTGAACTTTTTAAGTAAAATAATTGACAGAAAGATAATTAAGCCTAAAAAATGATGTTGACCTACAGATGTAGTCACCAGGAACCATTAAAAATGGAATGTTTAAAGGATATTTTTCCTATCAGTGTGTCTTAATATATATAATGGCTATGACTATATAGAGCTCGAAAGCATTTAGAGAGCAAAATGATTCTTTGGGTCAGTCATTTATTTTAAAGCAGTATTTCATAGTCATCTGGAGGAGTTTTAGATAAGTAAAAATTTAAGCCCTAACTTCTCTGAAATTCTGATTTATTAGTTTTGGGGTGGAACAAAAGAATTAATGTATCTAAAAACTTTCTGGAGTAATTGTGATGATCAGCCAAGTTTGGGAACCATAAATTCATTAGCCATTAAGATGCCCAAAATGCTCTTAAGAAAATATACATTTATTTCCCTCAAGATGGTTAAATCAGTACATAAACTCTCACCTGGCTGCTAGCTGCCCATTGGTGAGAAATGTTTGGCAGGTATGGAAACTCTATTGATGTCTGCATTTATTAATGGGTGACTAATTCACCTGGCTATAGTGTTTAACTGTAAGTACCTGATTAATTTACCCTAAGAACTCCAGTTTGCTCTGTTGGAATCCTCCACTTAATATGTATTCAAAAAATTTTTTTAACTATATATTGTTAAGTGAAAATATCTATTAATAAAATAGTATTTCCATTATGAAAAAAAATTTTTTTTAGTATTTTAAGTGCAGACTGTTTCACTCTTGCCAAAATTATCTTGCCTTAACTTTTTTCTCCTTGTTCTTTTGGTGAATGGCTCCCTCCACCCACAAACTTCTGATCCAAATTGTTGTTTTCCACCAACTCTATTGAGATATAACTGACATATAACATTGCATAAATTTAAGGTGCACAATATGTCGATTTGATATGTTTATATATTGCAATATGATTACCACCATAGTGTTAGCTAACACCTCCATCACTTTTACACAATTACAATTTCGTTTTTTGTGATAAGAACATTTAAGATTTACTATCTTAGCCACCTTGATCAAAATGATTGTTAACTCCTGTAGACAAACATAGTCGTCACAATGAAGAAAACAAAGGGCACTGGCTGTTTTCCTGAAAGCTATGTGTGTAAATGAGGAGGAACCCTGACTCCTTCCACTGTCACACCACAAAGACCCACTCTAAACTCTCCCTTCAGGAAAGACTAATACATGTGGATGCCCTGGAGGACTAACATTTTGGGACTCATTCAAAATAATGAATGTTAGTCATTATTTGTTCAACATATCTTTACAGAAGGAGTTGAGTACTGCTGGGGTAAAAGGAGAAGTTGATCCTAGAGAGGAGGAGAGGAGCCCAGAAATCATTCTTAGCTTCACTGCCTTCTTAATTCAGCTATGGGAGTGCATATGCGTAACCCTTAAATAAATTTTATGCAGTAACTCAGATCCACCATCTTAGAAAGCAGATCGGCAACCAACCACTGTTTATTGGTTCTTAAGAAACTTTCTGACAAATATGATTTTTCTACCCATCTTTTAACATTGACAGTATTTGGGGGTCTAAAAGATATCTTAGCGTATGCTATCAAGTAATGAACGCTCTTAAGAGCTGCCTGGTTAGTCCAGCTCTTAATTCAGCTTCAGAAATTCTTTGCTGTTATTATAGCCCTCAATTTCCCCCTTAGGAAATGGGTAGGAGAAAATGCTGAAAATATCTTTTAGGAAATGGCTGAGGGAGTAAAAGAAATTATTGTTATGATTTGTTTAAAGAATAAAAAAGAACACGTTACCAGACATCCTCGGCATCTTCATCACATTCTGCACCAAACTGGCAAATATCACAGGTGGAAGTCTCCTTTTGACTGGTTTCTCCTGAGCCTTCGTGAACTGGAGAACAGAAAACAAATAAACAAAAAGAATTCAGATAAGTATGCTTAATACCAACACTCGAAGACTATTCTAAATCAAGGCTACTTTCCCAATAGACCAGTTTGCTTTCAGGGCTTCAAAGAATGTCTTGTTCACCTCTTTTCTTTCCTAAATTTAAGGAAAACCCTAGCAATAATATGCACCTATTGCTATGTGGTAAACACTTCAGGTTTTTACAAGCAAAATGAAACAGCAAATAAGGGAGTTTACTGGATTTATCAAAAATACTTGGTTAATAAGTAGACCATAAGAAAGAGTTATTAATTGAAAGGGATTTAGATTGTTACTTGCCTAGAAGAAATATCTCATGTTTACTTTACACACAATACTTTCACTCCTAAATGATAAATCTTTTTCATTCAAAGGCTTTTACACATAATTAAAATATTTAAAAGGAAGTCGGCTTATTAGATATGTCTTCTCTCTTTTGTTTTTCAAAATGCTTAGTACTTATAAGGAAAATATGTTGATTATACATTTTTAGAAAACAGCTTTGAGTTGGTTTACACAATAATTTCTTGGAATCTTATATAAATATTTCACAGAGCCCATCATAGTGATTTCCTTCAGGAGGTTACAAAATACATATTTCATTTAAAAATGGATATTCTCATTGATGAAAACTATTGATATGGTCTTTTTTTCTCCCATAAATTACAAGTATAAAAATATGCAATATATAACTTAATTATGAAATTAACTTTTCAAAATCAGGACACAGTTGTGTAAGTTGGACTCAAATATTTTGACTCCAAAGTATGAAAATCTGAGCAACACTTTTGAGATGACGGATTATTATTTATTCAATTAAAAAATACACAATTGAAAGCAAAAATAGTTTCGCTTATAGATGAAAAATTCCAACAACCTAACTACTATATAGATAATTTTATTCTGTGGACATATCATATACTTAAAAAACAGATGTTTAAATCAAGAGTCTTTTTCTTAAATATTTTTGTTTTATTTTACTTTCAAGAGAGACAGAGACAACGCAAGTTGGGGAGGGGCAGAGAGAGGAGAGAGAGGATCCCAAGCAGGCTTCGTGCTACCAGCGCAGAGCCTGATGTGGGACTTGAATCCATGAAGGTGTGAGATCATGACCCAAGCTGAAACCAAGAGTTGGGTGCTTAACTGACTGAACCACCCAGGTGCCCCAGTAATCAAGAGGCTCTTTAAAAAGTTGACTTCTGCAAAAGGTTAGTTATTTTCAATAGAAAATGAAAATAAGCAATTAAGTATGGCAATTTCTCCAATCTTTATGGACCCTAATAAGATCACATCATATTTAACAAAGACACAATGTATTAAGATGCACATTGAAACTAACAAATCCAATCCTACTTATTTTGCTTTAATATGATATTCTCCTCATTTATTCTTTGCCTATTAGCAAGAGAGTTCTTAACATTTTCAAAGGCAGAAGACTTTATTCTTTGCTTTTCTTTAATTTACTGCTGTGCACGTGATTTAATTTACCAAAAAAAAAAAAAAAAAGAGAGAGAGAGAGAGAGACAGGAAGATATCTGAAAGAGTTCACCCTTCTATAGTTTTTTCAGGAAAGGTAGAAATATTTAGTTTTTCCAAAGCAGCTTTTTTTTCCTTCTGTATTTGATGGTTTGCACTTACATTTCAAAAAAGTTATGAATTAAACAGAAGTCAATTGCAAAAGTATAGATGGTATAGTTTTAAGTTTGGAAGACTTGAGAAAAGGTATTCCTCCCCCAGAAAGAAGGAATTTTAGACTTTGATGGAATAGACAGCAGTTATTATCCACTCTATTACTTTAATACAGACAAGGCCATTAGAGTGGACCATGGGGATAAGAAGGGAGATGTGGTCTCTTTATTACTTTCTTATTATTAATGCAACACAGAAGCTGCTAATGGGAGAGAGCCTTTTAGTGTGAGCAAGATTAGCAGCTTCCAGACTAAAACTTCCCACCACTCAGGAAACATACTAACGCAACAGGAAGGTCCTTAATGAGCAGTTATGGCCACTTAGGGGCAGCTCCGTTTTCTTTTACAGTAGAGATCCTAGGTTACGGATCTACTGGAAGTAATCTAGGGGATGAGTTGTGTTAACTCAGCAAAACTACTAATAATATTTCTACTGGAAGTCATACTTCATTTCTATAAGTGGGACAGTTATTGGTAGAATCAAGATGTTTGCAAATTCTCCCATATGGATGAAGCGGCCGGTTCAGAAGTAGCAGTAGCAACATCTCCATCAATAAATATTCAGGGAATAAAGTGATTTTATTTAAGTCATCCACGATGTAAAGTAAAATCTCTCCATATTACTGGAAGCATGGCCTTCACCTTTGTCATAAACCGGAACATGGTTTTCGTTTAAGCAAGGTGACCTGTGGTTCTTAAATACGGTGGAGCTCAGAAACTCTGGTAGATTTTGTTCATTTATTTTTAGTTTTTAGCATAACTGCCTAAGATATCCTTGGAGACACTGAAGTAGTAGCCTTGATGCTTGGATATGTATATTAAAAAACAAAAACAAAAACAAAAAAACCAGACCATCCCTGCCTAAGAATCTCTGCCCTAAATAATACCTAGAAGACTTTGTCCCGAGCATTCTCTCCATGCGTTATTTAGCACAGGACCTGTGACACCTTGAAGTCCACAGGGAGCCTCTGGAGGTTTGATTAAAATGCAGGTTCTGATTCAGTAGGTGAGGTTATGCTTTTCTTTCAAGCCCCCACAGGCTGATGCTCTGGGTCCACAGACCACATTCTGGGTAGCAAGAGTAGCATGGGGTTTTCAAACCACAATCCATCATTTATTAGCGGGTAGTGCAAAGGAGTTAGTGGGTCACTTACCAGAGTTTTTGTAAACATGAGACAGAATATACCAGAATAGAAAACACTGACTGCATCTCATTTAGCAAGTATAGGTTTTATTTTATAACACTGTTTTAGTTATCCATATGTACATCTACACAGAGCTGCAATATAAATTTCATTTCTTACTAAAGGTCACAGTCATAAAAGCCTTAAAACCACTGATTTAGCACACGGTAGATGCTCAGTAAATGTGTATTGGACTGTTGAATTGGACTGTTTCTTCTTTCCATTCTTTCTACGTTTCAGAAATGAGAAGGGTCAGTGCTTCATCATTTGCATTCGTCCACTGTTTATGCAGGAATAAAACTCATTTATCCTAAAGTATTAGTTCAACTATGCATTTGCACTTTAATCCTTTTATTTTGTGAAGGAAAATAATTATTTCTCTTCTATAGAAACTTAGATTTCAGCAATTAACTGAGGGAAATGTGAGGGTGAAGGAGATAGTGCTCCTAAAAGGATATTTTATCAATTGTGGAGCCCTATAGTGAAAACTGTTTTGATCTCTGAAGATTCCGAATTGGGGGATTATAAGAGATAATCAAATTACTTCTCTCTCAACTGGTGGTTTCATCTGGAGGTTACCAAAGTTCCTTTATCACCACCTTGTTCTGGCCCAAACGGTCTTCACACTGGATGTACCTGCTGGGCCCTATTCTCTTCTTGCCTCACTATAGTGCCTCGTGGGTCTCTTCATATCCTAAGATATTTGTGAAAACATGGTGAAATAATAACATTCAGTTATTCAGTGTCATTTATTTTGTCACAAATTGCACTAAAATTTATATTCATTCAAATGCTCAGATCTGAAGTGTATCCTCCAATCAGTTTTGGGGAATGGCTATCAAGACAACAACTCTATCATTCCAGAGGGTTCCTTTGTGCCTTCCCAGCCATCATCCTACCTCCACTTTTTCTCTCTCTATAGGCAGATCAGTGATCTGATTTCTGTCACCGCAGAAATTTGCTGTCACTGTTCTAGAAAATCACATCAAGGGAATCACACAGTATTTAATTATTGTGCTCACTTTTGTCACTCAGCATCATTGTTTTTGAGATTAACTCAGGTGACTGTATGTATCAGTCATTTATTTCTCTTTATTGCTTGGTATTCAATTAAATGAATATATCAAAATATACCATTTTCTTGTTGAAAGACATGGTTGTTTTCAGTTACTAGCTGGAAACAGTAACTGAGTATTTTTTAATAAAGCTGCTGTAACTCTGGCAAAAAGACTTTTTGTGCATATTAGTTTTTATATCTCTTGGACAAATATCTAGCAGTGGTGCAACTGGGTATCCAGGTAAAAATTATTCTTATTTTTATTTTTATTCTCAAGTTGGAATCTTTAATATACTTTGGGTTTCAATTTTTGTCAGATGTGATGTTGTGAGGTAGAGGTTCTGTTTTTGTTTTTCCCCTTTGGACACGATGTTTTTCTCTTGACCTGTGAATGAAGTGAAATATGTTGATTGATCTTCATTTGTTGAGCCCACCTCCCATTCTTGGGATAAGCCCAACTTAATCCTAGTATATAATCCTTTTATATAATGTTGGATTGCATTTAATGATACTGTGTTCAATTTTTAGAAATCTGTGTTCATAAGGTATACTGGTGATAATTTTCTTTCCTTATATTGTTCTTCTTTGGTCTTAGTATCAGGGTTAAAAACTGTCTCATGGTATAAATTGAAAGTGTTCCCACTTTCTCTATTTTAAGAAAGTTTGTGTATGATGGTACTATAACTTCTTGTATAGATTTCACTATACAGGGCTATTTAAATTTTCTATTTTATGGATTTCTGCTCTTTTATTTCTTTTGTGTCATATACTTAGGGTTTAATTTATTTTTTTTTCTTTTTAATAATTTATTTATTTTGAGAGGAAGAGACAGACAGACAGAGGTGAGAGAGAGAGAGAGAGAGAGAGAGAGAGAGAGAGAGAGAATCCCAAGCAGGCTCTATACTGTCAGTGCAGAGCCCAATATGGGGCTCGATACCATGAATCCTGAGATCATGACCTGAGTGGAAACCAAGAGCCAAACCCTCAACCAACTGAGCCACCCAGGCACCCCTGTTATTTTTCTAGTTTCTCAAAACAGAAGCTTAACTTTCTACCTTCCATATTTCCTAAGACAGTCATTGAAATCTATAAGTTTCCTTCTAAAGACTGTTTTAGCTGCATCCCATGTTTTCATGTATTTATGTTCAAAATATATATATATTGTAATATCCTTTTAGGTTTTTTTCCCCTCTGATCCATGGATTATTTTAGCAAGTGTGTTTATAACCTCAAACTATTTGAGGCTTTTCCAGGTTATCTTATTTTTATTCATCTTTAATAACTCTTCCATGGATGAAACACATATTCTGTTTAATTCAAATCCTTTCAAACTACTGAAGCTTGTTTTAAGGCTCAGAACATGGTCTATCTTTTTGAATATTCCATATGCATCTTAGAAAGTATAACTTCTTTTGAGGAGTAGTTTTCTATAAATGTTAATGAGTTTAAGTTGATGGTTAGTATTATTCAAATCATCCATAACTATACTGAGCTTTTGTTTAATTGTTCTATATTTTTCTGAGAAAGGAGTGTTACAATCCCTATCAGTGACAGTAGAATTATTTCTCATTCTCTTTTGCTTTGTTCTTTTGTTTTGTCCTGTATTTGGAAGCTTTGATATTGGCTGCATAAACATTTAACAGTCTTATCTCTTTTTAAATAAGTGACCCTTCTATCATTATGAAATGCTCCTTTTTAATCTCTGGTAACACTACTCATCTTGAAGTCAACTTTGTTATAAAATGTATTTAGCCATACCAACTTTTGTTTGCTTATTATTTCTATTTACTTACACCCAATATGTTGGTAACATGTTTAAAGGGTGTTTCTTGACAACAACATAGAGTTGGATCTTGCTTTTTTATCCAGGCTGAATATGTCTGCATTTAATCAGGCCATTTAATATATTTACTTGAATGTAATCATTGATATGTTTGGTTTTAAGTCCACCAACTTGGTACTTGATTCATAGTTGGCCAATCTTTTTGGGTTCCTCTGTTGTCTTTTCTATCTTACTGTTATTTTTCATTTAGGTGAAAGAAATATTCCACTTTATTCATTTTAGCTTATCTCTTCTAATTTTTTGGTTATACTTTTTATGTTATTATTTTGGTGGTTGCTTTAAGAATTACAATATGAATTAAATTTTAAAAAGGAAGCAAACTTGATTTCTGTATCATCAAGTTTACTAGAGTTTTGGGAAGAGTACTTAAAGATCTACAGAAATAGTATATTTCTAATAAAATTGGAGCATCCTTCCCAAAAAAACAAAAGAATTACAATATGCCTATTTATTACTTCATAAACAATTTAAGGACTTTATGACAATATATTTTTAATTACTATAGTTCACATTTTGCATTTTTATTGTCATGTATTATATTTCTACCTTTTTAAAATTCGTTTTACCTTACACAGCTGCCCTACTTGTTTTGTTAATTTCAAAGGAAGAGGCCAGAGATTTCAGTACTAATGAAGACTCCCGTCTGTCATTGTTAAATGATTGACTTCTGACACATGTTTGCTCTAACTTTTCAAACTTATCTATAGTCTCACATTCTCCATAAAAGACATTATTGGCATATGACATTTATAGTAGATTGTTTTATTTTTCCCATTATTTTTCTACCTTCTCTAATAAAAAGACTATAGATTCCTTTCCACAGCCATATATCCATTGAGTTCCATGGTGTCACTATTGGTCTTGTGACTTGCTTCTGCCACTGAAAAGTGAATGGAAATGAGAATCTATATAAAAACCATCATGAGGTTTTCTACTTTCCCGCTCTTTCCCATTGCATAAAAAAAGGATATTCCAGAATAGGAGTGGTTCCTTTAACCAATCCCAGAACGAGATGATATTCAGAACAGAGCCACAGTTAGTTGCATCTATGAGAGCAAGAATTATACTATTGATGCTATAAGCCTGTGAGATTTTTTTAGTTTATTTATTTACATTAAGAGAGAGAGGGAGCACATTCATGCATGCGAATGGAGGAGGGGCAGGGGCGGGGAGGGAGAGGGAGAGAGAGACAGAGAGAGACACACACACAATTCCAAGCAGGCTCCACATTGTTAGCACAGAACACAACATGGGGGCTCAGACTCACAAACCATGATATCATGACCTTAGCCAAACTCAAGAGTCAGACACAACCGACTGAGAAACCTGGGTGCCCCAAGCCTCTGAGATTTCGAAGTCATTTGTAATTAGACATTTACCAAGTGAAAGATGACTAAAAAGACATCAGTGAGTATTGTCAGTTAACTCTAAAGAAATGTATTTTCACACGGTTTTCCACCCCTCAGATTTCAGTTGTATTACTTACCTACACAACCCTAGATCAAATTTTAATTTTCTGCAAATCTGCCTTCAAAGTTTTTGCTGTTTATTTCCTATACCAACATATATTCTGTAATAGTTAAGGCATGTTTCTTTTTAATATTTTTATTTTCTCACAGCATAGCAGTACGTATCCCAGTCTATTCATGGTTCGCATCTCCTTGAAATATAGCTTGCTAGTAGATCTCTTTGACAGACATAAGGTGTCCCATTAAAATTAAGCACAGCATAAATGTTAAATGTAGTGCAAGCATGTATGAACAGAAACTTCCACATGCATCAAGTCTGAAATAAAACAGGCAATCCCTAAAACATCAGATTGTGTCAACAAAAAGAATGAGACTTCTGAGCTTAAATATGATTCATATATATTGGCTCTAAACTCATTTATCTTATTCTAAAAGTTGAAAAAAAATTACACAAATTTTATGTAGACTTTAATCTGAATGTTTGCTAAATCCAGAACACATTTTTCTTTTTCTGTTTTATGGTTGATATCAGTCAGGTATTTAGTGGTGTTATTGTTGTGTTTTTCCTAAATAGGTAGACTGACAAAGTAATTCTTGGCAGACTTAAGTTTTTCCACTTCGTTTGCATAAAAAAAAAGATTTAAATCAGTAATAACATTCAATATAACTGTTGTAACTAAAATTACTTTGACTACCAAATTATGAACAGCAATTTTTCATTTTGAATAACTTTCATAAATTATTACTTCACTATCACCAAAAAGCTGAACTTTGAGTTTACCTTCCAACGAAGGAAAAATTCCACTTAAACAATGGAAAGAAATTTTTAAGTCAGAACTCTCTATTCTCTTCTTTAATTGGTGTGACTTGTCTATTTTGCCTTTTGTATGCCAGCTTTACCTCTCACATGCCTTTCCCACATAAGTTGAATTTAAATGGTGGCAGCTGCTGACAGTTCCTAGAGGCTCAGATAATTCTAAGCCATTGCTGTTGAGCCATAGTCCTGTTCTGTTACATTTTCCAACATTTCCCTAGAAACCCCAATATGACTTTAAAGAGAAAAAAGACTAAGAAATATTTTCCTTTTTTTTTTTTTTAGAAATAATTTCCTTTTATTCATAGTAGAATGTGAGGATATTTGTTATATGAAAACTAATTATACCATTACATCATATTATGGAAATGCTAACGCAAGAGAGCAGCATTTTGGTGTGCTGTTTATAAAACTAACACAGATTAATTGTCTATATGTATCAGCACCACAAGACAGTAAGATGTTTCAGATTTTAGGGAGGAAATCCTTTATCTTTGCTTCATTTTAATTAAAAGAGGTACAATTCCACCGATGATTTTTAATTTTTAAGTGATTCAAGTGTCAAAAACCAAAGGAAGACTACAATTACACTTAGACATTAATGATCTAAAATTCTAAAAACCACTTGAAGGTATAAGAACTAAGTTCATGGCTGAACAAATGTAATTTTATATTAAACACTCAAATGAAGAGATCATTACAGAAAATTTAATTTTTCATAATGAAACTAGTTTGTTAGAGCTTGACAAAGCTTCTTCAGAAATCACACATAATTTATCTTCTGTACAACTAAACATAATTTAAGAGATGAATATGATGCTACTATGTTGAGGCACAATTCAATTGCCATCATGGAAGTCTGACTGATTTCATTCAGCCTTATCGAGCTAAAACCAAAGATACTCAGTTGATTAAAAAAAAGAAGAAGAAGCAATAGACAAATGAAATGAGGAAAGAAGAAATGAGAGAAGGAAGGATGGAAAAAAGAAAAGAAAGGAAAAATGTGTACTTTGATATGCATGCCAGAATTCATGAAATTGAGTTCCTATGCCAGACTTCAGGAATCCCTATCATATGAATCATGGGATAATTACAAAGAAAAATACTCGTCTTATCCTCAGTATAACTACTTTGAATCATTTTATGCAAATTCATATAAATAATTAAGATAGTTTTCTTATTAAATGTCTAAAAAATGAGACATTTATTTTTTATTGGTGAATTCCGAACATTGGCTTGGGCTAAATGAGTTACTGTAGAGCACGGTGAATACCAAATCCCTATGAGAGGAGACAGAAAAGGTTAAGAGGTTAGTAAGTGGAGACAGTAAATGTGAGAACAGTTGAGTACAGAGTTGCTGACGAGGACAACACAGAATGAGGCATTCGTTGGAAAGGATGTATAGCCAGGAAAGAGGTTTTTATGGGAGGATGGAGTTGAAGGGTCACCAGATGCTGGCAAGAATGACAGGAGGGAGAGGAACAAGTGCGTGCCAGAGAGAAAGGGGACGATCAGAGAAGCAGCGTTCTTGAGAAGGGATGGGTTTAGATGCAGGTGTAGTGGTTGGTCTCAGAGGTGGGGACACATCTTCCACTCCAGGAGGGATGGCAGATTACGTGGGTGCAGATGTATGGAGGTGGTGACGTTGGAAAGGGAAAGATGAAACAGGTCTCCTCTGGGTGTCTTTATTGTCTCAATCATATCTACACGTAAGACAAAGGCCATCAGTTGAGAGGACGTGACAAGAAAGGCAAAGGGTTAAATACTGCAGGAGAGTGAATATAAATGAAGACCGAAGGCTTTCTAAGGTTTTCTTCTACTAATTTGTTGCTTCCCAACTTTGTGCTTAATTCTCCTAATTAGCAAATCTCTGATGAATAAAGATATATCTTTATTAACTCGCACTTTTGTATGTATTTAGTATATGACATTTGGTGTTGATAACTTAAAGGCAGTTTGTGATGTTGAAAGTTTGGTTTGAATCATCAGATAAAGACTAAATTGGCAACTCTAACCTACTTAATGTTTGTTCTGCTAAAGGGGCTTCCCAATCTGTAACAATTTACATGCCATGTTTATTTCCTAAATATTTTCCCATTCCGTCTTGTCACCACCGAACTAGTCTGGATCTGCATCATGCTTTGCTTAAACTTCTAGCTACCTGACTTCTGTACTTGCAGAATTACCTCTCTTAAATATAATTTCCATGTATCTCATCGAAATGCAAATCTAATCATACCATTTAAAGTAGAAAATGGCATGAAGCAATCTAAAGGCAATTGCTTGACATACAAAATTCAGGCCTATGGCCGGGAGTGTTGGATTTGGGTTGCCTAGGTTCTCTCTTGATTCCCCGAATTTTTATGTAAAAAATGAGAAGCCTGCCTCGCTTAGCATCCAGGCTGTGGTGAAGATTAACGGGAGGATGTGTGAAAGCGTTTTGCATCCTCTAACTTGCTCTGCCACCCTAAGGTGTGAACATTAAGAAAGTATTAAAGGTGTCATAAAGTCATTATCTTATTCCAGGCGAAAAGGTTCTTTGAAAGATGTCTAAGGCTGAATGTCACAAATGTGAATTTCGGGCCCTTATAAGTGGCCTTGGACTGATACTGAAATGGGAGTCTCTGAGGGAACAGGGAATCCCAAACAAAATAACAAAATGGAGAAATAAAAATACCGAGGAACTTATAGAGGAAGTCTTGCACCAAAATATCATTGTTTTGTGTCTTATATTAAGGAGGGGAAAGGACTGAGGAAGGTGCAGGTGAGAAGCAGGTGGAAAATCCCTGATAGATATTCTCAGATATTGGCCAAAGCTCCAAGCCCTTTTGTTCTAGTACACTGGATCTTAGAACAAAGAAAGCACTAAAGTGACGTTTTCTTCCTTTCTTTCTTCTTCTTCTTCTTATTTTTTTTTTTTGTTTATTGATGGAGATAAGAATTCAATGGGGCTTTATCTCCACCCCACCTCCACTTGCCTGCTATGAACTTTGGTTTTCACTAAAAGCCTAAAAAACATATTCAGTCTGGTTTTGACTTCCAGGTCCAAGTGAGACTTAAAAATGAAATTTATAAAGATCAAGACTTGTTTAAATATATAACATATTGATATAAATAGGCCAATGAAATAAAAGAGAAGCAGTAACAATGAAGCCAATTTTAAGAGGTCACAGCATATCATAAAACTGGTAGTTAAAGCAATAATTTTTCTGAATTGCCTGTAACATTTTCCAGCCTAGTTTTGCTATCTAAAGTCCAGTCTTTAATTTTGACAATCACAAACACTAAAATAACAGGAAAATGTCAGGGCTGGAACTTGGTGTTTGTGATAAGTTTGTGATTAGATCAGTCTGGTGCTCGATCTAGGAACACATCTTCCTCCACCCCCACTTGTTCCATATTGAGAGTACCTGTTTCATTTCTATCATGTCCCTTCTGCCTACTGGCTCTAGTTGGCAGACTTTGGTTACCCTTATGATTTCCTTTTCTAGTTTAAGCTGTCTCTCAAGCTTGGGTTTTAAATCTGTAACATATTGCCTACTCCCTAGTATTCTTGAAGACCTCTCTTGTGATGCTACATTTTGGAGTCAGCCCTATTTGCAGCGAAGTAAGACAGGTCCCACTATCTTCTGTTTCACTCTCTTCCCGAAGACGTGCTTGCACAGACATTATTTCAAGTCAATATAAACAAAAGAAGACAAGAAAAAAAATGTACCCTTCAAAAGTTTAAGGATAGAAAGGGCAGAATTACCCAATTTGAGGTGTGAAAGAAGACAGGAACGTCTTCCACAAAATGGAAAAAACGAAAACACAAAACAAAACAAAACCCACAAAATGGTCTATGAAAGCTAGAATGCCGGAATAAGTTAGAAATTGACTTCTAGCTAATCAATATGTCTACTTACAGAACCATTAGCTTAGTTTGAATCTGCCAAGTGGAAAGAATGAATAATTGTGGAAAAGACATCTAGATTCTTTAAAACTTTCATGGATTTTAGAGAAAATTCTATTGGCATTGGATTGCCAAAGATATCCAGAGATAAATGGAAAATGACAAAAAATTTTAAAATTAACAATGTTTTATTGGGAATTCATAATGAGACCAATTTTCTAAACTTTAGATTTTTAAACTCAGACGACATTCATTTATAGTTTCATCAAAATTCATGGACTTTTTATTTTTGAACACCTTATACCTGCATTGGAAGATAACTGGAACTAAATTAATTTCCTTGTTTCTGTAGATTTGTGGAAACAATCTTCAGGTTTTAGGGAAAGTTTGTCTTTCTCTAAACCATGAAGATTTAGATTTAATAGGGACTGTGGCTTATTGCTTCAGTTTAATGTTTGTTTTAATAATTACAGTATTGAAAGACATGTATGGTAAAATCATCAGGCAAAAAAATATGATTTTACTTTGTGAATAAATAAAAACACATTGGTAAATACAATAGATGCAAGAAGAAAACATTTTAAAAGGTCAACACATTTGTATTATAACACTGAGTGTTACACTGGTGGAATTAATATTTTTATTAATATTAATATTTTTATTAAATATTAACATTTTAAAAAATTCTTCTATTTTTGTAGAGCTTTACTGTTGTTCATTTAAAATTGTAGTTCAGTTTAGGGGTGCCTGGGTGGCTCAATCGGTTAAATGTCAAACCCTTGATTTTGGCTCGGGTCATGATCTCATGGTTCATGGGATCAAGCCCTATGTTGGGCTCTGCACTGATAGAAAGGAGCCTGCTTGGGATTCCCTCCCTCCCTTCTCTCTGTGCTCCTTCCCTATTCACGATCTCTCTCTCTCAAAATAAATACATTTTTAAAAATATTGTAATTTCAGTTTAGAAGGTAATGAACTATTTTTAAAGTCAATTTAAAAATCAAGTATTTTTTTTTAATTTCTTAAATGTTTCATTTATTTCTGAGAGAGAGAGAGAGAGAGAGACAGCATGAGCAGGGGAGGGTCAGAGAGAGAGGGAGACACAGAATCTGAAACAGGCTCCAGGCTCAGAGCTAGCTGTCAGCACAGAGCCCGACGTGGGGTTTGAATCCATGAACCGCGAGATCATGACCTGAGCCGAAGTTGGACACTTAACAGACTGAGCCACCCAGGCGCCCCTCAAGGAAGTACTTCTAATGACTATGAAATATTGGTCAATAAGCAAACTTAAACGATACATATTATATTTAAAAATATAAATCTGGATTATAAATACAACTCTGTTTTAAAGCTTCCCTATGACCTTTAGGATTAAAAACTCATAGTCCTTACCATTGTATTTAAAGTCTTTTATGAGTTAACACCAACCTATCACTCTGTTTTCGTCTGTATGCCCCGGGCATATTCCTCATGGTTTAGCTATACTTGTTGCCTGGGTGGGATTCACACATGCAGCTTCTGCTGTTTTATGGCTGATTCTGACTCTAACTTGAAGACTCAGGTGTAGCACCACATTGTTCAGGAAAGATGTCCTCACTTTCCACCCTTGTCCTTTATTCCCGAGATGTGTAGAGCTCTTGGGTTGTGTCCCCAGCACATTCTTTGTACTTAGCACATTGTAGAAGTAGGATTGCTTTGCTGATTCTCCCAATGTCCTGTGTGTTCTTCAAGGTCAAGTCATAGACTTTATTTGCTTTTATATGTATTCTTAGCACAGGGCTTGGGAAATGATAGGAAGTAGTGGTCAGAGCGGGGAATTCCAGAATTTGAGGTTTTTTGTGTTGTAGCAGTTCCAGGTAATGATAAAATATGGCCACATTTCCAGTCAGCTGAAAGGAGGTAGAGGAGTCTGAGGAACTATGGGGTCAGTATTGAGAAGAAATAGAAGATAAACTCTGTGGTAGTTACATGTTGTGCATAAGCTGTTTGGGCACAGAGTAAGATTACCTTTCCCTGGAAGTTAAACAGGCCCTGGAACTAGTTCTGGCCAATGAGTTGTTGAGTGGAAGTGATAGCCAGTTGAAGATCTTACTTATTATTGAAGAATGCCAGAGAGGGACAGGAAGGAGGTCCAATTAGAAGACTATGGTACAGTGATAGTAAAAAACAGAAAATGTGGCACATAATTTGGAGAGAAAACTGACCAGATCTACTGATTGATCAGGTCACAGGTATAAAGTCAAGATTCAAGAGAGCTACTCCATCTGCCCAGGTCCCTGAGTGATTGCAAGGCTGCCCTCACCTAGTGCCTTACACAGTCACCCTGTAGTAAATGTGTGGTGAGAATAAAAGAAAATAAACCTTGGTTCTTTTAAGAGACGTTTGTTTCTACCGCATACCCTTGCATAACCTAACATAACTTGAATATGTCAGAACATGCGGGTAAGGAGCATGAATGCAATCTGTCCCATTGTGTTGATTTCACCAAGTTCCAGTTACCTAACTGATGGTCACCCTGGAACAGAGTACATGAAAAAGTGAGCAAGCACTGATTCACTGAGGACAATGGCAGGGACGTGGAGTTCAGCAGCTTGTACTTGAAGTATGGGAAAGGGTAGTATCAGCAAATAGCATGAGTTTGAATAAGAAGCAGTTGAATGAATGATAATGTCAGCTTTCCTTGATGATGGTATGCAGCCAGAAATATACAGCCTTTTTCTACCTTTATATGGGAAAGTAGAGAAAAAAATGAGATTTGGAGGAATATGCTATCACTGGGGAAAATTTAACCTTACTCTCTCACTAGAGCTAATGTTGATAATAGCTACCAAACCCCCCCCCAAAAACAAAAAACAAACCAAGAATATACTAAACTCCTGCATCCTTAAATAGGTCCAATTTCACTTTCATAGAGCATACAGGAAATATTTCCTAATAATTACTGGTATTCTAAAAACTATGCATGCTTTTAATGCCTTAAAGCCCTTTGACATAAAGGTCAGAGTGTGGCTGATTTGAGGTATCCCCAAGTGGAAAACATTTTTTTCCTATCTCAAAACACATTCTGCTTCCTGTTCAAATTCTTACCCATAAAACATTCTGTACTGTTGCTTTCATTTTTCCCCCAATGCTGCTTAGATTTCTTCATGCATATTTGTATTTTTAGATCAGATAATATGAATAGAAGTTTCTTTCCCTGAAATGTATGTAGTGTGATTCAAAGAAAATGTTAATTAAATGAAATACTTGCAGTCTTGTGAAATATTGATATGTAGCAACTAATTTTGTCTCTGTACTCACTTGCTTTTTCTTTGTGTATTTGAAGCACCGTTCTTACAGAATTATGTAGCTGTACAAGCTCTGTTATTGACAGCATTTTTAAATGGAAGAGAAGGGGGATGGAGAGGAGATTTCAATGTACTAAACATCATGTCTTTCAAGATATCCCTAAATATGAGGTAGTTCTCAGGGACTAATCAGGTCTTTACTGAGTTATAGTCACTTTTAAGAGAAACCACCTCCATATAGAAATACTTTCCACCAGCACAAATCAAATGCAGGTAACAAAATGACTCTCCCTGTGTTGTAAAATCCCTGTCAGAAACATGGGCTGTCTTTCATGACAACGGTTTCATACCTCTTCTGCTCCCCACTGCCTGACAAGCAGGTCACAAACAAAGGGGATAAACCACATTCCTTGGCCTGAAAAGGGATTTCCAAAAAAAACCATGTACTTTAGCTTTACTCCTAAGAGGGTCAGACAGCTGGGGCAGTGATTTGTTTGTGTACAGATGAGCTAGTGCACAGGGATGGAAAAATGTTCAGGTGAAGGAATTTCTAAATGGGGAAGATATACCTGGCTGAGTCGCAGGGCAAGGTGACTGTACTATAAACAGTGAAGTTTTCTTTGTGAAAACTGCTGCATATTGAGAGAGATCTGTGTGTGGGACAGAACAGCCAAGAGTGTCACTTATGCAGTATATGTTTTCAAAAGCAGGTTTCATGTTAGCTTCAATGCAACTGGGAAGGATTTCAACTTTTTTTTTTTAGACAAATTACTTGGATTTTACTCCTATTAAAAAGCCCAAGGCTGTATGTGACAAGCAGCCACGTTAGATTAGAAATACAATTTCAGTAAAATTAAGAAGCCAGTTGTTGCATTCTTGGTGCATAGAAATGTACACGAAAAAAAATGACTAGTTTGTTTAGTGCATCTGTTAAATGATACAATATCCATATCTATGATTACTCCAGAGATCAAATTAAGAACATTCCTCATTTCTTGGTTTGTCTCTAAGGAAAACACAGGAAAACAAATGCTGATCAAAAGATTAATGGACTTCTCAATGTATAATGCATTAACCACTCTTTCAACCTTTGGGAAACAAAATAAAAATAAAATAAAAATAAAGTGTTGTCTGGCAGATTCTTGGTAATTATTGTACTGTTTTAAGGTCCTTGTCAGTATGGATTTGATTAAGTCTGTGAATCTTTTCTGAATATCCCTATAGCAATCTAGATAGAAGCACCATACATAAAAATGTTCTTTATTCCAGAATAGATGAAACTCCCAGGGTAAAAGATTTAGGTATCTCTGAAGGTTTCTTATCACCCGGCAGCATAACCCTCTGATGGTTCAGTGCCTGAAAGGGTTGTCTGAGATCACTCATCAAATAAATCAAATAGTTGGCTGACGAAAAGAGTGGGGGCCCATAGTAATCTCATGTCTTTGCTTTCAGACATCAAATCTTTCTTCTACTGAGCCAGCAGAGAAGTTAATATGTGACTTGGCATAACCAACCCTAAATATAAACCTGTTTTAACTTGCTGCTAGTAGTTCTGAGAAGGTGTGACTGACCTAGGCAATGACTAGATTTACTGTTAACATTTTAAGCCATAAATTCCAAAACCTTGATATGTTGAAGAAAAGGCAGTGGTGAGAAGGCTGGAAGTGTACTGAGTTTTGTCTCTAAATATCTTGAAGGAATCTTATTAAAACATAGAAAATCCACCTCAGGGGACATTTATCGAATTATGATAAAATTATATTTTACGTAACTTTGGATAACATTAGACTCAAAGCAGTATACTAAATTACTACTGTAAAAATGAGTCTTTTAAAAACTGGAAATCAAATGCTATAGGATCACATTGTTCAATATGGTAGCCAGGACCCTTGTAGCTGTTTAAATTTATGTTAATTGAAACTAAATAAAAAGTCCATTTCTCAGTTGCACTAGCTACATTTCAAGAAATTAATAGCAACACGTAACTAGTGATTACCTCTATTGGCCACGACAGATGCAGAACATTTCCATCAACACAGAAAGTTTATTGGACAATAATGCAGCTTGTTTCAGTCTTGACAGGGCCCAGCTCCTGACCACTGACCAGAAGAGTGAGCTCCGGGTTTACTCGGCCTCCCAGTGGGACTGTCCCCCGAGCCTGATCCCACACCCTCACCGCCACTTCCAGCACCTGACGCCCATCAAGGCAACCTGGCATCCTCAGTACAACCTCATTGTCATGGGCCGATACCCAGATCCTAATTTCAAAAGTTGTACCCCCCATGAATTAAGGACGATTGATGTATTTGATGGAAGCTCAGGGAAGATGATGTATCAGCTCTATGACCCAGAATCTTCTGGTATCATTTCGCTCAATGAGTTCAATCCCATGGGGGACACGCTGCCCTCTGTGATGGGTTATCACATTCTCATTTGGAGCCAGGAAGCTGGGATGAAGAAATGAGACCCATTAATGAAGGTGTGGGCCAAGCAAGGGCTTGGAGTCACCTGAGAACAAATCCTGTAAGAAGGGGCGGCTATGTGTTAAAGGGCCAAAGGTATCCAAGTCTTAGGGTCGGAGCAGGGACACTGTGACACGGGACACTGTGGGACTGGGACACTGGCATGTTACTGCTCTGGACTTAGCTCCAGAAACTTCTCCAGAGTTGGTGCCTCAGGTGCCCCAAGGATCCTTGCTATTATCTGGCCTGGAGCCAAGGTACTTTTCTTTGATGTGCAGTGGCAGAGTGATCAGGTAGTGGTTTTCAGTATGTGCTCGCTATTGACATGGCCAATAAAACCATACCCAATTGGAAAAAAAAATCTAGAAAGTAACTCTGATACATGATAAAATTGTATTCATGAATCAGCTTTCCCAATTCATGTTTTGTTTTAGAGCCTTTCCCAACTCAGTACATTTGTTTTAGAGCCTTTCAACCTATATAAAATAAAAGATGGTGTGACTGACATTTTTATCTTCCTATGAACAGGAGATAATATCTTATTACCATGATGCATACATGTGTGGTATGGCTATGTGTGCCACTGAAGATATAGATCCCTTGATTAATAAATAAACACAATAGACATTCTTAATTAATAAAACCTTGTTTTCTGGGTCATCTGAATGGCTCAGTCATTTAAGCATCTGCCTCTTGATTCAGGCTCAGGTCCTGGTCTCACAGTTTGTGAGATCGAGCCCTACATCGGGCTCCTTCTTTCCCTTTCTCTCTCTCTGACCTTCCCTTGTTTGTCTGCCCTCTCTTTCTCAAAATAAATAAATAAAAGTATAAAAAACAAACCTTGTTTTCTTACTCTAATTCAGTCTCTAAACGTACTGATGATGAGCATCACTATGACTTCAGCATCAAGCGCCACGGATTAGAACTAGCACGATAGAGTGATTGGTTTTAATGAATATGTTTTCTTCCTCTGTCCAAACCTTTGGCTACCACACTTGCAATTATATTTACAGTTTGGGTTAGCATGCCTACCTCTTACACCAAGATTAATTATTGTGCCTGGACTATGGCGCCAATATATATACACTGCTTCGTACAGATCCTTGAAAAAAATATCCTTTTCATGGGGGCCGAATTCTCCATATACAAACTTAGGCATGTGAGTTTAAACCAAGACATTATGGGAACCTTGAGCAGTACATTATTTGTAATAGGCCAGTCTTGATTTTCAGTGGCTAAAAACTTCCTACAGAAGAATTATCTTCCCAACTGACATCAACAGGCTTTTCATTACTAGGCGTTTGAGGAGGGAGATTAAAGCAAAATGAAGGCATATAGAGATTTAATTCTGTGTGCACATCTAGAAGCAGTGATAAGCTGGGGATCTGGCATTACCTTGATATCTTAGAGATAAATGAGTATCTGAATAAATAGAAGTCTTTGGTTTCTGCAGCTGTCACTAACATATTTTACCCTAATTGCAAAATACTTATTTTAAACACTAGAAAACACACCGAGGAAGCTAACCTCAGCTGGTGAAAAGGAGATCTTCAATTGCTAACGTTTCTAAATTAATTCAGTGTGAGAGATGCTAAGGATGTCATTTTATTCTTTATACTTTTAACTCTGGTTTCATTGTGGGTAAGAAACACCTTATTTTGCTCCATGCACCACTACTCACATATTACTTGGCCCATGGTAAGGCACTTAGGAAATATTTATTGAATAAAAGAAGGAAAAGGTTTTGGCTGAGACAAGAAAACGGGTCATTTTTAAACTTAATATTTACAGGTATATATTTATACTTATGTTTCCTTACTCAAATATATATATCTACACACTACATTTGAGAAACTGATGTGTAGCACTGCTCCTCCCACCCTCCCTTCCTTCTACTTCTCCTCAATCCTTCTTCTTCTTCTTCTAGTATCAATGAGAGTTTTAGATAATCAATCATATCTCGGATCTTGGGAGTCTGTACCACAAAAATATCTTCTTTAAGTGTTTATTTATTTAAAAATATGATGACATTAAGAAATTAAGATAAAACTAGATATTGAATTTTAGTTCCGTGATGCCACCCATTTCTCTAGCATATTAGTTTTGCCAACTTTCACTGAACATTTTCTTTTTTTAAATTTTTTTTATAGTTTATTTATTTTTGAGATAAAGAGACAGAGCATGAATATGGGAGGGGCAGAAAGAGAGGGAGACACAGAATCCGAAACAGGCTCCAGGCTCTGAGTTGTCAGCACAGAGCCCGATGCGGAGCTCGAACCCACAGACCGCGAGATCATGACCTGAGCCGAAGTCGGACGCTTAACCGACTGAGCCACCCAGGCACCCCTTCACTGAACACTTTCTATCTGGTAGCAATGGAGACAGAGTAGTGAGCTAACTAAAGTTCCTGTCATGATGGAAAGTAGACTGTGGTGAGGAAGCATTTTAAACATTTTTGAATAATTTAGGACTATACACACTCTCTTTTAAAAATCACTGAGTCCGTGTACTAATTTAGTCCAATTCACTCTCCCTACCTCACCACTACCACCTTATTAGGAAGTAATGGGAGAGTGAAACAGAAGGAGCCAATTTTTAAGAACTGCACACTGATATTGTGGAATCTGGGCTCTGGAGGGTCCCCCACAGAAGGTGAAGTGTCATGTAGGTGAGCAGCAAGCAGCCAGTGAGCCAAAAAGCCTGCACAGAAAGGACCTCGGTGTTAGGGTAGGAGTAAGGATCAAACTTAAGGCTCAGGTTTCTGACCACCTACCACTCCTTACAATCCTCCAAAAAGGGCAATCCGGGCTTCAGTTTGACCATTTTCCTACAGAAAATGGTCTTTTTCTTTCTCAGAGAAATCTGGTTTCAGGAAATGATATCTAAATGATAATGTGTCATTGTACTGACGAGTAGGGTTACAGTGCTTGAAACAGACAGATATAAGCAAGAAAGGCAGCTAGATGGCAGATCAAAGGCATTTCTTGACCAGAAGGTGGAAAATAGCAGTTGGGAGTTTTAGTAAATGCACTTAAGAATCTAGAGGAGCTTCTCAGGCATTTATCAGAAGCTAATTCAAACCCTTAGGGTTATGGAAGACTTTGTGAAAAGCACCTCTTAACTGACCAACTGTCAATTAGCAAAGGAGAAAATGCCTCAAGTACTCCATTATGATGATGATCAAATAAACGAGCGTTGATTACTATAATAATGGTAGAATAATTTATAAAAAATCTCTGGTTTTATATATGAAAAGAATTCATAACTGGTGATCATCTGTAAAACCTACTGTGGAAAACTACAAGTATAATTGCCCAGTGATGCCAATTTGTTTTTTCTTTTTCAAACTTTTCAGGTGATCTAATATAATGAGAATAATAATCATTAAGGTTTGATCATGCTAATCTAATTTTCTGGATGGCTTATTAACCTTCCAAGGATGTTTTTATTCTACTTCTTGATCATTAGATCAGGCAATAATTAGAGCAAGAATGAGGAATGTCAATTATATAATGATATGTGAGAAGATACAAAAAGGTATCCCGGATATTTAAGCTTATGTTTCAAGTTTGGCTACATTCATGCATGCACACACACACACACACACACACACACACACACACCCCACATGCGCACAAGCACAGCTTGCTAATTTCTTATAAGAAAGAGATTTAACAAAACATATATTTTCAAATATAATTCAAATATTTTCCCTAAATTGAATCAGAAAAATTTTCAATTCATCTCTGCTGATTCTCTAACTATATTACAAACTATGTGTGGTGACTTCAGGCATAGGGCCCTCATTAGATCTTTCTCAGTGTTTCAGCTGAATCTCCCTTCATACAAACTGACAATTATACTTTATGTAGTGTTAGCTTATAAATAAAAAATAAATCACAAACTTGACAACAAAGTTGCCCCCTATAATCTCCTATACAAATTCTGGTCTAAAAGAAAAACAATATAAACACTGCTCAGAGTAGGTAGGGTGCTACATACTGTGCTCTTCGTGGGAAGTTTATCAGGGTTCATCGAGTGATTGAATCCATACTTCTTCATATTCTGTTTCTACTAAGTGTGTGTGTGTGTGTGTGTGTGTGTGTGTGCACACGCACGCGCGCGGGCAGTGTGTCAATTACTGGTGTTCCCTAAATCCATTCTCTGGAGGTCCCCATCTTGGAACTCATTTTAAGAAAGAACTTGCCATTTAGCTGGAAGATATGCAGTCAGCTGGGAATCTCCAGTTGCTAGCGACTTCATGATTCAGCTTTTAAAAAGCCCAGACCCTTTCTTCTGGTGCAGCCCCAGCCAAAGACCAAGAACAGTGGGGAATGTAGGGTGTGGCAATTCCTGCCCAACATAACACTCCTCCTCATGGGCAATATTCGCTCTGAATACTAACATAGGGTTGCCCTAATTTTTGCCAGATTTGTATCTTGGTCTGACGTTTGTTCTGCCCAATCCCACTTCCCTTCTTCTTCCCTTTCATAGGTATTAGATCTGCATCAGTTTGAGGACTTTCCCAAACTAATTTTGCTTCCTCTACATTTTCTCTTTCACTCCTCCAATAAACTTTTTACACTCCTAAATTTGTCTTGGTGTCTACTTCCCAGAGGACCAAACTGACACATATGGTACTAGAGTTTTAGAAGGGTATGTGGAAATCTACGTAGAGACTTCATTTGCCAGCCCGTCTTATGCCTAGATATGGCCATATGGCTAAGTTCTTGGCAATGGAATATGGCTGAAAGTGATGTGTATAAGTACTGCTTCAGTTCCTTAAGAGGAAATTACTTGCCTCCTACTTCTGTTGTTTTCCTCTTCCAACAAATTGGCACATTGATGTGGCACTGATCAAGCTTCTAATATGCAGGAAATTTCTTTAAAGAAGGGGTCAGCAAATTGCTGCCCACAGGCAAAAGCTAACCTGTGGACTGTTTTGTACAATCTGTAAGCTGAAAAGAGTTTTCACATTTTTAAAGCATTGTTAAAAGAAAAAAAAGAAGTGAAGTATGTAACAGAAACCATATATGGTCCACCGCCCCTAAAATACTTATTATTTGACCTTTTATGGAAAGGACTGCTGACTCCTGGTTTACTAGAGATCAGTTAGTTAGACGAAGCCTGGATCTCTGAACGATCATGGGAGGCAAAACTGTCCATCTGTCCTTAGGCCTGGTCTGTAATGTGAGAGCGAAATAAACTTCTTTCTCTTCTGAGCCACTGTATTATTGTGTCTAGCTGTTACAGCTATAGATCCTACTAACACACGTACAAATACATAAAAGATTAAAGATTAAAAGGATTTTCCCTTTCTCCCCAAATTTTATATAACTCAATCTTTTCTTCATCTAACCTTTGAACAGCTTTTTAAAAATAAATTCTTCATTTGTTTGTTAGTTTTGAAAAACCTAAAGCACTTTTTCATGCTTGTTACTTGTATATCGTGTCTAGGAAGATAGAAAATTATGTAAACTTGAGCAATTGTAAGAATTATAGTCTATTAACTTCCCTTAATCCAAAACATCTTACCATTATTTCTAGAACTGGCCTCAACCTTACACAAAAACATGATGATGGTAGTAATGTAACTCAGTTTGGGGGAACAAAGATAATTTTATAAATGGCTAAACAATGACTGCATAAGCTAGAGAGTAATTTAGTATAAACATAGAGTCTACTAACTCATATCAATTACACATATTATGACAAAATAATTTACTATCATATGGGCTTTGCACAGTCAGCCATTCAGGAACTTTTCTTGTACACTTTTGTGCATATTTTTTATACACTTTTGTGAGCCTTGTATTGACGTAGAGAAAGCAAGTCATTTTGATATTTCCAGATACACAGCAACTGCACAAATTTTACATGTATCAATTCAAATGGCCAGTTTTACTGCTCCCAGATTTTCTTTTTTTTGACAGCAATTAAGAATTGAATTAGATAAATAATCTCTTTGCCAAATCCTAAACATGTGCTTATTCAGGCTACTGTTTTATATACCCAAAATCTCACTTGCTTGCCAAATTCTTATCTGCTTCTCATTCCACAAAATGTTTCACAAAATATTTGATTAAACAAGTGATTTTTAAAAGCAAATCTTAAAAAAAAAAAGAAAACACTATCTTTTTTTCAAATGTTTATTTATTTGGAGGAGAGAGAGCGCGTGTGTGCATGTCCATGCATGTGAGCAGGGGAGGGGCAGAGAGGGAGGGCAAGAGAGAATCCCAGGGAAGTCCCATGCAGTCTGCTCAGAGCTGGACACGGGGCTCCATCTCACCATCTCATGAACAGTGAGATCATGACCTGAGCTGAAATCAAGAGTCAGACGCTTAACTGACTCAGCCACCCAGGTGCCCCCAAGCCCCCCTATCTTTTATAATTTTACTTGTGATGCCAAAATAAAATATATTAAAAAACAGTATTCACTGCAATGATATTTAGAAAGATGGTATAGGAATGTGTAAGAATAAGCAAATTTTGCTATGACAGACGGTGAAGAATGCAAAAAAGAGCTCCTTGTAATAGGTATTTTCAGATGCAATACTAAGACCTATCTCAAAATATTTAAATTACTGGAAAAGTAAAGTGGAACTCTGTTCTTCTAACAGCCTCTTGGTGCATAGCTTATTGGTTTACCACAAATCTGCAGAAAATGCAGTATACTTTGTAATTTAGCCTTGCAGCTTTCTCTGAAAAATGTCTTTGCAAAGAACCTTGCCTACTCTAATACTAAGCCTATAAATGCAGGGCATAAAAATATGTTTTGCTCCTAAGTAGTCTGAGGTTTTGTTTAATTAGCAAATTTCACCATAAAGAGGTACAAGATGGAAGTCATTTCTTTCTAGTGTTATTAATTTTAACTTAATAAAGATAGAGCAATCAGCCTGATGATGTGCCAATTTATTAAGTTCATATACCTGGAATTTAATTTCTATTGAATTAACTGTGATAAAATATCAGGCTTTCTTTTCCAAAGACTCAAGGAATAATAACTACTACCAAAAAATACCAAGTGGAAGGAAATGATACAAAACTGCTATCAGTGGCAAAAAAAAGTGTCAGTGCTTTTGAATTAATTCAGTTCTTATTTTGTTTGCCTACCATGGCCATGTTATATAGAGAAAATATAATGGAGGAAGTATTAGAGTTTTCTATGTGGTCTGTAAAACTATACTTTTTAAAAACTTAATGATGAGTGTCATAGCCTATTTTACTTGTTTTTGGAATTGCCCCTCTCACCTGTTTTTGGCCCTTATAGTCAGTTCTTTGATGAACACCTTCACAAACACATCATTGCTTTTTGTCTTGTGTTAAAACATATGTGTCGTAGCAGAGTTTTTTTAATCACAGAATTTGAAAATATTCTGTCTTTATTTCCTATTACGTCTTTACCCACTGTAGACACTTCTATTCAAGTCTAGTGCTCTTTCTAAGACCCTATATGGCTCAGGATTCTTAGAGCATTATGTTCCAAACAGCCAGGATAGTTCTATAGAAAGTCACAGCTAGCAGGCTAAATATGACCTATCTGTCTTCTTTCTTCTTTGATTTTCTAAAACAGTCACCCAAATGTCAATACTTCTAAACATAAATGAATTCAGCAACGTCATTGAAACTTTCCTAACATTTTGTCACTTTTTATCATTAAAAAATTTTTTTATGTTTTATTTATTTTTGAAAGACAGAGAGAGACAGAGAGTGAACAGAGGAGAGGCAGAGAGAGAGAGGGAGACACAGAATTCAAAGCAGACTTCAGGCTCTGAGCTCTCAGCACAGAGCCTAACACAGGGCTCAAACTCACAGACCATGAGATCATGACCTGAGCTAAAGTCGACGCTTAATGGGCTGAGCCACCCAGGCACTCCACTTTTCATCATTTTAAAACTTTCTATCACTTTTATTATAGCTATTGCATTTGTATTCCTTGTATCACATGTGATGATGAACTTTCTCACATATGTATGTTGCTAATTACTTTTATGCTGAAAAATTTTTTTGTTTTTGAGAAAGAGAGGGAGAGAGAATACAAGCAGGGGAGAAGGGCAATGGGAGAGAAAGAGAGAGTATCTTAAGTTTAAGCAGGCTTTACACTAAGTTCAGAGCCCAAGGAGGGGATCGATCCCACAACCCTGTGATCATGACCTGAGCCAAAATCAAGAGTTGATGTTCAACCGAGTGACCCAAGTGTCCCCTGATGTGAATTTTCATTAATTTTTTTCTCCTATTTACTGGGATTCTATAGATAAATGACCTTCCTTGATATTTAAGATTTATATCATCTTTTCTCAATCTGGTATTTATTCTGATGCCTTTCCCCAAACTGTTATCCCTAAAAACTAATTTTTGTCACTTTGAGTAACATGGTTTATTTGGTTTATTTTTAACCATAAAACATATTTTCAATTAAATAAGTTTAAGACAGTAAAAGATGTCAAAATGCTAAACAGAACATTGCATTGTATCAGTTATGCTTCTTGCATTTTGGACCAGGTCTACACTAGCAAGATATGTAGCATTATAGGATAAAAGTTGTTTTGAAGTCAAAAATAGGAGGAAAGAACTCTCTACATAGCAGTTGCCACATGTAGTATTTAGACAACTCACGATCTCTCAAAATGGATATCATAGAACTTCTCTACATAGTCAACACTTACCACCTCCCTCCCTTGCAATAAAAAAAAAAAATCCAATATTGTTTCTTGAATACCCTCATTATATTTTCAACTTGCAGACTGTGTTCACTCTTTCTTCACATCTGGAATGTCCATCTCCATTTCTAAACTTCTAAGATTTACTTTGACTTTAGGTTCAACTCAAGCAATTAGAGAATTAAATTGTATTGTAGGGAAAGGGACGGCTTAGGAAAGGTAATTAAATTTTATTTAAGGCCTTTTCTATGCCAGACTCTGGTCCCAGGCATTTAAAAAATGCTCTTAATACCACTGCCGCTAGAATGATGTACCACTGAATTGCACCCACTAGAGATAAATGCTGGGGTAGGTAATTATGTATTCCTAATTTAGTCCTCAAAATAACTCTATGGGGTAGGCATAATCAAGCCTACTTATACATGCATTAGAATTGGAGATGTTTAAAGTCCTGCTTAATGGCACACTGCTACTAGTGGTAGAGAAGGGGTTAGCAGATAGGTCCTTTGGAATCCTGAAGTCAGGCTCTTCTTACTGTCCTTCATTCTGTCTGATGCCTCTGACCTGACAGTTCAATTTTTGCTCTGACATTATTTCTCATCTAAACACCTATAGTATTTACTGTGGTTGCCACTGATTCGGCATTCCTTTCCTTGCACCATAGGTATATACTTGTACACTTTTAACATTAAATGCATGCTCTGTTCCACAAGCAGATCATAACTTCCTTGAGCGATGTGATGGTATTTCTCTTTCAAATAGTGCCAATTCTGATACCTTGAGCATAGTGGGCACTTAACAAGTGATTCTTACTGAGGATAACTGTTAATATAAGTATCTGTGTGAAAGACAATGAAATCTCTTTATACTTACAAAATAAAATAAAAGAAGAACGGATCCAGGGGAGAAGAATTATTTTACTGAAAGAGAATAAAATACAAAAATCCCATTTTAGGGGTGCCCTGGGTGGCTCAGTCAGTTAAGTGTCCTACTTCGGCTTAGGTCATGATCTCATGGTTGGTTGGTTCGAGCCCCGCATCAGGTTCTGTGCTGACAGCCAGCTCAGAGCCTGGAGCCTGTTTCAGATTCTGTGTCTCCATCTCTCTCTGACTCTCCCCTGCTCATGCTGTCTCTCTCTCTCTCTCTCTCTCTCTCAGAAATAGAACATTAAAAAAATTTTTTTAAATAAAAAAACCACCAAAAATCCCATTTTATAATTTCTCCACTTTTATTTTCACCTTTCTACCCCTGCACTGTAATCCTAAACACACTTAGATGTGAGTTTTTATTTCTTATGATATTATTTTATACCAGAACTGTATACATGTAGTTACTCTATTATCATTTTGATTCTTTATTTAACCGGGAAATGAGATTCCACCAAAAAAGGGAATTGATGCTGTGTACTTTTGATGGCAGCAAGTATTTAAAAATGTGTGAGTGGGTGTCTAGCACAGGTTGTTTTTTTTTTTTTTTTTTTTAGTTTTACATTAACGTTTAATCTGGAGGAGATTCATTAGGTTTTTGTCACTGAATTACAGCCACTTTTTAGTTTCCTCGCCTTACCTACTGCTAAAAAATGCAGTAGTAGCTATTCTAAACCTAATACTGCTTGGTTTTCCTTTAAATATTTTAAACTGGAAACTGGATAAAAGTCCTTTTAAGATGAACCAGCCTCCAATACAAGTAAAGGTTTAACTTTTTTTCTTGTCTCCTTCTCAGAAATGAAATCTGTATTCAGGATGTAACGCTTCTTCTGAAGTGCTTGGAGAATCAGAGAAAATGGCCCATTTTCATTTTAATGAATCATGCTGGAGAATAAATTTACATGATGTTAATACTGAGACCTGGAAGATGGTATGGTATAATGCTCATAATAAAGGATTTAGGAACCATGACAGTTCTGGGGTATGAATTCTGGTAAGCCACTCATGTGTGACTTTGGATAAGTTACTTGAGCTCACAGTTGCTCAGTAAATTGAGATGGAGTGCTAGGGAGAGGAAGCACATCGCTGAGAACCAACTCTGTGAGGCCGAAGTGAGATAAACAAGGCATCAGGGCTATACTTCCCTTATGCACCCCAGGATTCTGTGCACATGAAACAGCACTATGCAGTCAGGCATCACTCATTGTGGGTTCTTTAAATGAAACTGACAGCAGCTGAAAGGCTTTCCTCATAGAGGTGGAGGGACTAATCCGATCTCAGGCAGTCTCTGATGAGGGAATTTGGGTATGTTTGGCTCAATCTTTCTCTCTCTCTGCTGGGGAATCTTCAGCAGTTTATATCTAATAATCATTTTGCATGGAATTATGAAGGGGAAATCCATATCTTTAGAGATAGGAAAGTGAATTCATAAAAGCAGGAAAAATAAAAAACAAAAAACTTCCAAGGAGGTAATTTCAGAATGGGAAATATCAAGTGTGCAAACGTACAAATCTGGCACAAAGCTATTAAGAGAGACTTTGACCATTATCTCCCAGCATTGCCCCTTCGTGCAATTAGCACTCCAGAGAGTCCTGCATTTCCGAGGACTTACTCATATGCACAGGATCCATTTCCCAAGTATGAAGAGAGCCAGTTTAAAATGGCTACTGTGGGGGTGCCTGAGTGGCTCAGTCATTTAATCATCCAACTTTGGCTTAGGTCATGATCTCACGGTTCATGAGTTCAAGCCCTGCATCAGGCTCTGTGCTGACAGCTCAGAGCCTGGAGCCTGCTTTGGATTGCATCTCTCTCCCTCTCTCTGCCCTCTCCCCACTCCTGCTCTGCCTCTCTCTTTTTCTCTCTCCCTGAAAAATAAACATTAAAATTAAAAAAAAAAAAAAAGGCTACTGTGAGCTTTGGTAAATTGCTTTTTCTCTTTTGTGTGTCAGTTCCCTCACCAGGAAAAGGGACCCTATCAAATTCCACAGTAAAGTCTGTGAAGACTGAAGGCCTTAACATAGGACAAATGAAATGTTTGCATCTTTGGCCAATATAAATCATCAGCACTACCAGAAAAGGAAATACTTAATAAGTAATTGGTTGCTGAATGCATTGACATCTCTCTACAACTAAGCGCATTTAAGCTTTTGGTGCATTCAGTTATTGGTTCATTTTTTTGCCTTCATAACCATTATGCAATATCAGTGAACAGCCATGAAAACTGCATTACAGTACATTGAAAGTGGGTTTTTTTTTGGTCCTTCAAAAATCATACATGAGTAAAGGCAATGTCAATTATCTTGTAATATATCCTCTTTTTTTTTTTTGGCAAAAGAAGTTTCTGATAAGGGTTTGCTTGAGTAAAAGTTTATGTAGACTATTTCAAATCACTGATTATGGAAACTGCTTGCAATCTGGTTGCCCATGAAATATTCCTACTACAATTCTTTTTTTAGTAGTGCATGCTCTGTAGTATGTACCACCCTGGTAACACTCCAAAAAAAGGAAAAGGGCTGTTAGCTGATGAGATAATGTTCATAGTAACGATCCAATTTATGATCCATCTCTATCACAGTAGGTGCCAGACTAATAGAGAATTAGACAAATTTCCTACCAAGGGACAAGCAACCTTAAGATCTTATTCCCTGTGGAATATACTTCCCATTGTGTTTGGCCCATATGCAATCTTGGAAGACACATGCCTTGAAATATTTTTATTTTGTTAACATATAGTGCTGCAATTTATTACCTAGTTATTATACATGGCAGAAAAAATATATTAGAAGCCAATTTCCTGTTTTAATATGACATGTGTAGTATAAATTAGGCTTTATTTGCTAGATTAAACGTGAGAAGGAAAGAATTGGTATATATATCTTTCTACATTAAAAAAAATGACACTATACATAAAACTCAATCTGGGAGCTTATAGGTAGATATTTATACCCCACTCTGGGCAAGAAATCTAGGGGAAAAAATCTAGCTATTTAATCAATGAGGAGGACTTTGCCTGTTCACTGGGAAAAGCCAAACAGTAATCCATTCATTTATTTCCTAACCACAAAATATTTAATCCCTAAGGCACATGGGTGTCTCAGTCAGTTGAGCATCTGATTCTTGATCATGATCCCAGGGTCATGGGATTGAGCCCTGTGTCAGGCTCTGGGCTAGGTGTGGACACGGCTTGGTATTTTCAATCTCCCTCTCCCTGTCTCTGTTTCTCTCTCACCTTGCCTCTCTAAAGTAAAAAAAAAAAAAAAAAAATTAAAAATTTAATCCCCAACGACGATGACTCTAAGGAAGTGCATGAAACACCTTGAGAGAAAACAACCTATAATTCTATTCAGTAAAGCGTCAGGGTTGTGGAAGTTGTTAGGTAGAAAGAAGACAAGATCCAGGCAACAAAAAGGAGAAAAATGTAAGATATCAACATTGTTCCCAATGTGAATTCCACTTTCATGGTGTCCTAAGTCCTAGCACCAGCAGAGTGAAAAGTCACTTTAGGGGTACTATTACAGCTGCAGGAATTACCTGAGGGGCTAGGGTTGAGAGACAGCCTATCAAATCTTTGTTTGTTTAATAAACCCAAGGCGTAGTGCCAAACTGGTTAAATGTACCATGTCTGTGTGCACTCAAGCATGTTACCACAGTGAAATTAAAAAAGAAATGAAAAGGGAACTGATCCATTATAACTAGATGCAATGAAAGAGACTAAAGATGAATTTACAAACTTTCCTGTTTAAGGTATAGTCGTTTGATGCTGACAAATAGTATTTCTGAGGAAGTTCTTTATATCATCCCTGATAGACTCAAATCTCCGTATTATGTCTGTTGACTTCCTTGGTGAACGTTTTTCTTAATAAAACTAGAGTTTTAATCATTCATTATCTTTCTACATTACATATTTTAGTTGTATGTTTGAATACAAAAGAAGAAACAGCTTGCTTATTACGCCAAATATAAATTTATTTATAAAGATGCAAATGCTGGGAGGCAATATTTAGTACAATTAGTTCTGGTTCTTCACCTTGAGCCAAATGTTGATTGAGAAAAGAGAAACTCCCTTCAGCATGGTTCCAATCCCTATAGCTACCTGATTCACCAGGGAACTCTAGATCTTCAGTGTTGGATTTATCTGTCTGTAGCTCAACAGTGAGAAAACAGGTTGTTTAGAGAGGCTCTGCAAGCAATATAGGTGTTGAGACTTCAATTCCTTCCACCGTATCCAGAAACTTTCTATTAGTTCAAAACAAATAAGGCTACTTTTTCCCAAACACATCCGAAGAGGCTAACCTGTGCCCATATTGAAGGAGCGACTGAGTCCATGACGAGCCATGGAAGACTGAAGAGGTAGTGGGAAAGGAGAGGTTCATAACTACTTATGGGGTCTATCTGCCAACCAGCCAAAGGAACATAAAGTTAATGTATTTTTAGCTAATAGAGTCCTTGCATTTTCCCAGATCACCACTGGCTGCAGAATTTATAAAGAGAGTGGGATCTCATCCCACCTGATTGGCAGAAGTAGTGAGCGACATTTGGGTCAGGGCAAGTTGACCCTGGTAATATTACTAGTGGTGTCAGCATCAGCTGCTTTGAATGAAACAACAGATAGGCAGAATGTAGCACAGAATTGAATCAATTATTCTGATATTTTCTGAAATATTCATATACCCTTTGCTGTCTAGGAGAGCTCAAGTACTCAGCTTGTATCTTATTCATGTTTCTTCCTTTTTTTAAAATTTGCTTTTGAGAGAGAGATAGAGACAGCGTGAGCAGGGGAGGGTCAGGGAGAGGGAGACACAGAATCCGAAACAGGCTCCAGGCTCTGAGCTAGCTGTCAGCGCAGAGCCTGATGCGGAACTCGACCCCACAAACCGTGAGATCATGACCTGAGCCGAAGTCGGACGCTTAACTGACTGAGTCACCCAGGCGCCCCTCATATTTCATGCCTTCCTATCTTTCAATCTTTTAACTTATGCAATTCCTTTTGCCAAAAACTGTTTTGTCTTCTCCCATCTCTGAATACCCCAAATTTATTATACACATCTCACATACCACCGTCAAAATAGCTCTTGTGCTCAACCTTCCACCCACCCTAGTCCCCTTTTCCCTGAAGTAAGTCTTTCTCTTTGGAAATCTGGAGCCTCCGGCCCTAACTTGGGCTCTCAGTCATTCTCACCTTGGCTGTAGTGTTAATTATGGGTATGCGGTCTCATAATTAACAATGAATTCTGTGAGGGTAGGATCTGTGTCTTAATTGTATGTGTACCCCTCAATCTACTAACCATACTAGGTGCTCAAAAGATCTTTGTTTAACAAATACACATGTTGAAAATTGAGACAAAAATGGCATTTGGGGATTGAATCAACCAACTGCTGTAATTTGTCACTGAGTTTAGGGTATCTGGACAAAACCTCCACTCCTTGGACTCCAGCACAGTCTTTCCTAACCTCCTCTCCTTTTCTTTTTAAATCTTTCTAGGCCCAAGTAAGGCGTTTCTCCCCACCCCCACTCATCCTTTCTTCCTCCTACTTGACCTAGTTACTTCGACAGGAGAACTAGGTCAGCAGTCTAGGGACAAATCATCTCAGCCTTTTTTTTCTTCCTCCCAAAGGTGAAGATGACTGAATATTGGTCTCCAAGTGGCAGAGAATCCTGTCTTGAAGTTCCCCAACACCTCCGAAGAGTGTAGAGTCTGAGAAGAGACTCTTGCCTCTCTTTCTGAAAGAGTCTTAAGGTCAACATTCAACTTGGAGTTTCCAATCCTTAGAGTCCTCTTTGACAATCCCATTGCCTTTCTCCATATCCATTTGCCCTGAACACCTGCCCAAGGAAGCCTCTGTGATCTGGGCCCTCCTCTAGGTTCTCACAGCTACCACCCTGGACTGAGCCTGCAGGCACCCACTGTGTGCCCTCTGCTCCTCTCAGGCTGCCTGCATAGACCCGGTTTGAGGTCAACTTATTCTGCTTCCCAGCCGTGTGACTTTATAGAACACTTCTAAGTTTTTGTTTCCTTATATAGACAATGGAAATGATAATGTCTACTTTACTGAGAGGATTAAACAAGAAAAGGCATGTAAATCAGGTGACACAATGTCTAGAACAAGGTCACCTTTAAGCTTAAGAAAGGGTTTCACCTGTTCTCTCCATAACCACATTCTTTTCTTCTTCCATGCAGTGATCTCCTCATCTTCCTTTCTCCATTTTTGTAACAGAATTCTAACCATCCACCACTTAACTGTCAGACTGTCCTATATAATTCTATCCTTACCGATCTGCTTCTTTTTTTCTGTAAGTATCACTTATTTTCTGCAGCATGTAAATTGGAAATAGTATGTATTATCTTGTATTCTTTCATATTTCCATATATAAATTTGACTGCCAGCTCTTTAAAGGACAGGATCATATTTATGGTCAAGTTTTCAACATGGACTAACCCCAGTGCTAGCATGTAGAGAGTAATAAGCATTTTTTATTGACAATTCAAAGAAAATCCCGGAAGACAAAAACTGTGAATTCTTCAGTGGAATGTCTCTGAAGTTTCCCAGAACTGTTTATTACTGTTCTGGCTTGCTAATTTTAAGCGTGACAAAAATGCACTAGCCCATTCATAAAATTCTCTGGCATCATGACATGTCTTTAATCTTCTGTAGTTAAATATCATCACAGCCAAATGCAGTGATATAATATAAAGCAATCTATTATCATAATAAGTTGCCAGGAGTACAATCAGTCACATTGGCAGTTCTCTGACACCTTGCCATCCCCAGGCTCTCCCTCTGCAGTATGTGACATAAAACAATTTACATGTTTTCTATATAAAGGAGAATCAAGGAAATCTGATAATTGACGTAGAAACACTAGGGAGAGCTTAAAAATGGTAACATCAAATTTGCCCATTACATCCAGGATGCAACATAAGTATGGGCGTTTGCCTACTCATTTATTATATTGTTACTCAATTCTGAAAATGCCTACCTCTTTAGTCCAGGTGCCACAGGTAGCTGAACAGCCAAACTAGTGTAAGAAATTGAATCGAACAAGTATGATGGTCCGGGAGTCTCATTAGTTATACATGGATTTTTTTTATAGGATAAGAAAGACTTCACTGCTCTGACAAGAAGTTATTCATCTACATTTTTAAAACTGGCAAGACATTACCAATTTCATGGTTCTATTCCTGTCACTAAGCATGCCACGAACTCTAATGCTCCATTAATGTGTTGGAATATCACACGTGGGAGATGGTGAACGCAGCAAGGAAGCAGCATATGTCTCCTACACTCAAGCTGCTGGCTCTTTCGTCTCCAGGCCTTTGGACACGTTGTCAACACCCCGCTCCCTGGACTCCTACTCTAAGTAGTATCACACCTGCTGCAAGGCTTAGGCATTCTCTGCAGCCAGTTCATGGCAGTACTTGTGGTAGGTTCCCACGTGTGGAGTTATTTCAGGCTTTGCTAGTTTAATGGCTCCTTTCCAACACCTATTCCTGACTGGTGGAATTATAAATCCCAGCCCAAGCAAAAGTCACACAGTGGTGGCAACTTCAGGAAAGCCACAGAGACTGTTAGGACACTGGAGTAGACACTGAGCAGTTACACTCAACACCCTTGTCCTCTGCCCTACCCCCACCTCCACACCCCTGCGGCACCCACTATATTTATAAATTCATAACAGAAAAAAAGAAGGATACGGCATTAGCTCCCTAAGAGAGAAAAAAACAACTTCCTTTGCTTATTTGCACTTGAGTAAGTTGATTCATGCATTTTAGATTAAACTCTTAATAGCTAAACACAAAGAGCAGACATTTGGAAAGTGGACGGTCTGTGTAACATTTGCTGGGAGAGTTTTCCACGCTAAAGCTGGCATTCTGGTTTTATTATGTGACTTTATGGGCAATAAGATTAGATTTTTTTTCAAATGCAATTTATCTGAAGGAGAATATTAATTTGGAGGTAGTTATCACAGTACTGAATTTCAATGTAAAACTCCAACTCATTAAAAATCATGAAATGAAATGTGTATTTCTTCTGCAAGTATTCAAAAACTGGGATAAAAAGAAAAAGATGGGGATAATTTCTAAAGTCCAGTGATATCTATGTCCTATAACTCTGCTCTCTGTCCATTAGGTGCGTGTTACTCTTCTTCAGAATGATTTCTTGTTTAAGGTATTGTGACTACTTTCTGTTAAAAGTTTGCTTTAAAAACAGATGGATTGCTTTCTTTATCAGAAATGTAAACATCTGAAGCCCAGATACTGACCCAGGCTTTGGGCCTTCAATTCCCAGTTTTTTCTGTCTTATTAAAACTCAGTTAGAAGAAATAATATTCCCAGATTGTCATCTAATTATTTACTGGTAATGACAATTCCTGTTGTATTCTGTGTGCTTTTATTTCTCGAATCAGTATAGACAAATAGAATCATGATAAAGTTTGACTTTACTACTATTGAAGAAATTCTCAATATTCTTCATTTATTTTCAAATATGAGGGATTCTGTGTATTTATTTTCAAATATATAATATTCCTTTACATTACCAAATGGTAATTGACATTTATCAAATGTGTGATATTTAAAGATAACTGATATTTATCTGGTTAAAAAGAATTTGGGGACTTGGACACCTGGATGGCTCAGCTGGTTAAACATCAGACTCTTGATTTCAGCTCAGATCATGATCTCACGGTTTGTGGGTTCGAGTCTTGAATCAGGCTCTGTGCTGACAGTGCAGAGGCTGCTTGGGATTCTCTCTTCCTCTCTCTTTACCTCTCCTCCCTCTCAAAATGAATAAAAACTTATAAAAAAAATTGGGAGACTTTATAAATGGCCAAGAAAAGAATGTTCCATGTTTTAGAAAAGTCTTCAGTGTTCCCAAGGACATTTTTGTCAGTGATTGGGGATTCACTGGGCAAAAGGTTTGTATAGATTCCTGTGACAGAATAGATAAAATAAAAGCCCCTATCATGTTCCTATCCTCTTCTCCTGAACTGATGAATAGTAAAAAGGTCTTTGCAGATGTGATCAAGGACTGAGATAGGAAGATCCTCTTGATCATCTGGGTGGGGCCAATGTAATCACAAGGATATTTATAAGAGAGAGGGAGCAGAAGGCAATGTGACAGTGGGAAACTGTGAAAGGCCAGTGCGATGAAGGGCCACGAACCAGAAAAGGTGGATGTCCTCCAAAGCTGGAAAAGGCAAGGAAACAGATTCTCTTTTAGAACATTAAAAGACACATAGCCCTTCTGGGACACATGCACCCCAATGTTTATAGCAGTGCTATCAACAATAGCCAAAGTATGAGAAAAGCGCAAATGTCCATCAACTGATGAATACATAAAGAAGACGTGAGATATATATATAGTGGAATATTACTCAGCGAGGAAAAAGAATGAAATCTTGGGGTGCCTGGGTGGCTCAGTCAGTTAAGTGTCTGACTTCGGCTCAGGTCATGATCTCACGGTTTGTGGGTTCAAGTCCCACGTCAGGCTCTGCGCTGACAGCTAGCTCAGAGCCTGGAGCCTGTTTTGGATTCTGTGTTTCCCTCTCTCTCTGACCCTCTCCTGCTCATGCTGTCTCTCTCTCTCTCTCAGAAATAAATAAAAAAATAATTTAAAAATTTTTTAAAAAGAAAAAAGAAAAAGAAAACATTAAAGCAAATTTTAAAAAAAGAATGAAATCTTGCCATTTGCAACAATGTGAATGGAACTGTAGAGTATTATGCTAAACGAAATAAGTCAGAGAGAGACAGATATCATATGATTTCATTCACATGTGGCATTTGAGAAACTCAACAGATGAACATAGGGGAAGGGAAGGAAAAATAAGATAAAAACAGAGAAGCAAACCATAAGAAACTCTTAAATACAGAGAACAAACTGAGGATTGCTGGAAAGGAGGTGAGTGGTAGGGTGAGCTGAGTGGGTGCTGAGCACTGTGGAGGGCACGTTTAAGGATGAGCACTGGGTGTCATAAGTAAGAGATGAATCATTGAGTTCTACTCCAAAGCCAAGACTATGCTGTATGTTAACTAACTTGAAAATAAATTAATAAAAATAAGTAAATAAACAAATAAGTACATACGTATAAATAAAAACAAAACAAAACAAACAAACAAAAAGACACACAGCCCTTCTCATACCTTGGCCCCATAAGATTCATTTTGGGTTTTTGACCTCTAGATCTATAAGATAAAAATATTTGTGCTGCTTTTAAGCCACTAAGTTTATGGCACTTTGTTACATCAGAAAGAGGGACCCAACATAAATCCCAAACATAAAAGTCTTACTTAGGAAAACATCTTTTGTTATTTTCTCCAGCTGCTCCTTTCATGGGCAGATGCATGTTGTTGCTGCTTGTCAAACCCTTCTTCCATCCCCAGCTTTGTTCATAGACTAGGGTTCATTTTACAGCAGGTGCTCTCCCTGTGTGTCCCTGTTCTGATGGAGCTCACATTTTACTGGAAAGAAGTAGAGGCTACATAAATGGATGAATAGGTACAGTATACAGTAGGTGGTAAAAAAATCAAAACAAAGAGCAAAGAGCAATGTTTTAGTCTTATTTATTTTAGGAGTATTAGTTGATCTGGTTTAATAACTTCTTTCTAGAATACATCTTAAATTCTTTTCCTTTGTTATTATCAATGATCTGTCCATAGAGAAGTATTCATTTGATACTTCCAAATAGACTCTTGCCTTTTTTTTTTTTTTAAATAAGATTCCCCCACTCTTCAGGCAGTGGAAGGCTAGGTGTACCTTATCCATAAGAACTAGCCATAACTGGACATGTGGAAAACAGTACAAGAAATCGTCTGGATAGATGTCTCAAATCTGAATTCCAAGGTCTCAAGTGCAACAGCATGTAAACATTTGATTTTCTTCCTTAGCAGTGGCTAGATGGGAACCAAACAAGAGGCTGTGGCAGAAATTTCCAAGTAAACTCTGCCATTTCATGACATGTAGACCTAGGCCCAATCAGATCTTATTGGTCACTTATAGATCAACTGCAGTGATTTTAGAGTTGAAACCCAAGGTGAAAGCCTTTGAGATTGTACTTAAACCCCAATAACTCTCAAGTTAGAAGGAATAGACAAAATAAACAATCAGAAAAGGAAAGAAGAAAAGAAAAAGATAAGGAAGAGAAGGGAAGTCCTGGGTTTTCATATACATTGGGGCTGGTCTTATAGATACAAGTATTATGCCTACAACTAGGTTTTTGTTTTGTTTTGTTTTGTTTTGTTTTCTAAACCTCTGAATTGTCATTTAACTCATGGTATTAGCAGTAGGTCATGGTGATTCTCTACATAGAACATTCATATGTCTTGAACTTGGATATTCTAGGTAGTTACTTTGAATGTGCTTACTATTAATTTGGCTGGAATCAAGCTTGTCTGTGTTATTTATTTAATTTTAATTTTAAATAGAGAAAGAGAGCATGAAAGCAGGTGAGAGGGACAGAGGGAGAGAGAAAGAAGCTTAAGCAAGCTCCACACTCAGCATGGAGCCCAACATGGGGCTCCATCTCACAACCCTGCAATCATGACCTGAGCCAAAACCAAGAGTTTTTGATCAACAGACTGATCCACTGAGGCCCTCTTTATCTACATTATTTAAATAACTTTTTGAAAAGGAGGAATGTTGATAGACTGTATTCTAGTTGATGTTTATGAGGTCTGCTGAGAATGAGAGGGTCAAGTAAATTTGGGGCTCAGGACACAAATCAAAAGTTTCATATTATGTGAATTCTATTATATTGTTTTTCATGTTACCTTGTTTTCATTCTCATTTTAATGTATAATGAAGTCTCTCAGTCTGTCTGTGTTCCATTTAATATAATAAAAGTCTAAGTTCCATAGACACTCACCCAAATATATTTCAAGTGGTATTTGAATCTCCACCATTTCAAATAAAATTCTACCACATACCCATCCAGGCGGAAGACATTCTTAGTAACTGAGTATGTATGTGTGTGTGTGTGTGTGTATGGTTGATATGTCCATCTCAATTTTATGTTGCCTTTACACGCTTTGTGGCTGAAGAAGATGTCACTCTGATAGAAAGGAAAAACAATGTTCAAACTTAAAAAGTTTCTTTTTAATATATATTAGTATATATTTGATTAGACATCATGTTTTAACATTTAGTTAGATTTTACTTACAGTCACCTCAAGGCCTTTAAATGTATCCTATAATTTTAATATGTAATTAAGAATGTATTTTGAAACATCCTTCCTCCCCTCCACTAACTGTTAAATTTATCCTTAAGAATTATTACACTTTCTATTTCTGTCTTGACTTGCAAAGGGCACGGTAATCAATAATAACTGTAAAATAATGTGGAACAATTAGTTTTTCTTGCACGCTCATAATTTGTGTTGACATCAGTTGGCATTAGTTAATGCATATACTGGAGGGGGGAAATTAAGGTGCCAATAATCAAGTTTCATATTCACTATTATTAATAACTTTTTGTTTTAAATAAGTTTTGAAAATGTGTGTTCTAGCATCCCACTAGCAGCAAGAATGGATATAGAGTCTTCACTCTTAGAACCCAATGACTTTCCAAGCATGACTCTCTTAAAAAATAAGTCAACATATTCCTTTGAGTTTTATCATATTAATTAGTAATACCTGTTTCAAAGCTGAGTCTATGCTGCCTTTCATATCCTGAAAGCTCATGATAAATTTACTGAAATAAGGCAGTTTTCACATTTATAATAAGCATAACATTTGATCACAAAAGTTGAATTTAAACATCAGAGTAGAATTTTCCTCCAATACACATTGTTCCTTATAATGACTGATGGTCTATCAACTTAAATTATCATCCTCATCATTTCTTTCTTGCCTTTGTTATGTTCTGTGTAGGTTTGCTATAATAATATGATATATAACATAATATAATAAATAAATATTAATTTCTTTTTGCCACGTGGTTCTGATTCTTCCACAGCCAGCTTTCATTTCTATTTAGATGGGAAAGTCCTCAAGCTTCTCTCTTCATATTTTACAAAGATGGGAGCTTAGAAGGTAACCTGAATGAGGGGCAACAGCTGAAGCCATAAGGAGGTCCATGTTTTCAGCCTGACAATATTCTACAACTAAAACCCTAGAGAGCAATAGAATTGATTATACAGAGTTTACAATTTGGACTCAGAACTTGCTGTTTATATTGCCAATGAGCCAAAACCCTCAATATCAACAATAACGTTTAAATAATAGTTTAAAGAGGAATATGATTCAATTCCTTTCAGCACCATATTTATTGGAGACAGCTAAAAATTTATAAATATAAATGGATGAAGTAAAAATTGATCCTAATGAAGGACAGAAATGAATGCAAATATACCTTTCCAACTAGATAGGTATTTTTCCCAGGGTGCATCTTATATATGGCATGGTGGTGAATCCTTAATGAAATCTAAGGAAGTTTTGAAGTAACAACATCATGGAATTCAATAAGGAAAAATATTCAGCTATCTTTCTTGCCTTGAAAATAAATTCTAGCAATAAAATCATGTGCTTTAAAATGACAAATAAGGTCACAAATTTCTAGCTTTGTTTTTAAAAGTATTAGTAATAATATTAAAATTGTAAAGTTGTGGGGAAACTCCATAAACCTGACACTTTTTTTGCAGAAAAAGAAATACAGAAAATATTTTTTTAAATAAAAATAAGGACAAGAACCAATAATAACAGCACAAATCCTTACAATATAGAAAATCTCATCGATAGAATCTTGTCATTAATTCACTTTAAAGGCAAAAAACAAAAGACTTTCCATAATGATCCTGGGAGGAGCTCGTGGCAAAGCCAGATACTATCAGAGTATTCAATTTAGGGCTTCTAATTCAAGCCTAGTGCTTCCTGCACGCTGGGAGTAAAAGTCTTCTGTAACTTACTTTAAACATTAAATAAATAAACTTGTAAATATTGTCAAAATATTTAGAAGCCATAACCAACGAATGAATGTATATAAGATAAATATGTTTCATATTTTTTGACATAATCCATACTTTGAGGTTAAGTTATATACATAGGTCATATGAGTAACTTAAATGCGGCTTTGGACAATTGGTCATGTCTTAGTCTTCTGTTCTCACCCTGTAAACTGTGAAGAGATTTTCATAATGAGGAGAAGAGTTATTAAAGTACTTGAAGACATTGCTCCACAGAACACAGACAATAGAATTTGAATGGATGTTCTGCTGCTTTTAAAGAGGAGGCAGTTGATATTACTTAACTTTCTCTTCCACTCGGGCTGTGACCTGGTCATCTAGTAACAATGAAATCAATGGAATATTAATTGGGCCTCACTCATTCCAAAAGACAGCTGAAATTTTTTACATGAAGAGATTTTTAACTAGAGTTGAAAATTTTATATACATAAATGTAGATGAAGCATTAATATAAAACAATAGAAATGTGACTGTATTTATTAGACAGGTGAATTTTTTAATGGTTTAAGGAGTACTATTCCAAGGGCTTATTCTTTGGTATTTAAAAATTAGATAATCATTCTGCATATAAGAAAATGTTTCTTGCATGACTTATTTCTTTCAAATTAGCCTTCTATGTTTAATTTCAGGCTACAAATGTACTCATTGTTTTGAAAATTGTAAAAAAAATACTTTAAAATTTGGGTATTATCTTTAAGTTTGAGTCTTCTAAAAGTATTCTAAAAACATAAATATATTTTTGCATCATTTTTACTATTATGTTTTAGTATTTAGATAATCAAATATAATATTTAATAAGGAATTGAATTATTAGATTTGTGTGTACAGTAAATTTCACAGGCAGAAGAGTTATAAGCACATACAGTTTTAAACAACTTAAGAAAATCATATTGACTTCACCTTAGGTATTTATTGAGATGATTTTTTTTTAAAAATTGCTGGCACATTTCTCCATGTAAGAAGCTGCCTTAATTGTTTATTACAAGCACAATTACCACAGTGTGCACAGCATGCTTTGCAAAGAATTGCAAGTTAACGACATTTCACAATAGAATTATGTGGATTTAGCTATAATTCCAGCTTATTCATTTCCTGATTCATATATCATATCATCTTATCTCCAGCCAAAGCTTATAAAGAGTATATATATATTTTTTAACATAGTCTCTTTTGATCTATGCTAACAGAAATATATTGTTAGCTTGGACAGCAATCACCTGTCAATTTAGACAATAATTCATTCAAGCATTTCAAATAGATATTAAGATACAACAGATACCTTCAGTTGACCTATCCTACACTCTTCTCTCAGAGACATAAGATTTGACCGTTCATTTTTATTCTAACCCAAATGGAATAAATTTCCATTGCAATTCTAAGTACTGCCTTTTGTTCTTGTGGTGGGGCGAAGAAGACAATTATAGGTCATCATGTCTCAGTGGTACTTCATTGTGCTCTTTGGCCTCCATTATTAATATCTCTTATGGTCTTCAGGTTTCTATCTTTAATTGGGTTATGGAAATCTATCACTGACAAAATATATTCCCATTCAGGGCTCCTGCTGGCCTAAAAATCTTTTAAATGAAGTGAAAAAGGTGCAAGGCCACAATTCTATGTATGTTACAGGTTATCACCTTTAGGCTTTGCTGAAGTGGTAATAACACTCTCTGTTTAAACAACAGCTGAGAGGAAAAGAAAAATGAAAAAAAGAAAGGTCACAAACATCAGTCAATGACAATTACATTTGCCTCAATTAGCCAATACAAGGGTGATTGTACACCCTTGTATATAATTCTGCTCTTGCCATTTAATAGCCTATACTATAATTTAACAATGCTTTAAAGTAGGAAATAGCCCCCCAAATAATACCTAACTTGAATTTAACCACCATAGCAGATTAAAATAAAACATTAACATATATTCTTTAAAAACGAAGTGACTTTTTACCCAATGAGTAGTATGAAATGTAATGTCATATCCTACTGAGCAAAATGCTCCCAATCCAAATCTTATTTGAATGGAACCTGACCTCCCTTTGTGAAAACACTTCTTTTTAAAATTTTATTTATTCGTAATTTTGAAACTTTCGGTCAATAGAAAATCAATGTTTTCAAATTAATTTTCTTGCCATTCAGGATTAAAATAATTTGCTCCAAAAGTGCTGAAGTCACAGCAGGCAACGTGCTAAGAAACGAAGTCTTAAAGAAACACCAAGTTTCCTTATAGATGCTTCCTGATTAGATGGGAGATTTTTAGAAACAAGGGTGAACCAAGGTTCCACCATGTTTTCCAACTTCATGTATAGCAGGGCAGCTGAGCAAGAGGCAGAAGTAGTCTGCTGCTCTTCTCTCAACTGGGTGAGAAAAGTCAAGTCTGAAATATAAGGACAAATTAGCTAGATTGACAGTTCAGTAAAACTGTAATTCCTGAAGAATTATTCTGCTGGGTAAATGGCAATCCTATGAAGGGCAGCAGAATAGGGTCTCTAAAAGCATATCTTCTGCCAGCTGATCATCATAATTCATTATATGTATCGAAGTACTACAAACATTTTTTTTAGAATAAGTACTGAAAAAGATTTTGGTAAAATACTAGTTTGTTCAGTTATTCAATAGGGATTGATTTGAATTTTTCAGAGTATTTCAGTAATAGAACCCTGTATGAAATTGTGTTTAGAGTTGGTTTTTAAAACCAGGGGTATTATATTTTTGAAAGTCTCAACAGTGTCAACTTTCAAACCTACGTTAATTAGCACTTGGTTAACATTCTCAAAGGACCAGCCAGGTAGTAGCCACAGGGCACATACATTGTGAATTGAGGAAAAATCAGTACAAACTTCCTTCTTTTCCCTTCCCTTATTCTGTCTTTTCCAGTTGTTTTTATTTCAATCTTTAGAGCAAACAAATGGTATTTTTCCCCTCACATTAGAAATAGGAATCAAAAGAACCTGAGTAATATTCATAGTTAAATTGTGTACTTTAGAAGTGTCAACATGCCTGCTGATTTTGTTTGATTATTGGTTTGTTTAGTATTTGAGTAATACTTCATCAGGTTCACTCATTGAAGAGAGATCAATGAACTAACTCTTTGGGAAGCTTGGGACATTAGGGGCTCTGACAGCTTGCAGATCCATGTTTTTATTCAAAACAAGTATTTTTGTATGTACATCTCGTTACTATTGTGTTTCACTTGGATTGCTGATGCTCTGTGTTCCGAAACCTTTGAACTAAGACTAGAATGAGTGTCCTTATTCACAATTTTGTAACCATAACTCAAATTGTCCCGATTATCTGATAGTTCCAGATGGCTCATGTACAGATCCCCACCACTTAGAGAGATTGGCTTCAGTTTTTTAACAACTATGTCAAATTAATTACTGGCAGCTTCAAAGGCTGTTTAAAGGAAAAAAGGTTTTCTACTCAATTTTCTCATTTTGGCATGCAGAATTGCATCATATGCCTCAGACTATGCTGCTACCCAACAGATTCAGGCACTAAAAGCACATAGAGATGTATGTTCATTTCAAGATTTATTTTTCCCAACTTACTTAGGTAGACCTAATCCCACTGACTCTTTTTACACCTAAGGAATCTGTGTCCTAAAATATTTAATGAATTGCTTAAAATCACATTGGCAAGTATGAATCAAGCTTGGACGAGAAGCCAGGGTCTTGTTACCCTGTCTATGTCTTCCCATACCACATGGTAACAACTGAATCACTTTTTTTTTTTTTTTTTTTGCACCTTAGGAATAACAATATATTTTAGTACCACAGTGCTTCTGAATAAAAATAGGTTAATTAATGGAAAAAATTTAGACAGCGTTTAGCTTTTCCAACTGTTTTCATAAGCAATACTCATATTCAAGTATATTATAAAGGTATATACCACTTTATGTCACAGACAGAAGTTTCTGATAAACGTTCAAAAAAGAAATGTTATCCTGATAATGGATTATGGTTCTGTTCACATTTTTATTATCAAAGTTAGTAAATGTTTTAAAATAGAAAAGAAAAAGGTTTTAAATTCAATAAGCCTCTTTATATTATACCAAGGAATGTGCTACACAATTTAATTCAAGTTTAATTCAATTAAACCAATATATAGAGAATGTCTATAGCAGACGGGTTTCACTTAAAATGTATACCATACATAATTCAAGGTAATTTCTTGATTGGCTTCGAGGATGAAAAACTGATGCTGGCCTTGATGTTTTGTTGGAATAGCGGCCTACTGGAAACCTTAGTCCAGAAAGACCTGCTTCATCCCTGGGCTTCAAGGAGAGTCTGACTCCAGGTATTTTCTAACAATCTGTAGTTGTCATTTTGACTATAAGGCATAAAACAAAACCACTGCTAATTTTTTCTGGAGTTTATAATATTTGTGGTATTTTAAATTTCATTTTGTTTTCTCTTTTCCAGCTAAATAAATATTTACTTCCATACCTAATTTTTCTTTCCCTTAAAATATGAACTCAAAATCTTATAGGCTTTGAAAGGGATTGCACTGAATCTGTAAATTGTTTTGAACAGTACAGAAATTTTAGCAGTATTAATTCTTCCAACCCATAAGCACAGTATATCTTTTCAATTTCTTTTATCAACATCTTTTACTTTTCAGAATACATGTCTTTCACCTTCTTAGTTAAATTATTTCTAGGTATTTTATTCTTTTCAATGATATTGCAAATGGGATTGTTTAATTCTTAATCTGTTTTTGATAATTCCTTATTAGTTTATAGAAATACAACAGAAATCTGTATGTTAATTTTATATCCTGCAACATTATTGAATTTCTTTATTAGTTTCAACATTTTTTGTAGAGATTTTAGGGTTTCTATATATAGTATCATGCCATCTGCAAATTGTGACAGGTTTACTTCTTCTTTTCTTATGTAGATACCTTTTATTTTATTCTTTTAACAAATTGCTCTGGCTAGGACTTCCAATACTATGTTGAATAAAAGTGGCAAGAGTGGGTATCCTTGTCTTGTTCCTGATCTTAGAGAAAAGATTTTAGCTTTTCACTGTTGAGTATGATGTTAGCTGTGGGTTTGTCATATATGGCCCTTATTACGTTGAGTTTCCCTCTATCTCCATGTTTTGGAGGATTTAATCATAAATACATATTGAATGTTGTTAAATGCTTTTTTTGCATCCATCGAGATGATCGTATGAACTTTAATCTTCATTTTGTTAATGGGGTTTATCACATTGCTTGATTTGCATATATTAAACTATCCTTGCATCCCTGGAATGAATCCCACTTGGTCATGGTGCATGATCCTTTTACTTATCTGTTAATTAATTGATTGATTTATATTTTATTAGTTTAATTTTAAATTTTTAAATCTATTTTATTTTTGATTTTATTATTTTGATTTTTTGTTTTGCTGTATGATCCTTTTACTGTTTTAAGATGAATTTGAATCCTGTTTGCTAATATTTTGTTGAGGAAAAATTTCATAATATATAAAAATATTGAATCACTATCATGTATACCTGTTACTAATACAACATTGTATGTAAATAATAATTCAATGAAAGAATTATAGACTTAGATCCTTCTTTGAGTACCATTATTTTACAGAAGAAAAAGATGAGACACTGGGAAATCATGAAGGGTTGTTAAATGAACAATCTGGAATAGGAATCCCTGTGTTCTGATTCAAATGCACATGTGCTATATCACTAGGCTATGCTGTATGCCAGGCAATACCTCAGGCTGTACAAGCAACAAGCAGACTCTCTCTTCTTGCTTAGAAATCTAGTACAATGTGGTAAATATACTTTCTCCTAACTAAATATTAGTGAATCTAAGTAAAACTAGATACCTGAAGAGGAACTCAGATCCACAAAGACAAATCATGCCAATCTTAGGCAAAACACACACTGGAATTCCAAAGTTCTCCACATTACAGTTTCCTTATCAACATAGTGAAGATAATGATTATTCTAAAGTTGTTGGAGGAATAAATGAGATTCTGCATGTAAATCATATGGTACAGTATCTAGTACATACAAAGACTCAATGAATGTAATTCAATTTAGCTTTAGACAACTGATCTAAAAAATTAGAAGGAGCTGAAATGTTAAGCAAGAATAGCGTGTCAGGGAGATGTGTATAAAAGAGAACACACGAATTATTGAAGTTTATATAGTAAGACACTATTATCACATAAAAGATAAGAAGAAACAAAATTAAAGTCATTTGCTTCTCTTTTAGCTTTTAGTTAGTCATTTTGTAATGGTTATCCCAGGAATGAAGGTCATGCTTATGAGCCTATCACCACTACACAGATCATATATTCTTCTGTTAAAAGCCACTAAATGGCATTCTATTTCCCTCACAATAAAGGGCAAAGTCTACACCCCGGTGGTGTATGAGGCCCTCAGGACAGGATGTGCCCTGATCCCAATCTCCTTTTCCGTGTTTCTCTCTTTCTTCACTCTGCTCCAGACACACTAGCCTTGTAATTCTTCAAACAGGACCTGGAATGCTCTGTCTCCCAGGTATTTCCGTGGCTCATTCTCCTTCACCTCTTTTTTATTTTATCTTTTTTTAGTTTTATTTCTTTATTTTTGAGAGCGAGAGAGAGCAAGTGCATGTGAGCAGGGGTGGGGCCTAGAGAGAGAAAGAAAAAGAATTCCAGGCATGCTCTGCGTTATCAGCACAGAACCCAGTGCGAGAGACTCAATCTCCAGAATTGTGGGATCATAACCTAAGCTGAAATCAAGAGTCAGCCACTTAAGTGACTGAGCCACCCAGGCACCCCAAGTTTTTATTTGATTCTCACTTTTTCAATAAGTCTTTTCTTAACTATACTATGGGAAATTGCAACCTTTAGTGTATTCCTAAAATGAAACTCATTTTTTTTTTTTTCTCTATGAGCATCTGTGGTGTGAAAATTAAAGCTCGGTCTCCTTTGAGTTTTCTTCTAAACCCTAGGATCACTTCTGGACCTAAGTAATGGGAATAGTGATATCCTATTAATTTAGAATTAGAGCTGGTTGCCCAGAAACTCAGAATTTGATTTGAATTGAATTTTATTATTCTATTAACTATCTTTATCACCCTGTAACTCAGTTTCTCAATGAATATGGTCTTTCTGGATACGATTTTTTCCTAAAACTCTGTTCTCTGATAGTTATTCCTGATTCCAAGGGATATCCTTTTCCTGAACATCAGTATGCCAAAATGGATATGGTTGCTGTCTGTATTTCCTTTCCTTATATCCATTTGCTAGTGATTGACTGACCAATAAGTACCTTCACCGACCTATGCATAGATTTTGGATGATATGTAGACCCATAGGTTTGGTGTGCACCTTCACCCATGCGTCCTCATGTCTTTGTCTTTAAAACAGTTGGTTTCTATCTTGCTTCCATTTCAGAACTGTAGCAATCTTTTAGTTCCATGAGGGGTCAGCTCTATCCTTTGTTCCTTGTCTGATTCTTTTGCCAATTATATATTCACAAAACCCTAATTGTGACTCAGTATGTAATTCTTAATAGAAGCTTTTAAGAATGTAGCCTTGTTTTCAATTCAGCAAATAAAACACCTGGCAGAGTGCTATATAAATCACAGATTATTATGTATATTGAATCAGGCAGTAAGTTTGTTAGCATTTAGAGTTGGATTCCAGGATTCTCTTGGTGAAAATCAAATCAATGGTGAGGTCATCAGTAGAAGGGGAATGAAAATAGATTGTATGCCTTTGTGTTATATGCAGAACTGCTGTAACTTTGAGATGCTTAAAGAAGAGCTGAGGAAAAAGGAAAGAGAATGGTAGGGGATAAAATCAGAGATGTAGCAGAAGTTAGATCATTATAATGTTGCTAAGTTCATTACATGACTTGGATTTTTACCCTGAATGAGATGGAAAACCATTGGAAGTTTTGAGCAGAGGAGTGAACCATTCTGACTTTTATTTATAAAAGTCTCGTTGCTCTATTGGAAAGAGGCTTTAGGAAAGCAATGTCAAAGAAGGGAGAAACATCAAGAGGCTACTTTAAGAAATAAAGACTGAATCAGAGAAGAGGCAGGGAGAGACAGACAGAGGCCAAGGGAGGGAGAGAATGATGGTGGCTTAGGAAAGGGTGGTAGCTGTAAGTGTTTGGGAGAATACTATGTATATTTTGTATGTAGCTTCTGGCAGGATTTACCAATAGATAAGATACAGAGTTTGAGAGAAAAAAAGAAGTGAAAGGTTTTGGGCAAGACTCTAGAATTTTTGGCATCGACAACTGGAGAATGTCCTTAGACACAGAAATTGGGAGAATAAGGTGGGTCAAATTTGGTGGTTGATCATCAGAATAATTTCCAGCTAGGATAGTTTTCTTTGAGAGAACATAAACCTACTTATATGAGATTTTATTTTAATGTCTGAAGATACAGGTTAAATATTTATAACCCTGCAAACTCATTATCTTGTGTGCTTTAGCTTAGTCTTCTAAATCATATAGCAATATATAAAACCGTTAAAATGGTGATAAAAAAACAAAAAGTGGTTATTGGCAAACATTTTAATGTAAAATTCTGACAATTTTAAACCTCTTCTATTCATATTGTATTCATCATGGATAATTTAACTTGATGAATTAAAGGTAACATAAATTATTCAGCTGTAAATGATTTAAAAGAAAACAGCACATTCATTTTATCATTTTTTTTCTTAGAGCCTTTCATTAAAATTCAGCCATTCTGCAACTGATTGTCAAAATTTTCTGGTCAATACATTCATTTCCTATCATATTTTAAGAAAATTATTTGAATTAAAAAAATCTTACTCTACATGTAGTTTATTGAACATTCAAGTCTTGACAGTTTAATTCTATATTTGTGTTATGAAAGGCAGTTCTTTTCTTTATAACTGTCTTATTTCTTTAAGTTAGTTATAGGTGAAATTGTAACCCTGACTCATGTTAACTCAAGACAAGAAAATATGTATGAATATCGTGAAAAGATTTGACCTGGAAAATTTTCATTTATTGAAAAGGCTGTTTTTGGATTTTACCACATGAATTATGACCAGAATATTTTAAATATTCATAAGAAGTTTAATTGATGTTGTAATGTCGAGCAACATACTTTTTTTCATTTGACCTATTCCAAAATGACACATTTTTTTAACCAAATTATTTCAATGTTCATGAGATAGAAGTTGATTATTTATATGTATTCCATGAATTATTACAGAAGCGAACCTAAGTTTAATATTGTTTTTGCATGTCCCTCTCTGCCTTAAGTAGTATAATCCATCTTACAATAAATATAATCACTTATTGTGTTTTAGGCTGCTATTTTCCAAATTTGTAGGTAAAAATAATAACAGCTCCTATTTTGCAGAGGTCTTCTAGATAGCAGGCACTGGGCAATATACTTTCTATCATTATCTCACCCAGTTTTCACAATACCCTTCTAAGAAGGTGCCCTTGTTTTTTCTATTTTGTGAATACAGAAATGAAAGCTAAGAGCTATTATGTGTGGGGCCCAACATCACACAATAGTAAGTGGCTGTTAACAGTTTAACTAGGCAAGATAACTCCAGAACTGGAATACTAAAATACAATGGTATGCTTCTTTAATTCATTTGTCATTTCTCAAGTTGCAATACTGAGTCACCATATACTATCTGTCATTACTGTGTCATGATGCAACTACAAAGCATGTATTTTCAGACATGTAGAAATTATAAAATAAAAGAGAATTTGAGTTATTATATCCTTATCCCCATTGCTTTTTCTGCAGGAAGATCCTCATCTAATGTCTTCCAAGCAGATAAGAATTATATACCAAAATGGAAGAATACTTTAGAAAATGCAGCTTGAGTTAGAAAAAGGATGTTTAAGAAAGTCATACTGGGCACTCTAAAATACTCCTGCTGCCAATAGAAATTAGCAAATGAATAAAAAATGCTTGAAGGGCAAGTTATCAATGCATATTAATGGCTTTAACATTTATATATATATATATATATATATAACATAAATTAGGAATTTATCCCAAGTAACTAAAATGAGCATAAAGATTAGATCCCCTAGATACAGGTTAAAGTGATTTAGGCATAGTGAAAAACAAGGATCTGAAATATCTAAGAACAGGGGTTATATAAACAATAGAGGAATGTTAGGCAATTATTTTACTTGATGTTTGAGAAGCCTATTGATTGATATCAAAATAAGGTCATGGCAAATTACTATTAAGAAAACACAAACTATGGAAAAATATATAAACTGTGCTCTTTGGAGGTTTAAAAATGTATCTTGGCATATTTGGGGGTTATCTTTCAATAATGCAGGTAAAAATAATTTTTTTGTGGATTTTTTTGTTTCTCATTATTTTATATAATAAACAGGTGACAAGGTGTTATAAGAAAGCTACCATTTCATGTGTTTTCCTTTCCTGAAACACTGCCACTGCTTAGCTTACGTCATTTTTGAAAGAGGTACATGATTTACTAATTTCTTTGTTAATTAACTTACTTAATGAAGGACACATTATACTCTTTTTATGATGACTTTTTAAAAATAATCTACATGTGAGAGTGTGAAATTTATTCATTCAAAATAATAAACTTTATTTTAGATACTCCCTGTATGCACGACACTTTTTTAGTGTTTGGGAGAGTCTAAGATGAAGTGTATATGGTCCCAGCCCTTATGAAGCTTACAAATAGAAGAACTAAAACACATAAAACCTAACTATAATTCCAGACAAAATGTAAGAGGTATGTCAACAGTGATAAAAAGTCTTACAGTAGCAGGGAAATGAAAAATATTTCCAAATCATTGAATCAAGAGAACTTTAATGGAGATGATGGCATTTGGTCTTCATGTTTGATTTGAATGGGCTGGACTTTTACAGAAGTCAAGGGGTTTAACATTTCCAATAGGTAAGAGTTACGTGAGAAATACTTTGGAGGGAATCAAACAGAGTCAATAGTATGGTTTGTATTATATAGCTAGTATTTGGTAAGTAATAGTGAAAGTAAAGGGAGTTAAAACATGGTCTAAGTATTTTGGGGAAAAAACCCCACTAAGGTGTTTGGACTTTATTATCTATTGATTGGGGAGCTATTAAAAGTTTTTGAATAAGGAAATATTACCTATGTTAAGTACAAATAATATTAAGGCTAAATATACTTAGGATAAAGGGACTATTAAACTATATACAGATCAATTGAGTCATAGATTCTGAGTGCTTCAGCATTACATGAAATAAAAAATCTTAATATCTTGATGAATTGATACAAAAGTAAAAGAAAAATCTTCAGAATTTCTTTCTTTATTTCAACTGATTACATAGGAAATTATTCTCTTACTAGATTTTTTTAAGGTTCTTAAATTGACTTAAAATAATATTCTAAATCTTACCATGAATACTGGTGCAATACTTAGACTGGTTACAATCATTTGTGAAAAATTAAGAACGATAATTGGGAAACAATAGCTTTTCTAAAGCAGGAATGCCCAAAGGGTATGATATTATGTGCTGATAAAATAGTCTATCAAAACAAGGGTCAAAGTTTTTTGTAAACCTGGAAAATGTGCATGTATTCACAAGATAACTATTCTAGGTTTATAAGACACTGAGATCTCTGTTAATTTCCCAAATAAAAGAACTCAAATGACCTCTGCACATGCGACAGCATGAATGAATAAGCTTCAGTAAGACAACATTTCTGTATCTCAAAGAGAATTGCCTCAATATATGAGTAGTGTTGGATAGTCAAGGAATCACAAAACAACAAGGGAAATTAACAGAGGTCTTGTTTATCTTCTGTTGTCTTACAAAACCCCCTCTCTGACTCTCTACCAAAGAAACCATATGACATGTCTTTTTTAAAAATAATTAACATAGATAATTTCTGTTTAATAAAGTCATCATGACTATGTGTTATAAAATAAGTTCACTTTTGTTGTTGTTGTTCAGGAATTGAGTGGGAAAAAAAAAAAAGCAAATAGTTAGCCAGTCCTCTATTAAAAGTGATCAATTATCTTAGCTAGTTCAAGCAGGTCAACTTTTTAAATTGATTGTCTTGGCAGGTGATTAACCGCTCATTTCCACAAGCAGGTTACTAACCCAGCCAGCAAGCTCAAAATAGGTACTTTTGGTTAAACAGATCTTGGATACAACAAATATAATAAGTGGTTAAATAAAAAAAATTTTTTTGATAACCCTGACAACAATTTGAGTTGCATACAGTACTCATAAAGGTTGTTAATATAATCTACTTCTAGGAAGGATGGGACTTTATTTAAATATAAATCTTTTTATAATAAAAATGAATGCTAGATAATTACACAGCCTTCTCTAGACTAAACGATTTTTCCAGGTTATTGTGCTATGCCTTATAAGTTTCATTTTTAAATTCTTTAATAATCTTTGTTAATCCATTGCAACAAATTCTCTATGGTAACCCTAAATTGTTAAGCATTAAATTAATAGTATTTTTGAAAAAGCATCAGTGAGAAGGACACTGTACATTACAGATGTGAATGTAAAATGATGCAGCTGCTGTGGAAAATAGTTTGGCAATTCCTCAAAAAGTTAAAGCTAATTAACATACACCCCAGTACTTTGACTCTTTGGTAAACAACTGAAATAATGGGAAGTAAAAACTCAAAAAGATGCCCGTGTACCATGTTCATTACAACATTATTCTCAAAGGTCAAAAGGTGTAAAAAAATCCAATTGTTCATCAACTAATAAACAAATAAACACAATTGTGACATATAGGTACAGATAGAATGTTATTCAGCTATATAAAAGCAGTGATACTCTGATACATGTTACAACATGGATTGCCCTTTGAAAACATGCCAAGTGAAATGAGCCAGACACAAAGGCCAAAATTTAGACAAATTCATAGAGCACAAAGCAGATTAGAGTTCACCAGTGGGAGGTTATTTTTAATGGGTAGAGTTTCTGTTTAGAATGAAGGGAATGTTTTAGAAACAGAAAGTGGTGATGGCTGCACAATTTCGTAAATGTAATTAATGCTACTGATTGTTTACTTAAAAATGGTTAAAATGGCAAATTTTATGTCATACATAGTTTACATTTTATAAACAAATGCATTAATGATAGCTATGTGTAATAAATAATTAGTATGAGTCCATGTACTATATTTTTATTTATGGATCCTAGAGTGTGCTTTTAAAAAAATCAATAGAGCCATATAGTTGGTTCATATGCAATCTACTGTGGGCTAAATCTCTGAAAATCCCTTTCTGCTATATTGACGCATTGCTGGTTGCCACTTCTTACCAATTTTTCCATCTCCTCAAGGTATTTTTTTTTTTTTTTGTAGTGCATTGATCCTCATTGCATTTACTTCCAGCCACTTCTACTTGAACAGGACATATTAAATTGTTAACCAATAATAAATGCTTAATTATTGAAGATGCCTGTGGACTTAATGAACATTCTCCTTATATTATTATCTCTATTATAGATGATGAAGAAGGGAAGAAGTAGACAGCTTCAAGATAGACTTAGAGGACCAAGCCCATATTACACAATGTTACAATGTACATGGTGGGGATGTAGGCAGGAAGGACAGATATCATAATGACTTCTAGGTTTCTGGCTTACAGAATTGGATAGAAATAGGAAAACTCTGGAAAACTGGATTTTGATATTTGCAACATGTTTCCATGTATGTGTGAAGAAGAGAACTAATTTCGATTTGGACATCTTAAGTTGTAGGTGTTTTTTAAAGAAATTTTGAGATATAATTAATGGTCTATCTGCATAGGCAGTTACATTTCCAAGACTGAGACTCAAATTAGTCTGTGTTAGAGACATAAATTAAGAAGCCATTATCATATAGATCATAATTAAAGTAATTGGTAAAGGCGATATGGCTTGGGGAAATTGTAGAATAAGACATGGAGATGAAACAAAACAAAACAAACAAGAAATAAAACAAGAGAGGAAAGAACAGTAGACAATCTTCAACCTTCCATTGAGGAACTTTAATATTTAATGCCTGGATGATGCGGATGAGCCAGCAAAAGAGGTAGAGAAGTTGCTATCGGAGCTGTATGAGGAAACTTGGCCAGGCAAGCCATTGAAACTAAAGAAACAGGGTTTGGAAGACAAAGAAGTCAGTGGAGTCACCTTCTCGTAAGCACTCAAATTTGAGGACTAGAAAATGCGCTTTGTATTTCATGACCCATAAGTCACTGGGAACTTTATAGAAAGCTGTTTATGTGGCAAGTTCAGGTAGAAAACCAAATTGAAGTGGGCTGAATGGGGAGTAGGAAGTGAAGTAATTGAGTTGGAGCGTATAGACAATTCTAAACAAGGAGAAAAAAAGGAGTTGGTACCTAGATGTGGAAGGAGATTTTGGTTGGTGTTTTTAGCTAATATCTTTCATATTTAGAATAAAAATCTAACTGTACTTTTATCTTCTTTTCTGTCAAAACAGCATCTCTCCTCCAACTCAAGATGAAACCCTTACCCAACCCATCTATCTCCTTCAGGATATAGGGCATTTGTTAAGTATTTACTACAAGTTAATTTATTATAAAAAACATACAATTTTATGATTTGTTGGAATTCTTGTGCATCCTTTGTATTAACTTCTCAGTCATTGAAACCTCACTTGTTTTCTTTCTAGCATAGCTGAATCAGTTTTTTAAAGATGCTTTGTCTATTATACTGCATACATATGGTTTTTCTTGGATAATAACTGTAAATGCATATTCCACAATTTCATGTGCTTTAACTTGCTTTCACTAATGGTGAAAATTGTATAAAAGCACTTAAAATTAATATTGCCATTTATTTGGTATTTGTTGATTTCAAAATGCTTAGGCGTATGTACTATTGAAAAAATATCAGCACTGTAGCAAATGTTAGAAAGATATTTCAGTTGCATTCTTATTTCTACCAGTGATTGCTAATAATGAAAAGATTAATCACTGGGAAGTTGGAATAAACAAGAAAGACTCATCTTGATATTTCTCAGGTAAATTACAATGTCCTATAGAAAAGATGAATCTTTTTCACATAGTTTTGAATGTCTTAGTCATCACAGATCATATGTTACCGTGAAACAAGACAATTAATTTACATGAATTAATGCAAGTCATATGGTTATGCAAAGCAAATGGATATACAGCTTAAAGAATATATTTTTGTTTTGGATATTCCTTCATTAAGAAATTTCTCTTAATAGAAATGATATAAATGATATAAAATAAGTATGTCATTTAACCACATTAAACTAATTCTAATAAGCTGTTTAGATTGTTTTGAAAATATGATAGTAAATATAATTAGCATCCCTAAGAATAGTAGAATAAAATGAGAGACATTTTTCAATAAATACTGAACTTACAAAATGAACATAATACAAGTTCTGAAATAGTGCTTTTAATATGAGCAATTACTCAAAAGTAAGTGACATGAATAGTAGCTAACAGTTGCTGAGTACTTAGTATTCACTAGACACTGTATCTCATTATTTGTCTACAACTTCCTAATGAGGTAAGTGTTATTATTATCCCTATACACTGACAGCAACTGAAGCTCAGAGAGGGTACATCACTGATAAGCAGTAGAGCAGGCATTTGGACTTAGATCTGACTTCAAAGCTTGACTCTTAATTTCTATGCTTTAGTGACATTCACAATCAAAACTGACATGGGGCTTCTTAGAATTACTCTTTTTCTTGAGAACAATATTGAATCAAGCTTGGAAACTGTGTGTATATGTGTGTACGTGTGTGCATGTGTGTGTGTGCATGTGTGTGTGTGTGTGTGCGTGTGTGTGTGTATGTGTGTATTACAGCCCTTAACCAATGCTAAGTTTGGGGGTATTTTTCATTAAAAAAAAACCCACAAAGGCAAATATCAAATTAACAATTCAGAATATGGAAAACATGAATATAGTCCTTAGTCCAAAAAAGTTACATTAAGTTACATGGAAATAAAACTTATATATAATTACCTATTTTTGTAGGAGACAATTTTACATTATCAGTGTAAGATTTACTCTTGAATTCTGAAAGTATATTTGGAGTAAATAAGATGAAAATTAAAAATACAATAGGGGCGCCTGGGTGGCTCAGTCAGTTAAGCGTCTGACTTATGCTCAGGTCAGATCTCACCTGCTCATGCAGAAATAAATAAAACATTAAAAAATTTAAAAAAATTCTGTTGATGTTGTTGATGTTAACAATCATGGCAAAAGAGCATGATTTTATTCAAAATGTAACAACTTATATCTAAGCATGTATTCTGAATCTGTGGGAGAGTTATCTTTTAGAAATATTTTGATATACGTTGAAATTACTGCCAGTGCTATGATGTAAGAAATAAAAGGAATCAATTCTCACTTGAAGATCAGAATTATTATTTTTTTTGAATTTTTTATTGATTTTATTTATTTCTGAGAGAGAGAGAAACAGCTTGAGCTGGGGAGGGTCAGAGAGAGGGAGACACAGAATCTGAAGCAGGCTCCAGGCTCTGAGCTAGCTATCAGCACAGAGCCTGATGCGGGGCTCGAACCCATAAACTGTGAGATCATAACCTGAGCTGAAGTCGGATGCTAACGACTGAGCCATCCAGGCGCCCCCAGAATTCTTAAAAATGTTAAATCTCATGTTATTTATGACTGCTGATACAAATCGGTAAACCTTTTAAGCAAGAGATCGAATATTTATAGCTCAATAACAATTCAAAACAAAGACATTTTATTTCTGTAGTTATTTATCATTGAAAGAATAAGTACTTTTTCCTCACTTTCATCACTATCTAACAGTTCCATTTTAATAAATGCTTTATGTATATTCCCAATAGATAGTTTGTAGTTTAAAAATCATTATTTTTCTTAGCTCTTATATTTGTGATCTTTTTAATCAACTATTTTTTGTAAAAAAATGAGGCCTTAAAATATAATTACCAATAGATAGGGGCTATCAGAGAATAGCTATAATCTGAAGTGATACAAATACTACGTGTTTGAGAAAACATATAAATGCAGTGCTGTTTCAAGGTTATGAAAACTACACTTAAGAGATTTTTCATAAACTCTAGATGACACAGAATTTATTTCTGAGAACTATAATCAACTCAAATGATAAGCAGACTTAAAATTATCTAACATCAAATTGGTATATACTCACATAAACTTATGTCATAAAAAATAAAAATATTAATAATAGGTTAACTACTAAGTAGAAGTGATAGATTCTTAAAGTGGACAGGAATGACAATTTTTTGAAAAGGAAGCCAACAATGTAAATAGAATATTAGGAAAGGAAGACTGAGTTAAAAGTGTGTAAATGGAAAGCTCTTGGTTTCTATTGATAAAATTAACAGAATTGGAATAAATCTAATCTACTAGAGAATAGTCTGCTTTTATTCCTTTATGATTTCCATTTAAAAGATTAAGAACATTTTCAGACTCAACCCTACAAACTCAATGATGCTCTAATCAAAATGGAGGATTTGTACCAATTATTTTATTTTTTTCAATGCTTTTTATTTTTGAGAGAGAGAGACAGCATGAGAAGGAAGGGTCAGAGAGAAAGGGAGATACAGAATCTGAAGCAGGCTCCACGCTCTGAGCTAGCCGTCAGCACAGAGCCCGATGAGGGGCTTGAACCCACGAACCATGAGATCATGACCTGAGCTGAAGTCAGACACTTAACCAACTGAGCCACCCAGGAGCCCCAGTACCAAAAATTTTAGACTAGAGCTCATTTCATGACAGAAGTCTATGCCAACAGATGCCTGAGATCCTCTTCAGTTGACTACCTAGAATGACTGTTAGTTTTTGAACAAGTTCTCTGGGAATCTTATTTCTAACAGGCATCCACTCTGTGGTAAAGATTTTGGGAATGACATTACTACTCCACTATGATACCTCTCAGAGAATCAGAATTTCAGCACAGAAAATTGCTTTGTGTTTAAGGGATATATGCAAGTTACAGTGGAACAAAATGCCTTTCCTCTCTCTCCAGATCTGGAGAGCCCTCAGCGTGTGTTCCATAATGCCTCTGTATGATGAGATGCACAGTAAACAGTGAAGAGACACTTGCTGAGTTTAATTATATAAGTTGTTCAGGAACTGAGAGCTTATTCAGGACACCTAAATATGAAGGCTGTTTTCTACTTTAAAAAAATTATAACAATTTATGCCTGAAAAAGATAAATTCTCTGAGGACCAGGTTTCTGTATATAGTAGATTTAAAGTGTTTATAAAGTAAGTCTGATCTAGACCTGAGTTGTTCAGATATGGAAATTGTTTATTTCTGGTTTTGCTTTCCATACAGCTTTTATAACTTTTTATCAAGATGACTCTTCTTAGAAAAGAATTCAAATACATCTTTAAAAACATAGCATTTTTATTGTTATATATTTTACCAGGATTACTTACAGAATATGTGATAATATAACTTTTAAATTGGTGAGAATGTCTACATGGTGTTCCCAGACTTATTAAATATGTTACCCACTTTTAAATGTTTAATCTCTGTCTTTGACTCTAAGGCAGAGGTCAGAAATTTTTTCTATAAAGTGCCAGACAGTAAATATTTTAGAATCATGGACCATGAGGGAAAAATAAAGGACATATTGTAGGTATTTATATGACAAGACAGAAACTAAGTTTCCATATTTTTTATTGATGAAATATAATAAGAATTGAGTACAATTTTGTGTAATACAGATCTACTAGTGAGAAAATGTAATTATTCTTTGGGAGGAAGATAACATTTTGCTTAATTGTGGTCTACAGTTAGTGTTCCCTATCATTAAAAATAATTGCACATGTTCTTCTGTACTGTGATTTCATATATTCGTTGAATATATTTTTTCACCAAGGCAGGTAATGTCAAATGCTGATAGAAACACATGCACATGTGGTTTTAATGGAGTATATTTATCTGTAGGAAGGGGTTTATAAAATTCTACTGGATCATCTAGATATTTGCCTTTTATCTTGTTTTTAAAACTGTAGCTTAATGACTTCCAATTGAATGTTAGGTGGAAGTTTCTCAATTACACAGTAAAATGCATTTTGAAAAATGCAAATTTCCCTTGCACTTGCATCTAGACTTGCAAAGTGCTATGTGGGGGTGCCTGGGTGGCTCAGTTGGTTGAGCTTCTGTGCCGGAGACCAAAACTGCACAGGTCATCCCTGATGGCAAGGCCCAGGGAAACACCTGTGTGAAAGGACTGCGCAGATCATCCCTGATGGCAAGCCCCAGGGAAGAGACTGCAATGCAGTCAGAAGAACCTGCGGAAGAATTCTTCTTCTCTACTTTGTCTGTACCTTTTACTCTCACTTCTGCTGTTAGTCTATTCTAGGGCTAATATGAAACCAGAATCGCCCAAAGTTCCCCCCTTCCTCCAAAATGGAATGTACCTAAATATCATATCCGCCCCCTCAATCAGATGTTGTCTAATGAATATTGTAGCAATTAGCAAAATTGGAGACAGTCGGGTATACATTCAGTCTATAAAAGACCTAGAATTCATTTTCCTTGTATGAGTCTAATTGCCAGTAAGAATACATATTATGCCATAAGCAGAGACAAAAACAAGACTTACTGGTTGTGGAGGACTTTCTCGAAAAAGTGTTAGAGAAATATTTGCCTGCTGACCTCAAGCCTGTAAGGCAACTTATGGATTGTTCTGGTCAAAGAATGAGATTGGTAAATGCAGAGACCAAATTCTAGTTGATCTACGTAAAACATTTGCATACATCATTTATGATAAATGTTGACATTGTTCTTTCTTAGTTAGGAGTTGTGAGAGTCTGTTACCTACACTGCGGGTACAAGTATATCCTGTTTTTGCATGCCCACTGAATTTAAACAATTAAAAGGCACTGTGATCTCATGTATTCTGGCAATATACTTCACTTATCCTTAGATACCCTGCCATAAGTAGTAAACAATATATAAAACTTTGTTATGACTACCTGGTTAAATTTTATTGGTTGAAGTGGAAATCATGTACTGTGAAATCACCGTTGCCAAGAAAACTTAGAAATGTTAAGTCCTATGACTGTACTCAAAAAATGTAAATTGATTAAGCATGAATGTTTGAATTTGCTATATAAAAACCCTAAGCTGAAAAATAAATTTGAGCAGTCCACCTGAAGAGGCTGGCTCCGTGTCTTCTTTCGCCAACGCCAACCATCACTCTCTGGGCCAACCCTGGCTTGCAGAGGCTGGTCCCCTGCACTTTTGACTTAGGCTCAGGTAATGATCTCATGGTTTGTGGGTTCCAGCTCTACATCAGGCTCTGTGCTGACAGCATTCGGATTCTCTTCTTCCTCTCTCTTTGCCCCTCCCCCATTTGTGCTCACTTGCTCTCTCCTACTCTCTCTCAAAAATAAATAAATAAACTTTAAAAAAGGAAAGAAAAGTGCTGTGGGACTATAGTTTGAGCTCAAAAATATATCTGCTATGATTTGTGTGAGAATGGAGATCTCATTTCTTGATTTAATTTTGACTGCACCAAGAGTGTCTAAAGCAGCTTGACATTACTTATGATTCATACATCAGTTTTCTCAAAATTATTTTATAGCAGAGTAAGTGTCATATATAGATGCTGTTTGCTTTGTAATTTTAGCTTGAATTTATTAAGACACATTATCAAATTTGCAGCAAACACTAATTTCTAAACTTGGCATAAATCACAGAGGCTGAGGGCTGGATATGTCCTTGGCGTTGTAGGCTTCAGACCCCTGTTCTAAGGGGTACAAAAGGCAATAGTTTACATTATCCCACAGTATCTATTGTTTTTTATTTGCCTTGAGCAAGATGTAAAAAACCTTATAGAGACCATTGTTTCATGAATTTCTTGAATAATCATTTGTTAAGACCTACAATGTTATTTGAAGTCTACCAGGTGTCTGGGAACTAGAGGCACAGCCTGGTGTTGGAAAGAGACATGTCAGCAGGCATTCCGACATCATATAGTAAGTGTTAAAGAGAAATATGTAAATATGCTATAGGAGCAAAGAGGAGAAAGCCAATTAATTATGATGTATCAGACTTATCAGGCTGTACTTTGAATCAGATGCCAAATGAGAAGGTATTTGGTCTTAGTCACAAAGCATCTGCAGTAATTTCTTAAGTAGAGAAGTCAGGAAAGGGAACTCTAGACAGAGACTACGTGGTATAGAGAGGGCCGGAGGCAAGAAAGGATTATTCTGTGTCCCCAAGAAATGACAGCCAGTGGAAGCAAAGTGGAAGGAGAGGAAGGAGTTGAGGGAAAGATGTGGCCAGAGAGGCAAGACAGGTCACTGCTGTCTTCCACTGGCCTGTGGAATCAGGGCTTCATGAGCTTTGATGTGCAAACGAATCATCTGGACAATCTGGATAGAATGTAACTGCCAAGCTGGTGGGGCCTCCACTCCTCATTTCTAGCAAGATCCCAACGATGGTGATGCTGCTGGCTGGAGGGCCACACCACGCAAGAACAGCAAGACTACACAACACTAAGGTTTGAGCTCTCTTCCCTCTTCTGCTAGTGAATCCAGTGCTGTGGATATTTTAAGCAGGGAAGTAACGCAGTCAAACTCTGGAATTTCAAAGAAGACACTGTATGGACCACATATAGAAAAGAATGAGGGTATAAGGAGAGCTGCTGAGAGACACTTGTGCTCAGGAGAGAAATGCTGAAAGCCCGTGGTAAGATGTGATAATGAGGATACAAATCATAAAAACATTCAACAGGTAAATATGTAAATTATGTGGAATGGCTTGATAAAAATAGCGAAGTAGCAATAGTCATGTTCCCTGAAAAATATTCATCAGGCAGCCATAATAAAATCTGGCCTCACTCCACCCCAACCCCTCTATTCTCCAGCGAAAAAGCAAAAACAGGATTTGATTTCCTTAACGCTAAAAAAAAGTACTTAGTAACAGGACTCATTCCAACAGGATATATACAAGAAAAATATTTTGGCATATAATAGCTAACCTCCACTCTGCTAAAACTGATGTCAGAGGAACTTAGACTCTGCCAAAATAGGAGCTTTATTTTAAGGCTTCAGAGAAAAAATCAGATGGAAAATTATGCGGATTTTCTTAAGAATGGGACAAGCATTTCTCCTTTTGAAGTGGCTTAGTTCTGCCAAAGAACCGTGTGATTTTTACTGTCCTTTAAAACCCAGTGCATGGTACTTCATTCTATGGCTTCTGCAGTGATCAATAGGCAATGAAATCAAGTCTGTTTATGAAATCAACTGTATACATCTGCTTGGCCCAAAGACTAATTTAGTGCAGAATAATGAGATCAGAAGATCACCCTTACAGAACAAATATGTATATAAACATCACCTATAAATAAAATATCCTTCATTTTTATACCTTTTAAGAGAATACTATCAGGTATTAATAAATTGATAGAATTATCTTCTTGCCTTATTCAATGTGGTTTGATCATTTACAAATACAGAAAAACATAACAGAATGGCCAAAAATGTAAAAAGAAGATATAAGAATCAGATTGGAATCCAGAAATGAAATTAAGGCATGTATATTATTTGAAGATATATACATATAACAGGGCACACAAATTGGGCTCCGAGCCTTATAGCAGCCATGCAACAGATAAAGATATTTATCTCTTTTTTCATGTGAACATTAAAACAACTTCTCCTTTATACCAAATGGGAGAAAAATGAATACGCTACCATATAGCTGCAATGTAAAATTATGTTAAAGGAGAAAATTACTTTTCAACCTTTGGAAATTTACTTGTAGCTCATTGTTGATGTGTTAATGGCTGCTGTTTTGTAGTCCTTCTGAAATAAAGATCTGTTCTTTAGTGTACTTACCGAGGCAATATTCGTGATATTTGGCAGTATCTTTATTTCACATTTAGTTATCCTGTGCTGAACTTTTGTGATGTGCTAATTTGATTTTCCCTTGCTTGTTTTGATAAATAAACGTATATATATTTTTTTCTAGAGTCAAAAACTGAGATAAGTTCCCTGGGTCACAAACACATTTAAAATTGAGTGAGCCATGGGAAGTCAGCAACACTTATGAAATCTTTGAAGTTTAAAAACATGACCTACCACGTGCATATGGAATTGGCTTTCCTCGTGTTGGCTGTAGTGACAGGCAAATATTTAGTGAATTCACATGATGATTATTAGGATGATAATGAGGAGACATACTATATCTGCTGTTAGAAAATAATAGTTTAGGGGCGCCTGGGTGGCTTAGTCGGTTAAGCGTCCAACTTTCGCTTAGGTCATGATCTCGCGGTTTGTGGGTTTGAGCCCCACGTCAGGCTCTGTGCTGACTGCCAGCTCAGAGCCTGGAGCCTGTTTCAGATTCTGTGTCTCCCTCTCTCTCTGACCCTCCCCTGCTCACGCTGTCTCTCTCTCTCTCTCTCCTAGAAATAAATAAAAACAAAAAAAAAATAAAATAAAACAAACAAAAAAAAGAAAATAATAGTTTAAAATTGACCTTTCTCCCGTGGTACTGATTTTCTACTACACCGCTACAGGGAATCCTTACTGTAAGGTTTCAAAATCTGTATCAATTGCTATTCCCAACTAAATCTTATTCTCTTAAAATCAATATTCTTGTTGATATACTAGTTCTCTGAGTTATTACAAATCATGATGATGTTTTGAACAAGGTAATGGTCACAAGAATGTTAATCGATTTTCCTACTTGCGGATAAAAAAACTGTGCAGATAGCTGCCTTTTATTCAATATCGAGTTGGTTCATTTGTAGACTGATTTAATTTTGATTCAGTAGGATTATGAGAAATAAGAAAATGTTTGAGTTTTCAACTCACTCTTTTCTGTTGTGACATTTTGTTCTTTCATTCCGTCATCTCCATTAGTTTGCCAACTGGCACTGACAGGAGTGTAAAACTACTGCAAATTGTTACTTCAGCAGTACCCTGCCTGCCAAGATCTGATCAGCTGCTCCTCTAAATGCACCTTTCACTCTTTCCTAACTGAAGCAGTCTGAGCCTACCGTGCTGCTGGGTAATAAATCTCACCCAACAGCATTTAATGGAATCACCTGACTTCCACCACTTTAAGATAAACATGCATGAACGCAATCATTATGAAAATGAATGTCTAGTCTGCAAATTGGAGGGGTTGTGGGGTACAGTACCACAGGGGCAAGTGCTCACACTCTTTTCTATTTATGGCTACACTTGAACTGATTTATCCATCTCTTTCTCATCTCCCCTGTCTTAGCAGTTATAAACTGCATCGCCTTTTCTTAACCTGAGAATGCCGTCAAGTTTTTCCCTACTGAAGACCTTCTAATGGGGCTCTGCGGGTCAGCTGACAAAGGCTGGCAGAAGTGATGGATGCCACATTCTTCCTTCTGTGGATCTGGACATTCTCTGGGTTAAATTAGGACTCCTGAGAATAATATCAGGATCCCCTACACAGTTGTGAAATGTCATGATCTTCTGAATGGATAAGATAAGCAAGTATTTCAGATTTATGCAGTCAACCTCAGAGAACGATACTGAACACATAAAACTTTTCAGATGACAGAAAACATGAATAAGCAGGTAGAAAATGGGTTTCTTGGCTGACATCTTGCAAACGAAGTTTAAACATGCAAGGACAGAAGAGTAATTCATATTGATTGTAAAACTAAGAGGAAACAAATATGTTCTTCAAGTATTTCAAACTTTGTCACAAGTCAGAGGTGCCTCCTTATTTCCCACAATCCATCATCATTGCCCAACAGGCACATCCCTCTGAGGACTAGATCTTAGTCCCCCTAGAACTGTTTTGCTTCTGGCATAGTAGTGTCTTTCAATTTTTTTTATCCACAATATGGCCAGAATTAAGTCCTTCCCGTTAGCTAGTAGGGCCTTATATCCTCTCAAAAGCTATGATGACCAAACTTCTCACAGAAGAGGCATTAATTAATTGGGAGAGCATATCATGAGAGAATCATTACCATTACTGTCCCAAACAACATCACTTTTATGAAATTATATACAACAGAAACATTTTTTAAAGTTTTCTCATTTGGAAGGGAATACATTTTGGAAACCAGTGTGTCTCCAAGGTTTGAGAAATTATCTTCTTTGTCTTAGCTCTAACTGAACATTATCTTAAAGTAGAAGTTAGGTCTTAAGAGATATGCCACAAAGACGAGATAAGCAAACAAGAAAAACATGAGATTACTCTTCAGTTATTGTATAAGGAAAGTCCATTATTCAGTAAAAGGAAAAATCATTCACCACAGCTTCAATTTAAAAAGTCTACTTTGTAATTTTTTAAAATAAATACAACAGAAATATAAATGTTCTTGTATTCAAATCAGTGTTGCATTGTACTGTTTCATTTAGACATCGTTTTAAAGGATTAATTTTAAATTCACCAAGAATCTCCTTAAACTTAAAGTATGCTAACTATTAATGTCACTTAAATTTAGACAAAAGTAAAATATTTTAGAAAACGTTTAATAAAATTTTGTTTTAAAAAATACCAATAAACATCGACATATCTACCAAAAATACAGACGGAGATGGAAACATTCAGTCTATTATTCAGATATTTGAGAAAGAAGCAAACAAAAAAGGTGAGGCATTTGTAAAGCACTTTCTGAAACATTTTTTATCTTCATTCATTACATCCAGTTGGATACTGCTTTATGCATAAAATAAGCCCTTAATAAGCTGTGCTAATTAATTAGGTGATGGGGGAAAAGTACAATCTGAATAATTTACCGTTCCTTTTCTATGGAAATGGTGTCAATCGTGAATACATTTGCCAAGTCTATATGACAGGTTGGGTAACAGAAAATCCTATAAATTATTCAAGTATTTCAAATACATTCAATTATTTGTATAATGATACTCTATGATATATTTCAGGAAAAAACATCACCAGGATTTGTACGAGAACAAAAGGTGAGAACTAAAACTGCCAGTCCCGATCTGAAGATATTGACTACATTTTTTCAGGTCTCACATCACAGCTTGGTGCACTCCGGATACTGTTGTGCCAAACACATTTGAGATAGAGGAGGAAGGGAACTAGAAGGAAGGGAAAACAACTAACGTTTCTTAAATTATTTGGCGTTTTATACTTAGCACTGTGGCGTCTTCTCCTCACAGACATATTAGGGAAATGGAGGCTCAGAGAGGCTCAGTCAATTCTCCAGGGTAGTAGTCCCTACGTTGGCTAGACCTAAAACCTGTCCTCTTTCACTGTGTGGGGCTCTCTTCCAACCACAAAGAAACACTTGCTTTGGCTGCTTTAAAAGAATGCCTCTTGGTTTTAGTCAGGCAACTCATTCATTCATTTTTTCTATTGTAATTATTGATCTATTTGTATAAGGAAAGAAGTAATTCTTGGTTTGGGTTCTTAAATTTTGTTGTTTTGCTAAATAATTTAGGACTACTGTATTTAGTTATATGTTATGTCAGTGAAGCATTCTTACTCTGACAGCTATAACGCTAAGTACATGAATGAGATTATTATCGCCAAGTAACTAACTCTTCCCTCCACCAAGCTTTCTGGCAGATGAGAGTCTGCAGCTTCTTCCTCAGTCTGGAGAGAATCTAGTGTACTAATGGCATCCCGATCACCTGGACCATTTCCAAATGACTCTCTATCAGCAAGCAGAAAGAAAAATTTACCGGACCTTATTGTTCATCAAGGTATAATATTGTAAATGCTTACAGAAAGCCACATATTGACTAACAATAGAGCAAATTATACAGGGTTCATTAAATATCACAAGCCACCTAATTCACAGCTGTTATCTCTGTGGATTCTTAATGGCATTAGAATAGTTTCCCTTCTGTCTTTAAATGCTGCCCCTCCTGCCTTCTCTCCCACCTCTTTCTTTCCTACAATCCAAAACATAAAAATCATTCATTTGGGGAGCATTTGAGAAATCAATAAAGCAGTTTTTGTTTGTTTGTTTGTTTGTTTAAACTACACTAGAAGTCCTTCTATTTATTTTGGAGAATCAGTGACTTTCTGGCATGGAACCGTTATCTAGGGGAAATGTTGAAGCATGTGCTAAGGCCCGACAAGAACAGAGGTGACTAGGTTTAAAGGGGGAAATATGGGCAGCATCCAAATTTATACTTTTAACTTTATTTTACATTAATTGAAAAGCCCAATCTTTTTAAGTCTTAAATATGCTAGTTTGAGGAATCTGGGGCATTTTGAGTAATAATGTATTTACATTTTTACGTTATTCTTTCTCCTAAAGGTAAGTCTGAATGTGGTACAAATCCTTAAAACTAGAAGAAAAGTTACCCAACACAACGTAAACTTCTACAACCACTGAAACAATTTTAATGATGTTGTCATATGTACATACTCTTTGACAACCCATTAATTTGAAGTTCTGAGATACATCGGTCTGGGCTACTTGGTAGTATTTCTCAGTGCAAAGCTGCAAAGTTCTACCAAGCGATCTGATTTATATTTCCAACACTGATTTCCCACTGCAACCTTAGATTTCGATCACTGCGATTTTCAGTCTTTTACACAAGGTTAGCCTTTCACTGATTAAACGTAAGTCCAAATAAATTGTATCTGTCACGTTAGTTTTTAATTTTCCATTTCCGATAAAAACCTATTTTCAAAAAGCTAAAAAATGTTATTTTACTCAGTGCCTTTATATATATTTTTCATTTTTCTCCAAATCTCCCAATTTTAAAAATATTTAAGAACTGGGGCGCCTGGGTGGCTTAGTCGGTTAAGCGTCCGACTTTCGCTTAGGTCATGATCTTGCGGTTCGTGGGTTCGAGCCCCGCGTCGGGCTCTGTGCTGACTTCCAGCTCAGAGCCTGGAGCCTATTTCAGAGTCTGTATTTCCCTCTCTCTCTGACCCTCCCCTGCTCACGCTGTCTCTCTCTCTCTCTCTCTCCTAGAAATAAATAAAAATAAATAAAATAAAATAAAATAAAAATATTTAAGAACTGGCATATCAAGAAGCAACCCAGCATTAGCAAAATAAAATCGTATTCTTAGTTTTTACTGAGATTCCTGACAGATATTCTAATAAATCACAGAAACCTTCAAATTCACTTTTAATATCATCAACTATAAATATGCCCAAATTAGTTTTCCTTTGTAAATTCTTGCACAGATATTATATTCTGACAAAAGAAAGGATATGCTAAAAATGCATACTTGAATGTACAAGTAGAAAATTAACTTCAGAACAAGTTAACTGTTGCTGCCTTATCTCAAGAAAAATGTAGACAAACAGCATATATTTTCGTTCTTCTACAACTCACTTTTAATAAGAATGAAAATGCTAGGGTAGTCAGCATCAGTAAGGCTGCAATATTTTGAATGTGCCAGGAGCTTATCAGGTACAATATGTTAATTTTTTTCTAATAGTGTAACGAAGTCTGAAGCTTTCAGAGAGATGCAGCTCTGATAATGGGCCTGTTTAAAACAACATTAAGAAAACGTTGATTATGGGTTTCTCAGCAGCTTCCAAATGCTAAAGGAGAAACCAATTTCTTCAGGGGAGGTTGTTACTCTCAGAAAATGCGTTCCATTCCAAGTGCTGCAGCAGAACATTCTGGCATGCCCCAAGAGGTAGTGGGAGTCTCAAGTGTGTGCATTCTGGGTAATTTGTGTATCTGATATATATTGCCATTGTATACCTTTCAATAGCCACATATTTCCTCTGGGACATTCCTGGGTACCCTTTATGTGTGTGTTGAGCACAGAGCAATCTTAACCTGTTCTGGCTTGGGGCTCTTAAATTAGGTGTTTTAGCTCTGGTGCCCATTTATATTTCTGTGTACCTAGGTGGGCAAGGCTGAATAAACTACTAAGACTCCTGCAATACTCCTGTGGGCCTGACAATCTGCTTCTTGAGTTCCCCAATTGTCTACCAATTCTCTTATTTGTGCATCTCTCGTCATCTTGAAAATATAAGCCAATGGTAGGTTTATAAGGGGAAAAAGTGAAATATCCTGACACTTTTTACCAGCTTATTATTTTACATAAATAGTATTATCCTCAGAGCAATGTTTTCTGGCCATGAAGTAGGAAGTTCTTGTGCTATCCAAGGAAAAATAACACTTTCAGAGGGAAACACTTTATACACTAGTTCATGTCACCCTGAAAAAATCCCCCATGTGGTGGGATAAAAGTTTGAAGACCTCAATTTCTTCTTACATTTCAAGATGTATCCTGATTTTTTAAATGTTAAAATATATAAAAACTGCAGCACAGAATTAAGGAAATATGATTTTGTGGTTTAAGGTTTGTCTGTTTTACTCCAGAACTGCCTAGTCTAAGGCATACACTTATACTATAAGTATGACATATACATCTACATAATAGAACAGATATTTAAATTTATTTGTGTCATTATTTGCCATACCAAGTCATTAATTCTTTTAAAAAATCTCTTTTATTCCTGTTTCCATAGCTCTTTAAAAAAAATGCACATCTGATGTTAACATAGGTCACTTATCCTAATTTAAATGAAACTGCATGATTTTTGGTAAGTATGCAACAAATAGACACGTGTCTATATTTGAAAAATTGTGTTGCATTGTGATTTTTGGCAAGTATGCAACAAACAGATACAAATGTCTACACTTGAAAAATTGTGTTGCACTGTGATTTGACATTAAAATTGTCATTTAACACTGTTATCATTACTATTTTCAATTATTATTTTATTATATATATTAGTAATCTTAATTTGTCCAGAGAAAGAAGAAATTAAAAACTACTACTATTTTTTTCTTTTATGATTGAGGGTATAGAATAATAATTTAAATTCAGTAAATATAAAATTAGAAACTTAGATTTTTCCCCAAATTTCATACTATGCCATTCTTTAATGGGTTTCTTCCTTTTTTAAAAAATAATACAACCTCCCTAATATTAAGTTTATACTAACATTTTAAAGTTTTCACATATTTCAAAGAGAGTTTTTCATTCTTCCAAAATACATAGGAATCTACTAATTAAACTCAGTATTTCATGACCTATTAATTCAGCAGTTATTATAATCCATCTTTAATTGGATTAGCTATAATTACAATTAAATGGCTCTGATTCATAAAAGGTTAAACACAAGTCATTTTCCATTTAAAGACTTAAATATGAGTTGATCATGGTAAGAAAGGAAAGATACCTCATCCTAAGGTTAATTGCTAAGCCTTTTCCTCTATTTTCATGAAGTCAACTTCCTTATCTTGTATTATTTTTTTATGGTTCATAAAACTTTTCAACTCCACAACATACTGTCCGAATACATGGTATCTTCAACAAATGTTTTTTTACAATTTATAATTCTTACAATATAGCCACCATTTACCTGTATGCAAATGCGGATAAAATAATTCTTTTCCTGTATTCAGTAGGTTATGTTTCTACTTAAGTTGAGTGGGTGACAGTGAAATTATTGACAGGAGGAGAAAGAAAGACTGAAGACCTTTGTGACCAATTCATTCTTGGTGAATTCTTTCTTTTTTTTTTTTTCCTCTTTCCTTCTCTCCCTCCTTTTTTTCCTCCTTTACTTATTTCTCCCCCACCCACACACATATATACATTTAGTGTGTAATTTTTTAACACCAAATTTTTAAAATCAATATTTTAAACCTATTTCCTTTAGAAACAAGTCATTCAATGGCAAACAGTTAATTTTACACTTATCAAAAGAACATTATGCTCATTATACTTTCTTTAGAATGACAACATGTTATTATTTTGAATCACTAAGTTTAAATAATTTGGAAGCAAAGCCCTGGATTTCCTATTAGTAACTTTGAAATTAACTATATCATTTGAGAACATTTTAGGAGAAGAATGAAAAGGGAAGAAGAAGATGCATCGAAGAAATGATAGCATGTATTGCTGCAGCATGATATTTACTTCAATTCCATAAATACTGTTAAGGATAAAGCACACATAATGAGTCCCTTCTTTTTTTCTAAGTGTATTTTTTTTATTTTGAGAGAAACACAGAGTGAGCATAGGGAGGGGCAGAGAGAGAAGGAGAGAGAGAAAATCCCAAGCAGGCTCCACAGCCTGATGCAGGACTAAAATCCACAAACTGTGAGATCATGACCTGAGCCAAAAGCAAGAGTGTGATGCTTAACTGACTTAACTGACTGAGCCACCCAGGCACCCTAGAAGTCCCTTCTTATAGAAATATATGATAAGTCCCCAATTATGTATTGTACAAGGTAGTATTTCTTTCCTTAAAACTTTTTGGGTTTTTTTTGTTTTTGTTTTTTAATTTTAGAGAGAGCTAGGGAGAGGAGCAGAGTGGGAGGAGAGAGAGAATCTTAAGCAGGCTACACGCTCAGCACAGAGCCCATCCATGGGCTCAATCCCATGGTCCTGGGATCATGACCTCAGCTGAAATCAAGTGGCAGATACTCAACCAACTGAACCACCCAGGTGCCTGGAAGTATTTCATCAGGAACTTAAAATATCACATTTTTGCTCTATGGTGTTCATCAGAGGGAGAAGAGGAGAGATGACATCTGATCAAGTGACATAGTGAAGGATTCATGATGGTGATGTACCCCCAGAGAATATGAAATAAGAGAATGATGGTAAATGCTATGCTAAGAACTAGGACAAGCATAAACAAAGGCCTGCAGGCAGGGAAGTCCCAGAAGCAATGCTTAGTCCCATTGAATTGGTGTGTTGGCTATAAATAAGGGGGTCATGAAACAAAATTCTGGAGAAAATGGTTGAAGTGATATTATAGAGAGCCTCAAATGCCAGTTTGAGGAGTCCAAAATCAACAAAGAATTTCCAACAAGGAAATGACAGAATTAGGGCTGTGTTTTAGGTCAATTCATAGAACAGATCAGAATATCAGAATGAAGGGAGTCTGGGAGTAGAGAGAGTAGAAGTAGATTGGCTGTTATAGTCTGAGCAAGAAAATAGGGGAGAGGGTGCCAAGAAGTTCTCAGGAGGAAATAATCCTGAATGAGTCAGACCAAATGAAAGATCTCAGTTACGTACTTACACAGAGTCTGACGGGTAACATATTTTGGAAACACTGGAAATTTAACATTACAACTTGAATTATCTCATATGCATCACAATATGTTGGGTGATACAATTATATCTGTGATATAGAGGAATCCTTGTTCAAAAGAAATAAGTCAATAGGAAAGGCAGGGACATTCTACTATGTGGTAATAAGAAGTATCTCTACTTAACACCTGTGAGATTAATAGTCAATATCTGAGCCAGAATAAGTGGCTAAGGGATCCTTTGCATTGATTCTCAGTCAGAAGATATAGATGATGTTTAACAACAGTAGTTCTCAAACTTCAGTGGGCAGAAGAATTGCCCTGCGGGCTTGTGGAAATGTAGATTGCTGAGACTCCCTCCCCAGAGTTTCTGATACAGGCTGAGGATCAGAATCCACATTTCTAACAAGTGCATTTATGGTGCTGATATTTCATTACAACAGGTCACAGAGTGTTAAAAGTGACAGCTTAGGGGAAATTAAAACACCTGTACACTTACTAGAATGCCCTTTGTCTTAATCAAGAATACCAGAAAATCATGTTGCCTTGCTGAAGCAGCATTCCTCAGGTTGAAAACAAACCAATGAAGATAGTTTCTATTCCTGATTTGATTTTTACCAGCAAAGAAGAGCTTAGTCCTGAATCTAAAATAATGGAAACTTTTTAGAGAAAGCATACGTGTTATTTCAGTAGTTGAGAAAAGGCTACTAAAGCATATCCTATTTTTTAGGAAATTATATTAAAAAACAACTTAAAAGAAATAGCTATCATAGTCCCCTTTGGGGTTCCATGGCCAGAAAATTTAAAGGAAGCAGAGAATAAAAACTGAAAATCTGATAATACAATCACAAATGATGCTGATGAGAAAAATAAAGAATCAGTATCCAAGGAAACCAGTGTGGTTGCTTAGGGCTCTCTTTCTGATGAGCTCCAATTTAAATGAGACGTGTGCAAAATATGAAGGGAAGAACATATAACCAAAGATGAATACAAAAGGGAAGAAAGAATCGTTAAGAATAGGACCAAGAGGCTAAAATATCTGATATTTTTTTACTTACGATAAGTGCATTAAAGAGTTTTCTCTTTAATATGCATAAAATATGTGTATATATGAGATAAATACTTTATCTGACTAAAAATATTTTTTAAATGATGGACACAGTCACTGCTTAGGAAAATGATATACTCTTAAATGTGATAAAATGGTGGTTTACTTCTATTTCTCTCCACTGGGAAAATTATCTTCACATTAGGAATGATAGCATCATAAAGAGGTAATTGAAGCACAAAATAAAAGCAAAGATTATGAGAGCATTTAGCCTCTTTAAATGAATGTTCAAGTCCAGACACAGATAAATTACATTTGAAAGGTTGTGAAACAAATCATTCTGCATAATCACTAGGAAATGATGGTAAATAGAGGAAATCCTGTAAGATCAGAGATGGGCAAATACCTCAATTTTCAAAAATGGATAGAAGTCAAAGTATGGGATTTATAGAGTTGTCAGATCATTATTAAAACTAAAAAATTCTGTGGGGCATCTGGGTGGCTCAGTGGGTTAAGCGCCTGACTCTTGCTTTCAACTCAGGTCATGATCTAACAGTGGTAAGGTCAGGACCTGCATCAGAAGAACCTGCTTAAGATTTTCTCTCCCTCTCCTTCTGTCTCTCCCTTGCACACCTGTACACACACGCACGCTCTCTCTATCTTCAAAATTTTTAAAAAGCCAAAAAAATTTTGTAAAATATTGTTACAGTACTAGTTTGGAACCTCTAGTGAGTGGTGAACATGAAAACAGAATAAACGAATGAATAAATAGGTAAATAAACAACACCAAGAATACACTCAGACCAAAGCACACCAAGCCAATTTCATATTTCATGAGATTTCTATCATATTCTAATTAAAACACTTACAGAAATTTCAAGATGCCTCTGTAGCTATGACAGAAAGGATGTACCAAATGCTAAGACAATTAGTCTAACATTGTCTAAATGTTAGACAATTAGGTGAATTAGTTCTTAGAAGAGCTCTCCTTAGGGGCTCTAATTACGAATCAGAGGAATGGACTCTAAAGAGGTAGCTTCCCTCCTTAGCTCTGCTCCATTCAGCTCAACTTTTTTTTTTTTCTATAAGTATCTTAGCTGAAAACTAAATGGTATTCTTATCAAATATGTAGTTGACTCAAAGCTAGGGAAACTGTTATCTTTGACACCAGAAATAGGATACAAATTGATCTCGACGGACTGAAGAGATGAGACAAATCCAATATAATGAAATTTAACTAGGATAAATGAACTATCCTAGATTTGTGTTGGGATAGCAACTTCTACATGTTGAAGGCAGAAGATCTTTCTCTTAACAATTCATGTGACAATGACTTCAGAGCTTTAATCAACTACAAATCTACTGAGAAAACATATGTGGAAGGGTCTTATGATGCCTGACAAATAGTTGGTTTTTGTTGAATCTCACTACAAACAACCACATGACTTGGTTGTTAAAGCTGTAGGCTTATAGGAGTAAGGTGTGCATACTGAAGGAGATAATATTCCCACTGCATCCTGGACTGGGTAAATCATTCACAGAGCACTTTGCTCAGTTCTGAGTTCCTTAGTAAAAGAAATACACTGGTAAAATAATTAACATTTTAGAAGGGGTGACTGAAATGATGTCATGTTAGGAAAACAGAATGTGGGGGTCAGTGGTGGGTGAGGTTTAACAGGAGAAGAGAATGACTACAGTAAGCACAATATTAATATTTAAAAGGTTGCCACATGGAAGAGGAAAATTTCTAATATTTAAATTCCACAGGAAGAGTTGAGAAAAGAAGAGAAAAATATTTCAGCCCAAATCAAGAAAGAATTTTCTAATAACTTCAGTTTTCCAACAAGGAAAGATACTATGTAATGACGTGAGATTCCACATTTCTTCCAGAGGCAGGGCTGTGGTGAAGGTGTAGAGGGGATGTCTAAATTGGTTTAAGAAGCTGGTTGTAATGACTCCTATAGTTTCTACCAAATCAATTCAGTAAATATTTGTTGAATCTTTACCATGTGGAAGGCAATCTCCCCCTTTTGGGAGTACATAAAAGCAAATGGGATAAAGACTTTATCCTAAATATAGCTATGATCTTGTCAATAGAGCTGAGGTGTGTACTTCATTAATTTTAAGACTGTAATACTTAGATATAAGTGACTTAGAAATCACACAGTGCTCTGGAAGAAGAGAAGGGAAAGTGGTGTAGAAATATCCCAATGAACAGGGCCCCAAGGATGTGTAAGAGTTTAATAGGCTATAATTGGTGAGGAAAGAGGTAGTAAAATAATTTCAAGTAGATGGGAAATTATAGTAAAGATAACACCCTGAGAGAGAAGTTAAAAAGAAAGCTGTTTAGTTTGGATAAAGTTTGATGGTAAAAGGGAACGAGGGAAAGATACTCTCAGAGAGGGCTTTGAAAGCTATGCCCCATCTAGAGGTAGGAAGAATCCATAAACATGTAGAGTATAGAATTACCATAATTGGAATTTTACTTTAGGTATTGGCATGTGTATAAGTTGAATGAAATAGAGACACTTGGAAAACATTTAGCCAAAATAGAGGCAACTAAAGATATTTGTTTTTATTGAATACCATCTATATTCCAGAGCACTAAGTGAGATATAACTAATATGTGAATGTTATCACACTATGATAATATAAACTAGAAACACAGCTGTAACTTTCAGGCAATGGAGTCTTCTCAGGAAACATAAGAAAGCAATTCACTAAGACACTTTTGAAAGACTCTCTTTGGGGAGTCAGATAGGAAAGGGAAAGAGATTCATGGGTGTTTTCATTATATCTAGAATCAAATTATTATATCTAGGATCTTACGTAGTTTGCAAATGTGAAATTTAAGCATAATATAAATGTTGAGTACCATGTATTTGTTACATGTAGATTGAAAACTTGGGCTCTCCTATTAGCAGTGAACTTAATCTGGCATATAGAGATAATTCTGGTGAATGAGTTACTTCTCAGGGGGATGAATGTGGTACCCTTTCACTTGAAACCATACAAACTTTACAATATTGAACACATTTACTTTTTTAATTTTAAAGCCATGAATGAATGAGGAGGATACATTAATTTGTATCACAAAGATAGTGGTTCTCTGTTGTAACTGAGGCAAAAATTCTGTCAGAAGATTGAAAAATGATGAGAGTAACAATTAGTAAATTCTTTGGAACCTATTTAAACTTCCGTTGTGGGCCACAACTGATTGGTAACTAATAAAAAAAATTCCATGATCTGGAAAGCAAGAATTAATCGACAGGATTTATTTGCTGTGCACCTGAGATCCACTGGCCTTATGAAATGCAGACTTATATCTACGTACTAAAAGAATTATCATTTATTAAAAGTCCCCGCTGATAGCACATAGTGGGCTATTTTATATTCATAAAACTGTGGTTGAGAAAATGCAACAAGATTCCCACCAGATTCCAATTAATTGGTTGATTGATTTACCTACATAATTAGGACAACTCTACTTGAAGACCTCTGGGAAGGGCACACACTACTTACTAAACAGCTATTCTTGTGTGACCTATTAAATGATTTTAATGTTTTATATTACTTGCTCATATTTAAAATTAGATTTTGCACTGAAATCTAGATCTCCTGTTTCCCATGAAAAATCAGATAGCGTGTGTGGGTACATATTCATACAGAACAACCATTAGAAAAACTAACTTGTTCATTTAACAAGGTGTGAACTCTCTAGTTTAATGTGGGCTTTACCAATCCTTTCTTTGCTCTTTTTTTTTAAGCACTCATATTATTCCCTTATGTGCCTGATCTATTTCTCTCTTCTAGTCCAGATCTACAGTTGGTAGGAAAATCGGGCATTTGAAAGCTACTTGAGTTCCATCTGAAGGTGTGGTCCACTGATCAGCATCATGGCAATTCATTACAAATCAGATGACTTCTGGTGTGTATAGCTATTACATTCACTTTTTGATTTATTTTGTTCCTATTAAAAAGTGCAAAAAGTAACAAAAAATCAGGCTTTTATTTTTATAAGTGTATTTATGTATTTATGCAAACTCACTTGAGTCATCAGTAACTACCCTTTATTGTACTTGCCATGGCCTTCAATGACAAAATTTGCCTAATTTACATATGTTGCAAATTTGGTATTTATTCATTTTTTTAATATCACGGGTGGCTAGACATTCACATAATAAATATGCTTTTAACTTGCATCAGTTGAACTTCTAGAAAAATTAATTACATTCATCATTTCTTGATTTATTTATTTTTGTAATTTAAGTATCCCCATGACAATAACAATTTTTTGCTAATTTCTGAGTAGTAGATGCATCTTCATGTATTATTCTCTACATTTATCAAGTGAATGTCTTTGAAGGACCTAAGACTTATCTATAGCCTCTTCTTAGCGATATTTCTGTAGTAGTAACCCTTAATTTAGAAAGAAAGATCTTATGCGCATTACAACTGTTGATTTCTCTTGAATTTTTATTTCATAATTTCCAGGCCAGTCTGAATTCTACTTAAACATTCATTAGCTATGTGCTTATACAGACAGTTACATTAAAAAATAACACTGCATGTGTTATTGGGTTATTTTGAAAACCAAGCTGATATTGAAACACTTACAAAATAATAAATCTTGAGTTATCTGGTATGAAAAAGGTAAGATTCCTGTCTGCCTGTTTGTTTTAAATTTCTGTTCAAGCATACTGACGAGAACAAAGAAAACACATTCATAAAGCCTTGCATTTCTTCCTAAATTGTCACCATCAATTTTCTCATTTTCTGATTTCATTTGTTAAGCATCACTTGGGAAAAATTTGCCTTCTTCTATATTTTAAGAAAGATTAGTATGAAAAATTAATTTTTCTTAATTGTCGAGGGCATGAGGTTGGGTAACAGGTAAGTAGATTTATTTTAAAAAATTGACTCTATGCATTTCCATCTTTCTGTTCCCACTCCACTTTCTGTTTTCTCTAAGTATCCCACTCTCTGTCCAATAGCTGTGAAACAGACAGAAGACATTGCCAGCTCTTCAGCCTACCTGTCCTTCTTCCAGCAATATTTTTACTGAATTGTCTTCCACACTTTTTTTTTAATTTGATTCTGTCCTTTGTTTTGTAAACAACCATAAGATGAGCTAAAGAACTGTGTGTGTGTGTGTGTGTGTGTGTGTGTGTGTATAGGTGTATGGGTGTGCATGTATCAAGATTGATTTGATGCTTTGAATCTCAATCCAGAGTGAGTGAATGACAAGAGGTTAAACAGCTTATTTAAATATAAGGTGAAATCCAGAATTGTTTTGCTTTCATTTAGTTCTTATGTTACCTTAACCAAAGAGAAAAGAGTGTTCTCGTGCAGGTTGATTATAGGTGGCTTAACATGTGTAGTTTCTCTATTAAATATCATACTCACTTGTGGGATTATTTCCAACTTGACTTTGTGAATGTCAACTCTATGGCAATAAGATTAAAGTAATTAAAGGCCAAATAATGGCTAATTTAAAATTTGAGAGTTTTCTGGAATTTTTTAAAAATACAAATTTTAATGGATTAAAACAATAATACACATGAGTAATCATTATGAGCTGACATACTTGAAACAAATGGACATTATCTTTTGGAGTATTTTCCCTTGCCCTAAGGAAAATTGGAAAAACATTTTTAACAGAACAAAACTCATTTTCTAAGGATGTAAAAGTACATGTTATATAGTGCCAACCTTAGTACATAGAACATTAAAGTATTTAACATTATTTAATATTATTATTTAACATTAACATTATTTATTGATTTTACGGTTTATTTATTTTGAGAGAGAAAGTGCATGAGCATCTGTACACATGCACAAGCTGGGAAAGGGCAGAGAAAGAGGGAGAGAGAGAGAATCAGAAGCAGGCTTAGTCCTGTCAGCGTGGAGCCTGATGTGGGGCTTGAACTCACAAACCTTGAGATCATGACCTGAATCGAAACCAACAGCTGGATGCTTAATCAATTGAGCCACCTAACCTTAATATTATTTAATACAAGGGATTTGATTTTGACCTTTTAATTTACTCAATAATTTCATTAGAAAATGTATATTTATGCATCTACTATTGTTTGTGTATTCTATAAAATATCTAATGAATGGCATTATTGTACACATGAACCTTTAAATATGCATACATATATTTTGTACTATAAAATTTTTAGGTGAAAAGGGAAGCAATAGAGAAGAATGTGATAACCTGTAGCACTTTTAAGATAAAATTTTTATTTAAAATAAGATCCTTATTTATGGGGCGCCTAGTTGGCTCAGTCAGTTGTGTCTGACTCTTGATTTCAGTTCAGGTCATGATCTCACAGTTTTTGAGTTCAAGCCCCACATCGGGCTCTGCACTAATGGTGCAGAGCCTACTTGGGATTCTTTCTCTCTCCCTCTGTCTCTGCCTGTTCTCTCTCTCTCTCAAAAATAATAAATAAAATAAAAGAAAACAAAACAAAACAAAACAAAACAAAATAAAACAAAACAAAACAAAACAAAATAAAATAAAATAAAATAAAAAGATCCTTATTTTCACATGAAGTTGATAGTAGCATTTTTAAGGTCTATATTATGTTAGGAATCAGAATGATTTCAATTAATAATAATTTAATATTTTTAAAGTAATATATCCATTCATCTTATGTAACCTTTTTGGGGATGTCCCTCATATATAATTGAAAAAATAACACAAGTAAATTTCTATATGAAAGAGAAGAGAGTAGTAGCTAAGGTCATATTCTAGACAGCATTTGCTCAAGTTCACACCCTGACTTGTCCATTTACCAGATACGTAATCTCGGAAAACTTCTCTGGGCCTCAGTTCTCATCTATATGTTTTAGGTTTGCCGCAATGATTATATGTTTTATTTTAACTATAGAACTTAAAATAGAGATGAGTATATAGCAAGTATCATATAAATTTGTTTTATTATGTCAACGCAGCGCTTCTAAGAATTGGAAATCTTTTGAAGAAAAAAAACCGAAAAGTAATTCAATTACTTAAGTGAACTGATTAAATAAAAAGTCCTCACACCTAGTGGTAGCAGATGAGTGAAAGAAACTTTTTACTTCTCTGTTTAGTGTCCCAAAACAGCCAAAAGAACGAACTCCTTAAGGCAAGATATAAAAAGAGCCATAAAGAATCTTTACAAAAATGTAAATATCACACAAGACAAAATAACTGAAACCCATGCAAGATGCAATCCTTACAGCAACTATGGAAAATTTTTAAAAACCTTTATTGTTAGGGAAAACTAGATTATTCTTAGAAGACAGGCTACCGGCCAATAAAAATGTTGTGGAGAAAAAAATAACAGAAACTCCATGTTTGCTTTTTTAAAGAGTCTGACATTTGACATATTTTTTTTTATATTGGGTTAGATTATGACACTACTGGGATGGGTATGGAAAGTGGAATAAATAGGAGAACTGGAAAAATTAATGGCCTAAAAATATTTTAATTAATTTTCTACATTGACTTTCCTTAAGTGATAATTATGCTAGATATTTAGACTCTGATGACAGCATTCTCCCTGCAGCCTGTTTTGCAAGCTCTTCTCCTGAGTGTCTGCTTAGTCATGTGGACTGGTACATTTCAGATACATTGAGAGAATGTGAATATCCTATTTTCTGAATTTGTAAGCTTTATAGAGCCCCATAGTGACAGCCTGTAATTTTGTGTATATCTGTATGTGTAAATTATTTTCCAATTGCATATTTTCTAGCAACTCTTTGAAATAAAAAAAAAATCTTCCAACAAAGTGTTGGAAAATACTGGCTAGAGAATCTTGTATAAGAGCAGCCAATGATGTATTGATGGTTTGGTGATTACCCTTGAACTACTTTCCCCATTTACAGGCTAGTGAAAGCTAAGTAGTTTTGATGCTCTACGAGGCTGCATGGGAATTTTTTATTTGGAAAGTTCAAAGGAAGAACTTTAATCACAATAAAGAAAATATAAGTATTTCAGTTTTAATCCTCAAGACCTAACATGTAGGTTTTATTTTTAACCACAGTAACATATTAAGAGACATCATTAAGGTATGATGGGTATTAAAGATCACAATTTAATTCCACTTTACGCTACTGCTTTTGGGGGGCACCCTTCATCTTTAAAATAGCTCCTTTAGTATTCTAAGATTTCTCTGTCTAGTATTATTGGTACCAATAGTCATAGAAACAAGCTGGAATTTTTGTATATGTATTGAAAATATGCACTGATATCAAACTGCATAGTAAAGGCTAAATCACAGTGGGTATACATATATTCAGGTATGCACTATGGGAGAGAAGTAGCATACAGTAGTTTAAAATGCTTACAATGACACATGACACATTTCAGTTCTCTTCCTTCATGTTTTCAATTAACATTAAAGAGAATTAATATCCAAACGTGTTTACATCCAGATTCAATTGCAACTAACCCCTTCCATCTCATTATAGCCAAAATTCCAACCACTTGATTGAGGTCCATTGGAAGTATTTTTTTTTTTAATGTTTTATTTATTTCTAGGAGAGAGAGAGAGAGACAGCGTGAGCAGGGGAGGGTCAGAGAGAGAGGGAGTCACAGACTGAAACAGGCTCCAGGCTCTGAGCTGGCAGTCAGCACAGAGCCTGACGCGGGGCCCGAACCCACGAACCGCGAGATCATGACCTAAGCGAAAGTCGGACGCTTAACCGACTAAGCCACCCAGGCGCCCCCCATTGGAAGTATTTTTGAGGACTTCCAGCACCACTGGATGCCATTAGTTATTGGATGGCTATGGTTTTCAAGTAGTAAGCAGTTTGCTGTTTTTTGTTGTTGTTGTTTTTTTTTTTGCCTTACATCCCCACGGTGCAAATAAACAGATACAGTACTGTATTAATGCCTGTTTTACAAAACTGCTTCAGTTGTGATATACATTTTTAATATAATAAACTGACTGCATTATGAAAAAAAAATTCCAGAACAAATAAACTCATAAAAATTCATTGGTAGTGTCTGTTCCTCAATTAAGGAAAGTCTGTCTATCGAGCTTAGGAGAATTGCTTGTAATGAGTGGGAAGTTCCATCATGTTTCCCACAATCACTACAGCTAATGCTTACACTGAGGATGCATGGAGTTATTAATTTGGGCTGTATTTCAAGGACAAGTTCCACTGACCTTTTTGTTCCTTTCATCAGCAGTGATACTTTGGTTCAGTCAAAAAGAAAGGAAGCCTGGTTTTTAAGATCCTGTTACTAATTCCATTTGGAAAAGCAGCTATGTTATTTGTCCAAATATGTATTCTGAGAAGATGCTAGATCTGAAAGGTTTCAGTTTCCACTATAAAATGAATGACATAGAAAGGGAAGATGAGGGGTGCCTGGGTGGCTCAGTCAGTTAAGCGTCCGACTCTGGCTCAGGTCATGATCTCATGGTTTGTGGGTTCGAGCCCCACATCGGGCTCTGTGCTGACAGCTAGTTCAGAGACTGGAGCCTGCTTCAGTCTGTGACTCCCTCTCTCTCTGACCCTCCCCTTCTCATGCTGTCTCTCTTTCTCTCTCAGAAATAAATAGAAAAAAAAAAAAAAAGAAAGGGAAGACGAGGTTATCAGAAATTATAATCATGGGCTTGATCGACAGTCCATGGAGAAACTGGAGATTTCTGTTCCCCTAGGTTTCTGTTTTCTTGCCTTGTCCTTCTTTCCACACTTGACATGTTACAGAATTTTGACAATTGAAGAACATCTCTGGAGTACTGATTACTCTGCCTGTGATCTCCTTGCCTATGTGGAACTGTGTAGTAAGTCACTGACTATCAGAGGAGCCTTTAAAAAGACAGTTTACTCTTCATTATTATTGAAGAATGCTATAGTGAGTGATCCGAGGAAGTCCAAATGGCCAAAGGACACATTTTAAATTTGTTTTGTTCCAAGGCATTACAGAGTAAGGCATGGTGCAAAATTAATCTCTTCAGCAAGAGAGTGTAGGGTACACAAAGCATCTGCTGGCTGCCTCTGGAATAAAAACACTGCATTTGTCTAGACTTTATTTATGATCCGTTTTTGGCATAACTAGTCGTTACTGCTGAAAGCCAAATTATAGCAGCCTTGTGTAACAGATTACCTCAAAAGAAGACAAATTCTAGAGCCTACTTTTTTTTAAAATTTTAAACAAATTTATTTTTAGTCTATCTTCTATGTCCAGGAGTCCCTAAGTCCCACAGCATTTCCAGCTTTTTGAGAATGACAAGAAAACCACAAAGAGAGGAAAACAGGAGAATGGCTTATTTCTTTCTCCCATTTCCCCACAAACTACAATCTACCAACCACTTGTGACTACAATTTTCAGGCCTTTAATTTTGTCTTCAAATCCTGCTTATTGTCACACAGGGTCTGGGGGATAGGGAGGCCACATGGTTCATGTGTAGGGTCTCGAGAGGAAGGGAGCAGCGTTCCTCAGGATGGCATTCAGCGAAAGCGTTTCCAGAAGCACTTGTTAGTCTGATGAGTGAATTTCAGCTTCAAATCAACATTTTTTTTTCTTTTTGCAATTTAATTTGCACAAAAAGCAAGCAGTGCTCTTCTGCCTCCAAAAATATGTACGAGTGGGTGTGTATACAAGAGCAAGAAAGACAAGCATAGTGAAGGGAGAGAAAGAAGGAATTGAAGAAAAAGCTCAAATTATGCTTGTTCCGTCTTTCAAGCTTCATTTGGGCTTTTTATTTATTAGAAAGCAGTGCTTATTAAAGACTCTTCTGGGAGTTTTTAATATTTGAAGAAATGGAGCTTTGAACTGAGAAGATGGGAAAGAAATATTAGAGGTGCATTGAATCTACAAACTACCCAGATATGAAGTTCAGAGTAAGCTTAGTTGGTAGAGTTCTTTCTATACTTGCACCATATAATTGGACTCAAAATTAGTGCTTATGGTAATGATGGTAATGGTCACACTACTGTACCCTGAAGAAGAGCAAGTAACCTGCAGTGAAATGTGTTGTAATCACATGTTCCAATCAGAGAATAAGTGTATCTTATCTTTCTCATCGTATGCTTTCATACAATTTCTTGGTGAAGGAAGTGACTAAACACAAAATCCAATGAAAACAAAATATTATATAACCTCATGGGTAGCATTCAACTACAATATATTAATATTCTGGTGGCTTTATTAAGTATAACCTCTGCCTAGTACTGACTGCTCCAGAAGACCCATTATAGAACACCACCATCTAAAGCTCTGAAAACCAGGGGACTTGGGTGACTCAGTTGGCTGGGCACCCGACTTTGGCTCGGGTTATGATCTCATGGTTCTTGGGTTCAAGACTCATGTCAGGCTCTGTGCTGACAGCTCAGAGTCTGGAGCCTGCTTTGGATTCTGTGTCTCCCTCTCTCTCTGCCCCTCTACTACTCATGTTCTGTCTCAATCTCTCTCTCTCTCTCTCTCAAAAATAAATAAACATTAAAAAATAAAAAAATAAAGCTCTGAAAACCAAATGGTTGAATCAAATGGTTGAATCACTGTATCATACATCTGAAACTAATATAAAACTGTATGCTAACTGGAATTAAAATAAAAAATTAAAAATCCCCCCCAAAAAAGCTCTGCAAACCAATGTTTTGTTGCCATATACTATTTATAGCTGATATTAATAAGTTCCAAGTTGGGGCACCTCGGTGGCTCACTTCAGTTAAGCATCCGACTTTGGCTCAGGTCATGATCTCACAACTTGTGGATTTGACTCCTGTGTTGGGCTCTGTGCTGACAGCTCAGAGCCTGCTTCAGATTCTGTGTCTCCCTCTCTCTCTGCCTCTCTGCTGCTCATGCTATGTCTCTCAAAAAAAAAAAAAAAAAAAAAAACATGAAAAAATAAGTGCCATGTGTGATTTTTTAGATATATCTTGTTCCTTTTACATGGCTACAAAATTAATTTAAAAATTAATTAGTGAGCAAATGAATAAACTAAACTATCTTTTTCATTTTTATAAATTTGTGCATTTTTTCTCAATGGAAATTCAGCTACCAAACTGTATCTTTACAAAGTATATAAACAAGAATGGTGAGGGGTAGGAATTGTTTTTGGCAATAAAATGTAGACCTATACTAACCAAAGGATAAAAGGAGTAGCCAGGTGTCCAGCGTTGCCCCTGAGAATAAGTGCCACTGTGGGAAATTTCATTTGTCTTAATTAAACTTTGATTCAGGATCTTGGAAAAACCCTCACTTGCTCAACCCAACACTGTCCAGGTAAAGGCTCTTTGAAATGCTTAAGAAACAAATCTAAATAATAGAAACTAAACTCATCATTTTTAGGGTGACTTTGGTGTACCCTACAATACATAACTATTCCCCAGAGATCTGCCCAACAGGTATATCCTGTCTTTATATTGCATCCTAAATTCTTTGTGCCATTCTCATCATCTTTTGATTTGGGTGACTTTCCCTAAAGTGTATCACATTCAAGCCATTGAAAAGTAGTACCTGAGCAAATGCTCTAAGGCTTAAACAAGCAGATACCTCACACTTTCCTTTTAGATTCAGTGATATTATAACTTCCTAGGGAACAAGGAGAGCTGGGGGAAAGAACTGCCCATTCAGCATACCTCCCCTCATCAGCCTCTCCTTTGTCTTCAGGTACAAGACCTCGTTACTATTCCATAGCCTTGGAGAAAATGCCGAATTTAGTCCATGGAGTTTACATTTTTTTCTTCTAAGTTTTTATTTAAATTCCAGTTAATTAACATACAGTATAATATTAGTTTCACGTGTAGGATTTGGTGATTCATCACTTACATACAACACCCAGTGCTCATCACTTGAATTTACATTTTAATTCTCTTCGGTAAAGTTCTAGATGGGGCCATTCATTATATCCTTTGAGCTTTTTCTCCCCTAGAAATGTATTATCACCTAGGTTAAGAATGCAAGCATCAGGCTTTTTTTTTTTAAAGCTCTCTGGGAGATTCCAACTTCCCCCAAAATGTAAGAAACATTGACCCAAGTAGCATTTACAGATAATCACCATGGCTGTAGTATGGAGAACTGTTTAAAGAAACCAAAATTTCTGTTTTTCCATGCTAATTGTGAGATATCTGAAACCTTAATCTAGAAGCAAATACATTTGATTAAAGAACTATAGGGGAAAACTGGGAAATGTAAGATTTTGTTTTCGTGAAAATCAAGGGAGAGGTGATTGGAGTTTGTAGGTTAATTTTATTTCTTTTCTTAATTTTTATTTTGAGAGAGAGAGAGAGAGAAGGGGGAGGAGCAGAAAGAGAGGGAGAGAGAGAGACAGACAGACAGTATGGGGCCAGGCGTGGGGCTCAAAACCACAAACCATGAGATCATGATCTGAACGCAAATCATGAGTCAGATGCTTAACCGGCGGAGCCACCCAGATGCCCCTGGAGGTTAATTTCCAAGATTAGTCCTGTAGGCCAGAAGTATAAGCAGAAACTAAAGACTAAGCTATTTTCACACAAACTTTGACACTTAGAAGTGCTACTTGTTAGGGACCATAATGTCCTAACCTCCTTATTCTCCCCACTCCGGCAGAGGGCGTTAGTGATGTGTTTACAAAGTCTGACCTTGGGGTAGCATGAACAAGTGACACCACCAGTGGCCTGAAGCTGTAGTCCTATCAGGCCTGCACCTGGTGTCCTGAGCAATATGACCAATTAGAATTAGGCACAAGCAGATGAAATTTGGTAGATATTCCACACTGGCTGAGGGTAATTGTTCAGGAATCTTGTGAGTCATGTCCTTAAGGGACACTAGCGTAGTTGGGAAAGATCTGTTCAGGGAGGAAGAGGGCTGGAGGTCCCATAATAGCAATTAGGGGGTGGTAATCCAAAGAAACATGTGTTACCCGCAAAAGAATAATGAATGCATTCATGCATAATCAAGAACTGAGTGCACCAGGATGTCTGCCAATTTTTATCTCATACATAACTCAGTAATCCGTACTGTCCAGCTCAGGACAACACTGAGGTGCCTGTGAGTGACTGAAGAGCTGTCATTTGTATCGTTAAATACTAAATGCAAAGCTTGCAGTAATAAGATAAGGTAATTGGCCATAAGGTCTCTTCCCTTCTATATCTATAGCATCTTCAAAGGACTAAAGTAGGCACTAGAATCAGAGATCTCCTTCCATTTTGTTGTACAGGCACTCAGTTATTTGGCACCATTGATGTTATAATGATTTCTAACCTCATGGAAGGTAGTTAAGCAAGAGAGAGACAAAGACATCATATAATACAGGAGTCATGCAAAAAAGATTTGATGCTGCTGTAAAAGTAATGAATGGCCTCAGGGAACAGAGTCATACCTATCAATTGCAAAATTTCTTATTTGAGGGTTGTTGTAAAACTTGCAAAATATAACAGCTATGAGGGTAATAGTATAGTGCTTGCACATAGTTGACAGCTACTAAATATTTATTTTATTAGAAGTGAGCATAAATTAGTAAAAAGAAAAATTATTTAGTAGAATCATTTGACTCACTAATGATATCTGATTTATTAACAATTGCATTTGTCTGATATGTACAAAAGAACCATGTCAGAATAACCTACAAGCCACTAATATAAAAAGCTGAGAGGGGTGCCTGGGTAGCTCAGTTGGTTGAGCGTCCGACTTCGTCTGAGGTCATGATCTCACAGTCTGTGTGAGTTCAAGGGTGGGTTAGGCTCTGTGTTGACCGCTCAGAGCCTGGAGTTGCTTCAGCTGTGTCTCCCTCTCTCTCTGACCCTCCCCTGCTCGTGCTCTGTCTCTCTCTCTCTCAAAAAAAATTGAGAAATGAAGTAAACTGCTGTCAAATTATTATTATAAGCAGAGACAACTATCCTAAGAAAATAGTTAATCAAAATCTTATTTCAGTGAATTAATTTGCATGCATCATAAGAACAAACCAGTCATATGTCAGTCTCCATTAGAACCCTACAATTTAGAATCTTAGGCATAAAATTATTAATTTAGTATCTCATTTAAACTTGTAACAGTGTTAATTTTAAGACAATTCTTCAATAGTCAGTTGAGAGCCTATCTTTAAATATTTAAATTATTACTCGATAATATTATAAGTCCAAGAATTGGTTTATTTGCTCAAGAGATGCATTTGACCTTTATAAAAGAATTATATTTTAGATATACAGAAAAAGTAGAGACTAAACCAAATTATATGTTCATACCACTTATAACGCTAACACAAATAATTTGAAAAAATTTTGGGGTGTCTGGGTGGCTCAGTTGGTTAAGCATCCGACTTCGGCTCAGGTCATGATCTCACGGTTCATGGGTTCGAGCCCCGCATCAGGCTCTGTGCTGACAGCTAGCTCAGAGCTTGGAGCCTGCTTTGGATTCTTTGTCTCCCTCTCTCTAACCTTCCCCTGCTCACGCTGCCTCTCTCTCTCTCTCTCTCTCAGAAATAAATAAAAACATTTAAAAATTTTTTAAAAAAAGAAAAAAATTTTTATACAGCATCATATACTTGGATAATGGCAAGTTTTGGAAAAATTATGAATTTTCACAGATGGTTCTGCATCCCGTTTTCCACCACACTTTTTCCTCGTATATACTCACTTCATATCTGCCTATGTATGGGTGCATTGTCAATTCTGCAATGCGGGCACCTAGGTGACTCAGTCGGTTAAGCATCTGACTTCAGCTCAGGTCATGATCTCACAGTTCATGAGTTCGAGCCCCACATCGGGCTCTCTGCTGTCAGCACAAAGCTCGCTTCAGATCCTCTGTCCCTCTCTCTGCCCCTCCCCCGTTCACACACACTCTCTCAAAAATAAACATTAAAAAACTTTAAAAAAAGAGAAATTTTGCAATGCTTAATGTGCTGATGCGTCACCACTTGTGTGCAGACTCACTGATGTAGGCCAATGATCAGGTGCTGGTGTCAGCTTGACCCCGCCTGTGAGACTAACAACTCTCGAGCAGGCTGACCATCATGTATTTTGCCAACTATATGACATTCTAATTAGACTAGTTAAAATCGACATTCAGAAGACAGATCATAACTCACGAGGGCTAATATCTGTTGATTTACCATTCTTATATTTCCTAGGGGAGAAATCAACACCTGTGGTATGAAAAATGCATACTATAGACTGTCTACAGTGTTTGTTTTCTGTTTTGAAAGATGCTGATCTGCCACAGATGCCGGTGTACATTGTAATACTTGAAATACTGTACACTCGACTAGAGGTAAAAGTGCTGATGCTGCTCAAATATGCATGAGGTGGCTGGTGCGTACTTGGGAATGCACCAGAACTGCTGGCATGGGTTCAATCAGTAAATAAACATAAAACAGCTTTTTCATTTTTAGATACAATTTTATCCAAACCAGCTTATATTCTTTCATGGTGGCGGAAGGAGGGGGTGAATACAAAACAGTGCTTGCATCTTAAATTTGAAGGCAGAGGAAATTGAATGCAATGCTAATTCCATTCACTGGTTTTTGATTAGAGACATGGTTGCTTTTGAAAATAGGGAAGGTTTTCTGGGTGCTCCCAGAGGCTCTCCTGGGTTCCTTTAATCAGAGAAGTCAAAGACCATAAGAGAAAGGGATGTGACGTGGCAGTGTTACACTTCTTTGACTTGTGTCACAGAGGAGTGGTAGGTGTCCATAGGCGGAGATGGAGGGGATACTAAACAATATATGACGCTATCAACTACCTCTAATGGATAGGGCAGGGTTGGTTAGAGCTTTATGTAAAAGAGATGATTCTGATTGAGGGTATGGCTTGAGGGCATAATGGTGACATGAACACTTCACACATTAGCACGATGAGCATGCTAATTTAAATTCCTGACGTAGAAATGACTAATATTTACTCCTCAAATTCCACAGATCAAGAATAGTGGAGTTTCCATTTAGAAATTATTTTGATGCCTGTGTCTTCTCTGAGGGTCACGACTGAGCTCTGTATCAACATTAATAAGTGTTATCATTTTACTTTCATCATGTATTTCATTATTTGGGGCAACGGGTAAAGTAGCACCTCTTCTGAATAATCTAACTAAGTTATTTGTCTTTCTGTATTGCTGATAGAGGTCACGTTCTCTTGTCTATTTTGTCTGCAGGGTATTCATGCAGTCTCTGGAGGGGTGGTTCTGCTTGGATTCCACTCCCACAGTCCACGGGAACACCCTCATGAGGGGATAGTGCAGCCACTATCTATTTGCATGCAGCTGATTTGAAAGCCTCCCCTGCTCTTCTCACTCTTCTCTTTGGAAAGCATCTTTCTCCACTCGAAAAGATTTCTCGAATATTGCATCTTAGAAGAATGGCTTTAGAGATGTTTTGTTTTTTTGTCTTTTTCCTCCCAGAAAGCCCATGAGATCTTAATATCAAATCTTCCATACCCTTCCCAGAAACATTAAATTGGGTATCTATCAGTTTTCCTGTAACAAAAAGTAGAGTTTCTTCCATTGGCCAACGTACCTCACTGGAAGACAATCATCAGATTTTGGTATTATACATAACTCTGTTTTCAAAGCTTCTGCTTCCAATAAAATCATTTAGACAACTAAAATATTAAACTAGTACAAAGCTGGAAGGCACCTTACATATCAGCATGTTTTTGACTTTGAGCCTATTGGGAGGAGTAATTTAGTTTCATTAACTAAAGTGACTGTCCTTGTCACTCTGGCAGATCAGTGGTGACTTGGGAACAATGTCTGTGTAGGAAAGAATAAAGAGGAGAAAGCACAGGTTTTGAATAAAATAAGATTGTGAAAATCCTATAAACACTTGGATACACGACTGTAATTCTGAAATACTGCTACTGAAACTGAAATATTCTGTGTAGGATTTTTATCAAACCTAGGCTGTTCAAGACAGGCAAGGGTTTGTATCCAGAAGGGCAGGGTTCTTAAATTTGGAATCTATGGCTCTAGGTCCCAGCTTCCAGTTGAACAAGGGAGGGGAGGCTTGTCAGGATTTTTGGAGTTCCTGGGTGAGTTTTCTCTCTGAAATCAGTTTAAAACCATCCAAAGCAGTTGGCGGTGCTGCCCAGCAGCTGCCCAAGTAGCAACAGCAACAGCTGTATCAGTATAGCTACTGCTGTGAGGAAGGGGATGGCCAAGACCCACAAAACATCTAAATAAGTAGAGGTCTGAGTTTTTGTGTTGGTTTTTTGAAAAGATGAAGCCTAACAATTGTTTCTATGATATCTAAGATTTTCAGATATCTCTGTTTGCAATATCATTAAAAAAAAAATTGGAACAGGCATCAGGCTAGAGACCACAGCTGTTAGCACTCATGATATGATTTATAGCATATGGGATAATGCACTTGAATGTAAGATACATTAAAATAAAGAGAAAGTCTAGAATAAACAGGAAAATAGAACCTTCAACACTACTTTTTTTTTTTTTTCTTTTCCAACACAGTTTACTCTTGATCTACTCTTGGACATAGCTATGAAAGAAAAAAAATAAAACCCCTGTCCTCTTGGAGCTTACCTTCAACATTTTTATTTCATCCACTAATTCTATAGTTCCTTTAATTCAAATAAATGATGCCTCGTCCAAAATGCTAACAACAGGTAACGTTTCATGAATGTTCACATGGGTCAGGTACTGCTGTAGGTACGGTACCTACATTGGCATGTTTAATCCACCCAGCAACCCTACAAGACAGAAGTTATCTTACAGATGAGAGAGAAAGACTACATGGGATTCACTTGCTTAAAGTTCCACCATTAGGAAGTAGCAGCACCAGGATTTAAACCCACAGTCGGGTCACGGAATGAGCCTGCCTCCTTAACCCTCCACCTTACTGCTTCTCATGACAACAAACACTTAGTAGATATTCCTGATTATTTTGTTTCTATTGATTTAAATGTTAAACACATTGGTACTTTGTGATTTTAAAGAACAATTTTCTGTTTATAAACCTGGTATATCACCAGTAACAAATCCTACATATGCCAGAAATATGCAGGTCACGAGAGTACTTAAAAATAAACACAAAAATCACAGTTCTCAAGTCTGATTCTGAATTTGGCATTTATAAATAATTACACTTAAAGTGTTCTCTCACCTCTACACCAGCTTTTACTGTATCTATAGAAGCAAATGCCATTTGTTTTGGAGTGTGTGCAGAATCCTGAGGCCAAGAAAAGGGGCCTTTTGGATTGTTAGTCCAAACCTTTCATTTCAGAGATGAGAAACTGAGGTCGAGAGAGGTGTTTTTAAGGTCACACTTGAAAGCTTCAACTCACTTAGAGACTTCCCTCTTGTTCTTTAAACGAATTTGAGAATTAATGGAGCAAGATGCAGTCTGTATCACTCTTTCTAGCTGAAGATAGCTATGAAATTCTTTCCCTGGCAACTTCCAGAATGTTTCATATGAATACTGTGATTTAAGGAAATCAACATCAACATTTCCTATCTGACTCCTGGGACAATTTAATGAAGGATTTAAGTGCTCTCCAGCACAGACAGTGTTTGCATTCAGATATGAAATAGATGAGGCCTTCGTACAGGATAGTGCAGCACAGTATAAACCACAAAACATGGTGTCAGACAGAACTATGCTCAAATTTTGATTTTGTCTCCCAGTAACCTGGAAATCTTGGGCAACTTTTGTTTTCTGAGCCTTAGTTTTCCCATCTGCAAAATGGAGAGATGAAAATCTATTACTTAGGTGGTTGTATAAGGTAAATAGAACAATGTATCTTAAGTACTAAAATAATAAAAACACACAAAATTTGAGTTTCAGTATATTGTGTAGTTTTAAAAAGGAGGAATAATTAGCTAACAAAAAATAGACATCACGTTGATCCCACATGTTGCACTTCTAGGGTTGGCTATTCCAATTGTTTTTCCTGTCCTGAATCCCTCAAATTTTAGTAAAAGTATCCTTGAGCAACTAGAACTGTCTTCTAGATTATGGTAAAAAAAAATACGGATAAGTCTTTGATAATACAAAGCCTTTTTTTAAGCTTAAAAAGATCTTTCATTGTCTGTCTTAAAATAACACTTTTAGCATTATGTACACTCTTCCTCTCCTTGGATTTTAAATTCTAGTCATGCCAAGCCATCTGTTGTTCCCTGAAAATGCCATGCTGTTCCACACTTCCCTGTATTTACATGCCATTTCCCTTGTCTCAAATGGCCCTTTTCTTCTTGTTCTTTTGCCAACCTCTTGCCTGGCCTCTTGTACAAAGGAAGCTCCTTAGAGGCAGGGTCCATGCCTCCCTGGCACAGTGCCTGGGACATATATGAGGGCCATGCAAATGTGTGTCACATGGATGAATGAGAAAGATAATCAAGCTGGGTGATACCATTTTTGTTTTAATTAGCTTTCATAATAATGTAAGGAAATATATTTGTGCAGAGGCATAATGGCTCTCTAAGAAAGAATGAAACACAGACTCAGAAAATCCATTCACTGATGGTATTACTATTGTTCAAATGTGATTATATGATCACAAGGATCAAATTTGAAGGACAACCCTTATTTGGATACACGCTTTGAAAATTATACCACTAATATATTTTGTGTCAAGAAGTTTTACATCTAAAGTTATTATTTTTAATGTGAAAACTAGACAGATAGGACTTTAGCCAACCATTTTAACTATCAGTCAAGTACACTACATGGCACATGGTTGGCTCTATTGCTATAGTTGCAAAATAATACTACATGATTCTCAGTGGAAGACAGTGTATTCAAAATCCACCTTAAGATAGTTATATCAGAATATCACAAGTCATAAACATTACCTATGGTTACAATGATGAGACAGAAAATTGCTAGTCTTTCCTCTTTATCTCCACTAAGTTTCTCTGACATTGGAATTTGTTACTCAGCACGTTAGTATCTCTAGTATTGATATTCTCCTAAAGCTAGAAAAATAACTAAAAGTACTCATAAAATGAGCAGCTGAAACCAGGAATAAAAATATTTTTTTACTATCCATTGGTCAAAAGGAAATGGTTAGTTTGTGAATTAAGAAAAATCAAATTGGAAAATGATAAAAAATTGTCAAATTATTCAAAACCCAAATTACTTTTCAAGGTTTAACTCATGTCTTACCTCCTTTCTGAGGTTCTCTCTACCATTTGATCAATCACTCTTTTCTGAATGGCTGTGCATCATGGCTTTTGGTCTGATTCTTTCCATATGCATGTTTTCACTCTCCTCAAGGACTATGAGCTCCTCCTCAAGGAGAAGAGATTATTTTATAAAGATTCCTGCTTAACCCCACTGTGCTGTAAACACAGTAAATACATAATAAACATTTGGTGGTTCCTGTTTGTTAACAAATACCAAATGGGGAATTGCAACCACAATAATTGAGATTGTTTGCACTACTATTATTTGTCATTAAGGAAAACCCCAAAGGCAAGAGTGTGTTCAAGAAGGAACAGAGCAGATAGTCTTGAGAGGGGAGTCAAGAAAGAAGAATAGCATCAGGGACTAATTCATCATTTAAAAAATAGATTGTCTCCTGTTCCCTAGGCAGTCTGCTGCTGAGCATAGATGAGCTACAGTAACCAGATTGGTTCATTAAAATATGGTCCCTTTAGTTTACCATGACTCATCTTTATGATGAAGCTGTGATTCTGGGAACTGAATGTGCTAATTTTGTTACTCTCATGACACACAAAAGAATAACATAAAACTTAATTTTTAATGACTTCATGTTCAGTTTACTGCCATTGTATAGCTCAACCTCTGCATGGACCCCACACATAATAAAGTTTGGTAATACAAAGAAGTGTCATAGAAGTCCCTGTGAGCAATGGCCCACTCTAATTGCTTGGTATTGAAAGTTTGTGGATATGCCTCAAGGAAATGCTCTATATAATTAAAAGGTCTTTCCCCATCCTTCAATATCTCCCACCTCACTCTCCTATTCCTTTAAACATCACCGCCATATTAACATGATTATTGTTTGTTTTTCACATCTATGTCCCCAGAACAAGTGCCTCATATGTAAAATGTGTAATTAATGAATAAAATCATTTTCCATATCAGTTCTAGACAGGAAAGTCTAAATCAAGGACATGAACTTAAGTTTTCTCTGAGACTAGAGCTAATGGTGAAAAGTAACAGAGGCAATAAGAATTATTGGGTCACCATTTGCTTTAGTGAGTTACACAGATTTTATGACTGCCAGAGGCTTAGTATTCCAAGGAAATTTTCCATTGTGATGTTACTTCCTAGGAGAGAAGAATCTTGTTGCAACTGCTTTCTAAAATTTTGAGAGCCTTAGATCTCTGAGGGGGAGCATGAGTGTGTGTGTATGGTGGGGGGAGTTTGGGGCATGTGGAATTTGAATATCCAGTAGATTTCACAAGGAGCCTTGTTTCAAAGTCACTGTTGATCCTGAAATTATAGTCTCTGGGTGAATCATATTAATGTTGTATATCACCATTTGGCTTAGCTCAAATGTTGTGTACTTTGTTGAAAATATTCATAGAATGTGTATAATCTAAGATCTAGTGTTAGAGACTTAAACAACACATTTTGTAAAAGTAGTTGAAAGATCCATTAAATTTTATACGAAAACCTGGCTTCTGACACAACTCTGGACTAAGTTGCTTGGGATAAAAATAAGTTAAAAACATTCATTAAGAAAAGAACCAGCACAGCAACAAGCTACCTACAGAACCACAAAAGAGCGACAGCAAAACAACAAAACAGTTGAAAAGTGAACCAAAGATCTAAGTACTAAAAACTCATGGTCAGAGACAGATCCAAGTTTCTATATAGCCTGAATATAGGTCATTGAATGGAACTCCTTTACAAAACAAAACAAAAAACCAATATTACAAATGCACAATTATATATGGAGGTTGGGAAGGGGTCCGAAAGTTGAAGCTACACACATTTCACATGTAACAGCCTCTGCACATCACCACAGTCAGTCTGCTCAGGCAAGACTGACCATGCTTACATAATAAATTTTTCAGGGAAATCCAAGTCAGGAAAAATAAGATAGATGGAAAAAGAAATGTGGGAAGAGTGGGGAAAGGCATTGTAGCAGCAACGATGCCATGGGAATTAAGCCCTGAAGTGGGAACACTACACAGTAATAATACTGACAGTAGAAAAAAGTCTATTTTGAAGGGAGATAGGAGAAAAGAACTTTGCTTTGAGGGAATCAAAGAGGTATTTAAATCAGAATTTAGTTTAGGGTCATCACTCTGTCATGATAAAGGCTTATCGACCATAGGACAGCTATTTTATTGCTAGAAAACTGCTGGACATTTGGGAGCTCACCCTGAGGAAACAAGAGCCAAGGCCCAGGAACATTTTTTCACCTTCCAGTCTCCTCTTCCTATTTCACCTCACCTTCCTCTCTGCTCTCTCCCGTCCTGCCACATGCATACCAGTGTTGCCACACAGATTCTACCAATGAAATAGCACATCCCTTTGGGTGAAAAATATATGACAGAAGTGATTCCATTAGTGAGGTCCATCCAAATGCAGGCATTGTGCACTTTCACATTATAAAACTTTCAAATTTGTTATACATAATGTAAGCAAGTAGTCAAGTGACTTGATCGAGAAATGATTTGAAAGTCAAACATCAGACTCGTTTGAAGATGACTGTGTCCTTTACTTCTGATGAAGAAAACTTGACTTTGGAATGACTCTTTCCCCCAGCACACTAGTGTTGAATTGCCTAGGTCGTGAGTTCGGTATGGGCAGAAGTCAGTCTTGTTCATTTTTATTTTTTAACCTTGGGTCTCTCATTCAGTGTCTGGTATTAAGTGGTGCTCAATAAAGGATAAGAAATGAGCATCTCCTGTGAATACATTAAATGCTGAAGGAGAAGAAAAAACTGATTCATAACAAAGTGCTCAATGTCCACCATATTAGAGAGTCTAAAATTACAGAGAGCATTTTGAAGGGTGCTGACAACTCAAAGGCCATAACAACCTTGAAGAGAGAGGAATGGGAGAAGGATGCTTCAGGCCCCAAGTCCTCAGTGATTTAGGTGAAAGTTAGCTAATAATGATCCTGGTGTCTGTCAGACAATATTTGACGCCCTTTTAGTAAGAAGGGCAACTGTCCCAAAAGTAAACTTATTTAAGAGATAGATATGAGAAAAGCAAGTTTAAAAGTGTAGCAGTATCCATTCAACTCTGTATCCACTGTCACTTTCATCTGTGACCTACCATGTTTACACTGACCTACAATCATTAACAAACAAAACCCCTTAAAATTAGGTGTTAAGTCTCTTAGTTATGGAGGAAAGTACATATATACTAGGGAAGAAATCTTTTAACATGTTCTAAAGCTGCCACATTTTAGCTATCTGAAAAAATTCAACCACAGCATGCAGATTCATCAACCAAATTCACCTAACCTTTTACTGTAGTTGAGATTTACAACTTTAACAAATTATAACTTTCCAACTGGGGTGAAAAGCTTTTATTCCAATTCATGATCTTTGTTGGCTTTAGAGTTTAAATAGCTCCACCCAACTGTACAAACCTACAGAAGTAACTTTTCTACAACCCACAAAATAGGCATGGTATGAGCTCCCCCTACTGGTACAACACTATTCCCACTTCATGAATCCAGTTAGGGTGACCCCTGTGAGCTCCAGAGTATAACAGAATCACAATTTAAGATTAAAGAGGAGGAAAAACTGAACAAGATTTAAAAAATCAGATAACAACCCCCAAACAAAACAAAACAGTAAAACAACTATACTCATTCAAAAATAATCTCTGGCAAAGAAATATGCAAAAGACATCTTTACAAATATTTCACAGCACCTTTTAAATCCCCACCCAATATTGGACAGAGAGGCAGAGTGAATTAAATCATGTCCCTCTCAGGACGTTCTGGTGTCTTCATTTGCATTTGAACAAAACGACAAGCAGAGTTTAATTGTAGTGGTGTTTATATATCTCTCTAGCACCACATGTATCATTTTTCCCTCTAACAGCAGATGTGAGAGGCTACAGGCTTTAGAAAAATAAAATAGAGTAGCAGCATGGACTTTGAACAAAGTCTATCTGAAGGCCTTGGGTTTTTTGCATTTGAAAGTGACTTCTAAGATATGGCTAGTGAACTGGGAAACTAAAAGTGGAAGCCATAAGTTTTATGTTTCAAGTCACTCAAATTAGTTGTCTCCAGAGGGAAAAAAAATTCAATGTGAGAATCATGGTAAAAGTAAATATAGGTAAAAGTGCTATTGTGGGGCCATTCGCACTGACAGAGCAGAACTGCCACAAAGGTGTTGCTAGTGATAAGCTGTTACAGAAGAAATATAATGAACGAAATGGAACTCCCACTCTTTGAGTCAGCAGAAGGGAGATGTTTCATGGTATTTGCTATATTCGTAAGGCTGCAATTTGATTATATTGGATTCTGTTATCACAATCTGTTACATATCCTACATAGAATATAAATACATAAAGCCATTTAAAGGCCAAATTATAGAGCTGCCTATTTTTATATTTTACCTTTTACTGCCATACCAGTGGTGATGCTTAAGTGATATACATTAAAAATGGTAAATGAAAAACAAAAACATAATTATCATATGAAGGCTTTATTGAAAAGCCTCTTGTTGAAAATCCCAAAAGTACATCAATCTGCTTGCTCTTGAAGTCTGAGAAAATTGCCTTAAATAAGTATAATAGGCTCAATGCATGGACTTACTCTTTTTGTTGTTGTTGTTGTTTAGTTTTGTTGTTACTTTTTATGAAACATTTTCATGTCCTAAAGTAAAGCTCTATTTTCATTCATGTGGAATGTGAATGGGGCATTTGAGGACTACAAAATGAGGGGACAGGATTACCTTTTTTCCTTTCCGTTTCCAGATCCTTCTTTACATTGGCATATAATATTTTTGCTCACACCAGTGTCAATATGGAAAGGGATGGAAAGTAATTTGAGTAGATGTGGGGCACCAGTACATCCATCACCTTCTCTTCATCTTTGTTGCCACTACCCTAGCCAGGTCAAGGTCATCTTTACCTGTCCTACCACAATAATCCTTTGTACTGGTTTTTTTGCTTCCTCTCTTATTTCATCTACAATTCATTCTGCACACAGCAGAGAATGTAAAGCCAGCTTTTAAAACTGTAAGCCAGATTATATTACTCTGTTTCTACGGCTTCCCCTGACACTATGAATATAATCCGATTCCTTATCACTTTACTCTCTGCTTTCCATCTTCCTGCTCAATCATTGTGCTCAAGCTACACTTAAGTTTCTTCCTGTTTCTGGATTTCACTAAGATCTCTCTTAGAACATTCACATTTACTCTTTCTTTGCTTCAAATGCCTTGTCTCTGGATCTTGGAGCACCTTTCTTTTCTATAATTCAGGAGTTCAGTGCAAATCTCTCTCTTCCTACAAAGCCCAGTCACCTTGTATCACATCACTTTGTTTTACTATATTAAAAGAAATGATCACTCGATGAAATGTTCTTATCTGTTATCTTATTTTACGTCTGTTTCTTCCCTTAAGAATTAGGTTTCACGTTAACAGGGACTTCTTCTGTATCCCAAACATCTAAAGTACAAAGTATAAGAGCATAATGCTATATTATCCATACCAAGAGAATATACAGTATAAAATACAGATAAGTGCTATATTATCAAAAACCACATTGAATACATGCTGTGAATTAAAAAATCTGTGTGTGTGTGCACGCAAACGCATGTGTGCACACACCAAGAAGTTCAAGCTCATGCCACATCACACAAAATAAATAGCATAGATGTTTCCTTAATTAGTGAAAATTTCCTACTTCATAGCAACACTTCCCTTTCAAATTCATAGATGTTTAATATATATGCACATAGAAGATTATAATTCTTAAACTTAAATCCCTGACTTTAAAATAGATGGCAGACTGCACATGAAACAGTGGAGAAATGGGACAGATAGGACCTTCAGGGCCTTGAGTTTAAGCACTGGCTGTGCCACTAACTACATGGTCCTGAACAAGTAACTCAGTCTCTGTGTCTTTTATTTCCTTCACTGGAAAACAGAGATGATATGCCTTTCTTGAAGAGTTGTAGCAAGTATTTACTGCATGGCTATAAAAAAAAACCTGACACACAGTAGGCATTCATTGTTAAGTTTGTTAATAAAAGTATAAGTTAGTCTTTAGAATGTTATACTGGGCTTAACAGTTACTAGAGAAGAGAAGCTACATGAATGTTACTGGTTCATGTAATTATATACACATATATCTCTGTGTATAATAAGCACCGATGTATCCTTACCAGTGTATCTATTACTCAATTTGAAAGCAGCATACCTAAAAGTCACACCCTATTTGAAGCATTTTTCCATCTATTCCTTATCATTCCCAGGAAGCTCCTGGAGTAGTATGCAGCTATTGAATTTTTCATCCCCTTGGCCTTGCCCCAGAGGTACAATAATTAGGAACTTTGTCAATTACAGCATTATCAGTAAATACTCTGTGCTAAAAGTGTCGGAAATAGTACTTTTTAATTCTCAGATATTTAGAGCTAAAAACTACTTAGAAAACGTTAGAAAAATATCTCCGAATTCGGAAAAAAATAAGTCTTTGTTGAACCAAATACTTCATTAAATATAACAGAGTCCCTTTCATAAATTCACCCAGCCAATCATTTGGAGTGCAAGGTGTGTATCAGAGATGACCAATTCCTTTTAGTTTTAATATCATTGTTTAAGAAAAATGTTTCATGGTCAGAAAAACATTGTTTAAACAAAATTTAACATACTTCTCACTGGAAGACTTTTCAGTCTTTTGCATGTGACTAAGGTGACCAATGGTCCCAGTTTTAGTAGGACTGAGGAGTTTGCTGAATTTTCAGTGCTAAACTGGAAAAGCCTTGGGGTGTCTGGCTGGCTCAGTTGGTGGAGTGTGCAACTCTTGATCTCAGGACTGTGAGTTTGAGCCCCACGTTGGGTGTGGAGATTACTTAAAAATAAAATCTAAAACAAAACAAAACAAAACAAAACTGGAAAAGTCTTGGGCAAACGGAAACAAGGTAGTCATCTAATATGTGAATCTTTAAAAGAAATGAAAATATATACTGCATTTCCCAACCTCACTTACTTGGATACTTTCTTTTTATAAAAATCTTTTATAGTTTTTTTTTTTAATTTATTTTTGAAAGAGAGAGAGACAGCATGAGCCAGGGAGGGGCAGAGAGAGAGGGAGACATAGAATCTGAAACAGGTTCCAGGTTCTGAGCTGCCTGCACAGAACCCGATGCGGGGCTCAAACCCAAGAACCATGAGATCATGACCTGAGCCGAAGTCTGATGCTTAACTGACTGAGCCACCCAGGCGCCCCAGATACTTTCTGCTATAATAGCATCTTGAAGCTTTCAACTTCCAAAGAACTCATTTTCAGAAGTGCTGGTGGAGGGGAAGGTTCTCAGCTCTCCTAATCAGCAGTATTAAACACTGATTTCTACCTTTGTCTTATCTGCAAGAATGAAACTGATTTTTTCCTAATGAAATATGTTCTGGCAGCATTAAATGCTATTTTATATGGAAAGGAAATGTATATGTAGTAGAGTAGGAAGAAAATGTGTATGGGACACATTTTTTTGGTTTCTTCTCAAAACAAATGTGTTGGGAGTATAGAAACAATTGAGGAGAGAAGTGCATGAAATGAGTAAATAGCATATGGGTTAATAATGGAAAGAAATGTTGAAAGTTGGAACCTATAAGAAAATACAGTCTACTCAAGCTATTTAAAATTCCACCTGTTTTGTTTCTTACTTGGACACTAAAACTCTATCTCTACAAAATATTAAACATCACTGCTTTCTCCTCTCTTCTGACATTTTGCATTGCAGCATCCTATTCTCTCATCAGATTGCCATCTTGACCTACTGACTTGTTTCTCCAAACCTTCCTTTTTATCTCCCACAGATCTGCTCTTTTATATTTGAGCACAGCATTAACACATTGCTTCTATTTCTTTTATGGGGGGAAATAGATGGGGCAGAAAAGAGTGGGGTGAGAAGTGTGACTCAGAGCTGGTAAAAAAAAACAAAAAAAACAAACAAAAAAAACAACAACCCAGAATCACTCTCTTCTCAATTCTTAAGGAATTATGTCTCTTCAGGCATTTCTAATGCTTAGTCTAAGTTAAGGGGAAGAGTTAGCAGATACTGGGAAATAGAAGAGTGGACTCTATATTCACCTATGCATCAATTAATTGCCATTGTAAGAGTGGATATCATTGCCCAGTCAGTTCATTTATCCACTCATTATTTTATCCAATATTTATCAAGCACCTAACTACATGCCAGGCACAGTGTTGTGGAATTCTGCTGGTTGCATCTTTACTTTCAATCTTGAACAGTCAAGCGACATGCTCTAAAATCATTGCTCTAGAATCTTTGTGGCATCACATAGAGGCTCCCTTTTCCTCTTCCCTATATTGCTGCATATTTCATAACAGCTGAAGCTCACAGAGTCCTACTCTTTTATTCCATTAGATTAAGAAACTTTCTACATGGGAGGAATGAATACCCAGTGTTTTATTTTGCAAGTAATATTCTTTGATGCTAAAGTACATTTTATGTGGGGTAATCATTGTAATTCCTTGAAAATTCAGAAAAGATAGGCTTTTTTCACTGGTTCAATGTCAAATAAATGAAGGCATCAAGTGGATTTCCAAATGATTTTGTTCTCTGGCCAAAGTCATTTGGTATTTTAATAAGTAATTTGGATGTGAAATAAAGTATTCACATAGGGTAAAATTACCTCAATTACCTACAAACTAACTAACTAGAATCCTAAAATAACTTCAATTTTTTTTCTCGCATACCACTTTTAGGACAATGAAGTAAATCACATGTGAACAACTAGTATCATATCATGCTCTTCAAAAATAAAGAAAAGGCAAAGGAAAAAGACTTTTAGATTAAGCTTGTAGCCTATTTTTGCCAGGCTAAAATTGGTTACCTTGATTTTTTGGGGAGTCTTGTATACATAAGGATATATAAGTGGGTGCTTAATTTTGAAGCTGGTTTAGGTTTATGAATATCATCTTCTTGCCCATACTTGGTGGGATGGGTCATGCACTAATATTTTGGTTTGTTGCTTTTCAGTCCTCTTCTATGTAATTAATAATTCTACAGTTTTTTTTAGTATACAAAGCCCTTCACATTCAACTTTTATTTCAGATTTCAAATAATTTAAGCTGTAGTTTGCAAATGTGAAAACATTTTGAAATTCAAGCACACTTTTTTTTCTGTTAATGACAGAGCCTTAGTTCAGCCGAGCAAATGTTTAATGAGATCCTACCAAGCACAAGGTCTTGTGGCCTGTGTATAAAGGTATCAATAACAATTATCTCCAGACAAATATACAGATTATTTCAATGAATTAGGTTGATGATACAAAGGAGAATTGATGAGAGGTATTTAGACCAATCAGGAGATCAAAGGAAATCTTCCTGTAGAATATGATGCCTGATTTAGTCTTGGAAGATGAATAATTAGGCAAAAGCATGGGGAAGAATGAAGAGCATTAGTAAAGCAAAGAGGCATGAAATCAATTGTGTTGTATTCAATGAACTACTGTCAATGAAAAGGTATACGGAAGTGTCGAGTCTGAGGTGAAGAATACTAATGATGAGTATAGAGAGGCAGGCCCTGGACTAATTCTGGAGGTCTTTGTTTCTCCTACTAGAAGACTGACTTTAATTTTAAGGATGATGGACAGCCTTTGTTGGGTTGTAAGCAGGGCAATGATATGCTCTGATAAGTGTTTAATATAAATCATTCTGACTGTGTGAGTAAGGAAAATTTTAGGACGATAAGACTGAAAACAGGGAGACCTGTTAGGAGGCTTTTTTTCAACGTTATAAACGAGGGATGCCTAGGGATTGAAATAGAGGATTGGTGGATGGTCTGGAGATATAGATTTGAGAAATATCCACAATGAAAAATCCACAGAGCATGCTGATTTATAGGACTGGACTGGCTTTATAACTCTGCCACATTCCATTTCAAAGCACAGCTCAGCATACGGGAGCTCTCTCTTAGTGAAAGGCCAAGGGAGTTTTCTGAATCAATGTCTGAACATTGGACAGCATGGACCTCAAAAGCAGTGAGAGTGTGAGCTTCCAGAATATAACCATTTCATACCATCCCACCATTTAAGATGCAGTATAATAAGTCTACCACTGATTCCCTTCTTTTTCTAAACTGCCAGCTGTGTTTCTCTTTAATTATATTTAAAAATAACACCTACTTTCAAAGACAACCACATCCAAGCTGCTATTATGGTTGTCTTTTGAGTAACTGAATAAGTCCTCAACATTGTAAACTCCCCAACCCTTAAAATCTCAAAAGGCATCACAAAGCCTGAAGGGTTGCAGAAAGATGACGCTCTCCAGCTCAACATATTTTTTCACCAAGCTTTCACCAATACCATTGAAATCAATGTGTCAGAAGTTCTACTTGCCAAAGGTCATGTTTTTCTGTTAGTACTACAGTCTCTGGAGAGGACAGTCAGTGTATCTGGAATGACTCTTGTCCTAATTTAGTGCCTACAAGATCATGGGAAATTTCTCAGTTTTGCCAGGAACAAATATGTGCAGAGCACATCAATTTTACACAGATGCCATCATAAAAATGGGTTTCCTCTTTAACTGATTTCATAATAATGAGTTTTCCATTTGTGGCCTTTACCCAAAGAAGGTAATGACAAAACAGCCACGTATTCAGCCAAACTATGGGATTAAGGAGTGAGAAAAGCAGCTGGAAAATGAGAAAATTGGGGGAAAGATTAAGGTTATAAGACCTATTTAATTAGGACTGGATTCAGCTTAAATAATCCATCTGTAGAACAGGTTCTTGGAAGCATCAGACCTTATTTAAAATCCGGTTAGTTCCCCTTTTATTCTTCCCAAAGAGATCAGCAAGGAATACAAAACTGAAAGATTTTTCAGAACCTATTTACTACTCTGGAATAATTCTTTTGGTTTGACTCATTGAGCCAGGATGCTAGCATTATTTAAACATTGTTTTCTATTTATTCCTGGATTTTTTTTCTATTCCAGAGCTATAACAACTGTGTAATTTACCAGAGAAAATGAAATTGCTCTTTGTTAAGTACACATGGAAAATCATATGCTACAATACGTATTGAACATTTAGTATAGTGAAAAAAAAGCTATATTTTCAAATCCAAATTTGAAACAAATTCTGTGCAATTTGGCATGCACTGCAGCATACAGAGGGATTCCTATGTGTTGGTAACAACTGAAATTTTCTGCTTGCTTAAAAATATCAAAACAGAAGAAGGACATCTTAAATAAAACCCCAAATAAGAAGTACCTTAGGAGAAAAAAATGGATTAGACTATAGCAAAAAAAAAAAAACACCTAGAATATCTGTTCAATACAGACAATGTCCTTCAGATGGGTAGCAGACTGATATATCTAACACAGACAAGGGGTACTCTATAGAGTATATACCGCAAATTCCTGAAAATCAACAACCACCAGACAAAAGAAACTATCTCTTTTCTTCCCCACTTCCTCCCTTACTTCAACACAGTGCATTCTCAACACAGATCTTATAAAATCACTAGTCATATCACAGCTTCTAGTTCACTCACAAAAAGAGTCAAACCTTGTAGGAAGGTCTACAGGGTCACCCCCCACCTCCCTTCCTCAACTGCAAGAACCCTTCCCCTCGCTTTAGTTCAACTAGCACCCTTGATCTTCCTGGATCACCTGGGTACGCTTTTGCGTTTGTGCTTACCCTAGAATGCCCTCCCTTTGCTTATCTGCCAGGTTTGCTCCTTCATTTCCTCCTCATCTTTGTCTAGCCCTTCTTGATCATCCCAAGGTAATTAGCAGCACCCTCCCCACAACCTCTCCTTATCCTATTTTCTCCTACACAGAAATCATTACCATGTGACAATCAATACTTTCCCCTGCTTATTTGTTTACTCTTTGGGTCTCTTCACAAGAAATGAGCTCTACAAGATCAGAAACTTTGCTTTGTTTTTTCCCTGGTTATAAATTTTACAGGTCATAAAGGATGCCATGGTGCAATGTTCACCTTTTCCCCTTCTCAGCTACTGGGAGTATTATATACTGACAGCTCATTGCTGAGTCTCTTTCCTGGTGTACTGTGCAGCTGCAGAGGGCCACCTGGCCCAAGGTAATATTCCCTCTTTGGGGTTGCCCACAGTGGTTCTCAGTGGTGATCAGTGGTGGGATGTGAAGGCCAGCCCCACTGCTCTCATTCAGCACATCTTAAAAGCTCTGTAGGAACACCGCTGTGGCTTTTTTTAAAAATTTTTAACTGCACCAGTTTAGCTTCTCCCTCTGGCCAGTTCCACTTTCTTTCCTTGCACAGATGCTGATCCTGAGACTACTACTCAGTAAACTTTGAATGCACAAATCTCAAGCTCAGGGTCTATTTCCTTGGAAACCTTGCCAGGATGACAGATGAAGAAACTAAAAACAGAGTCTAAGTAACCTGCTTACAGTCACATTGCTAGTAAGTGGTGGAGTCAGGATCGAACCTACAGACTCTAAAACCAGTACCTGTGCATGTATGTATGTATGTATGTATGTATTATTTATTATTTAATGTTTATTCATTTTGAGAGAGAGAAAGAGCATAAGCACAGGAGGGACAGACAGAAGGAGAGTGACAGAATACCAAGCAGGCTCCATGTTGTCAGTACAGAGCCTGTTGTGGGGTTTGAAAACACAAACCTTGAGATGACCTGAGCTGAAATCAAGGATTGAATGCTTACCCAACTGAGCCACCAAACCTCCCCCTAGAACCTATGTTTTTAATTATTATTTCCTGCTGCTACACAAATACGCATACTTTCCTCTACCACCAACTAAAATTTAAAGTATATCGAATACCTTAGAGTGAATGCTTAGGGGAAAAAAAGGAACAGGATTAGGGATGGAGAATGAAGGAGAAAATGAATAGAGGAGAATAGAGGCAATCATAATGTGCCATGGACTGTGGAGTATGATTAATTTAGATAACAAACACAAACACCCATAGCGGTTGAGTACTGTGTCAAATAGATGAATTCAGAAATAAAAAGATGAGAGTGGGAAGGGGTGAGAGGATGGGATGATGAAATCTTACATGACTGTTGATGGCATTTATGATTTGTACAAACCACAGAATATAGGGTCTAGTGTAGCTGTTGCAAACAGCTACTGCAGGAGGTATAGTTGTGTCACTACAGTTTCTTTCATTCTTAGAGTTTGAGGACTGACTTAGTTATCATGTCCACTGTTGTTTGGTTTCAGGATAAGATGTTCATCCTTCATGGTCATCATTCACACATCCAAAGGCTATTATTGTGGATAAATAAATTAAGTGCTTTTTATAAACCATGGAATTTTTTACCAATAATTTTAGGGACACCTGGGTGGCTCAGTCAGTTAAGCCTCAGACTTCTGATTTTGGCTCAGGTCATGATCTCACAGTGTGTGAGATTGAGCACCACATCAGGCTCTGTGCTAACAGAATCCTGCTTAGGATTCTCTCTCTCTCTCTCTGTCCCTCCCCTACTCAGGCATGCTCTCTCTCAAAATAAGTAAAAAATAAGTTAAAAAAGCCACCAATAATTATATATGAGTATGGGCATCCTTATGGATTTATCTAATCATGCTCTCACATCAAGTGGAACTACAATCAAATCTTTCCACCTATTTTAAAAGAACTTCTTTCTACTCAAGTCTCTACTCAAGTCTCCTTGGAAAAACTCCCCAATGCTTAGAATCCTAATGGAAATTCTTCCTTAGTTTTAAGTGTACTGAATCCTTTGTACTGTGAATGTATCCCATTTTTTCTTTTTTGGTTTTCCATGGAGGCAATATTTATTGTTCTGAAATTGTAAGTGTTATCCCTTGTATCTTGTCTATCTTGTGTAAGTGTAGTTCTTCTGACATCAACTCTGATTTCACTTCCCCTGAAGGTGTGAAGCAAGCTGCCTCCTCCAAATGCTGAAAACTGTGATGGGATTCGTAGGGTTCTGCTCATTATCTCAGCATCAATACTTTAAACCATGGATTTAAAAATAACTGATTAAAAGATTCAAACTTCTAATTAAACTCTTCAGAGAAATTATATTCTTAGAATAAATGGGAATAAAGAGCAAAGGTAATATATATTCTTTTAATTTCATTTTTAATTTTTTGGAGTTCAAAGTTCCTTGCATTAGTTTGTTATAATCATCTTTCCTATAAGTAGATATTACTCTCTTTTTACTGATAAGATAAATGATTCTCCAAGGAGACAAGGGTAAAAATCAACTAGGCAGCCTTCAAGCCAATTAAAAATTGAGAATACATATCTTCCGATTTGTAGTCCAAAGGCATTTCTATCACCCTCCACACAATGACCGCATTTCTCTTCCTAGCTATGTTTTTTTTTTTTTAACCCATATAGGTGACAGACAAAAGTTGGTAGCATCCATTTCACATTCTCAAGCAATCTTCTCTAGAAATTCAGACAACTATTACTATTCTACTAGGTGGGAAAGTTATTTTTATTTTTAAGATGGTAGCCATGTTGAAAACAAAGTATAGGCAAGTTGATAACAAAGATCCTTTCCCCTCCTTTTTCATTTTCCATCATTCTCACTTTATTCCCCCCTTCTGTTTGCTTTTTGTATTTTTTCCAGTTTTATTATCCATTACATGCTCCTCATTCATTCTACCTCTATTTCATTACTCCATTGCAATATTGCTTTTCTTTGAGGTGAAGAGAAAGCACAACGTATTGTAACCCAGAAAAGCTGGGTTGAGATTTCAGTTGCAGTTCAGATGGCTATACGCCCATCTCCAGGCAAAACAGCATTTCTCAGGCACAGGCCAGCAAAAGTGAGGAGAGTTTCCACTTTCTCCCCATATGTATTGCCCTGAAAGAATGTCAGACCTTTCATACATGGTAGAATTTCTTTATTGAATTAGTATTTAAGCTGAAGCTGCTTACAAGTGATGCCCGTCAGCTTTTGGCTGTCATGGAGAAAATGCATGGTGAGACATATTGTGCTTGCTGGAACTTGACCATGACAGTGAGGTAGAGAAGGTACAAATCGAGGTCAGGAAATGGAATGTGTACAGCAACATGGAAGAGAAAAATTTCTTAACCTTATATAAGAACATTTTATGGAATGAATATTCAGTTCCTTGTTATTTACAGTATATTTAACATTTTATTTCTTCAGGGGATTATTTTTCTCTTGATAATTAGAATCATAATTTTTTCCCATTGTGTGCTAAGAAGAGAATTTACATGTAATCTCCTCGAGAGTAAAAAAAACTGTCATATTCATTGTTACAGCTGCAGAAACCTTGCCACAATACATAGGTTCGGTTAGCCTTATTCAACTCAACAAATTGAATTCAACAAATTCTTCAGTGTCATCAAGTTCATATTAGAAACAAATATTTTTAAAAAATAATTTTTAAGTTCTCAGACTTCTTACAATACTGTTTCCCAATTTTTGGCAACCCACATAATCAGAAAGAGCAACCTAGGGTCTAAAATTTGTTGCAGTGTAAACATCTCTTGCTCTATCCAAAATGTGTATAAAATAAAAGTTCCGGGGCACCTGAGTGGCTCAGTCGGTTAAGAGTCTGACTTCGGCTCAGGTCATGATCTCACTATTTGTGTGTTCAAACCTCACATCGGGCTCTGTGCTGACAGCTTGGAGCCTGGAGCCTGCTTTGGATTCTGTGTCTCTCCCTTTCTCTGCCTCTCCTCCACTCATGCTCTGTTTCTCTCTGCCTCAGTAATAAATAAACATTTTTAAAAAATAAAAAATAAATAAAAGTCCCAGTTTTGGACATCTGAGTAATACCATGCACAATGCAACTTTGCATTTAATAAAAATATATCATAACTGGTATCATTACAGTAAAGTTATCACAACAATTACCTAGATATTAAAAATCAGTCCTTATACTAATAATGGATGTAAATTTGATTTGTTACTATACATATCTGATATTCATCTATTAACTGATTTTTTTGAAACTATGTAATTATAGAAGTTGTATAAATAGGCTCAGGGCTTCATTTTACCTCACAAAATGAAAATATACCCATTATATCTAACCCTAGAGACATTTTATTTCTATAGATATTATCATATAACTTCCCATAAGATGTTATTAAAATTTACTTGTGTATTTTTCCAGACCTATAACAATTATTTAAATAGTTAAAATATAGCTTTCATTTCACCAGACTTATCTCTTATTTTTAGAAATCTATCAAAAATCCAATGAATCCAGAAATATTTTTAAGAGAATGAAGGAAAATATTCATGGCTTTGTCTTTATAATATGACTAAAAGACTTTGAGAGAAAAGCAGGGGTTAAAAATTATTCTTTAACCACCCACACAACCCTGGATTTTAAGAGGAGGTTTCTTTAATACTTTTTTCTTACTGCAGTATTTGTTGCTTAAGGAAGTCTGTGGGCGGATAAGATGTTATTATCCCTCCTACACACACCCGTTTTCTTATTTACAACATTAAATCTCCATATATATAAGTACTTGAAACGCCAACCCTTTTCTTTCGACAATGTTCTGAAATTCTTTGGAATTTAGTCCACATGTTACCACACATTACCTTCCTATAGGACGCATTTAGAGTTAATTGTAGTTTATCCCAATATTTTTTTTCAAGAGTGATTCTAATCAAAAAAGGTGTTTGAGATAGATGCCTTTCTAACTTTTTGTCTGAAAACAGAATTCCATGAGCATCAAGTCTTATGTTCAAAACAAATAATATGAAATTGTTCTTTGTATTAATGAGTTTTCTTAAACAGTGAAAGGATACAGATACTGACATGGGAAAACCCAACCTTTAAGGTCTGTATGCAGTATTTTTTATTACACTACAAGTTACTTTTATAAATGAACGCATATTTGCAGATCATGTTGGAGATTAGTAAACATGTTTTACCTAAATAAAGTTAGGACTTTGAATTGTTTCATCTGAATAAATAGATCAATAGTTAAAATTTTTAAAACTCCCTATAAAATATATACTTATGTCATGAAATCTTTATCTCACTTTCATATTGTGGTAAAAATGTTCCCTCAAATGTAGGAAAAGACAGATATGCCTTTGTGCAAATGGGTTAAACTTAAATTATTTTAAAGTAATCCGTTCTAACCTTCATTGCTAATGTAAAATTCATTAACCTAAAAAATACAGGACAACCTTAAAAAGTAAAAATTTATGTATTTTGAAATGATTTTGGATTTGGAGGTTTAATGATATCACTTATAATAGCTACACACACATGCAAACATACATATATTTTTGTACACAAACATACATATATTTTTGCAAATAAATCTGTTCACTTCTCTATTCAGATCAATGCATTCCAGTTTGGAATTATATTAACTTTTGTTAAAATAAATTAGAAAAATAATCATTAACCATCCAAAGTGCTTGCAAAGATGCCCCAATTATTAACTAAATACACATTATTGAAAATATATCCTATAGAGACCAGTTAGAACAATCACTAGCTAAGATTGATGGATTAAGCAAACAATCGCAGGTAATTTAATCACTTTTGGTTAATTCAAAGGAAACTGATCCTGGCTCCTCTGATATTTGGTAACAGGAACTCTGTCAGAATACAGAGGCAAGTCTATCTTCTATAATAGAGCTAGTGAATCAAATATATTTTATGTATAACACAATGGATATGTGGATTGGAATTGTTCAGGTTAGTCTAAACTGGGTTTTTAGATTTAGTTACTCAGCCTTTTTGGTGCCTTGTAATAGAGTAAAAAAATTAAAGAAAATTAAAACCATTAGTATTTCAGAGCAAAGTAAGACAACGACTAGAAAAAAAAGTAGTTTAAAAAATGTTTGGTCTTTGACTACAAAAATAATTCTTAGTGTCAGAGTAAATACTCATTGCCACAACTTTCAGAACAACAGCTATTTAAAAAAGAGTACAACTCAGAACTAAATGGGTTATATGTTCTTTTCTTTTTCTAAAACAATTATCTTTTTTTTTTTGTTCTTGATTTTATTTTATTATTTTTTTTTTTACAAATAGTTTATTGTCAAATTAGTTTCCACATAACACCCAGTGCTCATCCCCACAAGTGCCCTCCTCCATGCCCATCTCTCCTCCCCGCCACATCCATCAGTCCTCAGTTTTTGTCAGCATTCAAGAGTCTCTCATGGTTTGCCTCTCTCCCTTTCCCCCACCATTTCCCCCCTTCTTCTCCTGGTTGGTCCTCTGTTAAGTTCCTCCTAATCCTCCTATACGTGCACACATATGATATTTGTACCCCAATGTTCATAGCAGCACTCTCCACAATAGCTAAAACATGGAAAGAGCCTAAGTGTCCATCAACAGAAGAATGGATCAAGAAGATGTGGTTTATCTATACCATGGAATACTAAAACAATTATCTTTTAAGAAGTTCCTTTTTTTCCTCCTCAAAGTTACTATAAACACAAATAACTGAAAGAGTAAAAAGCAAAAAGAAGATGAAGAAAAGGAAAGTGGTTTCTAACTAATATACATAGTTCAGATTATAAACATCATATTCATGGCATTGAAATTATTTCCTAAAAAATTACTATCTTATTTAGATCACTGGATAGCACAATGAAGCAAAGATTTCAATATGAACTGAAACAGGGAATAGTGCTGTTGATCTCACCATCACTTGCATGAACTAATTACAATGAATGTACGCTGGAAACCAGCATCTGAAACATAAACCATGTCTTCTTAAAAAATAAATTAAAATGGGGGCACCTGGGTGGCTCAGTTGGTTAAGCGTATGACTTTGCTCAGGTCATGATCTCATGGTTCATGGGTTCGAGCCTTGTGTCGGGCTCTGTGCTGACAGCTAGCTCAGAGCCTGGACCCTGTTTTGGATTCTGTGTCTCTCTCTCTCTCTGACCCTCCCCTGCTCTCTCTCTCTCTCAGAAATAAATTTAAAAAACATTAAAAATTAAAATTAATTAATTAATTAAAATGATGTGTGATATGATATTGGACTCAAATAGAAAAAAGGATATTGTGACATTTTAACAGAAAGAGCAATGAAGATTTTTCTGTGGTCTAGTTTGTTTTGTTTTGTTTTGTTTTTTAACATCTATTCATTTTTGAGAGACAGAGTATGAGTGGGGGAGGGGCAGAAAGTGAGAGAGAGAGAGAGACACACACACAACCTCCGAAACAGGTTCCAAGCTCTGAGCTGCTAGCACAGAACCCAACAAAGGCTTGAACTCACAGACTGCAAGATCATGACCTGAGCTGAAGTCGGATGCTTAACCAACTGAGCCACCCAGGTGGGTCGAGTCTGTTTTGTTTTTAAAGATGCTAAAAAATTAACAAGACTTGTTGCCTGAACAGTGGAACATTTGAAACTCAATACAGTATCTGGAAAAGTAGGTAATCTATACATAAAGACTAAATATAACTGGGAAATAAACAGAATTTTGCATAAGAATTACTTTCTTCCAAAAGCAACACTTTTAATTGATTAATTCCTTAATATTCCAGTGGTGAAATATCTACTCAAGCAACTATCTGTCTTTTTCCTTTCTTTTTCTCTTTACCATTTAATTGCTCTTCTTTCCAAACAGAGAAGCTTTTTCAGGAACACTGTATCAATCAGCCAGGGGGTAACATTTTTTAGAAGTAGTGAAAGACTGTCTTAACATCAAATAACTGTCCAATGTCATGTGACAATGAATACATCTTATGCTCTCATGGTACTAAATCTTGACTCCTGTTCAGCTTTAGCCTTTATGGGAAAAATTGTGCTCCAGTATTTTGTTGTAATTGTGTTCTCTGGGTATTACTTAAACTAATTAAGCCTTTCATTACATAAAGCAACTTGATACATCTTTGAAGTATTCCCCAAACTAGTGTGATAAGTCAGATCTTTCTTGAACCCAAGGCTTTCTTTTCTTTATCTTTCATCAAATTCTGCATTTAAACACTAAAATTTACTTGGAATCATACATTTGATCATTTTCTACAACTCAAGCAAGGCCTCAAGAAAGTATGTTTTTATACATTCTCTTTTTTTGATTCTTGTTGAAATTATGCCTAACTTTTTTTTCTTGTTGTGTATAAAGCTGGAAATTTGTTCAGATTTCATTTGAAAAAGTATTTTGGGATATTTACAATGAAGATGCAATTCATAAATAAAGTATTATTTAGCGGTCAGTACACCAGATCAAATTTTAAAAGTTTTTGCCTCTCTTTTGTATGCTTCCTCAAACACATGACTTAATAATGAAAACATGTCTTACGTGAAGAAAAATAAATATAGATTAATTTAACAAAGAAATAAAAATAATATCTTATTTTCATTTTGTTTATCTTTCTTACCTTCTTTTATGCACCAAAGCTCCTTCAGTTTCAAATTATTGATGTGATAATTAAGATCTTGTTTACATGAGAGTTACGTATGTGTTAATATCAATACATGGTATTTTAGAGCAATATTATATATTTTTAAATCTCAATATTTAAGTGATTTCCTCATGAGTTCTTTCTGCCTTGCTAAATGTTTTTGGAAGCTTCCTTTAGGAAGTTCTTTTTTTTTTAATGTTTTTTTTTAATTTCTGAGAGAGAAACAGAGAGAGAGATACAGCGTGAGCAGGGGAGGGTCAGAGAGAGAGGGAGACACACAGAATCCGAAGCAGGCTCCAGGCTCTGAGCTAGCTGTCAGCACAGAGCCCGACGCAGGGCTCAAACCCAGGAACCATGAGCTCATGACCTGAGCTGAAGTCGGATGCTCAACCTACTGAGCCACCCAGGTGCCCCTAGGAAGTTCTGACATGCATATCTATCTTAAAGATAACTCAGGCACAAACAAATAAATGAACAAGAAAGATTAGATAAGATGAAATTCTTAAGTATGATTCGTAAGTATAACAAATAATTTTCATTTATACATTTATGTAATAAATAGGATGATACTTATTTTGTTTGTCCCTTTCCTAAAATGAAAAATGTGAATTTGTCTCAGATATCTGTAATGGCAAATATATGTTAATACCCATAAATAATATTTATAGGTAAGTCTTCAAATATATAAAAAGGCAACTCTTACCTCCATCCCCAGATCCTGATCCTGCATCTGGAGGGGAAAAGAAATACTTTGTTTTTGTTTGAAAACATATCCAAAGACTATTTGTGACTTTATTTAGTTCATGTTTACTTTCTTTAAGACAATAATATAATGGAGAAAATGACTAATATTTAACCTGAAAATGTATATTCACATCAATTTAATTTAATTTGTATAACTCATAAAATAAATTCTCTATTATTTTCATTCTTAAACTCTGTAAGAAAAACTATTATCCAGCTTTGATACAATTCCCAAAATTGACTATGTAAAATCTCTCATATTTTTATTTTAACCAGAATGAATTTGGTGCCATTAACTGAAAAAAATAAGAACAAAATGCTTATAACAGTGAAATTCAGAAATTAAGCAGGTGAAGACATGTGGCAAATAAACTCATAATTAAGGCATAGTATTATAAATCACATATACACAGAAAAAAACAGTTTATAGATAATTATATTTTCATGTAATTGCTAATATATTTTCCAAATACCACAATTGTGGATAAGTTTATCTGTCATCAACATCATCCTTTGCTTTTAAAATCCATAGAGGAGTGAGATTAACTTCTGTCTTTGTGCTTAAAATTGGATACACCCTAAGTGATGGTGGCCCAAAAAAAAAAAAAAAAATGATACCCTGCCTTCTGCATCTCTTTCTACATTTCTTCTCTCTCCTCCCTCCTACATAATTACAGTTGATAAAAGTTGTCCATTTCTGACAACTCAGTTCTGATGGACAGTCCGTTTTCTAGGAGGGAGTCAAGACCATTGAGTGTCCATCTGGTTCTACCTCCTAAGTGTAGGCATCATCTTCCTTTTGCCTCTCCACTTCTTTTCATTCTAAATACATTTGGTTATGTGTTTTTAATGTTTATACTGGATATTAAGACTAATATCGGTATTCTCTGTCTGAAATCCTCATCTCACAATGAAATCTCAACCAGGATTCAAGAAATACATCAAATGCCACTTCTGAAGGAGTAGTAGTTTAAATAATCAGCCTTGGTTGAGACTCATATTAACTAATTCATAGAGTCCAACACTGTATTAAATCAGAAAGCCACATCATTTACTAACTTGTGTCTTTAGGCCAGCAGAGTCTTTCCTTAAGGCAAGCTAATTGGTAAAACAATTTATAAAAAAACCCTTCTGAGTAAATGTACACTCAAATAAGTATTTTAATTGTATGCTTTCACTGTTTGATGATAACTGTTTCAGATCAAGAAAGGCTGATGCTTTCATCTCCATAGTAGAAGAGTCCTGATAATCAAATAACCAGATAATCAACTGAACTGATAATCAGAACTCCTGGCACTGCCACTTTGGGATAGGACAGTGCTTGCATGGTCAACGTTTGTATACTTTCACCGCTAAAATTTTCACTAAATTTATCTGAATTAATTTGAAAGCTTAATTCAGTATTACTTATAATTATCATAGGCTAACAGGTTGTACTATTATAGCACCAATATATTCTATGTGTTTTAATTAAATGTGTACAGTTTCTTGTTTCTTCCTAAGACTGTAAACTTCTTTAAATCAGGAACCATGTCATGTTCAGCTTTTTATACTTATATTCACATAAGAGGAAGTACATAAAAGCTTATAGATTCAAATCTCCAAACATTACTTATTTGATAACATAAGGAATATTATGTAACCTTCCTAAGCTTATTTGTCCTCCATTCAATGAGTATAGTAACGTCTATGTCATTGGGTTATTTTGAGACTTACACAGAAAAAGCACCATAGCATGTTTTAAATGCTTATCACTGTGTCTGGTACATAAAAATTAACATTGTGAGTAAACATCTTGCCTATTCACTTACAGGGTTTCTAATAACTATGTATGGTTTGGGAAAAGGAAAAAAATATCTGCAGTATATTGGTTTTATTTCCCACATATCTATCTAAAAAGTCAAGGGGCAAGCTCTTTAAGACAGTTTTTGTTTGATTTGATCCAAATTAAGTAAGTAGGAAAGAAAGGAGGAATAGATGGCAAAAGTAACCACAGGTCCATAGCATCATTATGAAATTGTGATGGAAAGCTCTAAAGGCTTCTCTAATATAAGATTAACCATCTTGGCAAACCAGAAATAAGTAGTCTACTAAAGCCTTATTGGTGAGACAAAAACACCTAAGAAGTCATGCTGCTGAACCTGAAAATCTGAACTCCTAGTCAATGCATTTCTTATAACACAAAAAAAACGAAAATGAAAGTGAGACTATTGAGCACACTGCCCAATAGGAAACCATTTTTTGGACAAAAAAGATTTGTAAGTTCAATGAAATATAATAAAGTTATATCATCTATGCCTTTTATTCCTAGGGATCACAACTTGCCATCTCTATTCATTGTCAAATAGCATTTCAAAAAATGGAAAATCTACAAAGAAAAGAAGGAGAATTTCATTTAGATCAAAAGTTAGAACTCTAATTTATTTACAGTCTGACCTGGTTAATCAAAATACTTTGGTGCCCCCATCATTATTCAGATCAAAAAATTTTAGATTTTTTAAGTCAATGGGAAACCTTCAGCAAGACTGGCTTCCTAATCAAATCCTATAGAAATCTAAGTATGTGAATTAAGTAGGTATGGATTACTCAATTGTGATTAAATTTTCTACTTGGCTACGTATTTATTTTCGTAGTACAAACAATACAACAGGGACTAGAATGTAAAGATTTGTATGAATCAGGAGAATGTGTGTGCCTGAGCCTATAAGAACTTGGAGGTTGGTAAGTAGGAAAGATTTTGGTACCAAATGTTCTTAGCCGTATCATCACTCAATGATCCTTTATTATAACTGCCAATTGATTTTCATTTGGCTACTGTCAGAGACACACCTATAAGCTAAATGATCTTGAATAGACAAGATCTTTTTCTCACTATTCTTTGGTATTTGTCTTCAACATTCTTGACTTTTAAGAGTCAGAGTTTCCAGGGTTTTTTTTTCCTATTTGATTTGTTTTCACAAATCACTTTAAATTTTCTCTGTAGGTATGGCAGATTGATTTTCATAATTAGTATGCTCCCTGTCTTTCTTCCTGTTTCCCCCATCTTTACTACGAGAGTACCATCCTGGTCCTCCTTCCTCCCTACTGGTGAAGCAAGTCCAATGACTCTCACATGTTGCTGTCCTTTTCATTCATTACTTCTAAGACAGATGAAGTGGCAATGATCTATTTGCTCTAGCAAATAAGAAGCAAGTGGGGCACCAGGAAGGATGCTCACATCATGAGGCAAAGAATCATATAACGAAAATGATTACCTAAAAATCAAAACCAAAACCAAAACGCCTACATCATCTGTGAGTAATATCATTCTCTTCTGCTAGTTCTTAGGAACTTTACGAGTCACTGGTACAATTTGGCGCACAATGAATTACTAGCCATCAATAGGCTTAAGATAATCTTTTAAAGAATATAAGACTTTCTCCTTGCTCATTTACTATCTTGACCCAACCATCATACACATGACATTTTACATAGTTCCCTAGAATAGAAAAACACCTATTATCTAAGAAATACTTGTTATCTATCTAATACTTGTTATCTTTCCAATAAAACAGACTTTTCCTGGCACTATTCTATATTTTCACTTTTTAAGGAAGCTCATATTTTATAGTGCTGCTGACGTTACCCACATTTTCACTTTCAAACCCAGATCTGCAAAACTGCCCTCTATCAGATGATGCTATTGTTCAAAACAGACAAACCAACTGTATCTGTGCTTAGATAAGTTTCTCTATATTTGGCACATAGTCAGTAAATCTAGGCCTCTAATTATATTATTCAACTGTCTGCACTTCATTAAATAACATACGTATTAAAATCAACATCCTTATAGTAGATGTTCTCTTTCTTCCATAAGTGATTTGAAATGTAAACAAGGCAAAAATAAGAAAAATGCATGCTTTGCACAAAAGAATAAGAGGCTTATGCAGCCATTGTGGAGTCTGAGTTACTTATTTGGATATAACATATCAGGAAAAGCAAGGATGGTTCCCACAGATCTTGGGAATCTTTAGGATCACATACATACCTGTGGCGCATGATCCTTCAGACGCCACAAGGATCTCACTCTGCTGTTTGCATGCAGCCTGCCGCAGGTAGCACTCATTCTGGTAACTCTCTCCATTGGAGCCACACACAGGCACGTAGTCACTGTTACACTGGGGAACACACAGATAGAAGCTTATGGTTAGTACTGAAGTCAGCATACCTTTGACACCTTGAACAAAAATAATCAGTTGCAAAAGAAAATACTTTTCATTTTCAGTAATCCCCATTGTTTCCATTAAGTCTTTGACTTTATGAGGGCATCATTCAAAGATACACAAAAGTAATGTGAAGGCAGCCAAATAGTCATTTGATTTGGATGGGGTGGATGGAGGGAGGCTTCTAAATTGATCAGGTAATTCCAACAAAGTGATTGGACAAGCAACAGTAAAAAGATATAGCAGCAAATGTATCAACATTATTTAATACTGTTTTTCAGATATATGCCCATCTGGCTTGGTGGAAAGAATCAAAATATGCTACAGTATTCATGTTATTAAAAATAGGTAATGCCTATCTGTGTTTGGAGCAGACGTATATAGCTGCAATGCCAATGAAATCAGTTACTCCTTACTATGTTTTTTCCCTGTTGAATTTTAATCTTTACAAATTTCTACATATATGGATAAGACATTTGGTTACTCATTCACTTGTCACGTATCTTTAGATCATTGGAAATTGACAGATAGAGTGCAAGAAAAAGACAAAATATGGAATACAAGGAAAAAATCAGTAACTATTGAAGTAAAGTTTATTGACATGTATGTAAAACATACATATGTAAATTTTATTGACTTTTGACAAGTATGACTATTAATATATATTTCATAAAGAGAAAAGTTCATTTTTAAAACAACCTCATTACAAAAAAGTACACATTTTACAAAGAAAATGAGGTAACCTGGAGGGTATGCTCATTGCAATATAATCACACTCTAAGCCATTAGAGATATTTGGCGGTGTCCTCTACCTGCTAATTACACTAGAGATGTGATTATCTCATGATTACTACTACTGATGCGCTTCATTGTTTAATTGTAACAAACGTAATAACCAGGATGATTACTTATAAATATCCACCTACGCTGGAAACTAAGTAAAGCAAATCATACATACATATGCATGTGAAAACATTTTTCTGTTTCTAGTTCTTATTAAAATATTTGGATTGTTGATGGCTGTGAGTCTACAACATATACAAAATTAACCAATGATATAGTGAGATGGCTAGGAAAGTTTTAATGTATATGATAATCAACCTAAAACTCCATCATAAGTTAAATTAAACTCAAAGACTTATGCCAGAAAAAGAACAGATTCTCAATAAGGTTATGATCTTATAATTAAAAACTGAAATTTATTTTTTTACTCTATTTCCTTAGAATATCTGTACTTTCTCTTTCTTAATCAACCATTTAACTCCTGCTCTTTGCCTTTATGTAACAATGGTTTAATCGTCCTAGTAATTTATAAATAAAATGGGATAAGCCAATGTTCTCTGAAATGAAAAGTCGTATTTTATGAGTCTACTTTGTATCTGTTATTGAAAAATTGAAATAGAGCTTATTAATAGTGATATACTTTTCTCCCAATAGTAAATCCAAATTGTATGACTTTCACATTATGATTTCCATAATTGCTAACATGATGATTAAGATATTAAATCACATCTATTTAGAAATTACTTACATGTGATTAAAATGATTTAAATATTTTACATATGACACATTTTAGAAATCTTCTACATTTCTACAATTTCTAATCTACATATTCTGGAAGCCCTCTATGCAGTAATTCCTTTTTACAGTTACTGTTGGCTCCCAGGCTCAGTCTATCTATGTGACTATATTTTAAAACTTGATTAGAATCTTTTACTAATGAGGATATTTAAATAGGCATTCACGGGGTGCCTGGGTGACTCAGTCAGTTAGTTAAGCGTCCGACTTCAGCTCAGGTCATGATCTCACTGTTCGTGGGTTCGAGCCCCATGTGGGGCTCTGTGCTGACAGCTAGCTCAGAGCCTGGAGCCTGTTTCCGATTCTGTGTCTCCCTTTCTCTCTGACCCTCCCTTGCTCGTGCTGTCTCTCTCTCTCTCTCAGAAATAAATAAAACATTAAAAAATTTTTTTAAAATAAATAAATAGGCATTCACTTCTGATCAAGTGATACCTATATAAAGGCTGCCTTCCACAAGCTTTCTAAAATATGTATGTATTTTTCACAATGTTTATTTGTTTTTCAGAGAGAGCAAGCAGGGGAGGGGCAGAGGCAGAGGGAGAGTGAGAATTTCAATCAGGTTCTGCACTGTCAGAGCAGAGCCTGATGTAGGCCTCGAACCCACAAACTGTGAGATCATGACCTCAGCAGAAGTCAGATGCTTAACTGATGAGCCATCCAGGCACCCCAATATATATGTAGTTTTTAACTTGTATCTGAGAATTGACCTACCATAGGACTCAAAATCTTTATCACTACTAAAGAAAAAAGGCAATGGCAAAATGTCCATGAAGAGTTGAGTTTTCCAGTGAGCACTACTGAGGTAGCACCAAATAAATGGGGCTGGTGCTCCCATCAGATCCATGGCCTGGGAGGCAGGTGGATGGATAGGTGTTTGATAACTGTGCTGTGTTCAGGACCAGGGAGGATTTATGAGGACCCACTAACATTAAAATGGTATCTGAGCACATGGAGGAGAGATCAGAAAGAAGTGAACTGGTAACATATCATAGTCAATAGACTTGCTGACACTTTCAGCAGGTAGAAGGTAGTCAAAATTAGTGTGATGTTTAGACTAGTAAGCTCTCATGCTCAGGTTCTAGCATTCTAGTTCCTGTCTACCTTTTATCTCCATCTTCAAACCTGCTTACAATAGATTATTTGGGTCCACATTTTCTCCACTCCACTCCCTAGAACCTCTCTATTTATCTTTCTCATCTGTTTCTACAGATGTAGTCAGTGGACAGGGGGTGCGGGGTGGGAAGTATTTGTTATCTCTGACAAGTGCTAGTACACAATGCTGATATGCATCTTAAAATATGGAATAAACTGATAAAGTGCTCATATGCCACTTCTGAAGGATGCAGTAAGCCAAATGTGAACAGTGCTAAAAACAGAGCTGCCAAGTTCCATGCACAAGCCAAAAGGGAGATTTGTATGGAGCTGAAAAGAGCTTAACTGTAGATTATCAGCAGGATGATTTTGGCCTTTAGTACCATGACTTGCACTCATTTATATGAATAATGCAAGGAGGAAAGATAACTCTAAATCATTAAGCCTCAGGAGTGCAAGTCTGGTCTTAGTTCTCCAATTTCTCTCATCCCCTTGGTGTAGGACCTTGTGGACATCACTCAACAGTTAAATATTTAACAAGCTTATAGCTCAGTTTCCCCATCGGAAATCGTTAACTAGGGCATTCAGGAGGATTAACAGAGTTATGTTTTTAAAATACTTTGGAATATTCATTTATAAAAAAATGTAAACTATTTGTCTCTCATGGTATGTATTTTTTTATTTGAATACAATTGACACACCATCTAACACTGACACTAAACACACATGTCTAAAATTAAAGAACTAAAGGAAAACAGGATACCCTGGTGCATAAAAATAGGCTAAGTACTATGTTAAAATATGCCAAAATATTGGAAATAGTTTTTAGTGGTAATCATAGTACTGCTCAGTTTCAGATGAAGGGACAGATTCAGATGTTAAATGACTTGCTAAAGGCCACATAGTTGGCTGGTAAGAGAAAAATCAAGACTCAGGCCCAGATGGTTAGACCCATAAATGTATGTGTTGTACAAACTTCCTCCCAGGAGAACAGTTATTCTATTTTTCTTAAGATGTTATAAAAATCTTAAGTTTGTTGTCCAAATATGTGTTTACCAGTGGAATGATTTTGTTCCAAAGTGTCCACATAGCTTAAGAGAGTAGCTACGTATCATACTAGTGGATCAATGACTTGACACTCTAGAATATATGGAATTCATTTTACTACAGACGAACAAAAAAATGTAAGAGAGAGGTTTCTTCATATGATTTATTGCTTGTTTGGTTAATAAAGATTTCTTTTAGCTGAGATTTCAGCATCTAGAAGCTATGTATAACTTACATTTTATAGATTGTCGGCACTTTCCATGGCGTCTGGCATGTAGAAGTTACTCCACAGATGTTAAGTGAATTCTTGTTATATTCCCAGTTGTCAAAGGCTTAAGAATAATGGCTTAGGATATGGTATGTTTCTCTTCCAAAAAAGAAAAAGATAAAAAAACCTGCACATGTCCCAATCCTTTGATCATTCCATAAGCAACTTTTTCCTTCTCTGTAACCACATTTCTTTAAATGAAAGAAAATATGACTTTGAGGGAGGCAAGCCTGTGGCTATGGTGAAAGTGACTCTGTGTGACTTCTCAGGCTAGGTCATTATAGGATACAGCTTCTATCTGGCTCTTTCTCTCTTTCTGGATACTTGCCCTTAACACCCAGCCATTGTGGTATGAGGTAGCCCAAACTAACACATACAGAGAGATCCACATTGAGGACCGAGGTCTCCAGCTGATAGACATATGAGTGAGAGCCCTGAGAAGAGTACAGAATCAAGCCTTTGAGTTCTCTCCCTTCCTTGGCTAATGCCAAGGTAAGGAGAGGTGAGATATTTCCATCAAGTACCATCCAATTGTAGATTCGTGAGCAAAAAAAAAAAAAGTTCATTATGTTTAAGCCACTAAGTTCTAGGCAATTTGTTATGCAATCCTAGTAAGTGGAACAATTGCAGATCTAAAACACACCTATTAAATGAAAACATTTAATAGCTGAATTAAATAGTATCTGAAAGGCATAACTTCATCATATTTTTGAATTACAAACTGATAATTGGTCACTGTATATACAACCAATGCTGTCTATGAATAACTGCATATGGCCCTTCCTCCCCCCTTTCCTTCCTTCCTTCTTTCCTTCCTTTTCTCCTTCCTTTCTTCTGTCCATCCTTCCTTCCTTCCTTCCACCCACCCACCCATCTATCCATCCATCCATCCATCCATCCATCCATCCATCCATCTCTAAATTTTCCTCTCCACAACTGATTTATTAGATGATTCATCAGCATGTCATCTGGTATTCAGATAGAAACGAGGCAATAGGCCATATCTGGAACTCATATGATCATTAAAAACTCATTTGTACTACCTGTGATATTGACTTGTCTACAACAATTTGGTATTGTTATTGCTGTTACTGATATTTTCATATGTATGTATAATGTCCTGGGAAAAACATAGATTTGGTGGCAAAGGACCTAGGTTCTTACTTTATGATCACCACTTAATGATGGTTATTTATATTTCTGAGCCTTAATTGCTTCATCTATAAAAGCAGGATAAAATAATTACCTCATTCAATTGTGACAAATAAAGGCTAGAATATGTCAATTTAATTTAATTTTTTTAATGTTTATTTATTTTGAGAGACAGAGAGAAAGAGAGAGAGTACCCACGAGCAGGGGAGAGGCATATAGGGAGGGGAAGAGGGAGGGAGAGGGAGAATCTCAAGCAGGCTCCACACTGTCAGCACAAAGCCCAATGTGGGACTCCATCTCACAAACAGTGAGGTCATGACTTGAGCAGAGATCAAAAGTCAGATGCTTAACCAACTAAGCCACCCAGTCATCCCTATGTTTATTTTAAATCATCTAAGAGAAGTGAGGGCAAATATATGTTCACTTCAGTGCTTCAGTAATAATCCAAATTGGGAAACTATAGATCACATATCCACACTTCCCTTTGAAATGTAACACTATACAGAATGACCATAGTTTGCATCCTAATTTGAATGAAAGAATTTGTGACTGTATCTGTAAGCCTAGGAGACTTGCAGCAGATAACCTCAGCTAGTTTAAACTAGCATATAGGAACAATAGATTATCAGGACATCTTCCTTATATGAAGGGAAGAAAAAAAAAAACCCACAACAAAACCTCAAATTCATTGGAAGGTACAGGAAAGGACTGAATCAATATACTCTTAGCCTAAAATAACTTATTATTGTTTGCACAACATGTGCATTTTCTTTGATCTTGAACTTAATTCAGTCACTCTATAGTCTTAGTATGTGTAGAGTCTAAGTTTTCCATGAAGGAAATGTTTATTTTCTCTTGACAAAGTGACAGCTATCACAAAGCACAAGCTAATAGTAGTAGTAACCTAGTAGTAAATTTAAATTCTACAGGCATTAAAAAAAATACATTTATTTTCTTGTTCAAAGTTGGTTTCAGGGGCGTCTGGGTGGCTTAGTCGGTTAAGCATCCGACTTTTGCTTAGGTCATGATTTCGTGGTTTGTGGGTTCGAGCCTGGCGTCGGGCTCTGTGCTGACTGCCAGCTCAGAGCCTGGAGCCTGTTTCAGAGTCTGTCACTCCCTCTCTCTCTGACCCTCCCCTGCTCATGCTGTCTCTCTCTCTCTCCTAGAAATAAATAAAATTTTTAAAAAATTTAAAATTCAAAGTTGGTTTCAATGCCCACTCCCCAGTCTATTCCAATGAACAATTATTTAAATTAATGACAAATGTAACTGGCTGGCCAAAACATGAAAAGCACAAATATTTTGGTTGATAAAAAGTTTTACCAAAACCCTTTATGGAATCTGAAAACTGAATATAATTTCTTGAATATGAAAACTATACATTTCCCTGTAGTAGCACGCACCCATTTAGAATTTTGTGAACTCCATTATTTTTCTCTTGTTGGAATCTTGTTAGAATGATGGCTTTCCATGTAAGGAACAGTCTTTTTGGTTCATTTTCTACTGTTTATGAATTCACTTCTTATGTCTATCCTTGGTCATGAAAGTAAGACAAATTTATGGGAATCACAAACTGAAAGGGGGGGAAATTCACAAAATCCTTTGGGCCTTTAATTACTGATTTATCCAGTTGTACTTTCCCCTTAGTTAACAATTGGAGAAAGTATGAATTGGAGAGTTTTCATGCTCTATCTCTCCCATGCAGTTCATTGAAAGAACATCATTACATTGTTCAGTGTGGCCAGAGACCTTAGAGATTCCTGTCACATGCATATTAAATATGCACAGATATGTTTCTAAAACTATAGTGTGGTCTGAAAGACTGTAGTATGGTCACAGCAATAGTCACCCACCAGGAGGTGGTGCACTTTACAAATATTAGTTGTTTCATTGCTTTTCTTGGAAAGAAAATTTTCAAGAAGCTTTTAGCTCATCTACAAACCATAAAAACTATATTTAAATATGAATTCCCTTATCTCTCTCACTAGGAGGTTGAATACAATTTAAAATATTTAATTTCATCAACAATTCTAAATATTGCATACTACAACAATTGTTTGGGCCTTAATTTCAGTCTAATGTTTTCATTCATTCTGCAACATATTTTCCTTAATTTTTTAGTTTCGCTTACAGTCTTGGAAAGGTTTTACCTGATCCCACTTATACAGTTTTGTTTACTCACATATTTCCTGGTTAAACATGTGTATTTTAAAAAGTAATTCAGCAACACTCAAAGGTGAATATAAGACATTAATATAATACCTATAGTAGTTGAGGGTATGTATGCTTATGTAAACATTCTGAAAGAAAAGAAGGTTTATAATTTATGTGGTATAAAGCATTTTCTAGATGATGACTGTAATAATGACAGTCATCGATACTTCAATTGATACTCATAAAGTAGTTCTGATGACACAAGTGCTACAGTTTTCCACTCTATTTTTAAAAAATTATTTTGTTCATTTTTTTAATGTGAGGCAAACTATATCTTCCTAATGTTTATGAATGACCTATAGCTATTTGCACTCTTTTGGGTTCTTGGGAAATTCAGCTGTAATTCAATGTGATGCCCGTGAAAAGTTGATATATGTTCATAAGTTCCATGATTTCCCAAACTAGCACAATAGTTCTGAAGTCACTCTAATAAAGAGTGTGTTTAAAAAACTTACCTGGATTGCCAGGATCATAAGACCAAAGGCCATTAAAAGAGAGCAATATGATAAGAAAAATGATAGCCCCCATGATAACAAAAGTACAAATCCACAATTCTTATCCATTGATTATTCGTTATGACTATCCCCAGCAGTTGAATTATAAAATGCTTGCCAGATGGGATACATAAACCTAATTTGCTGCTGACACACCAAGCAACAACCTGAAGCTTTCTACCTCCAGCGGCATTTATAAGTCTGGCATACACATATCTCCAAAAGCTATGTCTTTTTGACATCCGTTGGCTTTCCTGGCAGCACAACACTTTTGCTTGGTGCCAGCTTTCCTCTCAGCTCGCATAGCTATAAATTGCCAAGTGATGGGTTGTAAAGGGAGATCCCTTTCTTGTAGTCTCATTAATGAATAAGAAGATGCAAATATCAGACTTCTTACCTTGAACTGACAAACGCAAGTCACAGTGTCTCCAATTCTTAAACATTCCCCATCGAATTTACAGGTGTTGGTGTCACAGAGGAAGAGATCATTTTCTCTGTCATCATAACCTCAAATTCAAAGAGAATACTCCCGTCATTTAAAAATGGTATAGATTTTAAAACAACAACAAAAGCACTATCGTGCAGCCTTGAAAGAATTGCTCTAAATTTTTATTCCAATAACCACAGCTGTACTGCAAGGTCATTCTCTACTGATAACCTCCAAAACCTAGTTAAGTGATCAATATTCATTTCTTTTTTTCACAATTCTTTTCTAGTCAATCATCTTTTAATATTCTTTTTTGATTGTGCTATTTTATTTTAGCCAGGGATACTACCGGCAGCAGTGAAAGAAGGCTTAACACTTGATTCCTAGCTTCTTTATTTTTTTTCTCATTAAGTAGACTATAGTTTATGACCCCCCAACTCTACATTACAGAAAAGAGCTGGTGATGGTCTCTGAATGTCATTTTATCATTTTTCTATCCTTAATCATTTTTTTTGCCTTTAGGTCTGAAGCAACCCCTTATTTGGAATTTCTCCAGACAAAGAGGAAACAAAGCCCCAATAATAAAGATAAACAGGCACAGTGTTTTCTGTGATGGTCTGTCTGGCTCAGATGAAGATTGATCACCTCTAAGTCAACAGGGTTGGGGTTGGGGGGGTGCCAGGTTCTTGAAAATCTGCCTTGAAAACAAGTTTATTCTCTTTAGTTTCTCCAGATCTCCTTAAGATATCCAGCTAATAATACATCTCTTGATTGCCAACCTCAATTTCACTTTTAAGTTAGTTATTTCCTAAAGCGATATTGCACTTGGGGTGAAGCAAACCAGTCATTTTGATCTACGAAGCTGTGACCATTTCAAGCAAGTGATTTTGCAGGTTGTTTCACAGTTCTATGATAAAGCACCTGAAAAGTGATTAGACATCTGCAAACTGGAACTTGGCTTTTCAAAAATAACACACATGCACCTACGAACCACGAATAAGTTAAAGAAAACATCTTAAATTTTGTAAAAATACGGAAGTTAGAGATTGCCAAAAACAGAACAAAGGCAATCTATTGACCCAAATCTAACAGGGTGCAAATCTCAACCTGTCTTTAAGAAGCACAAATTAAAATGATGCATAATAATGTTCCTCCATGGGACTGACATCAGTAACAACGTCGGACTACGTGTTCTGCCGTCCTGTGAGTTACAGTTGGCCATTCCCACCTCTCCAAAGTTACATACACTTCAGCTTACATACATCCCTGGATTGTTCAAAGCCAGATTTAACGACAGCAGAATTATATTTACAGAAGATGAAAAATTACACGCACGCTTGCTAAAACTAGAACAGAGCAGACCTAGGGGACAATACCCAGGCATGTTAATGCAATTTAAAATGCCAATGAAATCACACCACCGTCCCGCCCGGGTACACTCTGGGCTGACATCCTGAAATGCGAAGCCAGCCCCGGAGTACAGCAACTCCCATCCTCGGGCCCTATTTAATTAGGAGGCTTCAGCTGAGCCAAGCCTGCCAAGCTCTCGCGTTCAGACTCTGAAGGGACCCCAGCAAGCAGGAAGACCGCCTGACCCACTCGGAGGAAGCCTGCCCAGGAACGCAGCGAGTGCCCGCCCGGGTGGGTCGCGCCCGCCCGAGGCTGCCTGCCTCGGCTCTGCCCACCCAGGCCTGGGAGACCGACGCCTGATTCTTTTCTCAACTTCCCTTCACCATCAGGAGCTTGGGGCAGCAAGAAGCATCCCTGGGCTGCAAAAACAACGTCTTTGCAGGAGAATGTGAGAGAGAGGGAGAGAAGGAGAGGGAGGGAGGGAGAGAGGGAGAGAGAGAGAGAGAGAGAGAGAGAGAGAGAGAGATTCTCTTGACACCCAAGCTCCTTCAGAATCCGTGTGACCTGGTCTTGAAAGCGAGACCAGCGCACCCCATGGCACTTTGACCAGGAATCAGTGTTTCTCCTGCAGTCACTATTTGATGTATTGCTTTCTGGCTTGCTCTTCCTCCTAAAGTTATTTCTCGCTCGTTTTAGCTAGACTTTTTTCTTTAATGACGGGGAAGGTTCTGTTTTAGTGCCCCCCCCCCCCCAAGGACTGGTGCTCTTTTCGGTGGATTCACAAAAACATCCCGCTGAACATTTCTTAAAATATCCGCAGCTCTAAGGGCGAGGATGCAAAAGGTTCCTACGCGTGCACTTTCTGCCCACCCCAGACCCCGTCCCCCCACCCACCCCCCAGCTTCCTCAGAGGCCTGGAAGGTTCCCTGTGCTCTTCTGGGTGGAGGTGGGTCGTCTTCGAGGTTTGGGGCAGTGGGAGGCGAGGGGCTGAGGAGACGCACTGGGGCAGCCTGGTGTGCGCTGGAAACGCGTCTCCTCTGCGGGGATGAAGGGGGTCGGGGCGCCGGGGTTGCGGACTCACCGGAGCAGTTCCAGCCGGTGGGCGTTTGGCAGTCACTCAGGGAGGTAGGGAAAGCCGCGAGCTTCACCGGGCGGGCCACGATGAGGAGCATCACCGGCAGCAGCAGCAGCCAGCAGAAGCCCTCGCAAAGTGTCCAGCTGCTGCACTGCCGCGGGGACTCCCACAGCACCATGACTAGTTCGCTCAACTCTGCAGCAGCAAGCGGCTTGCGAAGAACACACGATCGCGGGGGCCGGGCAGCGGGCTACTGAGCATCCCGCGGACGGCGGCAGCAGAGGCGGCGGCGGCGGCAGTGGCACCCGACGGGGAAGCAGCAGCCAAAGCCGCGCATGATCTCCGGAGTTTCAGCAACATCCAGTGACCCGGCCCAGCCCCGGGAGCGAGAGGGTCGTCCGCTGAGGAGCTGCGCCGGGGGCTCGGGGGGCTGCTGCCATAAGGAGGGGGTTCTGGGAAGCCAGGGGACCGCGAGGAGACGGGAGTCCGGAGGGCGGAGGAGAGGAGTCCAAGGAGGCTGCGTGGAAGGAGAGTCAAAGCGCCCCACAGCCCAGCAGCCGCCTCTCGCGCTCTGCCGCCCGCATCCCTCTGGCGTTTGGGAAGCAGCAGGTCCTTAGCCCGCCCGAGATCACGTGGGAAGAGGCAGGCGGGCGCTGATTGGCGGAGCGGGATGCAGGTCCCGCGAGGGAGGGGCCGGCGAGGAGGTGCAGGGAGGAGGCGACCGCGGACGCCACAGATGGGCTAGCTCGCCGGGCGCTGGCCCGAGTGGGGCTGGGCGGGGATGGCTCCGGGCAGAAGCGCGGGGTCCAGAGGGGGCGACTCTCACACCTTTCAATACCCCCTGCGCTTTCCCTTTCCGCCCCACGACGCCCCCTACTGAGCTTCGGGTCCGGGCTCGGGCCCCCGGTCCAGCGTCCCCTCTTCAGCCGCGGCTGTGTGGCGTCCCTCAGGGCTGGAGCCCGCGAGGGCTGACGAGGCGGAGAAGCGGTAGCCGCAGGGCAGCGAGCGGAGAGCGGGCGCGGAGGAGAGGGTCCTGCCGGCGCCCGGCGCTCCTGCGAGCCGGAGCGCGCCGCCTGCCCCCGATCCAAGCCGGGAAGACCGCCGCGCGGGCCCGGGAACCTTCCTCTCGGAGGTGCAGAGACCGGGAGAGGGGGAGAGGCGGTGGTGTGAGAACAGCTCTGGCCGCCCTGGAGGCAGCGGCGGTTCCCCCCGGGAGCCTGCGACCCCGAGGCTGCTCGCCTAGCTGACTCAGCCAGCCTTCCAGGCTCTCTCCTCTCCCTTCCCTCTCTCTCTCTCTCTCTCCCTCCCCTCCCTGGCCCCCCGCAGCTCCGACGCAGCCTGAGGAGCCCAAGGTTTGGAGGCTTCTCCTCGTCACTCGCTCCCCTCCAGCCCGGAGCCTATTCGCGTGGCCGCCTGGGAGGCGCGGGGAGCACTGCGTTTCGGAGGTCGGACCCGGTCCGCACAAGTGCTCGCAGAGAGGCGGGGAGGGCTCCTCCGCTGCAGCAACGGGTGGGCTGCGGGCGCCGCCTCCGGGAAGCCGCTTCCCAGAAGAGCGGCTCACTGGGGCGGCGCGGGGAGCGGCCCTGAGCGCTTCAGCGGATCTCCCGGCCCCACCGCCGGCGACCCGGGGGGGCGACGAGGGCCGACTCGACTGGGGCATCTCGCCCAGCGCCCAGGGTTCTTTCGCTCCCGCCGCGCCGAGCAAAGGCGGAGCGGGACCCGCCTTCCGCCTGCTGCATTCTTCACGCAGTTAGGCGCTCTTTAGCCTACTGGCATTTTAGTCGCTAGTAACCGGACCAAGAGCTTCCCGGGACGTGGATGGAGAGGAACATCTTTCTCTAGTGGCCCGGGTTGTTAGTGCGGTCACAGTCTTTTGGATGACCTACAAGGATGAATTTTCTTTTCTGCGTGTTGTTCAGTGATTCGGGATTTTTTTTTTCCTGTTTTTTCCCCCCTTCCAGCACCCTCCCTCTCTCTCTCTCTCTCTCCCTCCTTCTTCCCTCTTTCTCTCCTCTTCCTTTCTTCCTCCCTCCCTTCCTCCTTTTCCCTCTTCCTTCCTTCCTCCCTCCCTCCCTCCGTCCCTCCTCTTTCTTTTTCTTGCTTGCTTGCTTGCTTTCTTTCTTTCTTTCTTTCTTTCTTTCTTTCTTCTTCTTTCTTTCTTATTTTTCTTTCTTTTTCTTTCTTTTACTTCTCTTTCTTTCCCTCTCTTTTTCTTTCTTTCTTTCTTTCTTTCTTTCTTTCTTTCTTTCTTTCTTTCTTTCAAGAGCCCTCATCTCCGCTTCTCCCTTGGAAAATCTCGCCTTTCCCCCTCTCATTCTGGTTCCCCGAATTTAGAAGAGTGTGTTTGATAGTATCTCACAGGCAATTAGCGTCCATCCCCAATCACTTAAAAGAGGCATCAGTACACTTTGAAAGCTGGGACTATCTATCTTTTGCAGGCACCGTCAGAAAAACAAATTGTGCCCAAGCTATCCTTTTAAGTACCTTAACCTCCAACCTCCTCCCACTTCCTTGCTTTTTAACTTCTCCTTTGAGAGATGCGATCGTGCAGCACCTCAGAGCCTCAAAGAAATCTCATCTTTTTTCCTGTGTGAAACCCATCCCTTTATCTTACATCTCCGCCTCCGCCCCAAGACTATCCCACAACCCCCGCCCACTTCCAAAGATTTCTGAGCCTCAGTGTCTCTCTCTCCTGGCAATTAAGCAGCAGATCCCAGCATTCTAGTCGGTGGCATCTCGCTTCTCACCGACAAAGACTCCATTAAAACAGATCAATTAGACCAGACGTTGGAGGCATCAGAAAATCGGCTTCTAGACAGCGCAGCTAAATTCTTTAAGGAAACGGAATGCCCATTAGGTAGAGCTGCCAGCCGATATTGCAAAAACAAGGAATCAGGTATGCTTTCGCTGCACCCTTTCAGCAGAAAAGGCAACATAAATATACACTTGATGTAGATCAAGATTTAACAACTCCCAGAGTGAGAACATGTCATTTTCCATAGCAAGGCTGGTGTGGTAACTAATCAGGCTTATGAAAATAAGTCATGCTTAAAACTAAAGGCAAAGTCCTTAAAAGTGTTTACGCAGTAATTATGATAATGACACGGGACCTGCTAGGAATTCAGCACGTGGCTGTAGAAGTAGAATTTTACAGAACCTCTTAGCAGAGTAGAACTGTTCTTGAATTCTCTGCTAAGTAAATTTTTGGCATGCTTTCTAATAATATGTACTCTTCCTAAGACATTTTGCCCAAAGTAACTTAAAACTCCAAAGGAGTTAATTACTGGTTGTGACTGGTTAACAAATGCAGTTACTTCTACAGAGGTTCTTTAAATTATTAAACAGTTTCAGGCAAAGCCTTTCCAATAGGAATGCTGTGATTTTGTTTAAGCTTGTTTTGTACTTAGTGTTATAGTGCCACCAAGAAACAAATTCTGAAACTGGCAGGCACCACCAAGTGGCAGAAGAACATCGCTCACTGAACAGAGCATAGTGTCACTGAACACGTAAATAAAAATATATACATTATTTAGCCTCATCATTAGGACCCCAGAAAAAGACAGGAATTACATTTTATGGCAATGGAGATTGGATTAGTGATTGGATTAGTGCTTCAACTTTTCCCCCAATAGGGTCAAATCAGTTTACTTATTAGAATTGAATTTAAAACTAGGTCTACAAATTGTATTTTGCATTCTGCATTATGCGAATACTAGTTATACAATCTAATCTTGTCATGCATTTGCAAAATTTCTTGTTTTCAAACAGTGCGGAATGTTTGCTTTCAATATCCCTAAGCTAAGACAGTTTATTTGTGACACACATACACACTCTACAATTGACAATTGACTCAGAGGGTGAGAGGCAAGTTGTCATAATTTTAAGTAGAAACAGTACGGACTTTTTTTTTCCCATAGAGATTTATTTTTAAAGTTTGTTCCACCTACATGGAAAGGGCATTGTTTAGAACTGTGAGATTACTCTGAGCTTTAATGGGGGTGCAGGTGGGGAAGGGAGAAAAAGTTATTCTAGAACAAGAAACATTTAAGATAAATACATAAACCTGGGAATATAAGACACACTGACAATCAGAGTTCTGTCTCCTTTCTGATCTCTACCATTTTCTGATGTTTCAATAATGGTAAGGTATATAGTATGCCTATAAGTATTAGACATTGTTTCTTTCAGGAGGAAACACATTTTTAATCCCTACAAAACCCCTATGAGATAAGGAATTCCTTATCTCCATTTTATAGGAAAGCATATATCTTTTTTAAAAATGTTTTTTGGGGTGCCTGGGTGGCTCAGTTGGTTAAGCATCCGACTTCGGCTAAGGTCATGATCTCATGGTTTATGGGTTCAAGCCTCACATTGGGTTCTGTGCTGGCAGCTCAGAGCCTGGAGCCTGTTTCAGATGCTGTGTCTCCCTCTCTTTCTGCCCCTCCCTGCTCATGCTCTGTCTCTCTCTGTCTCAAAAATAAATAAAAACTATTAAAAAAAAGATTTTAATAAAATATGTTTATTTACTTTGAGAGGGGGGAGGGGCAGAGAGAGGGAGAGAATCTCAAGCAGGCTCTGTGCCGACAGCACAGAGCACTTTGTGGGGCTGGAGCTCAAGAACTCCGAGATTATGACTTGAACCTAAATCAAGAGTTAGATTCTTAACCCACTGAGCCACCCAGATGCCCCAACCAAAAAAGGCAAATCGCTTTTAAAGCATCAAGGGGCTTGCCCAATGTAACCAACTCAGTCAGCAGCACAGCTGGGACTCATCACAGTTTTGTCTAATGTCAGAGTCCAAAACCTAAATCACCATTTCTTGCTGTATGACTACTACTTCATAGCTTCTATGAAAGGAAGCTAGCTAGGAATTTACTAATTCTGTCCATGAAGCCACTTTGGCCTTCCTGTGGAATGCCAGTAAGACCCAAACATTAAATCTCAACCATGAGCAATTAAACTCGATGATTCTCATACTTGCAATTCTTATTCATTACTTCATATGAATTTCTAATTACTTAAGAAGATTTTTAAAGTTAGACAAATTCCAGGGGCACCTGGATGGCTCAGTCAGTTAAGCATCCGACTTTAGCTCAGCTTATGATCTCACAGTTCATGGGTTCAAGTCCCACGTTAGGCTCTCTGTTAACAGCTCGAGGCCTGGAGCCTGCTTCAGATTCTGTGTCTCCCTCTCTCTCTGTCCCTCACCCACTTTCTCTCTCTCTCTCAAAAACAAATAAACATTAAAAATAAATAAATAAATAAATAAATAAATAATGCACAAATTCCAAGTCTCACAGACAGAGATGTTAATTCAGACAGTTTGGGGTTGGACCACGGAATCTGTGTTTTAATATTCACCCTTGTTTAAGAACTTAAGGTACTAACTACACCTATATGACAAATGAAAGGATATCTGGATTCTTGCTCAGTTTGCACAGGACTTTTGGCAGAGAAGTTTGTAAGGTAAGATAGAAGCTTATACTCAAAAAAAATAAATGCCTGTCTGGCTCGGTGGTCATAAATTTGAGCCCCGCATTGGGTGTACAGATTACTTAAAAAAATTTTTTTAAACCCACAGAGGCTTATACTCAGCTATAAATGAGCTGTCATACGTGTCTGCCTCTATATCTGCCATTAAGTATTGAATTTCCTTATGCATATGCTCATCAAATGTGCAGTAAACTTCTACTATGTCTGACTTAGTAGCTTCATGACTGTGAAGAGTTTCCTCATTTGTTAAATATAGATAATAGAGTAAGGGAGATATAATATATGATTTAATGATAATGGTGATTCATTCATGGTGAATACCTATACAGAATGAATGAACACATAAATATGTGTGTATATAGTCAGCTATATATTTATATATAATAACTTATATAAAATATGTAACCAAAAGTAATTTTAATGATACCCAAGTTATACATGTGTGACATTAGAGTGTATGATATGTTGATTATTAATAATGAAATACAGTATCATTTTCGCATCTAACCCCAAACCTTATTTTCTAGCCTACCTCAGTTATATAGATAGATAAACACAAATCATTATTTCCTCAGCTTTCAACAGCTTTTCCTCAGCTATTTATAATTTATTAATATAAAAAGTACATATTATATTATTGATAACAAGTGTAATAGTACATCAAGTGTTTGATTTGTATATCAAACGCTATTGACAATGTTTACAAGATGTCATCTTCATTTCAGATGGATTTTTTTTAACTGAGAGTAAATTTTCCATTTTTCCACCCTTTGCTATAATTATTTAATGATGCATATACAACAAGCCATGATTTAAAGAAATAATCTTATAATTTAAGTTTTCCTACGCCTTATTGATTCCTGTGCTCTTAATTATTTTTGATAGTTTATGTTTAGTTTTATAATTACAGTGGTAGAGTAATAGTTTATTTTCTCTTATGGCAGCAGGTCCCTGCATTGTAATCACCTGGGGAATTACCCAATACTAATGTGGAGTCTTTACACCATGACTTTGAATCCCTGGAAGTAAGGTGGAACCAGAAGCTTGAATCAGTTTGGAGTGAAACTGCTTTGCTTTAGTTGGAGTTTTTGTTTGTTTGTTTGTTTGTTTGTTCCTTTTTGGTTTTGGTTTTGTTTCCTTTTGTTTGTTTGTTGCCCAACTTACTTGTCAGTGGCAGAACTGGTCTCTTAGGAACTAAAGTTCTCAACCATTTTGTTGCTTCTTCTACACAAGTGTTTCTTCCTCCTCTTCCCCACTCCCCTAAAAAGAAGAAAAAAGAAAAATTGAAGTGAGAGGCTTCTGTCATAAAATCAACTGGGAAAGGCTTCCAATAAACTCTACTTAGCTTCACAAGTAGTTTCACATATTTGCATATTAAAGGCTCTGAGGAGCCCTGCAGTAAAATCAAACCAAAACAATATCAAATAAAACTAAACACCTATTTAACTTTATTGAACTCAGGTTTTCCAATATTATTTGATCATGGAATCTCTCTTAGCAAGAAAACACTGCAATAAACTATGGCAATGGATTTCCATTTATTACACCATTAGTAACAATAGTTTAAAGGAATGAGGCTTTAAAAAAAAAAAAAACTTTGTAGGCATGTTAGATTAGGCTGGTCATTTCCTCTGACTTCTCCTTTCACAGAAACGACAGTGAAACCAGGTCACAGTAGGGTAAATATTCTGCAACTCTTATTTTCTGATGCAACTTTCCCTGTCACTATAAACATTATAAATATTTACAACCCTTAAAATTTTTCCTCTGTTTTATCTTACATAAATTCGAAATTAGATCATGTTATTTCCTTAACATTAATTGTAGCATAGGATCAGATACAGATTGTATCTGATAATACGACTTTGTGCAAAGCTGTAGTTCACATTGTGGAACCTGCTGAAAGTATTTAAATGGAAAATTTTGAAGGTTTTTAAAGAGAGTTTAATTGACTTCTTTACACCTCTATACTTATTGTTTTGCTTTGCAGTGCAAATCTGGACACTTAGCCCCTCACTGGCTTTATTAGACTTCTGATGTAAGGACAGGGCAAAGCTATGCAACAGGGCTACTGGGCTTAGATGAGTTGAAATCTTTGCCCTGACACTTGCAAGTTCGGGATCCACGGACAAGTTACTTAGCTTCTCTGAGTCTCAGTTATCTATTGTCCAGAGTTATTTTTATTTCTTGAGTAAAAAAGAGCCTGGTATAAGAAAAGGGAGAATATGCTGTGGAGGTCTAGAGAAGGAAGAAGGCAAGTTATAGGAAGGACTAAATTCTATAAATAGAAAGCCATCCAGAGAGTTAAGGCAGAGGTTCATTTCATCTTTCTGGGGCAGCAGCATTTTTTTTTTTTTTAGCATTACTTTAGCTATTTCCATTATTCTTTCTCCCTGTAGACTAGGTTTCTCTGCAATCCTAACATCCCCATCTCAGATGTCTGTTTATAAATTGCATTTACTTACATTAGATATCTGCTGAATATTATATATGTATTATTATGAAGTTGTATATGTTTTAAATTTTAGTACATCTGATAATGGAGAAAAGATCCACTGGCAAATTATTTAATAACTATAAAACTAGTTTATTTTTAGTCTATATAAATTCTTTTTTCCTTCCTTCCTTCCTTCCTTCCTTCCTTCCTTCCTTCCTTCCTTCCTTCCTTCCTCCCTCCCTCCCTCCCTCCCTCCCTTCCTCTTTCTTTCTTTCTTTCTTTCTTTCTTTCTTTCTTTCTTTCTTTCTTTCTTTCTTTCTTTCTTTCCTTTCAATAAGAAATATAATTTGTTTTTTAAAAAAATCCAGGGATGCCTGAGTGGTTCAGTAGGTTAAGCGCCTAACTTTGGCTCAGGTCATGATCTCGCAGTTTATGAGTTCCTGCCCTGCATCCAGCTCTGTGCTGACAGCTCAGAGCCTGGAGCCTGCCTTGGATTCTCTGTCTCCCTCTCATTCTGCCTCTCTGCCACTCATGCTCTATCTCTCTCCATCTCTCAAAAATGAGTAAATGTAAAAAAATTTTTAAAAATCCAAATGCTGGCATTGTCCAAAAATACTTAACAGGTTTATTTATAATTCTTATAAAGTTGAACTACTAAGACTTACTCATTTTGACTTGCATTAATGCTTTAGGTCCCCGCATTTATATTAAAAATTCACACACAAATGAAAATGGAAAAACTGCCAAGACCTGATTTCTGTCCTCTATTTTTCCACTTGCAACCCTAAACATAGGTACTTTCTGACCCCATGGTGGGGGCTGGGGGTGGAATTTAACATTTGGGATTACCAATCACAAAAAGAGAATTTTCCTTAAAGAATGAAATGTGTTCCATCATAGTGGTTTCTTAAGCACATTCTCCATGTGTGCATTATGCTAGCTGGATGTCTTGGCATAATTGTTACACATTTGATACAGACAGCATACATGTTGGTGTCTTCAAAAATGATAGGCCTCACTTGCCTTCTGCAAAGAGCCAATAGCTGCACTAAGGAAGCAAAGGCAGGTTTGAAGCAATTTCTCACACCAGACCCTGGAAAGGAAGTTAGGGAATCAGAAATTCAGTGGGCTTCTGATAAGATCTAATTTCAGGGAGTGCCAAGGTACCAAGCTTGTATTGATGAGGTTTCTTCATCCCTCCAGTAGAGGGCACCCTTTTGAGAGTGGTTTTCATAGCTAGTTGTTTCCTGGGTGCATTACTATAGCTGGGTTTGAGGGCAGTTTCAGCTTTTTAGAGCCATGTTATAAAGACCGCCTCACTTGGCTCACTCTCCTTCGCTTGGAGCTTGGCAAGCTAGAGGGAACTCTGGTGTTAGAGAGCAGACTGTCATATATATATATATATGAAAGTCAGGATATATATATAGATATAGATAGATAGATATATGACTTTCATATATAAGATTTGTTTTCCATGCACAATAATTAGTCAAATAATATTGGATTTCAAAGATCTTTAATTTCAGCTCAGGGACATCATTATTTGTCTACCTATATTCTAAGGATATAGCAAAATGTTTTATACATAGTTGTCAATCAACAGAGGATACTAAATTATGCTACAGCTAAGCACATTAATCAACACACCTCAGAAAGGTTTACCCTTTTACCAGGAAAGATAGTAAAATTGCTTTGGGATAACCTAGAAGTTCTCAGTAAACCTTTTAAAAAGCAAGACTTATTTTGGAGTAAAAAGCTGGCACTGAGAAGGTGATGGTTAGAGCACATCAGGGAAAGCCTCAGCATTGGACAGTGATTTGAACTTCTCACTTCTACCCAGGTAGCCCCCTCCTGAGTGGCCTTTAGTCTCCCCGCCTCCTGTGGGCAGTATTTTCTTTATTCTGGTCCCAGCCTATAACTGTGCCTTTTCTTTTTTACCAGCTTTATATATATCCCATTGCTTCAAGTCAGATCAGCCACTCAATTCATCAGACCATGAAACAAATAACAATGATCTTGTGAAATTTGAGGTTTTCAAGTGATATAAACAGAAAGAGAGAAAGGTAGGCTGCAGGTGGTATTATGGGCGCCTCTCTCTCTCACACACACAAACCACATATATGTATATATACACACAAGCATGCATATGCACACATGTATATAATGTATACATATGTATATATATGTGTGCATGCATACCTCTATACACAACAAACAATTCAAATCATAAAGAGATTATAGAGTCATCCTGGCATTGTAGCTTCTAGGTCTTCTCATTAGACAAAAGTAACTTGCTGCCACTAGTCTTTTAGAATCCTTCTAGGCTTATTCCTCCATATTTTCTCTCTCTTTCATAGATAAAATGAATAATGACATATGTAAAAATGTCCTGAGTACATCGATATGCCATAGAATATTTAGATAGATAGATAGATAGATAGATGAGAGAGAAGAATTAAAGGGATACAGACTCATATAAATACAGACAGATAAATATTTATATATTTATATACTTAGATCTGCATGTATGTGTCTTTTTTTTTAAAGAATTTTTTTAAATGTTTTATTTATTTCTAGGAGAGAGAGAGAGACAGCGTGAGCAGGGGAGGGTCAGAGAGAGGGAGTCACAGACTCTGAAACAGGCTCCAGGCTCTGAGCTGGCAGTCAGCACAGAGCCAGACACAGGGCTCGAACCCACGAACCACGAGATCATGACCTAAGCGAAAATCGGACGCTTAACCGACGAAGCCACCCAGGCACACCTGTGTGTGTCCTTTTGATTTGCAAATGGTTTCTCAACCATATACACTGTTCTATTTCTTACTTCATTTTTTTAATGTTTATTTATTTTCATTTTTTAGAGACAGCATGTGAGCAGGGGAGGGGCAGAGAGACAGGGAGACAGAGGATCCAAAGCAGGCTCTGCAACTCACAAACCACGAGATCATGACCTGAGCCAAAGTCGGATGCTTACCTGATTGAGCCACTCAGGTGCCCCTACTTGTTGCTTTATTCACTTAATAAACACAAAGAAGTCTACTTCATTTGGCTTGGTAGAATTTCATGTTGAATGTCTCAGTTTATTCAGCTTCTTATTTATGGACATTTATTTTACTTTTCAAATCAAAATTAATGCATCAGTGTTATATGACATACTATCTTTTCCACAAAAGCATCTACCCCACTCCCCTCAATTAAGAAGCTAAAGGAAAGCTAACAGCACAGCTATGATTTTAGAGGGAAATACTGAGGTAGCTAACAAAACAAAGCCTTACAGCTTGGTTCTTAACTACTCTCCATGAAGAATGTATTTAACCTGAGTATAATATCAGAAATATCAGAAATACTTTCAAATTTAATTCTTGATATTATTCTTGATATTCTTGCACACAAATGTTACAGTTAGCTCATGATTTCTTACAAGTTGATTTTCTCCCATTTGCTGGCATAGTACATGATGACACTGGTAAAATCTAATGTAAGGTCAGTTACCATATTATAAAATTCAGTGTAATGTGAGTTGCTTTTGAACTCTTTCCAAGGAAGTTTAATGATATCATACGAAGATAGTTGCATCTGTTAGACATACAAAGGGCAGTGTTTAACATGATACACCAGTGTAGACAGAGTGATTTACCTCTTTCCTCTCATAAAGCTAAATCTTTCTTTGTCTGAGTTGCAGAATCTTTAAAAATGGCACCTTTCCCCTTTGCGTTGACAATTGTCTAGGGATTAGCCGTGACACAAGTAGCTTTAAGGTAATGGCCAGGACTCTGGACTTGAGTTGGAATCTGATTTTGAATTCTGGCTCTGACCCTTGAAGCCGTGTGAAGCCTCATCCCACTGATCCTCTTTATACCCTTTGTATATATGTAACGTGACAGGTACAATATGAGGATTAAATGAGATCTGTAATCTGCAAGGTTCTCTGTAACAGAACAGGTATTATTTGTCGAAGTGTGTACAAAACAGAGGCAGTTTATATGATTTAGTCTTTGCTGCTGAAGTCTGAGTCAGAAACAATGAGAATTCCTGGTGACATCTCAGACCCCAACACTCTGGATTGGGAAATCACTCCTAATGGAAGAGCAGGGTAGATATAATAAAATGTAAATATTTGGATCTATTGGTTAAGTATATTGCAAATTATCTCATAAATGAGATTTTCTAGTGGTTTTTTGTTTGTTTATTTTGAGAGAGGGGGGTGGGGAGGGGCAGAGAGAGAAGGAGGGAGAGATAATCCCAAGAAGGCTCCATGCTGTCAGCACAGAGCCGGATGCAGGTTTGATCTCACAAACCCTGAGATTATGATTTGAGCTGAAGCCAAGAGTCTGATGCTTAAATGACTGAACTATCCAGGTGCCCCTAAATTTTCTTTCTTTTTTAATATGCTAACTAAATTCACTAATTCCAGAAAACTAGAAAATTAAAAAAAAAGTTTTAATGTTTATTTTTGAGACAGAGAGTGAGTGGGGCAGGGGAGGAGAGAGAGGGAGATACAGAATCTGAAACAGTCTCCAGGCTCTGAGCTGTCAGCACAGAACCTGATTGGGGCTTGAACCCACAATCTGCGAGATCATGACCTGAGCTGAAGCTGACACTTAGCTGACTAAGCCACACAGGTGCCTCTCCAGAAATCTAGAAAGTTTTTATAACATGGGACTTTGTACTTTAAACACAATCATGTCATTTTGTCTAAAGCACCAAATAATGGGTTTTCTTCATAATCCATTACCATTTTGAAATTTTGATCTATGACTTTTCTTTAAGTAAATAAAACTTAATAATTTAGAAGTTTTTAATATTTTTGCAGGAGTTTTATATTTGGTTTTTACATCTTTAATATATTTGTGATATATGATGCCATGAATAGATGAAAGAAACAGTGTCATTAGTGAATGTGGAAAAAGCCAATGTTAATTTTATGATCAAACATACTTTCTGTGGGCCAACTGTTTAATTATGTATTAGTACTAATGTTAATAATATTTACAAAGTACTTGCTTCTTACCAAAGTCTTTAAATAATTCCCATCATACTTGCAGCATAGGTATTTTTTATTTCTATGTTGGAGGACTACAAATTAATACTGAAAGATATACCCAATGTTTTCTAACCTAAGATTCAATGTTCTTTAAGAATGAACTTACTTCTTGAGTTGTCAAGATAACTGCAAAGAACTGAAAGAAAGCTTCTTTAGCTAGACTACATGGATAATAAATATCAGTTTTTTAAACTGTTATTAAAAGGTAAGTGATCACTTCCTTCTTGAACACATTCTCTCACTTGCCAAGTGTACTGGAAATGGATGCTAATAACGTGCATTTGGCTTGTGCTTTAATGCAGTGGAATAGCACATTTCTTAATTGCATATCACTTAGAATGGTCTACCATTTAGAAGAAAGCTCTGTTCGGAAGCATTGCACACATGACTGGGAGGATATTGTGGTGAAAAGATATCAACAATAGCTCCATTAATGTTTCGCTTATACCTGCATCTAATGGGCACTAATGCATCTTACATGACATATGTGAAGATAAATTTATGGCATTAATTGACTTACATTCCATAACAATAATCTATTTTTCTAACAAGTTCTATTTCTCTAATAAAATATTGTCTTGCCACTGTCATCTGATTGAAAGGTACAGAGTTAGACAATGCTGCTTTTATTGACTTGCAACTCAATCCCCTCATCTTGGCATACAGTATATATTTGTGTTATATGTAAACATATTAAGAACATTACCATTTTATAGAAAGTTACATTTTGTGAAAATGCACATTTAAGAAACATTAAGATATCTGTCTGGACACATAGGTCATCTCCATATAAATTCTAAGATTTCAGTTCAATTTTTAAATGTTATTTACTTTTACTCCACTTTCTGTTAAAGAAGATTTAAGACAAATTTAAGCCAGTTGATCTGTCATTTTGATATCTCTGAAATTGTGCACATGACAATCATTTCAACCATTTTAAAATCTGACTTCTATAGATATACTTAAAGTTGTTTCAGTTGTAGACTCCTGATCTTAAAATCTTTTATCATGAATTTAAAACACACGAAAGTCTAAATGTTAATTCACAGATGAAATAAATCTTAAATTTATTCTTTTCCTTATTTTAGTATTATGATGACTGCTGTGTATAAAAAGTCTTCTGAAGTCTCATTAATTTCACTACCTATTTCACTGTGGACTCATAGATTCTTTTTTAATATATGATTAGTATTTAATTTTAGAGAATCACATAACTGAGAAGTGGTTAAAAAATTAGGTTCTTCTTCCAGAAAAATACTTACAAGCTTAGGCCACAATATTTTTGAATGTAGTTTCAGGAAATCAAAACCCCCTCCAGAATCCATTCGTGACCAACACTCTATTTTATAAGATTTATTTTTTATTATTTACCATTGTATAAACCATTTTTATAAAAAAGAAGAAGTTAGGGAAACAGTTTATTTCCAAGTTACTTGGTTCACATTCTGTTTCTATTATATAGATCTACTCTTTGATTTAAAAGAAAAAAGAGTAGCCCTTTCAAGAAGTTCAGCTGAGGAAGTTAGTTACATATGATTAATGAACTATTTATTATTATATAATATATAATTATTATATGTGTGATAATTCTATTAAAGTATATAAGATTTCAAATTGGGAAATACTGTAGGTAAAATAAAATATGAAGAAATACTATGTTGAATGCATATTTTATTACCAAAGAACATATTTGCATACATGACTGATTATTTTAATATTTGTATATAGATATCAATCTAAACTTAAATAAGAGGATAAATATATTTCAAATATATGTACACTGGTATAGCTTATAAAGCATGTATATTGATATCAATGTCCCATTTCTTTCATTATCCAATGCTCTCTATAGAAGTAAAATTTCTAACTCAAAAGAAAAAAAAAATCAGTGTTACCAAAAGAATTTTGTAGAACATTTTAAAAAAAAGTTTTAATGTTTATTTTTGAGAGAGAGACAGAGTGTGAGCAGGAGAGGGAGACACAGTATCCAAAGCAGACTCCAGGCTCTGAGCTGTTAGTACAGAGCCCACACAGGGCTCGAACCCAAAAACTACAAAATCATGACCTGAGCTGAAGTCGGGCACTCAACCGACTGAACCACCCAGATACCCCTTGTAGACCATTTTTAAAAATTATGGTGACTTTGAAAACATTTCTGTATCTCTGAATAAATTATATCTCAGAACCTTGAACTAGACAGCTATTACTAACAAGGACACAGACAGTAGAAAACTTCACTCCCATTGTTGTTCAGTATATTACTCTGCACATTTCTTTTTTGATTCGCATTACCAGCTACAAGAACAATGGGCAAATTGATGACAGGATAAAATAAGCAAAACAAAGAAACATCTACAACAAGAGGGAGGTGAGAATGCAATCTGGGTCTGTTATCAGAGTCTTGTATTTAATTTTCTCAACCTTAGGCCTCATTTCTCTTCTATATACTCTTATCTGCAACATTTAATCACTATCTGGTTTTACTTTCTAGGTTAAGTTAAGGTTTAATTAGGAAGCATTATTAGAACAATAAAATAAGAGAGATACTTAAATCCTTTATCAATGATCTTTGGTAAAATTATCTTGCTGTAGGAGTAACTGTAACTTATGAATACTTTTTATTTTCAGTTACTGGGAAGCAACCTTGGGAGTTCACTGGGTGAAACCTGAAACTGGCTTTGTGCATAGAAGATAAGGACAGGCCAGGAAGGCAGGCAGAGGCCACTCCAGATAAGGGACAAAGGAACCTACACAAGGCTTGTCTTGGGTGATCTTGAGATAGTAAATCTCTACATTTGGCCCACCCTTACGTTGAAGCCTTAACTGTTCAGATGGTCTCATTAACATATTTCTCTCTCAGGGCTGCATCCTTGAAACCAATTCCCCTCATGGGAACAATGGGGAGAACATAATTCTGTGGATGAGCAAGGGGGTGAGGACTCTCCAACTGTGGATCCAGCTCAAGGGTCGACTGCTAGCCACCTTTTCTTGATGACCTCCACCAACACTTCACTCATGACTGGCTCTTACTATCTTGCATGCTCCCCTTTTCTATGATAAGCCCTGAACAGTGAACAAGGTTGTTTTGTTTTGTTTTTGTTTGTTTGTTTAGCATGGAGGTAGCTTGTTTGGTGGCTATTTGTGTGCACTGGAGGCAGCTACTGCTGCAACAGTATTGGCACGTGCAAGAGAAGACACAGATGAAGATAATGAAGATAATCATTCTCAAAAGAAGTGGCGATCTTTTTTTTTTTTTTTTTTAACCAAGAGCCCCATGATCTGAACTGCTGATATGAAGTCCTCTAGGTTGCAGGTCAGGTCATTCAAGGCATTCATTTATGTCTTCTTGTGCTTCATTATTATAATTTTGGAACATTTATTTATTTTTGAGAGACAGTGAGAGAGAGAGAACAAGAAGGGAAAGGGCAGAGAGAGAGAGAGGTGGGGGGGAGACATGGAATCCAAAGCAGGGTCCTGGCTCTGAGCTGTCAACACAGAGCCCTATGCAAGTCTTGAACCCATGAACATTGAGATCATGACCTGAGCCGAAGTTGGATGCTTAACTGACTAAGCCACCAAGGTGCCCCATCATGTGCTTTAATAGATATAATATGTTAGCAGACTCATCAGGTATGAACACACAGCATTTTGTTTGGTTAATGTTACAGGTGTCTCCTTGCAAGGCAGGAATAATGTCCATGGCCATTCTATTTTGAAGGACAGACATTTTAGTGTCAGAGCCATAAACATAGGGTTTATTGGCTATCATTTAAGTCTTTCTGGGTAAATTTAGCAAAGGTTTCTATATGTACTAGAAGATGTAACAAAAATTTAATGTCTAAATGACAAATATTTAGTAGAAATTTGTAGGAAAGGTATTCCTCTTCTATCAAAATTACATATGGGTCCTGAACCTTATATAATAAGGCTGCAGCTTTAAGAATTTGACCTGGTTGTGAATACCACTCATGTAGGAAGCAGTCCTAGGGAAGATGGACTGAGGGAGGGACCCCCTAGATTCTACCATTTTTCAATGATGCGTGTTCCATTTCAGATAATGCATTTCAGTAACTCAAATCTGCAGCTCTTTTATCCAACCAAGCCACTGTTAAAACCCTTACTGCAGTGCCTGGGCCCCAAATTTTCTGTGGTTCACTGCTCATCTTCTCCCTCACAGATGTTCCAACACAGTCTTCAGAGTGTTGTGCAATAAAGGCAAGTCTTCACATATTAACATTATAACATCAACATTGAGTCATTTTACTGCTGTGGGGAGAGAGAACAGGGACAAGTCTTAAGCTACCATTCCATGACATATCATGTGGCTGTGCAGGTAGCCTTGGGAAAGTTTTTGATAGGTCCATTTTTGCCCTTCCCATGTGAACACATATTTTAGAGGTATACTGGAATTAAAACACACACACACACACACACACACATACACACACACACACATTTGATAAGTTTAGTACAGCAGAGTACACTCCTAGGACCATAGCCAAGGTATCTAAGATGGTGGCAATGTTGGACACAGCTGTGTGGATGAGGGGATACTACCTTATTCAAGTCTCAGTAGTCCATGTTCATTTGCAGTGAGCCATCTGGCTTTTTTACTGGCCATACTGAACTGTTGAAAGCACTATATGCAGGGCCTATAATACCTATTAAGTGCAATTTTTAGATAGTTTATTCCTTCCTTATGTTCCCAGGCAGTTTATATTATTTGATGGTTACAACTCATTGAGGGGCCAGTAGACTGGTTCCCAGCTGGTGTTTCCTTCCAGCACTGGTTTGATTACTCTAGAGACAGAATTCACTGATAGAACCCTCTTACACTGTTGGTGTAAGAATGCTAACTGGTGCAGCCATTCTGGAAAACACTATGGAGTATCCTCAAAAAGTTAAAAAATAGATCTAGTCTATGATCCAGCAATTGCACTACTAGGCATTTACACACAAATATACTAATTCAGAGGGTTATAAGTACCCTGATGTTTATAGCAATGTTATCTACAATAATTAAATTATGGAAATAGCCCACGTGTCCATAGACTGATGAATGGATAAAGAAGATGTCGTAGATCGATCTGTCTATCTATCTATCTATCTATCTATCTATCAGAATAATATTCGTCGATAAAAAAATAAATTTTGCCATTTTCAATGACATGGATGGAGCTTAGAGAGTAAGTATTAGGCTAAGCAAAATAAATCAGCCAGAGAAGGACAAATACCATATGATTTCATTCATATGTGGCATTTAAGAAACAAACCAAATGAGCAAAGGTGGAGGAAGACAGAGAGGGGGAAACTAATAAACAGACTTTTTAACTCTGGAGAACAAACTGATAGTTAGCAGAGGGGAGTTGTGGGGGATAGGTAAAATGGGGCATGGGTAAAATAGATGATGGGAATTAGGGAGTATACTTGCTACTATGAGCGCTGAGTATTGTATGGAAGTATTGAATCACTGTATTATACACCTGAAACTAATATTACACTAATATTACACTAACCAAAATTTAAATAAAAGCTTTAAAAAAAAGAAGTTTGTAAATTTGACCTTGTAGGATATCAGCGCCTAATACATTCTCCAGTATCTCTGAGATAAAAACCTCATATTCTAATGGGGAAAAACACCCAATTTGTAGCATCAAAGGGACTGTCCTGACCATAACCTGAATCACCTTTTGTTGATTTCAGGGGGACCAGTGAATAGTATACTCAATGTGAGACTTCCAGTGACTTCCAGTGGCCCTCACCTGGAGGCAATGTTGGCCTACATGCTACGCCTTGGGCATAAGAGGCACCCACTCTGAATAGGACTGTATCCCTGAGGCCCATGCTGAAGCAGGTAGGGCATCAGGGATGGTAGAAGCAGGTGGGGTAGATGTGAACTGTTGTTTAAGTTTTAAGGCTCTCCACAGACTGGGTTGCCAGTCTATCTTTTTAGATGAGGTCCTGGCAGCAATGAGGTCAAACTATATACTCAAGTTACTTTCACTGGACACTTATGAGCCAATTGGAGGAACCTTCTGACTTCTCATGTTCCCTCTTTGTCTAGAGCCCTTCCCACAGACTGTACCCACTCCTAAGATCTGTAAATTTCCCTCATATTAATAGAGCTGAAGCACATCAAAACAGCCAGCAGTTTGGGGGCATCGTGTACTTATGGTGGTCCACAAACACCTAACATATCGGCTGCCCTTACCCACACAGAAGTTGATGGTCAACTCCAGACTGCCCTTGTGGATGCTTATTTCTTTGAACTCTAGGCTGGCTCACCAAAGGCTGGCTTACAGAGTGGTCCCCATATGTGGAAGGCAAATATAGACCTAAGAAATAGGCAGATCACCCTAGATTGTTAGGTGGCTGCTTTCAGGGAAGGAATTTACAAATGAGTCATCTGAGGCAGCTGCAAAATAAGTAAATTTTCACACCAAACTGTTAGAATCTTAAAAGTTATACAGAGGCCATAATGGGTTTCAATCACATTGAAGTGGCCTTGACAACCCATGGTATTCTCAAGGCTACATCCCTGAAACCAGTTCCTTCTGTGGGAATGGTGGGAAAAACATATATTCCAATGATAGGGGGGAAGGAGAAGGAGCCTCCAATTGCCCAGATCCAGCTCAAAGGTCAACCAGTGATCATATCCTCCTGATGACTTCCTCCAACTTCAGTATACTAATTTATTCTTAGTAATTTAAGGGCATTAATCTGTCTGTTTCACCACCTGGGTGTCTTATACACAGTCACAAAGCTATGCACTGAAAAGTATGTAGATGAATGAACAAATATGGTAGGATCGTACATTCATTTATTCCACAATTTTAAATGTTTACTATGAATCAGACCCAAGCTCCCTCTGAGGATTCAACAGGAGACAAGATTGACAACGTGAGGGAGGGAGTGGGTTTAGTGGGAAAGATAAAGATTAAATGAGTAATTACACAAATAAGTAACTCTGAACATTTCCATGGAGGAGTAATGCAGGCTCCTGCTGCACTTGAGTGTGTGGAGGTGTACAACAGAGTATATTGATCTGATCTGGGGCCTGGACAGTGATTCCTTCTTTTCTTCATCCACTCATTTAAATAGAGTTTCTGTGGGCTTCTTTCTCTCTCCAAACTTTTCTCATCTTTGGCTTGGGTGAATTATTATAGGAGGTGGAGAGGATGTCACGGTACAGATAGGGAAAAGTCATGACACATGAGTGTTTACAGGGGGGGTGAGTGGATGGGAGTGATTGGACGATTTGCCATAGGCTTTGGAGATGCTAAATAAAATAAGGGTTAAATGTACCACTTGCTTTTTCCATGTGATTTTCACTGGTGACTTATTTATTACTTTATTTTATTTTGTTTTGTTTTATTTTATTCTATATTTTTTATTCTATTCTATTCTAATTTTATTTTATTCTATTCTATTCTATTTTATTTTATTTTATTTTATTTTGAGAGAGAGAGAGAGAGAGACAGAGAGGCAGAGAGAGAGGGAGAGAGACACAGAGAGACAGCCTGATGAGGGGCTTGAATTCCTGAACCCTGAGATCATGACCTAAACCAAAATCAAGAGTTAGATACTGCTTAACTGACTGAGCCACCCAGGTACCCCCTGTGAATCTGTGACTTATTAAGGGCAGCAGTAATGGGATGGAATCCAGAGAGGAGGTGGTGGATTAGGAGGTAGTGTCAAAGGGATTGATTTAGCTTCATCTGCCCAGCAAGGCAAACTCTATGCGGGCAGGAATTCTGCATCCACAGCAACTAAAACAACCTCTAGCATATATTCCTGTCATAAATATTTGTCAAAGAAATGAATGATAGGAGTCATGGAGTGTAAGCATAAGTCAAATCTTACAGTTTATGCATGGTCTTGTAAGTCATGTTAAGGATTTTGGTTTACTGATTTCTGAGTATAATGCTTTCAAGGGTTTAAGTCAGAGCCTACCCAGACAGGATTTATATTTTAAAATGATCCCTGTGGCTCCTGGATGTAAAATAGGTTCTAAGTAAGTGGGCAGGCCAGTTATAGGGCTTCTTTAGTTTTTCTGATTGAAAAAAAAACATCAACAATCTGGAGTGATTTATCAAGCAACCTACAACAAATGACCAGGGAACCGGTGGTTAGAAAGTGATATGTTTGAATCCATTTGGGTAACGACCAGATTAATGATATTATTATGCATATAATAAATGATAGAATGTGGCATCTCTACTTTTTGGATTACTAGTATTTATAAGTGGCATAATAACTGATGCTTTTATCATTTAGCAAATATGACCACTCTGCGCCTGAGGAATGGCACTGTCACAAGTGTAACTCTGAACTGTAAGGACGAATTCAAACCTGTCCTAGGACCTGAAATCATTCATTATTTTCATAAATCAGTTATTTTGTACTGATTTATTTTGCTCCTATCATATACTATTTTAATTATTGTGGATAAAATAATAAAAAAGATAGACATGATCTCTGCCTTCATGGTTTAGAAGGAAGGACAATGATAAAATTAAAACCGAGTATGAGGAGTAGTATGAAAGAGTTAGAACCAAAAAATGTTTTGGTTCAGCATAAAACATGGAGATTAAACCTAGTCTAGAATTGTCAAGAAAGGCCAACTGGAGAAAACAAAATTAAACTAAGAATTTGTTATCCAAATGGAAATGGGGAGGGGTAGATTTTTGATATAGAAAAGATGAAATATTGGGGCCAGGATTTATACAGAGTCTGGCTTAATGAAAGGAATTCAATTGCTAGAAAAATGTGAACGATGATGTTTTGGTAGATAAGGGCTAAGTGAAGTGTAGTCTTGTAATTCATTTTACTGATTTTGGATGTTTTTCTCAGGACAATGGGTAAATGAAGAGGCTTCAAGCAGAGCAATGATGCAACTCACAATTTAAATTGTAAGCCAGATGTCACATCATGGTTTCTTGCTCTTGAAGATTTTGTTTGGCTTGGCCTGAGTTCCAATTCCTCCATCTGTGATGGAATTCAAATCCTTCCCCACAGTTTCTGGGAATTTCAAAAACTTACTATTTTATGCTTCTTTCTGATTCTGTGCTCCAGGCTGCTTGAGGATTGTATCTGCTTTTCCCCGACATAGCGCGAGGATTTACAATTCAACCCCTAAATCTATCCTATAAGCAATCTATACAGTTAAGTATTTCATGGTTCTAGTGGGCTTTCCCATGGCTTTTGGAGGTTACAGAGAAAAGGCTCATCTTAACATAAATTCTCTTTGCCATATTGCTTGTTTAATCTCATTTTCTCATCTTTCCTCTTTCAAGGAGCCATAAGCAATGTTTTCCCATGTCGTATTTAGAACTATTTCACTCATAATAATAACTCTTAAGATCTTATCATCTATAATCAAACACCTATTGATATATTTTTCTAAACAATACAGTTTTCTACCTAAGATGAATTTTGGGGATGGCTATTTACATAAAGTATATTTTTTTATCCTGTAATAAAATTAACACTCTAACCTCTGTGTAGAGCAGTTATAGCTTATTAGAAGTAAATGGTATTCACAAAGATAATCTAATCTAATTCTTTTATATAAAAGATGAAGACATTTAAGCTCAAAGAGGTCAAGTTACTTGCCATGTTGATAATAGCAGAGGCTGCACAAAGATTTAGACACTTCCATGAATTCAGTGTTCTTTCTGTTAGCATGGTGGCCCTTCTAAGTATGTGTCCTATATCTCAGAAAAACACATGTAGGTTCCAAGTTCTCTCCATAAATTTATCTTTGCCCCTAATGCCATGTTGCCTATGTGTCTGGGTCAAAATATTTCATCCATCCAAGGGAATGGTAAAGAGTAATTGAAATTACACCAATTGTGCTGAAGAATCATGCCCATTCCTTCACATACAGATTCTCTGCCATTATAAGTCTGTTTCTCATAATACTGTTTCAATGTACTAGTGTGTTGTAACCAAATACAGAAATAACAAGAGTAAGATTCAGAGCTAAAGACCTCAGTATAGCAACCCTTGAGCTAGAGGTACAAAATAAGTGAAATTATGTATGAAGAGATGTTATAAAAATCATCCATAAGGACAATTTTAACGGGGTGAGAGTAAATGTGTAAAAGAGACAGTTATGAGGCAAAGATACCATCTTCCGGTAGGGCTTGTCAAGATTTTATTTCCTGGAAAATGGTTCTGTACAGCAGGTAAATCTTAGAAACATAGAAGTAAAATAAACTGTTTTATTTGGGTAATATAACAAGTGCAAAGTAGGTAGCCAGAAATGGGACGCAGAATCAAAATGATTATAGCAGTGTTACCCTCTTCCTTAAACAAAGAGAACAATAAAAATATCATCTATTACAGTGTAGGTCAGCATATACATAGACCAATCAAAATGCCCAAACTTTAAGTTTAATCCTTGACTAAATCCTTCACTTTCCTGTCTCCTCCTGGTTCTGTGCTCCAGGCTAGTATTTTCCTCTAGTTTCAAGATTAAATTGTTCCCACTAAATGAACGATTCTTACATCAATTTTGATGGTTTTGTTTTCATCATTTTCAAATAATTTCATTTTAACCACCTTTAGGAAATTTTGATGTGGACCTACGATTGTCAATGTCAATGTGGTTAAAATGCTCCCTTTCATTTTCTCCAATTTTTCTCTTAAGTGTTTTTTTTAACGTTTATTTATTTTTGGGGGATTGAGACAGAGCACGAGTGGGGAAGGGACAGAGAGAGAGGGAAACACAGAATCCGAAGCAGGCTCTGAGCTATCAGCACAGAGCCTAATGTGAGACATGGGGCTCAAACTCATGGACTGTGAGGTCATGACCTGAGCCAAAGTCAGATGCTTAACTGACTAAGCCACCCAGTGCCCCTCTAAATGTTTTTCTAACTTGACTCTTACCATTCCAGCTTTTGTTCTATATCCTATTAAACTTCCATAAAAAAATTCTATCATGACTATACCATCAGGAAGGGACTGTACCATCTGACCCCAGCTATTGAAAAAGACCTTGTAATAAAGAATTTCTCCAGGGTCTGTATTGAAAAAGTCCACCTGATACCCATTTGCCTGATAAATATGAAAGCATGGTCATTATTTCATCTTATCAAGTGAGATCATCAATGCAAAAGATGTCTCTAAATTCTAAAGAAAGGTTAGACCATACTTTACATATTGTGTTATTATTTTTGTATCTTATCATTAAGCTTGTTGAACCCACATAGAATGCTGCCAAGGTGAAATAGCAAACTTGCAAATATTCCAAGTTAAACTATTGCTATAGGTAATATCTATGGCAATAGGTAAATATAGTTTCCTCTATTTGCTTTGTTTCCTGAATTATTTATTTTTGCTCTTTTACAAACAATCCCATGTTCTATTTTAAGGATTATAATGCATAAGTACATAACTTTTTCTCTGCTTACATTTATTACATATTAAATTGCCTTAGAGAAAAAATTAATATTTAATGAGTATCAAATTTATTGAGCTTTTCCCCAAACAGAAGACTTTCATAGTAGCTATCTTCAAATGCTAGTCTTCAATTTTTTATTGATCCTTTATAGTCAAGGAAACTTACCCAAATATAATCCTACAAATACAGATTTTTTCAAATTGGAAAGTTATCAAGACCATTGACTCCAATCTCTTCATGATCTGAATACCAGTTAAAAAGTTAATTGAGGAATAATTAACATACAATGTACTTAAATGTTTCTGATTATTTTCTCTATTTAATGAAAAACATTTTGAAAAAAATCTTCAACCATTCTATTGTCCTTGGAATACATCAAATTCTATATAGACTGGGTTTGAAACCCAAATTTTACTTTGTGCAAATTACTTAACCTCTCTAGCTTTTTACCTCATATGTAAAAAATTAGAATAATAAGAAGGTTGTGAAAAAAATTATGCTGAATAACATATAATAGACAACACTAAAAGACTTTCTAGTGTCTGGCACATAATGAGTGTTGACTAATATTATATGTTATTATTATTATTATAAAGAAAATACTTAAAGACTTAAGAGCATCTTAAAAAAGAAATTCCCTAATTTCATTCATATCACAGAATGTCATAATTGTTCCATCCATTAACTAGCATAATGAATAGAAGATCCATGTACTCAGCACATTTTTTAATGAGTCTGCATAAGTTGTCTTTTCAGATTCCTCCTCTGCCCAATTCCTGGTATCCAATATGGAAATTTTAGGCCTTCAGTCTTCTTTCTATATTTTCTTTTGCGAAGACAAATATATCCAAGTCATGATAATAGGAACATTCAGATAATAAGTTCTTATTATACCCGGATTGATACAAAAAGAGTGTTATAAAATTAATTGTATTTAATAAAGTTCAAAATCATCAATATATCATGTTTTTAAGCTTTACTGGAACACATAAAATTATCATAATCAATAATGATATGATAAATCTTAATTCTGAGAAATTATAGAATCTAAAGCTTTTTCCTAAAATTGAACAATGTGTCTTTGACTGTGTTTTAAATTATAGAGCAAATTATTCACAAATATTATAAATCCTAAAGCAATGAAATATTGATTGCCCTCGAGAAGCCAATACAAACACGGAGTAAAAAGATTAATCAAGTCTACAATTAAACTACTTTTAGCCAATTAGTAATTCTCTAGTAAGCATTTCATCAGGCGATAGCATTTTGTGTTTACATCAAATTTCTGTCCTGTTAAGAAATAAAGAAGACACAGTAAAAATTTTTTGATGGGCATTTATGTATCCTTTCTTAAAAATTAAAAGGAACAAAGTTAAAAGGAACAAAGTTAAAAGGAAAAAATAATGTGATGCTACTATTGGATAGTTTCAGATATATCACTCCCTTGCCTTTAATAAAATGGGAGAACTTAGCAGGATTCTTAGTTATTACCCTGAAAACGTGCGATTCACTGCTCAAGTGGTGCCAAGGAGAGGAGGTGACATCACTTTTTATAGGTCGAGCTCACTGCGTCGTTCACACACTTCCTGAGAAGAGCAAGTTGCACCAGATATTCCTCAACAATGGCGGCTTCACTATTTACACTTGCTCAAGTTGAATAAAAACCCAAGGACTTTATCTAGTTTCTCTGCTGAATATCTTAATAGTATTAGGATGAAGGAGGTTTGCTTTTTAGGCTGATTTCTTTTTTCTTCTAAAAGCATGAAATCTGAACAGATGGGATCTCAGATTCGGCTCAGTGAGAATTGAAGTTGTTTCATATACTTTTTCTTTTTTTTTTTTTCTTTTCCTTTTTTCCCCCTGTCTTCAGAAACAAAACGAGCAAGATTAAGGCCGCCTGAGTCTGTACAGTACCAGTATTGTCCATCATAGATCAATGATGGAGTGTTAACTGCAGCTGTACATTCAGTAACTTGGTCTTTGTTGTATTTTTTTTTTTAGGAAGCAATTAACAGGCATTCTTTTTGGGGTTAGGGCTTCTACCCCTTTTGATCTGCATATGCTCTTTCAACAAAAAACTTAATTTGCTAAAAGCTGGCATCAGTAATATGAAGGATACTTTAAGAAACTATTTTGGAATTATACTTGAATTAATTCTCAGTTATCCCTTACTTCCTTAAGAAAGGAGAAAGAAAAGATTATATGTCATTAAATTTGTGATTATATTTATTGGCAGCTATTTGTAAACTTCTCTCTTTGCTATTGACTAGTGGGTTGTAAAAGATTTCTGTTATTTCCCTCCTTGCTGGGTAAATCATTATAATTAAGTCTCAGAATATCTCTTGTATTAGGTATGATATAACTTAGAATCTCCTGGGTTCTCATTTACCAAAAATGTATTTTATATCCTTACACTTTGAGAGTGTTTCTCAGTACATCTCAAGATAGTTAAGGCATTAATTAGAGATTGAAAAAATGTTGCATGTTACTCACATAGTACTTTTCTGAGCATTGATCATATATTCACTCATCAGGCAATTAAAATTGTTGCATCATAGAATTTTAGAGCCCAAAGGAAATACAGAGCTGACATAGGCCTACCCCCTTGGCTTTCAGATGAGACAGTACTTTCCCAGGTAAGTTAAGTGATGGGCAGCAGATACATTCAGGCCCAGTGACAAAGCCCAGATGGGATTCCCGGGTGCCGATACAATCTGTTTTTGAGATCACATAAGTGTTTTCAGTGGGCTTGTCCTGTTGTTGCTTTACCCCACGATGCACAGTTATGCCCATTCATTGTCTCACGCTCTAGTTATGTTAATCATATAAACTACAATTCACCCATTGCATGAAAGCAGAATAAAGCCATTTATACATGCCAACATTGAAGCACTGTTTGGATAATGAATTTTATTGTGTTTTGTGAATAAAGACATTAAAGCTTTCAGATCCTGTGAGCTAACAGCTCATGTGCACTTCTCAAACCCAGAAAAAAATGCTTCTCAAAAAATATGAAATTCTTGAAAATGCTATAAAATTCTTTTCTTAGTGTTTACTTATTTTTGAGAGAGAGAGAGAGAGAGAGCAGGGAAGGGGGAGAGAGGGAGAGAGAGAATCCCAAAGAGAATCTGTGCTGAGAGAGCAAGAGCCCTATTCAGAGCTCTATCTCATCAACTGTGAGATCATGACCTGAGCCAAAATCGAGTCAGATGCTTAACTGACTGAGCTACCCAGGCACCTCAACGCTATAAAATTCTTGAAAATACTTTATGTCAATTGATTTGGTTATTCTTTTTACTTGCTATATGGTTTTATTTACCTCTTTATAATTTTAATCACCAATCTAGACTTTTTGATGTAATCTTGTATTTCCTTCACATGACAGTTGAAAAAAACAAATGAGAATTAATTTTAATGAGATTTATATTAATTCTGGAAGCTGCTTCCAAAGTTGTCACTGACTCAAATGTTTTGGTAAAATGATTTTTATTTTTAATTCTCATCTCTTTGAAAATAGCACATGATTTACTTTAACAATAACAATGTTGCAATGGGTAAAACCACCTTACTAGGTAGTAAATGGATTTTGAAGTCTGGGTGAAACACTGAATTCCAAAGGACCCTTATGTATTTGTGTCACTACTTTATCAAGATGTGTTTACTTTTCCAAAGAAGACATCCAGATGGCCAACAGACACATGAAATGATGTTCAGTGTCACTCAACATCAGGGAAATACAAATCAAAGCCACGCTGAGATACCACCTCACACCGGTCAGAGTGACTAAAATGAACAAGTTAGGAGACTATGGCAAGGATGTGGAGAAATGGGAACCTTCTTGCACTGTTGGTGGAAATGCAAACTGGTGCAACCCCTATGGAAAACAGTGTGGAGATTCTGCAACAAATTAAAAATAGAATTACTCTATGAGCCAGCAATAGCACTGCTAGGAATTTACCCAAGGGATACAGGAGTGCTGATGCATAGGGGCACATGTACCCCAATGTTCATAGCAGCACTCTCAACAATAGCCAAAACATGGAAAGAGCCTAAATGTCCATCAACTGCCGAATGGATCAAGAAGATGTGGTTTATATATACAATGAATACTACATGGCAATGAGAAAGAATGAAATCTGGCCATTTGCAGCAACACAGCTGGAACTTGAGGAAGTTATGCTAAGTGAAAAAATAGACAGAGAAGGACAGATACCATATATTTTCACTCATCTGTGGGTCAGGAGAAACTTAACAGAAGACTATGGGGGAGGGGAGGGGAAAAAGTTACAGAGAGGGAGGGAGGCAAACCATAGGGACTCTTAAATACAGAGAACAAACTGAGGGTTGATGGGAGGTGGGGGAGGGGGAAAGTGGGTGATGGGCATTGAGGAGGGCACTTGTTGGAATGAGCACTGGGTGTTGTATGGAAGCCAATTTGACAATAAAAAAATTTTAAAATATCAAGATGTGTTTAGCAAACATTATCACATATCCATATAGAAATAGATATCTGTCTATATAGATTTCTCTCTCTCTCCGAAATTCATATATACAAATATACACATAACATATATTTGTATACCATATATTATGAATGTATATATACAAATATATACATATATAAATAATATATGAATATATACTTATGTATATATAACTATATATATATATATAATTTCTATTCATTCTTCAAAATCCCACCTGCATGATACCTTTAGGAATATTGTCTAGCCCCCTCTCCAAAGCCAATTTACTTGCTGTCTTTGCTGTGCCCTGACAGCAAGATGTTCAATTATAATTACCTACTCACTCCTCTGAAATTCTATCTGTCTGTGAACTCTTCAGTGATGGACCTCTATCGTATTTCTATTGTTCATATTGCTTGAAATATAATAGGCACTTAATAACATTTTTTGCTGATATTAAAATAGTGAGAAATGCAAATTAATTAATAACTCAATATTGTAGTACTTATATAATTAAATAGAAAATTCAGGAACTTGGGGTGCCTGGGTGGCTCAGTCAGCTAAGCGACCGACTTCAGCTCAGGTCGTGATCTCACGGTTCGTGGGTTCGAGCCCCGCATTGGGCTCTGTGCTGACAGCCAGCTCATAGCCTGGAGCCTGTCTTCGGATTCTGTGTCTCCCTCTCTCTCTGACCCTCCCCTGCTCACACTGTCTCTATCTCTCTCTCAAAAATAAAAATAAAAAAGAAAAAGAAAATTCAGGAACTTAAAATAGAAGGAGGAAGAAAAATCTGTAGAGATGAAAAGTGGTGGCATAAAACCTGAATCTAAAAATGTACAGTTTTATCGGGGTACCTGGGTGGCTCAGTCGGTTAAGCATAGTACTCTTGGTTTTGGCTCAGGTCACAATATTGTGGCTTCATGGGTTTGAGCTCCACATTGGGCTCTGTGCTGGCAGCAGAGAGCCTGGTTGGAATTCTCTGTCTCTCACCTTCTCTCTCTGCCTTTCCCCCACTCATGCTGTGTCTCTCTCAAAATAAATAAACTTTAAAAATAATTAACAAATAAAAATATACAGGTTTGTAAAAATTAGCAAATTTCTAAAATCACATTTTAATTCCAAAATAATTTTGTGTTTGAATATGACTTAGTAGTTTAGAAGCATCTTATATTACTCTTGGTTCTCAACCACATTTATAGTCATTTATTTTTTAAATCATATCCATAAATAAGAGAAAATTATTAAACCTTAAATCCCATCAGACCCGTGGTTTTCCTAAAAAAAAAAAAAAAAGACCCTCTTCTATTCTGTCCTGTTATTTAAAATGTTAGCATTAAAGAAAGTCAATGTGTTTATAATTTAATTATTTGATATTTCAATCTCTTCATTAATTAAAAGAAATGAAATTCCATGTTTGAATCTGATGGTACTTAAACTAGTTGAAAAGACAGAGACTGAAGTTTGTGGAAGTTATGACAGCCCAAATTTGCAGTGTGAAATACCCAAGAGGAAAAAAGAGAAAGACAAAGAGGGAGTTATAGAAATCTATAAAGAGGTTTCCCTGAGTGTTTGGTGGAATACGATTCTATACATTCGTAGGGAGAGACACCATGAGGCTAGTCAAGCACACCTTCTGACAAAAGAAAAACTGCTGTGGGACTATAAATTAGAAAACTTCTAGAGCTCACATACAGTTGGGTATTGTTTTACTTTTCACCTTATTAAATACATGGGAGTTCAGTAACTCTCCTAAAAGGGCCAGGTCTTATACAAAAGGTTTATTCAACCCAAAAATAGGGCCATTCTAGATCTACCCTAAAATATTATAAAAGAAAGTCTCCCAAAACACGTTAATCTGCAAGTAATTTTAGTGCCTGCCAGAAAAATTAAACACTTAAAAGAATAAAAAAAAAAAAAAAAAACCACAGAAAAACAGCACTCAACATAAATGCATAATGCCTGTAATCCAATAAAAAATACTAGATAACAAAGACACAGAAAAATGCAAACCAAACTGCAAATGTAAGTTTTTAAGCTTCTTCAGTTTTGATTAGTCAAAAGTGGGAATTCAGGGGTGCCTGGGAGTTCATGCCTGTCTCATGCCTGGAAAAGCATGTGACTCTTGGTCTCAAGGTTGTGAATTTGAGCCCCATGTTGGGTGTAGAGATTACTTAAATAAATAAACTTTAAAAAAGTGGAATTCAATTTTTAAATGAATCTCTATAATTCTAACACTAGAATATATATAAATATCATATATTGTGGACCCTTTCATGTAAAAGCAAGTAATGTATTTATAGCATATCATGACTTACCAAGAGATTTTCAAAATTTTTATCTCAAATAATAAAATTATCTGCCAAAAGCTGCATGGTAATTATTACTATTTGCTAAAATTTTTACTTTGGGATGGCTAGAAAAGTAACAATACTTGAAGTGTAAGAACTGAGATTTTAATTTACTGCCCCCAAATATACTTTATTTTTATCTCATTGAGTTATTTCAAGTATGTGTACAATTATTAAAAGTTACATGATGTTCCATTAAATAAATATTCTTTTTTAAAAAATTTATTTCTAGGAGAGAGAGAGACAGCGTGAGCAGGGGAGGGTCAGAGAGAGAGGGAGATACAGACTCTGAAGCAGGCTCCAGGCTCTGAGCTGGCTGTCAGCACAGAGCCCGACACGGGGCTTGAACCCACGAACCGCGAGATCATGACCTAAGCGACTAAGCCACCCAGGCCCCCCCATTAAATAAATATTCTTGACTATTAATGACATAATAGCCTGTCTCCTAAACATATCTCTTATATAACTGTTAGTGATATTTCTCATCCTAAAAAATCTTCCATAAAATAACTTAAAGACTCAAGGATCATCATAGAAAAGCTGATACTATATATTTTTAGATGTCTCTTATGGCAATATCAAAAGGGATTTATAAAATTACAAAGAAAAATAATTGATAGTATTACTTTGAGATTACTATATTGTACATGAATGGTATATATTGTAAAGCAATTACTTATGAAGAAAAGAAAGCTAACATTGATTATTTATAATGTGCTTGGTTTTTCCTCTACACCACTAGCTGATTCTTCTCAGTTTCCTTTATTGTTTTGTGTCTTTTATTAAAAAATATTTATTTATCTATCCTTTGAGGGAGAGGGAGGGAGAGAGAGAGAAAATGACATCAGTGTGGGAGGGACAGAGGGAACCCCAAGCAGGCTCTTCTCTGTCAGCACAGATCCTGACGCAGAGTTCTAACTCACTAACGGCGATATCGTGACCTGAGCTGAAACCAAAAGTCAGGCGCTCAACCAAATGAGACACAGAAGCGCCGCTCCTTTATTGTTTTGTTTCTCAGTCCAGTCCTATTAGATTATAATATTGCTACTCTATCTAATCTGGCTCAGTTAGTTGTTTCTAATTATTTATTTACATATTGAATCTATCATGTAGATTGTATCCGTTGGGTTTGCTAGGGGTGAGATTATTGTTTTAGGATTTTAGTAGGAATGACTGGACTGGGTTTGATGCAACGAGGTACATAATAATGGAGATATATATGTGTATATGCATTTACATGTATATATGTTTCTCTGAAGTCATTTTAAAAAACATTTTTAATGTTTATTTTATTATTATTATTATTATTATTATTATTATTATTTTAGTGTTTTATTTATTTCTGAGAGAGAGAGAGAGACAGTGTGAGCAGGGGAGGATCAGAGAGAGAGGGAGACACAGAATCGGAAGCAGGCTCCAGGCTCTGAGCTGCCATCACAGAGCCCGACGTGGGGCTCAAACCCACAAACCGTGAGATCATGACCTGAGCAGAAGTAAGATGCTTAACGGACTGAGCCACCCAGGCACCCCTGAAATCTTGAAATAATAACATATCTAACTAAATTTCATGCATACTTTTAAGAAGCATTGGTAATAATCATGAAAGTAAGTCCATATCTACAGGTAAGTCACTTGGAGCCTCAGTGGTAGTTTCAACCTCAATTTCAAATAAATGAATAAATGGTTAAGTATTTGTCAATTTTAAGTAGGTTAGAATGGGATATTGGGAATAAAAAGTAAAATCCATATAAAGAAAGATTTCCTGGAGAAATCTGAAAAGCACCTGTGAGGAAACACAGCCAAGGGTAATTGACCTCTGATGGCGAAATACATAATAGAACAGATACTTATCTACCTAGTAATTTGAGTGTTTTGTTGACTTTCCTATTTTTCACCTGACAATAAAAGTTTTTAATTTCTAGTCCTTTCCAACTTTTTATTACCTTTGTGAAAAAATAATTTAGATTATTAAAATCACTCCCAAATTCAAAAATTGTATTCTTGATCTTAGACAACACAATTGCTATCAATGAAGCAAATGAAAAGCAGTCCTTTTTGATATGCAAATTAGAATATCAAACAGCCAATTTTGTGTATACTTCACATATTCTGAAATGTCATAACACTTTGTAGAAGACCAGGTGTGCAATCAGAGATAAACTTTTTTATCCTAGTAAGAGTAATCAATATGACTTAGTACTTTGACTTGATAAAAGTGAACTTGACTATATGATTCCATTCCAAAGAAATCGCAATAATGAAAAGCTAAGTGAACAGATTTGTGTTGTCTCTATTTTTTATGCTTCTAGGATAACTATAATCAGTGTTTTTAGTCTCATTTGATATCTCATTTCTTATTTTATTTTATTGATGGGAAGATAAAGTTTTATAGAAGGCTGATTAAGAAATACAATAAATAAGAGATAGTTTAGATGCATTAGACACCAATGTTATTTTTTGCATAGGAAATAAAAACTTACAGAAATCACTAGCTTATGTTATCTGATGTATGGCAATATATTTGACCCACCTAAATATATGTCAGCGATGAAGACAGTTATCTGAAAATCCATTTTGATAGAACTCTCAAGTAGTTCATTTTAATAGCTCATTTAACTATTACAAGAGATGTAAAGATGTAATTCAGAGGAATCCATGTTTGGGTGAACTGGACTTTTAATACTTATTCTGATTATATCTACATACATCTGAGCAAGTTACTTAATATTTTTGGGTCTCAGTTTCCTTATTTGGAAGACAAAGAGTTATATAATCTCTTTATATGAAAGTTAATGGTCTATTCAAATACCAAATATGTTGCTTTTAATGAATACAAGGTAATTTATGATGTTTTTCCTTTCTGGCCTGTTAATACTAATGCCAGGATGTGATTAGTGTGGCAAGATACAGCTTCAAAAGACTGGAAGCAACCTTACAACTGTGTCTTCTCAGTTCAATCAATAAATGCTGATTGAGTCCCTTTGTTGTGGTGCTGACGCAAAGGGTGCAAAAACATAAAATATAGTTGCTGCCCCCAAGGAATTGAACCCCCCATATGTAAAAGACCAATAAAATCATGAAATCTTGTAATTTTAAAGAATGATATTGGATTAACTACCAATTAACTTGCTACCTTCTTATTTCTAGCAATCTATTTTGAAAAAAAACCCACAAGGGTGCAAGGGTCTAGTTAGATCTCATACACCATTAAAACTGAGCTTGCAATCACTGTAATCCAAAAAATCTCAATCTCTGTCTCTCTCTGTGCACATACCCCTCTTGTCTGTGTGTCAAATTTTTTCTGTGACATTAGCTACTTCAGCATGGCTACTAGGAGATTGGCTCCAAGTTCCCATTTGTTAGATTTACTATGATAGTTGGATTGTGAATGATCTTGTCCCAAGTTAAAACAAAATAAGACAAATACACCAACTAACAAAATGCCAAGAACGGAGTATATGGGCCAGGCATGGGAGCGTGATAATATGGTTGGCGTGATGTTGCTCCAGATTGGCCAAGTGACAGCGGGATCAGTAAAAAGAAGCCGGGGCCAACTTGAACCACAAAGTTCAGCAAGAAGCAAGGAAAGGGCTTGTGCTAGAAGACAAGGAAAACTGTCCCAGGACACTGAAAAATAGCTACCGATACAAATAGATAATAAGCTTATTCAGAGCATAAAATGATGAGACCCAGCTTCTGAACAAGGAAGGCATTATCAAATAGCTAAAGACTGGATGCCACCCAGCTGGATAACTGCACAAAACTGCGAGAACAGGAGATCAGCATGAAGTGCAGGTGTAAAATGTTCATGGGGACAGTGAGCTGGTTAGTTTGGTGAGAACACTGTACAAATCCAATCAAGCAAGGTCAGTTCCTCCGGAAATGCTATTGTTTTCATTCCCTCTACATGTTTCCACTTCAGAACACATTGCCAGTTTCTCTATCTTTAGAGGTTTCTTGTACGGTTGCTCTTTTCCTGTCATAAATAATATGACACCTGAAGAAAACTATGTATGTGTCTTTCCTGAAGATACCAGGATTAATATAACCTGGGAAGACAGAATTGATCTAATAAGAAAGACTTGGGGTGCTTGTGAAAAAAAAAAACTACTCGACTTAGGTTATCTAAGAGAAGTAGGTTTAAGGTTTATCTAAAAGAGAAGAAGGTTTAAGATTATCATAGGTGTCAGGCAGAGAGCAGTGATCTGCGGGTAATTCTAGTGAAACACAAAGAACTTAGGCTTGATAAAAGATAAAAACAATCTTTCTCTCCTGGCTACCAAGGGAACTTAAATGTACCTAAAATGTGCATGTTGGGTTAGTTTAAAATATACATTTTAAGCCAAGTCATTATTATGATTATTTTATTTTTGAACTCACTTAATATTTTCTAAGAATTTTGAATTTTGTTTTGTATGAAATAAAAACAGGGGTGCTTTGATGGCTTAACTGGCTAAGCGTCCAAATCTTGATTTCTGCTCAAGACACGATCTCTCGGTTTGGTTCGTTGGATCGAGTCCCACATCGGGCTCTGCACTGACAGCATAAAGCCTGCTTGGGATGCTCTTTCTTTCCCTCCCTCTCTCTCAAAATAAATAAATAAACTTTAAAAATATAGTACCCAGAGATAGGAGTAGAATAGCAATAGAAATACAACCTCTAATTGATTATCTTCAATAAGAACTGTCTTTTGGGATGCAAATTATTTTCTCAGTCAGAATAAATATGTCTTTCTAGCCCTTTGATTATCTTTATAATCTTTTAATTATATAGCACTTTCTTCCTTCTTTCTCTGAAGTATTAAGCATTATGCTTCTCTTTTTTCCTTGAATAATTGTCTTCTAATTGAAGACCACTTGAAACACCTATTAAGACTAGAAATTAATTTTGATTGGCAGAAATTCTGGACTTTTTTGTGACTTAGAGAGCAAGAGGGAACCAATATCAAAATTTAGTTAATCTAAACTTACAAGCAACCACTTCTTTTTTTTTAATTAAAATTTTTAACGTTTATTTTTGAGAGACAAGAGAGACAGAGCATGAACTGGGAAGGATCAGAGAGGGAGAGGGAGACACAGAATCTGAAGTATGCTCCAGGCTCTGAGTTGTCAGCACAGAGCCCAATGCAGAGCTCAAATCCATGGACCACAAGATCATGACCTGAGCTGAAATCAGACGCTTAACCAACTGAGCCATCCAGGCACCCCAAAAGCAACCACTTCTAAAGCTAGGAGAATTGGAATGGGGAGGATGGTATGAAACTCGTGGAATTTTCCAAGAGGCCTAGTTGTGTAACTTTTGATGTGGGCTCTGTCCTCATTGGGATATCTGAGGTTCACTAGTATCCACAGACTTGGTACATCAGCTGCCCTGTATCGTGATGTGGTGAAATATCACATCAGACCATACACTGAGACAACTTTTTTCTTATAATCCTAATAATTCTTTATACTCTCCTAACTTTCTTTCTCTTTCAGATGTGGAATTTACTCCTTCTTGGTTTCTATATAATTCACTGGGGCTTTCTACTGAAATGTAAGATTAAACAAATAAAAGCTACTTCCAGGGAAATGCAATTTAGTGCATAATTACTAGTTAGTGAGAAGGTTGTTATCTGGGGATGAAGACTAAGGAACATCCTGGGCCCTCAACCATTCTCAATCCATATGTGATCCATCAAATTTCCTACTTGTTGAATAATATTGAAGCAAGTAACTACACATGTATTTTGGAATACTGAAATTAAATTTTATTAACAACAAAAGTTTATATCAACTTTAATATAACTGCATTACCTAATTATATCTAAAACATGTTCATTTACTAATAAACAATATTTACATATATATTATTTTATTGACTCTTTACAAAAACCCTACGAAGTATCTCCCTTCAACAAAGTTAGGAGTGTGCTTAAATTCTCTAAACTTCAAGTTCATACATGTAAATAAGTGGCCAGCCCAAGGTTTTAGGCCAAGAATATCTGGCTAAAAATCCATGTTTTCATCCGATCTGTCATGCATTTTCGTTTTTCCCTTTCTAAGATTTATTTGTTTATTCTGAAAGAGAAACAGCATGAGTGAGGGAGGGATAGAAAGAGAAGGAGAGAGAGAGAATTCCAAGCAGGTTCAGCACTAGGTGTGTGGAGCCTGATGCGGGTCTCAAACGCACAAACTGCAAGTTCATGACTTGAGCAGAAACTGAGAGTGGAACGATTAACTGACTGAGGCACCTAGGTGTCCCTGAAGCTTCTCAACACTGATATTTAAGCAGAAAACAAGAAGAGCAATTGTAATGATATGAACTAATTTACGACCTTTAAATGCAGTCCAGTACATTTTACCTGAAATCCAGGGAAGTATAGAACTTGGATATTTCTTGAGAACCCTAAGAAAAAAATTAGCAAAATTTTGCAGGAGAATATTGGGTCAACAGTCATGAAAATGCTAAGAAGAGGCATGATAAATTGAGTTTTTTCATCAGCCAATGAACACTGAAAGCAATAGAAAATTTTAAAATTCATTTAAAAAATGTTGATGGGTCAGGCATCAACAGGCAGCTGCTGATACCAGCAATCACTCCTTGAAACTTTGTTGATCCCTAATTAAGAAGACAGTCTTGCATGGTTGCAGATTTTCTAGAAAATAAACCATTTCTCTATCATTTATACATTCAACTCAATTAAAATATTTTGTGCTGGTCAAATAATAATTGACATATGAATACATAGAACTCATAATTTAGTAGTTCATTACAATCTATTTCCCACAAAATTAAGTGTGTATAAAATAGTAGCGCAAGGGGAGTCTGGGTGGTTCAGTTGGTTGAGAGTCTTAAGTTCAGCTCAGGTCATGATCTCATGGATTGTGAGTTCAAGCCCCGTATCAGACTCTGTGCTAACAGCTCAGAGCCTGGAACCTGATTCAGATTCTGTGTGTCCCTCTCTCTCTGTCCCTCCCCCACGCATGCCCTATCCAAGGTCAAATCACTGGTGAATACTGAGGTGAGGATTTGACCCCAGGGCTAGATTTCAAACCCTATGAAATCCCATAGTTTCAAACCCCATAGTTTTCAAACTATGTCTTTCAACATTGTTCTCAATAGGTACTCCATAAAGAAGGTATTTTGTGAAAAAAAATCATTTGGGAAATAATTCACTGTAAATCCAATCCCTGGCTATTAATTCACACTAGCATTCTAAAGGGTCTGAGAATTATAGAAAAGAAACTTGATTAAATTTGCTTACCATATCAATTCCCAAATGAATTAGACTTTGGAGACTTTTTAAATTAAAATATAACACCTATTAGTCTCCCCAAATTAGTGTTTTCAGGGACCTCCTGTGGGAAACACTACCTTATTGGAAATAAGCATAGAGAGCATGAGTGGGACTGTTAGGAGATTTCAAGAGATAAAATCAAAAGATTGAATCAGAAGCAGATCACAGAAGGCTTACAAGGAAAGGCTAAGGAGAACAGACTTACTTCCACAAGCATGTGGGAAAGAATTCTTGGAGGATTTTGGAAAAGAAAATGATGTGGTAACATAATATTCACATTCTGAATATCTCATGTATCTTGAATATTTAAAAATAATTATAGATTTTTCAGCAATAATTTTTCAGACATCACAACATCTGCTAACACTTAATGCCTCCGTCTTTGTATAAGAAAATTTGTATCTCGTGAGTAGAGTGAATGCCAAACCTTACTAGAATAATGGTTCTACTGTTTTTGGTTTGCTGTCATCCATCTTTAAAAATCATTATTTTAATGGATTTATCATTTACTACGAGGAAAATCTGTTGAATACTAATACCTAGAATTACTTTAGTAGAGGCAGCTCTATGCAATTAATAGCTAAAATGTTTCAACCTTGAAACATCAGTTAAAGTTTGCTTTTCTATAAGTTGTGTGAATTGTTTCTATAGATAAATAATGTATTAAATGGAAAATTTATAGCTATTTATGTTATACCTACCGGAGCCATGGAAGTCTTACTTTTTATGGAAAGAACTGGCTTATAACCACGTGGTCTAAGCCACTAAAGCACCAAATTCCATGAGGCTTATCATTTGTTGTTGATACAGTATTAAAATACAATGTCGAAAGGGTAGTCATTGGGAAGGACTTCTCATGGTGAAAAATAAAGATTATGAGTCTTCCTCCCAGATTAGTTGAAATAATATCTTGGATGGGAAGCAAAATATTAGATATTTAGGAAAGTTTCCACAGGATGTAGAGGCCCACACAGATTTGAAAAATCCTGGCCTATTAGGTAAGAGGAAGAGGGAAAAAAATCTCACTTGAATTTTAAAAGTAGCTGTATAAGACCAGTAAATCAACTGAAGACCTATTAGCAATCATTTTATGTAAAAATTCCACAGAGACCCCATTAGATGGCCTCATATAAGATTACAAAATTGCAAAAGCAGAGGAAACTTAACATAAATGAAAAAGACAATCTTACAAGTACACAGAATTTGTATGTGTAAATATATAGAAGAGCTTCGCATTTTTATAAATACTGAAAAATTGCCCAACCAGGACATTGTATAAATGTGAAAACCAAGGTTCAAGAACATAACCATATCTCAAAAATGCAAGCATGCTCCTGACCCAAGAACTTGAAAAATTCCCTCTGCCTACAAGGATCTTTTTCTGGGAAATTTTCCTGGATTTCTCAGAAAGCAAAACCTAAGATGAACCTTTATATATTATGATGTAATTTGGGAGTGCAATAACAGGGATACAGAGTGAAGATAGAGACTAAGGAAATGGAAACTGAAGCAAGGAGTGGAAAGAGGAAACAAAGAAGTTATGTTACATTTGACCACTGCTTGGTATCGAGGGAAAGGAAGGTATCCATCTTATGAAACCATCTTCTGAGGTCATAAAAGCCTGTGTCTCTAATTTTACTTCTGAGATGATAAAGTAGGAAAGATATATCATATGTCATAAATATTCATATAACATGCCTTTATGTCTTCATTTATCCAGGTCAACACCAACCAATAGAAATTTATATTACGAGGGTGAACCAGGTTATTTAGGAAGAAATTAAAAAATATTTGGAAGTGAATGAAAGGGAAAACACGACAGTCCAAACACTTTGAGATGTAGCAAAGGCAGTTCTAAGAGAAAAACACATTGCAGTCCAGGCCTATCTCAAGAAACAAGAAAAATCCCAAATGTAAAACCTAACCTCACACCTAAAGGAACTAGACACAGCAACAAAGAAATCCCAAAGCCAGCAGAAGAGAAATAATAAAGGTTAGAGCAGAAATATACACAATATAGAATTAAGAAAAAACAGTAGAACACATCAATGAATGTGAGCTCGTTTATTGAAAAAAATCAACAAAATTCATAAACCCTTATCCATTCTTCTCAAAAAGAAAAGAGAGAAACTGAGTAGATAAAATCATGAATGAAAGAGGAGAGATCACAGCCAACACCACAGAAATACAAACAATTATTAGAGAATACTATGAAAAATTATATGCCAACATACTGGACAACCTAGAAAGAAATGGACAAATTCTTAGATACACACCCATTAACAAAACTGAAACAGGAAGAAATAGAAAATTTGAACAGACCCATAACCAGTGAAGAAATTGAATCAGTTACCAAAAATCTCCCAACAAATAAGATTCTTGGGCCAGATGGCTTCCCAGGGGAATTCTACCAGACATTTAAAGCAGAGTTAATACCTATCCTTCTCAAACTGTTCCAAAACATAGAAACAGAAGGAAAGCTTCCAGACATATTCTATGAAGCCAGCATTACCCTGATTCCAAAATCAGACAGATACTTCACTAAAAAGGAGAATTACAGGCCAATATCCCTGATGAACATGGATGCAAAAATTCTCAAAAAGATACTAGCAAATTGAATTCAACAGGTTGTTAAAATAATTTTTCACCATGATCAAGTGGGATTCATTCTTGGGCTGCAGGGCTGGTTCAACATTCACAAATCAATCCATGTGATACACCACATTAATAGAAGAAAGGATAAGAACCATACAGTCCTGTCAATAGATGCAGAAAAAGCATTTAACAAAATACAGCATCCTTTCTTAATAAAAACCCTCAAGAAAGCCAGAAGAGGAAGAACATATCTTAACATCATAAAAGCCATACATGAAAGGCTCAAAGCTAGTATCATCCTCAATGGGAAAAAACTGATAGCTTTCCCCCTGAGATCAGGAACACGACATGGATGTCCACTCACACCACTGTTGTTTAACAGAGTGATGGAAGTCCTAGTCTCAGGAATAGGACAAAAAAATGAAATAAAAAGCATCCAAATTGGGGAAGAATTCAAACTTTTACGTTTTGCCGATGACATGATAGTCTACATGGAAAACCTGAAAGACTCCACCAAATAGTTACGAGAACTGATACATGAATTCAGCAAAATCAGTGTATAGAAATTGGTTACATTTCTATACACTAATAATGCAACAGAAAGAGTTTTGGGGGTAGATTCCCATGATTCATTGCTTACATACAATGCCCAGTGCTCATCCCAAGAAGTGCCCTCCTAAATGTCCATCACCCATTACAGTTGCAATTTGTAATTGCACCAAGAACCATAAAATATGTAGGAATAAACCTAACCAAAGATGTAAAAACATCTGTGTGCTAAAAACTATAGAAAATTTATGAAGGAAATTGAAGAAGACACAGAGAAATGGAAAAACATTCCATGCTCATGGATTGAAAGAACAAATACTGTTAAAATGTCAATACTTCCCAAAACAATCTACATATTCAATGCAATCCCAATCAAAATTGCACCAATATTCTTCTCAAAGCTAGAAAATAATCCTCCATTTTATATGGAACCACAAAAGACCCCATATAGCCAAAGTAATGTTGAAAAATAAAACCAAAGTGGGAGGCATCACAATCCCAGACTTTAGCCTCTACTACAAACTTGTAATCATTGAGACAGTATGGTATAGGCACAAAAACAGACACATAGACCAGTGGAATAGAATAGAGAATGAAGAATTGGACCCAAAAATGTATGGCCAGCTAATCTTTGACAAAGCAGGAAAGATTATCCAATGGAAAAAAGACAGTCTCTTTTTTCCAATGAACAGCAGCATGCAGAAGAATAAAACTGGACCGCTTTGTTACACCATACAGAAAAATAAACTCAGAATGGACGAAAGATCTAAATGTGAGACAGGAAACCATCAAAAAACCTAGAGGAGAAAACAGGCAACAACCTCTTTGACCTTATCCACAGCAACTTCTTACTTGACACATCACACATTTCCCTTGGCAAGGAAAATAAAAGGAAAAATAAATTACTGGGAACTCCTAAAGACAAAAACTTCTGCACTGCAAAGGAAACATTCAACAAAACTAAAAGGCAACTGACAGAATGGGAGAAGATATTTGGAAATGACATATCAGATATTTGCAAATGATATATTATTCTTGTTAGTCTCCAAAATCTATAAAGAACTCACCGAACTCAACACCCAAAATCAGGTAATCCAGTGAGGAAATGAGCAGAAGACATGAATAGACACTTTTCCAAAGAGGACATCCAGATGACCAACAGATACATGAAAAGGTGTGCAACATCACTCATCATCAGGGAAATACAAATCAAAACCACACTGAGATACCACCACACCCATCAGAGTGGGTAAAACTAACAACTCAGAAAACAACAGATGTTGGTGAGGATGTAGAGAAATGGGCACCCTCTTACACTGTTGGTGGGAATGCAAACTGGTGCAGCCCCTCTGGAAAACAGTGTGGAGGTTCCTCAAAAAATTAAAAATAGAAGTACCCTATGACCCAGCAATAGCACTGCTAGGAATTCATCCAAAGGATACAGGAGTGCTGTATCCCACTTGTACCCCACTTATACCTCAATGTTTATTGCAGCAATATCAACAATAGCCAAATCATGGGAAGAGCCCAAATGTCCATCAACTGATGAATGGATAAAGAAGATGTGGTTTATATATACAATGGAATACTATTTGGCAATGAGAAAGAATGAAATCCTGCTATTTGCAACAATGTGGATGGAGCTGGAGGGTATTATGCTAAGTGAAGTAAGTCAGTCAGAGAAAGACAGATATGTTTTTGCTCATATGTAGAACTTGAGAAACTTAACAGAAGACCATGGGGGAGGGAAGGGGAGAAAATAGTTTCAAAAAGAGAAGGAGGCAAACCCATAAGAGACACTTAAATAGAGCCAACAAACTGAAGGTTGATGGAGCGGGTGGGGGAAGGGAGAATGGGTGATGGGCACTTGAGGAAGGCACTTCTTGGGATGAGCACTGGCTGTTGTATGGAAGCAAAGTATCACGGGAATCTATACCTGAAACCAGGAGCATACTGTATACATTGTATGTTTTGCTAACTTGGTAATAAATTATATTAAAAAATAAAGTAAAAAAAAAGAAATTCGTATTATGATGAAATGTTCTGGATGTGTACTGTTCAGTATGGTAGCCACTAGCTCTATATAGCTGTGGAGCACTTGAAATGTGGCTAGTGTGACTAAGTAGCTAGATTTTAAATGTAATTTAAATATAATTCATTTAATTCATTTAAATGTAAATAGCCACATATGGCACATTAGTGCATCTATAGGTATTTATTTAGAATTTGACAAACTGATTTTTTAAATAACTGTCAACTTGACAGATGAATCCCTTTTAAAAATTGAAATCATGCAGGAGCAAAATTGGACCCACCTCCTGTATTTAACATTTCCCTTTCAGAATCTTGCATGAGGATTAAATAAATGAAGGGAGAGTTTGATTTAGAACATTGAAACTAGAATATTTTGGAGGACAGAGCTCACTGAATTGTTTGAGTAGTCTAAGGCTTTCTATTTTACCCCTGACTTTTCTGATTGGACTCGGTGCCAACAAAACTAGAACTAAAGTTCCCAAAAAATGGAGTTTAAAATTCTTAAACTTAAAAAATTTTCTCTTTTGACCTCTTCAGAAAATGTTCCTTAGGGCTGAAGATATCTTGCCACTGTTCTGTCCGGAAAGCTTGGTGACCTGGCTTTCTAGGAATAGCCCCCTGAGGGAAAGAAACCACAGGCATTCTGGTCATAGGAGGGCACAGTGCGGTGAGCCTTCCCCAAGTCTCTTCTCAGTATCTCCCATCAGGGGGTAGAGGAATGTTTTTAAATTCTATATAACAGTAGCTTGATGAATACTTGGAATATTTTTCATTTTCTTCCAGATTTCAGTCTTCCTAGAAACAGTCAAGCTGTCCTAACCTTTTCTAAAAGTGAAATCCATGTGGAGATAAAAATATTTCTGAAAATATCTCTACGGGAAAGAACAAAGATAAAGGCACTGGGCTGGCGCAGCCATTTTGATTTTATTCCTTGTATTTTTTGCACATAATAAAAATAAAGAGTATAAGACGTTCAGTCAAAGGAATAGATACTATCATAATACAAATATAATTTGTTATATTGCCAAAATAACAGGGGTCGTAATTTAATAGCACTGAAGGAAACGTGATAGAAAATTAGAGACAGCAAGCATTAGGCTTAACTCAATTAAAATGGCATACATTTAATGACCTCCGGAAAAAGTTAAAATTTTTAAACCACTCTCCTTCTCTCTCTACCTGGAAGTATCTCTTTATGTGTAAGTTAAATATCTCATGGCGCAATTTAAATTCATTTCCTTTTTGTGATACTCGATGGGGTAAAAAGTATAGACTAGTTTCCTTTGAGGGATAAGCCATAATTTGTTTAAAGATCGATAAATATGCAGCTTCTCAGATTTCTCCAGGCTAATGACTCTATTTAATGTTTCCTTAGAGGTCTCCATTATTGTTGTCATTCTACCCTGAACTCTGTCTAAATTCTCTGCACTCCTTTTAAGTTGATGAGCCTCCCAGTCGTTTTCAGGGATTGTGACTCTATATGCCAAGTGCGTGGTGCACAGCGCCCAGCAACCAGGCTTGGCGGCCACGTGTGCCCTGCCATTATACATAATCTGCTCTGTGCCCGCTCTTCTAAATTGTCTTAATGTACTACACTGGAGTGGAATCAAGTACGATGAGAAATGCCAAGCATCTGACTCCACTTCATGATATTTGTAAATGTGTAGGTAAAAGCAGTCTTTCAAGTATTTATCTTTTCCACTTGCCCTCTTGAAGGGTAAATTGCTGAGATCTGGCTGTATGTAGCTCGGTTGTTGTGTTTGAAAATTTCCCCCCTGTGCTGTTCTTTGAAAACCCTAGCAAATAAGGGGCGCCTGTGTGGCTCAGTCGGTTAAGTGGCCGACTTCGGATCAGGTCATGATCTCATGGTTGGTGGGTGTGAGCCGTGCTTCAGGCTCTGTGCTGACAGCTAGCTCAGAGCCTGGAGCCTGCTTCTGATTCTGTGTCTCGCTCTCTCTCTGACCCTCCCCCGCTCACACTTCTCTCTCTCTCAGACATAAATAAAACATTAAAAAATTTTTTTTAAAAAGAAAACCCTAGCAAATAGATTAGAATACCTGATTTGCTGCATTTTCCTTGCTTATTGCTATTTTCTTTTTTTTAAGCCTTGAGAAAATGATTTGACATGGTGCATGAATGTATATCCTTCATGCTTATATGCTACGTCTGACTTTTATGACTCTATTTTTCTTCAAGTTATTATTTCATCAGTAATCCTACTTCTTCCTTACTGTTTTACAAGCAAATCTCTTTTACTTTCTTATAGTTGTACAAAAAGGTAGTGAAGTCATGAATAGCCTGGAGCTTTTAAATATAGAATGAGTGTTAACTGGACGCAACTCTCATCTAGACTGGAAAAAATTATTGCATTAGGTGAACTAGGTACAGACACTGTAAGAAAGATTTGTGAGTGGACATGGTTATGTCTCTCTAAATGTTACTTTGTATCTTTGCTTTTTATTTTTTAAATATATATTTAGTTTTGGGAGAGTGCAAGCAGGGAAGGGACAGAGAGAGGGGGACAGAGGATCCGAAGCGGCCTGTGCACTGACAGGCTGACAGCAGCAAGCCCGATGTGGTGCTTGAACTAACGAACAGTGAAATCATGACCTGAGCCATGCTGGATGCTCAATCGACTGAGCCACACAGATGCCCCTGAATTTTTGCTTCTATCTATCTTCCCTCTTATAAATGTGGTGTAATGAGTTACAAATTCTTACTTAATTTGTATTTTTATATGGGATGGCTGAGGTTATTGCTGGGTAGTTTTCTATATATTTGTAAATTAAGCATTCAATTGTGATGTGTTCAATTGCTTACTCTTGATGACTGTAAGATCACACTAAAAAATATTGCTTTAAAAATGAGTTGATCTGTGCAATATATTATGTGTTGTCAAGGCATGTCTTCAACAATAAGAGTTCAAGATCTTCTAATTTCAACATTTCTTGAGTAATTTTCACTTTAAGCTCTGGAATGCTGACAATTTTCACCTATTTTAGTACAATTGTTATAATTCGTTATTCTTGTTAGGAGATCTGATATATTCACAGTTAAATTTAGGCTTACTAGTTTTCTTAGAATCAACACAATGTCTTCTAATGAAACAAAATTTATGCGTTTTTGAGAATGTAGATCATCATTTCCTTCCCAAAGAGCTTTGGATGGAACTGAAAATGCTAAGTACATAAATTTACTTCAGAAACAAGTACTTTGTCATAAAAAAATTAGGTGGCTAATCACTTTCGTTTTAGTTAAAATCTTCATCAATAATACCCTTCTATAATGGCAATCATTAATGGCTGATATTAGGTTACTATGGATAACAACGAATGCTATCATGACAAGAATTAACTTAATAAATAGTAATAATATTTTACATGTAGTTCAGGCACATAAAATTTCCACTGCTCGCTTTTCTACTGGACTATTGTAAATGCAGTATTCAACCAGACACTAAAATTGATTCTTCAAAAAGGGACATGATTATAGTTTAAAAAGTGGTGAGGGCTTATGTTTAGAAAAATTGACATTATCCATAAAGTAAATAGGGGGTGATGTACAAAAACTGGACCAAAACTGAGAAATATTTACTTTAATAATATATTTATTATATAATTATCAAGCTAGCAGAACTTTAGTCAGTATGTGTGGTGAAAGGGGTGGGTTTTGGATTAAAATATATACTGTGTCACTTAATAATTATTTGATCATGAACAAATAACTGTAGAATAGCTTTCCTCCTAGTATAGTTGGTAATGATATCACTGCATATAATTGAAATAAATGTAAAAATTCTCAGATAAACTATTCAACCAACATAGAATATTTTTTATAACATACCATGTGTATATAGCCCATATGAAAATAAAAGACAGTCATGATTTTCATTTTCTGCTTGTTTAGTTGGGAAAAATGCATTAATCACATAATTACATTTGTGATGGGTACTATTAAGAAGAGGCAAATAGGGCCAGGTTGGCACTTATTTCTGGGGACCTGGCCTAATCTCAAGGATAAGTGAAGCCATATCCAATGAAGGAGCATTTAAGTTGGAATCCAAAGTGACAGGAGGAGACATTAGCCTGGTAATGAGTCAGTCTTTCTAGCAGAGAAAGAAAAGAAAAAAAAGAAAGAAAAGAAAAAAAGCTGAACCTTCTGAGATCCAAAGCTGCTTGTCATGATCCAGAAATGATGTGAAGGTCAGTGAAGCCATAAGTAGCTCTTAAATTTCGCTTTTCCATAACTCACCTGTTTGTGAACTCTCTAATATTGTCTAAAGTCTTTTCCCCCTGCTTAATGCTTGATATTGTACTTTTGTATATGACAGAGACAAAATAATTGCTAACTTGAAGCCTGGCTATTTTATGTGGGGAGGCCCAACCTAAGTATGCCTTCCCTAAGTAAGCATCAAACTTAGCTATAACTGTATTTTCATTCGATGAAAAAATGATTGCACACATTTATACTAATAAGAATTCATTGACTGCCAGACTGGAGCCGTCAGGAATCACGGGAATCTCATGGGGCTATTCCACATCTTAAAATTTGCTATTGTTTGCAGTTAGCAACAGTCAAAAATGTGCATTTATACTTAGTGCTCCGGTTTTTACCAAATCAGTTGGGATATCTCCAGTTGAAAATATTTTTTAAAACACAGAAGATTTTTTTATTAAACATATGCATTTTGCTTCTTTCTTTTCAATCCTCTTAAGGATTCATGAATTCATCAAATTCTTTATATAGGAGGCTATTTAACATTTTGTTTCAGGAAAAAGAAAAAAATGAAGATTGCTGAGCTATCTTCCAGGGGCCCTATCACTAAACAATGTGCTCATTATTTTTAGTTTAAGCATGAACAGATGTGGATTTTTCCTTATTTATTTCAGATAAGAACTACCAGTATTATAAGCAATTTAACAGTCATTCTGTTTTAGGCCAAAGGACTCAATAAATGTTTATTGTCATTGTCCTAAGGAGCCACTTCTAAATTAACCTTTTTCTACTACTACTGACCTTTAACATAGTGCCTTCAATACGAATTTAGGAAGAAAATTAGCAAATGTAGCATAGTATCAAAGTCAAGTTGTTTTAGTTTTTATACTTCTTCGGTATTTTGTGAGTCCTAATTACATATCCCATATGTTTTGTGAGGGCACAAAACACTAAAAGAACTTTCTTGATTGTTTAGTTTAAAAGCTTTATTGCTAAATAGCAAATATATTCAGACTAAAATCTATCAAGTCAACCATCGTTTAAATGAACAGGGAAAAGTGTGACAATACATGTGCTAAAATTGCTTCTGTTAAATCAGTAACATCAGTACCAGTTGAAGTAGATTCTAATTGAAATGCATTTTTGTGTATTCAATTCATTCCAAATACAAGCTTTATGCAATTACCTCGTTAGCCAAGAATGGGCAAACATGAAAACACATTACTTCCGTTGACATTTAAAAGTTTGGATATTATTGACATACACTGATTGATTGATTGCTTAAGCTTTGCAGATACATCCAGATCTGCCTGTGAATTTTTGTTATATTATGATTTTTTTTTTGTAGAATGTCATGCTTTCTCTTCCTTATAACACTTTCTTATCTCATTATATCCTGTTATTTTATTTTCCTTGGCTCTCTCTTTTTACCAATCTGGCTTTCAGTTTTCCTTTCTTTCTTTCTTTTTTTTTTTTTAATTTAAAATCTTTCTAACCTAACAAGGAATTTTCTTCTTTCTTTTTACTCTTTGTTATTCCATTGTTCAAATTGGCTGTTGATTTGACTTGACATGCCATCCTGTATAACAATGTGTTTATTTTCATTATCTGCAATATTTATTCTAATACATTGAACAAATAAAGGATAATGTTAAATGTAATATAATATGATTTTTCCTTAGTTGTAACCACACACATAATCCCTTTTCTTTTTATTGATACTCCAATCGTAAACTAATTACTTGATAATTTAATTATGCTTTAATTCCCTAAATATTTAACATTTTATAATAATATTTTCATATTGCTGTTATTAGCAATTCTTCAATAAGGCAAAACTTTCCTTATTGAAAGAATGTTTCCTCACTGAAGGAAAGTTTCCTTATGCTTATTCTCCTTTGCAATGTGAATGAATGCCTTGACATTTCAGGATTCATACCCCCTGACATGATTAATGGATTAAAAATTGAATAGGGGTTCATATCACAAGTATTTTGTGAGAAATATTATAAGGGTGCTTCTCTTCCATGGACTGAGTCAGTGGTTATAATTTTGACTGTTAATGAATTATGAAACCAGGTTAACATGAAATGGCTCTCAAATTTTCTATTAGCCTTTTCAAGAATTTTTTTATCCTAAAGAGTCCTAACAGGCTGGAATAGAAATCATTCACATTTGGCTGGTACAGCTTATTATTATTATTATTATCATCATTATTATCATCATTATATTATTGTTATACTGGATGGAATGGATAAGATGTTATAGCAGAGAATAATCGTTAGCTCTTCAGGGTAGTAGCTGGGAGAGAATGTTAAGGGAGAACATTGTCATCCTTTAGGATTTAGGAGAAGAGTGAAGAAACATTGCTTGTTTTCTAACTTTATTACAATATGACAATGGAAGAAAGTTACTTCATTCCTCACACTTTCATCCCTGCTTCCCATGACCTCACTTTGAGTATCTCATCTTTTCAACTCTGAACATATCTCTGTTTCCTGCATTTCTTTTCTCCTCCTCTATATGTTTCCTATGATCCCGATTTGGAATTTTCTCTCCAACAAGTAATGTAAATGTTTGAAAAAAGATCTTGGCACAAATAATTGTAAACTTACCCTGGGTCCAACTAGAAGACTGTTTCTGCACATGACCACATTTATACTTAAAATTCAGTTCTTTGGAGCAACTACCACATTACCAACATATTCTTAGTGCTGTTCAGTGTTTTTCCCTCTGGGAAATAATAAACTTATATAGCGATTGGTTTTCCCCCTGGTTTTTGCTAACATTTCTTTACATGTAGGACGATGTACACCTAAGATGGAGTGTTTACCTTGACTCTGAGTTTCATAATATAAAATATTTTGAAATAAGATTTTCATTTAAAAAATTGTTAAAGTATATTTATTTGGAGAGAGACAGACAGAGAGAGAGAGAGAGAGAGCACACACAAGTGGGGAAAGGACAGAGAGAGAAGGAGAGAGAGAACCCCAAGGAGGTTCCACCAGTATGGAGCCCGATGTGGAGTTCAAACTCATGGACCATGAGATCAAGACTTGAGCTGAAGTCGAGAGTTGGACACTTAATCTACTGAGACACCCAGGGGCCCCAACTTTCATTTTTTATAAGATATACGAAGAATATGTCATCAAAATGAAATTAATCTAATTTTTTCTCCTTTTCCCCTTGAAATCCTGATGTTCACTTTATATCTTTGCACTATAACCAGAAATACTTTGCAAAATCACAATGTGACTAAGTTAATTGTAATCATTTTCCATAGAAATAATCTACTTTTTTCTTCATTTTCACAATAAAAGTAAAATATCTTTAAAATCTTGGATGCATTATTAATAATTAAAATTAGAAAACATAAAGACATGATATCACATCTAATTATAACTGCATAGAAAATTTCTGAAAAAATAAACTATTTCGAATGTTACTCTCTTGAGCAGGGGACTTGGAGCCTAGACTCAGAGAAAATTTATTATTACATACCTTTCCTTGTTTCCATTTAAATGGTTTGGTTTTTAATTTAGGATAATGAATGATGAAGATCACTGAACAGCACATGACATGAGATATACAAATTGTGTCACAGGCAAAAACAGAACTACCAAGATAGCCATAAAACACATTGTTTGCTGAGTAAACCATGTTTTCCAGAACGTATTTACACTGCATACACACACACACACACACACACACACACACACACACACACACACAGAGTTACTTATTGTTCAAATGTTTGCTAAGAAATTGATGAACTGTAAAGTTATATGATTATATATATTATATATATATAATATTTACTCAAAACTTGAATCATGGACATAAATACATCAATGATCATTATTTAGAAAAAATATACTTATCTTTTTGAAATGTGATTGTATAGATTTGTTTCCAGTCTTGATTATATTTCAGATTGGTTATTATTTTCATTCATAAGGGATTAGCCTCAAAGCCAGCTAGCTGTCCAATCCCATATAGAGATAGTATATGTGAAAAATACTGGAGGGTATCACTAACTCATAGAGGCAAAAGATCTCACCCCTTTTGAAAGAATAATCTTGCTCTTTACTGTCTTAAAGACAATCGGGCCGTGGCACCTCCAGAGAAAACGAGCCAGACACTGTTCTATGGAAGCCTCAGCATTACAACTTCACTTCGCCAGGCCAGCCTTACCAGACCTGTTGAGAGAAATAAAGAGTCACTTTTCAAAATGATTAGAACTTCGATGCTCTTTGTAAATGATTTCTTGGCTGAAAATCTATATAAAATGGTGATATTTTAAACTACAAAGAATTCAAAAATAGTTTATGTTGGGAAGAAAATAGGAATCGCCAGTGGTATTCTTATAATGTTAATTTGATTGCATGTTGGTCTGCTTATAGCCAGATGTCCTCCTTTGCTATTGAGCACATTGAGAAATTAAGATTCCATGCATTTCTCTAATTACTCCCTTGAAATGAAAACTTCTATGCCTTTCTCGCAGCCATAATCAAAGACAAAAACTACACATCTATGTTAGTACAGTCATCTTTATCAACAACGACTGAGAGATAACAGTATTATTAGTTTAATGATGAGTGTGTATGAGGATAGCAATTATATTTTCTCCCCAAAAGTGTCAGCTGCCCATATTAAGTGAAACTCTGAAAGTTGCAGTTACATTTTCTCATTTGCCTAAGGACTGCAGATGCATATAGAGGAAACAGTGCTCTTGGATAATTATCTAGGCAGTAGTCATTCCAGGATTTCCAAGTAAGGAATCAATTTTTAAAAGTCAGGACGAGATATAATAGTCATGGCTTCAGTCATTTACCAGCAAAGGAAAAAAAAATCATGCCAAGTAGAGTAGTCTTGACCTAGGGAGAAAGGTATAGAATGTCAAATGGAGAAATACAGAGGAAAATTTAGTTAAAATTAATTTTTAAATATTCCTATGATTACTACATAGTTATCTGCCAAAAATGCTACTCTGTGATAGTTTAACTGGGTTGCTTTAAGTTAAAATGAAACATGTAATATGTTGGCTTCATTTTTTTACTTTCAAAAGTATCAACTGGAGGGGCGCCTGGGTGGCTCAGTCAGTTAAGCTTCTGACTTAGGCTCAGGTCATGATCTCACTGTTTGTGGGTTCGAGCCCCACGCTGGGCTCTGTGCTGACAGCTCAGAGTCTGGAACCTGCTTCAGATTCTGTGTCTCCCTCTCTTTCTTCCCCTCGCCTGTTCATGCTCTGCCTCTCTCTGTCTCAAAAATAAATAAACATTAAAAAATATTAGATGTATCAACTGGAAACACTGAATCGTCGAGTTCCAGGCTGGCTCTGTATAAATGAAGACAGAGGATAAGGAGCTTAATTACTAAAATCCAAGTAATTTATTTAGAATTACAGAAATATTACACATATTGGTCATCTTTATATTCTCTCAAATAACTAATCTAATGTATTATGGTTCTCTAAAAATTGAACTTTACCAATATGAGGATGTATGTTCACTTTAATTTAGATGGACTATTTCGTTAACTAGAACTACTCTTTTCATAGCTGCTTTTCTGATATTAATTCTCTGATTTACTATCTGAAGAAGATAAAGAGGGAAAATAGACAAGTTAGCCTTGTCTGTATATTTGATACATGGACAACAAAACATTGAAATATACAATATCAACTACATAAATAGGAAGCATGAATCAATTAAATAATACAAATTTGAATGTAAGATTTTAAGAAGAACCTTGAAAAATTGAGCATGTCTGGAGGACAGCCATTGAGATGATAAGGGAAAAATATGACATATTATAAATAAGTAAAGAGAACAAATATATCTGGCCTTGAAAATTTTATATTTATAAAATATTTCATATGTCTTAATTTTGTATATAATATATATGATACATATATATATTTGTATATAAGATATACATATCTTATATATGTTATATATGTATGTATATACATGTATATAAATATAAATACACATATATATATTTATGTAGGAATCCCAGAGCAGAAGTCATAGCTAATAACTAAATTTATAGTGAGGCAATTTTTGACTCTTCATAAAGTATAATGTTTTAATAGTTGCTTTTACTTCTTTGATTGAATTTGTTCACATTTCTTTCTATTGCCCACTCTTCTTTCAACCTCCACTCCAAGTTTAAGACAGACCCCAGCTGTCTCTCACTTGTACTATTATAATAGCCTACATACTGAAATCCCCGCCTCAAGTTTCCCTATCCTAATGTCATCCTTCACTTTGCTGTTAAAAAAAATTTTCTGAAACATAAATATGAGCGTGTCTTTCTCTTTGGAAATCTTCAGTGGTTTCCTTTTACTTAGAAGATAACATTCAAACCCTGACATACATTGCAACCCAACACATTCCTGAGACAAATACAATTCAGGTGTCTTCTTTTGCCCTGTGAATTACTCCATGCATCTTATATAAGTTCTGGAAACTTGATTTATTTGGATTGCCATGCACACTCATACTTGTAAACATTTACTACTTCTCCTGTGCCTACTTGGACTACACTTTCCTCTTTATTTTGCAGTCACTTGGCAAAACTTGTTTGGAATCTATCTCAAATATTATTTTTTCTATAAAATATTTTCTGACATTCCAAGGAAGAGAAAGTCTTTCCTTACCTCCTGTTGATTTGATTCCATTTTGATACATACGATACTATTATCTAGTTATTTCCTTATTTGTTTATTTCTCCAAGGAGAAAGAGCTCTTTGGGAACGAACACACATAGTGCTCATTCTGATAACTATAGCAATAAGACAGTGCCTAGAACACAGCCAATGCTATATCTTTTTTTAAATGTAAAAAATAGCCGTGTTGTACAGGAAGCAGATGTTGGTTTTTCAGGGATCTTGGAGGAATTAGTTATATTGACATGAATCTGGATGTGGAATCTTCCAAAAACACCAGCAAAACACTAAAATTTCTTGTTTTCAGAGAGTAATTTTAGAAAATCAGATTACGTTCCCACAAACACACACATAAATATACACTCAGAACTACAGGAACAACAAAAGTGTCTCTCCATAGAAGATCTTTAGGAGCAACAATTTTCATGAAGTCATCTGTACCGGAAGCAATTGCTTTCTGCCTAGTGTGTGGAGAAAAGTCCTGGAAGAAAAAGAGAAACATCACGTGATATGGATTATAGGTTTTCATTACACACTATTGACTAACTGGTATGGTAAAACAGAAAGTTTCAAAAATTAGAGCAACTTCTTTACAAATGAATAGCATTTATTTTTTTACTCTGTTAGTACACATTGTTACATAAAAAAAATTATCCACTGCTTAAGAAAAACTGGGACTTTTATAAAAGACCTGTAGAGTGCAATATAAATATGTGTGTGTGTGTGTGTGTGTGTGTGTGTATACATACATATATACATACATACATACATAGCTGGGTGTCTAACTTAAAATGAAATAATTAATATATTAGCTTCATCTTCTACTTAAAACTTTTTAAATGTTAATTTATTTTTTGAGAAAGGGAGAGAGAGAGACAGAGTGCAAGCTGGGGAGGGGCCAAGAGAGAGGGAGACACAGTATCTGAAGCAGGCTCCAGGCTTTGAGCTGTCAGCACAGAGCTTGATGCGGGCCTTGAACTCACGAACGGTGGGGTCGTGACCTAAGCAGAAATCAGATGCTCAACTGACTAAGCCACCCAGACACCCCTTCATCTTTTTACTTTTAAAATATGTTTATTTATTTATTTGAGATATATATACAGAGAGCATGAGCATGAGCTGGGGAAGAGCAGAGAAAGAGGGAGCGAGAGAATCCCAAGCAGGCTCCATGCATTCAGTGCACAGCCTGACATGGGGCTCGATCCTCATCTTTTACTTTCAAAAGTATTAAGTGGAAGCATTGAATCTTTAAATTCCAGGCTATGTTCCACCCCTGTTTAACTGAAAATGTTAAGGACCTTAATTACTAAAATCCAAATAATTTAGTTAGAAGTAGAGAAATATTATGCATATTGATTATCTTCATACCCTCCAAAAAGAATTAAGCTAGTTAATTATGGCTCTTTAATTGGATTTTATAAATATTATATATATATACACATATATGTATATGTGTGTGTGTGTGTGTGTGTGTGTGTGTGTGTGTACATATAATATCTCCTGGATGGAAAAAAAAGAACTCTCAGCAATATATAAAATAAGTTTGAAATAAAAGGGGGAAACAGACTACATTAATATTTGGTTACAATTGAGATCAAATGAAAGTAATATGTATTAAAGCATAAAGAGAGTTGCATAAAAGTAGAAGTCTTAAGATTTAGATAAAATTCAAAATTTGATTTCTTTATAGAGCAGTATTTCAATATGGCCAAATGTCTACTATATTTTAGTTCTCTGCTAGTGGTCTAATTTATCCCTAAATTTATCTATCTACCTACTTATCTATCTATGTATCTATGTATCTATGTATCTATCTATCCATCTGTCATCTATCTGTCTATCTATCATCTATCTACCTATCTATCTATCTATCTATCTATCTATCTTAAATGTTTATTTATTTTTGAAAGTGTGCAAGCAGAAAAGGTGCAGAGACAGGAACAGAGGATCCCAAAATGGACTCTGCACTTACAGCAGTGAGTCCAATGTGGGGCTCAAACTCAAGAATCACAAGACCATGACCTGAGCCGATATTGGAGGCTCAACCAACTGAGCCAGTCAGTGCCCCAGGTCTAAATTTAAAAATATATGTAATATAACTACATGACTTAAAAACAACAGTAAAAACAAATCAGCATATTTCAACTTTGCCTGTTATAGGAAGATATGTGAACCCGGCGTAACGTCATTGAGAAAGCTGTGCTAGCAATCTAAAGCTATTATTTTCACTGTGACACTATATACATATTTTTTCTCCATTTAAAGAAGAACAAATAAACATGTTGCAGGAGAGCAAGTGTACAGATGGAGGTGGACAGCACCATCTTAGCTCTTAAATTAATTCTTTACAACTTAGTTCCCAGATGTTTGTTTCTCATGCCCCCTGCTATCTTGTGAAGAATTTGCTATTGTCTGTCAATGAGTCATATACTGTCTTCTCAAATTTGGAGAAATGCAAAGCTTCAGTTGGATATAGTATGAGTCACTGACAGACAATGGAAAACTCCAAAATGATGTACTCAGAGCTACTTTGCATTTTGAAGTGATCAGTCTCCTTTTTTTTCCTGACTGTGAAGAAAAGTGATCAGTCTCCATTTTTTTCCCCAACAATGGCTTCCAAATACTCAAGTTTTACTTCCTTGGCAAAGAATGCAGCCATCAAGAACAGGTATCTGATTCAAAATGATAAATAAGTTTTAAATCCAAGCCATCCTTTTTCTTTCTGTCCTGTTCATCTCTCACTGCTCACCATTTTTTACTGTATATGCTTAACATCTTTTTCTTTCTTCAAGGTGCAGTATATTACCTTCGACAAAGCATAAAGATGGGCAGCTTTTCATTGTTTCTATGTCTTCATGGCAGAGGGAAAGAGTCCTTCTCACTATGCTGGCTCATCTCTACTAGATTTCCAAACAGCTTCTTCACAAGGCAGCATCATGAGGACTGCACTTTAACCTTGTGCCCACCAAAGCAAAGCTAAAAAAGGGCATCTTATCTGCATCTTTAAAATGCATTAAAATTCCATTTTCCAAGAATGAAACATTTAAAAGCAGATACTGTCTGCATAGCTCATGCCATATTAACATGTATGAGGGGAATAACTTAATAATGAGATGTTAGGATATGTTAGAGTTTATCACAGAGCAAAAATGTACAAACATAAAAATCCATTTAGCCCAAAGCAATTGCTGCTCTTTAAATTTCAGATATTTGGATTTTCAAAAACACATATAAAGTTACTGAAGTTGTAGCCTGGTTAAAAAATGGGGGAGTGAGTGAGATACTGCAAGAAAAATCTAAGAGCCACCTTTCAGCTATTTGAAGGGCAGTCGTTTGATAAACGGTGCAGATACACAGTGTGGCATTTAGAGGAAAAAGCTAACACTAGGGAATGTCACCCATAGGAAGACGAATTTCTGTACAATATAAACAAATATTTTGTCCTGTGAAGAACCATGGCTTTACTGGGGTAATAATCCTGACATTGGCCCATCTGTCCTAAATATTTTGTAGAATTTACCAGAATGTAAACATCCTGAAGGTAGAGATTGCTTTGTTTAGTTTACTGCTGTCTTACACCCTTTGCCTGGAACAGTATCTGCCCCATGGTAGACATTTAGTTTGTCCCATAATGAATCAAAAGAATTAAGACGCTGAAGATTTTGATAGAACATCTTTTAGATTTCCCTGAGATACTCCCATAACACTCAAAGTCTTTGCTCATGACCATAGACTTCAATAGAAAACTAAAATAATTCAGATCATACTTTAAATCCAAAAAATGTTTTTAAGATAGTCAATATAGATGCATGCTAGACTTTGTTTCAGTAAGGTTCAAAGTTGCTTTCATTCTCCTCTGATTTAATTTTAGTTAATATCACCAATAGCTAAACATTAATTGTAAATGAAATTCAGGATAGAGGCACTGATCATTGAAGATGGTGACTAGTTAAGCACCTCCTTTTGGATATCCCGAATGCAAACCACCCTGTATGTGGACAATTTTAATTTTTACAGTGAAATTTTTTTTCTATCAGATTAGCACCATGGAAATGGTATTAGCTCTCTATTGTTGTGTGAAAAATTGCTGCAAAATTTAGCAACTGAAAATAACAAATGCATATTAGCTCACAGTTTCTGAGGGCCAGGAGCCCAGTAGTGGCTTACCTGGGGTGGGTTCTGGCTCATGAGGTTGAGGTCAGACTGCTAACTGGAGCTGCAATCAGCACAAGGCTCAACATATTTATGTGACTGTTGGCGGGCCTCAGTTTCTCAGTTCTGTGCTGCCTGCAGGTCAGAGGTGTCAGCCCGTCACCACCTGGGCTTTTTACAACATGGCGGAGGGGCAGAAGAATATCCAAAAAAGAAGCTTCAGTCTTTTAACCTAATTCCAGGAGTGGAATACTTTTAACATTATAAGTATTATAACATCTGTACTGATCATACAAGCCACCCCTAGTACAGTGTGAGAGAGAGGGGAGCTACAGAGAGTGTGAACCCAGGAGAAATCATTGAGTTCACGTACAAGGAATTATTGGGGACATACAAATCACTCATACAAATCACTCAATCAATAGGTTATTAGTTACTTATAAACACTATGATTTATCACACAATTAAAGGTGGAGATTTGGGAAGTATGATGATGGGCAGGGGAGGCCAAAATGAATTTTCCAGATTAGTTGTCTAAAATGGATCAAATCCTGAAGCTTACATTTATGGGATTTTTTTTTCTATTTTGCTTTAAAAATTGTTTATTTTTCTAAAAATATACAGAGGCATAAAATAGATGGCTATTTTCATTATGCATTATGATACTGCATCCTTTTAATGAAATAAAAATTGAAATGATTATTAACAGTCCAGAATGTCAAAATAATAGAGCACATAGTGAAAAATAGACCTGCCCTGGCTCTTTACCTAAGGATCCAAGTAGTTGAAGTAACTGAAGGTCTGATTCTAGGACTTTTTCTTCTTTAATGCATATATGTAGCATTAAAATATCATCCTCATGATTATTAATATCATCAAGCGAACAAAAGAGTGTTCTTTTAGCTGTGGGTCAGAAACAAGATTCTCTTCAGTTTCTATTCACATGTAACAATTCTCTGGCAATTTTTCTAGAAATACATATTCTCCTCAAGTGTAATATCCTTGGGAATAATAGCCACAGAACAAAATGCTGGGTTTGTAAAACATTTTGAGCTCTGTGGGGAACAAAAGTTGCAAGGAAAGTACAAGTTATTATTAGCACCAGATTCACGATTTATTCTCCCCAAATCCTTACATCTGCCCTAAGGGAAGAAAGTTCCAATAAAGAACAGGCAGGGGCCTCAGCTGGTAAGTCGAGCTGAGTCCCTGGGAGGAAACCTCCTCTGGGCCCCAAGGAGCACAGGGATCCTCTGTCAGGATTCTCAGTTTTCAACAACAAAAATGGTCTCTGACAAACTTAAGAGAAAAATGAATGTGTCAAGAGAATATTGGGCAGCTCAGAGAATCCTTTGAGGTGTGGAGAAGTGGGCTTGGAAGATAAGCAGCTAATGATCATTCCAAACTAAATAAAGAGAAAAGAGACTAGAAAACATGGCTTCCCCAATTAGGAAAAAAAAAAAAGCTGTTGGCATATGTGTCATAACTAAAGACCAGAGACTAATGCACGTAGGCAAGAAACATTATCTACACATTCACTATTCAACATACACTTCACAAACTATATTGAGACTTAGACATGGGCTAGATACTGGCTTAGGTATTGAGAATAGAGTCATTAAAAAAATAATAATTCAATGCTCTTTCCCACGTGGGGTTTTTATTCTAATGAATTTTCTCAGATACAATCCTGTTTACACTGCTGTTATCAGTGTTACTGAAATTTTATCAATTGCTAAATTTATTATTGATGAAATTTTATCAATAACTATTTTAATGACATTCACCTCATTAGATTTTGGTGCTTCTCTTCTGGTTCCCCTCCTGCATGGTGGCTGGAATATGGAAGCCAGATCTCTATCTGGGCTTCTTTAATTTGATCCCATAACACTAGACACAGAGAAGGAATAATAAGATCAGACATAAGCCTTAAAAAATTTCCTTCATGATAAAATGATAAGCAAAACCTTAATTGTAGGATTTCCTAAAAGTTGTTTTATGATGTAAAAACTAGTTAAGTATTATTTTTAGTTGTTACATGGAAGACAGTTTCTGTGATTGCAAATATCAGTATTCCGTGGATGGATACATCCATACAGTCAGTAGTTTAATAAATTCCACTTTTTATGAACTAATAAAATGTTATACATGAGGGATAGTCCCATCTGGATATTATTAGTAAATCCTTTGGAAATGATATAATCAGTCTAACACATGTTAAAGCAGGAGGCATGGTTCTTTTATCCTTTATTTAGATTTACTTCAACTTGAATTGAAGTGTGTTGGAATCAGATGATAAAGGTCTCTTGGAAAAATGGACCCTGGGGAACTGAGGGACAGAATGTTTGTGAGGGCCCTTGGGCTGGGAGAGAAAACTCATTAAATCTGACTCATGATTTTCTCATTGTAAACTCACACAGGATGTTATTTCTCACAATGTATCATCTATTTTTGAAGGATAATTGTTAGCAAATTGCCAAATTATGAGACATATGGATGACTTAGCAAGTGGAAGGAGAAATATGTTACTTTGGCACTAAAAAAGCAAGATGTCATGATATTAAAAGGTACATCCATCTAACCTAGAAGAATTTGAAAGCCATTTTGTGAGGCAAAACTTTCCTTAACCTAGTAGCTACATGCTGGAATAAGGGAACTTAGAAACACTCCAAAATTCAGTGGCACACAATCAGAAAAACCTTCCATGCTGGTTGAAGGGGCAGGTGCGCTGCTGAATGGAGCTGGTAGCTGGTTGTTACGAACAGGTCCTTTTTGGGTTCGCTGTCCGCCCCGAGCCAGATGCAAGCAGCGACCAAGAGCAAAAATGGACTTCTGTGGCTGACTTCACTCACCATGCCCACACCGCCTTGTTGTCAGCAGTGGCTGTCAGTAGTCGTTTCATAGTCCTGGGAGCAAAGATGAAACGATCCACATATACGACATGAAGAAGAAGGTAGACCACGGAGCTCTGGGGCATCACAGCGGCACAATAACTTGCCTGAAATTCCATGGCAACAGGCACTTAATCAGTGGGGCCGAAGATGGACTCATTTGTGTCTGGGATGCAAAGAAATGGGAGTGCCTGGAGTCCATTAAAGCTCACAAAGGACACGTGACCTTCCTTTCTATTTACCCATCTGGCAAGTTGGCCCTGTCTGTGGGTACAGATAAGACATTAAGAACATGGAATCTTGTGGAAGGAAGATCAGCATTTATAAAAAATATAAAACAAAATGCTCACGTAGTGGAATGGTCCCCAAGAGCAGAGAAATACGTAGTTGTTATACTGAATAAAATAGATGTCTACCAAGTGGACACTGCATCTGTGAGTGGCACCATCACAAACGAAAAGAGAGTGTCTTCGCTTACGTTTCTCTCAGAGTCTGTCCTGGCAGTGGCTGGAGATGAAGAAGTTGTCAGGTTTTTTGACTGTGATTCACTAATGCGTCTCTGTGAATTTAAAACTCATGATAACAGGATAAAGGACATGTTCAGTTTTGAAATTCCAGAGCATCATGTTATTGTTACAGCATCAAGTGATGGCTTCATCAAAATGTGGAAGCTTACGCAGAATAAGAAAGTTCCTCCATCTTTACTCTGTGAAGTAAAAACTAATGCCAGGCTGACATGCCTCAGAGTGTGGCTAGACAGAGCGGCAGATGCAAAAGAAAGCCTTCCTCCGGCTGCAGAGCCTTCCGTTGTAAGTAAAGAAGAGTCTCAAATCAACAAAAAGGAAGCTGGCAATATGGTGCAGGAGGAAGAAAGGCAGTCCAAACCTAATAAGAAGAAATGTGGTTTAACTGATGACAGGAATAAGCCAACGAAAGGAAGTAGCCTGGTGTCAACCAAGAAGAGGAAAATGGTAGAAACGTTGGAAAAAAAAAAAAAGAGAAAAAAGAAGAAAATAGGAGTGATACAGTGAATCCCACATCTCTTACATGAGAAAAACTTCTTAGATGGAATAATTCTATACAAATGTGCCTCCCTCCCCTCCACGAGTAAAAGCTAGAAATTTCTTCTTTTGGAGAAAATGTACAGCTTAAAAAGAACACATTTAGGTGTTTTTATTTTTTTTAAAGAATGGTAAAAAAATGTTTTGATAGGCAGTGTATATATCATGGCAATATATGGTATATTAATGTATAATATATCATTTTTACCATTGTATAAAGCAAAGATCTTTCCCAAAATATTGTAGTTTAAAATAACAGTTTTGAACACATTCTTTACCAGAGATGGATAAGAGTCATTTTTCAGATTTTTCTCCTAAATGGAGAAAGAGTAATAAAACTGCCTTCCTTTGGCTTCTTCAGATGGTTCTAGTACTTTTAATACAGATTTTGATCCTTTTTGTAACCAAGGTATACAAAGATTTTCCTGCCAGCAAGTATGAAGACCAACTTAAAACTCATGGACAGATAAAATTTCTATGCATAAAGTATGCTTAAATTTAGGACTATGTGCCTAAGAAAGTTCTTAGATGGCCAAACCTTGTTAAACTACTCTGCTTCCACACTGTGACTGACAAGGTAATGGATGGTTTGGAAAGTGACATTTCCAGGGTTTTGTTTGTTTTCCCCACTTGTTTCAGGCCAACAAAAAAACTCACTTAGTTAATCTAATAAATATAATCCTAAATTCAGCCTGTTAATTATAAAAAAAAAAGAAAGAAAGAAAAACCTTCCATGTAATCCCACTGTCCATGCTTATCCCTGTATTTCTTGAAAAAACTATTGATCTTAGCAAAGTTCAGACCCTTCTCTTGCCCATCAGACCTCATTCCCTTGCTTCTACTCAAGGACATATCTCCAGCAATTGCTCTAGCTGACTCTTGTATTATCACAGAAAATACTATAATCTCTCTTTTTGTTACACACTCTCACATACTCTCTTAAACTCCATTTCCTCTTCTGTTGCCAGCATGCTTCTCTGCTCCTTTTTAATTATAAAATTTATTAAAAATTTGTTTCTAGTTTGCCTCCTTGAGTTCTTCCTTAATCTCACTCTAATATTTCTTTTCACCCACACAATTCCATTAAAACTACTCCTATGAAGTCAACCAATGGTGTGGATATATATATATATTACAATGGCACATATTTCTGACTCATGATTTTATAGTAATATAAATATGTATTATATTAAATATATATGAGACATACATATTACTAAATCCAATAGCCAATACTGAGTCTTTGACTTAGCTGCAGTATTGGAAGAAACAGATCCTTGTGAAATACTTCTTTCACTTCTTTCCCATTACTCTACCAGCCAGTTCCCTTCCTTCCTCATTGGCTACTCATCTCCCTAAGTTTCAGTGACAGTCAGATCTTGTACATCTTTTCTTCATTTCATGCACTCTTTAGATGCTCTCATACAGTCTCTTGGCTTTCAAAGCATTTATTTTCTGATGACTTACAAATGCATGTCTCCAGCTTAGACTTCTCCTAAGGACTTCTGGGTTCTAGATCTGTTTGTCTACCTCAGAGTTTTGGATATCTTTACTTTGTTCAATGTCTGTTAGAGACATAAGAGACACAATAATTTGACAAGCATCTCATGATCTTCCTTTCTAAGCTTCCTCCCACAAACTTTTTCATTTCTGTTATGGCAACTCCAACCTTTTTATACCTAAAATTTGGAGTTATAGTTGAATTCTCTCTTTTTGTCACATACATTTGATGCATTAGCAAATCCTATTGACTCTCTCTTCTAATTATATAGTCAGAAAATGACCATTCTCCCTTCCACTGCTCCCACTCTGGTCCATGCAACCATCTTCTCTCACTTGAATTATTGTCAGAGCCCACAAGTTGTCTCCCTACTTATGCCCTTGGCACTGTTACCCATAGTTTTTTTTCCATGAATGTGAGAGAGTTATCTCTTTAAAACGAAAGTAGAATGATACTACTTTTCTGATGAAACATTCTCTTAGCTAGAGTAAACTAAACCATTAGTGTAGACAGCAAGCCCACATTTCAGTGGTTCTTGACATAGGCTATGAATTAAAATCACCCTGAAAGATTTTCAAAGATCAGTTATCTGGGCCTCATAGTCAGAGGCCCTAAATTAACAAGTCTTAATTAATATTAAAAACAATATTTTCCTAGGTAACTATAAAGGACCATCTGGATTGAGAACAACTATAATTCATTATCTGATTCCACTATATCTTTAACTAATTTCTTCTCCTGGTTCATTCTGCTCCAGTCCCATTAGGCTTCTTTGCTATTTGTAAAACATATCAAACACTTGCTCACCTTTGAGTCTTTTCATTTGCTTAATTTTTCCCCTTAACTTTATTACATTATGACATAGTATATGTTTGACTTGCTTATTTTCTGGCATAATCCAGTAGAATATAAGCTCAGGAGGGCTGGGATTGTTTTTCTGTTTTTGTCACTGATATGTTTCCACCTCTAGGACAGTTTCTTCTCTATAATTGGTTGTCAATAAATATTTGTTGAATAAATGATCTACTTTATAATTTTTAGTCTAGGACAAATATGTGAAATACATTAAAACTTTTTCTTTAAAAGACAAGCTTAGGAGAGTGGAGATGGAAACATTTTTTTTTTTTTTTTTTGGAATATACTGATCTGAGTCATCAGTTGAATATCCATGTGAAGATGTTCACCAGGAAGATAAAAATATGACTTTGTAGTTCATGAGTGAAACCAGGGGTTTAGGCACAATTTCATTAGCTCTCCAATTAGACTGGACAGCTAGAGCACAGGCGTGGACTAGAGTCCCAGTGGAAAGTGTTTAGGGGGGAAAGAGTGATTGATTTAGAAAAAGAACACCAGTATTCCCAAGAAGTTAAAGAGAAACATGAAACTGTGAAGCCAGGCAAGAAGGACAGGGGAAGCCCACTGAGAAGCTTTTTCTGTGTGAAATGACAGGTCTCACTCTACGTCCCGGACCAGAGCTCCTCAGTCTGTCTCATTGTTCCCTCTACTTTCTTATGATCACTGAGTGCAGGTGCTAGGAAGGATCCCAAGTGTGATCCTTGTCCTCATCACGATGCAGTATGAGGTAAATGAAGCTAATGGAGACTTTAATTTCTCTGTGTCATCTCCTTTGTATTACTCAGGTGAGATCTGGGACTGCACCATGTGAATGTATGCTGTACTTTGAGTTCCTGCGAGGTAATAATACTACTTTGTATTCAAAATGGAGTTTAACTGATAATGATAAGCATCTGCAAAGACTTCACAGCACCCTTAGCAGCAGGGAAATGTGGAGTGGAAGGTGCTAAAACTGTAATTAGAACAAGGCATCTGTCTCCCAGCTCCTACAGAGCAGCTACTAATCAATGTGATCACTCGCTTTGAGCAGGGAAGTACTCACCCATGGTTCTGCTGGACACTTTCCCAGCCACTAGCAGACTGGATGCTGGTGGAAAGCACCCTTAGCTTGGAGAGACGGAAGAAAGTATTACTGCTTAAGAAATGTAGCAGTTTACTTTTAAAAAGGTGTTTGGTAGGGGCATGTGCTGATTTACATTTCCTGTAAACTACATATTTGGAGAACAATCTGGAGACCAATTATTACTAAAAGTATGGTTCACTCTGAAGCATTTGCAGACTGATTATCCAGAACTTTTGATTTCTCCTCCCATATGTTTACTTGCCCTTAGGAATTTTGCTCTTTTGGCAGGTTTATCAAGGAAGATAAAGAAGATTTAGCACAATCATATAAACATTCTATCTATTACCAATTCTGATTTGAGCACCATTTATCAGTGTATGATCTATAAAATTCTTCTCTGAGAATCTTCTTGGGAAAAAACAGGTGTTTAAACCCAATACATTGGAGAAATGTTGCATATTATATCCCCCCTTTTTAGAAATTCACAATGCACACTGGGGTATTAAAGGTTTCTAGCTGTCCTACAATAAAGAAACTGTTTTAAACTCTGTTGAACCCAGCATTCCCAAACTTATTTCTCTAGAGAGTTTTTTTTTCTTTTTCTTTTTTTTTTTTTTTTTAGGACATAAAACAGAATTAATGTTCCAAAGAAAAGACTTTAGTAAAACTAGATTAAATATTTCTTATCATTGACATTTAAATTATGCCTAAAATGAGGTACAGAGATTTCCTGAAAATTTCTTCATCTTCATTCTCTATTACCGCTGATAACTGCATGCTATGTAATCATTCAGGATAAGTGGGCCAGGATTCCAGTTCATTCTTCTTCTCGAAAGAATAAAACTATAAGTCAGTTCTTTTATCATAATGATCAGCCAACTTAAAAGTTGACTCTTATTCTTGTCCAATTTTGCTCCAGCAGGCATGGTTCTAGCATAAAGTCTATGACCCCACCAGATATTGATGCCCTGTGTCTCTGAGAACTCTACTTGCAGGCTGAGACAGTCTTCTTGTTTGAATCTTCACAGCGGGGGATGGTCAGAAGCCAACTGTGTTTAGAATAATTTCCTAAAAAGCTAAAGAAAAACTTTACTCACCAGTGCATTAGGCTGTAAACATTTAAGGGGCAGAAATAAACAATGTAACATATTATCCATTTCTATAAAGAATAAAAGTGTGAGTAACTATAGTGTAAGGTATATAAAATTAAACATACTGACAAAATTGGTAGTTGAAAAAATATGATCATTGATTGCTATAACACTAATTGTCTAACTGCACATAGTAAAATGCTACTGAAGAGAATAATTAGACATTTCTGAAGTATAAAAAATCATATGGCTCAAGGAAGAATCAGTCAATATGAAAGCTAAGAAAACTTGGGGAAGCCAGCAGAAATATACAGGCATTCTATTCCGAGGGCCAGAGAAAAAAAACAATGGAAACCCACCAAATGATTAAGAAGTTTATATTTTATATATGAAAATTAAGTTATAAGGAGATAAAGCCCTTTTAGCCTTAGAAAGATTATGGTTATCAGGAACCTCCTTTTATTTTACCAGATGAAGAGATACTTGGGCTGCAGAAGTAAATTTCAGCCTTATTACCCACTTTTTAGATGACCTGGAGACATGAAATGTCCTGGAGATGGTTTGGAGGGTGTATGTGTGTGTGAGTGTGAGGAGTGGGAGGAAGGAGAGGAGAGAAATCTAGAAAGTCTGCGACGACAAAAAGACCAAAACATGTATCTCTAAGTATGACTGGTTTTGTAACTCTCCCTTCTCAAAGTCCTGAAGGGCTTCCAGAAAACAAACTGCTTTCTGCAGTTGGATATGTGTTTCCCTTTAATGGAGAGAAAGAAGATAAAGCCATTTGGTTTTTGCCTAAGTATGAAACAATAGTAATTGAATTAATCAAATTTTACTATTTAAGAGACATAAGGAGCAGTGAAAAAGAATTAACATTTTGGCGCAAGAGATACTGTTATAAAGAAAATGTATCTGCTTTCTACCTTCAAAAATAAAGATTACTATTGTTTGGATGCCAAACATGTATTTTAATTCACTTTAATTCAAATTTATTGAAGAAAGTTTACACCAAGACCATTCCACCTAAAGTTCTTATACTACTGATAGGTGCCTATGGGGTAGACTCAAGGTGTTAGACATTCAATCACGTTGTCCATAGAATCTAACATCTTTTAAAACGAACTTGTTTGGGCATGGCCGACCAATGCTGGCGATTATTTTCCTACATTCATAATCAGTCTCCTCTGTACAGAATGGTAACTGATTTGGTCAACATTCTCCAGAGAAGTGGAACCAATAGGATGTGTGTTTGTGTGTGTGTGTGTGTGTGTGTGTGCACGTGCAGATAGACAAAGAGACAGAGATTTATTTTAAGTAATTGGCTTAAGCAATTATAAAAGCTGGAATGTCAAAAATCTGTAGGGTAAGTTAGCAGAAAGAACCAATGCTACAGTTCAAGTGCAAAGGTGGTCTGTTATAGGTAACGAGAAGGTTAAATGATTTTTTAAAAAAAGGCCAAAAGATGGTGGTGATGTAATTGAGAGCAACAACTGTAGAAAAGGAAAGCTGTCTATAATCAAGGCAAGATAAAACCGTAAGCTTTGGCATTAAGAACTAAGAACATCTTAGTGAGAGGGTTTTTTCCATATTTGGTATTGTATATTTTTAAAGAACAATGCTAAAATTATTACACATACACACACACAGTGATCTTACAAATAATGACAAATGCAGTTAAAAAAAAGCTATTTATAAATAAGAAGCACACACATGTTTTTGTAGGCTGCTGACTCATTTGTTTCACTTGAACAACACATCATATGTTCCTTTATTTTCCAATCATACTCCTGAGAAGCAATTTTACCATGTTACCCTGGGCTCACACAAATCTAAGATAAATTCTAGATCTAAGTAAATAGGATTGAAGTGTCACCTTGCCAGTTGAAAGTGGGATTGTGTGAATTTTCCCACCATTTCAATAAATGCTGTCAAAAACATTCCACTTTGATATTCTTAAATCTAAAAATTTTAATTCAGTTAACGTTTTTGAAAAGACTGTATATGTTGCCTCTAGAAACACTCTCTGTTCTTCTTTCTTCAGTTCAACCCTGGTCTCCAAAGGATGTGTACATTATTCTCAAAATTATTCCTCTTGCTTTAAACTCTCCAATGGTTGGGATGTCCACAGCCCGGCCCAGTAGCTACTTGTTCTAAATCCGTTCAAAATCCTTCCACCCTAACTGCTGGCACGGCCAGGTCCGGTGCCAATCAGATAGTCCATTGTTCTTGGTAGCTCACACAGCTGCTCATCAAATGCACAGCTGTGGCACTGACCTTTAATAATATTATTCAGAGAATCAGCCTCATTTTATGAAATAGGCACGTCCTCATTTAAAATTCCCAGGGATTTTCTATTGGCTTTGTAACTGAATCTGTATTTTGTTAAACTGTCGAGGAAGTTTTTTTTTTTTTTATCAACAATCAAATATTAGTAAAACTTGTCTAGGACCTTGTACGATGCCAGCTAATATAACCAGGATCAGAATGGTCTTTCTGCACTATGAAATTCTGGCAAAGTAAAACAGAAGGGGCTTAAATGATTGGAGGAAATGTTCATATGCTGTGGTCTCAGCTTTCCCCATGAAATAGACAATTATTATTAGGAGGTTTGTTTAAATATGGTTTGAAGCAAAATAAAATAAGTCTATTTATTGAAACAAGGGAGTATTAGGCAAGTGAGCATCTATCATTGTTTAGATCATGTTTTTTATATATTTTGAGGCCATTTTATAACTTTATAAGAATTGTGTGAAATGTTTTTATACCCCAAGTAGCATGACTATTCAAAAATCACAGATTATCAAGGAGATAAGGCCTGGAACTTCCCTTTTTTAAATTTTACTTTTAAATTGTCATACTTTAAAATGGACTTTTTTGAATGTAGAATTATACGAGTTTTAATACATGCATAGATTTTTATAACCACCACAATCAGAGACAAAACTCTTACATCACCGTCAAAAGCTCCCTCATGTTATATATGTATAGTTACATTTCCCTCCATGTGTCTACCCTTAATCCTATTACTATACTTCTGTGTTCTTTGAGAATGTCATATAAATAAAATTACAAACGCATTAAGCAGATGTGACCTTCTGGGATTGGTTTCTTTCACCTAGCATAATGTCTTTCAGATTTATCAATACTGTATCCCTTTCTATAGCTGAATAACATTCCACATATGATTTTACCACATTTATTTTACCCATTCAAACCATTGTAGGACATTTGGGTTGTTTCCAGTTTGGGATAATTATAGAGTTGCTATTAAAATTTTATGTGCTCATTTTTGTATGAATATGTTTCCATTTTTCTAGTCTAAATACCCAAGAATAGTGATCTGGTAAGGATGTTTTTAACTTTATAAAACACTGTTAGATTAATTCTAGAGGAGTTGTATCATTGGTGGTATGCCAACAATGTGTGAGAATTCTCGTTGTTTTGTATCCTCATCAGTACTTGATATTATCAAACAATATTTTGCTATTATCCAGATAAACCAATCTAATATGTGTATAATTATATCATCTAGGGGTCTTAATTAGCACATATATTAACTATTAATATTAATAGTTAATGATGTTGAACAACTTTCCATGTGCTCATTAGTCATCCGTATAATCTTGGATAAGGTATCTGTTCAAGACTTTTGCTCACTTTAAAATTATATTGTATGCTTTCTTATTTTGAGAGTAATTTATATAGTTTTAGCCGGTGTCCTTAAATGATTTACAGTTTGCCCATACTTTCAAAAAATTTTTTAAGGTTTTTATTTATTTCTAGGAGAGAGAGAGACAGCGTGAGCAGGGGAGAGTCAGAGAGAGAGGGAGTCACAGACTTAAACAGGCTCCAGGCTCTGAGCTGGCAGTCAGCACAGAGCCCGACGCGGGGCCCGAACCCACGAACGGCGAGATCATGACCTAAGCGAAAGTTGGACGCTTAACCGACTAAGCCACCCAGGCGCCCCGTAGTTTGCCAATACTTTCAGTCTGTAGTTTGTATTTTCATTTTCTCAATAATCTGTTTCACAGAGCAGAAGTTGTTTTTTTTTTTTATGAGTGATTTTTATTATTTTTTACTTTTTTTTCATTTTGCAAGTTGAACTTTTGGTTATATATCTAAGATTCATGTGTCTAATCCCAGGTCATGAAGATATTTTCACTTTTTCCCCAAAAGTTTTGTAGTTTTATATTTTCCATTTACACCTATGATCCACTTGGACTAAATTTTGTATAAAAGGTATGAGATATTTATGTTGAGATTCTTTCTTTCTTTCTTTCTTTCTTTCTTTCTTTCTTCTTTTAAATTCACTGGGATTTTCTACATGAACCATTTTATTTCTTTAATTTCCTTCAGATTCTAGTTACATATATTTTATATGTTCTGATAGTGTCACACAGGTCACCGAGACCTTGTTTGGCTTTCCTTTTTTTTTTTTTTTTTAACCCCTTCTCTTCATTTTGGATAATTTCTATTGATTTAATTTTAAATCCAGTGATGCTTACTTTGGTTGTTTATTCTTTGGTTAAGGCCATCCAATAATTTTTTTTCAGATATGATATATATCTTTACATTTTACATTGTACATATTGTACAGTTTTTACTCTATTTATTTATACTATGTTGCCCTATTATTGTTGAGATTTCACATTTGTTCATTCATTAGGACCAAATTTTTTATTACTGTCTTTGAATATTTTTTCAAAACTGCATTAGGTAATTCCAATATTTAAGTAATTTCAGTGTTGATTTCAATTGCTGTGTTCTTTTTAACTACAGGTCACATTATTTCTAATAATTTTAGATTGTATTGTAGACATTGAGATGAATATTGGTAGGAACACTGGATTTTGTTATCTTCTGAAAATTATTAATTTTTGTTCTAGAAGGCAGTTAGTCTGTCTGGCAACAAATTCCAAATGATGTCTTTTCAGGAGCGGCAAGACTGAAATTTGTGCTGTATTTTTTCCAATAGTTGCTTTCCACTGAAACTTTTTGAATCTGCCCTGGGCATAAAGTTCAGGGGTTAGTGCAGGATCAAGACAGGATTTATGAAGAGATTTTGGAGGTTCATGCAATCTCTTGGTTTTCTAGAATATCCTTTTCTTTTTGAGCACTCTAGTAGCCATAAAATTTATCCACTGACTTCTCAAGCTAGTAAGGTCATTGCTTTCTGCTTGAACTTTAACCACCTAGCATAGTATCTGTGGGAGAGTGCCATCTGGTGAAAACCTGCATAACACAAATCCCACCCAATGCATTTCCCATGAGTGTCGACCCCCTCCAGTTTCTGTCTGCTGTTGGCTACTCTCTACATGCCTCAAACATGTTTTTAAAAATATTGTTCCAGAATTTAAAATTGTTAATTGTAGAATAATTAGTCTAGTACAAACCATGTCATTACCAGAAGCAGATGTTCAAAGGGTCATTTTTGAAATGATTAAAGTACAAAGACCAGAGTTGTTTGCTTGGGGAAACTTTAATGAAGCTAGCTACCTTGTGGAAGAAAAAAGTAGTATAATTATAGTGTAGTGAGTCTGGGTATAATGATGCCAGATAAGTTCAGAGAATTAAGTCATCATTAACATTTTGATAAAGAAAGTCAAGCTAAGGAATATTTTAAGGAAGGAACAATTTTATTTCACTTATGTTTTAAAGCATCACTTTAGTTACTATACAGAAAGTGCAAGGTACACAGAAAGAATGAAAACAAAGTAACTAGTTACTCCTTATGAGAGATGGTTGTGGAATGATCTATTTAGGACATAATTTGGAGGCTGAAGATAACTAGCTGATGGCTTGGATGTGGGAATGCATATGGGGAGGTGTTCTTAGGATTTTATATGAGTCACTAGATATCTCCTGGGAATTTTAATTGAAATTGAGACTTGAGGGACAAAAGAGATGTGAGGAAATCTCAAGACTTCTACTTTAGACATCTTAAGTTTGAGATACCTGTTTGATACTCAAGTTATGATATTCCACAAATAGTTTTACATAAGTCTGGAGGTGAGTGAACAGTTAAGGTTGAGATATAAAGTTGGTAGTTATTACACAGAAAAATTATTACATTTGAAAATCATGAGATTGAAGTAGGGAAAGAAACAGAGAAGGGTGGCTCAGTCGGTTAAGTGTCCGACTTCAGCTCAGGCCATGATCTCACAGTTCATGAGTTCGAGCCCCACATCAGGCTCTGTGTTGACATCTCAGAGCCTGGAGCCTGCTTTGGATTCTGTGTCTCCCTCTCTCTCTGCCCCTGATCCACTTATGCTCCTTCTCTCTTTCAAAAATAAACAAACATAAAAGTAAAATTTAAAAGAAAAGAAAGAGAGTAGAGATAGAGAAAGGAGAGAGAGAGAGAGAGAGAATATGGATGTGAGTCAAGCCCTGGAATACTCCAACACTTAGAAGTAGAGCAGAAGAGGTCTAGAAGTAGCCAGTTAGATGGATAGTCAATCAAAAGGGTGGTATTGTAAAGCATGGAAGAAAAACCAACATGTCAGCAACTTGCAAACATTGCTGAGAGTTAAAGGAAGCTGAGTGTGATGAAATAGATATTATACTTAGTACCAGGGAAATCACTTGTGATTTTCGCAAGCACATTTTCATGTAATGAGAAGGCAAATCCTAATTTTCATATTTAAGAGTAAATAGACATTGAGGAAGATGAGCTGTATAATATCACTAATCTTTTTTTGAGAAGTTTCGGTGTGGTAAGTAGCACTAAAAGGGGGAATTAGCTGAAATGAGACAGCAAGATAAAGAGGTTTTTTGTTTTGTTTTGTTTTGTTTTACTTCTGTTTGTGTGCCACAAGATCCTGTGTGATACAAATAAGTGTGGCCTAATTGAGCAGGGAAAATTGTTGATTCTGAAATGACGTATGAGATATGTTTTTATACTGATGGGTATGATCTAATAAGGAGAAATTGCTGATAGGAGAGGAAGAAAAAATACCGGAAAAGAATATTTTGGGAAATAAAGGGTGGGAATCTAGAGAACAAATAAGATTTGACTTTTGGGAGGAGCAAGAATACTCTCTGTTAAACAGAAGGGAAAGCCAATTTTTGGGTAGGGGGAGGTAGAGACTAATATTTAATTTCTACGTTCCAGTATGGATCAAAAACTATTACAGCTAATTATTTCAGGTAATGTAAATGCTTAAATACAGAGCAAACACAACAAAAATTAAGAAGGATGTAATGATCTTGAAGCAGATATGCTTTCTAAACACGAGACTCAAAAGACAGAAAACATAAAGGATCATGTATAGTATGACTGTTTATGTTAAAGATTCCAGTTGAGTGAACTTTAAATGACCTTCTTTAAAAAGTTTTAGTTTTCCATGTATAAACTGGGGTTAATAATAGGATCTACTTAGTAAGGCTGTTGTGAAATTAAGATAAAATATAAAAAGGGGAGCCTGGGTGGTTCAGTCAGTAATGAGTTGATTTTGGCTCAGGTCATGATCTCATGGTTTTGCATTTAAACCCCATGTCATGCTCTGTGCTGACAGCTTGGGGCCTGCTTGGGATTCTCTCTCTCCCTCTCTCTCTCTGCTCCTGCCATGCTCTTTCTTCCATTTCAAACATAAATAAATAAACTTAAAAAAAAATAAAATATTATAAAGCACTGGTCCGATATTAGGGAGCAGTTAGTACTTGAGTATTTTTAGTTATTTTTTATTGATTTAATAACAAAATCAAACTTTCTGAATTTTTTATCTTTGTAAATGCTTAATCCATATAATTAATTTTAAAAGGCAAAAGTCAAATTAGGAAAATAATCTACTAATTTAACAGTACCTTTCAAGTATAAGAATATCTTATTAATAATAATAACACATGAGACATCAATAACTAAAATTATAACTTTAAATGAATAATAAACATATAAAATTGACACAATAAAGGTAAACAAAAAACAATCAAATTACAGAGTGGTATGATGGTTGCCAGCGGCCGGGTGGTGGAGGAAATGGGGAGATGTTGATCAGGGTTACAGACTTTCAGTTTTAGGTTAGCCATTTCTGTGCATCTAAGTTATAGTGTAGTGATTATAGTTAATGTTACTGTATGTAGTGTATACTTTGCTAAGACAGTAAATTTAAAGTGTTCTTGTCTGTCCCTCCTCTGCTTGCTCTCTTTGTCTCTCTCAAAATAAATAAACAAACAAACAAGCCATCAGGGGTGCCTTGGTGGCTCAAGTCATGATCTCACAGTCTGTGAGTTCAAGCCCCCTGTCTGGCTTTTACCTGATAACTGAAAGCCAGGAATCTGCTTCAGATCCTGCATCTCTTTTTCTCTCTGCCTCTCCCCCACTGGCATTCTGTCTCTCTCTCTTTCAAAAATAATTAAACATTAATTTTTTTTTCAAAAAGCATCAATGTGGCCTACTTTTTGTTTACCATATTAGTAAAGTTAAAATAAAATAAAATGGCATGTTAACATCATGTATGGATAAATAATTAGAAATCTACAGCAAATAAAGCCACTTTGATCCCTATCTATGGATAGTATTCAGTGTGCAGATCTGACCTTCTAGCCTGCCCGGCTATGCCATCAGACAATGATAGAAGCACTCTTATCAATGCCTAACACAGCACTATTTACATAGGGGATATTAAAAACAAGCAAATGTAAAAAAATGAAGGTATAAAGTTAATATATATAAGAAACAACATTTATCAAATAAAAATGAAATGACTCAACCCAACATAAAATTTATAAAATAATTAAATGAACTAAAGACACAATGCCATGTCTATGTATGACTAAGGACTTCCATACTTTTTTGGTGGAAATGTAAATGGTAAATTGGTGGCAAAGTAGCAGATGATTAGGGAAATAGAAAAGATAATACATGAGCACTATGTCGTATAAAAAATTTTTATTCCAAAAGAAAAGGGAGGTTTTTTTCTTAGCATACTATTTATAAGGAATTACGACCACTCTGATTTCATAACTAAACAATCTATTTTGTATGTGTAACAAGATTGCAAACTATTTTATGTATAGGGAGAGGGGGAAAAAAGATTTGCTTTCTTTTGTCCTGTATGTTGGCATACATCTACCTTGCTGTTTTGCTGGAAAGATTTATATCGGTAGTTCCAAAGATGGTATGGGATATATAGCGATATAAAAAGCATTCAATTAAAACTGTTGCAAACAAATTTACTGGAAGCATAAACTCTATTGATTGGGTCTTGTAGATTCATAAATCAGATTCCCTCCATACACTCCGTCAAATCACAAAGCCAAAAACACATGTGAGTTCTTACCATAGAATTCATTTGGATTTTTCCTCTCTATTTTTCTAAATGATTTTTGAATGTGAAGTGTTTTGGGGGGTTGGAATTCTGATAAGAAAACTTAACACCTTTATCAGTTATCTCCCCAAATGTATTTGTATAAATTTTATTCACATGAAAGTTATGGTTTTATATTAAATAAATTCAATAAATATGTTTTTAATAAGTAGTATCATCACTTATTTTGTTTGTTCTGAGTAGCATATTCTTTGGTTCCCAGATAATGTTTTATGACCATATGGTGATTCATTTTGAATAATTCCTGGCAATTGAAGTGACAATAGCTATTTCCTCATAATTCCCAACAGGGATTAAAAAGTGAAAAATTCAGTCTTATGAATCTTTTCAGAGATCTTGGCATGTAATTAAAAAAAAACTGGGTGAATTTCTTTTTTACATTTGGCTTCATTTCTTTGGCATTATTTGGACAAGGCCATTACTAAACTCTTATTTCCCTCAAAAATAAAAGCAAACAAAATACTTAGGGCTCCTATGCTTTTATACAAATGGAAATAGAGCATGGAGAAACAAGTCCTGGGCCTGAAGTTAGAGGAACTGGATTTCAAGTATGGATCTATCATCACTTTCCAGGTATATTCCCTCAATTCATCCTAATCCTTGATTTTCCCAACTGCAAACCAGGGCTGTTGTGTCATGCCCTTCTTATGTCACAGGGAGATGGTAAATATCAGGCTGAATGAAATAATACATAATCGCTAACATTAACTGGGTGCCTCACAGGAGCCAGATACTGTGATAATTTTTTTTTTTTCACATGCCCAGTCACTTTTAAACCTCTCAACAACCTTATGAAGGTATGTATTATGCTTATCTCATTTTACTAGTGAAGAAAGTCACTGTAAGAGAGTGTAAGGGACTTTTCCAGGTTACACAGAGATAGTGGAGCCCAGACTAGGTCAAAGGTTTTATGCAGTAGGAGCCCATGCTCTTGACATTTGCACTGGCTAAAAGGATTTGCACAGATTTAAAATGTTCTTAATAAAGAGTTTCAAGTTATTTGGGAAATTTTTTCTTTTCTTTTCTTTTCTTTTTTTTTTTTTTGTAATCAAGTAACAAGTTATAATAGCATTTAAAAAACACTGGGGAGTCCAATGAATTTGGTTCTTCCCTAATCTTGAGCAAGGGACTCTCTTAGCCTCAGTTTCTACCAGTAAAAAATAAGAAAGCTACTAGAAAGTACTCTCTTCTAAATTCAACTAATGCATTAGATTGAAGAGAAGAGATAGAAATGACCATTTTTTTCAAGGATAATTTTTTTAAAGTTTATTTATTTATTTATTTATTATTTATTTATTTTTGAGAGAGAGAGGATGTGTGCAAGCAAGCAGGGGAGGGGCAGAGAGAGGGGGAGAGAGAGAGAGAGAGAGAGAGAGAACCTCAAGCAGGCTCCTTGTTGTCAGCACAGATCCCTACTTGGGGCTCAATCCCATGACCTGAGATCATGACCTGAGCTGAAAGCAAGAGTCAGACATGTAACTGACTGAGCCACTTGGGCACCTCAGGATAATTGTTTTTAAGGAAATGTAGTTTTAGTCAAATCTTGGTAGTAGGGCGACCACTGTCCAAATTTGCCGAGGATCCCAGGAGTTCTTAGACATAGGACATTAAATGCTGAAACCCATAAAATCCCAGGCAAATCAGGATGAGCTGGTCACTATACTTAGAAGCTTAGATTCAATCTTCTTTTATTAAATAGGTCCGCGCTTAGTTTCTACTACACCAGGTATCCCTTAATTCCATAATACCTTCCAGTTGATCTGAGAGGCTCTGCTCTATTGCTTTATGTTCATTGTACTCTGCTAAAAGAGAATTTTTATTGGAATTCTGACCCTCATATATTGTTCAAATCAGAACTGAACTAGAATATACAAGTGAAAAAATCCAAGTTTGTATTACACATTATTGGCATTCATTTTTTGTTTTGTATTTTTTTATTGCAAGTAAGAGAAACTAATTCAAGATAGCATAAACAAGAAAAACAATTCCTTTAGTCTGTTAGCATAATGGCATGGGGCCTCTCACCCAAGCAAATGCAATAGAGGGTGGGGCTGAGTCATAAGAATAAACTGAATCAAAGGCCAGGGGACTTTCATTTGTTTCTCATTTGCTCTCAAATTTCCTCCACCTCCCTCTCCCCAGCTTTGTGAGTCTCAAGTCCACATGGTGAAAAACATGAAAAGTACAGCTATGGTGTTAGTGTATTGCAGGTTAGGTGACAGACCTTAAAAGAGAAATTGTGTCTTTGGGTCCTTATTTCAAATTCTTAGGAAGGGAATGGATGCCGTCCTTAGATCACTGGATCAACCATCACTCTGACCGCAGGAGTGTGCTGTAGGAGTGAGACCACTAAAAATCACTCCTGTCACAAATGGATGTGCTTAGGCAGGGGCGATTCCAGAACAAGGAGAGGCTGGGCAGACAGTACTTAGTTCACAGTAATAAAATTTAAAAAAAATACTTAGTTTACAGTGGTAGAAAATCACGCACATGTTTGTTGAAAACTAAAATACTAAAATGAAACTGTAGGTACATGTCTAGAGGTCATGAACAAGTTGTCTGGATGTCACATGCCTTCAACCTGAAGTCATAATTGCTTTACATTTTTTAAAATGTTTTATTTATTTCTAGGAGAGAGAGAGACAGCATGAGCAGGGGAAGGTCAGAGAGAGAGGGAGTCACAGACTCTGAAACAGGCTCCAGGCTCTGAGCTGGCAGTCAGCACAGAGCCCGACGCGGGGCTCGAACCCACGAACCGCGAGATCATGACCTAAGCAAAAGTCGGACGCTTAACTGACTAAGCCACCCAAGCACCCCTGCTTTACATTTTTTAAAACTTATTTTTGAGATATTTTGAGATAGAGAGAGACAGAGCATGAGCAGAGGAGGGGCAGAGAGAGGGAGGGAGACACAGAATCCGAAGCAGGCTCCAGACTCTGAGCTGCCAGCACAGAGCCTAACGCGGGGCTCGAACCCATGAACTGTAAGATCATGACTTGAGCCGAAGTTGGACGCTTAACCGACTGAGCCACCCAGGCGCCCCACGTCATTACTGCTTTAAACTGAAAATTCTGGCGCAGAATTATTGTCACACGGGTGCAGAAAGGATCCAACACCATCATTTGTTGTGATTCTGGGAAAACAAGAACCTACTTCCTTCTGTAGGAAGTTACTTCACAAATAGAATAATCCCATTTACAAATAAGAAGATAAATTTTGGATGACTTAACCACGTTAAAACTGATATAATTGAGTGATATAATTCAGTATATTTTGATTCTGTATCTCAGAAGTGGAAAATGCAGAGAAGCAAGCACTATTCTGCCACTGACCCCTGGAAATCATAGGACTAGGGTCAACATCTTCAAGAAGTCTTTTCTGACAATTCCACCTCGTTTGTTCTTTCCTTTCTCTAAAATTGTTCATATTTAGAGTGAGTACCATTGTGTATTACATCACTATATTTTAAATGATTCTAAGAAGTTCTCATTGTTAACCTTAGTGAGAATTTAAATCACTTGAGAGCAAAGCCATTTTTAAATGTTTTAATATCTCTCCGTTTCCTCTTGATGTTTATTTTTCTTTTCCACCTAGTCTCTTCCCTTTTTAAAAATAAATTTTATATTTTATTTATTCCTGAGAGAGAGAGAGGCAGAGAGGCAGAGAACATGTGTGGGGATGGGCAGAGAGAGAGAGAGAGAGAGAATCGGAAGCAGGTTCCAGGCTCTGAACTGTCAAAACAGAGCCCAACACAGGGCTCCAGCTCACGATCCATGAGATCACAACGTGAGCCAAAGTCGAACACTTAACCAACTGAGCCAACTAGATGCCCCTAGTCTCTTTTCTTATGATGGCTTCTTCACTATTTATGGAACAATAAATACATTTATAGAGCTATAAATTGCTGGAGCAAACACAGATACTAGGTAAGAACAAATATTTGTTGAATGCTTACTATCTATTTGAAACTTTTTAAATGCTTTACACTGATTGTCTCATTTAAGTCTTCCAAAAACCTAAGGTATAGGTACTATATTCCCTTCATTTTGCAGGTGAGTAAATCAAGAAGTAGAGTTGAGTAATCTGTCCAGAATCTTAGGTAATAAGGAGCTTTTAAAACTTGGCATACTCTTAACCACCATATAATATGCTATTTCTACACTTTAGGAAATTTTAGGCTCAAATAAATTATCCAAAAATTTAGGGTAAGTACAACAGTAATTTCATTCTCTGCTTCATTCCTGCATCCCATGTTGTCTTAGCAGCTAATTGGAGCCGTACACATAGTTATATGCTAGTAAATATATTTTTTTAAGTAAACTCTTCGCACAGCATGGGGCTTGAACTCACAACCCTGAGATCAGGAGTTGTGTTCTCTACCAACTGAGCCAGCCAGTTGCCCCTAGTAAATATTTTTGATGGATTAATACTTTACAATAAAAAGTATATAGCAATTAAATTGTATTAACCTGGAATTTGCTTGCTATGATCTGATCATAAAGCAAATATATAGCAAACTATAGAAAGTTCGCTTTCTATAGTTAGAAATCTTGTACAATTTGAATACTGATGACATGCTGTGTTTCATTGCCAATATCTGACTAATTCCTTACACAGAGATGAAATCAAAATTACTCATTTCCTGTACAAAGCTTATGTATACAGGAATTAGTTTTAACTTAGCTGGGTCATGAAATGTGAAAAATGAGGCACATTCCCTTGCAAGGTCAGGGAGCATGTATTCTACAGAACAAAGAATTAATAATTAATTGAGTGATCGAGTTAATGCAAAAATATTTACATTATATATAATTTAACTCCAAACCATATTTTCTAGCATATTCATAAGTACATTCATATTAGGCTTGGAAAATTAAGATATGTAATTTACTAAGAGAATAGGTATAACATTTAGAGTGGAGACTTTTAATTTAATAAGATTTTATTTCTTTGCATAAAGCATCTTTTATTTTATACATACTATCTCAGCTTACTTTCAATTGTACCCAGATAATCTGTGAAGTCCTTCTAATATAAGTTACTTAAGTTAGTGGTATATCAAACAGGAAGAAGGAGGAGTTGTGGTAAACTTAATGCCCTCATGTTAGGCCTTTGTTATTTTTCTTTGGTAAAAACAAACTAAACAACATAAAGCTAATTATTCCAGTAATAGTAAGGACATCTATCAAAAAAGAGATAGATTGTTCAAAGTGTAATGGTCTCCCAAAGGTTTCCTTAAATAACAAAAATATGTTCATCGGTATAAAGTGTTTTTGAATGGTCAAGACTTGACATTTTTTGATGCTCTATTTTAAATGGTGATGATGAATCAACCCTTTGGCATAGAACCACAGACCTTAAGAGTCCCACTTAATGCTTCAGAAGAAACTCAAATCTTTGTCCTCACAGGAGGCAGGAAAACATGGCAAAAAATGCTTAGTTCTTACAACAAAGACAGCCAGCTGTGTCCCCTCAGAATATGGGTGTGTTCATTGGAAAGAGTGGAGAAGAATGGAATATTCCAACGATTCACTTGTTTCTGTTGGTAGCAAGGCAAACATCGACAGCAATATAGAGAATATATGCCTCTGTGGAGATCCAGAATTCTATAAAACCTTGTTGGCAGAAGATAATCTTTGAAAGGAAGGGAAACAGAGAATCATCAAATGTCAGCTTTTCAAGGCAATTGGATCATTTTGTCCAAGAGGAAGTTGAGGCATAACTCATAATGGAAGGTGCTCTTTGCCTTCCAACCTCCAGAGTTCTTATTACATCAGGTGGCTTGCATATCTCAGGTGCTCCTGTTAGCAAATGAAACATCTCCTCTCCTATCCCTCACCCCTTAAATTCCTTTAACTGCAAGCAACTTATTTTTTAATTTCAGGAAAAGTGGCTACAAATATTCTTTGCACCTCCCAAGATATGCAAGCTAATTCTTTTTGAGCATAAGAGAATGTTTGTTGTTCTACTTATTCTATACCTAAGATGCTTCCTTTAAAAAGGCATCTTTTTGAAACTTATTGATTTATTTCAGACTTGCCCTAGCCAATTGTGCAGTGGTACAGAGACAAAAATATTCTCTCTTGAAGCTTAATGTCTGTAGGGAAGATTATTAAGATACTGAATTCTCTAAATATAACATTTTTGCCTATTTATGAGATTATATTCAATATAACATTCTAGACTGAATTAAAATGGGTGCATGCACAGATGAGTATCCTGAGGTCTTTAAAGATTTCCCACTCTGAGTCCACTCTAACTTTGCAACTTGGTGTCCAAAGTTATGACCCAAAACACACCCAAGGAAGTCTAACCACTGTAGATATTTTACATTATTGAAATTTATATGCATACTAGGTCTTGTGCTAACTACACTGCTTTCATTATTCCATTCCATATTCATTGTAGCCCTCTGAGTTAGATAGTATTCTTTTTTTCATTTCTAGATACAGTGATCAGGGTGTGGGATTTATAATACTTTTATAATAAGTGGAAGAACCAATGTTGGAAGCCATGTCTGTCTGAGCCCAGTATGCCTGCACTGAGTCACTAAACTACACGGAAGTACAAATTAGCTCTTTATCTCATTCCTAGGACACATGATGTCCTGTTAGGTTCCCATGTCCTTAGTTATACTAGTCCTTAGAATTCATTTGACCAATACTCAGTCTGACATTTTCTGCTACTGCAATAATTTCATACCATAAGACCCTCACCACTGTCAATTTTTTTGATCCCCTTTTTTATTAATAATTTATTTATTTTTTAATTTACATCCAAGTTAGTTAGCATATGGTGCAACAATGATTTCAGGAGTAGATTTCTTAATGCCCTTTACCAACCACTGTCAAGTTTTATATGAATCTTAACTTGAAGTTTCTAATCAGAATTAATTATATCCATTTATTCTCAAGTAGTATTGTAATACCTGTGAGAATTTGAAGTCTGTGTATCAATTCATAAACTGCTTAAGGGTAGAACTAGAATTTGCTTGTCTTTGAATTTCTATGACCTAGGTCAGCATGTAGGCATAGATACGGACTCAATGTAAATTGATTGGATCTAATTGAATAAAAGCCTGTGACAGAACATATTTTTCCTAGCCCCTTCCCTATTTGTCATCTGATCTTGCATCTGAAAAAGAACAGTTTTGTGCCCAAATAAGAAATCCATTCCCCTTCAGTGAAAAACTATTCTCTTGTTTTCCGTATAAGTTTTAATTCCCTGTGCTAAATCTCAAGTAGACTTATTTCCATATAGAAAATTTCACATAAGAATGAACCAAAGATGAACAATTATATATTCAAAACAACGTATGACCAGGTGTGTGTGTTGTGTGAATGTGAATGTGTATAATCAAGGAGTTACCTCTCAGGAACTGGGATATCTTTAGACATGCTGATTATCACCCACGCACCCCAGGAAAGATCTTTTTGTCCTTCTGCCAGTTTCTGATTTTGTGATGGGTGTGAAATGACAAGATCCCATTATAATTTTGTTTGCTGTCAATGTCCTTATGGGATTTGATGAACGTGTCAAACAGGAGAGTATATAGCATGCTTTATGAAATAGAACATTTGTTTCATGAGGTAAAGGCTGACACTTTTCAGTTTTGTTAGGGAAACTCCTGAAACACTTCAGAAGGTGAAATTCTTGTAGGGAGTCTGTTGGGCATTTCATTTTCTAATCCTTTACCCCATGGAAAGCTAATTTTGAGCATGCCCAGATTTCTAAATATCTTGCCCAGAACGATAGCAGTAATTATTAGAAGAGTGACTTGGCAGCAATTCAAATGCACCTCCTTTGGGATTGTATTTGAAATTTGATATGGACGGTATATGTGAAGAAGCCAATCTAGTCAAACAGGGCCAAATCAAACCAAGCTTCTTTTTGGTAACAACTGACCCTGTTGTTACAGAAAGAGGTATATATTTATGCTCTCAAATACTGAAGTATTTGTCAAATGCTGCCAAGCCTATGTAACAAATGTGTTTTCATAAACTAGCAAGTACAGTGATATGCTCACCCGCTTTGGAAGTAGTGGTTAAGGGTGAGTGACACCAAGGGGCTTCCTGTCAAAATGGAATATTATCTGAAAACATTCATACCCTTTGTATGTCAATCCTGTCAGGAAGCTGAATCCGGTTCAGATAGATTCAAAACAAAGATTCAAACTAGGGAATTACTTATAGAAACTCAGTCAGGGGAAGTCATTATCACCACATCCCTAAAGAAAGGAGAGGAAGAAATTAAGAAATCATGAAAACTGAAGCCTGTGAGGAGGTTCCTCTGGACAGGAGTGCACGGAGGCTTAGTCATGGAGGGATATACAGCCTGACAGCAGTGCAGTTCGGGGCAGAGTGGGAACAAGGAAGATATTAATTCTTTCTGGTTTGCTCTCTGATCTCCTTGTGCCTGCCTTGAAAAAAGCCCAAAGATCTTAGGTAACAGACTGTGTAAAATTCGGCCTTTATGAAGTATAGGGACAGAGAAAGGCAGATAACAAAGCTAAGAAGAGAGGACATTGACAAAATGGAACCAGAACATTCTCTGGTCAGTGCTAAGCATGAGAAAAATAAATAAATAAATAAATAAATAAATAAATAAAGAGAGCAGAAAACTTATATCTGGAAAAAATCAAAATAGACTTCTTTATGGAGCAGAAGTTGGACAGCAATATAAAAAAAAGTGAACAGGAATAAACTTGCAGATCAATGACCAGTGATTTAATAACTGGTGAGCATGGTCATAAAAAATGTTCAGTGCCTTCATTAGAGACGCAGGCTAGAGCTAATACACTTGAATTTGAGTTGCGAGTGTCATCTTTCCTAAAGAGTTAGCTCAAAAGAATTTTCTGCCCATTGAAACACAGCCTTGGGGATCAGGAAATGACTCAAGTTCAAAATGAGCCGTTCTTACAAAGCTTATGAGAAGAAATTGTTGAGAAAGAGAGTGAGCAAAAATAACCAATAACAAAAATGATTTCATTCCATACTCAAATGGCTTTATGTTAAAATTTGCAAAATAAATGAATGCAAGTATATTTAGTATTCTCAATGATATGAGAAATAGTGATTTAAGTTGTAAAACACAGGAATTTCTGAGCCCAAAATTGAAAAATGAAGCAAAAGTACATTAATAAAGTAATGAACATAAATATATATTTGGATCATTGAGGCTTCATAGGATTATAAATCCTGTGCAATAGTTGATACAAGAGAATTAATAAATTTGAAAGTAATAATGTGGCATTCTCTCCAAGTCATAAAGATACATGTGATATGAATGTGTGTATATCACATAGAAATTAAGAGGTGTTGAGGCTTAGATTGAGAGCCCCAACATACAATGAATGAGAATTTCAAGAAAAGAAAATAGAAAACATAGCAGAGAAGTTACAGCTAAAGAGGTAGTAGATACAATTATTTCAGAATTGTAAAAAGACCTGAGTTTATATGAAAGTGCATGCCACCAGCAAGCAATTAGAATAAATAAACCCATTTTTGTTACATTTGAGCAAAACTGCAAACATCAAGGATAAAAAGACAATCTTAAAACCCACCACAGTCATTTCCTACTAAGGAATGACGAGTAGAATATTGGCAGACTTCTCATCAGCAACAACATATGTTGGATAGCAGCAGATATAGCTACAAAATACTGATGAAAACAGAAATCGTACTTATTGAAATTAACATTCAATAGAGTAAAAAAATAAAATATTTTAGACACTTCAAAGATTAAGAGAATTTACCACACAGATCACCACTAAAAGAATTATTAAAGGATTTGGGAATGGGGGTGCCTGAGTGGCTTAGTCAGTTGAGCATAGAACTTCAGCTCAGGTCACGATCTCACTATCAATGAGCTCTAGGCCCACATAGGGCTCTCTGCTCTTAGGGATGAACCCACTTCACATCCTTTATCCTTCTCTCTCTCTTTACCACCCCTGCTCTCATTCTTTCTCTCAAAAATAAACAATAAAAAAAAGGGACTTTTTTTTTTTTAATTGGAAACATTAGCAAGTAAAGCAGACTGCGGGAGTTTCTAGGAGTTTATTTGGGGAGGCATATCTGTTTGATGCTTTTTAACTTTGTGTGTGTGTGTCTTACTATATATAGTACTTACATATATATACATATACATGTTAATTTGTTAGTCCCATAATTATACCTAAAATGTAAGGAACCTGGAAAGATTGAAAAATATGTAATATAGGCACTAAATTAAATGAGGTAATAGAATAAGATAATCAGGGAAATGCTATACTACCATTTATCTGGTAAGCTAACATTTTAAAAAGACTAGCAGTACTAAGGATTGCTGAAGATATACAAAAATTGCACAACTCAAAGGAGGGCTATTGGCATCTAGGGGAGGAGAGGCCAGGTTTGCTTCTAAATATCTTACAATACACAGGACAGCTCCCAACAAAGATTTACCTGGCCAAAATGTTAATAGTGCTGAGGTTAATAAACTCTGATACAGACTCAACAAAGATGTGTAGAAATATCAAAGTGATGGCATCAATAAGAGCTTATGAATACAGAGCACTTTGCAACTGAACTCGAGAGTTGACTTGCGATATATTTTGCCATTTCTAGTCAAAGTGCCACATTCAATGTCAAAATCTTATTGATAGCCAAGGTGTCAGTATCTGTTTCCTTGTCAAGAAAGTAAAACCAGAATTTCTTATTTTTCACAGGAGCAAAGTGATACAAGAACTTCTCTTTCCTGATTGTTTATTGGTAAAATTGGATAATGCTAACAATTTAGGATTGCTTATCACAGATGGTTAAGATAGGTAGTGTTTTACTCTCTGTGACCAGGAAATAACAGTTGTAACAGAACTGACCTCATCATATTTACTTAGGCAGCTAAACACAAGATGCTGTCACTGAAAAGAAATTGTTTTATTTTCAGAGAAGACACAAGTGTCAGTTAACCATAAAGATTTTTTCCATGTTTACATTCTTGGTGCCAATGAGAAAGGCCTCTTTTAAAATTATAGAGGATGTAATGATTAGCAGTGAATATATTATTTTTCAATCATAATACTTTCATAATCAGGGTGATTTAATGATCCACAAATAAATAGCAAAAATTGATCTAATCACATTGTTTATATAAATATGTTCAATGCTACTTACCACACAAGCAATAGCTGTGGTATTTGGTTTTTGAAATAAACAGAGTGACTGAATCATTCACAGCAAAATTTCCTTCCTTCCTTCCTTCCTCCCTCCCTTCCTTCCTTCCTTCCTTTTCTTTTCTTTCTTTTTCTTCTTTCTTTCTTTCTTTCTTTCTTTCTTTCTTTCTTTCTTTCTTTCTTTCTTTCTTTTTCTTTCTCTCTCTCTATTTCTTTCTCTCTTTCTTTCTTTCTTTCTTTCTTTCTTTCTTTCTTTCTTTCTTTCTTTCTTCTTTTTTTCTCTATAAGTATACGTATATTTATCTGTCTATAGGTACATGTAGATATATCTACAGACAAGGAGATATACTTTTCAAAAAGAGTTGTGACTCCTGTATTGACAGCTAAACACAGTGAGTGTCTCATGGTGAAGGATGATGATTTATATTTTCTTTACAGATTTTTATGCAACATAGTATCAAGTAATTGGTAGACACACTAAATACATATTTATTATAGTAGTTGAACAAATTCTGTGTAATTCTTTCTGACAATTTTATAGGCAGTTCACCATATAGTAAAGAAAGATCTTTAAACTAAAAATGAAAACTCCTATCTCTTCTTTGTCATAACATATGCTTTACACTCTATTAATGTACAAATTGTACAAGGTCCTGGAAAATACCCTGTTCTACCTTATTATAGAATTTATCATTACAGTTGGATACAGTTGAAAACCACACACTTAGTGGTGGAATTGGTTGGAATTTGGTCACAAGGGCAGGAATTTGTTGAATCAATGGCAGACTTAATAGGTTACAAAACTGTCATGTGGATTCACTATAGAAATTTAGGAAGCAAGAGGAAAAAAAGACAAAACAAAAAACTATATTTAGATTCTGCTGTTTAGAAAAAAAAAAGAAAACATTACCCAATGCAGATTTCTGTAGCCTAAGCTGCTCTGTTTTTACTAAACGGTTAAGATATTTTACCCGCAGCTTGGCTTTGTGTGTCAGGTTTAGTTCTTCATTATCAAGTTCGAAAACATCTAAAGAAATAAATAGCTGCAGAGAATCCTGTTGCCTAAATATCACTCATATACAAAAATTATCTAAATATAGCTTCAAAATCACAGAGTGGGAGGGTGTCATAATCCTGCCTGTGAATCTGAGAGGTGTAAGACACCAAGGAAACTGTCTTAAGAAGTATCAGAACATTATTTCCAGATTTTCAGTTCTTTGCACTGTATATAATATTGCTTCACTTGAAACTTTGTGAAACATAACTGATCAAGACTGTTATTGCACGAGGTAGTTTGTCCAAGGAAAACATGATGGTTTTGTTATCTTAGTCATGAACACGACTTACATAGTGAATGGCCCATCTGTACGGGCTTGGAATAGGAACAAATGTTACATTTGAACTGATTTTTACTATTTTACATGTTTTCCTGTAAACTGTTCTTAAAATCCATTTTTGTGGTTGATCTCAGTGACTGGGTTTCCTGGGCTTTCCTCAGTGAATGAAAGCTCCTGAAAGGAGCTTTCTACATTTTTTTTTTTCTTTTTCTCACTGTGCACCAAAGAGTAAGCTTAATCTTAAACAAACTAAGGACCTAAAAGTTGCATTATGTATGTATGCATATATGTATGTATGTATGTATGTATGCAGGACATAGGTCAAAAGGACAAATGTGTGCTATGTGCAGCACATTGCGCAGCTCAAGTCCTTGGTGCTAGTTGCTGTCTTTATGTCAAGAGAGAGGATTCTAAGGGCAGAACAAAAACAAAAACAAAAGTCAACCAACCAACCAGACAAAAACTCCCACCCAGACTATTAGATGCTCTAATTTAAGAACTCCAGGAAATCCCTTAAGGTTTAGTATTTCTGGATTCACTGAGAAAAAATATTATACTGGGGTGAAAATGTAACTTTCTTCATGCATTTCTTGCCTAGTCATCATAGCCTATGTTCGAAATAGGCAACTATACAATGGCAAAATTGCTTAGGTTTGGGGGTGCTGGAGGGTGGAGGGATAATAGCTAAAGTGTAAATGTTTCCCAAGGTGATGAAAATGTCCTCAAATTGATTGTGGTGATGGTTGCAGTATCCTGTGACTATGTTAAGTCCATTAAACCGTACGCATTGAATAGTAGGTTATGTGGATTGTGCCTCAAAAAGATCTTAAAAATAAGCTCTTTCCAGACATACTGAATTGCATTGTTTAATCTTGTGAAAAGTATAGTTAATATGTGTTGATGCTTTATATGGCCCAGCCAGTATCCCAGATACACTACACATATTTAATACCTTTCATACATTAATCACACTTGATCCTAACAACCCTATGGGATTGCTGAATTGTTATTATTACTCTTATTATTCTCATTTTATTGATGAGAATACAGACAGAGAGAAATGAAATAACTTCAGCAAAGGCACATAACTAAATTAGATACCTCCTTTCTGCTGGAAAGCAGAAAATTCAATAAAATGGGGCAAATTATAGTGACAGTAGTCCTTACAGACACAGATGTTCAATTTTTAACACTCTCCCTAAGCACCAAGCAAGAGCTGTGTACTCTATCTTTTCCTAGGTTACAAAGCTTCATTTGAACCTTGCAGAGCAAAATGGTTTCAAATGATAGAACTGATACAAGAGAAAGTACACCTGTAAAGCAACTCTAAAATCTCTCCTACATTTATTTCTATAAATCACAAATTCTGTATATTGTTTGTAAATGCATCTTAAAACTAGACTTGGTTCATCAGAGGAACAATTTTTTGAACCAGGCTTTCAACCGACTTCAATATCCAAGCAAAGTTCTTGCATGTGGTAGGTGGTTATGTACGTGGAAATACGAAACTAATGTAATGATGCATAATTTCAGAGTAAGAAATGAAACTGAAAGGTGATAAAATTAAGGACTGACAGATTGCCTTCTTAATTTGTGAAATAAGTCATCTATTTTGTACTGATCTGAGTATTAGAGTTGTGATCTAAACTCTCAAGTGAGCTTAAAAAAAGAGATTTATTAAAGAAGAGGTAAACACAAACATTCATGGGGAGGAAATGAAGTCCAACTGAACTCTGAGCTGTAAGATCATGAATAAAAGTTTCTTCCTGTATCTTGCAGGGGTTGCATGATTTTTCACGCATCTAGATCTCTTCTGACCTTGTCTCCATCTTTTACCTTCTGTTTATCTGCTTTTTGGAGTAACTTGTATTCCATATGTCCAAATGTGGCAGTTTCAATCCCAATTTTATTTTATGTCATAAACTCGAAAACAGTGGCTAACTATTGACTGTGTTTTTTAATTCTAAATCTTGAAAGGAGTCACTTTGAGACAATGGATTGGCTAATTTGGGGTCAAATGTATATCTCCTCATGGCTGAGGGTGCAGAATCCTGTAATACATAAATGTGCCACTCAAAAGCGTATAGACAGGGCAATTTTCTAAAAGGAAGGCTGGGGTGGCCATCCACAATGAATGATTTGAGAAAACACAATTTTTACCTTTTGGTCTGAAGTAGCAGGCCAGAGAAATCAGGAGGCCATATTTTCAGAAGTGCACTAGCTTTTGGTTCTTTATTACAGGTTATGTCTTTATTTGTTTGTTTATGAATATCAAATTTTGTTAACCCTTCATAACTCACGACGTGGGTCTCAGAATTAGCCCTTGTCCATATGAAGAATTAAAGCGTTGACCTTTTAAGAACAGGAACAGAGCCTTTGGTTTTGGAATGCTTCTGAGACAAGCAGGAGGAGACCGGAGTTTGGGAGATAGTGGACGATCATTCTTCCTGCAAGTTTTGTATAATGAATTGGAGAGGAAATGCCCATTGTGTGCAGAAGATGAAGGACTCTGAAGAGGGACAGAGAGGAGGCGAAAGAAAATAATGTAAATGTCTGATTCCTGACAGATAATCCCATTCATTCCAGAGGTCAGTACAAACCGATTGTTTTTCTTGGAACACTTTATTTCAAACTTTATTTTTCATTCAACCATACATGTTTCAAAATATATTTCTGGACAATAAGGGGTACACTGTTATCATGGTTTACACAGGAACAATTGTTAAAATCTAATTTAGGTACTAGAGTTACCCTGCTGGATGCAAATAGTGTGGTTGTAATGCTGTGTTTTCGAAGAGCTCTGTGAAAAACTGATAGCCAGTGTTCCAAATATTATGATGGGAACCATTGACTCACAGGAGCAGAAGTTTCCTATAGGACGTGGAGTTCCAACACTGGAATGTTTGTATCCTATCTCCCCAGCATCACTAAGAACTTCCTGTCTTCCCAATTCCTGTGGTTATGACTGGTTATGTCTAAAGAAGGAAAGCTAATATTTTCTGATCTGAGGTACTGCCAAATATTGACCCTATTATAAAATGTGAACTCAGGCTTAAATTTTATATTTGGGAAAACATAATTTTCCTAAACAAGAATTAAGATAAAAAGCTTCTTCTAAGTACTATTGTTAGCCAACTTTTTGCATACTGAAACAAATTATCACAATGTGCCTACTATAGGAAAATGGCAGCAACAATAATGATGTGATAATAGAGTCGGGGTCCTGTCATGATGTCCTGTAATGTACACCTGTTTTTCTCCAAAGTGGAGGTAGGCACGGCTCAGGTTTTCAAAGACGTAAAAAACTTGCAAAATAACAGCTCACAGGAATTGGATTATAATAGCAACATTCAGACATTAACAAAAATATTTTGTTGATTTATCAAAAAAAGACATGCCACACTCCTTTCTCTCTAAGCACATAGCTGATGTATTCAAAGTAATTTAATTTGATATCTGATGAAGACTATTACGTTGGTGAAAATTCAATTGTCAGAGAAAGTTCTTTACTACATTATAACATGCAATATTAACTCTAGCCATTTTCTCAAGGATTTCTATTCTGTAAATGAGATATCTGTGTCTTCTCTACCATAGTTCTATTTCAATCACATCTTGAGTACTGACAAGATTGGAAGGTCCTGAATGTCCTTGCAGAGAGCAGCTAGGATGAAATGACCAGTTCTCTTAACCCTGGGATCTAGAATGAGAAATTAAGAGAAAGACTAAGGGCTACTAAGTAAAAATTGTAAAAGAGTGGTTATCTTTTCAAATTTGTGTACTGTCTGGATCACAAGAAGAACACACTCTAACATCTGCTTTCCAGACATGCACAGCTGTTAAAAATGTGTGGGACTATCAATTTTTGTTTTCAGTATTACAATCCAGAAGCATCTTTAACTGCAAATCCAAACTTTAAAAAGGGTTTTATTTTTTTGAGAGTTTTTCAATTCTATCCCAACCTAGGAAAGTTTAAGAATTTTTCAGTAACTGTCATATGTAAAAAACAACTAAGTTCTTATGTATAAACCCAAATCACTCAATTCATTTATTTAAAAGTATTTGAATTTAGGGGCGCCTGGGTGGCTTAGTCGGTTAAGCGTCCGACTTTTGCGTAGGTCATGATCTCGCGGTTCGTGGGTTCGAGCCCCGCGTCGGGCTCTGTGCTGACTGCCAGCTCAGAGCCTGGAGCCTGTTTCAGTCTGTGACTCCCTCTCTCTCTGACCCTCCCCTGCTCACACTGTCTCTCTCTCTCCTAGAAATAAATAAAACATAAAAAAAATTAAAAAAAAAGTATTTGAATTTAATAAGAACCTTTCCTTATAGGCTGGATGGTTCTATATAATGTTACATAATTTGTTTATTTTTTTTAATTTTTAAATTGCTTGCCTTGGCATTTAATAGGCTGACAAAAATGCAGAGTTGTTTTTAGATACCACTAATGAGTTGGCTTTTGTTAAATGGGAAGAAGGATTGTAAACAAAAGTGAGATTGAAGTATTATATTTTTCATGTTAAAATGTTATCCAGCACTAAGGAAATCATTTAAAAATTATTTGGGATTCTAAAGCAAATCTACTAGTGTAGGGGCTCCTGGGTGGCTCAGTCGGTTAAGAGTCCCACTTTGGCTTAGGTCATGCTCTCACAGTTTGTGAGTTCAAGCCCCACATTGGGCTCTGTGCTAACAGCTCAGAGCCTGGAGCCTGCTTCGGATTCTGTGTCTCATTCTCTCTCTGCCCCTCCCCAACTTGTGCTGTGTCTCTTAAAATTAAATAAATGTAAAAAAAAAAAAGAAATCTATTAGTGTCTGGAAGTATGTTGCCCTTTTTTTTTTCTGAGAAACATGAAAAAATAGATATAGTGTTACTAACTGAGAAAATACAGAGCAAGAAATGGAATCAAAGGACCCATTTCCCATTTTTTTGTAACATTTACTTGAGGCACTCATGTACTTTAAACAAGTTGGAGAGAGAAGAATTGTATTATAGATTCCTGGACTTTAATAGATTCCATATAGTTAGAAAGTAAAAGAAGGTGTTTCTGCTAGTGCCTCTCAGATTCTTTCTTGGGCCATAGGATGAGATGAGAGTTCACAGAGTTGAGTGGAGGAATTCATGCTTCAACAATTCACAGATCTTGGTTCAGTTCCATTTTTGCTAGATGTTAACTGTGAGTGTTCTTAGAAAGTTACTTGCCTGTTTCCATGAGTATCTTGTTATAGAAATATGGAAAAATACATCAACCTTAAAGGGCTATTTTGATGATTATATGATAACATGCAAACGGATTCCACATATGTTTGATGCTCAATACATATTACCGCCTTATCCTTTTTATTCTCTCTACAGTAGAAATGGGACAGACACCATATCACATTGTAATCTCTTCAGGGGCAAGTACTCTTACTTGTCCATTTCAGAGCTTAGCCTGACACTTTATTCACAGGAGGCAAGCTGTAACTGTGAATGAAGTTAAATTAAATCCACTTCATATATTAAGTACACAATTGCTAATTGGACAACATATAATGGTACTCTCCTGGAATACAAGGCCTAAGGGGATGCAAAAAGAAAAGAGGCTTTTAAACTATAAAATTAAGACTATAATTTGAGTTATTGTATTTAGAGCAAATATATTGATCAAAGTCTGTGCCATCCTGGCTTTTGTGTCTTTCCATAATAATTTAAAGAGAGTCGGTTCTATAAGTCTTGGTGACCTTGAGAAATTACTTGTGCTATAACCTTCATTTTCTGCATTTACAAAATAAAAAAGATTAAAATAATAGTCAACTAGATAATGTCTAAAACCCTTGATTAAAACGTGTTATTATTATGTAATCTATAAATACTAAAAGTATTTCTGTAACAGCTGGTTCTCTCATGCTGTCCTGCTATATATATATTCTGTGATAGCAGCTTGTATAAAATTATAAGGTTCAAAATGACTGTATGAGAATTTAGGCCATTTTCTAGGGATAAAAGATAATAGAGAGATTATATTATTTTATTTTTGTTACATATTACATGGTCTCTTTATACTTAAGGAAGTTTTCTAAAATTTCTTCTACACAATTTTAAGTTTAGTCTAATTCCTTCCTTAGTAGAAAAAAAATGAGTGATACAAATAATAAACATTTGTTTCATACTCTGTGCCCATGCAAAACCTGTTTGCATGCTATGTATTTTGTTTGGTCCTTTCAGTGATCTTTTGTGATAAATATTGTGATTTGCAAAAAAAAAAGAAAAAAGAAAAAAAGAAAGAAACAAGAAACAAAACAAAAAATCCCCCTCCAATCCATCTTGTTTCACTTGCACAATTGAAGACTACTAGAAATGCTTACAATACATCTTTTCCTTGAGAAAACATTCGGGTACCAAGCCATTTCTGAAGGCCAAACTTTTTGGTTAATTGTCTCTGGACTTAATTAGCACATGTTTTCCTGACCATAAATATAATGACAAAGTTGAATCATAGATGAATTTTAGAGGAGAAAAATATACTATTTTTAATCAAAATATTTGAGAACATTTATGATAAGCGGTTTCCTATATTTCCTTTTACTCTTAGAAAATCTTTGTATTCAATTTTGATGTATTCATATATATACTTTAAGCATTTGTCTGTGAAAAATGTGCATGTGTGAAAAAATCCAAACGTGAGTACTCACCACTATGCTTAAGAGAGAGAAAATTACTAATAACTTTGAAATTTCCTGTGCCTTCCTAGATCCTATCTCCCTCTGTTCCTACAAAAATAATGCTATCCTAAGTACTATGTTTCTCATCGCATTGTGTCCTCATAATCCCACTCCCCCAGCCCCATTCACCCACGTGAACATATATCTTAGCAAAGATTGCTTGCTTTTGCATCATTTTGAACTTCATATAGATGAAATGATACTATATCTTTATGAACTTGCTTTTTTCTGTCAATTTTCTGTTCATAAATTTTACCAATGTGATATCTGTGTCTATATGTCATTCATTTTCACCATTATATGTCCTATTTATGAATGCACTACAATTTATGTATGTATTCTTCTGTAGATTAATTATACATTTAGATATGCCTATGTTTTCATATATTTTTGAGATCAAAATGTATCTATAACTGATTACTTTTATTACCATTTACGTTTTGGGATAATTCTTCATGTTAATTAAAAACTCCTTGTGAAAATAGTTTTAATGGCTGTGTAACTATTACTTATGTATCATAATTTCTCAAAGACATTCTCTAATAATAGAATTTGGTTTTCCTCTAGATGTTCCCTAATAAGAATGACATCATGAATATCTTTACATTAAAATTTTTCTTTAATGTTTAATTTCTTATTATTTCCCAAGGATAGATTCCCAGATTAGAAATATTGACTGAAAGGAAATAAGTGCCTTTACAGCATTTTAATATTCATTGCAAATGCTTTTATAAGAGATTGACCTAAATTTTACTTCTACAAATTCTATATGAAAATATATTTTTCACTGCACTTTCTCATCTCTTATCTTTGGGTATTTTCAAAAAAAGAAAAAAAAAAAAAGAAGAAGGCAAATAAGAACTTTGCCAATTTGGTAAAAATTATATTATATATTTTTCTCATTTGGATTAGTAAAATGAATGGTAATTCATTATTTCTTTTCTCCTTTTTTAGATAAAATATCTGTTTATATAATTTGTCCATTTATTCCATTGCATAATTCTTTTACATATACGTATAACATAAATATATATTTATACATATATGTATTTTAAAGGAGGCAGAACTACTAATCTTCAGTGACTCATTGGATCATGCAGATGGTGCAAACCATAAGATGGTTTGTTTTCTTAAACTGAATTGATTACTTTCTTGTGAAAGAACCCAAAGAAATGAATTGTAAGTGATGTGACTTGTCCAATTCCCAGAAGCATAATGATTTCAGTAGGAAGAGTTATTTTTGGTGATGGAGTTTTCGGAAGAAAATATTTATATATCTCCGAAAAGTCAGTTTTCACATGCAAATTTACTCTTCTACATTATATAAAGAGTCCAGTTGTGGAACTGCCTCATGTATTTTCATCACTGACATTTCAATATCTTTTTATTTCTTTCTAATCTCTTTTTCTGTTTTCCTCAGCTCATGCAAACCAACAAACATTGGACCCAGACCAAATTTCTGAAGATATTTACTTAACATTTTTCCCCCTCTTATAAATGAGTAAGAATTGCTTTCAAAAGCCCAAGTATATGAGTTAGATGTTAGCATTGCATCCATGACACTCACTTTTCTTTTCTAATGACTCTCTCATATTCCTACACATTTTAAATGACTCCCATTGCTACTCAGTGCAATGATGTCTTTCTAATCATAATTAGTTTTAATACAGCCGCTCACTAACAAATACAGGTTTTATGCATATTCAAACACATAATAAATTCCAGTATTTCATTGATGTTTAATTCAAGGAGGTGGGAGTCAGATCATCTTGGATTAAAATCCCATCTTTAGCACTTTTTAGCTAGTTGTAAAACACCGGACACCTCTCTAAGCTTCAGCATTGTGAGAGTTTGATGATATAATTAGAAAAGGGAGAGGAGCATGATGGATAGTAGAGAGGAAGCACCCACTAACTGGTTGCCATCTTAAGTCATCAGAAACTTTCAGTGTCTTCTCTTTGCCATCTCTTGGGTACTGGGTTCATTTTAGAAAATGAACAACAAAACCATCCTCAAAACAAAATAGTTTATTTTTAAAAAGCATGGGCAAATTTTAGTCGTTAAATCAGTGGAATGACTACCAACTGGGTATTTATTTTTCTGCTGGCATTAGGATAAATCCTGAGGCAGTGGTTTCCAACCTGTTTCACAGATTCTGAAAACCCTGCAGACTTAATTGAGAGGCTCATAAGCAGTAAAGACCAAATGGGTAGGATTCTGTTTTCTTCTGCCAGAGCAGCTCTACTCTTTATCATTTTTATGTAGCAAGAGTATTTTGTTACTTTTAGGAGGCTGCTACTTTCTTCCAGATGTCAAAACTTGTCTGAGATTGATCGCTCAACATTCTGACCCTATCAGAGATTTTGGAAAAGGGGCAGGAGAAGCCACGTAACTTGTGGGCCCCAGCAAAATGAAAGTGCCGAGCCTCTTGTTGAAAAGTTAGTAGGAATTCAGGATAGTGCCAGCAACATACTAAACGTACTAAGTCATGTCTAGGGCCCTTGCAGGTGTAGGGCCCTGTGTGACTGCCTGGTCGCATCCTTGAAGCCAGCCCTGAAGATGAGACCGGAAGAAGCCCAGGCAAACACGCACGTGTAAGATTCTTCTGTAGGATTTGGCCAAAGGCCGAAGGAAGGAGCCATCAAGCTGCCAAGAGCTCATTAGAATCTTCTGCCATTCAGTGCCGCTGAGCTTCTCAGCCATTCATGAATACATCCGCATTGTTTACAAAACTCATACCACGGTAGGTAGCCGTATTCCAAGGGGAAAGAACGGAAAAGTAAATCAGCTTTAATGTATCAAACTAAGAGAAATGGAAAATATTTGAATAGCTGTTTGAAGGTTACATTTATTCTTAAAGTGTTCTTCGCCTCATTAAAAAAATAAAATATTTTATGGGGCTCCTGGGTGGCTCAGTTGGTTAAGCATCCAACTCTTAATTTCGGCTGAGGTCATGATCTGGCGGTTTGTGAGATCGAGCCCCTATTTGGGGCTCTGCACTGATAGTGTGAAGCCTGCTTGGAATTCTCTCTCTCTCTCTCTCTCTCTGCCCCTTCCCTCTGTTCTCTCTCTTTCTCACACACAAAATAAATAAACATTAAAAAATAATAACACTAATAAAATACTTTAAAACACTCATTTAAAACTGGGCAAATTGATTCAGGGAGGCAGCCCTACCCTAATAGAAAGTCACTTGACCTGAGTGTCCAGTTTCCCCCTTCCCCTTTTTAATGTCGGCAGAGCTATAAGTCTTCTGTACTGTATTAGACCAATGTCCCAGCAGTGTCAAATCTATAGCTCCCATGATGCAGAGCACACGTGATGATGTTAAAGCTTTGATTATGTGTCTCCACCTTAACTTGGGATAAAGCCCTCATGGCAGAACAAAACAGACACAAAAAGATTGTTTTTCTAATCAAGTGTTCATTTTTCAGCCTCTTTCTCTTGGGTCTACTCCAAGGATGCCTATGTGAAAGACTTTCAGATTCCATTATCTATATGCTTTGATTTAGGAGGTTTCCTTTTTGGGATATCAAGCGGCCAGATGTCTGATACCTCCCAATTTCTCTTTGATGGGCTATTCCCCTGCAGGGTGGAACCCATATTACAAGGAATTTCCCGTCAATGGACTCTCATACAAGTAACACAGAATTAAAACAATACCATTTGAAACTAGTTAGAGACATACAGCATTACCCCATCCAACGTGAGGGTACAACTTTCCTTATTTACTGACCGGAATGCTGTACTGCTGTTCCCAGAGCCAGAGCGGGGCTGAGGCTGGCATTCTCCAGCTGCAGGAGGGAGGGAGGAATGTGGCCTCACGCAGGCTTGCATCAGAGCGCATCCCCAGGAACTGCCCTGGCCCAGGACAGCCTGCCTTTGGTGATGTCAAACACAGGGGATAATGATCGCTTGAGGATGTCCTGCAGAATTGGCTGAGGCTCCTGTGGTAGAGGTGCTGGCTTTCTCCCTCTGCCCATCCTGCTTTATTTCCTCTCCCACCCATCTTAATAGTACTAAACGCATGACCAACTGCGGATCTGTGGCACTCAAATCAAAATATAAGCCCCTTGTTCAAAAAAGGGGTCCCTGGGTGGCTTGGTTTATTAAGCGTCCTACTTCAGCTCGGGTCATGATCTTGCAGTTCCGTTTGTGAGTTCAAGCCTGGTATTGGGCTCTGTGCTGACAGCTCACAGCCTGAAGCCTGCTTCAGATTCTGTCTCCCTCTCTCTCTGCCCCTCCCCTGCTCCCACTCTATCTCTCTCTCAAAAATAAATAAACATGAAAAAAAAAATTCCATTAAAGGTACTAAGCTATACAGCTTTTACCTTTTTGTCAATAATCTCTCTCACCCTATCGAGATTTATTTTTAATTTGCTTTCATTTCATTTTTAAAAAATTTGGTGTCATTCTGGATAAAGAAAAGTTAAACATTTACATTATTAACGTGAATCTTACTGTTCATCTTTATATTGTATAATATCTGTTTTAAAAGCACACATAAGAGCACTTAATTCACATGCAGAATTATTGAAATGACATAATTTATTTTTTCATACCTCATGTATGCGTGGATACCTCATCATTCCTCCTTTCTGCTTCCTTTATATCTTTATATGCCTCTGTGCAAGGAATTTGGCCCAGAATCACATAAGAGAAAGTGAAGGCATAATTTAGACAATCATGGGTTGAAAAGTATAAAGGGCTAACTATCCTAAAAAAATCTTTTTGTCCAATACTTTTTTTCTGAAAAATCTTTATTATCTGTGATTCCACAGAAGGAGAAGCTTAGCCAGAGAACAGAAATATAGCTTTCCTTTCAAAATTCCATACTAGCACATAGTATTGTTTATAAAAACCATTTAAGACATCTAACATGTTTTGAATGAGCATAATATTTAGGTAATGTGTGCAGTAATGGAAATAGTAAGCATTTGTATTGAAGTAAGCCAATTTGAAGAATAAGAATTGTAATTATTTATGGGCTAGATAAATGAGATTGGAACCTATTTTTTATGAGGCAGCATGCCCCTTTGTGAAGTCCTTTTACAGGTCTCAAAATAATGAGTTACATACAGTATCATTTGTCACCGATTATATGAATCAGAAAGTTATGAGAATTTTACAATTTCAATGCTACACACTTTATTTCCAAGCCATATTGTAATGTATATATCACTTCTATTTTACTTCATTAACAGAAAATAGAAATATACTTATCAAAAGCATTACCATAATAACTTCAGAGCAAATAAGATATATGAAGAGAATCTTTTGAGGAATATTTTGTGTTATTATTTGGAAGGAAGTGATGATACTCCACCATTTAATCATCTTAAGAAAGACAATCAAGTACAATAATTCTCAGCTTATAAATAAGTACCATTTACTGCCATTTATTAATTTAAACAAAGTCATATTTATGGGTTCTTTGTTTTTGCTTTTGTTTTTGCTAAGTTTAGCAGAGATATTATATTGGAAATTTTCTCTAAAGTAAAAAATATTCTCCTTCTTATTGGTTAGAAAGTGGATGATATTAAGAGATGTTTCGCCACCAACACACGTGTATCTCTTAGAAGGGGATGAGCCTGAACATTCTACTCTTTAGTGCTTTTGATCTTCTCTGGTGCCCTTGAAGCTACCCAAACCGAGCCTTACTTTACCTTGTCAGTAGACCATTGTCTTTCACACTATAATCACAATCAGAATCCCAATTGCCTTCTAATAATGTTCGCTTCTATCTTAGAAACTTCAACATGATTTCTTTAGCTTTAACACAGACAAAGGAAAAATTTCAGGAAATAGTTATTCAGTTTTAACCTAACACTTTCTTGACCAGGAAACTTTACTTAAAGGTTCTTAGTACGTTATCATTGTTCTTCCCAGAGCATTAATTTTCTTTATACTTGCTTTTTGATTTCTGAAGCTACCTATTGCCTTAACTCATGCCACCTTAATTTGGTAGGAGGCCCTGTGGGCAAGGTTTCCAGGGGAGAAGAGGAATATGAAATGATCCAAAAATGTATCCACTTTCTTGTCTTCGATGAACCTTAAGCTACTGATTGTTACAAAATAGACTTATTTGTGGGTGGGAAAATATAATCAACTTCAACCCTTTAAAAATGGACTTACAGAAAAGTATATTTTAAAGTCCTTATTTGAGATAGGCTACAATTGAATTAAATAATTCATTTCAATGTACGTTGCAGTAATTAGGTCATGAGAATTTTGATTCAGTGTCATGTGGAAGACTACATTTAATGTCAGAAGGAACAAGTGAAGGAAGAACAATTTGGGCTGAGCCCATGGCTGGGACCAGTGGATGGAGGAGCTCTAGAAAGTGTGTCTACATCTATAGCCACACCTACATATCAATGTCTATATGTAAAGTCATTACCATGGAGAACAATAGTTATAAGGTTGAGAGATTGGTGAATAATACGCATACAGAGAACCATCTAATCAGACATGAAGATTAAGAATAAGAGGTTAAAATTAGCAAAACAGCTTCACTTCTCTCAATCTTTAAGAAGATAAAAGCAGAGTCTGGACATAAACAAAACTTCCATGCTGGGAATGAAAGAATAGAGGTTGGCAAAGCCAAAATTAAAATACAAATTTATGTTCAATATAGGGAAAACATTTTATTAGAAGTACAATCAGATTGGATTATTCTACTGTTTTAGGTCTACTCACTTAGCAGGTGTGTGCTCCTCACTGAATGAGGCCCTCTCTATGTTGGCTGCACCCAAACACTTAGGATGTACAAAGATGGGGTGGCCATTCTGTTTCAACAATTACAGCAAAGACCATTTGGCTCTGTAAGAGTTAATAAGTCTAATGGTCCTGAGACTTTGAATCTGAAATAGGTCACTGATCCTTCTTTAATAGATTGAATCTACCTTATAGTAGATAATTTTCTATACATGAGATATGATATGCTTACAATGTTTTCACTTAGACATAGACAGCACTTGCTACATATTTGTATGGTGCTCCCATCATTGCAGTGTTTAATATGATTCTGACAATACCTGTTTAAAAACACAAGGGGGGCGCCTGGGTGGCTTAGTCGGTTAAGCGTTCCACTTTCTTTTAGGTCATGATCTCGCGGTTCGTGGCTTCGGGGCCTGCATCGGACTCTGTGCTGACTGCCAGCTCAGAGCCTGGAGCCTATTTCGGAGTCTGTATCTCCCTCTCTCTCTGACCCTCCCCTGCTCACGCTGTCTCTCTCTCTCCTAGAAATAAATAAAAATATTTAAAAAAATAAATAAATAAAAAAATAAAAACAGAAGGAGCGGTGGTATTGTTATTTCCATTTTGTAGATAAATAAATGTTTCAGAGATAACGTACCCAAAAAATTTCATATGCCTAACATAGAAGGAAGCCAAGAATAAACACAGGAACTACATCTTTTGATCACTGGTTAAATACTACTGTAGAAACAAACTTACATTTGCCAAAGCTACTAGATTCCAGTCACTCATGCTTTCCTTACTGCTTACCTGATTTCATTTCTGTTTATTTAAGGGATAAATATAATTTATGATCTCATTATCTTAGAATATCAATGATATCCCTTCCTTTGGTAGTATAAAATTAAGGGAATGCTCTAGACCAGGTATTAACAAACTTTCAACTCTGTAAAGGACCAGAGAAAAAAGGTATGGGTTTTGTTGACTATGTGGTCCATCACAACTATTCAAGTCTTTATAAACAATGTAGAAACAAATGGGAGTGCCTGTGTTCTAATAATATTTACTAACCCAATCAGACCTTTGCTTTAGATGGTGAAGTGAGAAGTTTTTTTAATGATGGTCAAATTCCTGAATGGGTTGAGCAGGGGAGTGCAAGCAGGGGAGGAGCAGACAGAGGGAGACATGATTCTAAAGCAGGCTCCAGGCTCTGAGCTGTCAGCACAGAGCCCCATGTGGGGCTCAAACTCAAGAATCATGAGATCATGGCCCGAGCCGAAGTCAGGCACCTAACCGACTGAGCCACCCTTCATTGGTTGATTTTCTGTCCAGGAGCCATTTCTTTCTTCCTCTGGGAACACTCAATCATTTTCTTATAAAAATTATAACTTTCCATGTCTCATTTTATATGTTGGAGGAGCAAGCATTCAATGTAGACTAAGCTAATCAAGTTTATTCTTTTCTTGTTATGGGGCCAACACTTAGGGTTTAAGAATGAAGTCAAGAGAAGGAAGAAAACTATGCACTGATGACATAATTGAAATTTTCAGTTATTTCAGCTAATAAAGCCCACCTTCCCTCACCCTCTTAGTTTGTTGTTTGTTTTTGGCTTAAGCAAGTTTGAGATTGCTTTAGTCACATACAACTTCAAGGTCTTGACCAGTACATCCACATCTACAGATGATTTCCATGAGCAGTTTATTTGCTTTCCTTTAAGTGTTTGTGGACATTTAAGTTTAAATACATTTATCATCATGATTTTTTACAAAGTTATATGGTTATTAAAGGCAAATAAATAGTAAATCACAGGGGTTTATTTCTTGTGATATATATAGCTTTAATTAAACATTATGGTATATTGGTAGAAAGACAGAGGTAAATTTTCAAAGAATTTTTTGTTATTAGAAAAAATATCAATATCAATATAATACATAAAGGCAAGAAAAAATAAAAAATAGAACATTAGACAAAAAACACAGTGAACAATATAATATAAATGATCAAGAAAGAAAAAAGTATATCAACAGTAGAATAATCTAATGACTTACCATGTTTCATAGAAGGGAAACACTTCCTAATGGAGAAATTTCATTTTCTAGGTTTTGAAAAAGATTAGAAAATATCAGTGTTGTTAGGGGTTCAATAAATACATTATTCCTATTTATTATTCCCATTCAATTCTAGAGGGAATCGAAATTGTTTTAACCTTTTCAGAAGACATTTGGTAAAAGATGGTGTGATCTAGTGGTTTGCTGTGGGTTTTGTATTAGGTGTCATTCTTCTTTTTCCTTAATTTGGTGATAACTTCTTAAGGTAATCCTGTATACTATAGATTTAATTTTGATCGGTATCTTTTCTAACTTTTATGAACTTGAGTCCGATATCCCAATGTGCAGACCTCAGAAAGGCAAATAACATTTAGCACTTGATTTTATATCCGTTAAAAGCTAGAAATTGGCTTTCATGTGGCATATTGTAAATAATATTATTTTGCTGTAATATTTTAGTAACATGATTTATGTGAACAAAATATTCTAGCCCACTATTTTAAATAACTCATTCATAAAATCCTTTTTTTTAACTTAAGATATAAATTGCATGTATTGGTTGGTTTGAGATATTAGTCATTCAGAGAATAAAGTTAAATAAACCACTATGTTAATTTATGTGATATTTTTATGTAAACTTGGCAGAAAATTTTAGTACTGAAAAAAAATATTTACTTCACTTTGAATTATCATATGTGAAATATTCAACTAAAAGCAACTTTTATATATTTTCTCATTTAATTTTCCAATAGTATAATTATCACCATGTTGATTTGCAACCCCTGCCTCTTCCCAGGGTAAATCTGAAACTAGCCCCAGTACATGGAGGGTAAGGAGAGTCCAAAGAAAGGGTCAGGTCACAGCTCACAGGTCAGCCAGTGGTCACGTTCCCTTGACTAACTCCTCCAACACATTATGCTTTGGGGAAGAAAGTTGAATTTTGGTAAAATTATCATGAGACAGGTGGAGATAGAATTGGATATGAACCCAATCATCTCACCCTCAATGTTGTATCGTGATCTCAACCAGTTCACAATACTGTTACCTTGGTTCTGGATAACTGAATATGTAATTCTGCGGTAGAGAGCAAGAAATAGGTGTGTTGACAATAAGATGAGATGATAAAAGAATACAAGCATTTGTGAGCATGTATATTCAGATACCAAGTTATGTGCTTTATGCATATTAATTTAATTAATGGCCACAACTAAACTAATCAGTTGTTTTTACTTACTATATCTGAGAGATAAGAGAGTACAACTTAAGAAGGCTATGCATTTTTTCTAAGGTCATTCAGGTAGATTTAGAGCAAGGCTTTGTACAAAGATTGTCTGACATCGAAGCCTATGCACTTAATTATGTTAAATCTGCTTTGGAAGAAACAAAATTTGAGATAGTTATAATAAATAAAAAGGGGACAATAAAATGAACAGAGGCAAAGAGGTAATAATGGGTATTCCAGGTAGAATCAATAGAATATGTTGATGAAGATATGTTATTCATATACCTATGTTTTAATGTTTATTCATTTTTGAGAGAGAGACAGAGAGCACGAGCTAGGGAAGGACAGAGAGAGAAGGGGACAGAAGACCCGAAGCAGGCTTGGTCCTGATGGGAGAGATCCCAGTGCAGGGTTTGAACTGACAAACCATGAGTGAGATCATGACCTGAGCCGAAGTTCAACTCTCAACCTACTGAGCTACCCTGGCACTGCAAAGATGTGTTAATTAAAAGCATAAAATTCTAGCCTTCCCAAAGAAGCAGATGATAAATTAACACACATACAAATTAAGCACATATATATCAACATCGCTCTTTGAGAACAGAATAGTACTATTATGGTGATGGAAATACCATTAAGGATAGGTTAATCATTTCAGGAAAATGTTAATCAATATCTATTGTAATAACATCTTAAAACTTTTTTAGATTAGCTATGCAAAAGTCAACTCCCCAAATATTTTCTCCCAAAAGAGGGTATTATTGACGATGACAGAACAGGATGTTTAGTTCACTTCATTTGTTTACTGTTTTAAATTACTCAATCTGCGTTTTTTGTTATTTGTTGTTCTGGAGATTATATTTACATTTTAAATACTCCATTAAGCCTTTATATCTGTGTGGTCTGAGACAGTAACCTCAAGCCATTTAGGGTTCTTAAACATTTGAAATGTAACCGTCAAACTGACTGTTAAGATAATTTTTAATTTTATGTAGTTTTAAGAAAATTGAAATGTAAAAAGTGAAACAGTGAAAAATATTTTTCCACTAAACACAATTTTATTGTTTTGGGTAAGAGTACATGTCACCCTTTGCACTTCATAAAAATATGATTGCTGTAGTGTATATGTTGAGTGCGTTCGTCATTTTTGGTATTACACAAAACACACAGCTGATCTAGTTGGTGTCAGCAGATTGATTTTATTTGAATGATTATTTCTAAATACTGATGGAACACTGTAATACGTGTAACTGAATATTTTATGCAGACAGTTATAGTAGTACCTAAAGAAATCATAATTAGTAAAAAACTGAAAATACTTTTGTTTATATTATCATAGTCTAAAATAATTAAAAAACTAGTTTAGGATAATTATGCACCACTGATGCAGAATGAAGTGGAGATACAGAAACTGATGGTTACAACTGGAGAAAATAAATGAAAAAGAGACGTGTGGAAGGTAGGTCACAAACCTAATGATGAATGGCAGTGGAAATTACAGCAGAACAAAATGAAACAGCTGTGGTATAAAAAGTATTTCATGATAATAAGGTGGACAATACAAGGTATTTTCACCAAATAATGAATTGGATAAGATGTTTTCTCTTGAAAGCCAAAAATGAATTGATGAAATTATTCATCTGAAGTGAAAATTAAATTTCTAACAAAACATTTTATGTAATTATTAACAGGATCTGATCTTTCAACTTTGGCTGACTGTAAACTTGCTTAAATTCTTGTTTATGTGCAGACACATGAATATGCACACTCACACACACACACACACATTTCTAGACAGAAAGATAATAATTTCTTCAGCTTAAAAGGCTTTTTTTACAAAATTATGAGGAGAATATTAAAATCATTTAAAATTTTTTTAATTTATGTTTTTTTTAAATCAATGTTGTTGTCTTTTAAGTGAAAGATTTTTCAGTTAAAACACCAAACATTTGCTTGTGGGATATAAATCCTTTCTACCCATATAAAAGATCAATTGATCCAAATAATTTAACCTACAAGTACCTGCTGAATCATGCAATATTAAGAGATACTGCTCAATTAATATTTTGGTTGTGTTTTGTCTAAGAGGTCTTACAAATGTATGGCAACATGTAAATTTGCAGCCTAAAAGATCAAATTTACAGAGTAATTATTTTGAATCTTCAACATAACATGTTGAGTCAACATAAGAATTTGTGAAATTACTTGGACAGACATAGGTTTGAGACTGATATCCTGTTTCTTCAGAGCAAAATCAATTATTCTTAAAGAAGATGTTAATGTTTTGAACATCCTTGGTTTAATAAAGTATATTATCTAAATTAATTTCATGTACTGCTTTACCTTTTCTCTGTGGCTACTAGAAAAATTTAAATTATAAATTTTGCTTACATAACGTTTATATTGAATAGCACTATCCCACATAAGTTAAAGGAATTCTGATTGTTGTAGTGTGGTAGGGTCCCCTCCTTAAGGAATGAAAAAAACAAAAAGCAAAATACCTCAAGACAACCTGGCTATAAGCATACATGACAATATCCCTCACAATCTTGTCACATGAGACCACTTAACCAGACTGCAAGTTTGTGTGTTACCATATATGGGAGACAAAGAAATAGAAAATGTATAAAAACTATGTCGTGTGGTGTTCAGGGCTCAGTTCTTCGTTAGGAACACAACTGAACCCAGGTAGGCATGAATAAAGTTGTTTCCTGGACAAAAAAAAAAAAAAAAAAGCCTCAGTGTCACAACTCTGCGAGAATCGTGCTACACGGGCATTGCCAATGAAGGGATGTTTCCCTCTTTTATAATATTTGATTGGAAAATCAGACGGGACTATGCACATTCCCCTCCTTTTTTACTACTTTTAAATATTCACAAGACAGAAAGAGTCATTGTGGAACTGTCTTTAGCTAGAAAAGTCACTTTTTAGGCTTTTTCAAAGTACAGCACACAAAAACATTTTACAAACTGGGCGATCTGAGACATTATGAAGTTGGAAAAATGCTATGTTTGTTTATACGTGGAATTACCATAATTGAAAAAGATTATTTTCATTAAATTGTCTGATTCTCTTGTGGATCAGTTTTCACATTTTTAATCTTGTATACCTTATTAACTTAATTCCTTTACATCTGTTTTCTAAATTGTGGATTTTCCTTTCCCATTTTACCTGCTCTTTGTATTATTGAAATTCCTCTATGTATTTTGTTTTTAGGATTTAGTTAAATTGCACTAATGTGCAGATTATGAAATAAAACAAGCAAGCATCCTGCAAATGTACTGATAGCTACATGTTTGCCAAAATTGTCAAGCGAATTAACGTACACGTTTCCTTGCTTTGGGAAACTCACAGGAACTCTCAGGGGGTGCTTATGCAGAGCTTGATTTCTCTCTATTTCCTTTTTTTATTTTTCACTTTTGCCGAAGGTTTTTGAAGCAGTGACAAAGCTCCTTCTCTCTTTGTATGTGTAATGCTACTTTTCTACTCTACGATAAGAAAATACATTGGGGAAAACCATTTCGCTAGGCTACATTTTTCTTAGCTAAAGATAAAATAGTTCCTTTTCATTCTTTTCAAATCTAAAAGGACGCCATATTTATAGTCCTTTTACATCAGTGCAACTTTTCTGCTGGCCAGGTTACGCACGATGACCCTCCAGTTTGCTATATTGAACAATATTTTCCAGCTTAAGATTTACAGCTGGAAACCACCTTGGAAGTATGTTTATCTATCATTGTGCTCACTTACCCCTTTGTTTTATGTATTTGACTCCCAAGTCAAGAGTCCATTTTGAACAGATTACAGTACTGCACAATATTGCAGTTTGGCCCCGGGTGTATGGGAAGGTGACAATTCAAGGTCACTTATCTTGCTTTTAGTTGTCTTCAGCTCATAAGCAGCTGGCTTCACCAATACATATTTTACGCACACAACAGAGTTCATACAATTCAGATCCCCTTGGGTCCTTGTATTGGCCTAAGGTTGTTGATTTCCAATTACAAAATGTTCCTCCATTTTAAGGCACGCTTTGCAAAACCAAACTGACAAATGGAAATTTTAGGCAGGGCTCCTGCAAGACGTCCCTCACTATTTTCCCTTTGCAGCCTTGAGGATGCAGTAAATAAAGTTCATAAACCACTTCTGAAATCAAAATTCTATTTTGAGAGCAACCGAATGACTGCCCTCACATAGTTTCATTTAATAAGGGTATGCAAATTTTAATTATGTTTCTAAGGACACTGTGCCTAGAGTTCTGAGAGAAATGACAACCATAGCAGTATTTGCATTTATATAGTATTTGTTTATCAGGACTTTTAATGTTTTTAATAAATAACATTGTGTTTGCCCAGATAAATTCCTGAAAAGAGGCATCTGAGTAACATTACCAGAAGGACTGATTTTATCTTTTTATCCCTTGTATTTGTTAAGGATTTTCTTTGCCTTTTGGTCTCAGAAACGGAATCATTCCGCCTTTCAATAAAGAAGAAAAATGAATTTCGTGTCAAATGTCCTAAAGTAATAGAAATGTTTGCTGTCAATATCTTGCAATTTACAGTCATGATGAAAATCATTAGACAATAATACACTCGTAACCGTTTTTTCCAGACTGTATTTACTTCATTTCAATCTTTAAGCTTTCTGCTCAAAACAGTTTACTGTTTTCAAATTTTAGCAGAAATAACATTATTCTGGAGTTTGTATTGATAGGAATCCTTAATAGTTTTGTGACTTTCTCAAGCAGATCATTGCGTTGTAACTTTGTGATTCATCTTATCATTTCATTAATATAATTACTGCAATGCTACAAATACAGAAAAAACAGGAGTTCTTTCCCTGTTAAACTTCAGGTCATCTTTCTAGATCTCCCTTTTATCCCTATGAATATATTAATTTTGGATAAGTTGGATATTATTTTCTCAAATATACTAATCATTTAGTCACAATTATTGCCATAATTCCCTTTATGCAGGAATACATACAGATGAACCATAAAATGCCATTCCTAAAAAAATCAATCATAAATAAAGCACTGATATCTAGTTGATAACCATTTTTCTTTCATCTATTGCATTAATTCTAATTTAAAATTTTGATGCAAATCAATGTTACTATTGAATAAGTTTTTATTTTGAGTACCTAGCATATTATTAGGAATCTTTGTAGCCAAACAGTAAATGTGAGTTTTGTTTCTCCTTGCTTCCAGAAGAAAACAGGCTAGAGAATAAAAGTTGAGATTTGCTTCTTGGGATTTAAACTATCAAAACACAATAATTTCAAAGCACTGAGATATTTCATAACATAGATATTTATCTCTATATTGCAAATTACTTCTTACCCTACTTAAATATAGTAATGATGATCCTTGAGGAAACTAAAAGACAGGAAAGGTTATGGCAGATTGGAGTAAAAAAATGTTCTTGTTTCTGAAATAAGAACTCAGAGAACACAGCATGGACTACAGAATAGACTTAAAGAAGGCTTTGTAAGCACCTAGACAGATTGGACAGCATTCTTCAAATTGGGCGGAGTGTGTCAGAACATTCTGGGCAACTATAAATTAGAAGTCACTCCCCACAACCAACGAACACTTAAGGAGCATGAGCACACAGTGGGAAACATTGTGTGTAGTAAAAATATTATTGCTTGAAGTGCTTGCAAGTACATTCAGTGAGATAAAGGATGAAATCACGGGGGAATATTCTGGCAAGAAGAACATTTTGACTTATCTGCTTTCTTTCTCCTGAATTTTAGATACTATGATCAGAGACATCGGAGCTAACTGTGACTATGAACTACGAAAATGAAACCCTAAAACTAACGATGACAGAATAGAAAGGTAAAAAGCCTCTATGACCTGAATTTTGGATTTGCTGTGCCTCCTTCAAATGCCTACATCAGATAGCTTGTTACCTTTTGGCTACTATACGTTTAAGTGTTCAGAATGTTTAATGTGAGAAAATAGCGTGATGTGATCCCCACAAAAGCTAATGTAATTTGGTCTGCATTAACACAATTATAATATTGAGAACTAGAAAATGTTATAATGCTTTGGGTTGCATTAATGAAATCTCAGTTACATTGTTTTATTTTTTTGTGATAAGAACACATGGGATCTACCCTCTTAAAAGTTTAAGTGTACAATACACTCTTGTTAACTATAGGTATAATGCTGTACAACAGATATCTAGAGGTTTTGCACCTTGTTTAACTGAAAATTTATGCCCATTGTTTAGCAAATCTCCATGACACCATCCCTCAGACACTGGCAACTACCATTCTACTCTTTGATTCTGTAAATTTGACTATTTTAGATACCTCATATAAGGGGAAACATGAATTATTTGATTTTCTGTGACTGATATTTTACTTATAATAATGTCCTCAAGGTTGATCTTTGCTATTCCAAATTGCAGATCTCTTTCCTTTTTAAGGCAAAATAATATTCTGTTGTGGGTATATACCACATTTTCTTTATCCATTCATCCTTGGTGAATATTTAGGTTGTTTCCACACTTTGGCTACCGTGAATAATGCTGCAATAAACATGGAGGTCCTAATATCTCTTTGGGGACCTGTTTTCAATTCTTTTTGGTAGTACTAGAAGTGGAGTTAATAGTTTTATGGCCAGTTTTATTTTTGACTTTTTGAGGACCATCTATACCAGCTGCACTGTATGTTTTCCTTGCCGGTATACCATGTTGCATTCCCAAAAACAAGGTTCCAGTTTCTGAGGGCCTGAGTTATCATACTTTCTGATTTCAAAATATATTACAAAGATACAATAATTAAGACAGTATAATACTGGCATTAAGACAGACATGTTAACCATTGGATCAGAATAGAGAGCCTAGAAACAAATTCACACATGTATGGTCAACTGATCTTCAACAGGGTGTTAAAGAATATAAATTGGGAAAAGCATAGTCTCTTTAACAAATAGTGTTGGGGAAACTAGGCATCTACATGCAAAAAAAAAAAAAAAAGAAAAGAAAAGATTGAACTCTTATCTTACATCACGCACAACTACCAACTTAAAATGAATTAAAGACTTAAATGTAAAATCTGAATCTTTAAAACTCTTAGAATAAGACATAAGGAGAAACCTTTGTGACATTGGTCTGGGCAATAATTTCATGCATACGACGCCAAAAGCATAGGCAACAAAAGCAAACAAGACAAGTGGAACTACATCAAGCTAAAATACTTCTACACAGCAAAAGATACAATTAACAGAGTGAAAGGCAATGCATAGAATGGGAGAAAATATTTGCAAGCCATATAGCTGATAATGGATTGATTTCCCAAATATATAAGAAACGCCTACAATTCAATAATAAACACACAAACAGCAACGAAATAATTACCTGACTTAAAAAATGAGCTAAAGACTTGATTAGACATTTCTCCAAAGAAGACATACAAATGATCAAAAGGTATACGAAAAGATGCTCAACTTATTTAATTATCAGAGAAATCAAATCAAAACTATAATGAGATATCAACCCACAACAGTCAGGATGACTATTATTAAAAAGAGAGAGAGAAAGGAGTGTTGATGGAAATGCAGAGAAAATGGAACTCTTGTAATTAAGTTTTAAGGACTTCACTTTAAAGGTAATATATACAAACTGTATTGTATGTTAGCAAGTGATGAAAAGACACAAAATCCTCAAAAAGAAATATTTAAAGATGCAGCATTTATAAACTTAATGAAGAAAGAAATATTTTTTTTTCCTTTAAAGGAAAAAGTCATTGCTTGAATTTAGAAAGTAGTAAAACTTGGTTTGAAGGGACGCCCAGCGAAATTGTCCTAAAGTTGCCTTTGAATAGGAAATGATGGAGAAATGTACATTGGCTAAATCTATCCACACAATAATTACATTAAATATTATGGTCTAAACATCTCAATTAAAAAACAGATATTTTCAGGTGGCCTTTAATATGTTATCTGTATGACACTCATGTTAAATATAAAAATAATATAAATATGAAGTTTAGATAGGTTGAATGTAAATGGAATAAAATGGACATATGATGAAAAATAAATAGAAGAAGACTGGAGTAACTTTTTAAAAAATTTTGATGTTTATTTATTTTTGAGAGAGAGAGAGAGCAGGGGAGGGACAGAGAGGTAGAGAAGACAGAGGTAGAGAGGAGGCCCTGTGCTGACCACACAGATGCTAACAAAGGATTCGATCTCACTAACTGTAAGATCATGACCTATACCAAAATCAATAGTCCGACACTAACAAACCAAGCCACTCAGGTGCCCTGGAGTAACTATTTTTAATATCAGATAAGATAGACTTCAAGACAAAGGATTTTGCTAGACAAAAAAAACTTTTACAATAATAAAATGAACAGTGCATCAACAAGAAATAACAAAAATAAATGTGTATACGTCTAATTATAAAGCTTCAAAATACATAAAGAATAAACTGATAGATTTAATGTGAGAAATATATAAGCTCATAATTATAGTATATTTAACATCCTTCTCTCTAAAACTGACAGAGGAAAAAAATCAGTAAAATTATTGAAAGGCTGAAAAACACTATCAAACACTTTTATTTAATGGATATTTATAGAACAGTACCTCAAATAACTGAAGAATTTATATCCTTTTTAAGTGTACATGGTAAATTCACCAAGACACAGCATTTATGAGGCCAGAAAACAATTCTCAATAAACACAAAGTGATTTAAGTTTTACAGAATATATTCTCTGACCCTAATGAAATGAAGAAATCAATAATAGACATTTATGAAGATCCCAATATATGGAATTGAAACAACTCACATCTAAATAATTCCCAAATCCAATACAAAAATAATGAGTGATTAATTTTGAACTTAATGGCAATAAAAAAATATACAAAAGTTTAAGGGGTGCAGCTACAACACTTATTACAGAGAAAGGGATAAACTTAACTGGTTATGCTAAAAAGAAATATGTAAAATCAATGTAGTCAGTTTCCTTCTCAAAAAGATAAAAGATGGATAAAGAAAACCAAAGCACATGATAGAAAATAACTAATAAAGAGTGGAAATCAATAAAATGGAAAAAATTAATAAAGAGAAAAATGGCAAGACTTAAATTTAGTTACCAGAAAAGGTCACCATAACAGACAAATTTGTAGTAATACTGAATAAGACAGAAAGAAAACAAATCACCAATATCATGAATGAGAAAGAGGCTATAAACCACAGATTCTGCAGATATTGAAAGAAAGAGAGGAAAGCATTGATAAATTTATGCCAACTTTGGCAGCTTAAATGGTATGAACAAATTTCCTGAAAAATAATCTTACCATATATGATACAACAAGAAACAGAAACTCTGAATAGCCCTATATTTAAAAAAGATATTGAATTTGTTAGTAAAACTTTTTTCCAAAAGAAATTCCAGTCATAGGTGGTTTCTCTGGTGAAATCTATCAGATAACAAAAACCAAAATAACATTAATCTTATACAAACTTTTCAGAAAATAGAGAAGACTCACTGTCCAACTTGTTTAGTCGGGATTATAGGAACAGCATAATCATAATGCCATGCATAACTAATAAACTACAAAAAAAGAAAATCATGAATCAATATTCATGATGAATATTGACACAAAAATCCTTAACAAAATATTACTAAGATAAATCCTACAGGATAATAAATGATGACCAAGTGTGTTTTAACCTATGAATGTAACATCTGAAAATCAATCTATCATTTACCATATTGATACAAAAATGGAGAAAAAAACATGGCAATTTTAATGGATGCATCAAACATATTTTAAATATTTAATAATACCCACTAATAAAAACGCTCAGCAAACTTGAAATATTTGGAAATTTTCTCATATTGAAAAAGAGAATGTTAAAAAACCAGGAACCAAAAACATTTTTGATGGTGAAAGACTTAATTATTTCCTCTGACATCTGGAAGCAGAAAAAGGATGCTGGTTCTGGATACTTACATATTGCACTAACACCGATAAAGTAATAAAGGCACAAAATTCAAAAAGAAAAACCTAAAACTTCTCCAATTATCATATGATGTTATTGTTTATACAGAGCATACTAGGCAATCTATAAAGCAATTTCCAGCAAACAATTGAAAAAATTTTTTAAGCCATTTATAGTACTTTCCATGCCCTAAATAGACCTAAGAATAAATCTAAGAAAATGTGTCCAAAACTTTCTCACTGATGACTACAAAACAGTGCTGAGAGAAATTAAAGAAGATCTAAATAAATGGAGAAATACATCACGTACATGGATTGGAAAACTTAGCGTTACCAAGAGATAACTGGGCACTTTATCTGTAGATACAACACAATCTCAATCAAAATTGCAGTAGTACTTTTGTGGAAATTGTCAAGCTGACTGTAAAAGTTGTATGGGAATGTAAAAAATTTATAATTACCTAAACAATTTATAAAAGGAAGAGTCTGTGTCTCCCTCTCTGTTTGCTCACGCTCTGTCTCTTTCTTTCTAAAAAAATAAACATTTAAAAAATATAAACCAAAGGAGAGGGGGCAAGATGGCGGAGAAGTAAGGAGCTCCGTACTTGCACTCGCGCCCATACATCACACAGAAAAGATCTGAAGCCATTGGAAACCTTACAAAACCTGAGAGATTGGGAGAAAAAGGACGCAGAATCCACTGAGAGAGCCTTCTAAC